>NC_089513.1:57934847-59326097 GCF_036850995.1 Saccopteryx leptura | reverse complement strand
GATGGCCTGTGGATGCTTGAAATAACAGTGAGGACACTTTGTAAAATACATGATTGTCTGACTCCTAGGCTGTACACCTGAAACTAATACAAAATAATATTGAATGTAAACAGTAATTGAAAGAAAAAAACAAGAAAGGAAAAGATTTCAATGTAGACTTTGTGTGGGAAGTTATAAGAACATGAGCATTACAAGATGTTATATTGATTTCCAATAAAGCTCTGTTAAACCTTTTCAACTCTTGTTGGAGCTTCATTGCCAAGATTAGTTTTGTTGTGTTTATTCATAAATGCTGTGCACAGTTCATAAATTTTCTAATTTGTGTTTACCCTAAAGGAAGGCTTGATATTGGACAATTGATAATGTACACCCAAAAATATGCATCAAGAAAGCTAAGAGTTTTTTTTCTAAATGAACTACAATTTTTTAGAAGCTAAATAAGAAACTTTACAGAGTTTTAGAAACATTTTTGTTTACAAGACCTGGGTTTTTATTCCTCGTTTTGTCATTGATTGTCTACGTACCTGAAATGTCACATCACCTCAATGAGTCTCAGTTTCCTCCTCTATAAAACAAAAAGTTGCGATTAGATTCATTTTTGTGGGTTTTTTGTCTCTAAAATTATATCTTAAAATGGTGAAATCTATATTAACCACAGACAAAAATAATTCAAAGAACTTCTAGTATAACTCCTGTGCAATCTCCTCATTTTGAATGAGAGCAGGACTTCTAATAAACATTGTTTCTAATAAATAAATAAAATATGCTGATGGGAAGTTACTCCCCTGATTAGGTTAGATCAGCGGTCCCCAAACTTTTTACACAGGGGGCCAGTTCACTGTCCCTCAGACTGTTGGAGGGCCAGACTATAAAAAAAACTATGAACAAATTCCTATGCACATTGCACATATCTTATTTTAAAGTAAAAAGACAAAATGGGAACAAATACAATATTTAAAATAAAGAACAAGTAAATTTAAATCAACAAACTGACCAGTATTTCAATGGGAACTATGGGCTTACTTTTGGCTAATGAGATGGTCATTGTTCGGTTCCATATTTGTCACTGCTAGCCGTAACAAGTGATATGACGCTCTTCTGGAGCTGTGACGCGTGTGTCCCGCATCACCGGAAGTAGTACTGTATGTGAGCGACGCCATGCTTTGTGGTGCCATCACATACAGTACTCACTGACCACCAATAAAAGAGGTGCCCCATCCGGAAGTGTGGCGGGGGGCCGGATAAATGGCCTCAGGGGGCTGCATGCAGCTGGTGGGCCGTAGTTTGGGGACCCCTGGGTTAGATTATATGGCAAAGTTGGTGGACTATTCCTCCCACGGTTACATTACTATGTATAAGACTGAGTTTTAACTGACTGAAGGAAGACTCCTTTGTTGCCCTTGAAGAAGTGAGCTGTCATGTTGTAACAGGAGCCACATGGCAAGGAGCTGTGGGCAGTCTTAGTAGCTGAGCATGGCCTCCAGCTTCCAGCTAGCAGAAAGCTTCAGTCTTACAAACACAAGGAAGTAAATTCTTCCAACATTTACGTAAACTTGAAATAAGACTCCATATTCTAATAGATAGGAATACAGCCTGCCTGACACAGTGATTGTAGCCAGTGCGACCCTGACCTGGAGATCCAGCTAAGCCAGGCTGAGACTTCTGACCTCTTGAAACTGTGAGATAATAAGTGAGTTCACAATGTTCCTGTGCATGCCTCACCTAGTTTCACTTTCCCTTAATGTTGTCATTTTACTGTGGTCCATTTATCAAAACTAAGAAGTCAACACTACTACTAACTGACTCCAGACTTTATTCTGATTCTACCAGTTTTTCTACTAAGGCCCTTTTACTTCTCCAGGATCCAAAACAGAAACTTACCTTTAGCTGTAATGTTTCCTTACTTTCTTGCAATCTGGGAGATTTTTATTCTTTTCTTGATTTTCATGACATGACAATTTTGAGTAGTACTGGTCAAGTGCCATGTACCTCAGTTGGGTTTGTGTAATGTTTTTCTCTCCATTAGACTTTGGTTATGGATTTACGGAAAGAATAATCAGGAAAATTTTTGGAATGATAGAAGTGCTCTCTCTATTTTTTTATTATGGTGATGGTTACATAAGTATATACTTTTCTCAAAACCAATTAAATTATGGCATAAAAATAAGTAGATATTACATGCAGGTTATACCTCAATAAAACTTTTAGAAAAAGATATTTCATACATACATATATATACATATATATGAATGTACACATCAATCAATCAATCTGTGTTATATAATATTCAGTTGATATTTTATAGCAAGACTGCCCAGAACCTTTAAGACTCTAAATTTCTTGGTAGTCTCTAAGCATTAGACATTGTATCCAGCATTTCCAAACTTTTATACTATGAGATCCTTTACCTAGCACTTCATAGTTTCTGAAACATAGATTGGGAAATGCTACTATGGCTGGCCTAAGACCAAAAAATGTTTTTGTCCATCAAAGTGGAAATATCCTTTAGGTTTAGCGTGTTACTGTATCTGTGGATATAAAAAGTAATAACATTCTACAGCTGGAACATACTTTCCACTTAACCTAATAACACTGGAGAACAAAATTTTTGTTGCATCCACAAAAACACTTGTTCTTACCTAATTCGAGTGTGCTGATCGCAAATCTGACATTAGTTTTTCTCTGTAAGCTACAGTCGTTTTGCAATTCAAGATTTTAGGTTTCCATCTTATTGTAAAACTTTTAACATTTAGTTTAACATAATGAAGTAGAATGTCTTCTTGGGCATCATCTTTGTGAAAATATAATAATTTATATAATGCAGTAAATATACTAATACACTAAAAGATATGATTGCATCAGAATTTGTCTACAATTTCAAAATAGAACATATTAAAACACTTATTGTTAATCATAAAATTTGCGCAAAACTTCTTTAAATTCTATTCAGGTAAAAATTTGTGTTTGTAGCTCTTGCGTTTGTGTACTTGTTGAGGACAATCTCATTTAATGCTCCATCAGTAGTCTGCTCATCACTAACAGCTCCAAGATTTTCAAGAAACTTATCAAGGTGACTGTTCAGGAAGTGAATCTTTTCTTTTCTTTTCTTTTTTTAATTTTTTTTTCTTTTTCTTTCTGAAGCTGGAAACGAGGAGAGACAGTCAGACAGACTCCCGCATGCACCCGACAGGGATCCACCCGGCACGCCCACCAGGGGCGACGCTCTGCCCACCAGGGGGCGATGCTCTGCCCCTCCGGGGCGTCGCTCTGCCGTGACCAGAGCCACTCTAGTGCCTGGGGCAGAGGCCAAGGAGCCATCCCCAGCGCCTGGGCCATCTTTGCTCCAATGGAGCCTTGGCTGCGGGAGGGGAAGAGAGAGACAGAGAGGAAGGAGGGGGTGGGGGGGTGGAGAAGCAAATGGGCGCTTCTCCTATGTGCCCTGGCCGGGAATCGAACCTGGGTCCCCTGCACGCCAGGCCAACGCTCTACCGCTGAGCTAACCGGCCAGGGCCCAGGAAGTGAATCTTAACGCTCATTATACATCCAATGTCACGGAAAGCCAACAGCATCCTTTGAACCAGAAGTTCATAGTTTTCTGCTTTTTTGTTGCCAAGGAAGTTCTTTGTAATTGCCACAAAAGACTGCCATGCTGCTTTCCCCTCCTTATTCATCTTCCTGACAAATTCTTCGTCACATATTAGGATTCGAATTTGAGGTACATCAAATACACCTGCTTTTATCTTCTCGAAAGACAAGGCAGGAAAAGCAGAAATAATATGTTGAAAGCATTCACTTTCTCTATTCAAAGCCTGAACAAACTGCTTTATTAAGCCAAGTTTGATGTGAAGTGGGGAGAAAATGATCCTGTCTTGATTAACTACAGGTTCATTCACAATATTTTGCATCCCTACTTCCAGAGCTTCTCATTTCGGCCACTCCTGTGTCCAGTGTTTCTCCCAAGCTTGGCTGTTCCACAAACACAGAAAGCAAGGATAATTCGTGAAACTTCTCTGTTGTCCTAGCAGGAAATTTACCATTTTAAGATCCACACAAATGATCCAGTTATGCTCTTCATACTTCAGAAAGTCGAGGTCAATTTTTATGTCATTATAATCTTCTCGCAGATGAGTTGAATAACCATTTGGAACCGCTAAAAATAGGCAATATATGCACGTGTCACAAATGATGAAATATTGCGCCTTTGACGTTGAAGTGTGTAACAGCCACATATATAACAGAAGGCGTCAGGACTATTCTTACATTTACACCTACTTGAAGAAGCCATGATTCAATCTTTTTTTTTTTTTTTTTTTTTTTTTTACAGAGACAGAGAGAGAGTCAGAGAGAGAGATAGACAGGGACAGACAGACAGGAACGAAGAGAGATGAGAAGCATCAATCATTAGTTTTTCATTGTGCATTGCAACACCTTAATTGTTCATTGATTGCTTTCTCATATGTGCCTTGACCGCGGGCCTTCAGCAGACCGAGTAACCCCTTTCTCAAGCCAGCGACCTTGGGTCTAAGCTGGTGAGCTTTGCTCAAACTAGATGAGCCCTTGCTCAAGCTGGTGATCTTGAGGTCTCGAACCTGGGTCTTCTGCATCCCAGTGTGACGCTTTATCCATTGCACCACTGCCTAGTCAGGCCATGATTCAATCTTAAAATAATATAAGAGGGTGTTTTTATCAGATACTAATTTTTTACATTTAAAAACAACTACAATTATGTAAAAATGATGTTTGTAAAACATTAATTGCCTTGTGGTTATGTTCAATCCAAGAGTCATTGCTCTTTAACTCCAATTTAAAAACCAGTGCATGCTATTAACTGTAACAAAAAGAAATTAAAATTGCATAAAAACTAGAGCATGCACCAAAAAACAGATTTTAGATTTGGAATCAGCGATGCAGAAATATATGTATAAACCTCATGCAACAGAAAATGAAAAAAAAAAATTGTTCCCCAGTGTAATCTGTGTATACATGTTATTGTCACCAGGAATCTTAGCGCCTATTTGGAAATAGTCCAGATAAATAAAGGCTTTCAATGGATGAATGAATCCAGCCCCTCATGCAGCCTCCTTTACTCTTTGCTATTGCTGAGCATTTGAGCCCAGATTTGGATGGATTTTGAACAGGTCAATGGTGATGGTCCTTTCTTTGCAAGTGGGAAGAAGAAAGTGGGGAAATGAACTTTGGAAGCAGTACTCCTACCTCAGAATGCCCCTTAGTCATATAGTCATTATGTGATGGGGTTCCATTGCTGAATACAAAAAGTTACATGCTCACTGAACAAGGCCACCTATGTCTTTATGCGCTCAAAGAGTTCTCTGTTTGGAGGCAGAATTCATGAGTGAAATTGCATTAGTTGCTTTATGTTTAGAAGAAAGACCCTCTTATCTTGAATTATGCTTTAATATCTTAAAAGACTTACTGGCAGGTTATGATTTATGATTTGTTTCACATGATTTATGGGTCATGTTTGCAATTATATTGATAAAATAAGCATTCTTTGCATGTGCAGTTCCATTATACTTTTAAATATTGAGACAATATTGAATGCTTTCAAGTTTTTCTCATGGACCTCAGACCCAAAATCTACAGCAATAATGATTTATAATATTTGTGGAGCCTTTAAAATTAGTTAAAAGTATTCAAAGTGTTATAACTGTGTTTTCTGCTTCCTGGTCAGTGTTGTGTCTTGAGACATGTAGAAACATGGTCCAGGTAACTGTGATGATGGTCCAGGTAACCACGTGTGTTGAGACCTATGCAGGGCCAGCAGCTGCAACTGACGTTGTTGACTTGGACAGGGCAAGTTGGAACTTAGTCCTAGCCTCAAGCACTAGTAAAAATCTTGTCTGGTGAAATGGGTATGACATTTTAAAGGTATAATCCATCTGCCCCAAGGTAAGGATAAGGTATTGGAGGTCTGACCTGAAGGAAAGTGGAGGATGCATGTGAGAGTTTGAAGGAAACAAGCAATAGAATCTGAGGAAATGTGCTAGCAAGGCTGGCTATCCTCCAGGCAGGTCTCCCCAGGATGTAGAGGCAGGTTAGCCTCCCCTGGTACTCAGTTTTCTGAGTTCAGAATGTGATTGTAGTGTTATCAGAAATAACTAGATTGGAGGACAGACTTCTAACAAATTTACCAGGGTCTGATGATTAAAAACCAAAATATCAATTTATTTCTTTATAGTCAAAGCTCGAGTCAGAGTATATATTAGATCTGCTGTTCAGCTTATGTTCTCTTTGCAGACAAATCTACATGGGAGCCAAATGATGATCAGAGAAATATTGTGGACCATAAGCTCTTAGCAAGTGCAAATATTTTATGCATTAGTCACATGCATTCATCCTCATTAATGGAATATTATGCTCTATGAACAGTTTCATGTTATCTAAGACAGGCTTTTTCCTTGCACAGGCAGAGACAGTGTGAGGATTTGCCTCTCACCTGTCTTTTTCTCTGCCTGCATTACTAATCATTTCCTTTCTTCTTGGCACAATGTTTTGTTTGTTTGTTTTTAGACAGACTAGTATCTTTTTTTTTTTGTTCTAGTCAGGTATTGCTGACCTGAGATCCATTCTACCTCCTGATGGGACATCATTTTTTTTCTTATTCATTAAATGTTTGTTTTAAGGTTAGCTCTCAGAGATTATCTACTTTCTAAGTTCTTGGGCTGAGAAAGTTATGGGAGAAAAGCCCCTCATTTGTTGAATCCAAGCACTCCTTATAGTGAATAGTGAAACACAGAGGTAAGGATGTCAGGAACAGCCATATTTAAAGGCCAGTGGGAAAATGTAAAACAGAGGTAAAAATACCATCATATTTGGAACACTACTCTGGTATTCTGACTGGCTGAGGCACAGCCTTACCTATAATGAAGTTCAGTTCTGCAAATGGCAGAAAGCAAAAACATTCCTTCTTACATCCTCACTCCCTGCTTTCCTCACTTCTTACCAGCAATTTAAACCTTAAAGGCTTCCATATATGGTTCTTAAAATACAACTGCCAAATATGAATTCTTAATAACAATTTGCATTCATATCGTAAACATTCCATGTTTACCTGATGCTGTTACTGTTTGTTGTAGCCATTCTCAACCTTGGAGACTTGTTTTTCATCTAGATTGACCTTTTGATGGTAAAGTAAATGTATTTCTTCTTATCTACTAACCCCTCTTGATTTGCTTCTTCATAGATAATTCTTTTATTGTTTACCTTCTGTTGGTCTTGTTCTTTCCTCCCAATGGGATGATTCTGGATGGATGCTTCGTTTTCTTTACTGATTGCTTCACTGAAACATTTGCTTCAATTAGAGGAATTGGCAAATCTAAAAGGTTGTTAAATATTTTAGAAAAATAAATGGCAGATAAATTTCCTAAATAGTTAATTGTTAGGATGTTGACTTCTGGGAAGATGAAATAGATGTAATTTTTCCTACTCTTCCCATTAAGTACAACTAAAATCCCTGGATATTACATATAAAACAAATAAAATAAGACTCTAAAAGGTGGAAAGAAGAAAGCAGACTGGCTGGTGATATGGCAACACTTGAAATAGGTGCTGAGTTGCCTGGCTTTTTTCTCTTTGCCTCATTCGAGACTTGAGTGGAATAAATCAGAAATGTGGACATGCCAATGACACAGATAACAAAAGCCCAAAAAACACCTCTGTCTCTAGTCAAAGGCCTAAGAAAGAGGAGCCTGATAAGACAAAACTTTTAGAAAACTTCTGTACTGTGGCCAAATACCACAGAAAGAAACTGGAGTTCTATTCCCAAAAAACCAAGTTACATGGATTGCCCAGACTTCCAATTTTGTCAGGTTATAGTGCAGAGTTCCAGCAGGCCTGTGCATGATCCCTGCTGGGCAGGAATGAGGGTTGTATCAATGGAGGTCTAGTGGAGAATCAAGACTTTTGCCACTGTTCAGGAGTAATGAGGCCCATCGTGTCAATGAAGCTATGTAAAGAGCTGTTATAAGGCACTTCTGTTACTCTCAGTTAGGGTAGTATCAGCAGAGCCTAGTTGGAAGCTAAGACCTGCCCCCCCCCCCACTTCTTCCCAACAATATTGAATATCCTCTCTCTCTCTCCTGGATTTCCAGAGTCTGAGTGGTAATGAGGCAGCATATTCTTCTTTCCTCTATTGGAATGATGTCAGAGGAAGCCAGCAAGGCTTAAATAAGATTTAGAATTTCATAAGATAGCACTCAAAATATCTATGTTTCAAAATAAAATTACTCATCATACCAAAAACCAGGAAAATCTCAACTTGAATGAAAAAATTAAATAAATGATAACACTGATGTGACAGAGACGTTAGAGACATCTGAAAAAGGTGTCAAAGCAGCCATAATAAAAATGTTTCAATGAAAAATTAAAAAAATAAAGTCTCAGCAAAGAAGTAGATGATATAAAGAAAAACAAATGAAAATTGTAGAACTAAAATTATATATAATAACTAAAATTTAAAAATTCAGTTGATGGGCTCAAATAACAGAATGAGTATCATGAAGGAAAGAATCAATATATTTGAAGAGAGAACAGTACAAATTACACAATCTGAATAACAAAGAGAAAATAAAATGAAGAAACAAATAAAGCCTTAAAACTATAGCAACAACAACAACAACAACCACAAAAAGTATAATATATTGTGTAGTTGCAGTTACAGGAGAGAAAAAAGAAGGCAGGTTTGAAACTTTCCAAATTTGCCAAAGTACATACACCTACATGTTGTGACTACAATGAGTACTTGAAGACCAGATGACATGCACTGAAGGGCTGGGGGGAGTCAACAGTCCTGGGCAGCAGACCAAAGGACTAAAGCCCCATCCCTAGCCTTACTCAGATATTTATTAGCCAGTACAAATAACTCAAGGAAGAAGAAAAAAAAAGTTTTCAGGGAGTTAAGTAAAGGACAAGGAACATGCTGACTCCTAATCTTTGTTCTGAGAGTCTAAACATATTTTGTTGTTGTTGCTAAATCTTATCCTGCTGTTCTGTTGTTTCTAACACACTGTTTTCAGTATGGAGTCAAAGAGGCCCCTGGACTCTCCTCCACTTAGAGCTTTTGCCCTAGGGTGGCTTGCTGTCTCAAATTGTTACTCTAACTCTGCAAGTCTTCGCAGCATATTTCTACACTTACAGATTCTAGAACTTAGAGAACTCAGCACAGGACAAACTAAAAAAAAAAATCACAATGAAACACATTACAAACAAATCTCTAAAATTCAAAGACAAAAAATATTGAAAATAGAAAAGACACCTACATGTCAAAAACAATTCAAATGGCAGTTGATTTCCCATTTGAAACCTTGAATATTAGGGGAATTGGCAAAACATTTTTAAAGTATGGAAGGAAATAAATATCACTTTAGAATTCACTATGTCCAGTGAAAATATCCTTTAGGGATGAAAGAAAAATCAATATTAAGTGGAAACTAATAAAGAAAAATGAAAAGGATTTGTCACCAGCAGGCCTACCTTGAAAGAACACTAAAGAAGATCTCTAAAAAGTAAGGAAAGAATAAGAGAAGAAAACTTTTGATACCAGAAAGAAAGAAAGAAAGAAAGAAAGAAAGAAAGAAAGAAAGAAAGAAAGAAGAATAGAAAGATATGTGGGTAATACAATTCATATTTTTTCTCCTCTTGAGTTTTCTAAATTAAATTCAATAATTAAAGAAAAATTATAGCACTACCTCATGTATATCTAAATATACATAGATAAAATATTTGACTGAGATGTAAAAAAGAAGGTAAATTTTTATTCTCAGATTGGTAAAATATTAACACCAATAGACTGTAATAAATTATGCATATGTAATATGTCTATAGTAACACTTAGAAAGCTACACAGAGATTCATCAAAAACACTGATAAAAATAGGAGTTCTAAATAAATGTTCAAGTAACCCATAGAAATAGAGGCAAAAAAAACCAAAAAAACAAAACAGAACTGAAAAACAAAAAAGAGAAATGAATTCAAAGGGAGACTTAATTTCTAACATATCACTAGTCATATTTTATGTAAAATGTCTACAAATGCCAATTAAAAGACAGACATTGACAGAGTAGATTTACAAAGCATGGCCAACTATAAGATATCTACAATAAATTATTTCATATATAACATATATTTAAATTGAAAATAAAAAGATTAAAAATCATGTGATATAAAAATATAAAAAAAAATAATAAAAATAAAAATATATTTCATGTGATATAAAAAGACATATTATATATTCAAAAGAAAGCAGAAATGGATATATCATCAGATAACATAGACTTTAGAACAAAAAAATTTCCAGAGAACAAGAAGGACATTATATAATTGTAAAATAGTTAATTCACCAAGAAGATGTAGCAATACTAAATGTGTATCACAGAGCTGCAAAACACATAAAGCAACAACTGATTAATCTGAAAGGAGAAATAGAAAAACTCATATTTTAGCTGGAAACTTTAGCATCCCTTTCTCAACAACTCATATAACAACTAGACAGAAAATCAGTAAGACTATAGAATAGCGGTTCTCAACCTGTGGGTCGCGACCCCGGCGGGGGTCGAACGACCAAAACACAGGGGTCACCTAAAGCCATCATTAATACATATTGCTTTAGGCGACCCCTGTGCTTTGGTCATTCGACCCCGCCGGGGTCGCGACCCACAGGTTGAGAACCGCTGCTATATAGAAGAACTCAAAAGTGCCATCAACAAACAGAATCTTACTGACATTGACAGAACACTTCACCTCAATATTGGGTACATATTCTTTACAAACATTCATGGAACATAAACCAGTATAGGTCATAACCTGGGCCATAAAACAAACCACAAAAGCTTTAAGAAAATTGAAATCAGACAGAGTATATTTTCTAATCACAATAGAATCAAACTTGAAGCCATTACAAGAAAGACAAAAAGTAAAATCTGCAAACTCTTAGAAACTAAACAGTGCACTTTAAAATAATTCATACATCAAAGAGAAAGCCAAGGGAGATAAAAATATGTTGATTTCATGAAAATAAAAATATAACACATGAAAATGTCTGGGCACAGCTATAGCAGTGCTAAGAGAAAATTTTATAGCACCGAATGCTTACATTTGAAAACAACCAAAGCCTCATATCAATAATCTAAGCTCCTGTCTCAAGAATCTGGGAAAAGAGGGGAAAAAAAGAAAAAACCCCAAAGCAAACAAAAGCAAGGAAGTTATAAAGACAAGAGAAGAATTAAATTACATTTAAAACAGAAAAGCAATAGAGAAAAGCAATAAACCAAAAAGCTGGGTTTTTTTTAAAGATCAATAAAACTGACAAGTCTTTAGGAAGATTGCCAGAGGGAAAAAGAGAAAAGACATAATTTACTAATACCAGCAATGGATAAGGGAGTGTCACTACAAACCATAAAGACAGCAAAAGGCTATCAGCATTACAAACAACTTTATATACACATGCTTCAAAAATTTAACGATCCAATTCTAAAACTAATTACAAACTACCATAATATATACATAAAATGAAAAGAATAATTTGTGTAGTACTATAAATATTAAGGGTATTGAATTTATATTAAAACTCCCCCAAAAGTAATTTCCAGGGACAGATAGATGTATTAACTGGATAATTTTACTAAATGTTTAAAGAAGAATCAACATCACTTATATAAATATTCTAGAAAACAAAAAGGAGGATGCACTTTACAAATCATTTTAAAAACTTGGTGCTATACTGGTATTAAAACCAGACAAAGACAGTACAAAAAGAGAAGCCTGCAGACCAAAATTACTCATGAATATAGATTCAATCATCCTTAACAAACTTGGCAAATAGAATTCAGCAATAAATAAAAAGGAATTATGGACAAGTTTTTCCAGGGATGCAAGTTTGTCTCTCAATGTAAAAATCAGTTGATGTGAAATGCTACATTCACCACTAATAAAGAAACCTCACATGGTCATAATGAATGATGCAGAAGAAGTATTGTATAAAATTCAGTATCTATTTACGATAAAAAACTTTTATAAAAATAGAAGTATAAGAATTTCTTTAACTTGATTAAGAAAATCTCCTATAAGACATTTATAGATAATACTATACTAAAGACTGAATGCTTTCTTCTAAATTCAGGAACAGGCCAGGATGTCTGCTTTCACCATTCTTATTGAATACAATATTGGAAATTTTAGGCAGTATAATAAGAACAGGAAAAAGGCACACCCATCAGAAAGGAAGAAGTGAAACTGCAAATGACATAATTGCTGATGTAGGAAATCCCCCCAAAATTTTCCCTAAACTCCTAGAACTAATAAATGAGTTCAGCAAGGTTTTAAGATACAAGATTTTACAAGATGAACATGGTCAACAGTGTGATGATTGCAGGGGAGAGGGAGGAGGAGGTGGAAGAAGGTATAAGGAGGATAAATGGTGATGAAAGGAGACTTCACGAGGTGGTGAGCACACAGTACAGTGTACAGATGATGTGTTGTGGAATTGTGCACTTGAAACCTATATAATTTTGTTAACCAGTGCCATCCCAATAGATTCAATAAAAAAGAAAAAATTAAAATTTAAAAAGCTAATTGCATTCATATATACCAGGAATAAACATAGGACACTGAAATAAAAAAATACAGTGCCATTTACTTCTCAAAAAATAAAAACAGCTGTAAATCTAATAAACATGTGGGAGAGGAGTTTTATGCTGAAATTACAAATCAATGATAAAAGAAAAAAAGGATATATAAAATAAATGAAGAGCCATACCATGTTCATGGATTAGAAGACAAATGTAGTAGAAAGCCAGGCAGTTTTTGTTTGTTTGTTTTTATAATGCAAGTGCTGACATAAGCTTTAATTGCAGAGGCATCTACTTCAAGGCATCCACTTCACAGAAGGTTATTTCAAATAAACACATTGCCAGTCATATTACTAGAGAAAGAACCAAACCAGATTCCTGCACTGATCCTTTATTCTTTTAGAGATATTGGTTGATTTCAATAACTGACTATTTGGGCTACTTGTTTTTTCTCTTCCTGTGCTAATTTACCACTCTTATGTTTTAAATTCACTAATAAAGAGTGAGCATATAAAATACTAAGCTCTTACCTTTGATCTCAATAAAAGTAGAATCCCAGGCCCATGTGTGCTTTCTTTCTCTAGTCAGACCTCACTATATGGCCCCAGATGTCCTGTGTAATTTCCAGGCCTTGTAAGTAATAAACCTTTACTTTTTTCATAGTTTCCTGATAGTTATTATGGAAGAGAATCTTGCGATCATAATAAAAGAACCACAAGGGCTGGTCCAACCACAACATTGGTATTGATAAGTTGAGATCAGCACATAACAATATCCTAAAGATGTTAATTCTCCTGTAATTGATATACAGGTTTAATGTAATTATCAAAATTAGAGCAAAGCTTTTTTTTTAATAGACATAAATGCAATTATTCTAAAATTTATGGAAATGTAAAGAAACTAGAGTAAGTAAAATAATTAAAAAAAAACAAAATCAGAAACTTCAGTGTATTGAACCAAAACATTATATAATGTCAGTAATCAAGATTGTGTGGTTCTGGTGGAGTGGCAGACAAATAGGTAAATGAAATAGAATCAAGAACCAACAAATAGGCTCACATAGACATACCCAACTTAGCTCTGACAAAGGTTTAAAAACAATTCAATTTAGGAATAATAGCTAAAGTTATTGGATATCCATAAGACTAAAAATGAACCTTGACCTAATTTTTACACTTTATATAAATATTAACTCAAAATTGATCACAGAAGTAAGTGTAAAATTTAAATATATAAAACTTCTAGAAAATAAGAAAGAATTTGTGTATTTGGAGACAAAGATTTTTTTACACTTAACACATAAAACACAATCCATAAAAGAAAAATGTCACAAAACAAGATTTCATCAAAATTTTAAACTTTTGTTTTGCAAAGAACTCCTTGAAGAGGATGAAAATTCAAGCTACAGACTGGGAGAAAATATTTGAAAACAACGTCTATCAAAGCACTCTTGTCAAGAATACATAAAAAATTTTAAAACTCAACTATAAAGAAATAATTAAATTAGAAAACATGCAATGATTTGAGTAGAATCTCACAAAAGAGAACATACAGATGCAAAATAAACATATGAAAAGAACTTCTACATCTTTAGTTTTAAAAATAACCATGTAAGTAACATATGATCCAGTAATTGCATTCTTTGGCATTTATGCCAGATAAATGAAAATTCATTTTTAGAAAAATAACTTGAACCTGAATGTTTATAGCAGTTTTTATTCATAATGACATCAAGTGGCAGATAATCCAGATGTCCACTAGTGGGTGAATGGATGAACTAATCATACCATAGAATAATACTCAAGAAAAGAATGCTTGACCTGTGGTGATGCAGTAGATAAAGCACCAGCCTAGAATGCTGAGGTTTCTGGTTCAAAACCCTGAGCTTGCCCAGTCAAAACACATATGACAAGCAACCAATGAACAGCTAGAGTGAAGCAACTACTCCTCATTCCCCTCACCCTTTTGTAAAAGTCAATAAATAAAATATTTAAAAAAGAGTAATACTCAACAAAAGAAAATAATATATGTCTCATACACACAAGGCATTGCATAAAATTCCAGAGAATTAAGCTGAGTAAAGAAAGCCAATTCTAAAAGATTACATATTATCTTATTTCTCTTACGTAACTTTATTGAAATAATAAAACTATAGAAATGGAGAACAGAGTTAGATTGCCATGAAATAAAGTTAGGCGAGAACAGAGGCCCAAGTGAAGACGGTGTGGCTATAAAATGGCAGCAAGAGGAATTTTTTTGGATAATGGAATTATTTTGTAGTTTGACTGTATCATTGCCAGTACAGGGGGTCCTTCAATTATGACAGTCTTGGCATATGACATTTCGAGTTTACAATGGTCACTCCCATAAAAACTTTAAAAAATTGCAGTGTGAGCATTTTTGCTTATGCCATGGGTGAACTAGTTTGGTTGCACATGGTGAAAGAATACACAGTAACAACAGAAGCGGATTTAATGGTGGGTTCACCAGGTGTAAGCCCTGGGCCTCGATTTCTGAAGGGCCCCACAAAGCCCCAACTTTACACTTTTTTCTAATGTGAGGGGCCCCATATTTTCTTCTGTGCCTGGGGCCTCAACCTACCTTAATCCGCCTCTGAGTAAGGAGACATATTAGTGAGGGTGCTGGTGTTCCCCAGTACACTTACTTACGCTATTTTGGACTGTTAAAAGTGCAAGTGTTCTGTTTGTGCTACTTTGATGACATTTTGGCCCTTGTCATGGCTCCTAAAGGAAAGTCAGAGTCTTCAGATGGTAGTGCTTTGAAGAAGAGGAAAGCCATCATGATGAAAGTGAAATTAGGCATTGTAAAGATAGTAGAAAAAGGAGAATCAGCGACAAACTTCCGCCACGTGCTAGGCTTTGACTGCTCTACTGCAGCAACAGTTATCATGGATAGAGACCATAATCTAGAGCAGGGGTCCCCAAACTATGGCCCAAGGGCTGCATGCAGCCCCCTGAGGCCATTTATCCGCCCCCACCGCACTTCCGGAAGGGGCACCTCTTTCATTGGTGGTCAGTGCGAGGAGCATAGTTCCCATTGAAATACTGGTCAGTTTGTTGATTTAAATTTACTTGTTCTTTATTTTAAATATTGTATTTGTCCCCGTTTTGTTTTTTTACTTTAAAATAAGATGTATGCAGTGTGCATAGGGATTTGTTCATAGTTTTTTTTTATAGTCCGGCCCTCCAACGGTCTGAGGGACAGTGAACTGGCCCCTGTGTAAAAAGTTTGGGGATCCCTGTCCTAGAGCATGTAAAGGGATCAGCCCATATGAAATCAACTGTTATTACTAAACAGCGAAGTGGCATAATGATCGAGATGGAAAGATTGCTAGTTTTGTGGCTGGAAGACCAGCATCAGCAGCATATACCAGTTAGTCTAATGTTAATTCAGGAGAAGGCTAAATGATTGTTAGAGGCAATAAAAAGTGAAAAGGGGGGAAGGGAGTGACGAGTTTGTGGCTAGTAGGGGCTGGCCTACTAAGTTCATGCATTTCATGCCAACTTGCATAACCTTAAGGTGCAGGGTGAAGCTGCTAGTGGGGAAATGCACCCTTATTGGAAGGTCAGCTTTTTAGCCTTGTCAAGCACCTAGGACACACTAGGAAACGTAAGTGTGAGCAAAAAAGGCCTTTCAGTTGCTAAGAACACACTTGTTGCCAGGAGATTTACTACTAGGGGTTTGGCAGAAGGTTTTTCTATGGTAGAGGATGGGTTGACAAAATTTCAGGCTGAGGACCCCAGCGATGACAGATTCAGTAAGGTCTACAGCAGGGGTCCCCAAACTTTTTACACAGGGGGCCAGTTCACTGTCCCTCAAGACTGTTGGAGGGCTGGACTATAAAAAAAACTATGAACAAATCCCTATGCACACTGCATATATCTTATTTTAAAGTAAAAAAACAAAACGGGACAAATACAATATTTAAAATAAAGAACAAGTAAATTTAAATCAACAAACTGACCAGTATTTCAATGGAAACTATGGGCCTGCTTTTGGCTAATGAGATGATCAATGTCCGGTTCCATATTTGTCACTGCTAGCCGTAACAAGTGATATGACGTGCTTCCAGAGCTGGGACGCGTGCATCCCGCGTCACCGGAAGTAGTACTGTACGTGAGCGACGCTGCTACATACAGTACTCCAGGAGCACAGGATATGGATGCTGACCACCAATGAAAGAGGTGCCCCTTCCAGAAGTGTGGCGGGGGCCGGATAAATGACCTCAGGGGGCCGCATGTGGCCCGCGGGCTGTAGTTTGGGGACCCCTGGTGTACAGAGCTGTTGTGGATGCCTTGCAATGCTTTTGGCAGATTTTAGAAGAGAAGAAGTCATCAACCTCCCAGACTAGCCTGAAACAATTCTTTAAGAAGGTAGAGAGGCCTACAGCAGATCCTGTACCCTCTACATCAGCTGCTTCTTAAAATAAAACACCTGTAGTACAGGTAGAATCAAATTTCATTATATATTGAAAATAATTCACTTTGGCATTGTTTCCTATTTATCTTATACTTCATTGTGAATAAAGATAAATTATTATTTGAAAGTTGTTTTTAAAATTTTTGTTTAATTAATTTACAACTTTTCAAGACATATTCTCATAGTATTGATTATTGAATAGAAAATATATATTTAGTAAAAAAATGTAAAAGTTAGTCAACAGTATATAAATTGGAACTTATGAAACTGAAAATTGATGACACTTATAATTGTATATTTTCTTCTCAAAATGATATGTATAAACTTCAGATCCTAATATATGTATTTTAAAGATAATAAGTATATAAATTTGATATGGAGAAAAAATTATCTGGTATCATATAAAGCAGAGGAAACGGGGTAGCAACAAGTTTTAGCAACCAATGGGCAGTGCTAATATAAAAGAGAAGTTTCTCTTGAATTTGAGACCTGTTTATTTGCTAACAAGTAAATAAATTACTTTCTGAGAGCCTATTTCTTCATTCATAAAATGATAATGTAATGATTATTTTATTGGGTAGGGAGGAATGAATTAGAAATTGTGAAGTGCTCTGCAAATTTACATGAAGGCTGTTTCTTTGATGCATGTAGGACAAAATTAATTGAAGATAACCTTCATACAAAAAGGATTACAGATGATGTACAATTCACATAAATTTTAGAAGACAAATAAGGAGACATCCTTGGATAATTTAGTAAGATATTTTGACATGATGTTGAGGTTTTTGCTATGAAAATATTGAAGTTGGAGCCAAAATGTTGAAAAACCTTGGGTGGGAGGGGATTTTCACTTGACTCTACCTTTGTTTGCATTTACCACACTGATAAGTTAAATTGCACCAATTTACACTTGAAAGTGTTACTAGTATGACTGAACATTTTCCCAATATTTATAATTCTTCTATATTTCCCCATGCTCTTTATCCATATATCTTTTGGGACCTTGTTATTCTTATTGATTTATATAAAAATTACCTACTGTTCATTTGTTGTATTTGCTACAATAATTTTTCTTATTTTATTGAATTTATTGGGGTGACATTGGTTAATAAAATTATATATAGGTTTTAGGTGTACAATATTATGATACATCATCTGTATATTTTATTTCTCACTATCTCAATCCAGTGTCTTACACTCACCATTTATCCTCCCTATACCTTCTTCTGAGTCCCCCTTACCCCCATTTCCTCTGGTTATCATTATTCTGTTGCCTGTGTCTATGAGTTATTTTTTTTCTCGGTCTATTTACCTTTTTCACCCAGCCTCACAACACCCATCCTCTCTGATATCTGTTAGTTGGTTCTCTGTCTACGAGTCTGTTTTGTATTTTGTTAGTTTATTTTGTTCATTAGATTCCACATGTGAGTGAAATCAGATGTCTTTCTCTGACTGGCTCATTTCACTTAACACAATCCTCTCCAGGTTCATCCATGCTATTCCAAAAGGAAAGATTTCAATCATGGTGTCAGGGCTCTGTCTGAGGACACTCAGCAAAGTCTCAGGGTACACTAAGTCTAGCTGCCACCTGCTGAGTGCTCACACACTTTTATGGTGGGGCAGGTTCTCAGGGACTTGTCAGAGTGAGGCCAACAGAGTTTATCAGGCCCAAGCAGATAAATATTTGGCCATGTGAAAGGAGGACTCTTCAATGCTTGGGCCTGCAAGGGAAAAACGGCTCCTGTCCTAGAGCCACACCACTCAGTCTGTCCTAGTAATTTATGATCACACTGCAATGTCCCATTAGTCTTATAGAATAGCTTAATGTTATTAGCATTGTTTATAAAAATGTTTCTATATTTTGTGAAAAGAACATTAAAATGATATTATATTTTAGGATCAATACTTCTTAAATTTCTATAATTAGATTACTATGTAGAACCAGTGTGAACTGAGTGGTTAAGGGTTTGGCATGAATGTGATTAGAAGTGTTAGAAAGCTACTTGAATGCTTTGAGATTGTTAAAGAAAACCATGATTACATGATGATATAGTGCACACTAACATGACCACACACAACACATATACACATGCAACAAACATACACACTCCTCTTTGAGGGTGGAGGTAGGACAGGTGAGACACTTAGAAAGTAATAAATAATGTAAATTGTTTTAATGTGTTATCATTTACTATTTTTTTATCATTCACTATTTTTAAAGTAAATTAAACATTGTATTCTTGAGCTTTTTAATTTAGTTAGCCAAGAAAATTAGAATCATTAATGCCAAAAATCATAAATATTCAATGCTTCAAAGAAAGGCACTTTTTCTAAATTAACATTCCTTTTTTATTTAGACTATTAATTTTAACGGGGTATCATTGATTAATTAGGGTACATAGATTCGAAGAAAACATCACCAGGTCATTTTGACATTTAATTATGTTGTATATCCATCACCCAAAGTCAAATTGTCTTTTATCACCTTCTATCTGGTTTTCTTTGTGCCCCTCCCCTCCCCTGACCCCCTCCTTCTCCTCCCTCCCTCTCCCGTAACCACCACACTCTTGTCCATGTCCATGAGTCTCATTTTTGTGTCACATCTATGTATGGAATCATACAGTTCTTAGTTTTTTTTCTGATTTACTTATTTCATTCAGTATAATGTTATCAAGGTCCATCCATGTTGTTGTAAATGACCCGATGTCATCATTACTTATGGTTGAGTAGTATTCCATAGTATATATTATATATATGTACCAAAGCTTTTTAATCCACTCATCCACTGACGGACACTTGGGCTGTTTCCAGATCTTCGCTTTTGTGAGCAATGCTGCCATAAACATGGGGATGCATTTCTCATTTTGGATTTTGTTTATGAGTCCTTTCTCTTTTTTCTTTAGTGAGTCTTGCCAAGAATTTGTCAATTTTGTTATTCTTTTCAAAGAACAGCTCTTTGTTTTATTGATTTTTTCTATAGTTTTTCTCTTCTCTATTTTATTTATTTTTGCTCTGATTTTTATTATTTCCTTTCTTCCTCTGGTTTTGGGTTGCCTTTGTTCTTCTTTTTCTAGTTCCTTAACATGTGAAGTTAAGTTGTTTACTTGAGCTCTCTCTTGTTTGTTCATATAGGCCTGTAGTGATATAAATTTCCCTCTTATTACTGTTTTTGCAGCATCCTAAAAATTCTGATATGTTGTATTGTCATTTTTGTTTGTCTGTATATATCTTTTGATCTCTGCTTTTCTTCTTTGACCCACTCATTTTTTTAAAGTATATTGTTTAATTTTCAAGTTTTTGTGGGTTTGTTTACTTCTATTTTGCAGTTTAATTATAGTTTCAAAGATTTATGGTCAGAAAATATGCTTGGTATAATTTCAATCTTTCTGAATTTGTTGATGTTTTTTTGTGACCCAATATATGGTCAATTCTTGAGAATTTTTCATGTACACTGGAGAAAAATGTATACTCTGGTGCTTTGGGATGAAATGTCCTGTATATGTCTATCATATTCAATTGTTCTAGTCTTTAGTTTAAGGTCCATATTTCTTTATTGATTTTCTGTTTGGATGAATTATCTAGAGCTGTCAGCGGTGTATTAAGGTCTCCAAGTATAATTGTATTTTTGTTGGTTTTTATTTTTAGGTCAGTTAGTAGATGTCTTATATATTTTGGTGCTCCTTGGTTTGGTGCATATATATTAAGAAGTGTTATGTCTTCTTGATTCAATGTCCCCTTTATCATTGTGAAATGACCATCTTTGTCTCTGATTACCTTTGTTGTCCTGTAGTCAACATTGTTAGATATGGGTATCGCTCTACCTACTTTTATTTGAATGTTATTTGCTTGGAGAATTGTTCTCCAATCTTTCACTTTGAATTTGTTTTTATTCTTGTAGGTTAGATGTGTTTCTTGAAGTCAGCATACAGTTGGATTTTCTCTTTTGATCCACTCCACTACTCTGTGTCTTTTTATTGATGAGTTCAGTACATTTACATTTAGTGTAATTATTGACACTTGTGGGTTTCCTACTGCCATTTTATATATTGCTTTCTGATAGCTTTGTATCTTGTTTGGTTCTTCTCTTTTGTTTTCTATTATTTGTTTTTGTTTGGTTGTATTCCATACTTCTTTCCTCTGTTTCTTCTTTATTTAAGCCATGTGTTTCTGCAGTGAGTTTTTTAGGGGTGGTTACCATTGAGTAATAAAAAGGATACATATCATATTCATTGTGGTACATTATCTCATGAGTGCTTCTGCACTCTATCCTCCTTTGATACCATTAATCTTTGCCCTCTCCCCGTTTTTGTTTTTTTTGTCACAGATTAATCTTGTTTTTATTGTGATCCTGATGGAGCTTTTACTTATAGTTTTGTTTTGTTTTGTTCTTTGTATTTGGTTGGATAACCCTCTTTAGTATTTCCTGAAGTTGAGGTTTTTTGGTTATAAAGTCCCTCATCTTTTCTATATCTGTGAATGTTTTTATTTCCCCTTCATATTTAAAGGATAGCTTTGATGGATATAGTATTCTTAGCTGGAAGTTTCTCTCTTTCAGAACTTTAAATATTGAGGTCCACTCTCTTCTGGCTTGTAGAGTTCCGCTGAGAAATCTGATGATAACCTAATGGGCCTTCCTTTATATGTTGAAATTTTCTTTTCTCTGGCTGCCTTGAAGATTTTTCTTTGTCATTGGTTTGTGATAATTTTATTATGATATGCCTTGGAATAGGTTTGTTTGGGTTAAGATAACTTGGTGTTCTGTTTGCTTCTTTAATTCAAGGCTCTAATTCCACAGATTTGGGAAGGTCTCATCTATTCTTCTTCCTTGTGCCTTGTTTGGAACTCAGCCTGCAACCCAGCCCCTCACAACTTCTGCAGTGTTCTCTGAGGTCTGCTTCACGGAATGTGGTTTGTAACCTGTATTGGTTGGCAGAGGCACTTCATCCAGACAGATCCAGGCCTAGGGATCCTGGCCCTTGTTCACTTCTCATGCTATTGGTCGAGGAGACAGAACCACACAGAAACTCTGGCTACATCCCACACAGAAGTCCACTGCTGACAGTCTATAGCTCCTCTGCAAGCAAGTGCACGCACACGCCAGAGGTGCTCATTGGAGCCACTCGTACACAGCTCGTGATCATAGACCCAGAATGAACAAAGCCCAAACCTGCTCAGCCAATTCTGCCAGAGTCTGCCGCTCACACTAGCTTTGCGTTCGTGATCTCAGGCTGAGCCACCAGCGAGCTCTCTCCTTGGCTTGATCGTCTGCCCACACCTAGCTTCTTCTCTCTCGCCTAGCCCTCCTTTCTTCTTGGTTCCAGGCAAAAGCAGCCCTTCCTGAGATCAGTGAGGAAAGTGGAATACTCTGTTCTTCATCTTATTTCCTTCAGAATGGATTATATATTCAGCCATCTTTTTGCTCAATCGTACCTTTGTTTGGTGTATGTGTATTTCTGATTCTCCTGAGATTGTTTTTCTGTCTCTAGTTGTTAAATTTGTTGAAATTTCAAGGGGAGATATCAGGAGCACCTCTCATGGTGCCATTTCTCTGACATCACTTGGAAGGCACTTTAGTTGCTTATTTTTTCCAAGTATTTTATTATTCCTCCTAGTGGAATGCAAGATGATCGCTGGTCTGTAGCCTTCCCAAAGGCACTGGGTGCTTATATAATAAAACAAAATCTTTGGCAGAGAAGAGATTGTTTATGCTTTTCAAAAGAAAAGCTTGCTTACTAAAGGCCAACATGCTACTTTAGAGAGGTCGATATTCCTGAATTGCAAACTTTTTAGAAGGCTAAAGGAAATGAATCCTTGTCAAGCTTAAGTGTTAACCTTCTCTCTGCTGTAAGAGAGCAAAGCTGATTATGTCTAACAATTTAATTTTGCTCTGCTTCAGTGAAAAGGAGAGGCAATCTCCCTGGAGCTCATGACTAGTTAGTGTTAGCTTTAGTGTTGTAACCAATTTGCTCTTCTTCCTTAGAAAATATAAGTTGGGTCTGGGGCTTCACAGAGCACTCTTTTAAGATAAGAATATTTGCTGAGGCCAGGACTAAATTTTCTCTTTATTGTTCTTCAGTCTCAAGCCTTTAACTTAAACAGCACCTGCTCACTGAGGTTTTCTCTGGCTCCTAAAAACGGCTGGACTTCCTAGTGTATTTTCTCAGTGTTCTCTAGTTTTGTTCTCAGTTTTTTGTTAATATTTGCTCAATTTTTCTATCTTTTTTTCTACACTGTAAACTCCATGAGTACAGAGACTCTCTTGTTTTTAAGATGAATCTTTGGTTTAAGGTCAGGCATAAATAGCACATGTATATATATTTGCCGGCGAATGTCATTAATTGAGTTCTCACCATGAGCCTGGGTGGGTGAGCATCATTACCCTCACTTCTGACATGAGAAAATGAAGGCTCAAGGTTGACATAGTTTACTTCGGGTTCATAATGTGAGGTAATTCTGGTAGTTTCAAACTTAAGTCTGTATATTACTCAAGTCCATACTCTTTCTATTCCTAAATGATCCCTTCAGCATTTATTAAACTCCAGCCTCTTCCGGTCCTGGGAGGCAGGCTAGAGGAACTTGAGTTCCCTCTTCCCTACAGTCTCATTGCAAGCATCACTCAGGGGAGTTTCCTTTGGCACATTCTTAGCTAAAGTGTTGCCAAGTGGTGGTAGACTGAAGGTAGCACTCTTGTCCTCTAGCTAACTCACAACTTTTGGGGTGGAGAAGAGGAGGGTTGGAAATAAGTAGAAAGCTGGAGAAAACTTGCTTGCAGTAGCCTGAGTGGCATCTTTAAAAACCAAATTAAAGAACAAGGTCTTATTTTGACATGCTCTGGGATGCACAAGGAACATAAATTGACAACATCAACACAATCTTGGAACATACTAGAGTTTCAGAATTCCCAGAGAAAAACAAGCCTGCTCCAGTCTACCTAAGAGCTCATAGAGGTACAGAAGATTTCATCAGAGCAGTCTGCATTACAGCCCAAAGGAAATTCTAGCTCAGGAGTTGACAGGACTCAGGGACCAAATCAGCCCCACTGCCTATTTCATAGGGACTGTTAGCTCAGAGTGATTTTTACATTTCAGGTGACTTTAAAAATAAAAAAAATATTTCATAACACATAAAAATTATATGCAATCCAAACTTCTGTGTCCATAAATAAAAATTTATTGAAACACAAGTATGCTCATTTGTTTATATATAATTTATGGCTGATTTGCATAAACATGAGTTAAGTTGCTGAGACAGAGACAACTACCTGGCACAGCTTAAGATCTTTGTCTGGCTTCTTTGAGAAAAGGTTTCTCTGACCTCACTCAAGAAATTTATACCTTTAGTGAGATGGCAAGATCGCCTCTCCCAGCAATCTTTCCAATACAAATCTCCAACAGTTGGAAGTTAATAATCTATTGAACCTTTTTACTACTTCCAACAATAGCAGTCACCATGAGCAGCCCTTACACACACACACACACACGCACGTGCACGCGCACACACACACACACACACACATCTCTAATCTTCAAAACTAGAATCAGTTGAGTCACCAGTTTTTCTAGTCTTGTGAGCTGGAGTACCATGTTTCCAGTAACCATGATGGGAGCTATTTCTGCCACTGTTTACATGGTAAGGACTTTGACATAGATCACACCCATCCTCCAACACACAATATCACATCTTTCCCAAGTTGTGGGTGAAAGAAAGTAACTTGCTGATAATAGTTCCATTTATAGAACTGAATGGATAACAACAGTGTAGGGAAGGCTAGAACTATACTTCATTATTTTCTTCGCAAGTTCTATTAATGCTTTAAAAGAGTTAGAAAGCAAACTTCAACCAATACACTTGACATCTAGAATCTGTGGAATGATTAGTAAGTTTAAAAAATGACCAATTTTCTTTTATTATGTGATGAATCATGAAAGCACTTCTTAATGTCATTACTAAATTGAATGACAAAATATTGGTGTGAAGAATTATAATAAGATGACTCATGCATGGTGAGTTTATGGGCAATCAGGAACGGGATCCAGTTTATTATTATTATTTTTTATTTGTAGGCTATTACCTTTACTTCACAATATCTTCATACCTAACTACAAATTATCCAATGAAAATGATTTAAGAATTCTAATCATTTGTTATTGTGGCCATGCCCAGATTTCCTGGTGTTATGGAGAACCCAGTGATCACATAGACTAATGAAAAATTTTTTTCCTGGGTTGCAGTCACTTGTCACTGAATCATTTATTCATTCACCTAACAAACACTTATTTAGCACTATAATGTACCCAGGATCTGAGGCTAAGAAGTGAAATAAAACATCATCGTTGCCACCAATAAGTTTATGGGAGAGACAGACAATTAAATCAATGACTATGTTGTGTAAAAATGTTATGAGAGCTCAGAATGGAGTAATCTAAATCATACTGGTGGAATTCTGAAGGAAATGGTGTTAAGTTTTGTATGATGACTGAGATTTAACCTAGCTAAAAAAGAGGGTGGGAAATGACAGTCCAGGAATAGTGAAAACTGTAGAGAGAAATATGTAGATGTATATAGAAAAGCATAGAGGTTTGGTAAGTTTGACTAAGTCGGAGTGTACACAGTATATGGTAGTTAGTGGAGCATGCCTGTGAAGAAGTTGAGGGAGATGAGACTGGTGCCAGATCCAACCTTGTTTTTGTGCCAAAGAAAAAAGTTTAAACATTTTCTGTTAGCTGACTGAAGCCACACAAAAGTTTTCAAACAAAGATGTGATAGAATCAGTCTTGTGTTTTAGAAAGATTATTTTAGTAGCACAGTAGAATATGCAACATATTTGGGGCTAGTCTATAGGGAATGTGACCAATTAAAGAAACTACTGTAATAACTGAAGAGAATTTTCAACAATAAAAATTGCAATCCAACTTGTCAGAAAAAATAACTGCAAAGTATAATTCTATATGTCTAAATGATATTTTAAGACTAAGGATAAAATAAAGACATTTTCAGAAAAGAATGGAAATAATTGAGAATTAATAGACCCTCACTGATAAAACTGTTAAAGGATTTACTCTAGGGAAAGAAAATGCAACCAACAAAACATGACTCAGGTGAAATTATAAATGATGATTAAGAAGGTGGTACTTATATGGGTAAATTTAATTATGTATTGACTACATATTATAATTGGCTATTTAAAGAAAATTTTTGTGAGGACATGTAAGAAATGTAACAGAAGTACTACTGAGAAATGATTTTATAATAAAGAATGGGAGAAAGACTTTTAATTTTTATTATTATAGATATAAAATTAATGAAATGATGGAATGATGGAAAATGAAGTTTTACTTCAGAGAACCTATTTGGAGTTGAAATTTTTTTAAGAAATAAAATTTTCATTCTTGCTTACTCAAATGTACGGTTTTCCAAAGGTGCTTAAGAAAATATATTCACTTTTGAATTTTATAAACATTTAATTCTTGCTACTAAATACTCACAAAACACTTTGATACAAAAATAGAGAAAAATTAAATGTAATATATAGTCAAACAATCAAGAAACTATTGATAAAATAGAACAAAGATAATAATGATAACATGTGGAGGAACAAAAACCAGTTAAGAGGGAGGTCATTAAATATAAAGCAAGTTAAAGTCCTGCAGTATTTGAAAGGATAAAGATATTTAATATATTTATAGAATGTTAATCAAATATATTTATATTAAAACTTAAGGGGAAGCACTATAAAAGTGAAATATTTAGGCACAATTTTCTCAGTAAGTAAAAAATAGTTCAAGCAAAAAATAAATTAGTAAAAATAAAAAGCATTTGAAAAACAAGTGTGATTGAATACCTACATGCACTCAAGATTTAAACA
The DNA here is from genome assembly GCF_036850995.1 of Saccopteryx leptura. Taxonomy (NCBI): domain Eukaryota; kingdom Metazoa; phylum Chordata; class Mammalia; order Chiroptera; family Emballonuridae; genus Saccopteryx; species Saccopteryx leptura. The sequence continues at coordinate 59,299,208 of NC_089513.1, read as the reverse complement.
ATATTATTTTCATGCTCTCAAGGAATATTGATAAAAATAGACCATGCAGCAGAACATAAAGCAAATATTAACAGCAAAAATCGAGTATCATATAGAACATCTTATCTGACCACAGTGTCATTAAGCTAGAAATAAGTAATAAGATATAATACTCCTCATACTTTTGAAACTTTAAAAATTACTTTAACTCATAGATCAAGTAATAAGCATAAAATTGAAGACATATTTGAAACTAAATGGAGAGTGTAAATGTTGTGTAAAGAGGTTTAGTGATTCTTCCCACAGACAGCAATGATAAAAACTGGACAAAAATTGGAAAATGATCAAAAACAAGAGAAAACTGGAGACAAATTTACTCATTAAAGACTATTAATGCATGGGGTTAAAAAAATATAACAATGACTTTCCTGTCTAGGGCCACTCCACAATTTCTTTAGTCAGACACTGATATTAGTGACTTGAAGGGGCAAATGATAGTTTAGCAGAGCAGCTGGAAATTTTAAGGAAAAATGTAAAAGCAAAAGATAAACATAAGGGGAAAAATCCAAAATCTGAGCCAGCATAAATCCTGTCCCAATCCTTAGGTGAGTATGGAACAGTGTACGCACACAAAGATTCCGGAGAGCTGCAAGAAAAGTAGGTGGAATTTCGTAGGCTCCACTTGAAAATTACAACTTCTTCTGGTAAGATTTCTGAGTTTCAGACCTTTTTAGTCCATTTGCCAGCACGTGACTAGTGAAAGGTGTAAGAAGTAAAAATCTTACTGCCTAGAAATGTCATAGCACAGCACTTAGGTTTGGCATACAACTAGAAATTTAGGAAACAAAACTTGGAGTCAAGGGAAGCACTGAGAAGATAACCCTCAGAACGTGAGTGTAAGCTGTGCATAAATCTTTGTCTGATTGTTATCCTACACAGGTGTAGGGTAGATCCCTCCAGGGGCCGACCTAAAACATTCAACAACTATTTACCCAAATCCAGCTGCTGCACATCAGCTGCTGCACACAGAGACATGAGAGATGTCACAGTTGGTCCCAGACAAATTAACTGCCTGTTAGGACGAAAAATCCTTCCCATAAAACCTCAGAAATATATGGCAGACTCCAGAGTTTGTACAGTGTACAGGTATTATCCATAATGTCCAGTTTTGGAACAAAACTTATTGATATGAAAATAAATAGAAACATTTGTGTTATAATTACAAAAAATCAATAGAAACTGATTCCAAGCAGCCCTCAGTTGCATGTAACAACAAAGAATAGGCTCTCACTGGTTGGCTCAGTGGATAGAGTGTTGGCCCGGCATATGGATTTCCTAGTTCGATTCCTGGTCAGGGTATGTATCAGAAGGGATCATCCACTTCTTTCTAACTCCTTCTTCCTCTTCTCTCTTCTTTTCCTCCCACAGCCAGTGGCTAGATTAGTCTAAGTGTCAGCCCCAGAGTGGGTTGCTGGGGGATCCTGGTCAGGGTGCATGCAGGAGTCTGTCTCACAATCTCCCTTCCTCTCACTTAAAAAACAGAAGAAACAAATAATAAACAAACAAAAGGATATAAAATGGTTTTATAAATATGTTCAACGAATTTAAAATATGTTAAAAAATTAAAGAAACAACACATTGAATAATGAGTGATCAGATAAGAAATCTCAACAAAGAAATGGAAACTATAAAAATGGAAATTCTAGAGCTGAAAAGTACATCTATAAAAAAATTTACCAGATAGACTTAATAGAAAAACTTATAGATGGCAGTGGAAAAAAATCAGTGAACTTCAAGATAGGTATTAGAAATTACGCAATTTTGTGAACCTATGAAAAGATTAAAGAAAATAAACAAAGGTTTACAATATCAAAAGGCCCAATATATATGAAATTGAAGCTTTAAAAGGAAAGAAGTAAAAGAATAAGGGATAGAAATATTTGAAAATTTATAACTGAAATTCTTAAATTTGGTGAAATATATAGATTCAAAATAAACTAAATACAAATAAGTCAGACTAAGTACATCATAATCAAACATCAAAAAGCTATATGTTAAAAAATAAATCTTGAAAGCATCAAGAAAAATAATGCATGCTTCATACAGGTGAACAGTGGTTAGATAAACAGAAAATAATTCAAAAGAAACAACAGAAGTCAGAAGTGGTTGGAATGACCTATTCAAAAAAGTGAAAGAAAAAGTATAATCAAGAGTTCTATATCCACCAAACTATCTTTCAATATTGAAATGTTAAAACATTTTGAGATAAAAAATAATTAATTGCTTGCAGTCTAGTATTTCAAAGTATACTAAAAAAAGTTCTTTCAAACAGAAGGAAAATGATACCTGATGATAACTTTATCCTCAACAACAACAAAAAAGAGCACTAGAAATAGTTAATAAATATAAGTGTATATATAGGAGCAGTCATTTACTTTCAGTTTTTATAAACTTCTATTGTAAAGTTTCTATCTTACATCAAAAGTAATTAAAAATTAAATTTACATAGATTACTAAAAGTTAAAAAAACATGTTGTAATCCTAAAAACAACCTAAAAATAATTCAAGGAAATGGTAGTAAATGTATAAACAACACATACTCCTGCTGACCAGATGAATGCTTAATAAAGCCCCTGATTGCCAATCAGTGATAGCCACTTAATATTTTAGATTAGGATGTTGCCTGAGATAGTGACCAGGCATACCCTTTTTTGAGAGGCAAGTATTAGCCTGTTATTGATCACTGATTGAAACTGTATCTATTATTAAATGCCATAAATTATTTTGAGACCTAAAATGTAATAAGTTATGTCATAAAAATATTCCATTCAACAGTGAACTGAAGAGTTCCTTCATCAAAAATAAATGATGCATTCAAGACTATGTTACAGAAGAATCTACTGCAGATATCCATTGCTTACATAAGCAGGTGACAACTATGTGTTTAAATCTCCTTGATAGTTACTTAACCCATATATGATTTATTATTATTATTATTAGGTGAGAGGCAGAAAGGCAGAGAGACAGACTCCCACACACGCCTGACTGTAATCCTCCCAGCAAGCCCCCTGTGAGGTGATGCTCTGATAATCATGAGCCGTTGCTCTGTTGCTTGGCAACTGTGCTATTTTAGCACCTGAGGCAAGGCCATTATGTTATCCTCGGTGACCAGGGCCAGCTTGTTCGAATGAGCCATGGCTGCAGGGGGGTGGGGGGAGAGAGGGAGAGCTGGAGAGAGAGAGAGAAGGGGGAGGGGTGAAGAAGCAGATGGTCCTTCTCCTCTATGCCTTGACTGGGAGCTGACCCCGGGCTTCCACATTCTGGGTGAATGCTCTACCACTGAGCCAACCAGCCAGGATCAATGACATTGATCAGTCAATATACATAGGTTTCAGGTAAATATTTCTATAGTATTTGACCTGTTGATTATGTTGCATACCTATCACACAAAGTCAAACAATTTTCTGTCACTGTATATTTGTCCTTCTTTACTCCCCTCTCTTCATCCCCTTTTCTCACAACCCCCTCCCACTGGTAACCACTTTACTTTTATCTATGACCATGAGTCTCAGAATACTGGAGGATCTTTAAAGAGGCATCATGGTTGATGGAAAGCAACTTGAAGTGGAGGTTCAACACTCATCACAAAGGTGGCTACATTGTGGCCTGCTGTGGACAGACAATTACTCTAGAAAGTTAAGGTCAAACTACTCAGTAAATAGAATTCATAGTGATGTTCCAAGTATCAGAGAAACTAAGTGATATTAACAAAAATGTGCTATGAATTAATATTAACTCTTGGGCTATAGCAATGTTTTTCAACTGCTGGTCCGTGGATCAGTCTGTGAGAAAGTTCATGCAAGTTCACAAAAGAGTTAGCCAAATTATAGTCAGATATTTCAAGACTGTTATTTTTTATAATTGATAGAAATAGACAGTAATGATAGCGACTTGAACAACACTATCAAACAACATGACATAAATAAAATTTATAGAGCACTTTAGACAGCAATAAATAGTGCATATTCTTTTGTAGTGCACATGAATACTTACCAAGATAAATTGTATGTTGGGACATAAAACAAATTCAATATGTTCTATAGTCACAAAAATTAAATTATAAATAAACAACAAAAGCTATTAAGAAAATCCTAATACTTGGAAATTAAACTAAACACTTGTAAATAACTTTCTAGCCAAAGAAGAAATCACAAAGGAAACTAGAAAACATTTTGAATTTAATAACAATGGAAGTACAACATGTTCAACATTGTGAGATGTAGCTAAAACAGTATTTAGAGAGTTTATTAAATTAGTATTTATATTAAATAAGGAAGACCTAAAAACAATTATTTAAAATTTTATCTTAAGAAGATAGGAAATGATAGCATATTAAACCAAAGGAAATTTCAAGTATAAAGAGTAAGAGAAGGACATCAATTTTATTTTGAAGGCATAAAAAAGAAAATAAAATATTTTGACAGTGTCAATGAAATGGTCATATTTCTTGAAAAATCATACTTATGAGTAGTAACTGAGAAAGAAACACACACCTGAATTTTCCTTTACCAATAAAAGAAGTTAAATTTATAATTTAAAATCTTCCCAAATTGAAATCCCCAGACTCAGATGGTTTCAATGATGAATTATAACAAACATTTAAAGAAGGAATAACACTAAAGCTACAAAAGTTCTCACATAAAATTAAGGTAAATTAATTCTTCTTAGCTCATTTTATAAGGCTATTATACCCTCATATTTAAGCCAAACAAAATAATTACAAGAAAACAGAAGTAGAGAAATATATCCCTCATGGATATATATGCAAAAATCCTGAAGAAAAAAATATCAAATTAAAATATACAATAATAAAAATTTGGAAATGGTTTTTTATCTCAAAAATGTATGGTTGCTTAAATATTGAAACCCAACCAATATATTTCACTATATTTTCTTTTACATAATATTTTTTATATAAAAATAAAAGAGAAAAATAACATGATTTTTCTAAATAAAGGTCAAAAGAGCATCTGATAGAATTCAACAGAAACAATAAAAACTTTCAGCGAACTAGTAACAAAAGACAACTTTCTCAACCTGATAAAGGACAACTATGATAAATTTATAACTAACATTATACATAATGGTAAAGGCTAAATACTTTGTACTTAATTAAGATCTGGAACAAGTCACTATGTCCTGTCAACATTACTAGAAGTCCTAAAAAGCAAGGAAAAGTAAAAGAAATGCAGATTGGAAATGAATATTATTAACTTTGTCTATACGACTATGTATGTGTTAGGTCTGAAGATATCTGTAAAAAAAGCAAAAGAAAAGAAGTAAATTTTAAAACTACAAGATTGAGATTAAACTTAAAAATTTAATTGCATTTGTATGTACCTGCAAAGATCTCCTGGATATTGGAATAAAACAAACTTCGTTTATTGAACAACTTTATTTACAAAAGCACAAATAAGAATCCTTTGATTAAATTTAGCAGATATGTGAAAAATACACATTTTACTCACAACAAACTACAAAACTTTGCTGAGAGGAATTAAAGACCTAAAAAATGGAGAAATATATCAGCTTATATATTGGAAGACATGGTAGATGACAATTTCCCACAAATTGATTTAAAGATTCAAAGCAATCCCAATCAAAAGTATAGCGAGCTTTGGTAGAAAGTGTCAAGTGATGACATTAAAATTATTTTTCTTCTTTTTTTTATTTTGAAAATAAATTTTAACAGGGTGACATTGATCATTGAAATTTATATGGAAATAAAAGATCTAGAATAGCCAAAATTATTTTAAAAAGAACAAAGCTGACGAATTTACACTACCTGATTTCAAGACTTATTACAAAGCTATGGGAACCAAGATAATGTGGTGCTGTTTAAAGGATAAATATAAAAATCAATGTACCAGAATAAATTTTGGAGATAGACCTACATATATGTTTAATTGATTTTTGGCAAAGGATATAAGGCAATTAATTCAATGGTTAAAGCATAATCTTTCCAAAAATTAGTACTAAAGCTATTGGATATATGAATTAAAAAAAAGCCAACCATGTACCTATTATAGACTATGTATCACAACTCTAAGAGATATAAAACTTTCAGAAGATAATGCAGAAATAAATTTTTATGACCTCGGGGTAGGCAATAATATCTCAAGTAGAATTTTAACAAATAAACCATAAATGACATAAAAAGATCCTTTGTATTTTATTGAAATTTAAGAACTTTTTCTTTAAAATAGAAAATGTTTAGCCAGACACATGTCTGAAGGATGACTTATTCAAAATATGTATTTAAAAATCTTCCTCAACAATAAGAAGATGCAAGCTTTTAAAAATTCACAAAGGAATTAAAGAGACATTTCACCAAAAGACATGATATAAAGGTCCAATAGTACATGGTCAACAATGCTAGTTTTCAGGAAAAGAAATATTAAAACTGCTAGACATTCCAGAATAGTCAAAATTTAAAAAAAAGTACAGTACTAAATGTTGGTGAGGATGTGAAACTAACTCACATTTAGTGCTTGTGAGAAAATGATACTGCCACTTCAGGAAGCAGTTTTAAACTTTGTTTTCAAGTTAAACATGTACTGGTTTCAGTTGAGATCCCGGTATGAGTTAATATGCTCGAATCCTCTCACAACCACATCCAGATTACAACTAAACTGCAGAATAACCATCATGCAGAACCTCCTAAAATCTGGCTGAACGAAAGTCCTACAACTAAAGATAGAAAGAAGAAGCCACATCAAGACTGGTAGGAGGGGCAGAGATACAGAATGAACTGGTCTCAAACCTGTGTGTGGTGGATAAAAATCAGGAGGAATAGCACAGCTGTAGAGGTTTTCTCTAAGAAAGGAGAGATTCCAGCCCCATACCAGGCCCTCTCAGCCCAGGGCTACAATGCCAGGAAGAGAGGTACCCATACCTTCTAGCTATAAATACCACCAAGGCCTGCTGGGCTCCCAGGCCATTCTCTTAAAGAGTGCACATATGGACTTACTAAGACTTACTCCCTCTGGGTTCCAGCACTGGGGCAGCCACTCAAAATGCACTGGAGACTAATGGAGAGGAACTGAATTGTCTGCATCAGGACAAGAGCTGGAGGGGCAATTTTCTCCTTGGCAGAGGCCATTGTGCATTTGCTGAGCCCTATCTCCACAGAGCCAGAATGGGGCACCATATCTGAGTCTCCATCAACCTGACTAATACTGTTTTCCCTGCTCTGGTTATTTCTTGAGGTCTTGCCCCACCCAACTTGAGGGTCCACCCAAGCTATTTTCACTGTAATGTTTTGTTTTTCTCATACAAATGGGTTGTCTTGGATCATGCTTTAGACTTTCCTAAAATCTCTTAGACAAGCAGCAGTTGGCCTTGGCATATCTCATACCTCTCGTTAAGTGGCCCCAGACTGAGCACCAGCCTTGGTTAGCAGTGTAGCTTCTCCTGAACACCTCCAACTCCAGCAAAAGTAGCAGTCATCTGAAGATTGCTTTGGAGCTAGTGCCAGGTGGCCACAGAAAAACACAGGTGGTGGATGACCTTGGCTTACAGCTCCTGATAGGCCCCAGGGCCAGTGCACCCAATGGACCGCTTCAGACCACATTGAAGCACCACCCAGTTTCCTCCACAAAGCACGTTCCCAAAAGGTAAACCCAGAGAGCACCAGAGCCCCAATCAAGTAAATCCTGCTCCATGAAGTGGGCCTCTGCATGGCTGATGCTCCCCAGCGGTCATAGCCAGTCTGTCTTTGTAACCAATGAGACTGAGGGAAAGCTTCTTCCATATAAGGCCGAAAGCAATCAAAGCTCAACTATAACAACAGGGTGTAAGCAACCTATGTGGGGAAAGGGAGCACCTGGAGCGCCCAGCTTCAGTGATTAGGGAGGCTGTGGCACTGGATCCTACAGAACCCTACCACATAATGTCACACTACTAAGTCCAAAAGATGCAGCAGCCAACAAATACAGGGAGGCTGCCAAAATGAAGAGACAAAGAAGTGTCCCAAATAAAAGAACAGAACAAAATGCCAGAAAAAAAACTAAAAATGGAGACAATTTACTAGATGCAGAGTTCAAAACACTGGTTATAACTTAAGGGAAGAATAGATGAAGTTAGTGAGAACTTTAACAGCATGAAAAAAGCCATGAGAACCACAAAAAATAAACTGAAGTTTCTCAGAAGTGAAGGATACACTAACTGAAATGAAGAATAATTTAAAGGGAATCAATAGTAGAGTACATCAAGCTGAGAATTAAACCATTGATTCAGAATAAAAACAAGCAAAAAAACATTAAATTAGAACATCAAAAAGAAAAAAGAATCCGAAAGTGACAGCTTCAAGCATGCCAACATTTGCATCATGGGGGTGCCAGAAGGAGAAGACAGAGAGTAAGAAATTGAAAACCTACTTGAAAAAAATGACAGAAACCTTTTCTAACCTAGTGAAGGAAATAGACATACAAGTCCAGGAAATATAGTCAGTTTCAACCAAAATGAGCCCAAAGAGGCTTACACAAAGACACATCGTAATTAAAAGGTAAAAAATTAAAGACAGAATATTACAAGCATCAAGAGAAAAGTGGTTAGCTTACCCACAAGGGAGCTCCCATAAGACTGTCAGTTATTTTCTAGCAGAAGCTTTGCAGGCCAGAAGGGACTGGCAAGAAATATTCGAAGTGATGAAAAGCAAGGACCTATAACCAAGATTACTCTACCCAATCCAGTCATCATTTAGAATCAAAGGGCAGATAAAGAGCTTCCTAGACAAGAAAACGCTAAGGAGTTCATCATCACCAAACCAGTATTATCCAAAATATTTAAAGGTCTTCTTTAAAAAGAAGATGAAAGAAAAAGATAAAAATAAGAATAATGAAATGGCAATAAATATCTATCTATCAAAAATTGAATCTAAAAAACAAAATTAGTTAAGAAGCAGAACATAAACAGATGGATAGATACAGAGAACATTTTTATTGGTTGCCAAATCAGAGGGGTGTTGGGGGCATGGGTGAAAAGTGAAGGGATTAAGGTGTACAAATTTGTAGTCATGGAAGACTCATAGGGATGTGAATATAGCAAAGGGAATACAGTCAATAGTAATCTAAGAACAGTATGGAATTAAATGGGTTAGATTTACTAGGTGTTAGGGTTAAATTGGCTCCTTTACAAATTCCGCTCACCCAATACCCAGCAACTTCTTCGGTAAACATTTTCTCGCCCAACTCTCCCCTTCCTTTACGTAACTCCCCCCTCACCCTGGCAAAATTCTGAAAAATAGCCTTGAGACAAGGCCATCACGAGGGGCCTGACAATTGGAAAAAGAAGACATTCTGTAACCAAGGCAACTAACCCCGATATGCCAATATAAGTATGTCCAAGTGCCTGCAGTAACTCCTATATCTAATGCTCTCTCCCACAGCTATTTGTGGGGGTTGACACCCCTTTGCTCGTCTCAGCCCGCTTGTATCTAGTATCCAGGCATTTTTATTCATTTATTTATTTATCTTTTTCAGGCCATACCTGTTTATTGGAGGCTTGCAAAGACGGGAGAGCAAATAAACAGGGAAAAAGCTAATAAACAAAGGAAAATCTATTCACAGTAAGGGCAAGAGAACAAGAAAAACCACACCCAGGGTAGTGTGCCCCGAAAGTGATACAGCAATATTGCAGCCCAGGGGGAAGCACCCATGGCCCTATATAGGCTATGCCCACGTGACTCTGCCAGGTGTTCACACACTAATCAAGCAAAGTGCTTGCAGCTGGTAAACCCATGAGCAAGCTTAACACAACTGCCCCATACCCACCCTAAAAATCAATAAATAAAATCTTTAAAAATATATATTTGGAAGTTGCAGATATCATGACCCTTCACTTTTACATAGTTCAGCATGCATCTCAACTACATTACAATATATATACACCTAGAAAAATTAACAATAATTTCATAAGATCTAATATTGAGTACATATTCAAACTTCCCAAGTTGTTCCCCCAAATATCTATTTTTTTCTAACCAGGGTCCAACTGAGTTTTATATATTTCATTTGGTTATTATATCTCTTTAGTCTTTTAATCTAGAGCCAGTTTTCTTGTAGATAAAAAGCACAGTATTTTTAAATTCATTCATGTAAACTTCACATAGTAACGCCGAGGTCCACCCTTGTCACATGACCGCGTCGCAATTTAACCAACCACAATTTTGTTCTGGGTAAATGCAGCCTCTACAGCAGGGGGTAGATTACGTCCTTCCAGCAGCCAGGAGTCCAGGAAACCTCTTCCAAACGCTAAGGCGGGTGAATGGTTTTCAAGTTAAAAACAAAGAGAACTAAATGGAAAAGTTTCCTCTGCATACAGAGATAAGGTTAATTGCCGGGGAGTGTGGTGCTAAGGAGACATGCCACCGAGTTCAGTAACACAGACTCCAGGGCCAGAGGAGAGGAGTCGAGTGAGATAAGGTAGCAAACCCCAGGGAGTAACTCCGGGTGTGTGAAAGGCCGTACTGAAGCCGGTTTTTCCAGGGCGTGGAACAATCCGGAACAAGGTGCTAGCCACGAATTTCCTTACCGGGTTGCTGGCGCCCAGGGCAAGCCCTGCAGAATTCCCGCCACGCCCCCAGCAGCTAGGTCAGGTTGAATGGTCAGGGGTGCCTGGCCATTTTATTTATTTATTTATTTATTTATTTATTTATTTATTTATTTTTATTTTTTTACTTACAGTGACAAAGAGAGAGTCAGAGAGAGGGATAGACAGACAGGAATGGAGAGAGATGAGAAACATCAATCATTAGTTTTTCTTTGCGACACCTTAGTTGTTCATTGATTGCTTTCTCATATGTGTCTTGACCTTGGGGCTACAGCAGACCAAGTGACCCCTTGCTCAAGCCAGCGACCTTGGGTCCAAACTGGTGAGCTTTGCTCAAACCAGATGAGCCCGCGCTCGAGCTGGTGACCTCAGGGTCTCCGACCTGGGTCCTCCACATCCCAGGCCTATGCTCTATCCACTGCACCACCACCTGGTCAGGCTAGTATCCAGGCATTTTTAAAAGAAACTTTCTTTTTGGAACACGCAAGCCTCATATTTTTGGTTTGTCTCCCGTGGTTTCTGCCTTTTCATTAGGGTGATCACTTAATAATTTATATATTGTTTAATCACTGGGGTATACATCTGAAATATAATATTGTATGGCAATATTATATTGACAGTAATATAATATTGTATTGTTATTGCATTATAATTGAAAAGTAATAAATGATTTAAAATATTACATTTTAGAAAACAACAAAGAAATAAATGTGTGTATCAGTTCATTAGTTTTTATTGTAATGAACTGATGATACACACAACGTTGTGGAGTCCCAGAAGTGTCACACTAACTTACACACTGCTTGATTTCATTTATGTAAAATTCTAGAAGGGTCAAAACTAAAAGTAGATCAGTGGTTGCCTAAGACTGGGGTGGCAGTGTGAACAGGGAAATAGCAGAAGGCAGTGAAAAACATTTCTGGGTAGTGAAAGTGATCAGCATCTTGCAAATGATTGTGATCATAGGAGTGAATTTATTTGCCAGAACTCATCAAACTATACACTTAAATTATTAGGCCTCAATTAAACTTTTTAAATAAGGAAGCTGAGTAAATTTATGATGAAAAAATACGAAATCTTAAAAAACTGTGTTTCAACTGTAGTGGCATTTCTAGGATTTTGTATGGTTTCAAATGCTAATACTAGTGAAAAAGATCTGTGCTCATTATCATGGTTTGCAATAATGTAATATGGGGTGATGAAATTAATCTTCATATTAAAAGGTTCTAATCAGCTCATGCGGTATCTCTGAATTCAGCTTTGTAATATGGAACTTTGGGGCACTTCTCTTCAGAAGCCTGTGATCTCAGGAGGCACTCACGCTAGGAGAATGCTCATGCCTGCAGAGAAACAAACTCAGTCCCATGAGTTGACATATTGTTCTGGCTATTTAAAGTAGGGAGGGAGAGCACCACCGGAGGCCCCTGGAAACAGAGGTGTATTCCCTCATCAATAAATTCAATTAAAAAAAAGAGGTGTGACAGGAGAGAAGAGCCTGAACTGAAGAAGTGATGGTGGAGATAAAAAAGAGAAGGTATAGTCCAGGGGGACTTAGAAAGAAAATTGGTCACTAATTGAATGGTGTGTATGTGCATGTTTGTAGAAGAGGATTTAAGAATGGTTTTGTTTTCAGGTTTCTGACTTGAGAGAATGGCTGGAATAGTGAAGGAGTTTGCTACAGCAAGAATATGAGAGGAGAATTCCATTTCCAAGAGTACATTGGCCCTGCTGGAGATCTCTAATATGACAGTTGAAGTCTGGGGAAAGAAGAAAGCCCCAGCTAAAATACTTAAGACTCTCTCATGCAAATGAGCTCACTGAAGTGATTAGTATAAAAATCACTTGAGGACAGTGTAAGCATGAAACCAGATTGGGGGTAGAACTGTGTGAAAGCATGTGGACAAGGCCCACCGGGGGTGAGGATGATGGAGACGCAGAGACCCGACTCCGAGGACCAGGTTCAGTGACGCAGATCCGCTTTACTCAGGAAGTAAACTAGCTTATATACATGGGTTCAGCCAATAGGATGTTACAGCGTGTCCTTCATAGCCAATGGCTGAAAAGATCAGGTAGCTGCATGGTTGGCGCTGAGTCACTTCCTTATAGCAGGTAAGCCTCCTTCCTGGGTGTGCCCAGGAGGCTTCTGGGAGCTGGAGTATTCTCACAGCATTGCATCAGCCACAGCTGTTAGGAATGCGCTCTGCGCTCCACCCACAAAAGCACAGAGGAGAAGAGCTGTTGCGGAAGCCACAATAGAGACTTAGAAGAAGGCAAGCGGAGACAATTCATAAGAAACTAGGGAGGTATCAACTCTGATGGGCCAAAGGAGAAGTGTGGAGGTCAAGATACTGATTAGACCATTTTTGAGTTGACACATGTTGCTTCATCCTCTGACTTCAGTTTTCTCATCATGATAGTTTTGGCTTAGATAATATCTAAGATTCCTTATATTTTAAAAATTCTATCATCTAAACATGGTGAACAAGTAGCTCAAACGCACACTGTGGTATCTTTATTACAAATACAAAGGCATGTGCATGCACACACAGACACTGCAGAGAATAAGTGCCAATTCTGCCAATGTGTTTTGTCTCCAGGGGGTAGCATAAAAGGATTAGAGAAATAGAGTGGTTACTTAATTAAACATAACATCTGAAATGCCACTGAAACAGCAAACTCTGTGGAACGCTGAGGAAGCAAGAATGCAGACCTCTTCCTGCACAAACACTAAGTGGTTGGAGGGGAAGCAGACTCACTGTGGCTCTGTCAGCCTGTCCCCACAGAAGTCAGATCGGTCTGGAGAGTGAAAACTGAGAGCTGACACTGATACACAGAAAGTCAAGTGGGCTGTTGCCCTTTGAAAAATTTTAATCTAAAATACATGCCATATTCAGCTTTTAGTTGACTGATTCATAGATTCACCCCACGCCTACTGGGCAGGCTGCTGAAATCAGTCTATATCACAAATTTGCAATTTATTTCAGCAAAACACCCAATGAAAATTGACGAGAGACTTAAAAAATGATTTTTAATGGAATTTCTCACTCTTCTTCACATCATTTCACTTTTCTTTTTCTTTTTTTTTTTTTTTTTTCATTTTTCTGAAGCTGGAAACAGGGAGAGACAGTCAGACAGACTCCCGCATGCGCCCGACCGGGATCCACCCGGCACGCCCACCAGGGGCGGTGCTCTTCCCCCCAGGGGGCGATGCTCTGCCCATCCTGGGCGTCGCCATATTGCGACCAGAGCCACTCTAGCACCTGAGGCAGAGGCCACAGAGCCATGCCCAGTGCCCGGGCCATCCTTGCTCCAATGGAGCCTTGGCTGCGGGAGGGGAAGAGAAAGACAGAGAGGAAAGCGCGGCGGAGGGGTGGAGAAGCGAAATGGGCGCTTCTCCTATGTGCCCTGGCCGGGAATCGAACCCGGGTCCTCCACACGCTAGGCCGACGCTCTACCGCTGAGCCAACCGGCCAGGGCCACTTTTCTTAATATACTGTGATTATTTATATTTTTTCAAAGGTGCTACCACATTTTTCTTTCAATTACTAATGTTATAATTATAATATTTTAGGATCAAATGATGATTGTAGGTATCCACATAATAATTACATTACCTCAAAGTATAGCATATATAATCTCAACAGACTGAAAGAATCTATGAACCCAAGTGTTCTAGGCATACTCTGTGGTCTTCAATAATTTCCTTGAAACGGCTTGAAGTTGAAGATTCCTGACTTCTCTTCCTAGAATGGTCCCACTACCCAAGTAAGTTCAGTTGCTCTCTAGAGCCCCTAAATCCTCTTACTTTATATAATAAAAAGAAGTGGGATGAGAACTCCTAATGGACTCAGCCTAGATAATAATTGAAAACAGAATCTTTTGTGTTCTCTAAATAAATGGAGAATTTAGAAGTAAAAGTTTTCATATTGTGTTTAACTGTTGAGTGTTATGAGAAGCAAACAAAAAACCAGAATTATGTGATTAGGAAGGTTTGCTATACTCAGTCTTAATTTTACACTGCTATTTTTCTGAGGCATTATTGAATAAGTTATATAATATATATATTTTTCAAATTCTTTCTAGTAAAATAAAAGAAGTATGTTCTAATTTTTGCAATATGAACATAAGTAATATTATTTATCACTGTTAAGAAAGCATGACATTTCTAAATGTATAAAAGAAATGACAGAATGTAGTACTGGAATTCCAGTCCTTATATTTCATTTTACTAGAAAGTCTTAATACATTGAGAACATAATGAGCAAAAGGTGACCCTAAATTGAGATCTAGTTGCCCATCTGTTATGGACTGAATTATTTCCTCCCTAATTTAGATGTTAAAGCTGTAACTCCTAATGTAATTGTATCCGGAGATAGGTCTATGAAGAGGTAAGTTATGGCCCTGGCCGTGGATCAGCGGTAGAGCCTCAGCCTGGCATGTGGAAGTCCTAGGTTTGATTCCCAGTCAAGGCACACAGGAGAAGTGACCATCTGCTTCTCCACCCTTTCCTCCCCCCCCTTCTCTCTCTTTCTCTTCTCTCTCTCTTCGTCCTCTCCTACCACAGCCATGGTTTGAGTGGTTCAAGCAATTTGGCCCTAGGCACTGAGGATGGCACCATGACCTCACCTCAAGTACTAAAATAACTTGGTTGCCAAGCAATGGAGCAATGGCCCCAGATGGACAGAGCACTACCCCATAAAGGGTTTGCCAGGTAGATCCCGGTGGGGGTGCATACAGGAGTCTATCTCTGCCTCCATGCCTCCCACCTCCCTCCTCTCATTTAGTAAAAAGAAAAAAAGGAGAGGTAATTCATGTTAAATGAGGGGCCTTAATCATGTAAGTCTAGTGTCCACGGAAGAAGAAGAGACAGTAGAGAGCTCTCTCTGCCCATGCTTACTCGGCAAAAAAAGGCCATGTGCGTGGCCAGGACATGGAAACAACCAAAAAGCCCGTCAATAGATGACTGGATAAAGAAGATGTGGCACATATACACTATGGAATACTACTCAGCCATAAGAAATGATGACATCAGATCATTTACAGCAAAATGGTGGGATCTTGATAACATTATACGAAGTGAAATAAGTAAATCAGAAAAAACCAGGAACTGCATTATTCCATACATAGGTGGGACTTAAAAGTGAAACTAAGAGACATTGATAAGAGTGTGGTGGTTACGGGGGGAGGGGGGAGAGGGAGAGGGAAAGGGCACAAAGAAAACTAGATAGAAGGTGACAGAGGACAATCTGACTTTGGGTGATGGGTATGCAACATAAGTGAACGACAAGATAACCTGGAGTTGTTATCTTTGAATATATGTATCCTGATTTATTGATGTCGCCCCATTAAAAATAAAATTATTAAAAAAAAAAAAAGGCCATGTGCAAGAGATGCCTCCCCAAAAGCCAACACTGCTGGATTTCTAGTCTCTAGAACTATGAAAAAATAAATTTCTGTCATTTAAGCCATCTTGTCTGTGATTTTGTGTTAGGGAAGCCTTAGTAAACTAACATACCACCTGAATTTATTCTGAAATATACTATATAACTTCTCCCCAATATTTATAAGGGATATAAAAAACGTTGCTATTTAAATGTCACACTGAAATTTAGACTTGGGGTTTAATTCCAGAGTCTCTTGTTTCTTTGATATGCAAAAGGTAATTGAGGAAAGTTTACAGATTGTGTTTTAAAAAAGTGTTTTGATGGTTTTGAAATACTGAGTATGTCAAGTTAGCTTTTATGAGTCTGGTCTAGTATTCTCCCAATACTCTCTTCCTTACATCCATTCCAATGTGGAGGTTACGTGATTCCTGAAGTGTTAACTTGTGCTTCTGTGGGAAATGGCTTTCTCAGCTGTAGGACAGTGCTTTATGTACCTGTCAGTTGGCCTTTCATCTGCAGACTCCACTTACTTCCAAAGGTAAAACATTACCTTGCTCCACTACCCCTTTCGGTGGATTTGTTTCATACCTTTGTAATATGTCAGGTACTTCTGACACAGTCTGCATCCCATCCTGTGATCGATCATTCTATCTCCTAATAGATGTGTCAAAAAATTTTGTATTTGTATACATTAGTGTTCATTTGTTCTGCTGTAAAGTTTTATGAGTTATGAAATATTTGTGGCATTATGGATCCACCAACTAGAGAGTTTCATCACCTTAAAGCAGTGGTTTTCAAACTTTTTGAAGTTGGGACGTATTTAAAGTCCTACAAATAATTGTAGGCCCACTATAAACAAATTTCTGAGAAATACGTTATAATAATTAAGTCAAATATTAAAGAAAAAAAATAAAGTTCAAGCATGCTTTTACAGTAATTAAATGAAATAAATATGACAAAATTAAATTTATTCTGACATTAAAAAACATTTTTATGTTACATTTTTTGTTATGCTTTTTAGAATTGATAAAAAAAGGCATTAAAAAATAAAAAAATGACAAAAATGTTATCTTTTTTTATATATAGAGATGCATACTTAGTAAGATTTAGTAAATTCAGCAGGTCCCAGCACAAATAGTTAAGTCTTTTCATTCTTGTGTTTATCTTGTGTTTATGATAAACATGAACCTGATGTATCCTAGTGATTTCTTCAATATTTGGGCATATATTTGAAAGGCAAACTCTCATTTCCTCCTCAATATATTGAAGAATTCCTCTCTTTTTACTCCTAATTGTGTTGAGTGCAGAAAACCCCCACCATACATATCATGTTAACTTTACACCAAACAAAGGATAGAAGAAACTTGCCTCCAGTTTTTCCAGGGAACATGGGGGGTAGTGTAAACAATCCAGCACCACAGCTTAACAGCCTTTTGCAACCTAATCAGGCAAGTGAAGTGGGGAGTTGGGCAGACTGTCAGCTTACAGCCAATTCCCTACACCTTTGTCCCCCAAAATCTAAACTCCAAAAACCCTGTTGATTTTGTGGTCCACAACAGGCACATATTTCTCTGGAATACAATAGGGTGCACCTGGAAACCTTCTAGGGTGCATGCACCCTGGCACCCACTTTGAGAACCACTGCCTTTTAGTGTACCCTGTGCTCCATCCATCCCAGCCTCCCTCACTCCACCCCCTACACTCCTGCATCCCATGATCAGTTTATTATCTTTTTTTTTTTTCTTTGTATTTTTCTGAAGCAGGAAATGGGGAGGTAGTCAGACAGACTCCCTCATGTGCCCAACCGGGATCCACCCAGCATGCCCACCAGGGGGCGATGCTCTGCCCCTCCGGGGCGTCACTCTGTTGCGACCAGAGCCACTCTAGCGCCTGAGGCAGAGGCCACAGAGCCATCCCCAACGCCCGGGCCATCTTTGCTCCAATGGAGCCTTGGCTGCGGGAGGGGAAGAGAGAGACAGAGAGGAAGGAGAGGGGGAGGGGTGGAGAAGCAGATGGGCACTTCTCCTGTGTGCCCTGGCCGGGAATCAAACAGGGGACTTCTTCACGCCAGGCCAACACTCTACCACTGAGCCAACCGGCCAGGGCCTCAGTTTACTGTCTTTATAGTGTTTTCTTTCTAGGACTCAAGTAAAAGAAATCTATACTAAATAGTCATTTTAGCATGGCTTCTTTCACTTTGCAAAAAGATTCAAACATGTTTTTGTATGGCTTCATATATTATTTATTAAAATTGCTGAACTGTATAGATACACTACAGTTTGTTTACTTATCTAACTGAAGCATATGTTGGCTGCTTTCAATTTTTGGTGATTATAAATAAAAGTGCTAAAAATATTCATGTGCTGGTTTTATGTGGACATGTTTTCAACTTAATTGGGTAAATATAAAGGCTAGATTTTTTTTTTTTTTTTGTATGGCAATACTTAGCTTTCTAAGAAATTGCCAAACTGTCTTTTAGAGTGGCTGTACTATTTTGCATTCTCACCAGTAATGAATAAAAGTTTCTGTTTCTTTTTTTTTTTCTCACAGAGATAGAGAGAGAGTCAGAGAGAGGGATAGACAGGGACAGACAGACAGGAATGGAGAAATGAGAAGCATCACTCATTAGTTTTTCACTGTGCATAGTGACACCTTAGTTGTTCACTGATTGCTCTCCCATATGTGCCTTGACCGTGGGCCTTCAGCAGACTGAGTGACCCCTTGCTCAAGCCAGTGACCCTGGGTCCAAGCTGGTGAACTTTTGCTCAAACCAGATGAGCTCACACTCAAGCTGGTGACCTTGGGGTCTTGAACCTGGGTCCTCGGCATCCCAGTCCGACGCTCTATCCACTGTGCTACTGCCTGGTCAGGCAAAAGTTTCTGTTTCTTAATATTCTCACCAGCATTTGGCATTATCATTCTTTTGAATTCTAGCTCTTCTACTAAATGTGTAGTGGTTGCTCTACTCTATCAATAAAAAAGTATGTGTTTTTCAAAAAATTGAAATATAACTGACATATAACACTGTATTAGTTTAGGTATACAGCATTAATGACGTGGCCTCTGCAAACCACTAATTTGTTCTCTGTATTCTATGAGGTGTTTTATTTTTTTTAATATTTTACAAAAATGTAAGATAATGCTATACTTGTCTTTCTCTGTCTGACTTATTTCACTTAACAGAATGCACTCAAGGTCCATCTATGTTGTTCAAATGACAAAGTTATCTTCTTTTAAAATTTTTTTTATTAATTTTAATTTATTGTGTTGACATTGATTTAAGTGTCCCACTCAATATAACAGCCTCACCCCCCCACTGCCATGTCCACCATTACATCCCCTTTACCCTTCTACCCCTAGCTCTCTCCCCCCTTCCCTCTGGGATTTGCTGTCCTGTTATCTGTGTCTATGTGTTATGTATATATAATTCCACAAATCCCTTCACCTTCTCTGATCCCATCCCCTCATCCATCCCCTTCCCTCTGACAGCTGTCCTTCTGCTCCCTGTGACCCTGCCTCTGCCTCTATTTCATTCCTCAGTATACTTTGTTCATTAGATTTTACTTATAAATGAGATCATATGATTTTTTTCTTTCTCTGCCTGGCTTATTTCACTTAGCATAAAAATCTCCAGGTCCATCCATGCCATTGAAAATGGTAAGATTTCCTTATTTTTCATGGCCACAGAGTATTCCATTGTGTATATGTACCACTGCTTTTTAATCCACTTGTCTACTGACAGACAATTATACCGTTTCCAGATCTTGGCTATTGTAAATAACGCTGCAATAAAGATGAGAGTGCATATCTTCTTTTGAATCAGTGATTTGGTATTCTTAGGATATATTACTAAAAGTAGGATAGCTGGGTCAAAAGGCAGTTCTATTTTTAATTTTTTTGAGAAAATGCCATACTGTTTTCCAGAGTGGCTGCACAAGTCTGCATTCCCAACAGCAGTGCAGCAGGGTTCCCTTTTCTGCACACTTTCGTCAGCACTTAATTGTGTGTTGATTTGTTAATAAGCCCCATTCTGACAGGTGTGAGGTGGTATCTCATTGTGGTTTTAATTTGCATTTCTCTGATGATTAGTGATATTAAACATTTTTTCATAGGCCTATTGGCCATCTGGATGTCCTCTTTAGAGAAGTGCCCATTCAGTTTCTTTGCCCAGTTTTAAATTGGATTGTTTAACTTCCTGGTAGTTTCCCCTCTGTAGAAGTTCTTGCAGCTGGTGAGACCCTGGTCTCAGGGAGGAAGAATGAGAGAGTCCTCTCCTGGGGCTGACTGTACTTCCTCAGAAAGTGACTGAGTTCCTTGACCAGATCCAACAATAGGCTCACAGGGACCCACAATTTAAATGTCCATGCTCCAAGCCTCTCTCTCTTCTCCCTGTGGAATATAGCCCAGCATGAAAGGATCTCTAACACCCAGGTCAGCTGACTATGAAGCTTTACCCTATCCAATGCACATGAGCTGCTGTGCTGGTGCTGATCAGAGAGAGTGGAAGTTATCTCAGTGAGGCCAGATGTGAGGAGCCCTTCCTTAGGATAGCACTCTAGCAAGGGTTGTTAGGTCCTGAACTGATGATCTCTGCAACTGACCACTCGATGTGCCAGCCCCGGGCCTTTCTGGTAGAAACCTGGTGCTGACCAGTGGGAGACACTGCCTGTGAGTGGCCCTCAGCAACTTTCTTGGAGCTACAAGCAATCCAGAGTTTGTGGCTACCTCTGCTGGGCCCGGGTGTATGTGGAAACACCAAGCCACACACCTAGTCTGGCTTTCACCCATGCTGGGCCTGGGGGAAGGACCACTTAAAAGGCCAAGGTTCCCTGAGTCCGCCTCCTGAAGCCTCTGGCTGCTTGTTGGGCTCTGACACTGAAAAATATCCCTGCTAGAGTCTAGCCTGTGGCAATTTAGGAATTAGGAAAGGTGGTGGGCGTGGCTCTGCCCCTTGGTCACAAGTGTCAGTCTGTCCAGACTTTTTTCAAAGACCTCAGTAGGGTGGGCCCCCAGAAGTCTGGTGGGTGTGACCTCTGAGACCCAGAGATGTGGTCGGCCTGCTCTATGGACACTTTCTACTGAGACTTCCATGAGGGTAAAACAACAGTCTTAGACTCAGGAGCATGCGGGCAAAGCTCCAGCCTTAACACCAGAAAATTGAGTCACTGATGCACCCCCTGCTTTCTGCCTTCTCAGAATGACTCTTTCTCCATGACTGGGGCAAGAGAGACTCCTGAGGGTTGAGCAGTTGCTCTTCCCCATGCTGATGCTGGTCAGAGGGGACTGCTCCATCCAAAAAAGACAGTGAATGCAGTATTGGAGAATGACTCAGCACAGGGTTTCTGGTGGCTGTTCCCCACTTTGTCTTTCCCTGGGCCTCTAACTTTATACTCTTCTCACGCAATTCTAGTCTTCTCAGCTCTCCCTCCACCAGAGCCTTGGGAAAGTGGCTGTGAACAAGATTTTTTGAACTGGCCTTTTAAGACGGAGCCTGTGTCTCAGAGAGCTTTGTCTCTTTCTTGCAGACAAAAACCTGGCTCTTTTTTATTATCAAATGCTGTATGGGCACCTCTTCTAGGCTCTGGGGCTCTAGGCTGGGGCTCCTGGACTGGGGCTTAAGATCCATACCTCTCAGGATGACCCTCTCCTCAGTGAGAGTCCCTCTGGACCTTCAGTCGCTGCTTGCTCCTGGGAGCGGGGCAGCCCTTTCTGTGTCTCCACCCTTCCTACCATTGTCGTTGTGGCTTCTTCTGTGATCCTTGGTCATAGACTCCTCTTAGTGTAGTCCAAAGTTGGTTTTTCAAGATGATTGTTCTTCAATTAAGTTGCAACCCAATATGGTCCTGAAAGTTGGCAGTTGAAACATCTGTCTACTCATCACCATCTTGGAATTGAGCAAAATTATCTTCTTCTTTGTGGCTTAATAATATTCTATTGTATTTGTATACCACATTTTTTCTATCTAGTCATCCATCAATAGATTCTTTGTTTCTGTATCTTGGCTATTGTAAATTATACTTCAGTAAATACAGGGGTGCAGATATCTTTGTGCGACAGTGATTTTGTTTCCTTTGGATGAACACCAAGAAATGGAAATGTTAAATCATATGGTAGTTCTATTTTTAATATTTTGAGGAAACTCACTACTGTTTTCTATAATGGCTGTGCCAGTTTACCTCTCTACCAACAGTGTACCAAGTTTCTCTTTTCTCTACATCCTCATTAATACTGAGTCTTTCTTTCCTCTTCTTTCTTTCTTTCTTTCTTTCTTTCTTTCTTTCTTTCTTTCTTTCTTTCTTTCTTTCTTTCTTTCTTTTTCTTTCTTTCTTTCTTTCTTCTTTCTCTCTCTCTCTCTCTCTCTCTCTCTCTCTTTCTTTTAATAATATTCAAACAGATATGAGGTGATAATATCTCATTGTGGTTTGATTTGAGTTTCTCTGATTAGTGATGTTGAGCATCATGTTCATATGGGCCGTTTAAGTGTTCTTCTTTGGAAACATGTTTATTCAGTCCTTCTGTCTATTTTTAAATTAGATTTTTTTGGATTGCTTTTTTGTTGTTGCTATTCAGTTGTATCAGCTCACTATATTTTGGATCTTAACCCCTTATTGGGTATATGAATTGGAAATATTTTTAATCTTACTAAGCAGGTTTTCTCTCCATTTTGCTGTTGGCTCTTTGTTATACAAGTACTTTTGCTATAGGTTGGTATAGTCTCACTTGTTCTTTTTGCTTTCATTGCCTTTCCTTTTCATTATTTTAATTTGCATTTACCTAATTATAAGTGATGGTTGAATATCTATGCTTGTTTGCCATCTGTTTATCTTCCTTGGTGAGTTGTTTACTTAGATCTTTGCCCATTTTTAAATGGAATTATTTGTTTTCTTATTGTTAGGTTATAAGAACCTTGATTTATAAAAAGATTATAAAAGAATACATTAAAACAAAAGATGTTTAGAAACTTGATAGTAATATGATAATATCTAATAACTTTATATAACAAATTTGCATTTGTATTTTGGATATCTTTATTACGATTTAACTTTATTTTCAAGTAATTTATTTTTATTACATTTAACAAAATAGTCACCCCAGGCTGGATTAGAAATTTAACAAGCAAACAAAATCTAGTTTTTCACCACAGATAGTTTGTAAAGCACTGCATTATATGGCTGATCAAAATTGTCAGAGTAACAAACTATTTTACTTAGGATAAATAAATTCCTTAATAACAAGCATCCACAGGTACTGTGGTATAGCAATATAAAAGGCTCTTTTTTGAATTCATAAATGTTTGGTGCTGGTGTTCAATAGGCAGTCCCATACACTGCAATGCAGGGACCCAGTCTCCTCCCACCATATAGCATGCCTAATCCCTAGGCCTCAGAGTTCACTGCTGGCTGCTTTGTCCCAGCCTTAAGTGAGGGGAAAAGGGAGAGTGGATCATTGCTCAGAGAAATCTAATGAGCCAGGCTTAGAAGAAGGGTGGATCATTTCTGCCTCACACTAATTCCATTGGACACTACTGTCACATGTTGACACCAAGGTTTAGAAATGTCAGCTATGTCAGAGCCTAGGGAGAAAGGAAGGCAGGATGGGTGATGTTCTAATCAGTCTTTGCTATATATGTGGAATGGCAGAAATGTGTTATTATTTTATTATCATCAAAGGGTTTATTAAATAAAATACTTCCCCCTGTCTAGCTATGCAAAATGGAGCACATGGCCATCAAGTTCAAGTTCATTCTTGGGCAGGAAGAGTAGTGAAAAGAGAGAGAATAGAAAAAAATGAGAAAATATTGCTCACAGCCACTTTCCTGGGGCCCTGGGGGCAAGGAGAGCTGAGAGAACTGGCTTGTTTTCCAAAAAGAAAGTGGGGAGAGTGAGACAGATGGTGATGGGCAGAGGAAGCCTGGGATGACTGAGAAGCTGACTCATCCATTACAGAGAAGGCCATAGCTGGGGGAGGGGTTAATTCTTAAAACACAACACAAGCCTAAAGTGGTTTGGGTGACCCACTTCCAGAAAGCTCTCCACCTCTAATCAGTGCAAAAGAAAAAGCTGAAAGTAAGAAGTGAGGTAGAGGGACAGTAACTCAGGTCTCCAGGGATATCTGAGATACACCACCCCCTACTGAAGCTGAGAAAGTGCCCTGCTCCCCAAGAGCAGCTGGCAGAACTTGCCTTCCGATTCTCAGAAGCTACACCCACCTCATTCCTGGATACAGTTTCAGATAAGACCCCTGCTGAGATCAGTAAACAAGCATACCACTGAGATAAGTAAACTGAAAACAAAACAAACAAATCAAGACTTCAAAGTGGCTCTACTAGGTAAGTAGACCACAACTGGAACAAGCCTGCAAGCCACACACAGAACAATGGGAAGGCAGAGAAACATAAGTCATATCCTTCAACAAGACAAATCCTCAGAAAAATTCCTGGATAAAACAAAAGTAATCAAATTACTGGATGCAGAGTATAAAATAATGATTGTTAGGATGTTTAAGGATCTCAAAGCTACAATGGATGGACTTAATGAACACCTTAATAAAGAAATGGTAAGCATCAAAAAGGACAAGGAAATCATAAACAAGAACCAGACAGAAATGACAAACACAGTTTCAGAAATGAATACTACACTAGAAGGAATTAAAAGCAGGCTGGATGAAGCAGAGGATAGAATCAGTGACTTAGAGGACAAGATAAGCAAAAGCATGAAAGCAAAACAGCAAAAAGAAAAGAGGATCAAAAAGTCTGAGGAAACTCTAAGACAGTTCTGTGACAACATGAAGAGAAACAATATCTGCATAATAGGGGTTCCTGAAATAGAAGAGAAATAACAAGGAATAGAGAACCTGTTTGAAGAAATTAGAGCTGAAAAATTTTCTAAATTGATGCAGGAAAGAGTCACAAAAGTTCAAGAAGCACAGGGAACCCCATAAAAAGAACCCAAAGAGACCCACACCAAGATATATCATAATCAAAATAGCAAAGCTAGGAGATTAAAAAAAATACTAAAAGCTGTAAGAGAAAAACAGTCAATCACCTACAAAGGAACCCCTATAAGGATGACATCCAACTTTTCAACAGAAACACTTGAGACCAGAAGGGAGTGGCAAGAAATTCAAAGTAATGCAGAAAAAGAACCTACAACCAAAACTTCTTTATCTAGCAAGACTGTCATTTAAAATGGAAGGAGAAATGAAAAGCTTCTCATACAAAAACAACAACAAAAAAGCTCAAGGAATTCATCACAACCAAACCAATGCTGCAAGAAATGTTAAGGGGCCAGCTGTAGACAGTACAAAGCGGGTGGGGGGGGGAATCTAGTAAAAGAGGAATGTAGACTTAAAGAAAATAATGGCAATAAACAACTACATATCAATAATCACCTTAAATGTAAATGAATTAAAGGCTCCATTCAAAAGACATAGGGTACCTGCCTGAATAAGAAAGCAGGATCTGTATGTATACTGTCTACAGGAGACCCACCTCAAAACAAAAGATATGCATAGACTGAAAGTAAAAGGATGGAAAAAATATTTCATGTAAGTGGAAATGAAAAAAAAAAGCTGGGGTTGCAATACTAATATCTGACAAAATAGACTTTAAAACAAAGGCTATAGTAAGGGATAAAGAAGGTAATTACATAATGATAAAGGGAGCAATCCAACAGGAAGATATAACTATTATAAATATCTATGCACCTAATATAGGAGCACCTGAATATATAAAGCAGAATTTGATGGACATAAAGGGAGAGATCAACAGCAATAATATAATAGTAGGGAATTTCAACACCCCACTAACATCACTAGATAGATCCTCAAGAAAGAAAATTAACAAAGAAACAACAGACTTAAAGGACACACTAGATCAACTGGATTTAATAGATATCTTCAGAACGTTTCACTCTAAAGCAGCAGAATATACATTATTTTCAAGTGCACATGGTACATTCTCTAGGATAGAGAACATATTAGGGCATAAAATGTGTCTCAAAAATTTAAGAAGATTGAAACTATATCAAGCATCTTCTCTGACCACAATAGCATGAAACTAGAGTCAACTACAAGAGAAAAATTGAAAAATACTCAAACACTTGGAAACTAAACAGAATATTATTAAATAACAAATGGGTCAACAATGAGATCAAGGAATAAATCTAAAATTTCCTTGAAACAAATGAAAATGAGCATACAGCAACTCAAAATCTGTGGGACACAGCAAAAGCAGTCCTGGGAGGGAAGCTCATAGCACTACAGGCATACCTTAAGAAGCTAGAAAAAGCTCAAATAGACAACTTAACCCTGCAACTAAAAGAACTAGAAAAAGAACAGCAAGTAAAGCCTAGAGGAAGTAGAAGGAAGGAAATAATAAAGATCAGAGTGGAAATAAATGATATAGAGACTAAAAAAACAATACAGCAGATCAATAAAACCAAGAGCTGGTTTTTTGAAAAGGTAAACAAGATTGATGAACCCTTAGCCAGGCTCACCAAGAAAAAAAGAGAAAGGACTCAAATAAATAAAATTAGAAATGAGGGTGGAGGAGTAACAATGAACACAGCAGAAATACAAAGGATTATTAGAAAATACTATGAAGAACTGTATGCCAAAAAAATTAGACAACCTAGGTGAAATTGACAAATTCCTTGAAAAATATATTCTTTCAAAAATCAATCTGGAAGAATCAGAAAAGCTAAACAGATCAATTACAACAAATGAGATCAAAACAGTTATCAAAAAACTCCCAAGAAACAAAAGCCCTGGGCCAGATGGCTTCATAGGAGAATTCTACCAAACATTCAAAGAAGAACTGTCTCCTACCCTTCTCAAACTATTTCTAAAAATTTAAGAGGAAGGAAGACTCCAAGCTCCTTTAATGAGGTGAGCATAATTCTGATTCCAAAACCAGGCAAAGACAACACAAAGAAAGAAAATTATAGGCCAATATCCCTGATGAATTTAGATGCTAAAATTCTCAACAAAATATTAGCAAACCAGGTCCAGCAATACATGAAAAAAATCATAAATCATGATCAAGTGGGATTTATTCCAGGAGGGAAGGCTCGTACAATATTTGCAAATCAATCAATATGATTCATCACATCAAAAAAGGAAGGATAAAAACCACATGATAATATCAATAGATGCAGAAAAAGCATTCGATAAAATCCTGCACACGTTTATAATCAAAACTCTCAGCAAAGTGGGAATACAGGGAATATAGCTCAACACGATAAAGGCTATCTATGACAGACTCACAGCAATCTCCTTAAGATCAGGAACAAGGCAGGGGTGCCTCCTTTTACCACTCTTATTCAACATAGTTCTGGAAGTCCTAGCCACAGCAATCAGACAAGATGAAGAGATAAAAGCATCCAAATTGGAAAAGAAGAAGTACAACTATCATTATTTGCTGATGATATGATACTATATAGAGAATCCTAAAGTCTCAGTCAAAAAACTACTGGACCTGATAAATGAATTCAGCAAGGTGGCAGGATATAAAATTAATACTCAGAAATCAGAGGCATTTTTATACACCAACAATAATGTCTGAGAGAGAAATTAAGGAAACAATCCCCTTCACTATTGCAACCAAAAATATAAAGTACCTAGGAATAAATTTAACCAAGGAGGTTAAAAACTTGTACTCAGAAAATTATAAAACATTGATAAAAGAAATCAAGGGAGATAGAAACAAGTGGATGCATATACCATGTCCATGGTTAGGAATAATAAATATCATTAAAATGTTGATATTACCCAAAGCAATTTATAAATTCAATGCAATTCCTATTACAATACCAATGACATACTTCAAAGATATAGAACAAATATTCCAAAAATTTATATGGAACCAAAAGAGAACATAAATAGCCTCAGCAATCTTCAAAAAGAAGAATAAAGTGGGTGGTATCACACTTCCAGATGTCAAGTTATAGTATAAGGCCGTTGTACTCAAAATAGCCTGGTACTGGCATAAGAACAGATAGATAGATGTTCTGTCCCATAGAGATCAATGGGACAGAACAGAGAACCCAGAAATAAACCTGCACCTTTATGGACAATTGATATTTGACAAGGGTGGTAATAGCATACAATAGAGTAAAGACAGTCTCTTTAACAAATGATGTTGGGAAAATTGGACAGCTACCTGCAAAAAAATGAAACTAGACTACCAACTTATACCATTCACAAAAATAAACTCAAAATGGATAAAAGACTTAAATGTAAGCTGTGAAACCATAAGCATCCTAGAGGAAAGCATAGGCAATAAGCTCTCCGACATCACTCGCAGCAATATATTTGCTGATTTATCTCCACACACAAGGGAAATAAAGGACAGGATAAACAAATGAGACTATATAAAAAACTAAAAAGTTTTGCACAGCTAAAGACAATATGAACAAAGTAAAAAGGCAAACCACACAATGGGAGAACATATTCGACAATACGTTTGATAAGGGATTAATAACCAAAATTTATAAAGAACTTGTAAAACTCAACACCAGGATGATAAACAACCCAATAAAAAATGGGCTAAAGAAATGAATAGACACTTCCCCAAAGAGGACATACTGATGGCCAACAGGCAGATGAAAATATGTTCAACATCACTAATCATCAGAGAAATGCAAATTTAAACCACAATGAGATATCACCTCACATCTGTCAGAACGGTGCTCATCAACAAAACAACACATGATAGGTGCTGAAGAGGATGTGGAGAAAAGTGAACCCTCCTGCACTGCTGGTGGGAATGTAGACTGGTACAATCACTGTGGAAAAACAGTATGGAGATTCCTCAAAAAATTAAAAATGGAACTGCCTTTTGACCCAGCTATCCCACTTTTAGGAATATATCCCAAGAACACCACATCAATGATTCAAGAGGAGAAATGTACCCTCATGTTTATGGTAGCATTGTTTACAATAGCCAAGATCTGGAAACAGCCCAAGTGTCCATCAGTGGACGAGAAGATTAAAAAGCAGTGGTACATATATACAGTGGAATACTATGGGGTCATGAAAAAGAAGGAAATACTACTTTTTGCGACAACATGGTTGGACCTGGAAACTATTATGTTAAGTGAAATAAGCCAGGCAGAGAAAGAAAAATATCATATGACCTCACTCATTTGAGGAATCCGATGAACAATATAAACTGAGGAACAGAATAGAGGCAGAGGTGGGATCAAAGGATCCAGAAGGAAAGCTGACAGAGGGAAAGGGGATGATAGACTGATAGGATGGGATGAGAGCAGAAAAGCAAATCCTGGAGGGGAGGAGAGGAGGGCATTATGGGGAAGGGGACAAGGAGGATGTACTGGGGAACACAGGGGAGGGGAGGATGTATTCGGGGGGGGGACACACTAGAAACTATGTAAACACAATAAATTAAAATAAATTTCATGTTAAAAAAAGAATAAATGAATAGTAATTTGCTAAAAGGACACGGTAATGAGCATGTAATGTAGTTTAGAACAAGAAGGCATGAAAAAAATTGTTACACCCCGTCTGGGTATTTTTTTCTTCATATAAAATTCTGCAATAAATCTTTTTGTTCAGTTTTTACAGCCCTTGCTTGTACTATTCTCTGACATGAAATCATATCCAGCAGGCTTTCTCACTGTTGTGGAGACTTACTGCTTCAAAAACCCTCCGACTAATTCTACAAAGCTCCAAAGTTCTCACCTCTGTTCTAGAAGCAGTTGGTTCAGTCTCCAAATAAAGTGTATCCTTATTCTTATCATATGACAGTTCTGCAGGAACTTCTGTCAATCATTTTAATTTTATAGTTGTATTTAAAGACAGTTTGCTATGCTTCTCTATCCACTTTGACTAACTGGCCTAGGCAATTGGATTTTTTTTTTTTTTTTTTTTTTTTTCCGAAGCTGGAAACAGGGTGAGACAGTCAGACAGACTCCCGCATGCGCCCGACCGGGATCCACCCAGCACGCCCACCATGGGGCGACGCTCTGCCCACCAGGGGGCGATGCTCTGCCCATCCTGGGCATCGCCATGTTGCGACCAGAGCCATTTTAGCACCTGAGGCAGAGGCCACAGAGCCATCCCCAGCGCCTGGGCCATCTTTGCTCCAATGGAGCCTTGGCTGCGGGAGGGGAAGAGAGAGACAGAGAGGAAGGCGCGGCGGAGGGGTGGAGAAGCAAATGGGTGCTTCTCCTGTGTGCCCTGGCCGGGAATCGAACCCGGGTCCTCCGCACGCTAGGCCGACGCTCTACCGCTGAGCCAACCGGCCAGGGCGGCAATTGGATTTTATGGTATTTTAAATGCTTTTAAAATTTTTATAATAAGATCCATTAGGTTTTGCATGCACAGCTGTTGGACAAAAATCTGACTCGTGGTATGAGTAAATCCTTTTTATTTCAACTTCTTTTTCCATTTCTCTAATTTGTGGTGTTTCCTATCTAATGTGCAACAAAATATTTGTTGAAGCATGTGTATAAATTCTTCATAATGAGGGTGAATATAGTATTTATAGTTCAATTTTTAGTTCATTTTTAGTTCAATTTTTAGTTCAATTTTAGTTCATTTATAGTTCAGTTTTTTTGTTAGAGATTCTAAAAAGTATTATTTAATCCAATGCTATTGTATATCTCAAATACTGTGGTTTGATATATGATTGTTCATATTCCTTGCTTCTTCTAGAATTTTATCTTTGGTCTTTGTATACGATATCATGCCACATTTCTTGGGAATGATTTAGATTTCTGCGTTTACTTGACGTTTATTGAGCTTTGATGTAAACCGAGTTGAACCTGGGGCTTAGCAAAGAACCTGTTAATGGTCAGAGTATCAGAAGTGGTCAGATAAAGGGTTATGGATCTGGCAGTATGAGAAAGCAAAAGTAAATGAGAATTTAGGTGTGGAATGGTCGTAAGAAAATATCTCAAAGCCAGCAAGCAAGTCAGAGAAAGCTAGGAAGAGCAGAATGTACACATCTCAATGTCACATTATGAAAAAGAAACTTTTGCCATAAACAAAATGTAAAGCAAACCCAGAGACAAGCATTTCGGTTAGCGCCTCCCAGCCACTTGAGAGATTAAGTAGATTGCTTTGTATCTCCACTCAATATCTTGTGATTTCTAAAGCCCTCCTCAAGATTTCGGTGCTCTCACTGTGGCCTGTGTACTCACGGTGCTCTCTGGACGTTAACGTTCCATATGGGGGGTACTGGTTCCATCCTTTACTCTTCAGCTTTTTACTAGTTTCCAACAAAAACAATTCCAGTCACGCAAGTAGCTCATCAGCTTGATAGATGTTAATTAAGGTGTAATTACCATTCTGATGGGCCTGGAGTCTCATCAGAAACTGCCCATTGCCTTTCTGTCCAGGAGCGGCTCTTCTAACTATATATGTCCCACAGAGCACGGTCTCAGATCTCCCACACTCTTTCCTGAGCAATAAAAATGTCCTCCCTTTATGTGTCTCAAACAGAGAAAATAGGTCTCTTCTGAATCCTTGGCATAATTCAACACCCAGGTCTTCCCTTCCCTTATACCCTATGTATAAGGTATTTCGGAACTAAGGCAGTTTCTTTTCCGAAAGGAATTTTGGTCCCAGTTATCAAGTTAACTTTTTCACATTTTGCATTGTCCATGAATGTAATTAGTTTCGTAGATAATTAAGCTATAACAAAATAGTTAAAATTTTGATACTGAATAAGCATATAGACTTGAGGAGGATGGTTTAACACACACTGATGATCACTAATGTAAAAGTTAGATGTAAAAAATAAGCTTGGTGTGGCTGGTATTGATCTATTTCATGAATGTTGTTTCTGGTTGGGACTTAGAGTGTAGGAAGACGATGCCAAATTTACTCTGGATTCATTTTATACCCTGAATGTGGGATGAATTGGAGCAGTAGAGCAATTCATATGCTGGTGTAATCAAATAAACGTGAGTGGCTCAATTATTCAGATTCTGGAATAGCTGACTTGCTCTTGGAAGTGGTTTATTTGACCAAATACATCTCTCTTTTACTCACTCATTCACCCTTTAATCACATATGTATTTAGTCCCATACAACCTAGTAAGCATATGGTAAGTACTGAAAATATAAAACCTATTAAAATCTAATTGTTGCCTGACCTGTGGTGGCGCAGTGGATAAAGTGTCGACCTGGGAACACTGAGGTCGCTGGTTCAAAACTCTGCACTTGTGTGGTCAAGGCACATATGGGAGTTGATGCTTCCTGCTCCTCCCCTCTCTCTCTCTCTCTCTCTCTCTCCTCTCTAAAATGAATAAATAATAAATAAATAAATTTTAAAATCTAATTGTCAAGGAGCGTGAAAAGAAAGGCAACATGTGAATCCAGGTCTTTCCTCTGTGATTTTTCCTACATCTCTTTCCTTTGTCACAGGAAACTTTATAGTTAGTAACTAGTGAAATCTTTTTCCCAACTCCCTCTTTCCTTTCTGAAACAGGTTCCATAAGATTATCTTTTTCAGGAAACCTCTTTCTGCTTGCATTGTCCAGAGAGGATACTCTTTAAGCATCAAATTCTTCACTTATCTTTGAATTATCATCCATCCCTCATAACTTAGATTTATCAACTTAGTTATATTAATTGACAATTAGAGTACATGCAATCAGTAAATACATATCAAGTGTCTGTTATATGTAAGTAGTGTTAAGTTGTTGGGACTAAAAAACTGAAGAAACAGGTGCAAATCCCTACCCTCGTGTCACTCTTATCCTACTGAGCACATCATATTTTGATTTAATAATGATGATGTGATTTAAACATTTCAAATATTTTGAGCGGTTGAATTGTTTTACATAGTAAATATTACATTTAATTTAACTTTTGTCCATGAAAATAGCTCTGTGGTAGATTAAATTAGCTGTAAATTAGGTGCTGAGGATTTAAGATGAATGAGTTTAAAGCTAGTTGATAATTCATCCACCTTGGATCCTTGGGACAAGGGATCATCTACCCTGGTAACCTCTGAAGAGGTTTAGAAGAACATGTAAGTCAGTTTGTGGACATTCATCCCCTTAAATGGGAAAATGTTTCTTATTACCAATATCATGTTCTCTTACGTGGGGCATTTTTTTTTTTTCCTGAAGCTGGAAACGGGGAGAGACAGTCAGACAGACTCCCGCATGCGCCCGACCGGGATCCACCCGGCACGCCCACCAGGGGCGACGCTCTGCCCACCAGGGGGTGATGCTCTGCCTCTCCAGGGCGTCGCTCTGCCGCGACCAGAGCCACTCTAGCGCCTGGGGAAGAGGCCAAGGAGCCAGCCCCAGCGCCTGGGCCATCTTTGCTCCAATGGAGCCTCGCTGCGGGAGGGGAAGAGAGAGACAGAGAGGAAGGGGGGGGGAGTGGAGAAGCAAATGGGTGCTTCTCCTATGTGCCCTGGCCGGGAATCGAACCCGGGTCCCCCGCACGCCAGGCCAACGCTCTACCACTGAGCCAACCGGCCAGGGCCGGCATTTTTAAATTGTACTATTCAAAGTACAAGATCATAGAAAGTTTGAGTTGAGAACCTCTTCACTTTATAGATGAGGAACCTGAGGTTCCTCAGTGTGATGTGCTCTGTCATAGTTTACCCAGCAAGTTTGCAGAGAGTGGGCTGGAATCAGTCCTCTGACTCCACGCAAGAGCTCCAGGAGCTCTGAGACTCTGCTCAGGTTCAATTGGAAGTACTTGGAACAGTGCTTGGCCCATGGTAAACACATAATACATGCTTTGTTGAATGGCTGAATAAATGTTTTAGTGTTGTTGTTTTTTCTGAGTCTTCCATGAATAAATTATCCTTAATTGTCCAAAATAAACTGAAGATTTTTAAAAATCTGCTGGTGTATGGTTTAGGCTTACAAGTAATTAAGCTTAGTTAGTTACTTTCAAGGAAAAAATAAAAAACCTTTCTAAAGGACTTAGTGACACACAAATAACTGAAAAAAAAAAAACCCCTATAATAACATTTCTGCCTGTGAATATAAAAATCTATTCAATTTGCCAGATCACAGTTATCAACAAGGATGTAGGACAACTGGCATGAGGTTATGACTTTCTTCTGAATCTGTTTAGATTCTTCCAGTTTTTAAATATTCAAACTTAAACCTAAAAGGTACATTTGCAGTTGTTGTATTGAAACATTGGGAGGTTTTCATCTTGTTAAATTCTTCTCACCATTATACTTCTTACTTTTCTAAGAATTAATGCACCACAGTCTTGGGGTTTCTAAATTGAATTGACTTGCATCTCTGACTATAATCCCTGCACATTCTATAAAACCATTCAGATTATTCTATTTGGTATGGTTGCAAAAGAGTTGTGGAATAAAAAGTATAATTTCTACTGTGTACATTTCTTCTGCATTGGACTATCTTTTTAAAAATTACCTAAAGTGAATTCTTAAAGATGCTCTAAGACTTGTAAAAAGCGTGGTCTTTTATGATGAAAGCAATAGGTAGCCTTTGAAGGGTAAGGAGTCACAAAGTCAAAAAATAGCGATGCAGCATTCTGTATAGTTTTCTTCATTTTAGTTTCTGTAAGGGTAGTTCTGGTGCTATTTATGCAATAAGTAATAAAATGGGAAAAATTGCTTTAATCACTGTTATACACTTAACATTTAGCATAAGTTTTGGTATTCAAAAGTAGGGGGGTCAAAAGTATTTTCTGAGTGAATTAAGGAATAAACAATGAAAATACATAAATTAAAAACTGCTTAAACTTATATAAGAAGAAATCCGTTTGATTTATTTATAGTATCTTCTCTAAGCACTTTCAACTGTGTGGGCCAAGCAGCCTGGAACTCCAAACACTGAGTCTTACGGAGGCCCCTGACTAACGTTAGGATAGAGAAGAGGGAGGGGTAAAACAAAGGGGCGCTCCCGTGGGTTCTGTGCCAAGGTGCGTGTTTTGTCTGTGACAAGAGCAAGAGGTGCAGGTGTCATCGAGAGCACTGGTTTTCTTTTCCTACAAGACTTCAGTTGAACCTAAAGAGAAGAATGTCTGAACTTTAGTCAATGTCTCGGGTGGCCTGATGGCCTTGGTTCCCCATGGCTGTGAGATAAGCAATACAATTCTGGGAATAATTATCAAAATAATTATCCTTTCTTTGAAAGCGATAAATTGGTTAGCACCAAAGTTCAGATCACCGGGGTTCTTATGGGGAACCCAGGTCTGCTAGAGGCTGTGGCCAGGCAAGTGTTGGGCCAAGGCAGAGAGACTCCAGCTCGTCTACCTCTGCTAGCTGCAAGGGAGCACCAGGCCCTGTGGGGCCTCGATGGTTAATGTAAAGTTTGTAAATGCACTTGCATTGATGAACAGGATGTCGGGATGCATTATTAATGCCTGACTGAGAAAGATAACAAGAGGCTTTTGTGGTTTAGGCAATAAACTTGTTTTCACTTGAAAGTGGAAGAGAGTAAATACAAATTGATGATACAGGCAATAACAATCATCAAGCCACTGCACAGGCAGGCTGACAGCAAGGGGCTGGTGCCAATCTGCCGCGAATTTGATGTAAACATTTGCCTTTAATACGTTTATATCTTCAGTGGGTGGATATTAGTAAATACATTTGTCACTTCAGAAAATTAGTTCATCTAGAGAGTTCTGAATTTCCATAGTTATAAAGGCCAATTTATTCTTCAGACAGAATTTGTCTTATTAAGTTTTTAATAGTTACTATTTTGAGAACACAACTGTTTTTCATTTTTAAGTAATGTAATGAAAGCATAATAAATTGAAACATAAAAAAAATAGTTTCAAAAGCAGAAAGATACTGGTCTTATTGAGACACTGTTTTCTTACCCATCTCATTGTTCTGAGAGAATCTGGTGTTTATAAAAAATGTAGTGCTTTCTACCACTAAAGAATATGCATGTCAACAGAGAGGCAGCATGGACAGGCAGTCCTCACTTCACAAATCCTTGATTTATGAGCCTCCAGCCCGTGCAAATAGACTTCTGGCTGCCTCCTCCTTGCAAAGTCACAGCTGGAGGAGCCACTGCCCTGCTCAGGGCCATTTCAGCAGCAGTTTTGGGAGAAGGGGTTTCTGTGGGCTGGCCAGGTAGTCTACCCACCATGTGGTTTCCTGGAGAAAGAGTCTTTAATGGTGAACAATCAAGCTAGGAGAGAGCGATGAGAGGGCACTCCATTCTTAGGTTGGGAGCTACACTTAATGCAAATCATGCTAATTGTATGTAAACTTACTTATAAATATTTATACTTATAAATGTCAGAGTATTTCCCCAAAGAAAACTTTACAAGTCCGCTTATAGTGGCAATACAGGTATCACAGCAGCAGTTTCTATGTGGTTATTAAAAAAAACAAAAGCCTATACTTGGTCTGTATTCTAGCAGTTCAGGCTATTTGTCTAAAAGATACAGCATTATATGTTTGACTTATCAATTATTTTGCCCCTCATACTCATCATAATCTTCTGTGCTTTTTGCACAAAGAAAAAGAATACATCTAAAAAGACTCCATCTTCATAGCACTCAGCAATAACAACCAATTTAGGGATGTGGGAAAGACTCCACATACATAAAAGGGAAGGAGCTTGACCATTTTAAAGTCTAGTTCTCTCAGAGGGAAGAAAAAGCTCTAGTGATTTTAGTCTTTGTTGTTTATTACTTATTTTGAAAGTGTGCATTGCTTTTATTTCCTTAGAAACAGAAGATGGTCCAAATAATCACAAAAAGAATTTAGCAATATCTTTAAAAAAAATGTCTCCATAAATATCATAAAACATATTTTTCAAACAGTTTAAAGGTTCAACTGCAAGGCCAGCTGGCTCCAGAGATGGTTTTATTGATTTGTTCCAAGTGTTCAACATACTTACCTCTCTCTCTCTCTCTCTCTCTCTCTTTCTGTCTCTGTCTCTCTCTCACACTTAGGATATTTTAATATGTGCTCTGTAGTGATCTTCATGGGCACTGCCCAATGTAAATATTTGTGATTTCCTTTACTTTATACAGACCACAGAAAAGTGTAAGAAGTATTGATATTTATGAATCTCCTTGTTGAGAAAACATGGAGGTAATTGAGGTACGGTGGCTACATTATTGATTTCCGAAGATTAGTGATGAAACTTTTTAGAAGTGAAAAATATGTGCTTTAATGCTAGCTTATGGTTTTGCATTCTTCAGTTTGTCTTAAAAATTTATTGCACTGCACAATGATTACATGATGTTTTCAGATTAGGCCCAGATGTATATCCAGAATGTAAAATTGTAGGAAGAAATGTGGAACATATGGTTTGGAATTCTCATGAGTTATGAAACCTCTGGGTCTCAAAAACTATTGTGATCTAGATGTTATAAAAAAAGTTAATTTAAAAATATTTGCATTTTTTCATTACAGTTGTATTATTAACTGAAAGAGAATGCGATGCTAGCTGGTTTGAGGGCAATTGTAGTGTTATAAGTTTTTGTCCTGCAGTGTTTATTCTAATCCCACTCAAGTGCCAGAAAATCTGATATACCATCTTCACTCTGGAAAGGGAATAATATTCTACTTTGCACTTAGCTAGTTCCATCTTGGATGGAACAGGTACTCAGAGACTCTAGGATGACACTGGGGTCCTGAATTCTATTTCTTCTTGAGATTTGTAGTTATACATTATAGCCCAAGTTTGAGCACAGAGTTAGGTGTTATGGACCGAATGTTTGTGTCCCTCCAAAATTCATATGTTAAAGACCAGTATTGGAGATAGGGTCTGTGGGGGAGGTAATTGAGATTAGAAGAGGTCATGAGGGTGGAGTCCTCATAACTGGATTAGAGCCCTGAGAGCAAGAGACACCAGAAACCTTGCTCTCTCTTTCTTCCAGTACACACACCAAGAGACCATGTGAATATGCAGTAGGAAGATGACCACCTGCAAGACAGGAAGAGAGACTTTACTAGAAACTGACTAGGCTGGCTCCTTCATCTTGAACTTTCAGACTCTAGAACTGGCAGAAAATAAATTTTTGTTGTATAAACCACCCAGTCTATGGTACTTTGTTCTGGCAATCTGAATAGACTAGGACATCAATAAGAGAAGATTAAATTAAATAAATAATAACACTCTTTCTTACCCTTTATAGTCAGTTGAATAATGGCCATCCAAAGACATTGGATCTTAATTCCTGGAACCAGTAAGTATTCTCTAGCAGGGAAAAGTTTCAAGTGAAACATCTTGACATAAGGAGATTTTCCTGGGATTATCTAGACAGACCCCAAACCAACTGCAACTGTCCTTGTAAGAGAGAGACACAGACAGACTTCATGTAAATAGAAGAGGAGAAAGTAAGGTGACCGTGGAGGTGGAGATGGGAGTGATGCCGCTGCAAATCAAGGATTGCTGGCAGCCACCCACAGCTGGATGAGGAAAGCAATTCAACCTTCCTTAGCACCTCTGGAGAGAGCTCTGCTCTGGCAACACCCTGGTTTTGGACACAAAGAATGTGAGAGAATAAATTTCTGTTGTTTTAAGTACACTGATTGTGGCAATTTGTTACCTTCCAGAGGAACCAATACCCTCCAACTTTTCACTTATCTTCCATATTTATTAACTGGATATGCAAGGCCTTACCTTTGAGTCTGGGGTTTTGGTTTGCCTCATGGCATAGTAGCAGCAATGGAGCAGAAATGGAGAGAGTGTGACATAGGCCATAAGCCTGGCTGTCCTATGAAATGGGAGAGGGTCTGAAAGGTCTTCTAACCTCTGGATTACACCAGAACATGTCTCCTCCCAGGCCCAGAATCACATTACTATGATGGCATTTGGCATTTAGCTTTTCAGAATTTCTGAACCGTATCGCCCACAGACTGTGTCGGGAGCACTGGACAGAGGTACAATTACTCGTTTCAGGAAGTTGCACCACTGCCAAATCGTACCTTAATTCTTTGGAAGGGATATATAAATGTTTTTTTTTTTTAACATTCTACTCTGCTTTATTTTTATAATAAAAAATGTATGGATGATATTTCTGGAGCATGAACACTTTTATGTGGCTCCCAAACAAGTAGAGAAGAAGTGAGAGCAATAATAACCTCACCATGACCCCTTTTCTATTAATTGTTCTGAAGCTTGGCTTAGAGAAAGCCATCCGGTTGCTGGAACAACCAGCAGGCTGTCCCCAAGGGGCCAAAGAAAAAGGGGGTGCTCTTAGAACCCTTTTACTCAAAAAGACTGACTTTCTTAAAAAACTAAGATATAATGAATTGATTGGAAGTTTAATTTTCCCTTTCCGTTGAGGGTTTGGCTGAAGATCCAATCCAATAATGGATTGCACATGCAGGGACTTTCTTGCTACCTCCACTTTCTCTTCTGGATTACTCTCCTGGTTTGAGATCTGCATCTAATGTGTGTGTGTGTGTGTGTGGGGGGGGGGGGGTTGTAATTTTATTTGGAGACTCTCTGCTTGTTGTTTGTATTTGCCAGGAAAAAATAGGGTTTGCTTTGTTCTTTTGTCAGTCAGCTGTTTCTCGTGAATGGTATGGATGGATGGCTGGGCCAACTGCCCGGTTTCCTAGTTTTCTCCTTTAAATGATCAAAATGCAGAGCATAAATACTAATGAATACCATCTGTGTCATCTTCCTAAAATCTTTCTGGTAATCCTGAAAGCTTCTAATTAATTACTCACAAAGAAAGAAGCATGGAGAAAAAGCTCTGTAAATCCGCCTTCCAGTTTGTAATGAGAGACCTTGCACAAATAAATATTTCTCAGAGTAAATGCCTGAGAAGTTAGGTCGGTAAGGCCAAGAGATTGCATAAAAAAAAAATATATATACTGCACACAAGGGATTCAACTGTGTGCTAGAGAGGTCAATCGTTTGTTGAATTACTTCCTTTCCCCCATATTTGACCTTTCTAGGGGTTATCCACAACCTGATTAAAGAATGACATACATTTTTAATTTATTTACTTTCTGAAACATGCCCACCTTTCTAATGTGCTGGATTTAAGTAAAGCATCTCAAATGTGATGAAAACAGGAAGCAAATGGAGAAAGCCTGCCCTATATGTAGACATTTAGGATCTGCTGATTAGAAGAGCCAATGGTTCTTGGTCAGCACTCCCACAAGGGCAGTTCTGGGCTGGGCCAGATCTGATATGTGCAGATGCTCTATGGAGCTGTCTTGGGGAAACCCCTCAGTCTTAAGCAAACCCCACCGGTGAGGGTCTAGACTCTTTTTAAGTAGGCATCAGTAATTCCACAATGAGTCATACAGTGAACTGAAAAATTCATCCCTTTGGAAAAATGTTTCTCAGCTCAGAAATGCCAACAGTGCACATTTTTTTTCTCCATAGATATATCTACCTTCATCTGATCATTGCACTAAATTGTTACTATTTGTAGCAACCAGAGAAATATGAAACAATTATCCATGAGAACTATCCATGTTACTGACTCAGTCACAGACATTCATGGGTGTGTGTTGCCTTCTGGGTACTGTATAAAGTAGGTTTAATCAGATGTATCAGATGGAGGCTCACAATACATTTTAAAAATAGAAATACACAGGGGTTTGCATTTTCTACATTTAGAACATTTCACTTGAGAAGTTTAAAACACTATGCAGTTTTGTTATAGTGTTGATGTGCAAATGCTTTGAGTTGTTGAAACTAGATATGGCAATTACTGGCTAATGTCATTTGTTCTCGTCCAGACGGTTAGAATTCAGCACACAAGTGATGAGTGTAATGCAGTGCTTTAGTTTGAGCGTACCTTTGAGGGTGTATACAGTGTTCTAGGTTAACCACACCAGTGCTAATCATAAGGCAATTCTCCAGGTTCTGTGAATTGAAGCTTCCTGGATTGTTAAGAACTAAATGACATCTTTAATTTGCCAGAGAAAATTATAGCAGTTTAGTGCATAAAAATTCTGTTCTCCTTATATGAAAGGGGGGATTTTAAATTTTATGTAGTGTCGCCTGACCTGTGGTGGTGCAGTGGATAAAGCAATGACCTGGAAATGCTGAGGTCATCGGTTCGAAACCCTGGGCTTGCCTGGTCAAGGCACATATGGGAGTTGATGCTTCCAGCTCCTCCCCCCTTCTCTCTCTCTGTCTCTCTCTCCTCTCTCTCTCTCTCTCTCTCTCTCTCTCTCTCTCTCTCCTCTCTAAAAAAAAATGAATAAATAAAATAAAAAAAAAATTATGTAGCCCTGGCCGGTTGTCTCAGTGGTAGAGCATCGGCCAGGAGTGCAGAAGTCCCAGATTCGATTCCCGGCCAGGGCACACAGGAGAAGCGCCCATCTGCTTCTCCACCCCTCCCCCTCTCCTTCCTCTCTGTCTCTCTCTTCCCCTCCTACAGCCGAGGCTCCATTGGAGCAAAGATGGCCCGGGCGCTGGGGATGGCTCCTTGGCCTCTGCCCCAGGCGCTGGAGTGGCTCTGGTCGCAACAGAGTAACCCCCAAGAGGGGCAGAGCATCGCCCCCTGGTGGGCATGCTGGGTGGATCCTGGTCGGGCGCATGCGGGAATCTGTCTGACTGTCTCTCCCCGTTTCCAGCTTCAGAAAAATAAAAAAATAAAAAAAAATTATGTAGTGTCTATGTGAGATTTACACTGGATATAGGTGCTATATCTGTAATATGCTAATAATAGCACATACTTTGGAGATGGAAAGAAATAAAAGATAAATATGATTAAAATGTGGTAAATGATCTAATACAGTTATAGACAGAGGCAAGAGGAACAGAGATGATGGACACTAAACTCAGCCTAAATAAGTCAGGAAAGGTGATGCCTAATCTGCATCTTGAAGTATATGTATGGTAGTTCCACAAATACGGTGGAGAAGAGCAATTCACCAGCATGAATAAAGTCAAGAGGCATAAAAGTTTATGTAGGCATTACAGTTTTAAATTTTAAGAGCAAAATGTGATCTAAGAACGGAAAAGAAAACATATTAGAAGATAGAGATCTATTCATAAGGGGCCTTGAATGCCATACTAAGAATATTGGGACTTACCTTCACATTAGAAAGGTCCCACAGTAATGTAGACAGAAAATCGCAACGTACAGATAAGAGAATGTAAAGAATTGGATTAAGGTACTCAAGAAGGAGAGAAGAGAATAGATGTACACTTTTCTTTTTAGAGAAAATTATCTCTTTTTTCACATGCAAAAAGCTGTACATAATTAATGTATATAACGATAATTTTGGAGATAACTCTGTGTCTGTGAAACCATCACCACAACTTACACTATAAACAGTGGTGAGATACAGCCGGTTAGCGCTGGTTCGGCAGAACCAATACCTAATTTTTTGTTGAGTTTGGCAAACTGGTTGATAAAATGGCACTTGTAATCAAGGTTCTTTCTAAGGTGGGTGTCTGGGCAGCTGCCCAATGTGGAAATCACAAATTTACATTCCTTATTCTTTTTTAATGTTCATCTGCACAACAGCATATTCTAAGCGCCCATAGTAATGTTCATTCGTCTATAGCAGGGGTAGTCAACCTTTTTATACCTATCGCCCACTTTTGTATCTCTGTTAGTAGTAAAATTTTCTAACCGCCCACCAGTTCCACAGTAATGGTGATTTATAAAGTAGGGAAGTCACTTTACTTTATAAAATTTATAAAGCAGAGTTATATGCAAGTTAAAGCATATAATAATAATTACTTCCCAAGTACTTTATGTCGGATTTTCTAACTGCCCACCAGTTCCACAGTAATGGTGATTTATAAAGTAGGGAAGTCACTTTACTTTATAAAATTTATAAAGCAGAGTTCCAGCAAGTTAAAGCATATAATAATAATTACTTCCCAAGTACTTTATGTCGGATTTTTGCTAAATTTGGCAGAATAAATCTTTATCAAACAACTTAGTATACTTAAATCTATCTTTTTTTTATTTATACTTTGGTTGCTCTGCTACCGCCCACCATGAAAGCTGGAACACCCACTAGTGGGTGGTAGGAACCAGGTTGACTACCACTGGTCTATAGGTAAAGGAATGGGATTCTACTCTTTCAGTGAAAAGATACTTAAGGATAAATCATACAGTGATGATACTAGGATAAAAACAAAGAAAATTGCCAGTGAAAATGCCTATCAAGAAGCATTATGGAAATATCTTAACAGTTTTATTGTTTTTTGTCAGGTATTATTTAATATATTTTCATTAATATTTTAAAACTCTTATAATCTAGTTTTGTATACCTCTTTTATTATTCTTATGTAAGTTTTAAAAGCATAAAATAATAAACTACCTTTTGGTGTATAGTTTTTTTAATCTTATTTTTATTAATTTTAATGCAGTGACATTGATTAACCAGGGTACATATGTTGAGAGAAAACATCTCCAGATTATTTTGACCTTTGATTATGCTGCATACCCCTCACCCAAAGTCAAATTGTCTTCTGTCACCTTCTATCTGGTTTTCTTTGTGCCCCTACC
This sequence comes from Saccopteryx leptura, assembly GCF_036850995.1. Lineage (NCBI taxonomy): Eukaryota > Metazoa > Chordata > Mammalia > Chiroptera > Emballonuridae > Saccopteryx > Saccopteryx leptura. The sequence goes on along the minus strand of NC_089513.1, from coordinate 59,255,847 downwards.
CTTCCCCTATCTTCTCCCTCTCCTTCCTCGCCCCCTCCCCACCCCTCCACCCCACTCCCTGTTACCATCACCTTCTTGTCCATGTCTCTGAGTCTCATTTTTATGTCCCATCTATGCATGGGTTCATCTAGTTTTTAGTTTTTTCTGATTTACTTATTTCACTCCATATAATGTTATCAAGGTCCATCCATGTTATTGTAAATGATCTGATGTCATCATTTCTTTTGGCTGAGGAGTATTCCATAGTATATATGTACCAAAGCTTTTTCATCCACTCGTCCTCTGACAGACACTTGGGATGTTTCCAGATCTTCGCTATTGTGAACAATGCTGCTATAAACATGGGGGTGCATTTCTCCTTCTGGAACTGTTCTATGGTGTTCTTGGGGGTATATTCCTAAAAGTGGGATGGCTGGGTCAAAAGGGAGTTTGATTTTCAGTTTTTTGAGGAATCTCCATACTGTTTTCCACAGAGGCTGCACCAGTCTGCATTCCCACCAGCAGTGTAGGAGGGTGGCGTATAATTTTTTAATACTTAAAAAGGTCACTTGGGCAGAGAACCAGTTGTTAAACTATTTGAATCCCATCACCGGCCATAAGCCTACTTGTCACTTCCAAAGTTTCCTCCCAGTCTCTTATTTATTATTATTATTTTCTTTGTGATAACACAACATAAAAGCTATACTCTTACCAAATTTTAAAATATGCAACCGCATCGTTAACTATCGGCACTCTGCGGTACAGCAGTCTCTAGGACTTTTTATTGTATAACTGAAACCTCGGACTCTTCTCCTTTCTCTCTCGCCCTAGCCCCTGGCAGCCACCAACCCATTCTCTGCTTTATGAGTTTCTTTTAATCCTCATGCAAGTGTTATCACATAATCTTTATCCTTCTGTGCCTTGCTTATTTCACTTAGCATAATGTCCTCCAGGTTCACACATGTTGCAAATACCAGGATTTCTTTTCTTTTAAAGGCTAAATAATATTTTATTATATGTATATATAATATTTTCTTTTATGAAAAAATTTAAATTTTTATTAATTTTAATTTATTGTGTTTGCATAGATTCAAGTGTCCCACTCAATATAACACCTTCACCCCCACCCTCATATTCCTACTTATACCCCGTTTGTCCCCCTACCCCTCCCACCCTCTCTCCTTTCCTCTGGGATTTGTAGTCCTGTTATAAGTTTCTCTGTGTTATGTATATATAATTCCACAAATCCCTTCACCTTCTCTGATCCTATCCCTTCATCCATCCCCTTCCATCTGACAGCTGTCCTTCTGGTCCCTGTGACCCCCACCTCTGCCTCTATTCTGTTCCTCAGTTCACCTTGTTCATTAGATTCCACATATAAGTGAGATCATATGATATTTGTCTTTCTTTGCCTGGCTTATTTTACTTAGCATTATAATCTCCAAGTTCATTCATGCCATCACAAAAGTAAAATTTCCTTCTTTTTCATGGCTGCATAGTATTCCATTGTGTATATGTACCACTGCTTTTTTTTTTTACTACAGATACAGAGAGAGAGAGTCAGAGAGAGGGATAGATAGGGACAGACAGACAGGAACGAAGAGAGATGAGAAGCATCAATCATCAGTTTTTCGTTGTGACACATTAATTGTTCATTGATTGCTTTCTCATATGTGCCTTGACTGCAGGCCTTCAGCAGACCGAGTAACCCCTTGCTCAAGCCAGCGACCTTGTGTTCAAGCTGGTGAGCTTTTGTTCAAACCAGATGAGCCCATGCTTAAGCTGGCGACCTCGGGGTCTTAAACCTGGGTCTTCCGCATCCCAGTCTGACGCTCTATCCACTGTGCCACCACCCAGTCAGGCTGTACCACTGCTTTTTAATACACTCGTCCACTGAAGGTCACTTGGGCTGTTTCAGATCTTGGCTATTGTAAACAGTGCTACAATAAACATAGGAATGCACATCTTCTTTTGAATCAGTGACTTGGTATTCTTAGGATATATTCCTAAAAGTGGGATAGCTGGGTCAAAAGGCAGTTCTATTTTTAATTTTTTGAGGAAACTCTATACTCTTCTTCACAGTGGCTGCACAAGTCTACATCCCCACCAGCAGTGCAGAAAGGTTCCCTTTTCTTCACATCCTTGCCAGCACTTATTGTGTGTTTTTTGTTAATGAGCGCCATTCTGACAGGTGTGAGGTGGTATCTCATTGTGGTTTTAATTTGCATTTCTATGATGATTAGTGATGTTGAACAATTTTTTCATATGCCTATTGGCCATCTGTATGTTCTCTTTGGAGAAGCATCTATTCAGTTCTTTTGCCCATTTTTAATTGGATTGTATATCTTTCTGGTGTTGAGTTTACAAGTCCTTTTTAAATTTTGCTTATTAACACCTTAACAGACGTATTGGTGAATATGTTCTCCCATTGTGTGGGCTGTCTTTTTATTTTGTTCATGGTGTCTTCTCTGTGCAAAAGCTTTTTTGTTTAATAAGTCCCATTTGTTCATCCTGTCCTTTAATTCACTTGCCCATGGAGATAAATTGGCAAAAATATTGCTACAAGAGATATAGGTGAGTTTATCGCTTAATGTTTTCTTCCAAGATGCTTATGGTTTCATGATTTACATTTAAGTCTTTTATCCACTTTGAGTTTATTTTTGTGAATGGTGTAAGTTTGTGGTCTAGTTTCATTTTTTTTGCACATACTTGTCCAATTTCCCCAACACCATTTACTAAAGAGATTGTCTTTACATACAATGCTCTTACTTCCTCTGTCAAATATCAATTGACCATAAAGGCGTGGGTTTATTTCTGGGTTCTCTGTTCTGTTCCACTGATCTGTATGCCTGTTCTTATGTCAGTACCAAGCTGTTTTGAGTACAATGGCTTTGTAGTATAAGTTGATATCAGGAAGTGCTATACTTCCCACTTTATTCTTCATTTTGAAGATTGCTGAGGCTATTCATGTTCTTTTTTTTGGTTCCATGCATATTTTTGAAATATTTGTTCTATATCTTTGAAGTATGCCATTGGTATTTTAATAGGAATTGCATTGAATTTTCCAAGTACAAGTCTTCTCCATCCTTAGTTAAATTTATTCTTTGGTACTTTGTTTTTTATTTTGTTGCAATAGTGAAGAGGATATTTTTCTTAATTTCTCTTTCAGACAGTTTATTGTTGGTGTATAAAAATGCCACTGATTTCTGAATATTGATTTTATATCCTGCCACCTTACCAAATTCATTTATCAGGCTCAGTAGTTTTTTGACTGAGAATTTAGAGTTTTCTATGTATACTATCATATCATCAGCAAATAATGATAGTTTTACTTCTTCTTTTCCAATTTGGATGCCTTTTATTTCTTCCTCTTGTCTAACTGCTGTGGCTAGGACTTCCAGAACTATGTTGAGTAAGAGTGGTGAAAGGAAGTACCTCCACCTTGTTCCTGATCTTAAGAGGATTGCTCTTAATTTTTGCCCATTGAATATGATGCTGGCTGTGGGTTTGTCATAGATGGCCTTTATCATGTTGAGATATGTTCCCTGTATTCCCACTTTGCTAGAAGTTTTGATCATAAATGGGTGCTGGATTTTATCAAATGCTTTTTCTGCATCTATTAATATTATCATGTGATTTTTATTCTTCCTTTTGTTTATGTGATATATCATATTTATTGATTTGCAAATATTGTACCAGCTTTGCGTCCCTGTAATAAATCCCATTTGATTATAATGTATGATTTTTTTCATGTATTGTTGGATCTGGTTTGCTAACATTTTGTTGAGAATTTAAGCATCTAAATTTATCAAGGATATTGGCTTATAGTTTTCTTTCTTTTTAGTGTCTTTACTTAATTTTGAAATGAGGATCATGCTTGCCCCATAAAAGGAGCTTGGAAACTTTTCTTCCTCTTGAATTTTTTGGAATAGCTTGAGAAGGACAGGTGTTAATTCTTCTTAAAATATTTGGTAAAATTCACCTGTGAAGCCATCTGGTCCAAGACTTTTGTTTTTTTTGGAGTTTTTTAAAAACACTTTCAATTTTATTTATTGTTATCAGCCTGTTTAGGTTTTCTGATTCTTCCATATTGATTTTTGAATGATTATATATTTTGAGGAATTTATCCGTTTCACCTAGGTTGTCCAGTTTTTTGGCATATAGATCTTCATAGTATTTTCTTACAATCCTTTGTATTTCTGCAGTGACAGTTGTTATTTCTCCACTTTAATTTTAATTTTATTTATTTGAGTCCTCTATCTTTTTTCTTGGTGAGTCTGGTTAAAGGTTCATCAATATTATTTACCTTTTTAAAGAACTAGCTTTTGGTTTCATTGATCTTTTGTATTTTTTTTTAGCCTCAATGTCATTTATATCTGCTCTGAATTTTATTATTTCCTTCTTTCTACTTTCTCTGGACTTTGTTGTTCTTTTTCTAGTTCTTTTAAATACAGAATTAAGTTGTTTATTTGAACTTTTTCTTGCTTCTTAAGATATGCCTGTAGTGCTATGAACTTCCCTCTCAGGACTGCTTTTGCTGTGTCCTACAGATTTTGTATGTTTATTTTCATTTGTTTCAAGTAAATTTTTTATTTCTTCCTTGATCTCATTGTTAACCCATTTATTATTTAATAACATGCTATTTAGCCTTCAAGTGTTTGGATGTTTTTCAGCTTTTCTATTGTTTGATTTCTAGTTTCATGCCATTGTGATCAGAGAAGATGCTTGATATGATTTCAATCTTCTTAAATTTATTGAAACTGGCTTTTATCTACTCTTGACCTAGGGAAAGTTTGCTTAAAAGTTTAGGGTCCCCTCAGCCCTGCTTTCTGCCTTCTCTTACTGCTGGCTGCTTGTTGGGTTCAGAATGATAATTCAGGGATCAGGAAGGGTAGTAGGTATGGCTTGCCCCTTGGCCTCAGGTGTCATTCTATTCAGACTTTTTTTTTTTCAGACCTCAGTAGAGTGCCTACAAGAGTCCAATGGGTGTGGCCTCTGAGAGTCAGAGGTGTGTACTGCCTGCTGTCCTGCTTCTGCCATGTATGAGCCCCCTGTCCCCCCACAAGCATTCCACAGTGCTTGGGGGGCAGTGTAGCTCTGGCCTCAGCACCCAAAATCTGTGTCCCTGATGTGCTCCCTGTCTCTGAGCAACCCTTTGCCCTGGAGCAGGAGAGATGGCAATGGCTGGGGTAATTGCTTCCCTTTGCTGGTGCTGCCGAAAGGTGTTGCTTCTCCCAGGAAAAATGGCCACTTTAGTATTGGGGGATGACTCAGCACAGGGGTGGCCTTTCCCCACGGTAGGCCCTTGAGTTTACACTCTCCTCTCACAACTCCTGTCCTCTCAGCTCTCCCCACCACGGGAGCCTCAGGTAAGTGGCTGTGAAGGAGGTTTTCTGCATGGGTCCTTTAAAACAGAGGCTGGGTCTGAGAGTTCCGTCTCTTTTTCACAAACAATAATCTGGCTCTTTTCAAAACTAAACCCTGTCCGGGCACCTCCTCTAGGATCTGGGGCTCTAAGCTGGGGCTCTAGGCCTGGGGCTGAGGATCCACAATTCTCAGTGCCACTCTCCTCCTAGTGTCACTCTCCTGGTAGCGGGGCAGCCCTTTTCACATCCCCACCCTTCCTACCAGTCTCTTTGTGGCTTCTTCTGTGATCCTTGGTTATAAATTTCTCTTTGTTTAGTCCTAAATTGGTTTTTCAAGATGATTGTTCTTAACTTACGTTGTAATCCAGTTTGGTCCTGGGAGGTGGTAGATGGAGCGTCTGTCTACTCGGTCGCCATCTTCTGGATCTCCAAGGCAAGACTCTTTATTTGTTTTTGGCAGCCTTCTGCGATGACTGAAGAGAAAGATAGGCTACTGAGCAAAGGGATAGGCTGAAGGTTTTTAAAGGTGTCCCCCTTTTTTCCCCTTTTACATTGAGGTCTTGGCATGACCCCTCCCATTTTTACAGCCTGCATAGGGTCTGGAGAGTTGTTAATGCTCCTATTGTTTTTAGGATTACAATCATTTCTAGGTCTCTAGGAGAAGGCTTTAAGATATTTACATGACTTAGATTATCTTTTTTTCTTCCTAAGATTACCCTTAGTTATTATTTTTTTTTAAAGAGCCAAATTAAGATTATTTTATATACAGTGTTAAGTCCAGTTTTAACTTCACCTGGTGATTTGCATAAACACAATAAAAATAGTAATTGATCATATTGGCTTTTTACAATCTGCTTTGCTGGAACTTGGTAAGAAATTTTTAGATTGGGTTTCAATTAGCCCCTCAGGGCACACACAAAAGTCAAGCTACACAGTTGCTATTAGCTTTTGCTTGTAATCTTTCTGAAAATGTCCTTCTTTTGCAAAGCTTTTGCTGGTCTGTGGCCTTGGTCACACACTGCCTCCTTTCCCAACTCTTAGGTTCCTTCTGAAGGCCTTGTCCCAAGGACACTTCCCAGTACCTTCCCAGGAAGGCGGAGTTACTTAAGGTGAGGGGAAGGTTGGGTGAACAAGATGCTTAATAAAGTTGACCTAGTGGGAGGTTGGGTGAGAGAAATTTGACTCTGGATTTAAAGGAGCTCTGGACCTAAATCTAACAGTCTAGCCCTTTGTTGTTTAAGAAAAAAAGGCAAAAGTCTCTTCTTGTGTAGCTACTTCCTGCTGGTTAGGGTCTGTGAAAGATCTAGGAGAGGGGCTGGTCTGAGACTTGGGCGAGGTGGTGAAAACAGTTTTTATAAGCCCTTTCCTATCCCAAGAGGTCATTTTATATCCTATCCCTATTGTTTCAACTTCTTAAGAGTGCTTTCCTAATCTTCTAATTCTAAACTTCCCTCCTTTGGATACCAAGGGCATTGTTGTCAGATTGTGAGCAAGAAGGCAGTTAAATTCTAATCCAACACCCTGCAATTTGGAAGAGACCCTGTAGCTGTAATTTGAGACTCTGCTGCTCAGGGGAAAGGGAATTCCCCGTGAGGAAGGTGAGATGAAGAGAAAGGAAAATCCCCTGGCCCGATCCCTAAAAGTGACCTCACCGCAAGCACTCAACAGCTTTTCCCCTGCTGGTTGTATCCCTTACCAAATGGGACGAGTGTATGTCTTTTTCCTTTGCCAGGCTTTGTGAGGTCATTTCTTCTGGTACCTCATGTGGGGCACCACTTGTCGCGACAACAATGAACTACCTGGAGACCAGATGAAATGCTCCAAGAAACATGCTAACTTTTTTTTTTTTTTTTTCCGAAGCTGGAAACGGGGAGAGACAGTCAGACAGACTCCCGCATGCGCCCGACCGGGATCCATCTGGCACGCCCACCAGGGGCGATGCTCTGCCCACCAGGGGGCGATGCTCTGCCCCCTCTGGGGCGTCGCTCTGCCGCAACCAGAGCCACTCTAGCGCCTGGGGCAGAGGCCAAGGAGCCATCCCCAGCGCCCAGGCCATCTTTGCTCCAATGGAGCTTTGGCTGCGGGAGGGGAAGAGAGAGACAGAGAGGAAGGAAGGGGTGGGGGTGGAGAAGCAAATGGGCGCTTCTTCTATGTGCCCTGGCCGGGAATCGAACCCAGGTTCCCCGCACGCCAGGCCAACGCTCTACCGCTGAGCAAACCGGCCAGGGCCAACATGCTAACTTCTAATCTCTGCTCTGAAAGCCTTTTGGTGCTACAGTTACATATATGTTGCATTGTTTTTGTATCATTTAACAAGTCCTTGATACTCTGTTTATGATTTCTATTTTTTAACTTTTATTTCTGTTTTTTTTTTTTTTTACATTAGGTAATGTTCATTGATCTATGTTAAAGCTCAGTTACACTTTCCTCTGTCATCTCTATGCAGCTTTTTGATTTATCCAGCTAAGATCCAAGTAGAAACTAACTGTTACCAAAACATGGGTTCAGCTGCCTGCCATGATGAGCAATCAATAATTGTGGAACAGGTTTTCACATATTTTCACAGTTAGGGTCTCCTCTTGGCCTTGAGTGAGAATCAGAAATGCAGGCCTTTGAGTGGTGGGAGTGAGGAAAAGGAGGGGATGAGGTGGAGTCAGTGGAGTGGTATAGTTCCTGCTTATGCTTTTTCTTCTTACTCAGATGCTAACCCTTGATATATATCAGTCATAGGGGAACAAGCCTTTCAATTGTAATGAGAATTTGGCCAGAGGTGAAAGCATAAGATTGATTATATACTTTTGATTTGTTACAGAATACTAAACTGGTGATATTGAATCATGGTTTTAAGAGCAATAAACTGGATTTAATGTTTTACAGAAATTCTGTTATAAGCTTATTTTGTTAGTACATTCTTATTTAGGTCTATTTTATGGTTAGTCAGACTAGTATCATTAAATCAGTAACATATTATATTTATTCTCAGTTACAATACCAAGTCAAGATCTGGTTTTTAAAAGGAAATTTTATTGCAAATACTTAATTTTCACTTTAAGAATTTTTTCTTTGTTCATCTTTATTGTTTATATTTGTATAATGAGATTTCCTATAATGTATTTCTCAGAGCATATTTGTTGTACTTCATTGAAAGTAATTGTCATAGCCACTTTAAAATCCTTGACTATTTTTATTAGCTCTAACATCTGAAACATTTTGGGGTAGTTTACAGTTGATTTTATATTCTTTGGAGAATGTATTTTATTTTCCTGGGGCATTGCTGCATTGCAGCCAGAGCCATTCTAGTGCCTGAGGTGGAGGCCATGGAGCCATCCTCAATGCTTGGGCCAACTTTGCTACAGTGGAGCCTTGGCTGTGGGAGGGGAAGAGAGAGACAGAGAGAAATGAGAAGAGGAAGGGTGGAGAAGCAGATGGGTGCTTCTCCTGTGTGCTCTGGTCAGAAATTGAACCTGGGACTTCTACATGCTGGGCCGATGCTCTACCGTTGAGCCAACTGGCCAGGGCATATTTTGGATAATTTTGAATTGTATTTTGGACATTGTACCTTTTTCCTCAATGCTTGTTTGTTTTTGGAAGGCAATTAACTTGATTGAACTTGAGCTGAAAACTTTATTGAATGGTAACTCTGTTCTTAGTTCCAATTGTTTGTTGTTAGCTAGACTTTGAGTCTAGCTGTTCTGAAGTCTCTCAAAGAGGTAGGTGAATATATTTTGGAATTCTTCTTTGGACTTTTTTTGTTCCAGGGTTATCTCACTATATTCAATAGCTACAGTTTTCCACATTCTGTTTTCTGGCTCTCCAGGTAAGAAAGACTGCTGAACCATCTACCTTTTTGTCCTAGCTAAAGGCCATATAATGAGCCCTATTTTTCTCAAAATGTGATTTAGATGTTGCAGTCTGGTATAATAGAAATCACCAGTTTCATTCATAACAAGTCAGATTACTTGATAACTTGTATCATGATCAGTCAATTAGTCTCAACTAGGACCCAATAACAAACTAAGAACTGTTTCCTTTTAGTTTTTGTTGTTGCTGCTCGTGGTCAGGAGGGTAGAACTTTGTTACCAAATTCACAGACTTCCTCTGTGATTTTCCTACTAGGACTTGCCACAGATTTTATACAGCATTCCAATAAACTACAGACACTTTGAGGATCTTTTAATGTATGAAGTCATAAAAATTAAGTAGAATAACATCTTGCCTAATAGTCCAAAAGTTTATATCATATATGAGAGCAGAATGCTCAAATATAAAATATTTTCTTAACATTTAAATATTTTTTAAATTTAAATGGTACAATTAAGCATAATATTTTTTATTAATGATAAGTGTTTCTCATGTCCCAAATTGTTTTTGACTTTGAAGGTGGTATTTGGACATGTTGCAGACCATTGAATCTTCTAAATTTTATAGGATTTATTGTTCATCTTTTGTCACACATGTGTAGATGCTTACCAAGTACATGTAAGATATCTGACATTATTTTATTATCAGTTCTCATATTCATGATGTCATCAATGTAGTAGACCAACCTGTGTGTGTGTGTGTGTGTGTGTGTGTATGGGTGGGTGGGTGTAATAGGATCAAGGCCCCTGACAATCTAATTAAGTATGACAGAGAGCTATAGAACTGAGTCATTCTGAAATAAGAACATGAAAGTATATTGATATTCTAGTCAAGTAAAAAAATAAATTTTGGTGTTTTATGATTTTTTTAAGACATGAGAAAAATTTCTTAAGAATCAAGAGTTGCTTACTGTGTGTATAAATGCCTGGTATATGTTGATTTCCCAGGAAAGAGGTCCAAAGTAAAATAGCAATTAGAACCACCATTTGATTAAGTTTATAATACTCCATTATACCATTCAATATTTTGCAATTTTTTTAAAATAGCAAACTTTGGCAAAAATATATTAGGTTAGAAATATTATGATGTTTTGAGTATGTACCATTCTCTCTCAGGTTTCATTTTGTAATTGGTCCTTGGTATATTCCTGGATTTGACTCATAGTCTTTATGAAATGAGGAGTAGTAGGGATGGATGGTTTGCATATCCTCAATTGTAGGAGTTACTATTTGTAGAGACTAAAATGAGAATTATGCCTTTGAGAGATCTGCCAACATGGGGTTTATCTGGGTATGCAAAGAGAATTGTCACTTCCTTGGAAGGTAACTGATATAGATAAAATCATTGCAAGGCCCTCAAACAAGTCAAAACCAGCTTTATCAATTGGTTGAAGAAAGGATGCTTCTGCTGACATGAAAATTTCTATGAGGTTTAGCATTTGGATGTACTCATGGTAATTAGAATTATTCTAAATCTCTCTTTTCCAATTCTTGGTGTCTCATTCTTTCTCATTCAGTGCTCTAACTGCCAGAGAAAGGTATGGATAAGTAGCAAATTAAAACTACATGATAAGCTCTGGCCAGTTGTCTCAGTGGTAGAGCATCGGTCCGGTGTGTGGAAGTCCTGGGTTTGATTCCCAGCCAGGGCATACAGTAGAAGCACCCATCTGCTTCTCCACCCCTCCCTCTCTCTTTTCTCTCTATCTCTTTCTTCCCCTCTTGCAGCCAAGGCTCCAATGGAGCAAAGTTGGCCCAGGCACTGAGGATGGCTCCATGGCCTCTGCCTCAGGCGCTAGAATGGTTCTGGTTGCAATAAAGCAGTGGCCATGCAGGGTACATGCAGAAGTCTGTCTCTCTGCCTCCCTGCTTCTCACTTCAGAAAAATACAAAAATAAAAACAAATAAAAACAAAAACCAACCAAATAAACAAAGAAACCACACTACATTATAATTCAACAATGATATTTGGCTGCATCGAATTAGTTAAAAGAGGCAAGGAGTTTTAGAATCTCTGTGCCTTTAACCAAATACTTAGCATCTTGACCTGATTATCTCATTACTTTGGGTTCTTTAGCACAGTGAAGAGCAGCCACCTCATGTTAGGCCTTGTGTTCCCACTGCTCAATATAATGGTTTATAACAGTAGCCACTCAATTTATTGAAGACTTGACTTCAATAAGCATTTAATTCCAGGAGATTACATGCCTGACCTCTGGTGGCGCAGTGGATAAAGCGTCGACCTGGGAACACTGAGGTTGCCGGTTCAAAACCCTGCACTTGTCTGGTCAAGGCATATATGGGAGTTGATGCTTCCTGCTCCTCCCCCCTTTCTCTCTCTCTCTCTCTCTCTCTCTCTCTCTCTCCCCCCCCTCCTCTCTAAAATGAATAAATTAAATAAATAAATAAATAAATAAATAATTCCAGGAGATTATAGAAGATAATAGTGATTGGTGACATTACCTTCACTTAACTATATCAAATAACCAATCAGATATTTTCATTTCCTTGCTAGTCTATTGCTTAAAACCACATCTACTATATCAATCACTGTATCTTCATGTATTTTTACTTATAAATAACATAAAAGAAGTAGTGTGAATAGTATATCAGAGAATTAGGCTTAGATGTTGTACAGCCAGGACCCAAAGAGTCACAAGAAATACCCAGTCTTCACTGGCAAAAACCCAAGCTTCTCACTGCTGGCATTCAATAGAGAAGATTTAGTAACTGAAATACAATAGATGCAGAACTACCAAATATTTTTATCTTGGGTTTGCCAGAAGACCATCTCCCTTCATGGCTTCCACCTCATCCTTCACTTCCATCTCAGAATTCTTACATGGGTAATTCTATGCACCCATGGTCTCAGAGGAAACCTTAACTCTAAAAGAGATTGGGAAAGGTAGTGTCCAGCTTTCCCAATTGGGTAGTGTAACTTTCCCCAACAGGGGAAGTTATTAGTGACTTGGAGCAGGTGCTGAATGACCCAGTCAACCTACATCATTCATTATAATTGACTTTCTAAGCTAATCACCTTTTCTCTCCCACTTTTTAACTATCTTTCTATATCTAGGTAGGATATAAAAACCCTAAAATATTGGTAGTTAAATTCATTCAGGGAAATATAGTCTATTAAGGAAATTGCTTATGGGTTGGGTCATTGATATATAGAAGCCTTGGTATTAGGGCATGTTAAAGATTGCTGTTTTTAATGTAATACATTTTTGTTTCAGATGGAAGCAGTCAAAGAGCATAAAAGAAAGTCATTACTTGAGTAGCTTTACAGAAAGAGAAGCTTGATATAATTATATTTTTCCTCCTCATTGTAGACTTGAAAAAGCAGAGCAATAGAATAGAAAATCCTTGAATGGTGAAACCAAAGGAAATTTGCAAACTTTAGCATCAATCCTCATTGATCTCCAGTTGATAATTAGAGATTGTATCCTTTATTGAGACTGTGGTGGCAAAGGGTTGAAAAAAGAAATATCCATAAACCTAGTTTATTGACAAACACTAGGCCAGTGGTTCTCAAAGTGTACTCCAGGACACACTGGTGCACCCTAGAAAATTTCCAGGTGCTCCCTCTGGTATTCCAGAGAAATATGTGCCTGTTGGGGACCAAAAAACCAACAGAGTCTTTGGAGTTTAGATTTTTGGGGGGACAGAGCTGTGGGGAATTGGCTTAAACTGACAGTCTGCCCAATCCCCCACCTCACTTGCCTGATTAGGTTGCAAAAGGCTAGTAAGCTGTTATGCTGAATTGTTTACACTACCCCCCATGTTCTCTGGAAAGACTGGAGGCAAGTTTCTTCTATCCTTTGGTGTAAAGTTAAGATATATGTATGGTGGGGGTTTTCTGCACTTAACACAAGAGTAAAAAGAGAGAAATTCTTCAATGTATTGATGAGAAAATGAGAGTTTGCCTTTCAAATAGATGCCCAAACATTGCAGAAATTGCTAGGACACATAAGGCTCATGTTTCTAATAAACACAAGAATGAAAAAACTTAACACATTCATGCCAAGACCTGCATGAATTTACTAAATCTGACTAAGAATGTATCTATATATATATATATATAAAGATAACTTTTCTGTTGTTTTTTAATTTTTTTAACCCCTTTTTTATGAATTCTTAAAAACATAACTCAAAAGTATAACATAAAAATGTTTTTTAAGGCTTTTGATAAAATACAACACAATTTTATGTTTAAGACTCTCAACAAAATGGGTATAGAAGGAAAATATCTCAACATGATAAAGGCCATATATGATAAACCATCAGCTAACATCATATTAAATGGCACTAAACTGAAGGCTTTCCCCCTTAAATCAGGAACAAGACAGGGTTGTCCACTCTCTCCACTCTTATTTAACGTGGTGCTAGAAGTTCTGGCCAGAGCAATCAGACAAGACAAAGAAATAAAAGGCATCCATATTGGAAAAGAAGAAGTAAAGGTATCACTTTTTGCTGATGATATGATCCTATACATCGAAAACCCGAAGGACTCCACAAAAAGATTATTAGAAACAATAAACCAATACAGTAAGGTCGCAGGATACAAAATTAACATACAGAAGTCCATAGCCTTTCTCTATGCCAACAATGAAATATTAGAAAACGAACTCAAAAAAATAATCCCCTTCACGATTGCAACAAAAAAAATAAAATACCTAGGAATAAACATAACAAAGAATGTAAAGGACCTATATAATGAAAATTACAAAGCATTGTTAAGGGAAATCGAAAAAGATACAATGAGATGGAAAAATATTCCTTGCTCTTGGATAGGAAGAATAAATATAATCAAAATGGCCATATTACCCAAAGCAATATACAAATTTAATGCAATTCCCATCAAAATTCCTATGAGATTTTTTAAAGAAATGGAACAAAAAATCATCAGATTTATATGGAACTATAAAAAACCCCGAATAGCCAAAACAATCCTAAGGAAAAAGAATGAAGCTGGGGGCATTACAATACCTGACTTTAAACTATATTATAGGGCCACAATAATCAAAACAGCATGGTATTGGCAGAAAAATAGACACTCAGACCAATGGAACAGAATAGAAAGCCCAGAAATAAAACCACATATATATGGTCAAATAATCTTTGATAAAGGGGCCAACAACACACAATGGAGAAAAGAAAGCCTCTTCAACAAATGGTGTTGGGAAAACTGGAAAGCCACATGCAAAAGAATGAAACTCGACTACAGCCTGTCCCCGTGTACTAAAATTAATTCAAAATGGATCAAAGACCTAAATATAAGACCTGAAACAATAAAGTACATAGAAGAAGACATAGGTACTAAACTCATGGACCTAGGTTTTAAAGAACATTTTATGAACTTGACTCCAATGGCAAGAGAAGTGAAGGCAAAGATAAATGAATGGGACTACATCAGAATAAAAAGTTTTTGCTCAGCAAGAGAAACTGATATAAAAATAAACAGACAGCCAACTAAATGGGAAATGATATTTTCAAACAACAGCTCAGATAAGGGCCTAATTTCCAAAATTTACAAAGAACTCATAAAACTCAACAACAAACAAACAAACAATCCAATAAAAAAATGGGAAGAAGACATGAATAGACACTTCTCCCAGGAAGAGATACAAATGGCCAACAGATATATGAAAAAATGCTCAGCTTCATTAGTTATTAGGGAAATGCAAATCAAAACTACAATGAGATACCACCTCACACCTGTTAGATTAGCTATGATCAACAAGAAGGGTAATAGCAAATGTTGGAGAGGCTGTGGAGAAAAAGGAACCCTCATTCACTGTTGGTGGGACTGTAAGGTAGTACAACCATTATGGAGGAAAGTATGGTGGTTCCTCAAAAAACTGCAAATAGAACTACCTTATGACCCAGCAATCCCTCTACTGGGTATATACCCCCAAAACTCAGAAACATTGATACGTGAAGACACATGTAGCCCCATGTTCATTGCAGCACTGTTCACAGTGGCCAAGACATGGAAACAACCAAAAAGCCCTTCAATAGAAGACTGGATAAAGAAGATGTGGCACATATACACTATGGAATACTACTCAGCCATAAGAAACGATGACATCAGATCATTTACAGCAAAATGGTGGGATCTTGATAACATTATAAGGAGTGAAATAAGTAAATCAGAAAAAAACAAGAACTACATGATTCCATACATTGGTGGAACATAAAAATGAGACTAAGAGACATGGACAAGAGTGTGGTGGTTACCAGGGGTGGGGGGAGGGAGGACAGGGGGAGAGTTAGGGGGAGGGGGAGGGGCACAGAGAACTAGATAGAGGGTGGCGAAGGACAATCTGACTTTGGGCGAGGGGTATGCAACATAATTTAATGACAAAATAACCTAGACATGTTCTCTTTGAATATATGTACCCTGATTTATTAATGTCATCCCATTACCATTAATAAAAATTTATTTAAAAAAAAATGTTTTTTAATGTCAGAATAAATTTAATTTTGTCATATTTATTTCATTTAATTACCATAAAAGCACACTTGGACTTTATACATTTTTTCTTTAATATTTGACTTAATTATTATAACATATTTCTCAGAAATTTGTATATTGTGCACCTACAATTATTTGTAGGATTTTAAATGCGCCCTAACTTCAAAAAGTTTGAGAACCACTGCACTAGGCCATCTTTAAAGATGAATGAGTTGGAAAATAAATCATTAACCCTTGAAAAATATACCTTAAAACCAAGCAAAGAGAACGTTTGAATTGAAACATAGGACATGCACAGATCTAAAGAGAATCTAGAAGAATAAAATTTTTAAAACCCTGTAATCAGTAAAGGAAAATATAAAAAATAAAATATAAGGAAGAAAGCAACTTAGATAAATATCAACAGAAAGAAATGGAAAGAAAGATGATGAGAAAAGAAAGAGTTGTACAGGTGATAAAAATTTCATAATTAAAATATGTATTTAATAAAGTAAAAACTGGATTTTGTTCTTTAGGAAATAGTATCATTAATGAAAAATATAAACTTGGGAATTTTTCCACAAAATATAAAAAAATGTAAAGACATGAAAATTAAGAGAGAATATTAAATATATATGAAAATGACAAGGTCCTGATACAGATATAGTTAGCAGTCCTGGAGATAAACTGAAGTAATTTAATAGAAGTAATAATCAACTATAATATATGGTGGAGACGGGACGAGAACAACTTTTCAGAGCTATATTTACAGATTTGAAGTTTCAACACACAATCTCAGCAATAAAGGCCTAAATATACCCTGAAAGCATTTTCTAGTTATAAGAATAAAGTGAACATTTATAATCATTCAGGAAGAGGGAGATGGAGAATGGGAGAAAGAGAAATTGATCGCACACACACAAGAAATCAGCCAAGCTCATCTTAGGTTTCTCTGATGCAGTTGTTTATGCTCACTGGAGCATTATCCTCAAAATCTTTTAGGTTAATATTGTGACTCAGGATTTTGTACTTCACCAAATGCACCTTCTTACCTGTGTCAAGGCAAAATAAACCCATGCTCACACAAGTTTCATGCACCTGCTTGCAATATCTATTTCAAGGTTATCCATTTTTTTTGAAAGATATAGCTATACTAATCTGAAAAAGGAAGAAAACAGAGTACAGAGACAGATGGCAAATGGGAAGTTGGTAAAGCAATTAAGTAAACAGAAAACTTCTATCACTGACTTAGAAACAATGCAAATGCCAGCTTTTTTCCAAGAAAAGAAAATATATTTAAAATAATAATATAACAATAATATATATTAAAAAGTTCTTAATAATTATACTAAGAGACTCCAGTGGTGACTGGGAGAGAAAAGAGTGAGTAAATAAATAAAAGTGTATTAAAATAATCTACTCATCAGAGAAGTCAAAACCCACTTTTTTGTTTTAACTATGAAAATTCAAGAAGCATAGGTTAAGAAATATAGGTTAAACATAATTTTGAAAACCTTAAAAGTAACTGGTAGTTAAAATTGAAAACAAGAAAATATTGACTATGTATCATCTATCTATGATAAAAATAAAAGTCATATAGTTTATTTGGTAAGAAAACAAAATCAAAAGAAACAACAAGGAAATTTAAAAACATAAAAAGAACAACATATCATATGCTAAGTGAAATAAGCCAGTGAGAGAAAAAGTACTGTAATACACACACACACACACACACACACACACACACACACACACACAAGTGTGTCCGTAAAGTCATGGTGCACTTTTGACCGGTCACAGGAAAGCAACAAAAGATGATAGAAATGGGAAATCTGCACCAAATAAAAGGAAAACTCTCCCAGTTTCATACCTAGTCAGTGCAGTTCAATGTGGGCTTACGCACAGATTTTTTAGGGCTCCTTAGATAGCTATCCCATATAGTCTCTACAGACTCGTCACTGACTGATGGCCTACCAGAATGGGGTTTCTCCACCAAACTGCCAGTTTCCTTCAACTGCTTATCCCACCACGTAATGTTATTCCTATGTTGTGGCACTTCGTTATAAACGCGCTGATATTCACGTTGCACTTTGGTCACGAATTCGAATTTAGCAAGCCACAGAACACACTGAACTTTCCTCTGTACTGTCCACATCTCGACTGGCATGGCCGTGGGCTGCTCTGCTGTATACAGGGTGTTACGTCATCACCTGCACATGCGCACATGCTGCCCTATCATCCTACAGAAACTGGGAGGGTTTTCCTTTTATTTGGTGCAGATTTCACATTTCTATCGTCTTTTGTTGCTTTCCTGTGACCGGTTAAAAGTGCACCATGACTTTACGGACACACTGTATATATACAGATGGGTTTAGGAGGACGCCACGGCAAACAGCCTCCACTGTTCCTTAGCCGTAATGTTCGTGCTCCCAGAAGCACATCCACTTTTATTCATAGAAAAAAATGTGGTCCATCAGCAATTCAATTAAGTTTCCAAGGCAACTCAAAGACAATCCCCACCATACCATCCAAATCTACATTACACTAATAAGAAACTAGCTTCCAGCCTCCTCCAGAGAACATGGGTGAGACAAATGAGAATCAGCTGTAGCTCTTTGTTAACTAGGCAAATGAGGTGGAGTTGGGTCCAGCACCTCTGTCCAGATTGTTTATTTATTTGGTCCCCAACAAACAGGCAAAATAAAAACAGACTTACATATAGAGAGCAGGCTGACAGTTGTTGGGCGGGATAGGGTTGGGTAAGGGAGGTGGAGGGATACAGCCAAAAAGATAAAAAAAACACCTTACTCATGGTCATGGAAAACAATGTGGAGATTGCTGGGGGCAGAGGGAGGTACAGGAAGGTATGGGGTGATACATGGTGATAGATGAAGTCTAGACTTTGGGGCAAACACACAATATGGTGTACAGAGATGTATTGTAGAATTGGGCACCTGAACCTGTATAATTATGTTCACCAGTGTCCCTCCAATAATATTCAATTTAGAAAAAAAGAGCAAGATAAAATGTATCTAAATATTTCAGCTGTATATGTTGACTGGTTGAACTACCTTATGAAAAGACAGTCTTTCACATTAAATATAAGATAAAACTGGTTTAAATAAACACATTTAAAGAAAATTTGTTTTAAAAAGCATAAAAGCACAAGTATGGTCATTTGTAAATCATAAAAATGGAAACAAAATAAACCAGACATAAAAAAATATTTAATAGTAAAAGATAAGATGAAAAAGACTTAAATGGGAGAAAAAGGATTATTTTATACAAATAAAATACAATTTCTTTTAAAATATGTTATAAATGGTTTCACACTGTATATATTATTCGGTATTTGCTTTGTTTCTAAATTGTTTTGATATTCATACAACTTGAAATGTCTTAATGTCATTTGTTTTCATTGTTGCATAAATTTTATTACAAAAAAATACTGTAATAGTGTTTGTTTGGGTCCATAGCTAACAGAAGTATAAAAAAATTTATGAGAAATATAGACTTAAGAGGCAGTATAGAGGTTTCAATTGTGGAGGAAGGAAGATAGTTAGCCATGGGTGAGAGGTCACAAAGATAAATTAACTGTTGTCAATGTTTTTGTTTTAAAATGTTTTTGCATTATTTTATAACTTTATATTTCTTAAATATTGTGTAATACATAAAAATTAAAAGTAAAGTGATAAATACTCATTCTATTAATATAAGTTCTCTGAAACTGTGTTAAAACAAATTACATTAAAATATGTATATAAAGCCAAGGATCTTACTAATTCAATGGGAAGTTGACAGAAACACAATAGCATTTGGAGATTTTAAAACAGCTCTCTCAGAATCTAAGACTTAAGACAGTACAGAAAATAGAAGATTTAAAAATTTAATAAATTACTAAAGTTTTACATAAAAACCATTGTAAATTGTGTAAGTAGTTTTAATAAATGCACATGAACTTTTTATCCTATATACAATGACTTTCCCATGTTCATTAAATATATAAACATTTTTTAAATAAATAATATATTAGACCACAAAAAGTAATATTTTTCTAAATCAGAAATGATAATGGCCACATTTTATGAATATTACTATAATTAATTTCTAAGTAGTCTATCATTTTTAAAATATGTATTTTGTTCAATAGTCATTAAGTGCTTTTTATTTGCTTTTTATTTTAATGTGGTGGATTAACCTTTTGGCTAAGCAAGTTTTGAATGGGTTTTATTTCCTTCAAGCTTTTTATTCATTCAATATTGATGTTAATCAGTATTTGTAGACTCATTCATTGTAGACTCCATCACTTTTTATTGTTAGAGAACAACAAAACTCACCAGTGTTTTTTGGTTTCATGTATTGATGGTATAATAAGTGCTCATTGTCTTTCTTTTCTTAAAGATTTTATTTATTGATTTATTAGAGAGAGGAGAGAGAAAGGAGGTAGAGAGGAGCAGGAAGCATCAACTTGCTTCTCTTATGTGCCTTAACCAGGCAGGTGCAGGGTTTCGAAACCGTGACCTAAGCATTCCAGGTCCACACTTTATCCACTGAGCCACCATAGGTCAGGCATTAGTGGTAAAAACTAATGGTAATTTACTATACAAAATATTATTTTCAAGAACCAGGACCTTGTTTCCTGCTCTTTTCACTTCTCTTCACTGCCTTTTTTATATTCTGTCCCTTAAAATTTTTTTATTTAGAAATTAAATTTACAGGGGTGACACTGGTCTATAAGATCACACAGGTTTCAGGTTCATCTCCAGGGAACATGATCTTCCATTATCATATACTTGGCTCCTTTTACCCACCTACCTCAATCCCTACCCCTTCCCTTCTAATAACCACCATACTTTTGTTTATGTCTATGAGTTTCAGTTTTATATCCCACATATGAGTGAAAAAATATCTTTTTTTCTGACTGATAACTCATAAAACTCAATTTAAAAAATGGGGAGAGGACCTGAGTAGACACTTCTCCCTGAAGACATACAAACAGCAAAGAAGTACATAAAAAGATGCTCATCTTCATTGCCTTTTTAAAAAGAAGTTTTCCTTTCAGGTAAAAGAATAGATCAGTCCAAGCAGCAAGGAGATTTGTGTCACAGGAGCACAAGAATCAGATCTAAAAGAGGTGACAAAGATCATCTAGCTGTGATGGCTAGGTGGGAAGCAGGGTCAGGCAGCAGCTAAGTGGAGGAAGATCTGTAAGGACACAGTTGATATGTGTGAATTGTAGAGTCCTGTGCTCACGCAGCCAACTTGTAAAAACTACAGTGTGTTCGTAAAGTCATGGTGCACTTTTGACCGGTCACAGGAAAGCAACAAAAGGTGATAGAAATGTGAAATCTGCACCAAATAAAAGGAAAACCCTCCCAGTTTCTGTAGAATGCTGTGGCAGCATGTGCGCATGTGCAGATGATGACGTAACACCGTGTGTACAGCGGAGCAGCCCACGGCCATGCCAGTAGAGATGTGGATGGTACAGAGAAAAGTTCAGTGTGTTCTGTGGCTCGCTAAATTCGAATTCGTGACCAAAGTGCAACGTGAATATCAGCGCATTTATAATGAAGCGCCACCACATAGGAATAACATTACTCGGTGGGATAAGCAGTTGAAGGAAACTGGCAGTTTGGTGGAGAAACCCCGTTCTGGTAGGCCATCAGTCAGTGACGAGTCTGTAGAGGCTATACGGGATAGCTACCTAAGGAGCCCTAAACAAATTTGTGCATGAGCCTACATTGAACTGCACTGAATAGGTATGAAATTGGGAGAGTTTTCCTTTTATTTGGTGCAGATTTCATATTTCTATTGTCTTTTGTTGCTTTCCTGTGACTGGTCAAAAGTGCACCATGACTTTACAGACACACTGTATTTGAGAGGGTTGATTCCAACTGAAAAATGGAAATGAGAAGATTCATTATTTTGAATGTTGAGGTTGGAGTGGATTTTATTTGGCTGAGTATCTTGAAGAGAGAGTTAAAATTGAAGAATAGAGAGAGCACTTATTCTGCTTTGAGACAGCTTAATCTACAATTTTTTTTTTTCCAGCAAGGACTATGTAAAAAGATGGGAGTGTAAAGAAGTTAGCAGTGTAGCTGAGAGAGACAAGGATGAAAGATAAACTGATAGAGATATACACATTGCTCTCCTATGTAATTAATGAGCAATAAGTACACATGATGAAATTGAACATTGCATAATATAATTAGGTAACAATGCCATTAGAAATATTTTATTGTATTTCTGTAATTAATAGTTGATTCAAGGACACTGATTTAAGAAGTATAGGTTCCATCAAGCACACTCTTATACATTTTTGCAAATCATATCATCAGCATGAGACAGAACCAGCTTCTGGATCATGCACATGAGGCAGATCTGAGTTGCTTGATCATAGCGGTCAAGATTTCCCTGCTCAATAATGGCCATTGTGGACACATTCCAGGAAATAGTTTAACTTTATAAATAAGGCAGTTTTTTTAAGTTTTCTTTCTCTTTAGGTTTTGGTCTCATTAATAATTTCAGACATTATTCCAGTGTTGTTGCACTGTCTAAATTCTGGCAAGTGTTTGGTGCTTGATTGCTCAAGTGCAGTAGTGAAACCAGAAGTTCACACTGCCTGGATTTGCAGTTTGTACATCAACATTACATAATAAATATAAATTGAGAAGATACTGTTATTTGGAAGAATTCTTCAGTTCCAGTTACACAGACATTTTCTTTGGCTTTTCTTAGCAATTGCAATTCTTCTTGTAACATTGTAACAAGAGCACTCAAAGACCCCAACTTCTCCCTTTTCCTTGTGAAGGAATGGCAACTATTGATACAGGTGTTTCACGGGGCTGACATAAAAACAGGAAATTTGTGCTCTGCCCATCTGGGGCTTTGCTCCGTTGCGGCCAGAACCATTCGAACACCTGAGGTGGAGGCCATAGATCCATCCTCAGCGCCTGGGCCAACTTTGCTCCAATAAAGTCTTGGCTGCTGGAGGGGAAGAGAGAGATAGAGAGGAAGGAAAGGGGGAAATGATGGAGAAGCAGATGGGTGCTTCTCCCGTGTGTCCTACCAGGAATCGAACCCAGGACTTTCTCACTCCAGTTCTTTGGTAAGAACTCTGTACATTAACTGCTATATGTATTTGGCTTATAAAATAAAAATATTTCTGCAGTTTGTCATTATATTTTACAAAAATATATTTAAAAACAGAAAATTAAACATTTTATATAGTTAAATTTATAATTTTTCTTTTACAGTTTCTGTATTTAGTGTCAGACTTAGAAAAGGTTTTACATTTCCAGGGCACCAGTACATTGAGCTATATTTTCTTATTGTACTTTTTATATAGTCATTTATTCCATATCCAATTTAATCCATCTGGAGTACATTATGTTGGAAGAGTATAATAACCATCCATTTTCATTGTGTGTCTAATGACCAACCATTTGCTCCAACATTTTTTATTGAATAATCCATTTTCCGCTATAGATTTGAAATGCCATGAATATAATTCAATATATTTTTAAGTCTTATTTTGTTCCATTTATTTTTCTGCTTTGTACAATAACTGTACTGTTTAAATAATTAATTTAATATAACTTAAATTATTAAGTATATTTTAATACTGATGGCACAAGTTCTAGCTTATTCGACTTTTTCAAAATCTTTCCCCATGCATTTGTCTTTCAGTAATATTTTAAAATCAGACTGACAGTTTTCAGACACCACTCTCCCCCCACAATAACATTTAAATTTAAAATGGAATTCCACTGCATTTGTAAATTAGTTTTTGAGGAGACTTAGAATTTTTTCAATTTTGAGTCTACTGATCCAAGAATAAATTATAGCTATTAATTTAGGTAAGTCTTAGATTTTTTCCTTGTATATTTCTAGTATTTTCCTTTATGAACCATAGACAATTCACGGTATGTGTGCATCTCTGTATATTATGATTTTTTTGGTATTGAAAAGACAGTTTTAGTCATAATATTTCTACCTATTTAATAATACTTTTGAAATTTTTAACTTTTTTATTTTATTTTATAATTATTCATTTTGCCATTTTCCCTTATTCAATCCACTAATTCACAGATTTTACTGAAATTCTTGGTATTTCAGGGGTACAATCACAATACTTGCAAGTCATTAAAATTTTTAATTTTTTGAGTGTATTAATTGTTCATCTCTTCATCTGCTAATGGGAAATTGGGTTATTTTCAGTTTTTGACTATTGTAAATAAGGCTTCAATGAATATTGGTATAGTAGAATTTTACACTGATATAATTTTACATCCCTTAGTCTTGAGGAAATACTTAGGTATGGAATGGCTGAATTATATGGTAATGACATGTTTAAGATTTTAGAAACTGCCAATGATATTCCAAAGGGATTGTACCATCAGCAGTGTTTGAGAGTTCCAGTTACCTCTATCTCCTCAAACACTCGTTGTATACAGTTTTTTTTTTTTTTTTTTAATTTTAGGTATTCTAACGGCTTTTCAGTGGTATTGCATTGAACTTTTAATTAATAGATATTTCCTTAATGACCAATGGTGTTGAAGATTTTTTCATGTGCCTATGTGCCACTGATATATCTTTATATGAAGTATCTGTTTAAATTGCTTGTCCTTTTTTTTTTTTTTTCACTTTTCTGAAGCTGGAAACGGGGCGAGACAGTCAGACAGACTCCTGCATGCGCCGGACTGGGATCCACCTGGCACGCCCACCAGGGGCGACGCTCTGCCCACCAGGGGGTGATGCTCTGTGCCTCCGGGGGTCGCTCTGCTGCGACCAGAGCCACTCTAGCGCCTGGGGCAGAGGCCAAGGAGTCATCCCCAGCGCCCGGGCCATCTTTGCTCCAATGGAGCCTTGGCTGCGGGAGGGGAAGAGAGAGACAGAGAGGAAGGAGGGGTGGGGGTGGAGAAGCAAATGGGCGCTTCTCCTATGTGCCCTGGCCGGGAATCGAACCCGGGTCCCCCGCACGCCAAGCCGACGCTCTACCGCTGAGCCAACCAGCCAGGGCCGCTTGTCCATTTTTAATTGGTTTTAGTTTCAAGTTGTCCTGAGAGTACTTTATATATTCAAGCAAGTAGTCTATAGTAGGCAGAACTTATAAGTTGGCCCCGGTGATTCTGCCTCCAGGTGTGCATGCCCTTGTGTCATCTCTTCATTTTGAATGTATGCTGGACTTAGTGAATGGCTTCTAGTAATCAGTTAGGCAAAAATAATGAGGTATAACTTCTGAGATTAGGTTACAAACGATTGTGAGTTTCTTTTTAATAGTATCCTGTCTGACCCGTACTTTCTCTCTGGTATGCTGCTCTGATGGGCAAACTGGAGAGGCCCACATGGCAAGGGACTCTAGGTGACTTCTGACCAACCGCTGAGGAGATCCTGTGGCCCTCAGAGCAACAGCACTTGAGAACATGGATTCTGCAGACAACTATATGAGAGGGCTTTGGAGTAAATCTTTCCCCAGTTTAGCCATCAGATGAGATTGCATTCCTGCTGACACATTGATTGTACCCTTGTGAAAACCTCTGAAGCAGAAGACTAAGCTAAGTCATTCCAGGATTTCTGACCCACAGAAAATGTGAGATGATAAATGTGTTGTTTTAAGTAGCTTAAGTGTTTGTATGCAACAATGGATAATTAGTACAAAATCCTATATTCACCCTTTGTTTTACAAATATTTTCTCCCAGGCCTTGAATTATCTTTTCATTTTCTTCTATTATTTGGAAAAATAAAAGATCTTAAGTGCATTTTACTAATTTTGATTTTTTTTGATGCATCATGTATCATATTTAGTGTTTATTTTTGTTTATTTATTTATTATTTTTAAACAAAATTTATTAGGGTGACATTGGTTAATAAGATCATATAGACTGTTTTTAGTGTTTTATCTAAGAAGTCTGTCTAACATAGGTGAAATAATTTTCTTCTAATTTTTTTCTGGAAATTTTGTAGTTTAGGTTTTACCCTTAGTTTTTTATAATAATTTTGAGTTACTTTTGTATATTAGGTAAAGTATAGTTAGTATAAATTGAGGTTTTTGGGTGTTGTGTGTGTGGTTAATAGTTATCCAATTATTCTATTAAATTGCCTTAACAGTTTTGTCAAAAAACAGTTGACCAATTCATATGGGTTATTTCTCAACTTTTTATTTCATTTCATTGACTTATTTGTGTATCTTAAATTCCTATACCAAAATGTTTGATTAATGATCCTTTTTAATAAATCTTGAAATCAGAGAGTATAAGAGCTCAAATTTGTTCTTCTTCAAAGTTGTATTTCCTATTCTGTATACTGTACATTTTCATATAAATTTTAGAATTACTGCAACAATTTCAACAACAACAAAAAAAGCCTGCTGATATTTTGACTGGGTTTGTTGGACTCTATACTAAATTAGAGGGAAGTGACATCTTATCAATACCGTAAACAGGTTATATCTATCCATATATTTAGGTCTTGAGTTACTTCTCTTAGCAATGTTAGCACTTTTTATGTATGACTCTTACACATTTTTGTTAAATTTATTTCAAAATATTTTATATTTCTAATGCTATTGCAAATTGATTGTTTGTAGCTAATATATTAGTTTTAAATAATGAGCTTGTGTCCTGTATACTCTCATTACTTATTAATTCTAGTAGGTTTTTTGACATTTCTCTCAGATTTCCACTTTGATGATCATGTCCTTTGCTTCACATCTGCCTTTCTAACATAGATTCCATTTATTTATTTATTTATTTATTTATTCATTCATTCATTCATTCATTCATTATTTTGTCTATTGTAATGGCTAGAACCTCTGGTACAATATTGAGCAGAAGTAATGAGAGCAAGCATCTTTGTCTTGTTCCCTGGCTTAGAGCAAAAGCATTTCATCTTTCATCAATTAAGTATGAGGTTAGTAATTTTCTTCTATTCTTAGTTTGTTGAGGATTTTTATTAGAAATAAATGATAAATTTTGTTAAGTACTTTTCTGTCTCTATTGATTTAGTCATATGATTTTTTCTTTCTGTTTTTGTAATATGCAAAATTACAGTAATTAATTTTCTAGTGTTACACTTACTTTTTATATTTCTGCAATAAATGTCAGTTGGACCTTTTCGTATCCTTGGATTTTATTTGCTAAAATCTTGTTTGGAGTTTTTGCATATATTTTCATGAAAACCTTTGGTCTGTAGTTTTATTTTTTTATAATATTTTTATCTGGGTTTGGTTTCAGGCAATGCTGGCCACATGGTATGAGTTTGGAACTATTTTCTGGAAGTGATTGTGCATAAATGGTTTTATTTTTTCTTACATGTTTGTTTTACTTCACAAGTAAAATCATCTTGGCTTGGTGTTCTCTTTGTAGAAAAGTTTGAAAATATGATTTAAATTTCTTCAATATAAATAGGTTTACTCTAGCTGTTGAATGGGTTTTGGTACTGTGTGTGTCTTTCAAGGAATTTGTATAATTGATCTACAAACTCAAGTATACTGGCATAAAACTGTGCATTATATTCCCTTATTATTCTTGTAGTATGCGTGATAATAGTAATAATATTAATTCTTTTGTTCTTCATAATGGTAATTTGAGTATTCTTTCTTTCTGATTTGTTTGACTAGAAGTTTATCAATTTTATTGACTTTCTCAAACAACTAGCTATTTGCTTCTTGATTTTCTCAATGTGCTCTTATTTCCTAATTCATGGTTTTTTTAATTTTAATAGGTATTATTATTATTATTGCTTGGGTGTAATTTGCACTTCTTTTTCTATTGTGTCAAGGTGGAAGCTTAGGTCAATGATTTGAAAACTTTTTCTTTAAAATTGATATTTAGTGCTATAATTTTCTCCTAAATACTGTTTTAATGGCATCTCCAAAATTTTTAGATGTTGTATCATTTTCATTTATTTAAATAGTTTTAAATTTACTATCTGATTTTTTTCTTTGATCTACAGGTTACCTAGAGGTATGTTATGTAGTTTCTTAATATTTGTTGACTTTGCTGATTTTTTTTTGGCCGATGTTTTTTATTTATAATTTAATTCTAGTGTGACAGAGAACATAGTTTATAATAACTATGTAAAATATGTATAGATTTGTTTTAGAGCATATTCTATCTTGCTAAATGATTCTTGTACTGTTGAGTTCTGATCTTGTGTTGAGTATTTTAAAAATATAAACCAGGTCAAATTGGTTGTTTGTATTCCATTTTTTTGTATGCTCACTACATTTCTTTCTGCTTATTCAGTCAGTTACTATGAAATGAGTACAGAAGAAATCTCTCACTATATTTGTGGATTATGGTTTTTTCTTTTTGCAGTTAATCCTAGCACTTATTGTTCTTGAACTTTATAGTGTATAACTTTACATTTCCTTTATTTTTATTTTTTATTTATGTTTTTAAAGGCATGGTCTAGAAATTGTTTCTATTAAAATGATAGTTATTTTAGTTTCCATTGCATACATTGTTTTTGAATTATAATATCTAAATTTTGTTTATCAACTAAAGTTATTAATGATTATTTAAAATTTGTTGTATACTTAGACTTAGCATTTACCACCAGCTATTCATAACTTTATTTATTCATGATTTCTTAATGTTTTTCACCCAACTTTGTTGAGGTAGAATTTATATATAGTTAAATTCACCCATTTTACATTTGATAGATTTTAGCAGTGGCATACAGTCTTCTGACCATCATCAAAATCTATGTTTCCTTGTACTTGCATGCAACCAGAACTTTTTCCTCAACCTCCAGCACAGGCAACCACTGACTTATTTTATGTCTCTATAGCTATATTTTTTCACTTCTATAATTTTTTCATATATATACAAACATGCAGTATGTAGTATTTTGTGTTCTACTTCTTTTACTTAGCATAATATAACTATGTGTATCAATATTTTGTTCTTTTTAAAATTTTTTTGTCTAAATAGTACTTCATACTATGAATATACCATATTTGTTAGTCTATTTACCAGTTGATCAAAATTTGCATTGTTTCTAGTTATTGTTTATCATGAATGAAGCTACTATAAATATTCATGTGTAGGTCTGTGTGGACAGATGTTTTCATTTCTCTGGAACAAATTCTAACTGTAGAAGAGCAGGTTCATACAGTAAGTGTATGCTTAACTTTATTATGATAGTTCCAAACTCTTTCCTAAGGAGGCTGCAACATTCCATGTCACCATAAGAAATGTATGCGAGGCCCTGGCCGGTTGGCTCGGCGGTGGAGCGTCGGCCTAGCGTGCGGAGTACCCGGGTTCGATTCCCCGCCAGGGCACATAGAAGAGGCACCCATTTGCTTCTCCACCCCTCCGCCGCGCCTTCCTCTCTGTCTCTCTCTTCCCCTCCCGCAGCCGAGGCTCCGTTGGAGCGGGGATGGCCCGGGCGCTGGGGATGGCTCTGTGGCCTCTGCCCCAGGCGCTGGAGTGGCTCTGGTCACAGCATGGCGACGCCCAGGATGGGCAGAGCATCGCCCCCTGGTGGGCAGAGCGTCGCCCCATGGTGGGCGTGCCGGGTGGATCCCGGTCGGGCGCATGCGGGAGTCTGTCTGACTGTGTCTCCCTGTTTCCAGCTTCAGAAAAAAAAAAAAAAAAAAAAGAAATGTATGCGAGTTTCAAGCTCTCTACATCCTTACCAACTTTTGATATTGTCACTTTTTACACTTCAGTCATTCAAGTGACCTGGTAGTAATCTCTCATTGTTTTTTTTTAATTTGCATTGTCCTAATTACTAACCATATTGAGCAGCTTTTTATTTTTCTATTGGTTGTTCTTATATTGTCTTTTATAAGGTGTCTGTTGAAAATTTTGTCCTATTTTTTAGTGAGTGGGTTTCTTAAGTTGTAAGGTTTTCCTTTGAACTCTGGGCTCATTGCTTTTGTATGAAATGTGTTACACAAACATTTCCTCTCACTCTGTAAATCACCTTTTCATTTTACTAACTGTATCTTTTGAAGTGCACAATTTTCTAGTTTTAATAAAGTCGATTCGATTATATTTTCTTGCACAGTTTGTGAGTTTTGTGTCCTCTTTAAGAAATCCTTGTCTAACTATATCACATCCTGTTTTCTTGTAGAGATTGTAGAAATTTAGTTCCTACATTTAGCTTCTATGTTCCATTTTATAACATTTTTATATATGTTGGAAGGTAATGGTTGAGGTTAATTTTTTTCTCTCCAAACCAATATCCAGTTGTTACAGCAACTATTCTTTAAAATGACTTTTCTTTCCCATGAAAATCCCTTGGAAACTTTGCCAAAAATTAATTAGCTATATATGTTTGCATATGTTTTTGCATATTCCATTCTGTTTCATTGATATGTTTATTCTTATGCTAGTACTACACTCTTTTGATCATTTTACTTTTATTGTAATACTTGAAAAAAAAATAGCACAAGTTCTCCAAACATTTTTTTAACTTGTTTTGGCTGTTCTGAGTCATATTCATAAGTTTTGACAATTATACCACCAATAGTTTTCAATATTTATTCTTCCTTTTGTCCTCTGGTTCTGAGGCATGGGCAGTGTAACCTGCTAAAAGACTACATTTCTCTGCAATCATTTAATTTTTTGGGGTAAATATGGTCATGTGACCAATTTGTAGCCAATTAGATGAAAGCATAGAACTTTCAAGAAGATTCTTTCATCCATAGGGGAAAGGGTAAGTATTCCTTTGGTTTTACTCTACTTCTTTTTCCTCTTACTTGTTTGCAATGTGGAAGCAACAGAGTTTTTTTTTTTTTTTTCATTTTTCTGAAGCTGGAAACAGGGAGAGACAGTCAGACAGACTCCCGCATGCGCCCGACCGGGATCCACCCGGCAAGCCCACCAGGGGCGGTGCTCTGCCCCCCAGGGGGCGATGCTCTGCCCATCCTGGGCGTCGCCATATTGCGACCAGAGCCACTCTAGCGCCTGAGGCAGAGGCCACAGAGCCATGCCCAGCGCCCGGGCCATCTTTGCTCCAATGGAGCCTTGGCTGCGGGAGGGGAAGAGAGAGACAGAGAGGAAAGCGCGGCGGAGGGGTGGAGAAGCAAATGGGCACTTCTCCTATGTGCCCTGGCCGGGAATCGAACCCGGGTCCTCCGCATGCTAGGCCGTCGCTCTACCGCTGAGCCAACCGGCCAGGGCGGAAGCAACAGAGTTTTAACAGGTACCTTAGACTTTGTGGTGACTTTGAAGGTGTAAGCCAGTGTTGAAAAGCAGAAAAATAAGAGCTAGAATATTTTCAGTATTTTTTAAATTCTTTTTTCAGTTCATGGAGTAACAATACCAGGTTTTTTAAATATTCTTTTACATTAAAAAAAATAAACTTCTATCTTGCTTAATTTACTGGTATTTTTGTTGTTCTGTTGTATGTAACCCAACTCATTCTTAACTGACATGTGATATGCGTAAATGAGTGAATAGAAAAATGTATATATTTATATGAAAATTATATATTTTTTTCTTCTCATTTATTTAAGAAAGGAGGAGTTTTACCTTAGCATATTTCCAATATAGTATAGTTCACTGTTTTTTCCCTGCTTTTCTTGGGTTCATTTCCTAGTTAAGGAGAGTAGTTCAGATTTTGCCATTAAAGTGAGAGAAGTCCCATAGAATGATGGCTTATACAATCCTCAGTGCATTCTTTGTTTACATACCCAGCACTCATTCCTCCTTCACGCATTTCAAATAGTCCCAGAAGTTCATTAGTGTATCCATTCCTCCCCCAGTCAAGCTTCTATACTTAGGAGAAAACCAATCCTTAGCTCCAGGTTAGTCTTTTTGGCTTATGTCAATTAACATATTTTATTGTTTTCATCAAAATAACCACTCACTAGTGTGGTTGCTTTGTTCCTGCAGCTCCTCTGTGATTACCAAACTTCAGGAGACTTAGTGAAGGCATGATGTCAATAAGCAGCTGTACCCCACCCCAAAACTGGCCATTCCTGTTATTTAATCCAGTGTAAATTGAGTTGTCTGAGATAAAAAGACACCTGATTGATAGACAATAAATTCTTTCATTAAGCTCTTAATGAAGTAGAGAAAGAGCTGGGACTTAAGGCACATGGAAGTCCTAGAGTTTTGTTACTCAAGTGCTTTCTCCTGGTATTTGTAAAAATTCATTGCCTAACATTTAGGGTTTCTATGTTAAGCATGAGGATGAACAGAATATGCCACTCCACAATATGCCTTTTTGGCATAAGGATTACTTCTACCTGACAGCAATTGAGTGGGTGCAGACAAAAAAAGCTCTTTGCTCCCTCCCTATTAGTCTAAAAGGAGGACAGCCATTTCAAAGGAGTCCTTTTAGCCACTCTCTACCAGGAATTATGAAAGTTCATAACTGGACATAATTTTAGATTTGCCTGTAGATGGCATAAGAGAAATCTATATAACAAACTTAATACCTACCTTTTGTTTACCATTATTTCACCTTGACACAGTTTGCTGACCTTGGAAGTTTAAGTCTGTTTTCTTTTGTCCTGTCATTTCTTCAAAATTTTTTTTTTATTCTTAGCTAAAACTGTTATATAAGCCAGAGTTCTAAGCCACCTCTTTGAGGTATTCATTTTTCCTGTGTATCTCTCCATGTCTATATAAATAAATTTCTGTATGTATTTTTCTTGCTAAGTTGTCTTTTATTACCAAGGTCTCAGCCAAGAATTTAGAAGAATACAGAAAAAATATTTTTCTTCTCCTACTAGAGTACCCAAGGAATCAGAATCCCCTCAAATTTTATTTCTTCTCTCCACTTTGAAGGTGGATGGACTACTTTGACATGAAGTTACTTCATTTGCATTTTTTCAAATCTCTTTCACTGTCTGGTTTAATAGTGAACAGCTGGGTCTTCATAGCTACTTTTGCATTGACTCTAATGATATTGCATGTCATGTAACCCTCAGAAAACTGAAGTTACTTTAACTAGATTGTCTTCAGATCAAAAGATTTAGTTTGAGGTATTCACATGTGTACTTTTTTGTCTGTATTTACTCAAATTGAAACTCAACTGCTAAAAATGACTTTAAATTTCATCTCTTACTACTAGCACTTTCCTCCAGATTAGGGGGATGTTATGCACATGTAAAAAAATATGCATGATGGTATCAGAGAGTCAAGTTAGAAGAGAAAAATAACAATTGAAGGACATCTGTTTTTTGCTCCATCCTTTTATTGTAGAATAAAAATATGTGAATCTGTTTTGTTCCTATTATCCTTGTCCTTCCAAATTTGGGATATTTATAGTGTTCAGTACATCCTCAATTTAGTTCAGTCCATACTGCACTGGTCTCTCACAAATGAAAATTGTTTGGAGAAATATGTTGAGATATATTTTACTAGTAAGTTTACATGTATCCATAGAGTGAGACACAATTAACTGTAGACTGATTGGGATTTTATATATATGATATAGTAATAATAACAACAATAGTTATAACCATTAAAATATCACTAAACATCTTACTTGCATTATCTCTTTTAAAATTCCTATCAATATGTATAAGGAAGGTGGTATTAATCCATTTTATGGATAAGGAAATAAATATTTTGAGAGATTAAGAGATTTTCTGAAGGTCAATCAATTTTTAAGTGATAAAACTAGGATTTGAATCTAAGTAAATCTGACTTCAAAATTTATTTATTGTCTGCGTTTCCATACTGCCTATAATTTATTGTACTTATTATGTCAAAACTCATCTTTTTGCAATACATAGAGGCTGAGAAATTGCCTGAAATGAGTGGATTAGCTGTGTCATGTTCTTATAATTTGTATATATTACCTGTTACTATCACTGACTGCTGTTTAAATGGAATTAAGTAGAACTAGAAGATACTGCTCAGAGAGTGAGCAACATTTCAGAACTAAATTTACATCTATAGAATAGTCTAAGGTTGGACACAAAAACATTCTGAGAAATTTTTGTGTTAATTTCTAGAGAAGTTAAGGAAAAAATGCTTTCCCAGCTGCCTCAATAAATGGTTATAATCTTGCTTTGAAGATATGGTTGAAACAATTGATAGATCCTTTTCTACTAATTGGACCAGAGTCAACTTTTAATTTTTTTTAAAGGAGAGTTTTATTGATAAAATATTTAAGTCAGAGAGAACTTGATGCAAATCCAGTTTCTCCTAATTAGTTATGAGGATTTAGGCAAGTCCATTACCATTTTAAGTCTGCAAAATGGAGAAAATAGAATTAACCATTCATGATTATGTTTGAGTATTTGATGAAATAAAGGATCTTAGGTACCAGGCACTTAGTAGGCTATAGTTATTGCTCTTGTTGTTCCCACTCTATCTCGACCTTAAAGAACTCCCTAACGAGAGTTAATTAATTATGGTTAATAATCTGGTTCAGAGCACAGAGGGTTGACATTTCCAGAAGAAAAAACAAGGGTAAAGCCAGTAGCCATGGCTACTATCACAACCACCTGGCACATGTAGGTTCACATTAGATTTGGACAGATCATAATGAAACAGCAGAGCTAAGAATTGGTTGACCATCCTTTATTCTAGCTCGCACCAGCAAGCGAGTAAAACCGAACACACGGGCACCAAACCCATACACGTGTTCCCCGGTTCCACAACCAGGAGAATCTTTTTGGTTTTTCCTAGAACCAAAGGCCCCCACCTCTGTTCTCCTTCAGCTCCCCAGCCATCTTGCTGACTGCCTCCCTGAAACCACATGGTCTCTCTGCCAAAATGGCCTTCTAGCTC
The DNA here is from genome assembly GCF_036850995.1 of Saccopteryx leptura. Lineage (NCBI taxonomy): Eukaryota > Metazoa > Chordata > Mammalia > Chiroptera > Emballonuridae > Saccopteryx > Saccopteryx leptura. The sequence goes on along the minus strand of NC_089513.1, from coordinate 59,221,480 downwards.
CTCCTTCTTAAAACTTTTCGGTGGGACAACCCCTCCTCCAGCACACATTAGCATAACCAAGCCCCTTTCCAAGCAGGAAGGTAATTAACATTATCATGTGGGCAATGCAATCAAGTGGTCAGCAGCCATTTTTAACAATAAAAGTGAGCAAACCCCCAAAATACAGATTTTACAAAATTATATGCCCAACAGAAAGTTGTAAATTGTCTCCTGTGAAGTCTATTTTTGTGACCACCCTTTGCTGGAAAGTACTGTGTGGTGGTGACATATCTAGAACACTATAAACCAGGCAATCAACTTATTTTTTCCTGTGTCAACTGCATAAATTTAGTGGAAGCACATAAACCTAGATACAGATATGGGGTTTACAAAAATGAGGCATTTTCATTGAAGTGATTTGTGGCCTCTTTGGATGGGAAATGTTAAAGGAAGGGGCAACCTAAGACATTTTAATTATGTATGTTTTTATTATAGCAGCAGAAGTCTCTGGTTCTCTCCAGCTTGGAGACGCTTGCACTAATGCTGAAGGAAAAAACCTCACAATAATGGAAGTATCAACTCTTGTGTTGTTAACTAAAAACATTTATGCTCATCAAAGTGCTTCACGGAAGTCCTTTAATGTGGTGTCTTCTCAGTTGAAAATATGCTGACTACACTTTTGGTTTCTGCTAATGCATAGGAAAAAAAAACAGAGGACAGCTTGGCTTACGCCTTCACTTTTGAGTCCTTGTTTTTATCTTTGCATTGATAGTTTCCTTAAATGCATAACTTCTCATTTAATAAATATTTAGCACCAAATTCCAATACAGTTCCTGACAACAGAGAGTTTTCCTCCACAGGACTCTAACAGATCTCAAAGGTAAAGGCTGGAACCCCAATGGCTCAAAGTAACAAGTAAGAAGGGGTTTTACCATAATCCATTCCAGACATCCACACCTGAATTGGCCCTGATGAGAGTGCCTCGTCCACTTAATGCCTCTTCTCTCCACTCTCCTTATTAGTCACAATGGGGTGATTATGCAGGTGCTTCTTGCTTTCCAAGCAATTTGTGGGAGTCAAATGAGTTAATACACATTCAATTTCTGTTAGAAGCAACAGTATCTGAAAGAGTATAAGTTACTAGTCTTCCTGTTAATTCCACTCCTCACATTTGTTATCAACTCCCCTGACTGTGTGATCCTCAGCAGAGACATGCCTATGAGTACTGTTTTGCATGTGAAGGGGTAAGAAAAAAGGGGGTTATGGAGTGAGGGACACAAGATTTAAGACTTGAAGTACTTCATGGAAACAAATAATACCTTGCTACAGAGGATTTGTTCTGCTTGCTTCCACTTATTTTGATTCTCAGTATAAAGTTGGACAGATGATTTTTTCAGCGTTTTGGAGAACCAATCAGTAATCCCATAACTGTGGAAACCTGTTACGATTTTTTATGGTTCGGACTCACAAAAAAATAAGACACTTAAGAGATGAAAGTAGTACAAGCAGAGGGCTGAAACTCAGAAGTGGAATCAGCCACAAGAAACTGTGCCATTGCATATTTATTGAGTTTCAAAAGCAAAAGCTCAGCAGATAAAACCAGAAAGCTACAAAAGCCTTTTCCCCCAACTACACTATCCTCAATCCTGCACATCTACTGTTTCCTTTATGAGCAAGATCACAAGAAGAATCAGTCTCAGAGTTTATTGATCATAAAGGACATCTGGTTCTTGATGGCATTCCTCCAAGAATCCTGCGTACGTACTTGCCTTCAAGTGACCACAGGCCAGTCTCCTGTTATGGTTAATACACTTCAAGATCTCCTTCTGTATCCAGAAACCCCTGCTCTGAAGTTAACTATTGTTCATATTTGTGCAGGGTCTTTCCCTTTATTTCCCCTTTTTTTGTTTAGCTTGCATTTTATGTAGCATAAGAGAAAATATGGCAGATTCTGTTGCTCTATTTTGTTTTGTTGCCGATTTCTTTTTCTGACTATATATAATAAAAGAAACATAAAACAAATGATTAGTATAATGCCTTTTAGAGTTTTTCCAAAAATTTTAAACTGTTTTAGAAGATTTAAATTACTCAAATAGTAGTTAACAAATTTTCTTTATCAATTAATTTTAACTGATTCTTAAAAGTAGTGTTAATATGTTTTTGTAAATCTAAAATTTCCATAGTTAAATTTTCACGATTTAGCAATTGGTTTTTAACACGTTTCCAAGGGAAATGATTATGATTCTAAGGAATAGGGGTAATATAAAAAGTAGTAATATTCCAATTACATTTTAGTTTAACTTGTCTTTGAAGACTAACAATTTGATTTTTTAACATAATTACAGTCTGTTCTAAATTATTAACATTAGCATTAATTTCACTATTTATACATCATTGAGAAGTTCATAGTTGTCCAGAATTTTCATGCCATTTTTGTACAAAGTCCACAGTTGGTATACTTTGATGTAATGTAATTACAGATACAGTAGTCATGGTGGTTATAGCCATTAATTTTATAATGATGGTAATGACCAGTCCAACTAGTCTTTTGGTTTGCTTCAAAGACTTAATAAGATGTTGTAACAGCATTATAAAAGGGGAATTTTGTCATATTCTATGCAGTTGTATTAGAATTCACATTTATGTTCTGGCTTTTAAAATGCATAGACTTTGACTACTTTTATCAAAAGGAACGGAAGAGTAATTATATGTATAAATAGTACAGTTGCAAGTTATAGAATAATTTTTAGCTATTTATTTGGTTTCATCAATAATATACATATAAGGCAATTTAACACAAGCAGATATAAAATGTGTTTCATTCTTTTTAAAGGTTAACATAGTTTGATTAGAAGAATGATTTTTTTCCAGATTTCTTATTTCCATGCTGACATATGTTTAAGTGTCATAGCTATTTTCCACAAATGATATTGTATAGGAGCATATTTTATGTGAGGCGTTTAAGGTGACATCCCTCCTCCATGCCATACGATAGTGTGATTACCTTGACCATCAGCTGTAATTGAACCATTGTTCTTATGCCACCTTAAATCAGCACCCTGCCCTTTAACTCGGGCAGAACCATGAGGGCTCCAATCTATGACTTTTCCATAGGAAATATGAAGTAAAACCCAAGTAGTTTTATTTCTGCAGTTTTTTTCAATGTACCCATTTACTTAGCTGATTAACAATTGCAGTATGACAGGATGGTAAATTAGGTAGAGGTTCAGGACCATGTATGAATGTATTACCTTTAAATTCATATCCTTGTAACAAAAACAAATGTTTTTTTCCTTTCTCCTTTACTGTTATTTTTTACAATAGAGAGCCAAGCTTGAGCTTCTATTTTTAAACAATGTGGCTCATATTCTATACATATAGGTAATTCCTTAACTCCTGTTGTATAATTCTCTAATCTTATTCCTTCTTCCATAGGTACTAAGGGGCCTCTATCATCAAAAGGTCCTGGAAGCCAATTGGAGTTATTAACAAAAATAGAAACGGCACTATCTTTCTAATGAATAGCTTTACTTAATGGAGGATTAGGGATGTACACCCAGTAACTAAAATTTTCAGCCATATTTACAGGAATTGTTACCAAGGCAATCATTGCTAAGAACAGATTAGTAGCATTTTGTTCTTTTCCAGTAGTTTATAGCATCTTTTTACCCTCAAAGGTCAGCTTTTTAAATTGACCTCAACTTGGTATTTTAGCCTTCTCAGTACTAGGCAGAGGCACCTTTAAGGTTATTTTTTCAAGGTTCAGTGCTTCCATCTTGGCAATGGGAGGACATGGAGAAAATCTATTTCTTTTGCTCATCTTGTTAGTTTAATTCGGCAGGCAAGGATTCAAAGGACTTCGCTGGATTCTGAAATGACACAAGCAAACTCTCTTACCCAATGTTGTACTACACCAGGTACCCATTGATTCATTCATTTTTATAATGCAAAGGTTGATTAATTTTATTTATTTATTTATTTTTACAGAGGCAGAGAGATGGATAGAGAGGGACAGACAGACAGGAACGGAGAGAGATGAGAAGCATCAGTCATAAGTTTTTTGTTGCAACACTTCAGCTGTTCATTGATTGCTTTCTCATATGTGCCTTGACCGCGGGCCTTCAGCAGACCAAGTAACCCCTTGCTCAAGCCAGCGACCTTGGGTTCAAGCTGGTGAGCTTTGCTCAAACCAGATGAGCCCGCGCTCAAGCTGGCGACCTTGGGGTCTCAAACCTAGGTCCTCCGCATCCCAGTTTGATGCTCTATCCACTGTGCTACCACCTGGTCAGGCCAGGTTGATTAATTTTAGAACTATTATTTTATTCCCAATGTCTGTCTGCAGCAGTCAAATTACCCTCTGCTGTATTTAAGAAATTTAAAGTAAATAAAGCTTTGTGTAATATAATTATAAGGGATAATCTCTTTTCTTCTCCCCCTTTTTGTTTAAGAAATATATTTTTCAGACTGTGATTATTGCATTTAATAATTGCCTGTCCTTGTGGATTATATAGGATTTTAGTAGTATGTTTAATATTCCAAAACACTAAGAATTGTTGAAATTTTGCAGATGTATAGGCAGGACTATTGTTAGTTTTGTTTTAGGAATGTCTATAACAGTAAAAGTTTTTATAAGATGTTGAAGGACATAATTAGCCTTTTTTCCAGGCAAAGGTGTGGCCCATTGAAAGAAAGAATAGGTATTAATAGAACAGTGTACATAAGATAGTTTTCTAAAGGAAGAAATATGAGTTATATTTATTTGCTATAGTTCATTACTGTGCTGTTTTTTTTTTTTTTTTAGGATTTGTTCCTCCTGGTAATGGAGGAGCATTTATAATACTGCACTGAAGACATTTTTGACAATATTCTGAGCCTCTTGTCTGGTTATTTAAAATTTTGTATTAAACCTTTTTTATTTGTCTGAGTCTTTGCATGAAATTTAGCAGCTCTTTTTATAGATTTAATAAGTAATTGATTAATTCCATTATTTGCATTAGACATAGGACTTGGTAAAGCTGTATGAGAATGAATGTGAGTTATATAGATAGGCGAATTTTATTCCCACAATAAAAGTTGTAACTCTTGAAATCATTTGTGTAATTTGGAACCATTATTTGAAATGTTGACAGTTTCTATAAGTTTAATTGTATGTTCTACATATTGTGAATTAGTAACAATATTAACAGGGCAAGGAAAATTATTAAGAAGTAATAATATAGCACATAACTTTGCTTTTTGAATTGATATATAAGGAGTTTTTATAACTTTTGTCACTGGTCTAGTATATTTAGCTATACTCAATTTATTTGCATTAGTATAAAAAGTAGAAGTCTTTTGAATTGGCTGAGCCAATACTTTAGTTGATAAAATTCATTGCATTCTTTTTAAAAATTGAATTCTTTTATTTGTAGGATACTGATTATTTACGGTACCAAAATAATTAGCTAACACAATTTGTCAATTAATATTTGATTTCCAATTGTTGAAATTTGATTACATGTTAAGGGTACAATGATTTTATTTGGATTACTTCCAGTCAGTTGTCTTATTCTAAGTTTATTCTTAGTAATTAAAGTACAGATTTTCTTTAAGTAGGTATATAATTTTTTTTGAGTCTTATGTGGCGGAAATTGCCATTCTCATGTTTTCTTGCCATATAATGCCAGAAGGAGAATGTTTTGAGGAAAAAATAATTAATTGAATAGGTTGATGTTTATTAATAAAATTTAAATAAGTAGTATGCATAATTTTTTTGATAAGTGATAGCTTTAGTTTTGTCATTTTTATTAACTGTCTAAGATTGTTTAAATTAGAGTTTTTAAAGAATATTAAGTAAATTTGTTAGTGTAATAAGTAGAGATTTTTAGGGAGGGTCTTAATCAATTAATATTACCCAATAATTTTTTACAGTCATTTAAGGTTTTTAAGGAGTTAGTTCATAAATTGACTTTTTGAGGAATAATTTTTGATTTTTAATTATATGCCCTAAATATTTAAAAGGACAAGATGTTTGAATTTTGTCTTCAGTTATTATTAAACTGTATTGATTTAAGATTTCAGAATCATTTTTAAGGATGACTGAAAGTTCAACATTATTCTCATAAGTTATTAATATATTATTTATATAATGGATTATTAAAGATTGAGGATATTTTTGATGAATTTTTTCTGAAGATTGATTTATATAATTTTGACATAATGTCAGGCTATTTAATATTTCTTGTGGAAGCACTTTCCATTGATATTTTTTGGTAAGAAATACATTATTTAATGATAAAATAGTAAAAGCAAATTTTTTTATTTTGTGATTGTAAAGAAATAGTAAAAAAATCTTTTATAATAAATTTATAGTAATTATTGACAATTTTTTTGGAATCATGTTTGGTTGAGGAAGACCTGGTTGTAAGGGCCCCATGGGTTGAATTACTCAATTAACTTGCTGAAGATTAGTAAGCAGTCTCCATTTTCCAGATTTTTTCTTTATTACAAAGAAGAGAATTTTAAGGATTTTGTGATTTCTCTATATGTCCAAATTTTATTTAGTCTGAATTAATTGATGTAAAGCTTTAAGCTTCTCTTCTTTTAGCAGCCATTGCTCAACTTATATTGGTTTTTTATTTAATAATTTTAATGGAAGGGTGAAGCTTGTTTGAGTGGCAGCTATTTGAAATTTGAAAATTCTAATTTTTTTTGGTCTGATTGTTTTGTAGGAAGAATATTGGTGTTTTCCCCTGTTCCTCTTATTCTATTTTTGTTAAGAATGTATAATGCATGTTGGTCATTATATTTTTAGCTTGAGGTAAAGTAGGAATGTTCAATGTAGTTTCTCATTGTGTCAACAAGTCATGTCCCCATAATACGATATTAATGTCAGGTATATATGGTTGAATAATTCCTTGTTGATTTTTAGGTCCTGTGCACTTAAGAGGCAAGGCACTTTGCCAAACTTCAGTCAAAGAACCTATTCTAGTAAAAGTAACTGGAACTTCAATTATTTCCCATCTTGATGGTCATTTAGATTTTTGTATAATAGAAATATTTGTTCCAGTATCTATTAAACCTTGAAATTTCATATCCTGAGTTTTTAATGTCAATTGAGGTCTATTTTTTTTCTAATTGCAGTTTGCCAAAATATAAATTTATCTGTGCTCCCAAATCCTTCCATTTTCCGAATTGGAGCACTCTTTCTTTTAATATGTGGTAAAAGTAAGAGTTGTGCAATATCTTGTCCAGCTGCAAGCTGAACAGGTGTTTTAGCACTCATTATTACCAATATTTCTCCAGTATAATTATAATCAATCACTCCTAAATGGACAAAAATGTCTTTAGATGTTAAACTATTTCTACCAATGATTAGTCCTACTGTTCCAAAAGGAATGGGACCATAAATTCCAGTGGTTACTTTGGTAACAGCTTCATAGGGTGAAAGTTTAATATTATTTAATAAGGTTATGTCTAAGACCACATTACTTGAGGTGGCGTGAGGAGGTCGCTGACATAGTGGCGTGTTCCTGCCCGTCGCCCACTGGGTATTGTTGGTCACTCAAATTGTTTGTCATAGGGCCCTAAGTTACTGGGCTCAACCTCCCATTTCCTGACCTATTAATAGGTCGGCCTTTTTTTTGTCCATTTGGAATGGTATTTATTAGACCAATGTTTTCTTTTTTTACAGATAAGGCATAGTTTGGGAGAAGTTGGTTTATTTTTAGAAGTTATATTTTGGTTATAACCTTTTTGCCTCTTTTTACAATCTTCCCTCACATGGCCTAATTTGCCATAATGAAAATATTTAGTTGTGCTTTGATTAAAAGTTCCATTTAATGCAGCAGCTAATAAATTAGCTTATATGATTCTGAGCCTATATTCATACAAGTTTTAATATACTCATTAAGGGGAGCTCCCTTTGCTTTTATAGGTCTTATTGCTCTCTGGCACTCTGGATTAACATTTTCAAACGAAAGAGTCTGCATTAATATGTCCCTTCATTTTGGTTGAGCCATAGTCTTGCTAATAGCATCAATCAGTTAAGCAATAAAATTCACATATGGTTCATTTGGAGACTGAAGAATCTTAATAAAGGAAGCAGTATTTTTACCTGGTGGCTCAACTTTTTCCCAAGCTTTTATGCAACAAATATGAGTTTGTACAATAACAGTATCACCATATTGTAATTGTCTTTGTATTTCAAACCATTGTCCTGATCCTTGTAAACTGAGCACTAATTGTTAAAACATCATTAGCCTAATTTCTCCATTCAATTTGGTCTGCTTCATCTTTCCACCAGGTTCAAAATTGTAAAGAGGAAGCAGCATTTAATACAATTTTAGCTAACACATCTCAGTTGTATGGTATGAGCCTATGCTTGTTAGCCCATCTTTGTAATAGTCCTTTAACATAAGTAGATTGCATTCCATATTGTACTATTGCTTGTTTCAAATCTTTACTTTAAAAGAGATGGGCTGATGGTCAAATTGAATATATTCTTGAGGATACTGAGCATCTGGAGGATGCTGTATTACAGTAACAGGGTATGTAGAAGCCCCAATAGAAACACCATAAGCATCAGGATTTTTTTTTTGTATTTTTCCGAATTGAGAAGTGGGGGAGAGGCAGGCAGACAGACTCCCGCATGCACCTGATGGGGATCTACTCGACATGCTCACCAGGGAGCGATGCTCAGCCCCTCTGGGGCATTGCTCTGCTGTGGCCAGAGCCATTCTAGCACCTGAAGTGGAGGCCATGGAGCCATCCTCAGCACCCGGGCCAACTTTGCTCCTTTGGAGCCTGGGCTGCGGGAGGGGAAGAGAGAGACAGAGAGGAAGGAGAGGGGGAGGGGTAGAGATGCAGTTGGGCGCTTCTCCTGTGTGCCTGGCCAGGAATTGAACTTGAGACTTCCACACACCGGGCTGACACTCCACCACTGAGCCAACCTGCCAGGACTAGCATCAGGATAGTTAGCATTTTGCCCTTCTACAACAGTCTGCATCATAGAGTTTAAGGAACTCGAAATGTCTTTTGAAATGATTCTGTATAGAATTCTCCTTTAAGTTGATAAGGAGGTGCCGTAAGTTCAGCTGCATTTATACATTTACATGGACTATTTTTTAGGGACTTGATTTCTTGAACTCCTATAACTAACTTCTTAAGCCTTTTATTTCTTTTGTTGATCTGTTCTTGTAAGGGCAGATAAGCTGTTTTAGACCCTGGAATTTGATCTAAATTTTCTGCCTCATCAGACTATTCTTGACGATTACCTTGTGATTCAATAAAAGACTCCGAAGATTCAATTTTTGAATAGTTATGACATTTGCCTTTCTTATTAATGGGAAAAGGAGGAAGAGGTCTTCCTAAAATATCATTGGCAGACTTATAAGTATGTGCCTCAACATCTATGACCTCGATTATATTAATATTAGATATTATTTTATGAGCTGGAGGCCATGAGGATTCAGAATTAGACTGTAATGGTTGCAAAGCCAAGGAAATTAAATGATAAAGAGACCAAACAGAAAGAGGAATAGTATATCCTTGTTGATAAGCATGCTGTAAAGCTCTCATTACATGTTTCCAAACTTAAAGCAGCTTTTCCTTGTGGCTGGAATTAATAACAATGCTTCCTAACATTTTAAAAAAGTAAATTAAAACTTTTATCTTTAACAGTTATACTGGACCCCTTTAATAATACTTGCAGTAATTTTATAATACTGGGTCTCAACAGATGGAGAATTCCCCATGACTGCCTAAAATATTCCACAGGTTTCGCTTACTACTGAGCGGACTTTTTTCCCCCTCGGTCTGATGATCCTGAGACTACAACTCATTTCTTTTCGAGTCCCACGTTGGGCGCCAGATGTTATGATTTGTTACGGTTCAGACACACAAGGAATAAGACACATTAGATGAAAGTAGTACAAGCAGAGGGCTGAAACTCAGAAGCAGAATCAGCCCCGGGAAATTGTGCCACTGCATGTTTATTGAGTTCCAAAAGCAAAAGCTCAATAGATGAAACCAGAAAGCTACAAAAGCCTTTTTTCCCAACTAAACCATCCTTCATCCTGCACGTCTACTGCTTCCTTCATGAGCAAGGTCACAAGAAGAATCAGAGTCTCAAAGTTTATCAGTCATAAAGGACAGCTAGTTCTTGATGGTATTCCTCTAAGAATTCTGCGTACTTGCATTCAAGTGACAACAGGCCAATTTCCTCCTGTCTCCAAGTAACCCCTGCTCTGAAGTTAACTATTGTTTATATTTGTGCAAGGTCTTTCCCTTCGGGAACCATTAATGGCCTGGCACCACTCAAGCCAGCTCTCTGCAGTGGCTATGGTGTCTTTACTTTCTTTCTATTGGCTTTTTAAATTTTTCCTCTTTTCCGGCTCCTCAACTTTTCTATTTCTAGGCAGATCACTTTGGGACTTGCATCTTTTGAAACCACTATGAACTGAATAAAATGGAAAGGCAGCCCAATGAAAGAAATGACATTCTTATAACTGCCAGTTGCAGTTTCCATCTTCCCATTGGTTATATAGTTACCCTGAGAGTGAGTGGCAGGTTCTGTGGATGAAAAATATCAGGTGACTTATGTCAATTGATTCTTTTGTAAAAAAGTTATAGTTGTATTGAAGTATAGTTAATAATTTGGTGAGTTTTAAATTGTGTGTACTCAGGAGACCTACAATCAAATAATGAGTATATCTACTCTCCACCCCAACAATTTTCTCATGCCCCTTGGTAATCCCCAGGCAACCACAGATCTGCTTCCTGTCATTATAGATGTTTTGCATTTTCTAGAAGTTTATACAAAACACATAAATGTTATTTAATATGTAACTTTTTTTGGTTCTGATTTCTTTCACTCGGCATAAAAATATTGAGCCCTGGCCGGTTGGCTCAGTGGTAGAGCGTCGGCCTGACGTGCGGAGGTCCCGGGTTCGATTCCCCGCCAGGGTACACAGGAGAGGCGCCCATCTGCTTCTCCACCCCACCCCCTCTCCTTCCTCTCTGTCTCTCTCTTCCCCTCCCACAGCCGAGGCTCCATTGGAGCAAAGATGGCCTGGGCACTGGGGATGGCTCTGTGGCCTCTGCCCCAGGCGCTAGAGTGGCTCTGGTTGCAACAGAGCGATGCCCCGGATGGGCAGAGCATCGCCCCCTGGTGGGCGTGCCGGGTGGATCCCGGTCGGGCTCATGCGGGAGTCTGTCTGACTGCCTCCCCGTTTCCAGCTTCAGAAAAATACAAAAAAAAAAAAAAATTGAGATACGTTCACATTGTAGCATGTATAAATTGTTTGTTCTTTTTATAGCCATGTAGTATTTCAATGCATGAATGTGTCACAAGTTATTTATCTACCTGTTGAAGATATTTTATTAGTCTGCTAGAAATACCATAACAAAATACTACAAACTGGGTGGTTTAAAAGACAGAATTTTATTTTTTTAGTCTTGGAGGCTAGAAATCTGACATCAGGTGTGGTCAGGTTTGGTTTTTTACAAGGCCTCTCTCCACCTTTTTTTTTTTTTCCCTCGGTGTAAATGTATTCATGGTGTCTATTTTTTTCTTTTTTTAATTTTAGTGAGAAGAGGGGAGGCAGAGCCAGACTCCCACAGGCACCCCGACCGAGATCCACCCAGCAAGTCCACTAGGGGGCGATGCTCTTCCCATCTGGGGCTCTTGCTTCATTGCAACTGGAGCCATTTTACCACTGGAGGCAGAGGCCATGGAGCCATCCTCAGCACCTGGGGCCAACTCGTTCTAATCGAGCCTTGGCTGCAGGAGGGGAGGAGAAGAGAGAGAGAGAGAGAGAGAGAGAGAGAGAGAGAGAGAGAGAGAAGCGAGAGGAGGAAGGGTGAAGAAGAAGATGGGTGCTTTTTCTGTGTGCCTTGACTAGAAATCTAACCGGGACATCCACACGCCCAGCAGACACTCTACCATGGTGCCAACCGGCCAGGGCTAAGTTGTCTCTTTGTGTGCCCAAATTTCCTCTTTTTGTAAGGATCGTGGGATTGGATTAAGGTCCACCCTCACAGCCTCATTTTAATTTAGTTATCTCTTTAACGACTCTATCCCAAATATACTAACATTCAGAGTTACTCGGGGTTAGGACCTCCACATACGAATTTTAGGGTTACACAATTTAGGCAATCACTGACATAATGTTGTTTCCAGTTTTTGGCTTTTACAAATAAACCTGCTATGAATGTGTATAAGTGTTTGTGTAGATGTGTGCTTTCATTTCTCTTGAGTAAATACCTAGGAGTGAAATCGCTGTATCATATGGTAGCTTATGTTTAACTTTTAAGAAACTGCTAAACTATTTTTTTCCATTTTTTCATTTTCATCAACACTGTATAAACATTTCAGTCACTTCTTTTCTTTCAAATTTAAAATTCTAGATGCTTTACAACTAAAGTGCCACAACTGTGAGTTGACGCTTCTCATCTCTCTCTTTCCTGTCTCTCTCTCGCTTAAAAAAAAAAAAAAATTAAATCTGTGATTTAAAAATTTAGACATTTTAAGTATAGTAGTGTCTCATTATTGTTTTGCTATATATTTTTATGACAACTAATGATGCTGGTCATTTTTTTTATGTGTTATGTGCCCTCTTTATATTTTATTTGGTCAAGTGTCTGCTTAAATCTCTTACCAGTTTTTTAATTGGTTGGTTTCTTATCATTCATTTATTAAAGTTATTTATATATTTGAGATACAAGTCCTTGCTCAAATAAATGTTTTCTGTATATTTTCTTCCAGCTTGTGGTTTGCTTTTTTATTTTTCTAACAGTATTTTTTGAAGAGAAAATTTTAAAATTTTAATAAAATGTAATTTATCAGTTGTTTTCTTATATAATTTATGCCTTAGTGTAGTTTTCTTCATGGTTATTTTACTTGAAGTTAATTAAGCCTCCTTAATTAATGGTCTGGGACCGTTATTTTTAGTCATTATTTTCAAGTGTTTCCTTATGCACTCTCTTTTTGGAACTACAATTCTAGCTATATTATTCCTTTTGAAATTGTTCTTCCCTTTTTTTGTCTCTCTCTATTTCATTCTTGATAGTTTGTTTTGCTATATTTTCTAATTTTTCTCCATTTTTAAATTTTTTGCTCCTTTATTCTACATTGTTCAATCTTCAGATAATCCCATAAAGTATTTTTCATATAAGCTATTTTATTTTTCATCACTAGATATACAATCTGGGGTTTTAGAATATCTTTTATTTTTCTACATAACATGCACATGTGCTACTCTCCCTTTGAACATAGTGATTGTTTTAAATTTCCTGTTGACTAATTTTATTATCTTTATCATTACCAAGTCTATTTTTATTGATTATTTTCACCTTGGGTTGCTTTTCCTGCTTCTTTACATACCTGGTAATTTGTTTTTGTATTTGTATTTTTATTTAGAAAATTAAATTTAATAAGGTGACATTGATCAATAAGAGTATATAGGTTTTAGATAAAAGTAATTTTAAAATGAACTCTCAAAATTATGATTTTCTTTTGTTGATTCCTGAAATTTTTAGTGTTCTTATAAGTATGTATGAGTTCCTTTCTGAAATACATTTAAGTTCCTTGGGAACAGTTTCATTTTCTTAAAGCTTGCTCTTAAGCTTTATCAAGCAACATCCGTTTAGTGTTTAGCATGGGACTAATTGATTTCACCACTGAGACAATATCCTTATAAGACCGTATCTTTCTGCCCTGTGTACTGTGAGGGCTCTCCCATCTGACTCGTGATGACAGACCAGATTCCTGGACCTGTGTGAACTCCAGGAATTACTTCATTTGTCTTTGCAATGCTGCTTTGGCAAGCTTCCCACAGTCTTCTCAAACATGTTGTTTCAGGCAGGGGGTTAATTCATGTCCCTGTTACTTTGTTATTGTCAGAAGCGAGAGTTTGCTTTGTTTTGTTTATTTTTAAATAAACAAAAGAACCCTCTTTTAGTGCTCCTATGCCAGCTGATTCTTATCATTGGCACAGAATCTCTTCCATGCCTCCAGCACATATGGCAACATGAACCAGAATGGCATTGGCGATATTAAGAAAGACCATGGGTAAAACGAATTAAAATTGGGAAGAAGGAGAGAAAATAAATTCATTTTGAAATTGTTATAAAGACAACCCAAGACCCTAAAAACTTTCATAATGACCTTATGTTTTGATAAAGACTGACATATTCATAATTCAACTCTATCCTAATGCTTCTATTTCAAGCATTGCTTTTTCTAACAGTAATTTCATTGCAATATATAATGGTATGTAAGTATATCTTGAGCTCTGTTTATATAATAAATTCCCATGATGAGTGAAGTCCCACAAACATCATTAATAGTGAAGCTCAAGCAAAATGTAGTTATAGGACTTATCCTTATGTTTCAATTATGTATGTTCCTATAGCAACAATATGACACATGTAATTGTGTCATTTGTTGAGAGATATTGAAGAGATTATTTAAAAGGTGTGGGCCTGATATAGAGAGAGTGCAAAATCTAAGACTAGTAAAAAAAATGGAGTTTAAAAAATTACTAAAAAAATTCATAGAGAGAGGGAAGGATGTTTGCAAATAACAACCTGCTAGGAGCTATGACCGTTGGTCAAGGGGTAGAGTCATCTTTGATGACACCACTGACCAGGGAAATAAATGTCCAGCTTCACTCTGACTTCTTCCAGGGTTTCTTGCAAATGTCCCCTGCTGTCAAACCAAACTGGAATTCAATAGTCAAAGCAATTATTTGAGCCCATGGGTTCAATCCATACATTTCAATCACCCACAGAACAAAGCAGGGTATAAAAGAGTGATCTCAAAAGGCAAACAGGGCATCTCTCATACTCAGTTTTAAAACTTATATATGTTCCTTGCAGAAATTTTAGAAAATTGTAGATAAACTAAAGACAAAAGAGTAATATTTCCTGAAATAACTGTTTTGGTGTATGTCACTCCAGTCTTTCTTCTATTCCTGTTTTTATCTTTATACAAATGACATATGCTAAATCAGGGGTTGGGAATCTTTTTGGCTGAGAGAGTCATGAATGCCACATATTTTAAAATGTAATTCCATGAGAGGCATACAACGACCCGTGTACCTCACTCATTACCCAATAAAAATTTGGTGTTGTCTTGGAGGACAGCTGTGATTGGCTCCAACCACCGGCAACCTTGAATAGGAGTGGTAGGAAATGAATGGATTGTAATACATGAGAATGTTTTATATTTTTAACGTTATTATTCTTATATTAAAGATTTGTCTGCAAGCCAGATGCAGCCATTAAAAGAGCCACATCTGGCTCGTGAGCCATAGGTTCCCGACTCCTGTGCTAAACAATATATATGCAATCACACCTGCATGCATATATACTATAATGCTTATATAAACATATCATCTAAATACTTATTTTATCAAGTTATATACAATTTAACATATTTTTCTATTTTGTTATATTTTACCAAAATTGGATAATACTGCATATGCAGGGTTTGGCAAAAGTAGGTTGACAGTTGTGAGAATGTGAAATACAGCGTTTATTCTTGTACTATTATATAATTTTCCATACAAAGAACTGTGAACCTACTTTTGCACCACTTTGCTTTAACCTTGAACCATATACTACTGGAAGCCATGGGATCGAGGCTTGTAATTTTGCTTAAGGTAAAATAAAGCAGTTAATTTTAAAAATATCATCAAAAGTCCAGACAAAATAATAAATTAAGTGACAGCATTTCTTAAATATTACATTTTCTCTCCCTTCCTATGCATTCAAAATTAAATTATATAAAACTTTTCTTCTGACATGGAAGCTTGCAGAATATTCATTGTTCAGATAATGCCATCAACATATGTTTTTTAAAATCCCTAGTTTTATTCGAGCATTAGAGAATTTCTTAGTTTGTAATAGAGTAATAGTTAAAAATTACATTTAAAAAATTGTTAAGCAAGTAGTAGACATTTAGCCAGGAGAGTAGTTGAAAAATTTTTATTTTAATCAAAAATACTTCAATTCTCAACATTTCCATATGGCTCTATGGCAAACGATAAAATGCAACAATTTTTTTGGTGGTTTTTAATGCTGTCCGTATTAAATTAATGCTTATTTCATCTTTCCCAACCTCCGAGTTGACTCCTAAAGATCCTTTGAGAAAAACAATGCCAAAATAAGCTCATTATTTTCCCAAAGAGAAATCTATACATGGGTAAGGGAAAGATCTATTTGTCTATCATCAAGAGTAATATTGCATTATTTTTTTTCAAGACATTTCCTTGAATCCAAATAATTATTTTATGTTGTTTAAATGATTACATGCTCATCTTCTCTATTCTCACCCCTTAGCATTTCATAAGACCTAAAAGAAATACTTAGTTCAATTTTCAATAGTGATACTGTTTCTTCTCCCAAAATAAACTAAAGAAGACCCCTAGAATCTCCAGGACTTGTTCACATTTTATGTGAATTTTAAGCAAGACTCAATTCTCCCACTCCTGTTTTATTATTGGTTTGGCTTTTATTGTCCTTCTGTAACGTTATAGATAATCTTTTCCAGCAGCTGCATGAATCATATGGTTTCTTTTCTGTTTTCACACCAGGGATAATAGTGAACTGTAGAAACTGCCATATCTCTTCAAAAAAGTGTCCATGGCAATGCCTGAATTTCTATTTTATTTCTTAGCTCACAGAGAGATGAAGGGTTCATATTCTGAATAGGGCTGACTGCTGGAGTTTTCCTTGAATTTGAAGATTTCCTTCATTTTAGCTTTCACCCCTGAATTCCCTGGGGATACAGAAAGTCAGGATTCTTTCTTTTATTGTGTTTACATAGATTCTAGTGTCTCCCCGAATGCAGCCCCCTCCCCCATATTCCTCTCAACATCTCCCTGGCCCCCCTCCCAGCAGCTCTCTCCCCCCTTCCTTTCAGGTTTAATTCCATTCCTCAGTTCACATTGTTTCTTGGATTCCTCAGATGAGTGAGGTCATATGATATTTTTCTTTCTCTGCCTGGCTTATTTCACTTAACATAATAGTTTCCAGGTCCATCCATGTTGTTGCAGAAGGTAATACAGTATTTCCTTCTTTTTCATGGCTCCAAAGTATTCCATTGTATATATGTACCATTGCTTTTTTTTTTTTTTTTTTTTTTTTTGTCTTTTTCTGAAGCTGGAAACAGGGAGAGACAGTCAGACAGACTCCCGCATGCACCCGACTGGGATCCACCCGGCACGCCCACCAGGGGTGACGCTCTGCCCACCAGGGGGCGATGTTCTGCCCCTCGGGGCATTGCTCTGCCGCAACCAGAGCCACTCTAGTGCCTGGGGCAGAGGCCAAGGAGCCATCCCCAGCGACCGGGCCATCTTTGCTCCAATGGAGCCTTGGCTGTGGGAGGGGAAGAGAGAGACAGAGAGGAATAAGGGGGGGGTGGAGAAGCAAATGGGCGCTTCTCCTATGTGCCCTGGCCGGGAATCAAACCCGGGTCCCCCGCACGCCAGGCTGACACTCTACCGCTGAGCCAACCGGCCAGGGCACCATTGCTTTTTAATCCACTTGTCTACTGATAGACACAATAGCGAAGATCTAGAAAGTCAGAATTCTTGAAAAGTGATTTTTCAATTAAAAAATGGGGCCTTTCTGATCATTTTCTATCAAGGTAGACAAAACTGCTGTTATTTTCAAGAGAGAAACAAATACAAAAAGTTTAGAAATTTTCTCTTTATAAGAAATGTTTTACCAATTTCCCTTTTCCTGCACTCGGTGACTAAGTGTTATCAATTTTTATGCTGTACAGATTTTTCAAGACAACTGCCAGGAACCATTCCTCATTTTCTATGAAAGCACCTGGTCTCAGAAAAACTACTTTGTCATGTGGAGTCAATAACTTTGTTATAGTTCTTGTCGATGAGTAAACCAACAAGGTCAAGGTTGGAAGATTAAAGACCATTATTACATGATCAGTTGAAAAATTAATGTGCTAAAAATCTGGCAGTTTTTAGTGCTACATTTTAAAGGTGATAATTTTCAAAAATTAATAGGAATAAAGGTCAGGCAGCAAAGATATAAAAGATTTCTAAAGTATAAATGCCTTTGGAAATATTTTCCTCCAATCAGGTATTAATTTTGAAAAGACATTTGTGTAGAATTTTGAATACACAAGTCAGCAAAGTAGGGATGCCATGTGGACCCCTCCCCTCAACAAATAGAATGGGCAGAGATAAAGATGTCCTTTTATCTCATTTTTATTTTTTAGTGAGACCAACTTTGGTAAATGTTGCACCTCTTGTGGTGATTGGTCATAATACATACCGAATCTCTATTTTTAATAAACTAACAATCCAGTCTTGCATAAAAATATATATAAGTATTTTTCAAGTCGTGTTAGAGCCTTCATTGTGCAAGATTCATGACAACCTGTTTTAGTCTAGTTTCTCCTTTTATCCTCCTCACCTAGCATGGTACCCAGTGGAGAGGAGGTGCTCACTAATATTCTATTGAGTAAAGAATAAGATCTTGTTTTTAAAGAGGCTCATCTATCGTTTCCTATCACGTCAATAGCTGTTTTGAAACTAGGTGAAATAAAACATGTTTTAAATATGTTGTCAAGAAACTATTGGCTCATTCAAAATGAATTCAAATCTTAGCTTTAATCAAGTTTTTCATCTCTTTTGGGATTTTGAGACCTTGAAAACCTGTCCCAAACCTGATCCTCCATTCAGACTTAGAACCACCTTTCTGCCTGTGACCTTGCTAGCAAGGTCACTTCCTAGAACATGAAATCTGCTTGGACATCAGAATGTCACCTGCCCCTGGATCTTCTGGATTCCCCATTGACACCTGTAGACTTCTTTTAGGGAAATCATGTTCCTGGGATTGGAACTACTTGGTGAGCTACTTAATATCTGTTGTCATCCTACTAAGTATGAGATTGTCTGAACTGTTGGCTCCCCCAGCCCTGGTCTCTCCACAGTTGCACATCCACACTGCAGCCCCTCTCAACCTACATCGTTCTAATTCAGTAAACTAGGCACAGGGAGTAACTAACAGCTGTTGGGTAAATGTGCCAGATCTCTCCCATTGACTCCTCTGGAGCCCTCCACCCTCCTGCTTCCACTCCGTTTCCTGGGACACTGGCCTATGCAGAATGCACTAGAGACTCCTTTGTCCTGGATGCCAAAGATGGCTGAAGCCAAGGGTCTTTCTTTCCCAGCTCCCTTCTCTGGCTCATTACTCATTTCCTAAAATCATCTTGCTCTGGCTACTTCTGATTAAAGACTTCTCTCATCTCCTTCTCCCCTCCGTTTCCCTTCCCCCTACTACTCTCTCTTTCCCTCCAAAGATTGCTCTTGTCCTTGCTCTTCCTAATGGAAAGATTCCTCAATGTTATTAGTGCCTGGCTTAGGCACTCTTTTGGCTTCTTGGACCTTTGTATAATAAATAGCCTTCATAAGTCTCTCTACATCATTAGGAGGAGTGTTCCCCCAACATCTTGCCAGAGGCCTAACTGGCACACTGAGAACATCTGTAAGTCCTTGCAAAACCCTCCAGCTCAAACTGATTTTATCTTGGAAAGAGAGGTTGCCAGGACACTTAGAGCTTCTGAGATTCCTTACAACACCCCATAGCTAGTCTTCCTGTCCACCTACGAGCATCTGTTTTACTAGTCTTAGTAAGGAAGTCATTAATCTTGGTACACAAGATAGTACAGACAGAGTTCTGATTTTCTGTGCCATCCACCAGGTTTACTCCACTAGTACATGGGCCTGGTGTGTTTTCATGATCATACAAGAAAGAATACTCCCCAACTCTCACTCTTCCTCCCTCCCTCCCTCCCTCCCTTTGTCTCTGTCTCTCTTCCTTCCTTTACCCTTAACATTTTTGGTTTGCCTTACCTGATAAATAAAAATAAATAAAGTATTATAGCTCGTAATATCCTAGTTTTTTTTATTAGCCCTGCAATATCACTAAAATGTACAATTAACTATAATGATAGTCATAACAATAAAACAAAAACCTTAATTTCCTTACTATGAGAAAAATTTCCTTTATGATCTCAACTACATTTCTTTATTTCAATTAACTGTACAAGTTGAAAGAAACAACTTAATGCCTCAGAAATGAGCCTGCCCAGAGCGATGATAAAAATGAAAAAAACTAATCATGAACAATAACCTTTCCATGAGGTGCAGTACTATCCTAAAAGTGATTTGTCTTCAGTTTTTATTCTAGTCCAAATGATCCTGGAACAATACCATTTAAAAAAAAAATTTGTCTGTTTCCCTGAATAGCTCAAACATTGGTTATTCAGAATGTCAGTCCTTTATAATGAGCTTATTATAAAGATTACAAAGTCTTTGCATTTTCTGTCAGCTTCTCCCAATAACTCTGATTTACCTTATTCTTTATTGTAGACGTTCTCACATCCTCGAGTGATAAACTCTGCAACTAGACAGTGAGTCCCTTAGCCCAGGACTATGTCTGTCTGTCTGTCTGTCTGTCTCTCTCTCTCTCGTCTCTGTTCTCATTGCCCAACACCATGCCTAACACAACAGGTACGTTGTGTTTCTCAAGTGGTACACACACCTCAAGACCCACATCAAAAGCACAGCGCTCTGCAGAGCCAGTGTTGCGAACTCAGAGTGTGGAGCCTCTGCGTCTCCGAGTCACAGATCGTTGGAGAAATGGGGCTCCCTTGGTTGTGCCTCTGAAGACGGGATACATCTAGAAATAGCTCCTAAAGCAATAAATAATCTGTTTACCAAAGCTGAAGGAGTTTTCTGAATGAGAAGAAAATATTTTTCTTTCAGTTAAGGGCTTGACTGTTTGAACTAGCTGGAGGGCGGTTGCCCTGCAACCTCTCGGAGGCTTGGATGGTCTAGAAATTGACCCATGATTTAACTACATCACAAAAAAAAAAGTCTCACAGGATAACCAGGCGCTTTGAAACAGGATACAGAGAATGTTCTGACTGATGGAGAATTTACAGCAGTTTTGAGTAATGCAGTGATCTTCCGGGGCAGCGCCTGGGTCTGCAGCACTACTTGGGTCATTCTGGGCTGGGAAACAAAGAGGTCTTCTGTGCGCAGTTACCCGTTATGTATCTAAACCCTGCCCGGCCATTAAAAGGATTTTAGAGGACTTTCCTCAGAAGTAACTGGCACACTGTTCCTGTGTTTAGATGAAGTTATCGTTTTGCATATTAGGTTGTTGCAAGTTTTTTTTTTCACTGAGTGAACTGCAGGAACACACGGCAGCCTTGTACCTGCCGGGCATTTAGACAGAAGCTGGTCCCCTTCCTGAAGGGCCTGGTGACAGTGCCTCTGCTCGCCTGTGCACTCGTATTTGAGGACGGCTTTGGGCGGAACCCACGATTGTCAACCTTGCAGTCTGTGGCAGCAGACGGTAGCCTGCTTGGCTGCGTCTCCACCCACGTCGCGTGGGTCTCCCCTGCAGCTCTTCGTGCGGTGGACAGCCTGGGTGCACTGTACTGGTCAGAGGACAGCGGGACGCCAGGCAGCTCAGCTGGGCCATCAGAGAGTGTTGAAGTCAGCTAAGATGTCCTGTTTCTTATGTGTTGAGGCCCTGATTGGGGTGCAGTAGAAATTGTAACTTGTTTCACTCTTACAGTCCTCTGGAATGGTGACTGTACCACCAGTGAGGACACTGAGCTCCCTAAACTTAAATCATTTGTCCTGAGCCACCCAGCCAGATGGCATTCAGACTCTGATGGCTGCTGGGAGCCACATTGTCTCCATTCTCTCTGGACCACGCTGGTCTTTCCCAGTCTCCTCCGCTCCGGGAGGGTCCTGGAGGCACTCACTGCAGTCACGGGTTCTCTTGATTTCTGACTTCCCTCGGGTTTGGCCAATGGGAAGCCCTGACAGGAAGGAGATGGAAGGAAAGAAGGAGAATCAGGCTTGGCGTGCTTCCTGGCTGGCCGCTCTAGCTGTGCCTCCCCACGGCAGGTCTCAGCTTCCTCCGTAACCCTCTCCATTCCCAATCCTGGCAACTGCCTCTGTCCTTTCCAAGTCAGGCTTCTTTCATCAGTCCTGGGGCCTTTAGGGCCCCTATGGTTTCCCTATTCTCTTTCCACAGCTTTACAAATCATTTCTCTCTAAGTCTTTTCCAAACGATTGTTCATGTTCTTGAGCCGTTAACCTAAACATAAAAGGCCAAAGTGAGAGGCACAAGCATTTATTTGAAATCCAAAAGAATAGCACTGATTGAGGCAGAAACCCAAACAGTGTTCTGATCAGAAGGGGAAGGCAAGGGGCATTATGAGAAGGGAAGACGAACAATTATGTGAATAAAAGGAAGGAGTTTCTACAGCTGCATATAAGCTAACATAGCAATGCTAATTCTAAAAAATGGGTTGGTTTTTTTTTTTGCCCCAATATTTATAGTCTACGGTAGTTTATTGGTGATATTGATGTTGTTTTAATTCCTATTTACATTTTTTTTATTATTTAGAAAATTTTTAAATTACAGTTTACATTCAATATTATTTTGTATTAGGTATAGTATAATATGCAGGCATCCCCAAACTATGGCCCGCGGGCCGCATGTGGCCACCTGAAACCATTTATACAGCTCCCACCACACTTCCGGAAAGGGGCACCTCTTTCACTGGTGGTCAGTGAGAGGAGCATTGTATGTGGCGGCCCCCCCAACGGTCTGAGGGACAGTGAACTGGCCCCCTGTGTAAAAAGTTTGGGGACCCCTGGTAGTGGTTTGATAATTATATGCTTTATGAAGTATTTCTCCTGACATTTCCAGTATCCACCTGGCACCAAACATATTACAGTATTATTGACTGTATCCCCTATGCTGTGCTTGACTCCTCCTGACTATCCATTAACTACCAGCCTGTATTTCTCAATCCCTTTACCTTTTCCACCCATCCCTCCGGTTCACCTCCCTTCTGACAACCATCAGTCTGTTCTTCTAAAGAATGTTTTTAACTTTCCAGCCAGTCCTAACATCTGCTTTCTGTGTATCTTTGCAAACAGCTGTGTGGGATACAATGTTCCTTAGGTCCAGTCCAAGGTTACATTGCCCAGATTTAATATTCCAAAGATTTGAGGCAGAAGATATGCCAGGCAGTTCCTCTGGGATGACAGCTTCATTTTAAAGTGGCTTCATTCACATTATTTTTTAGAGTGCCCTGCTGGAACTCAGCACAAGGATGCTTTCACTGTCTTATAATTCACTTAATGATGTGCTCAGATCTTATGGAGTATCGATACTAAAATCATTTATTTGAAGAAATCTCAGCAATCTTTTGGGAAGCAGTAATTAAATGTCTTAGTCACTACATGAATCCGTATTCTCATTCCAAGATATCAAGGTATCAAAACTATCAAATCTTCTATATATGACACCAAGCAATGAAATTCTGGTTCAACTAATTTATAGGCAAAAAAACCCCCCAAAACAACAACAAAAAAACAAACAAACAAAAAAAGGTATTCTGCAGATGCATTATTTGGCATACTTTTATTAGAAAAATAGAACCATATTAACCCAACGTGTTTTGGACTGCCTTTCAGTTAACTTCTTTCTTCTATTATGCTTTTCTCCTGTTTCTGGTGGTTTTGCTTCTATTGCAACCTTCCTGAAGCAATAGATTAATCTCATCCTGCCTGCCTCATTTTGCTAGACAGATTCTTTTTTTCCCTGAATACAATAGTTTTCCCCTCAACTTGAGTTGAGCTAGACTAGAACAAATGTGATGATTTCAAGAAAAGGGTTAATGATGGTCTTCATGATTAGAAAGTTGAACTCTTACTCATTAATTCCTTGCTCAGCATGTTGGGGCTTTGCAGTGATGTGGCACAATCGGGTGACAAAACTGATAATGAGTGTCAGTTAAAAACCCCCAGCTTTATGGACCTGCTCCCTCACCCCCCTGCACAGAGATTAATGGCTGAAACCAAACTTTGATTAGGAACGAAGTACATTGAAGTCCAGGACTTTTATTTCTGTATATGTGTGTGTGTGAATGTGTATGTTTTGAGATGGTGATATTTGACTGCTTTAAACTTCCTGTTCTTCTTCCTGCCCCCCCCCCCCCGCCACTACTTCGAGAGAAAAACTACAAGGTGCTATGTCATGTGAGGCAGGATTTTCAATTAACATAGAAATTGTGATTTTTAGAATGCAACTCTTAGACTCATTCAGGATAGTTCACAGAACTCAGTTTATGCATGTAATTTGGGAAGTTAAATGTTCTTCCACTGCAATAACTTTTTATAAACACATTTTTTTAAAAAAATGTGTATTTTTATTTATTTTAAAGAGAGAAAGGGAGAGAGTGAGAGAGAAACAGGAGCATCAATCTGTTCCTGTATGTGCCTTGACTGGGAATCAAGCCGGCTACCTCTGTGCTTTGGGATGATGCTCTAACTAACTGAGCCGTGTAGCCAGGCCATGCGATAGCTTATTAAATAAATGCTTCATATAAAAAAATAAAACATTCCAAATAAACATAATTTGGATCACAAGCTCCCTTTAAAAAGAGCAAGTCTATTTTTTCACGTCTCAGAAATGCACTGTTTGATGGTTCCCACGTTGCTGGATATGGAGAAGACAGAAGCCAAACCCGTCTCTGCTGTGTCATACATGGAGCTTCACCTCTTCCAGACAAACCCATGACCACTTTGTGTCTTGATATATGTAGAATCTTTACCGGCTTTGAAAGAAAACTGACAGGCTTGGGACACTCAGGGTCTACACCTACATCAAGAGACATGTGGACTGGCAACTGTCTTACCTTTCTTTCCTTGGATGGAAAGGGCAGACAGCATTAGTGGTCTTCCAGATTTTTTAGTGAAAAAACATTTCTTTGAAGAAACACAGACACCAAGTACACAGAACTGATATATTTGAATTTGTGTTTAATAGAATTATGAGCAAAGAGTGCATCCCACTTCCTTACCGTCCCCCACCTTGCCCCTCCTACCATAGCACCTGGAAGTCTGAAGTTCTGAACCAGAGACCTTGGCCTTCTATGACTCCTGCATTCCCACACTGCTAGTTGCTCTCTCTCTATTCAAGTTACCTATCACACGTTTGTGAACAGTGCGGTAGACAAGCCATATTTAACAATGTATACTAGGCTGTACGTCCTTTATGAGGATGAGGAATTGCTGAATGATGTTGGGGGAATAACAAGTGCCTATCCAAGTAGAGCTACAAAGCTATGTGATAAGAATGGTCACAACCCGGATTGGCTGTGCTATCTCTGTTGTTTCATTGAAGACCAGAAGCTAATCAGAAAGGTTGGAGGAGGAAACATTTATATATTATCTCATTTTATTCTTCCCAATAATATGTGTTGAGCATGTTTTCCTTTTCACCTGGGTAAATTGAGGCTCAGAGAATGTGGCAACTTGTGCAAAGTCAAACAACCAGGTAAGAGACAGGAATCCTCTAGATTTCCTCAATCTAAACTCTGGGCTCTTGAGTTGTTTTCTGTCGTGGGGATGAAAAGTGAGCCTTCTGCGGGAACTTGAGCGAAGCGTCCAGATTGAGGAATGAGCTGAGCCTGGATTAACCGCCATGCTGCAGTTTGTGGTCTTTCCTTTCAAAAGTGTTGTTGACCAGTCACTTGCTGCTACTCACTGTTAAATATTTGGCTCGTATTTTTCTATCAAATAAAGTTACCTAGCTGGTAAGGGTCAAACAGTCACCCAAGTTATTTTTCCTGTTAGGACCTAAAAAAAGGGAATAAAGAGCTCTCTGTATTCAACAAAAATATCTTCCAGAAAGAGGTGGATTGGGAGAGGGGCCCTGGATGCAACAATATTTATCTTCTGGCAAAAGAAAAATATTTTCTTCAGTTTTTTATTGTTCTGCCTTTTTTTTTCTCTAACACTTTATATTTGTCTTTGTAAGTGTAAAGGGAGAAAATGATATTGATTAACTTTGAGTTGAGGGTGTGATTTTTAAAAATCCTGTAATATGGGTAATAAATCACATACTATGTTGATTGAAAGGAATCTTTATTAGATATTGTAATGATGCTATCGGACAGGGGACCTGGCCCTTCCAGTCTGCCTAGGGCCACCTGGTAATGTGTGGGTTCTTGACTTTGTGCTGGAAAAATTTCACAGCATGAGTCCAGGTGATTTTGAGAGTAAGTTTAATAAAGCTGAGGATAGTGAAACAAGGAAGGCTTAAGACAGAAGGAGAAACAAAAGAGAAACTAGGCAAGGCTGCTCTGGCTTCCTGGGAAGTCAGAGAGAAGGGGAGGGGCCCTTGGAAATAGGTTCAGGGAATTAGCCTGGGAAGAGCTGACACTATGTTCTTTATACATCATCAGGGTGCTTAACTCTTTCATGGATCAGCACAAAATTTCTGGCAGAATGGTCCACAGACTAGCATCTGAAAATCAGTGCACTAGGTGATTCTCGTGTACCCCAAAACTTGAGAAACATTGTCACATGGAAGTTAGGCGGACCTGATTTCAAATTCCCACTCCATTGTCAGGATCTGTGTGACTTTTGGAAATCTTTTTTTTTTTTAAACTGAAATATAATTGACACATGACATTATTTTTAGATGCACAGCATAATAATTCAGTATTTGCATATACTATTGTGAAGCAATTACTGCAATAGTTAAGATCCATCACCACACAGAGTCTCAACTTCTTTTTCTGGTGGTGAGACTGTTTATTTATGATCCACTCTTTCTTGATATCAACTGGTTGAGCATTGGCATTTAGAAAAGGTTAGCTCTTACTACTGGAGGACAAGCTCGTGGCAGAGTCAGAAATAGGGCTGAGCACGTGGTAGCCTCAGCGAGCGTTACCACACACTCTCACGGTGTGTCCAGAAAAATGGCATTCTCTCTTGCAGCTTAAATAAAAGATCCGATGAGACTCTCCCTGCATGTTTTTTTTTTGGGGGGGGGGCACTCTTAAAAAAGGAACGGCACTGAGAGGGGTGGGCATCAGAAACAGTCTGATACCAGGATCTCTGGGTCCAGATACCTTCCTTACTTTATCATGGAGATGGTAATTTATTCATTAAGATGTATTACTGTTGGCATAAAATGAGTACTTCTCAGGAGGGTAAGCCCTGGTGCAGCGGGCTGACGCCTGTCTCCACCTGCAGAGCGGCCCTGTGGGAGGATCCAGCGCGGACTGCGTGGCCGTGGCCGTGGCTGGGGGGAGATGGAAGGCAACACCCCCCCCCCCCCCCCCCCCCCCCCCGCTCTCTACCATCCAAACAAAGCACACTCGGTTTCTAGGACCCTGGCTTCATTCCCTTCACTTGTTAAATTTGATCTATTCAAAGTGAACCGAACAGAAAAATAAAAGGTGATTTTAAGTAAGTTGTGAAGCAGGGGATGTAAACTTGAATCTGAGCCACGAAGAAGTCCTTTTAACATTGGCACAGTGACGGTGTTGCAGAGAGGGAAGTCGGCGCGCGTCGCGTGCCTTTCCTTTCTCTTCTGCCTCTTATGCTTCAACTCATCTGAGGAAAAACTGTATTGACTTTTAAAAACTTTAAAAAATTTTGTTTAGATAAACCATTTCATTAAGTAGATGACCAGATGTTAAAATATTATTTTTCATATTATTTATACTTTTGTCATAGTCCGTCTTACTGAAGTTTGGTGAAATTTCAGTAAAGATTGTCTTCCAGGTTAGGTTTTGCTTCCCTGGGATGGAGATAACTTCACTATAATCAGTCTGTATGGTGCAGAACTTTATTTAAAAGAAGTGTGCTGGCAGTGAGATCATTTAATCATTTAAACAAAAGCCAAAAAAAATGCTGAATGCACAGACTTGTTGCTTAGATCACTGCATCTTCTTAGAAAAACCCTGTTTCTTTTACTGATTTAAAAAAAAATAAAAGTTATATCTGAAAAAATAAAGAAATAGGAGAGTTCAACACAGTTTTCTCAGTTCTTGATAACCAAAAATATAGTAAGTATACACATAGAACATCTGAGTAAAACGTTAAGGTTAGTAAGGTTTACCAAGTAGATCTAATATATTTTGAAATGTATTACCATATAAACAGACACTGGAATTTCAATTCAAATGTTCATAGAATGTTTATAAAATCTAGCAGTGTATTAGATTACAAAGAAATAAAATTGTAAATAAGATAGTAAAACTTGTATGTTACTGGATATGCAGCAATACTATAAATAAGTACCACCACACACACACAAAAAAATCCCCAAGCATTTTAAAATTATAAAAACATCTGGAAAATAACTTTAAGATCAAAGAGAAAGTCAAGCTTCAAATTGCAGAATATTTAGAAAATAACAATAATAGGAAAACTCCAAATAAAAATCCACAACTTACTGCCAAACCTATACTCAGAGGAAAATAGAATTTATAATAAAAACTTATGTTGTTAAAAAGTAACAGAATACAAATCTAGGAAAAGCAGAAGAGAAAAGTTAATAAAGTTATAAAAGTAAGTCAGGAAAAGGAAAACTAACAGACTTTGTGCATATATCAGAGGCTATACTTTCAAGAGAACAATAAGTAATAATTAGACAAAACTTAGTAGATAAAAAATCAAAAAAAGGGTAAAAGGAGAAGTGTAAGAATGCCAAATTACAAAGAAGAATAGGAAAAAGACCAATTATAGAGAAATTTAAGATAATGATTAAATGAACTTTTTAGACATTTACCCTAACAAGATAAAATATAGGATAAAATGAAAGTATATAACTAATCGCCTAACAGATGAGAGAGAGATAGAGAGAGAGAGAGAGCTAACCAAAAACATTCTACTCAATCTTAAAAACTTAATGAAGAAATTCTTCCAAACTTAAAAAATACAGATTACTTTTTACATTCTGATTACTCTTACAACACCTATGCAAAAGCCATACTGTCAGCAGGCAGTGAGACAGATGTGAGCCTAGTAGAAATGAGAGGCCAGGTACAGGAGGTCACCAAGGCAAAATACCCTGGGTGCCCAGCACCAGACAGTTTTAGGTGGGACCTCACCCCTGGTAACCTTTCCTCCCCTAGCATATTATTGATCATATGGTAGACCCTCTTAGAAGAAGAACAAAGGGGCCATGGAGTAGTGTCGTGTGACTCTTATATAAGCCATCGCACTACCACTCCTTTAACATTAAGCTCCCAAGACAATGAGGTTCTGACCAGAATCAAATATCTTAGGAACAAAGCTTCAGTTCTGTTGATCACAGAGACAGTGCCTTGATCAAACTGAAGATTATATCTAGGCCTCACTTGTGTTTTTGCTCTGGGTGCAGAAATGCTGCAAGACCAGGTAGAGCCTTGACTGTTAAAATTCTGGTGCCATTTTGCCACTAACAGTACCAAAACAGTAGCACATAATATAAAAACTGAAGGTAAGTGTAACTTAAAAATATTGATGATAAATAAATAAAATATTAATGTTAATGTCATGGATGGCATCAGAACCCACTGCAATGATTAATGACCCCCTGTCCTGGTGGCAACTAATCAGTAGAGACCATGACCCTAAAGGGACACACCTGGAAAAGTTGATGAATATTCCATTGAGATCCTCCTCTGGGACTTTCCCTGAAATCACTACCTTAGAGAGTAGATAAAATGAGAGTCAGAATGACTTTCTCTCTGGAAAGCAAGCCTGAAGCTTTCTCTAGCTCTCTCTCCCCCTCTGAAGCATGCTCGAACCATTCCCTCTTTTTCCCCCAGGCACATTTCTCCCTAATTATTTTTTCCCCCTAAACTCCAAGGGCCCTTCTTTTGCCTCTGTAACTTGTTTCCTGAGCCCATGCAGCCCAGCTGGCTCATTTCTTCCATGGTTCACTTCTGCAGCTCACTTCTTCTACCTCAGTGACTTTCTAAATAAACTTTCGCTTGTATTTGAGCCTTGGCTCTGAATTCTTTCTTAACCAGAACTCAAGCACTGAGGTTACTAAACTGAGGTCCAGTTGCCAGTAACATTCTGGTGCTGCTTTGCACTAATAGTACCAAAAAAGTGGCACACACTTTAAAAACAGTAGATCAGTATCACTTATAAATATTGATAACCTATAAATAAAATATTTTTAAAAATGGATCTGGCAGTACAACAAAAATACATAATACATAATGCACATAACATAGTACATATATTAGTAAAATACATAATATAGAAATGTTGAAAAAAATCTATGTGTAGTATACATACAATGGAATAGTTCTGTTCCATTGATCTGTATGTCTGTTTTCATGCCAGTACCAAGCTGTTTTGAGTACGATGGCCTTGTAGTATAACTTGATATCAGGAAGTGTGGCCTTGGCCGGTTGGCTCAGTGGTAGAGCGTCGGCCTGGCATGCGGGGGACCCGGGTTTGATTCCCTGCCAGGGCACATAGGAGAAGCGCCCATTTGCTTCTCCACCCCTCCCCCTCTCCTTCCTCTCTGTCTCTCTCTTCCCCTCCCGCAGCCAAAGCTCCATTGGAGCAAAGATGGCCGGGACACTGGGGATGGCTCTTTGGCCTCTGCCCCAGGTGCTAGAGTGGCTCTGGTCGCAGCAGAGCGATGCCCCGGAGGGGCAGAGCATCGCCCCCTGGTGGGCAGAGCGTCGCCCCTGGTGGGCGTGCCGGGTGGATCCCGGTCAGGCGCATGCGGGAGTCTGTCTGACTGTCTCTCCCCGTTTCCAGCTTCAGAAAAATACAAAAAAAAAAAAAAAAAGAAAAAAGAAGTGTGATATCCCCTACTTTATATTTCTTTTTCAGGATTGCTGGAGGGTGTTCGTATTCTTTTTTGGTTCCATATAAATTTTTGGAATATTTGTTTTATATCTTTGAAGTATGTCATTGGTGTTTTAATAGGAACTGCATTAAATTTATAGATTGCCTTGGGTAATATAGACATTGTAATGATATTTATTCTTCCTATCCATGAACACAGTATATGCTTCCATTTGTTTGTATCTTCCTTGATTTCCTTTAACAATGTTTTATAATTTTCCAAGTACAAGTATTTAATCTCTTTGGTTAAATTTACTAATAGGTACTTTATTTATTTTTTTGGTTGTAATAGTGAAGGGGATTGTTTTCTTAATTTCTCTTTCAGACAGTTCATTGTTGGTGTATAAAAATGGCACTGATTTCTGAGTATTGATTTTATATCCTGCCACCTTGCTGAATTCATTTATCAGGTCCAGTAGTTTTTTGACTGAAACTTTAGCTTTTTCTATGTACAGTATCATATCATCAGCAAGTAATAATAGTTTTACTTCTTTTCCAATTTGGATGCCTTTTATCCCTTCTTCTTGTCTGATTGCTGTGGCTAGGACTTCCAGAACTATATTGAATAAGAGTGGTGAAAGGGGGCACCCCTGCCTTGTTCCTGATCTTAGGGAATTTCTTTTAATTTTTGCCCATTGAGTGTGATGTTGGTTTTGGTTTTGTCATAGATGGCCTTTATCATGTTGAGGCATGTTCCCTGTATTCCCACTTTGCTGAGAGTTTTGATCATAAATGGGTGCTGGATTTTATCAAAAGCTTTTTCTGCATCTATTGATATTATCATGTGATTTTCTCCTTTCTTTTGTTTATGTGATGAATCACATTGATTGATTTGTGGATATCGTCCCAGCCTTTTCTCCCTAGAATAAATTCCACCTGATCATGCTGTATGATGTTTTTCATGTATTGCTGTATCTGGTTTGCTAATATTTTGTTGAGAATTTTAGCATCTAAGTTCACTAGGAATATTGGTCTATAGTTTTCTTTCTTTGAAGTATCTTTGCCTGGTTTTGGAATTAGTATTATGCTTGCCTCAATAAAGCAGTTTAGAAGTCTTTCCTCCTCTTGAATTTTTTGAAATAGTTTGAGAAGGATAGGAGTTAGTTCTTTCAATATTTGGTGAAATTCACTGGTGAAGCCATCTGGCCCAGGACTTTTGTTTGTTGGGAGGTTTTTGATAACTGTTTCAATCTCATTTGATGAAATCAGTCTGTTTAGGTTTTTTGATTCTTCTGTATTAATTTTTGAAAGATTATATGTTTCAGGGAATTTGTCTGTTTCACCAAGGTTGTCTAATTTAATGGCATATAGTTCTTCATAGTATTTTCTTACAATCTTTTGTATTTCTGCTCTGTCAGTTGTTACTTCTCCTCTCTCATTTCTAATTTTATTGATTTGAGTTCTCTCTCTTTTTTTCTTGGTGAGTCTGGTTAAAGGTTCATTACTTTTGTTTACCTTTTCAAAGAACCAGCTCTTGGTTTCATCGATTCTCTCTATATTTTTTTAGACTCTATGTCATTTATTTCTGCTCTGATCTTTATTATTTCTTTCCTTCTACTTCCTCTGGGTTTTACTTGCAGTTCTTTTTCTAGTTCTTTTAGATGCAGGGTTAAATTGTTTATTTGAACTTTTTCTTGCTTCTTAAGGTATGCCTGTAGTGCTATAAACTTCCCTCTCAGGACTGCTTTTGCTGTGTTCACTAAATTTTGAGTTGTATGTCCGTTTTCATTTGTTTCAAGGAAATTTTTTATTTCTTCCTTGATCTCATTGTTAACCCATTCATTATTTAATAACATGCTATTTAATTTCCAAGTGTTTGAGTGCTTTTTAGTTTTTAATGTATTTGATTTCTAGTTTCATGCTATTGTGATCAGAGAAGATGCTTGATATGATTTCAATCTTCTTAAATTTGTTGAGATTTATTTTGTGTCCTAGCATGTGGTCTGTCCTAGAGAATGTACTATAAGCACTCAAAAAGAATGTATATTCTGCTGCTATAGGGTGAAAGGTTCTGAAAATATCTATTAAATCCAGTTGATGTAGTGTATCCTTTCAGTCTGCTATTTCTTTGTTAATTTTTTTTCCTTGATGATCTACCAAGTGATGTTAGTGGGGTATTGAAATCCCCTACTATTATAGTATTGCTGTTGATCTCTCCCTTTATGTCCATCAAAATCTGCTTTATATATTTAAGTACTCCTATATTAGGTGCATAGATATTTATAATGGTTATATCTTCCTGTTGGATTGCTCTCTTTATCATTATGTAGTGACCTTCTTTATCCCTTACTATAGCCTTTGTTTTAAAGTCTATTTTATCTGAGACAAGTATTGCTACCCCAGTTTTATTTTTCATTTTCATTTGCATAAAATATTTTTTTTCCATCCCTTTACTTTCAGTCTATGTGTATCTTTTGTTTTGCGGTGTGTCTCTTGTAGACAGCATATGTATGGGTTCTGTTTTCTTATCCACACAGCTACCCTATGTCTTTGGATTGGAGCATTTATTCCATTTACATTTAAGGTTAATATTGATACGTAGTTGTTTATTGCCATTTTATCCTTTAAATCTCCATTCCTCTTTTACTAGATTTTCCTTCCCTTTGTTCTGTTTACAGAAGGCCCCTTAACATTTCTTGCAGCATTGGTTTGGTTGTAATGAATTTCTTAATTTTTTTTTATTTTTTTGTATGGGAAGCTTTTTATTTCTCCTTCAATTTTAATATTTATTTATTTATTCATTTTAGAGAGGAGGGGGGAGATAGAGAGAGAGGTAGAGAGAGAGAGAGAGAGAGAGAGAGAGAGAGAAGGGGGAGGAGCAGGAAGCATCAACTCCCATATGTGCCTTGATCAGGCAAGCCAGGGTTTTGAACCAGCAACCTCAGTGTTTCCAGGTTGACGCTTTATCCACTGGGCCACCACAGGGAAGCTTTTTATTTCTCCTTCAATTTTAAATGATAGCCTTGCTGGATAGAGAAGTCTTGGTTGTAGGCTCATGTTTTGCATTACTTTGAATATTTCTTGCCAGTCCCTACTGGCCTTTAATGTTACTGTTGAGAAGTGAGATGTCATCCTTATGGGGACTCCTCTGTATGTAATAGACTGCTTTTCTCTTACAGCTTTTAGTATTCTTTTTTTATGTCTTTATTTTGTGTTTTAATTATGATGTGTCTTGGTGTTGACCTTTTTGGATTCATCCTTAATAGAACTCTCTCTGCTTTTCGAACTTGTGTGACTTTTTCTGTCATCAATTTAGGGAAGTTTTTAGCTATGATTTCTTCAATCAGATTCTCTATTTCTTGTTCTTTCTCTTCTTCAGGAACTCCTATGATATGAATGTTATTTCTGTTCATGTTGTCACAGAGCTGCGTTGTTTTTTGTTTTTTTTTCTTCCAAAGACAGAGAGAGAGAGAGAGAGAGGTATAGACAGGGACAGACAGACAGGAACAGAGATATGAGAAGCATCAATTATTAGTTTTTGGTTGCACGTTGCGACACCTTAGTTGTTCATTGATTGCTTTCTCATGTGTGCCTTGACCGTGGGCCTTCAGCAAACTGAGTAATCCCTTGCTCGAGCCAGTGATCTTGGGTCCAAGCTGGTGAGCTTTGCTCAAACCAGATAAGTTCACGCTCAAGCTGGCGACCTCAGGATCTTAATCCTGGGTCCTCTGCATTCCAGTCCAATGCTCTATGCACTGTGCCACCACCTGGTCAAGCATCACAGAGCTCTCTTAGAGTTTCCTCAGACTTTTTGAGCCTCTTTTCTTTTTGCTGCTCTGTTTCTGTGCTTTTGTTTATCTTGTCCTCTAATTTGCTGATTCAATCCTGAACTTCATTCATCCTGCTTTTAATTTCTTCTAGTGTGGTCTTTATTTGTACTATTGTATTTGTCATTTCTGACTGATTCTTTTTGATTATTTCAATGTCCTTTTTTATATTTGCTATTTCTTTATATAGGTACTCATTATGTCCATCCATTGTTGCTCTAAGATCTTTGAGCTTCCTAAAAATTATTATTTTAAACTCTACATATGGTAATTTGGTTATTTCTGATTCATTCAAATTTTTTCTGGGAAATTCTCTTGATTCATTTGGGTTGAATATCTCTGCCTTCTTATTTTGTCTGTGTATAAGAAGGGTGTGGTACAGGAGTCTGATGGGTGTGGCCTCTGTTTTCCCTAGGTGTGGTCTGTCTGCAGGCCCACAACCTCCTCTGCTCCTGCCTCAGGCTTGCCTGCACCGGCCCTTAGTGGTGGTCGTTGCAGTGTCCGCCTCGCCTCCATGGGTAGTGTTGTGTTCAAGTGCCCGGGCTGCAAGCCTTAGCCAGCTTGGCCTCCTCACCTCTCCCATGGGTGGGGCTGCACTCCTGCACTCAGCTGCATGTCTCAGCCAGTTCCCTGGCTTTGTCTTGCCCCTGCAGGTGGGACTGCATGTGGGACCACTCTCGCTTGCCAGCCCGCAGCTGTGGGTTGAACTGCTTTCATGTGCCCCTTTTGCTTCTATGGTCACCCTCAGCCTCCACCCCTGCCTAGCGGGACTGCACTTGTACCGGGCCTCTGTTGTGGCTTTCCTTGACTTCCACTCCTGCAGGTAGGACTGCACTCGCATCTGGGCCACAGCCGCAGCCAGACCCCGGCTTCCGCCCCTGCCCATGGGACCTGCTTCTGCGTTCCTCCACTGTCTGCCCTCCAGCAAGCCCTCAGCAGTGTGTGTGTCGGAGGGGCAATGCAGCTCAGACCTTAGCACTCAATACTGTATCCTTGATGGCTTTCTGCTTCTAAGTGACTTTGCTCTGAGTGCAGCAGGAGAGTTTCTGTTTGGCTGGTGACCTGCTTCTTTTTTCTGGTATTGCTGGTTCCAGGAAAAATATTCACTTTAGTTTTGGGGAGTGACTCAGTTCAGGGGTTAAGGTGGCTATCCCTCAAAGTGTTTCTCTCTGTGTTTCCTGGATTACTTTCTCTTCCTGCTACTCTGGTACTCTCATCTCTCCCTGTTCCCCAGAGCCCTTGGTGAGTGGTTGTAAAAGAGGTTTTCTGCATGGTCCCTTTAAGAAAACCCTGGGTCTGAGAAGTCTGTCTCTTTCTCGCAAACAGTATCCTGGATTCTCAGCTAAATACCATCCATCCATCTCTTCTAGGCTCTGGGGCTGCAGGCTGGAGCTTCATTCCTGGGGCCCAGGACCCTCCCCTCTCCGCTAAACTCACTTCTTGCCACACGAGTCCCTCCAGGCTGCCATTCACTCCCAGGAGCTGGGCGACCCTCTCCACCTTTCTGCTTTTCCTACCAGTCTCAGTGTGGCTTCTTCAGTAACCCTTGGTTAAATAGTCCTCTCAGTTTAGTCCAAAGTTGATTTTTCCAAATAATTGTTCTTAAAATTAGTTGTAATCCACTTTGGTTCTGGGAGGTGGAAGTTGGAATGTCCACCTATTCCATTGCCATCTTGCTGCCTACTCTGTCTTATTTTATCTTTCTTCTATTTCTCTTTGTTTTTCCAGTTTGAATAATTTTATTGATCTATTTTTTTTTAACTTAAAATAATTACAGAGTTAAAGGAGTTGTTAGAATAATAGAAAGGGTCCTGTCTTTTCTTCATGTTGTATCTCCTAGGGTTAAAATTTTACTAGTTATAGTATAATACAAAAGGCAGAAAGCTAGCATTGGTACATTAGAGTTAAGTAGACTTATTCAACGTTCACAATTTTAAAGCTTTCATTTATTTATTCATATGTCTGAATGTATGTATATATGTATTTCTGTGCAATTTTATTCCATGTATAGATTTGTGTTAGCACCACTACCCCAATCAAGATACAGAACTGTTTTACCACCACAAAAGAAATCCCTGAAGCTACCTCTTTTTATTGACACTCACCCCTTTCTCTATTCCTTTCTATCCCCTGATGCCTGCTAATCTGGTCTTTATTTCTATAGTTTTGCCACTTTGAGAATGTTATATAAATAAAATCATACAGTATGCAATCTTCTGAAGCTGGCTTTTTTTCACTAAACATAGTGCCAAGTTGTTGTCTATATCAATAGTATATTCTTTTTTCTATTTGAGTATTATTCAAATAGATGCATGGATGGATGTATATAGTTTGTTCAACCATTCACCCACTGAAATATATGTGGACTGTTTTCAGTATTTTGCTTTTATAAATAAAGCTGTTGTGAACATTTGTGTATAAATTTTTGTGTAAATATCAATTATAATTTATTTGGGAAAATGTCCATTAGTGTGATTTCTGGGTCATATGGTGCATATTTAATTTGGTAATAAATTGCCAAGCTATTTTTGAGAGTGGCTGCACCATTTTACATTTCCTCTAGCAATGTTTGAGAGCTGTAATTACTCTGCATTTTAACCTATTTAAGTTCATTGATTCTTTAACTGTGTCAAGTATACTGATGAATGGACCAAAGAGATTTTTAATCTTTGTTTCTACATTGATTTTAATCATTTTCATTTTACTTTATTTCCACTTCTTAGATGAAATTTTATTTATTTATTTATTTTTATACATGTTGTCCACTTTTTGGAGGGCAATTTTCTCAGTCCTTATATTTCTTTCTGCTTACCAATAGAGAGTTGTCTTCAGAGGTAGAGAAACAAAAATTTGAACTAACTTAAGTGTGCTGTCCTTTGGGATCTTAACCAATCAAATCTTATTTGCTTTGGTTGCTCCACGAGGCATGTAAACTAGCTGACTTTTTGTTAGTGTTTTTTTTTTTATGATTATTAAAGTTACACATTTTATTTGCTTATTTTAAGAAGTTGGCTTGAGTGTCAGTGAGAAGACTCATGTGCTCCATAGTTAGTTACAAAGTAAAACATTTTCTTCTCCCTTATCTTTCCTGTGTCTTCCATGAATTTATTAGATGTTGTGTCTATTAAGTGCATTAAACTCTGTGATTAATTTTATTTCAGGATACAGAGGAAATTAAGTTTTTGTTTAAATTAGTAAACTATTATTATTTTTTTAGAAAATTAGAGATTTACAGAAAAATTGAGCATACAGCATTGAGTTCCCATGTTTTCTTCTTTCCCATCACAGTTTAACCTATTATTAATTTGTTGCATAAATGTGAAACATTTGTTATAATTAATAAACCAATGTTAGTATATTGTTATTAACTAAAGTCCCTGTTTACATTTGACTTCACTCTTTGTGTGTACAATTCTATGGGTTTTGAAAACTGCAGAGTCATCTATCTACTATTTCATTATAATATAGAATGATTTTATTGTGCTAAAAATGGCCCCTACACTTCATCTATTCATGAGTCACCAATTCCCCCTGTATTATGAAAACATTAAACTTTAGCTGTTTTACAGTTTTGCTTTTTTTGGAATGTCACATAAATGGAATCATATAATATGTAACCAGGCAAAGTTATTCCACTGAATGACATGCACTCAGATCCTCTGTGATTTTTCATGTCTTGATAGCTTATCTCTTTTTAGCACTAAATAATATTCCATTGAATGGATGTACCACAGTTCATCTGTTCTTCTAAAGAAAGACATTAAGTTGCCTACAGATTTTTCAGTTATGAATAAAGTTGCCAGAAGCATTTCTGTATAGAATGTTGTGTAAACCTACTTTTCAAGTCATCTGAGTAAATATCTGGGCTGTGATAGCTGAATCATATGGTAAGCATATGTTTAGCTTTGTAACAAACTGCCAAGTTGTCTTCTAAAGTGGTTGTAGAATTTTGTATTCCTATAAGCAATCTGACCAGTATTCATTCCCCATTCTGATTGGTGTGTAGTGAAATGTTATTGCTGTTTTAATTTGCAATTCCTTAGTTACATATGATACTGAACAACTTCTTATTTGCTTATTTTTTCTTTACATATCTCCTTAAGGAATCTTTAGTTCTTTCATCTATTTCTTCTTTAAGTTTTATCAGTTTTTTTGTCATGTATTCTGATGCTTTGTGTTAGGTGCACACACATGAAGGACTGTTACTGTCTTCTTTGAGAATTGACACTTTTATCATTATGAATTGTTCCTCTTTATCTATGGTTATTTTCCTTGTTTTTAAGTCTCTTAAAAAGACTAAGTGGTGAACTTAAGTGGTGAACACAAAATACAGATGATATATTATAGAATTATGTACATGAGACCTATGTACTTTTAATAACCAGTTACCTCAATAAATTCAATTATGAATTTCAAAAAGAAATTAATGTAGTTGTCCCAGATTTCTTTTTATTAACATTAGCATAGTATATATTTCTCCATCTCTTTACATTTACTCTCAATGTGTTTTTTAAATATTAACTGTATCTCCTGTAGACAATATATAGTCATGTTTTGTGATTTTCAGTTTAATAATGGCCTTTGATTTTAATACTTGTATTTAGACCATTCATCTTTAAAGTGATTATTCATACAGTTGGAATATCTACCGTGTTTCTATTTGTTGACCTTGTCTTATGTTTTTTTCTTAAATTTTTCTTCTTCTGCATTTTCTGATTTTAACTGAATTTTTTATTCCATTCTCTCTCACTCATTGCCTCTCTTAAAGTAACACTAATGGTTGTAATAGTTTGCAATATACATTTGTAACTGATATGAATCCACTTTCAAATGACACCATATCACTTTATAAGTAGTGCACATACCTTATAACAGAGTATATTCAATCCTCCCTCTTGTTACTTGTAACATTGCTGTCGTTTACTTCACTTATCCATATGCTATAACCCAACACATTGTTATTTTATTACTTTTAACAAACACTTATCTATTAGATCAATTAAAAATAAGAAAATACTCAAAAACATTGGTACATAAAGACACATGCACTCCCATGTTCATTGCAACCTTATTCACAGTGGCCAAGACATGGAAACAACCAGTGTCCCTTGATAGAGAGGGTTGGATAAAGAAGATGTGGTACATATATACAATGAATACTACTCAGCCATAAGAAATGATGACATATTGCCATATACAACAACATGGATGGATCTTGAGAACATTATACTGAGTGAAATAAGTAAATCAGAAAAAGCTAAGAACTATGTGATTTCAGTCATAGGTTAGATATAAAACTGAGACTCATGGACATAGATAAAAGTAAAGTAATTACCAGGGGGAGGGAATTTAGGGGAGGGGAGTAAAGATGGACGAATATATGGTGACAAAAAATTATCTAATTTTTTTTTTTTTGTATTTTTCTGAAGCTGGAAACAGGGAGGCAGTCAGACAGACTCCCGCATGCGCCTGACCAGGATCCACCCGGCATGCCCACCAGGGGGCGATGCTCCACCCATCTGGGGCGTTGCTCTGCTGCAACCAGAGCCATTCTAGCCCCTGAGGCAGAGGCCATAGAGCCATCCTCAGTGCCTGGGCCAACTTTGCTCTAATGGAGCCTTGCCTGCAGGAGGGGAAGAGAGAGCAGAGGAAGGAGAGGGGGAGGGGTGGAGAAGCAGATGGGCGCTTCTCCTGTTGCCCTGGCCAGGAATCGAACCCGGGACTCCTGCACGCCAGGCTGACACTCTACCACTGAGCCAACCAGCCAGGGCCAAATGATCTATTTTGTGTGATGAGTGTACAACATAATCAACAGTTCAAATGCTATAAAAATGTTTACCTAAAACCTATGTACTCTTATTGATCAATGTTATCCCATTAAATTTAATTTTCTAAATAAAATTTTTAAAAAGAATTAAAAAAAATAAAATTTTATTTTACTTGTATTTATTTCTTCTCACTCTTGCATTTCTACATAGATCTGTGTTCCTGACATATCATTTTTCTTCTTTCTGAAGGATTTCTTTAACATTTTAATCAAAGAAGGCCTACTGGCCATTAATTTTCTCAAGGTATTTGGTTTGTTTGAAAAAGTCCTTTATCTTTCACTTAAGGGCAGCAGTTCTCAACCTGTGGGTCGCGACCCTGGTGGGGGTCGAACGACCAAAACACAGGGGTCGCCTAAAGCCATCGTGACCCACAGGTTGAGAACCGCTGCTTTAGGGGAATATTTGCTGGATACTGAATTTAAGGTTGGTGGTATATATTCTTTCAGTCTTTAATATCTCTTCTTGTTTGCATGATTTCTGAAGAGAAGCCCAGCACAGCTCTTATCTTGACTCCTGTAGGGGTGATGTTCATGCTCTCTTACTGCCTCCAACCTGGTTTTTTATTTCTTCATGTTTTCTCTCCTCTTTTCCTTTTATTTTCTTCAGTTTTAATATGGTATCCTAGGTTTAGATTTTTTTAGTACCTATCCTTCCTGGTATTCTCAAGCTTCTTGGATTTGTGATTTTATATCTGTTATTAATTGTTGTCTGTCATTATTATTTCAATTATTTCTTTTTATTTCTTCTTCTGATATCCCTATTTTGTGTATGTTATACTTTTAAAAATTGTCTCAGAGTTCTTGGATATTTCATTACTATTTTCCCATTCTACTTTTTCTTTTCTTTTTGCATGTCAGCTTGGGAAATTTCTATTGACATATTTTTTAATTCATTGATTGTTTCCATGACAGTGACTGGTGACTGATGCTTCCTCTTCTCTAATGGTCTGCAGGCTGATAATATCTTCTGCTACAAATATGCTAATTAACTAAGATAATTCTGCTTGAGGCTTGAGCAGGCCTCTTGTCAGGAGAGAGGTGAAGAAATATACACAAAGTAATGACTATTTTTCAATGATTCACAGGAGTCTCTGTTATGGGACTCCAATCATCAGTCAACCAACCAATTAGGAACAAAGGAACCAAGAAGTTTCACACTCTTTCTTGGATCACTTTCTTTGCCTACCTGCCCACTCGTGTATTGTCAGCTCAGCCCTTGGCCCCTCTCCTCTTTCCTTCCCTTCACAATAAAAGTTGCCTGGATTCCAGGCTTTTTAAAAATGAATCTGAGAATGAATTCTCCCATCTTCTTGAACAAAGCCTTCATGACTGATAAACGTTTCCTTGATCCAAACTCTGATCTACTGAATGTTGGCCTTTATTCTGAAGCATTGGACACACAAATTTTGGACCTTTAACACCTGCTGGTCTTTACTTGAATTAATCTCACAAAAATCTTATAAATAAGAATTAACTTAAATTTGCAAGAGAACAAAGATTTAAAACCAGGATTGGGGAATAAAAATCACCTGCTGGTCTTTACTTGACTTAATCCCACAAAAATCCTATAAATAAAAATTAACTTAAAGTTGCGAGAGAGCAAATATTTAAAACCAGGGTTGGGGAATGAAAATCACCATATTTTCCCCTCTGTTCTATTTTATCTAAAGTATAAGTAGGTGTTAAGGAATAAAATTTATTTGGGCTAAGAGGCTATTACTTAAAGCACAGAAACAGTAATGGCTTTGAGTAAAATTGCAGAACAAAATAGACTGAGTTTAGTCCATCATTTTAAAGGATAGCTGAAGCTACCTCTAAAATAAAAAGAGTGGCTTCTAATTTATTGTACATTAGAAAGAGAAAAGCTATTTATACTGCTCTTTATATTCTCTGCACAAATCTGTTACTTTAAGGAATCTCTTCTGTGATTATTTTTATAAAAATATCCCTTTCCATCCACTCAATCCACAGTAGTCTTAGCCGAGTATGGCTGATTTACATTTTTGGAACTCCAAGGTATAAGAAATGGAGTGCATTCTGAATTTTTTATTGATTTAATTGCTTCTGGGTGTGTGCATTACCATGTGTTTTATGTTATGTACTTATGGAGCTCTGCATTTCATTAAATGAAATTGTAAGTCAGTTGGTGATCTAAACAAATATTGGAATGGGAGAATTAGAAAAATAGGGTGCGGAGATTGTTGGCATAATGATATCAAATATCCAAAAGCCACAAAAATTTTAATGGCTTTTAAAACACTGTATAGACTTCTTAGAAAACATAGAGTGGAGATTTATTTAGTTATATCTCTCTTAGGCAACAGTGCTTAGCCGGTAAGATTATTTTGAACTAAAAACAGGGCTTCACATATTGAAAATGGATACCTCTAGTGCGAGTGGCCAGTTCTATTGAAATAGTCTATATCTAATGGAAAGGTTGCTAAAGGGCATGCATGAATGGTTGTTCAAATTTTTTAAATTTGAAATGAATTTCTCTTCTTATCACAGTAGATATATATTGACTTTCTTATTTTCTTATTGTTTTTATCAAAATGATAAAAATAGATAGTCTTTCACTCCATCCTTCATATATCTGGGCCATGTAAATACCCAAGTATTGTGTGGTATAAAGTCCAGTACTCTATTATTGTTACAGTTGTTGTTATATTATTACTAGTGGCAGCAGTACTGGTATACAGCGGTAAGTGATAAGTGAAGAAAACACTGTATTTTTCTTCATGAGGCTTAAGTCTATTGAGACAATAAACAAGTAAACATATACAGAAATAACTCCAAACTATGAAGAACTCTGATAAAAAATTCCTGTGGGTGTTGAGGAGAAATCAATAAATATATGTTTGTCAGGGAGACTCTTTCAGGACTTGAGACTTTCAAAATGAAGTGTAAAAAGTGGAAATAAACCAGAGACATGACTGTTAAATCTTCTCATTGGGAAGATGGTCATGGCATTCTTTGTTTTGGGCCTTATATTTGGTTTGGCTGAAATTGCAGCATATGTGGAAATTTCTTAAAGCCTGGCTTCACTTCTAGAACAGGACTGATAACTAGTACATGGCACAGTTATGTTAAGGATTCAATATTACAATGTTCAAAAGGGACTTGCCATACAGGATGCATTAAATTATGTTAATTATTATGATTTTCACATTCTGTTCCTTTTCCCATTTAACCACATGATATAAGAAATATTTACACAGATTTATGAGTAAATTGGTATCTGGGGAGAACTCAGCTTGTCAATCATCTTATTGTGGGGACCCTAATGGTGATATCCAGGATGTGAGCTCTGGTTAACAACATAAACTGCAGAAGCAGTCTAGCCCCTATGCCTTTCTGGGCTGCTTGCCTCAGCTCAAGCTCCCATGCATTTTGAGGGCAGCCATGACTCTTTGGGTTGCCTAACCCAGCAACTGACATCACCTCACTGGTGTAATGCTGGCCCCATGCCACTATTGTCCCTAAACACTATATCTACCATGCTGGCGCTGCTGGGGATGGGGGGGGGGCTACAGGGGCTACAGGACAACATGGAATGAGGAAAGAACTCTAGGATAGAAGGGAACTGAGGGACAGCATGACATTAGGAAAGGGGTATAGGACAGCACAGAATGAAGGAATAAAGTACGTCTCATATTCCTCCAGCTCCTTGTGCTTTTTTACACTTTAGGAATCTCACTACCTGCACCATCCCTTGTGGAGCAGGTGGGCTCCAACATTTAGCACAGTGAACAACATGAGCACTGACACTCAAGAATTCCTGTCTTTTTACTACTTGGATTTTTTTAAATCTAAATTCACTAATCACCCCCAATTTTTGTTCATTTTGATTATAC
Source organism: Saccopteryx leptura (assembly GCF_036850995.1). NCBI lineage: Eukaryota > Metazoa > Chordata > Mammalia > Chiroptera > Emballonuridae > Saccopteryx > Saccopteryx leptura. The sequence goes on along the minus strand of NC_089513.1, from coordinate 59,177,349 downwards.
TTTTGTAAAATAAATACTTATGTTGCTCCTCTTTTTTTTTTCCTTTAAAAATCAACAAACCAATAAGCAAAAACAAAACTTCAACCCACATGCAATCTTCACCAAACACTGACAGAATTCAGAACAGATTTATGTAGAACTGGTGTCAAAGGCTCTCTAACCTTAAAGGAAAAGAAGTTTCTGAAGTTATAACGTTTCTCAAAATCAGTAGTTTGGTGATAAATTTACTATAATCTAATTCACGTTTATGTTTCTCCATCCTCTAAATTTCTAACAGTATTTGCTAGGTAAAGAGATGTTTACAGACTTTATGTCATGTATACAAAATGTATAAAGTCTTTAGGTACAGACATTAATGGCACTATGGTGTCTTTACAGTTTTCATGAACTCTTGAATATCTTTAGGTAATTTTTAAAATATTTTTTTCTGAGCCTACCTCTACAGGACTCCTATAGGACACCTGAAGTTCTTCTATATAGCCCACTGGTGCTCTATTTATTTAAGTATTTTTCCCCTGTGTTTTATCATTTTGGACAGTTTCCATTGCTATGTTTCCTCTCCTGTAATGTCTAACCCACTGTTTATCCCAGGGGTGGTCAACCTTTTTATACCTACCGCCCACTTTTGTATCTCTGTCAGTAGTAAAATTTTCTAACCGCCCACCGGTTCCTCAGTAATGGTGATTTATAAAGTAGGGAAGTCACTTTACTTTATAAAATTTATAAAGCAGAGTTACAGCAAGTTAAAGCATATAATAATAATTACTTACCAAGTACTTTATGTCAGATTTTCACTAAGTTTAGCAGAATAAATCTTTATAAAACAACTCACTATAGTTAAATCTATCTTTTTATTTATACTTATACTGTGGTTGCTCTGCTACCGCCCACCATGAAAGCTGGAACGCCCACTAGTGGGCGGTAGGGACCAGGTTGACTACCACTGGTTTATCCTATTCAGTTATTTATTTATTTATTTATTTATTTATTTTACTTTAGGCATTGTGTGTATGTGTTTTGTTTTGCTTTGTTTTAAACCTAGAATCTCCTTTGGGTAATTCTGTATCTCTAGTTAACATGCTCAATATTTCCTCTACTTCTTTAATACATATATTATAGACATAATGACATTTTAATGTTCTTTTCTACTAATTCTGACATTTCTTGTCTGTTTGTATTGAAGGATTGATCCACTCATTATGGATTGCATTTTCCTGCTTCTTTGCATGTGCCTGGTTAGATCTGACTGGAGTGACCTATATTGTGAAATTTATCTTGCTAGGTGTTGAATATTTTTGTATTCCTGAAAATATTCTTGAGCTTGGTTTAGAAACAATTGATCTTGTCAAGGCTCAATTTTAAGTTTTGTGAGTAAAATACCCCTTTGAGTATTTTACCTGATTTGCCATGCAGTGGGGTATCACACCAATAAAAGATGACATCCTGGCTGATGCACTGTCTCTCACACAGTTCTAGTACTACAGCATTTGCTGTAGACATCCTTGTCACAAATAATTTTCCCATATAACTAATTGGTTACATGGCAATTTTGTGGTTAAAAAAAAAAAAGATGAAATTAGGCCCTGGCTGGTTGGCTCAGGGATAGAAAGTTAGCCTGGCATGTGAAAAGTCCCAGGTTTGATTCCCAGTCAGGACACACAGGAGAAGTGACCATCTGTTTTTCTACCCCTTCTCCCCACACTTTCTCTCTCTCTCTCTTCCCCTCCTGCAGCTATGGCTCAAATGGTTCGAACAAAGTTGCAGCTGGGCTCCATGGCCTTTCCTCAGGTGCTAAACTAGCTCGGTTGCCAAGCAACAGAGCAGCTTCTCAAACAGGCAGAGCATTGCCTGATAGGGGGCTTGCCAGGTGAATACCTATTGGGAGCATGTGGGAGTCTGTCTCTGCCTCCTGCCTCTCACTTAATAATAATAATAAAAAGGATGAAATTAAAAAGAAATTATTTATTTATTTTTTTCCTGTATTTTTCTGAAGCCGGAAACGGGGAGAGACAGACAGACTCCCGCATGCGCCCGACCGGGATCCATCTGGCACGCCCACCAGGGGGCGACGCTCTGCCCCTCCGGGGCCTCGCTCTGTTGCAACCAGAGCCACTCTAGCGCCTGGGGCAGAGGCCAAGGAGCCATCCCCAGCGCCCGGGCCATCTTTGCTCCAATGGAGCCTTGGCTGGAGAGGGGAAGAGAGAGACAGAGAGGAAGGAGAGGGGGAGGGGTGGAGAAGCAGATGGGCGCTTCTCCTGTGTGCCCTGGCCGGGAATCGAACCTGGGACTTCTGCACGCCAGGCCGATGCTCTACCACTGAGCCAACCGGCCAGGGCCTAAAAAGAAATTAAATAAAAAAGTCTTTATCATAAAATACAAAATATTTTAATATATTTAAAATGTGTGAAGATTCATGGCAATAGTGCGCAAATAACTTTTTTATTTGTGAGTCACACCTACCATATTGTTTGCTCCATAAGACGCACCTGACCATAAGACACATCTAGGGTTTTAAGGAGGAAAATAAAAAAAATATTCTGAACCAAATGGTGTTTTAAAATATTTAATAAAATACCATATTTTTCACTCCATAAGATGCATGAGCATTTTCCCCTCTACTTTTGGGGGAAAAAAGTGCATCTTATGAAGCAAAAAATACAGTAAGTCTTCATTCTATAAGAAATTGGTTGAATTTAGCAACATTACACAGGGCCCCTTACCTCTCTTTCTCCTCCCAGTGGCGTGTGTTTCAAAATAAGAAACCAACACTGGGGGCAAATCATCATCATCTGGAAGAAATGCTATTTTAAGGCCACTCCCACATATACTCATCACTGTATAGACCTCTATAAGGGCTAGCTAAAATTTATACATAATATAAAAGTGGGAGTAACTGGAATAATTTCGTCAATGGAAAAATGAGACCAAACTTAACAACTATATATCTTAAATGCATTGCCTGCTGAAGGTGGTTAATTCATCAATGGAGACACTAAACCCAACAAACAAAGGCTGTCAACCAGTTACTTATTTCTTTTATGGCAAAATTTCCTTACAATCAATTAGCTATGAGGCAAAAATGTTTGCAGCAAAAATGCTTCAGGCAAAGATGTCTGTGACAAATGTGCTATGATGAAAACACTGGACGTGTTCCTGCACTTGAAGGATATGAAGGAAATATGAAGACTGTAACCTTGCATGGATGTGGGAGCAACATTGGCTTATTGGAAAGACATAATAATAGGGCAGGATGAGTAATGAACAACTTGAAGTAACCTGGGAAAGCCAGAGGGCCAGCCCCCTTGGGAATACTTAACGAAAACTTTATCTCCTAAAGCTGAAAGACAGAGTGAAGCACAAACCCTAGTCTCCATCATAAGAAGAGCAGAGCTCCAGAGGGTGAATTCTTAGACAAGCAGATCTCTTCCATTGTGATCAGAGATCCAATAATGAAAAAAAATAGGATAATGGAACTTGGAGTAGGATTATCTCGTAAATGCAATTAGGTATTTAAAATGCCCAGATTCTTTTGAACTCATTGGGCCTACAAAAGTAGCCCACTTCTTGTTAGAAGATTAAACCCACCCCACTCATTTGTTTGAGGGTCGTGTAGAGGCCCCAGGTGAGGAAGGTTCCTTAAGAGGCAATGCATGTCCCCTTCTCTGGGTTGGCCACCTCCTTCTCTTGGAAACTTGACCAATAACAAGGATCAAATCCCAGAACACGAACTGGAAATGTGATGGACTCGCTGAGGAAATAAAGAGATGAATTTCCAAAGAGTTTCTAGAGCACCAACATGCTTTTAATAATTCCATTCTAAAAAATAAAGCCTTATTTATTTCCACATGTAATGCAAGCTGTTACAGAAACTTTATTTTAGCTATTTTCATGCTAAAAATGGAAGTTTTATCTTATATCTGACCTACCTCTCCCCTGAAAAAGAACAAAATAATAAACTTGGTAGAAAATCATGACAGATTGGAGCATATTGATAAATTTCTTTCATAGTGTTTAGTTAGTAGCCAGTGAATAAAATTTATTAAAAGGAGTTTTGTAACACTTTGGAATGAATAACCACAAACTAAAAGTAGAAAGATGTTTCTTTATTTTAAAATATGAACCTGAATTGTTAGTGGGTGCATTCTTAATCTCTATGTAATAAATGAATACAATCACTTGGTATATTCAGAACCAATAGTGAATCACTAAATCTTAATGTACTTGTACATATATAATGATCTTCAAAATATTTCAGGCTGTATAGCATATTGATAATGAAATGTGTATAAACAGATCCTAACATAAAAAAATTGTTTAAACTCTTCGAAATAGAAAATCTTTACATATAAAGAGAAAAAATATATAAATATATTAATTGTACAACAATACTTTTATTCAATCAAAATTATATATATAATAAGTACAGTATTTGGCTAAAAATTAAATTAAAATGTTTTAAAAATAAATTTTTTATTATACTAAATGAAGTTAGGATTTAAAAGTATTTTTCTACTATCTTCAAGACAGAAAAGTGGAGTAACTTATCATTGTCCCTGACAGATTTTAATTTGAGAAATAATGATTTTATTTCTAATGAGCTTATTCCTTTAGTTTTAGGAGGCTTTTTATTTCATGGTCTCAACAAAACCCTTTTATTAAGAGTCATTCCAGGCATATGTGTACATTTTTCTTAGGTGATCTCTAAACAGCACTAATGAAAATTAATTCATTGCATAAATATTATTATGTAAAATTATTAAAATAATCCCCCAACCAAAATTATTGTGAGTACTCTAAATCTAAAACAAAGTAATTGACCACAACTATTCTAAGAGAGTGTTTGTTGTTATAGATTTTTTTCTAATGTTAATGTTAACAAAGAACTCTGATAATTTTAAAATGTCATTATTTTGTCTAAGAAGAGTTTTAGTTTCTTTTTCTTCAATGCTGTCATTCATGTTTACTAAGGCATTGACTTTTCACTTTGTATGAGCTTATCACATGAAACGTCAGATATAATACACTGTGATTGTTGGATATCAGGGAGATGTATATGCAAAAAATTTAGAGATTTCTCTAAAATCAACACACACAATTTCCTTAAAAATTACTTAATTTAGAGCAATTCTACTCTCAGCCAAGGGACAAATTTATTGCTTCACATGAAACAACTAAAAAACCAGGATAAAATATATAAAACAATGGTTTTTATATACCTGGTACCAGGCAGCACAGAACTGATCCTTGAGAGATGGGTAACAAATGAAGTGAGCTCACCATCGCCCCATCTGACTGCCTGGATAGAGTTTCCAGGCTGCAATATCCCCAAATTTGCTTAGCCATCCATCTTGATTTGAAGAGATGGGGCAGGGGACATGGGGAGTCCACAGATGCGCAAGTTCACACAACAGAGAATAGATTAGGGAAAGCCTCAAAGAGAAAGTGCTCTGGTAGTCTTCACGTCAGGTTCAGGTCCATCATCACAGACATGTGAGAAAGCCACACACCCAGGAAAGAAACACCCAGAGGAGCAGAAGAAACAATTTCAGAAACTCCCTCAACCCTAGGAGTTCATATTTCTACCAGCCAGGATGGTGACCTTAGAAGTCACCACTGAAAAAACCAACAGTTATAGCACTAGGGCATGGTGAAGGCTATGAAAATTATACCAATCACCAGAAGTGGTGTCCTCAATGCCAGCCTGCCAGTGAGTGATCCAACCCTAGACGGCTTTTTAAAGTCTGTTTTCTAGGTTGACTCCTGGTACCAACCTTCTTAGACTGGGTTTCCTGAAGGTAGAATCAGAAACAAAGATTTCATACAAGAACTTTGAGGAGTACTCTCAGGACGTGTACTTATGAGAAAGAGAGAGGGCAGAGGGGAAGCTGACTCATAACACAGCTGCAAGTCATTCTGCATCCAACGCTGTGAACTCTGGAACTGGAATGGCTCTTCAGAGGTGTCCTAAATTGGGCAGACTGGCAGACCTTTGACAGCTTGCACCAGCCAATCATTGATGCAGTCCTAACCTGGGTGCGGTGGTCCCTTGGGGCTGAGGAGAATTCCCAAGGTGGAATGCAATTATGAATAGTCAGCAGGTAACATTTTCAGCAGTGAGTGATAACTGCCTCACCCTTCAAGAGGGGATCTGGCCATAGTATATATTAAAATAGAGTTTAAAATAAAATATGTCACTTGCAGAATGCTACATCTTAAAAGTCTACTTTAACTCATATTTTTTCTTTGAGCCTGGTAATTAATGAATTAAGTCTGTTTTAACTGAGATCATTGGTGTTGAGTATTTTGTTTACCTGTGTTAGCAGAGTTTACCTGTACCAAACGATATTCATTAAATGTAACTAGAAACCAAGGTGGAAGGCTTTCTTCGGATTTCTCTTTTTGTAGTGTCTTTCTCAGAAATCAAAAGAGTGCAAAAATCTTATTTCTTTTTTTTCAAAGTCATGGCTTAAAATTTTAAATCACCAATGAGATATACAATGGTGCGCCTTTCTTCTTCTTATAAAACTGAAAGTAACTTTGGCCCCTCTTCATGTTGATAACAAAACAATTTCTTGGCAGTTTGCGGTATCATCTGGTTTTAAAGCTGACCCTTGAATCAAATTTTGGCCTAAGTCAGACTGATATCACCCTTTGTTATGATACCTTCTCCTCAAACTGGGAAGGGAGGCTAGGGCTTACATTACTTTGGGGAAAAGTTAGGGGCATTTAATTTTTTTTTCCATCCTTTGTACTCAGTAACCTCTGTTATATTTCTTAGTCTTACCTAGTCCTGATTATTAAGGTGGACTGCTTCTTTTCCATTCCTGATATTACTCTACCATGTCAAGGGAGCTCAATCAGTATAACACTTCTAGCTTCCTTCAACTGTTTACCCACTGCAGCACAGAGGAGATAGATTGCCTTACAAGATCAGTAGGTTTAAGAATATTAATCAGGGCTTACTTAGCTCAGCTTTTCATTATTTTTCCCCTTTTGGGAATAAGCTACCTATTTTTATCTATATTGTATATCCAGTTCAATAAGGCAAATAAAAAAATATAAAAGAAATAAAAACAAAATAGGAAGAAGGAAAATTATCTTTGCTGGTGACATCATTTTATATATAGAAAATCATAGGGAATCTAGAATAAAAGTTACTAAAACTTACTAGCAAATTTAGCTAGTGTGCAAGATATAATTTTTATTAAAAAGATGAATTATATTTAAATGAAAATATAAAAACTAATTTTATTTTAATAGGATTAAAAACTAAAATACTTAGAAATAAATTTAATAAAATACATGCAATACTGATATTAATGAAAATTGCAAAAAAAAAATACAAAGAAATCTTAGAACACTTAAATTAATAGATTGAAAGACTCATTATTGTTAAGCTGCAGTGCCCCAAAACTGATTTTATAGTCAATGCAGTGTCACTAAAATCTTAATAAACAGTTTCTTCGGAGACGTTGTAAAGCTAATTTCAAATCATTCAGAAAGGAAAAAATGTTGAATATGCAAATAATCTTGAAAAAATATAGCAAAGTTAGCAGAGACACATTAACTTATTATAAAACTTTCATAGAGCTAGAACTAGCATGGATATATAGACACACACACACACCTACCTTATATGTATGCATATATCTTGTAACTCAACAATAAGAAGAAAACAACTCAATAAAAACCTACGCAGGGAAAACAGCTGTGTTAGGCTTGCTCGCTTGCACTTTGCATCATTAGGGCATGAGCACGTGGCGGAGCCCCCATGGTGATTCCCCTCAGGTTGGATTGCAGATTGCTTGCCCACTACTGTGGCTGTTTTGCTATTCATTTGACTGCTGCTGTGAAAAGTGGTTTTCCCCTGCATGTATATCCATCCGCCTTTGCAAGGGTCTATTAAATGGGAATGGCCCAAAGCTTTCTGGCTCTGCAGTTCCTCTACTGTTTGCCCGAATCCAATGTAAACCTGCCTGGCCTTGGCCACTGGCATTACAACTGGCATAGTGGGTAGGATTCAGATCATATTGGTGAGAAGCCACCAACATCCTTGAAGGGTAGAATGGAGAACTGGCTGCTCTTAAGCATGTGGTTCCCTGTAGTTGATGTGTTGGGGACCGTGGGCTGGGTGTTTTATACAGTCCAGTAAGCAGAATCTGAAAGCTCTGTGTGAGAGGCTGGGTAAAGTAAAAAACTCTATTGTGAGTTTGAAACTGAGTGCCTACAGCAGCAGAAACTGCAACAGTTGCTAGAGAAGGAGGCCAATCACTTTTGAGAGCTCCAGTGTGAAATTCAGGTTGAACATCAATGGTGCCTGTAATTGGGACTGTCACTTGAGAAGGAATCGTGAATTTGAGAACTGCAGTTTGCCCTAGAAGCTGAATGCTGGGAGTGACATTTGTTAGAGAAACGACTGCAGGTTCGAGAGTTCTAGTTTTAGCTTCAGGCTGAGAGCTGGCAGCCACAAGAGCTGAAGTAGTTGCTGAAGAAGGAGGAGGAGGTTTGGACTGAAACTATTATTGACAGACTCAGAGCCCAGCTGGTGGTCACCCAAATGGTAAAAACCCAGCAGCCAAAAGTGACTCAGGGGTAGGCACTACTCCCTACACAAGTAGTGGAGCACTCTGTGGTCTGGCTCTACACCCAGACAGAGTTGATGAATTTAGGGAAAAATTTCAGAAAACCCACTGAGTCCCTGGGACCTTGGTTGCTGTGGTTGTAAGACATAGAAGGTATATGGCATCATGCTCTCTGGAACAGAGATGGAGAAATTAGCTGCTATTACCATGCACTTCTCCTTGATGCAGCGTCTTCAGAACTGCCAGGAAACCATACCCTATTAGGATGGGTAAGGGCTGCCATTTGTACGATCTGGCAGAATGCTGGAGATTTGTAGGGGGCAATGAGTCAACAGTAGTCACATTTTGAGATGCAGCAAGTCCTCTGGGAACTGGGTATGAAGAATGCTGCTTTCAACCTGAGGTCCCATGGACCAGATGAGGAAGTATTTATGGCATGGATCAGGGAGCTTATTTTCTGTAGTGCCTTGTCAGTCCTTTGTGAGTCAATAGTGTCTATTTTGAGCCCCTATGTGGGACAGCCCATCAATGCTGTTACATAGATGGTAGCATTTTGGGGGAGGTGGAGGTAGCATGAAACCATAAGGCTGTGAAGGCTGTTGTCTGTGCTCCCTCCCCAAATAATAAGAGAAGCAGACCTATAAAGGTTACCTGGATGCAGATGTGGGTGGATTTAACTGTGGCTGGGACAGATAAAGATAAATTAAATGACAGGTCAAATAAAATCCTTTTAGAGCTTTGGCAGCAGCTAATGAAAAGGTGAGGAAAGTGCACAACCCAGGCAGCTGCCAAGAAAATGGCTGGTGTTCGTGTTGCATGGGTGCAAGATTACATGACTGAGACAGCTGAGGGAGAGGAGGATGCCCAAGACCTGTTGTCCCAGTTTGAATAGGGGGAAGGCCGAAGGACCCACCTAACAAGGATGAGTGGGGGGGGGGCAGTGGATTCCCTATGTGAAATTGACAATTCACTGGTTCTCTTCTGATGTGCAGCCAATGCTGTCTTAGAAAATAATACGTGCTTTTGCAGCAGGTAAGAGAACTGTCAAGGCAGCACAAGTCTTGAATGTGTTTGACCCTGCCAGGCCCTGTGAGATTGCTGAGGGGTTTGGTTGGGCTTGTGGTAATGGACAGAGTGCTTATGTAATGGACCTTCACGTTGGGTGATTTGCACACACAGCTGGTCTGTCTATCGTGGACTGATCATTGAGCAGTGTAATTGACTCTTGAAGCAGGGACTATGACCAGAAGGGGGCATTGGCTCCCTTATTAGATGGACATGCTGCTTGTGGACAGTATGAGAGACCTTTACAGGGGTTGGGCAGCACTTGTGGAGGCCTTCTTGCACTGGGAAGCTGCTCTTATCCAGTTGCAGAGATGTACCAAGTACACTTTCTTCAGTGGGCATGGCCTCGGACTGCACAGGCCCTCCCACTTACTGTGGGGGAGGGGGCTAGAGGTGGGCCTCCAGTTAACTCCTTTGGCAGAGTGCTCAGGGAGACATTGTCAAGGCATCTTTGTAATTGTCATTTTTGGTGTAGCGTATGCCTTTGTATTCGGTTGCTGTCGTCCGTACTGTTTCTGTTTATGTAATGCACCTCACTCCTTGCATAGGGACCATCGCGGGAAATACCGTTCACATAGATTGTGAGGCAAGCAACCTTAAAGGGGCAAAATGTAAGGAAAACAGCTGTGTTAGTCTTGCTCGCTTGCACTTTGCATGATTAGTGCATGAGTGCTTGGCACATGTGTATAGTTTATGTAAGGCTACAGGTGCTTTGACTCAGGGTAGTTTTGCACAGATCACTCGCCTGCCGCCGTGAAGAACCATTTTGCTATTCATTTGCCTGCTGCCATTAGAAGCGGTTTTCCTTGCCTGTTTGCTCTTCCACCCTTGCAATAACTGGGAACAATTTTTTTTTTCATTTTCTGTTGCATGAGGTTTTAGAACTGTTTCTATATACTTCTCCATCACTGATTCCAAATCTAAAATCTGTTTTTTGGTGCATGATCTAGTTTTTATACAATTTTAATTTCTTTGTGTTAGTTAATGGCATGCATTGGTTTTTAAATTGGAGTTAAAAGGCAACGACTCTTGGATTGAACATAACCACAAGACAATTAAAGTTTTACAAACATCACTTTTACATACTTGCAGTTGTTTTTAAATGTAAAAAAAATATTATCTGATAAAAACACTCTCTTATTTTGTTTTAAGATTAAATCATGGCTTCTTTGAGTAGGTGTAAATGTAAGAATAGTCCTGACACCTCTGTTATATATGTGGCTGTTACACACTTCAACGTCAAAGGTGCAATATTTCATTATCTGTGACACGTGCGTATATTGCCTATTTTCAAGTTCCCCTTGAGGATCAAGATAAGAATTGGGCTCCTCATATTGTGTGTCATAATTGTGAGGAAATGCTTTGTGACTGGACAAAAGGAAAACGCAAAGGAATGCCTTTTGGTATTACCATGGTTTGGCGTGAACCTAAGGACCACAGCAGTGACTGTTATTTCTGTCTGATCCATACAAAGGGCATCGGCAAGAAAAAATGGCATATGATTGAATATCTTAATATTCCTTCACAATACGACCTATCCCACACTCTGAGACACTCCCGGTTCCAGTTTTCAATGGTTTTATTTCTTCTAAGGACGAAGAAAGTGAACATAGTGATCAAGTGCATTTTGATAAGATGCATGAGGAAATGGTTGTAGAATCTGAAGGGTCTTCTTCTGATGCCAAGCAGTCATTAACCCCTCAGCAGTTTAGCCAACCCGAATTGAATGACTTAGTAAGAATGATATAAAAATTGTCCTCAACTTTCTGAAGTATGAGGAGCATAAATGGATCATTTGTGTGGATATTAAAATGGTAAATTTCCTGCTAGGACAACAGAGAGGTTTCACGAAGTATCCTTGCTTTCTGTGTTTGTGGGACAGCTGAGCTCAGGAGAAACACTGGACACAGAAGGAGTGGCCAAAACATGAAGCTCTGGAAGTAGGGATATAAAATATTGTGAAAGAACCTGTAGTTAATCGAGACAGGATCATTTTCCCCCCACTTTACATCAAACTTGGCTTAATGAAGCAGTTTGTTCAGGCTTTGAATAGAGAAAGTGAATGCTTTCAACATATTATTTCTGCTTTTCCTGCCTTGTCTTTCAAGAAGATAAAAGCAGGTGTATTTGATGGACCTCAAATTCGAACCCTCATACATGATGAAGAATTTGTCAGGAAGATGAATAAGGAGGAGAAAGCAGCATGGCAATCTTTTGTGGCAGTGTCAAAGAACTTCCTTGGCAACAAAAAAGCAGAGAACTATGAAATTCTGGTTCAAAGGATGCTGTTGGCTTTCTGCGACATTGGATGTAACATGAGTGTTAAGATTCACTTCCTGAACAGTCACCTTGATAAGTTTCCTGAAAATCTTGGAGCTGTTAGTGATGAGCAGACTACTGTTAGAGCATCAAACAAGATTGTCTTCAACAAGTACACAAATGCAAGAGCTACAAACACAAATTTTTGCCAAATAAAATTTAAATAAGTTTTGCATAAATTTTATGATTAAAATAAGTTTTTTAATATGTTCTATTTTGAAATTGTAGACAAATTCTGAGGCAATCATATCTTTTAGTATATTAGTGTATTACTGCATTATATAAATTATTATATTTTTACAAAGATGATGCCCAAGAAGACATTCTATTTCATTATGTTAAACTAAATGTTGAAAATGTTACAATAAGATGAAAACATAAAATCTTGAATTGCAAAAAAACTGTAGCTTACAGAGAAAAACTTATGTCAGATTTGAGATCAGCACACTCGAATTAGGTAAGAACAAATGTTTTTATGGATGCAACAAAAATTTTGTTCTCCAGTGTAATCTATTAAATGGAAATGGCCCAACACTTTCAGCTATGCAGTTCCTCAACCATCTGCCTTAATCCAATGTCAACCTCGCTGGTCTTGGCCACCTGTATTACACCTTACATAGACTATGCACAAGAGGCTCTGCCATGCGCTCACGCACTAATCCTGCAGAGTGCAAGTGAGCAAGCCTAACACAGCTGTTTTCCCAACACCTTGCAATTATATTTTTGTTAAAAACTGAATACTTGGTCCTGGCCGGTTGGCTCATTCCTGGCCAGGGCACATGGGAGAGGCGCCCATTTGCTTCTCCCCCCCCCCTTCCTCTCTGTCTCTCTCTTCCCCTCCCGCAGCCAAGGCTCCATTGGAGCAAAGAAGGCCTGGGCGCTGGGGATGGCTCCTTGGCCTCTGCCCCAGGCGCTAGAGTGGCTCTGGTCGTGGCAGAGCGACGCCCCGGAGGGGCAGAGCATCGCCCCCTGGTGGGCAGAGCGTCGCCCCTGGTGGGCGTGCCGGGTGGATCCCGGTCGGGTGCATGCGGGAGTCTGTCTGACTGTCTCTCCCCGTTTCTAGCTGCAGAAAAATACAAAAAAAAAAAAAACAACAACAAAAAACTGAACACTTAAATCTGATTTTTCTCTTTCCCTAGTGTTTGCTATTTATTTTATTAAATGTTGTCTCTGTACTGGGGATCAGTCTGAAAGAAAAGCTTATGGTCTAGCCTGACCAGGTGGTTGTATAGTGGATAGAGTGTCAGACTGGAACGCAGAGGACCCAGGTTCAAAACCCCAAGGTCACCAGCTTGAGCGCGGGCTCATCTGGTTTGAGCAAAGCTCACCAGCTTGAACCCAAGATCACTGGCTTGAGCAAGGGGTCACTTGGTGTGCTGTAGCCCCTGGTCAAGGTACATATGAGAAAGCAATCAATGAACAACTAAGGTGTCTCAACAAAGAATTGATGTTTCTCATCTCTCTCCATTCCTGTCTGTCTGTTCCTCTCTCTGTCACAAATATATACATAGCCTATGGCCTAGTCAGGTTATTCCTGAGCTTATTATATTTCTCTGGACATGTGCAGTGGCTTTGTAAATTTTGCTCATATATGCAATTGCTTTGACGTTCTAATCTTCAAATATCAGACTCCCAAAAAGGGAAAGGTGAGAAAGGTGAGGACGGAAAGCAGATGATTGACCTTTAAATCACCTGGAAGCAAATTAAACTGGGAGAGTTTGAGACATTGACAGTCAGTTTCTGTGCCTGCATCTTTCCAGTCAAAGTCAGTCATCAACAATAAGATCACAGAAACCCAATATTTGGAAGAAAAGGTTCTGTTGCTGACCCTGGCTCTAGAAAGTCACACCAGGGACTCATGCATGGCTGCCTGTTTTGCAGCTGAGCAGTAAGGTTTGGGTTGCTGCTGTCATTCCAAATGCTGAAATGAATCACAATTTACCCACCAGTCTTCCCCCTGGAATCTATAAGCCTCCAGTAGACTCCTGAATTCCAAAATAGTACTTCAGACAGTTTCTTCCATTACAATTGTTGTTTGGGTGGAGATATGGATTTCTGACACTTTCTATTCCACCATCTTCCCTGGTTAGTACAGTTTCTTTTTAGTTAAGAAGAAGAAAAAAAACCACACTGTTAATTATGTAGGTAACAAGTCCTAAATTCCCACCAGCAGCAAAAGTTTTGGAGCAAATGACAAAAGTATATCAATGAAATGTTAAATAACTTCACAGTGATAATATTTCAATAGCTCTATGATTTTTTTCTATCAACAATGCAAGGTTTAATTTTCCAAACTTTTTAAAATCTATTTTCTTTCTTACACACACACACACACACACACACACACTAGCATGTATGATTTTTCACCACGTCTTATTCTTAGGAATGATATGAAGCTCAGATTAACTTTTGTTTTTGACTCTTTATAAATTTTCTGGAAAAAAAATGATCCTTTAACAAATTGATAGTCAAAAATGATACCTTGTTTTCATTAAAGACCTCTCAAAGCCACTAAATATTTAAAAAGCCATCTTCAAGAACATTTCCATGGTAATTAGTACATGCAGAGAAATGTCATTTTATCTTATGCTAAACAGAAAACTTTTAGGTTAGCTTAGCTACAAGTAATAGATAAATTCATCCTCGGTTGACAGGGAAGTGGGTATGTTAAAACTATTACAGGTGTGATTGAGCCTCTTCCATTTTATAGCTTGCTTTGCAATGCAACATATCTGTGAGACCAAAGCTTTATTTCCCCTAACCGTGTATTACCAGTAACACAATAATAACGTGGATTTCTGTTATGAGCTAGTTATTTTAAGAGTTAGTCTTTGCAAACATTCTATATCCTTTCCAATTTAATTGATTTTAAAGATTCAGTTTATATTTATGTCAGTTATTGTTTATTCTATGAAAGGCAGCATGAATACTTTTCATTCTGGTTCAACACAAAATTCTTTTCTTTTTTTTTAAAGGTCATTTTCATCATAAGGCTCAATGTCTCTTTTAGCCACAGCTGTTAAGCTAGGTTCCCAGCTTGAACAGAAAATCAATCTTGTGACTGAGTGGCAGCTTTAACAATTTAAGTAGGAGTTAAAACCAAGAAAAAGGCATGACTTATATGTCACAGTAGGTCTTGACATAGGAGTATGGATCTTGACTTACTCAAGATAATATAGAAATTTATAGGACTGCCAAACCAGCAGCCGTGGAGATAATGACATTATAAGGATTTATCCCATTCTTCTTTGGACCAGTGATAATCCCCACTATTATTATTCCCTGCAGAAGAGATTCAATGGAGATAGTTACTACTCTGCTAAATCATACATGTGTGGAATGGCCAAGATAGTATGTTCCCTCTTGAATCCAGCCCAATATAATTGCTGTCACAGCTGCCAGAAAACCATCTACTGTTGCCTGAACCTGCATCAAGGCTGAATTGCAAATTATTAGGTTCTATTCTTCAGTGGATAACTCCACCATTCCAACATCTGCTATCGTGGAGAATCTGTATCTCAATGTCATTTCCAAGTTCCATTGAGACCAGGAAGTCAAGAGTAAAACAAAAACTTTTGTGTTTGTTTTAAAGACTTGTGTATTATTTTTCTAGTATTGTTGCTATAACAGGTTACCACAAATTTAGTGACTTAAAGCAATATGGTTATTATCTTACAGTTCAAGAGATCAGAAACCCTATAACCAAGGTGTTCTTTCTGGAGGTTCTAGGAAAATATCTGTTTTGTTGTCGTTTCCCTCTTCTAGAGGCCTCCTACATTCTTTGGCTTATTGTCTCTTGGCCTCAGTGTCTTTCTCTCTCTCTTTGTTTTTCAGACCTCTGCTTCCACATCACACCTCTCACTCTGACCTTTCTGCCTCTCTCACAAAGATTCCAGTGATCCCATTGGGCCCAGCCAGATAATCCAGAACAATCTCTCTATCCCAAAATTCTTAAATTAGTCACATCTTCACAGTCCCTTTTGCCATGTGAGTTAACATATTTATGAATTCTGGGGATGAGAACATGGACATCTTTGTGGAGACATTATTCTGTCTATGATGGTCTACTCTCTGGCACCCAAAGATCCATGTTCTTCTCACATGCAAGCTGTATTCACCCCATCCCAGTATCTCCAAAAATCTAGAATCATTGCACTTTCTCAGTCCTGTACTATATTCAAAATCATGCCAACTGAAAGTATTCCAAATTCAGCTAGCAAAAAACAGCACAAGAATTTGCATTGTAATAAGAGCACTGGATTCCTTCTACTTTTTTTTTTTTTACATTGATATCTTCAACTTTATTGCTAGGAACACATTCATCTTTTAACATAGCAGTAGTATCTGAAGCCTCCCTTCCAACAGTATAATTTCAACTAACTATAATTGTCATAGTCATCTTACATTTGGCTACAGCCTGAAGGTACTTGAATTTTGCCATGAAAAGACCTGCTTTGAGTAATTGGTATTCCATATGTTGTTCTGATCTATTATGAAAGGTCTGAACTCCTGTTATAATCCATCTTGCCATCTTTCTTATTTTTCTGGTAAATGACTAGAACTATTCTCAACAGTAAGTTAAAAAAACTTACCAGATTGAAACGTGTTAAATTTAAGTCCAATCTGCAAAACTTCCTCCACCAGTTGGATCACTACTTGTTGTGTTAGTAACAGACCTTTCTTTGCTATTAGTCATTTTGTCATTGCAATAGACCATATGCTCCTTAGGTCTCAAGCTTCATGAGGAACCCATAGGAGTTAAATCAGAACTAACTACATCAATGTTGATTTTAAAATAGCATGTTGTCTTCATTGTATAGAGAAAAATGTTTCCACTAAGAAAAGGTGTTTAGTAGCTAAATCAGGAGTTGGATCTAAGAACACCAAATGCAGCACCCTGGTCAAACCTGAGACTTTCCCACCAGTGCCATCTGCCCCATGTAGAGGAGGGGAGAGCACTACTGGCCGATGCTTCATTGCATCTGAGGCTCTGGCCCTGCGTCTTTTTTTTCCCCCATCACCCATAATTCTTTCCTCCCACATCACCCATAATTCTATGGGTAATGTTAAATGTAGACTGCTTTTGTTGTCCACCTTAGCATACATGTTTCACAAAGTTAAACCTTAGCTCTAGGAAGGTTGCAAAGCACTGTGTTACTCTGAATCAACTAGATTTTTGAAACATCTGTGGTTCTTACAGATCACTAAACTTCTTGCATAAACTAGTCAATCATTTTGATACTAACAAAAAAGAAATTTTGAGTTTCTAAACTATACAATGCAAGTACCTTTCCCTTGCTACCCTTTCTAACATCCCACTGTCCCCATAACTGTATCAGAGTTATAAATATTGTCAACCTGCCTAAAGATGCTATAAGCTATTTGACCCTTGTCCCATGAACATGACTACTTGATATATGACTCATGAAAAAATCTGACTTGAGTTTAGAAAACCTACATATGAGAAAAATTCTTGGCTTTCTGAAGCATAGTCAGCAATTCCTCAGAATTTAATACTATAGTCAACAAGATTAATTTATGCCATTATGATAATAATGTATGTGGTTAATGTGATACACTCCTCTGGAAACAAGAATAGAATCAATATAAAATATTAGTAATGTCTGGTATTTGACAGTGAAGTAACACAGGGTCAAATATATTTTTTTACAATTATGTGCTTGTATCTTTAGTTCTCAAGGCAACAAAATTGGAAGACTAACTTTTAAAGTATGATTTCTTTTCCTTCCTCTAGGATTGTCCCACTGGGAAAAAAACTGGAAAACTGGGAGCTATTCTAGGACTCTGAGGCCATGTAGTTTTAAGTAGACCCTGGTGACCACCCTGGTGAGCACTATGGCTCTGGCTCTGTTCACTTCTGGCTTTGAGAGACTCAAAAGTCATATTTCAGGACTGGCCAGGGTCTGGTACACAGGACAGTGTTTGCCTTCCATATCAGGTAGCTCTTGAAATCTTCCTACCCTCTTTCATCATTACAATGACTGGAAAAATCAAGCAATCCCTATAAAATCCATTTAAAATATGTTTTAAAAATATTAAACTAAATAAAAGGCTTTTATTTCCACCATTGTCTGAAATAAAGAATAAGTATAAGAAATAGATACAGACATCAGTATGGTGATTACCAAAGGAAAAGGGAGTAAGGGGTTAGAAGAGGAAGAAAAGGGGGTAAATGGGGCCCTGGCCGTTTGGCTCAGTGGTAGAGCGTCGACCTGGCGCGCAGAAGTCCCGGGTTAGATTCCCAGCCAGGGCACACAGGAGAAGCGCCCATCTGCTTCTCCACCCCTCCCCCTCTCCTTCCTCTCTGTCTCTCTCTTCCCCTCCTGCAGCCGAGGCTCCATTGGAGCAAAGATGGCCTGGGCGCTGGGGATGACTCCTTGGCCTCTGCCCCAGGCGCTAGAGTGGCTCTGGTTGCAACAGAGCGACGCCCCGGAGGGGCAGAGCATCGCCCCCTGGTGGGCAGAGCATTGCCCCTGGTGGGCGTGCCAGGTGGATCCCGGTCGGGCACATGTGGGAGTCTGTCTGACTGTCTCTCCCCATTTCCAGCTTCAGAAAAATACAAAAAAAAAAAAAAAAAAAAGAAAAGAAAAAGAAAAGGGGGTAAATGGTGACAGAAAGAGACTTGACGTTAGATAGTGAGATCACAATACAATATACTACAGATGGTGTGTGATAAAACCGTACAGTTGAAACCTATAAAATTTTATTAACCAAGGTCACTGCAATAAATTCAATAAAAATAAAAAAAAATAAAAGATATAGTGTTATATTTTCATCTTAATCATTTCCTCAAAGAGATCCAAGGAAGTGTGACTAGGTAGAGATCTTCGAGATTCTCTTTAGTGACTAACTTAAAAAACGATTTTAATGATTTTTCACATTTAAGTAATAATGATATAAATTGTTATTGAACTCCACATATATAACATTATACCATGAAATACACATAGATATCTCACTGTGGTTTTGATTTGCATTTCTCTGACAATTAGTGATGTTGAACATCTTTTCATATGTCTATTGGCCATCTGCAGGTTAAATGAGATGGGGGAAAAATCTGCTGAAAACCAAAACTTTTATAAAATTCCTAATTACCTTTTTTACTTTTAGACATACTATTGGCATTACTTTTATGCATCCCATACAAATTCTTTAATTTTAATTTTTCTTTTACTGCTTTTCTGCTTGAAATCTAAAATTAATAATTATTACATCTAATGATTTCTAAATTTTTAAAAGTTATTGATTGATTTTAGAGGGAAAGAGAAGGAGAGATAGAGATAGATAGAGAGAAACAAACACTTGATTTGTTGTTCCACTTATTTGTATACTCATTGGCTGACTCTTGTATGTATCTTGACCGGGGATGGAACCTGCAACCTCGGCAGATGGAAGACATTCTAACCAACTGAGCTACTCGACAAGGGCCTAATTAGTACATCAAATGATTTCTATTTTTATTACAATAGTATAGAATTATAAGGCTTGTGTTTAAATCAATAGTATCAGTCTTTATATTTATATTTTTAATCATTTCTAAAAATAAAAAAAAATTTAAAATATTAAAGATATGGTACAAATACATCTTTATAGATACAGATGATGACGGGCAAAAGTGAAATAGAGTATCCTGGTTCAGTTTGCAAATTATTCTTATTTGAAGGACAAAGTCTGAGTGGCATATAAATGCTACATTACTGGTGTCTAAAAGCAGACTGAAACCCCCTTTATGGGTCAATTGTAACTATTTATATTGATAAAGTGTGCTAGGTGTTTCTAGTCCTTATATTCCCTGCACTCTGGGCTAAGGAGACGCAGGTCTAGGTATGGTAGTACTTGCATGATCGTGGGTGCTTTGACATATGTTGTTGTTGTTTTTAACCCTGATGACACATTGGTAAATATCCTTTCACTAAAGTCTTTTTAGTCACACATTTTAAGTGGTCCCAAGAAGCCAAGTGATCCACGAACCTATTGATGTGAAGATGGCTGGAAACCCTGTACGAGCAAAACAGGCTTTGTTGCCCCTTCGCTTTGCACTGTAAGTGTATGCGGCAGTGAACCCCAGGCCTTCTCCTTCTTTGTCTTTGTCTATATTTTCTCCCATAACTTTAGTACTATTTATATACTGATGACTCCTATATTTATATCTCTTGACCAAATTTCCACAGCATTCTAAATTTGTATAACCAACTGTGTACTTGACCTCTCTTCTTGAGTTTCCTATAAGCAGCTCAAAATGGACATGTTCAACACACAATTTTCACTCCCCCCACTCTGTTTCCTCTTCATCTTCCTACTTTAGATTTTAGTTAGTTACACAAAGCTCCAACTGTAAAATTAGGGTTATTTTTATTCTATAACTCTCTTTATTTACTGTCCTGAAACTTAGTGAAAGTTCCTCTGGGAATCATTTATTATTATTATTCACTATGGTAATAACTAAGAGTCATAACATTGCAATGCAGTGGTATAAGGACATTGGATTATTAATTTACTTTCTTAAATTGTAGATTATCTATAAATATGATTTTACCACACTAACTACAGCTAACCAACTAAAGCATCTCTAAATTTTTAGGATCTTTTGGAGCTATTTAAGTTCAAAATTTTATCATATAGGTCTTCAAATAAAAATAATTTTATAATACTGAATATTTTTTGCTTTTATTTTCTCCAGTCTTATTGAGATATAATTGACATGTTACACTGTGTAAGTTTAAAATATATAGCATATGGCCCTGGCTTGCTGGCTCAGGGGATAGAGTGTTGGGCTGGTATATGGATGTCCTGGGTTCAATTCCCTGTCAGGGCACATATAAGAATCAAGCAGTGGGTTCATGAATGGGTGAAATAACAAATCAAAATCTCTCTCTCTTTCGCTTTCTCCTTTCTTCTCTCTCTAAAATCAATCAATAAATAATTTTTAAAAATTTAAAAACAGATCATGAAGAGATAATTTACAGAATGGAAGAAAGTATTTGCAAATATACATCTGAAAATGTTTTAATATTCAGAATCTATAAAGTGCTCTTAGAATTTAACATCAAAGGGACAAACAATCCCATTTAAAAATATGCAAAGAGCACAGACATCAACAATAACAAAAGACCAGACAAATTTGATTACATCAAAATTTGAAACTTCTGTGTAGAAAGGATACTATCAATAGGCAAAGAAAAAAAAACCCTCATAGACACCGACAACAGGATGGAGATTACAAGAGGGAAAGGGATGGGGGAGGTAGAAGAGGGTATAGGGAGAATAAATTGTGATGGGAGGAGACTTGACTTGGGGTGGTAAACACATAATTCAATATACAGATGATGTATAATAAGATTGTACACCTGCAACCAATATAATTTTATTAACCAATGTCATCCCCAAAAACTCAATAACAATTTTAAAAAATATTACTTCTGTTATCTAAAAAAGTGATACAATCAACAGAGTGAAAAGGCAACCCACAGAATAGAAAAAAAAACCATGCAAATGATATATTTATTGAGAGATTAATATCTAGAATATATTGATATAATGAATACTTTCAAGTCAACAACAGAAACAAAAACAACCCAATTTAAAAATGGGCAGAGGACTCAAGTAGACATTTCTCTCAAGAAGATACACAAATTGTCAATAAACATATAAGAAGATGTTCAACGTTATTATTAAAGAAATGAAAAAGTCATAAGGAGACAGCACCTTACAACCATAAGGATGGCTACCATAAAACAAATAATAAACTAAAATTAGCACAATTTGGTGAGGATGTGAAGAAACTAGAACCCTTGTGCACTGTTGGTGGGAATATAAAATGGTACAGCTGCTATGGTAAACAGTACAGTGTTTAATATTCCTCAAGAATATTAAAAATAGACCTACCATATGACCCAGCAATTCCACTTCTGGGTATGTACACAGCCATGTTTGTAATAGCATTATTCACAATAGCCAATATGTGAAAGCAGATCAAGTATTTATCAATAGTTGAATGGATAAAACAAAATGTGGTATGTTTGCCAGAGGCTGGGGGGAAGAAGGGAAAAGGCAATACTGTTTAATAGGTACAGAATCTTGCAAAACAGATAGAGTTCTGTGAGTGGGTAAAGGTAATGGCAGCACAACAATGTGGATGTGCTTAATTACACAGAACTGTACGTTTAAGTATAGTTAAGAAGATAAATTTTTTATCTGTATTTTACTACAATTAAAAATTTTTATATGCAAAAGACTTGAATAGACAGTTGTCTAAAGAAGATATACAAATGGCCACAGGCACATGAAAACATGTTCAACATTATTAGTTATTACAGAAATGAAAATCAAAGTCACTTCACATCCACAAGGATAGTTAGAGTTAAAAACCAAAAACCTAAGTATAGTTAAGTGCTGGTGAGAAAGTGAAGAAATTGAAACTTGGTGAGAGTGTAAATGGTGTATCAGTTTGATGACAAATTGACAGTCTCTTCAAAGTTAAATAGAGTTATCACGTGACTCGGAAATTCCATTCCTAGGTACATGCTCAGGAGAATTGAAAATGTGTTCACGCAGAAATTTGTCCATGAATGTTCATGGCAGTATTATCCATAGTAACCAGAGAGTGAAAACAATACAAATAGCCATCAACTAACAAATAGATAAATATAATACAATGAAGTATATCCATGCAATGGAAGTTTATGTTACAATAAAAATAAACGAAATATTTATTATCAAATTTTGTATATTTGTGCTAATGTGATATGGCAAAAATTACATTTTCTTGGCTTTAGTTCATTTTTGTTTGCTTTTTTTCTGATTTACTTTTAAAATAAGAATTAATGTTAAGTTCCCAGTATCCTCTGTGTCTTAATTTTAAATGTTATTTTTACTGTTCAAAAGTTTTATATTTAACATATTTAAATTTTAACTTCTTTAAGGATTTCAGTTTTTATAACTTACTTAGGAGAGGTTTTTTCACTTTATGATTACATTTTAAACATATTTCAATATTTTTTGCTAGTTTTTTTAGTTTTGTTTTTATATGTAGATAATTAATATACCTAGAACTTCTTTTATTTTTTTCTATGACGTGAGGTAGGAATCAAATTTATTATTTTTCAAAAATTATATTTCATTTTAAAAACATTTTTATTAATAATATGTCACAATGATTTGGTGAAATAGTACAATTATTGAGTATTGCATTTCTATGTATATGGATGTACTATATCTGGACTTCAGCCAGTTTTATTGACTGTTTACTTCTGTTTCAATTGTGAACTCTTATCACTAAGGTAATTTTTTTTTTTGTATTTTTCTGAAGCTGGGAACAGGGAGAAACAGTCAGACAGACTCCCGCATGCGCCCGACCGGGATCCACCCGGCACGCCCACCAGGGGCGATGCTCTGCCCCTCCAGGGCATCACTCTGCCACGACCAGAGCCACTCTAGCGCCTGGGGCAGAGGCCAAGGAGCCATCCCCAGCGCCCGGGCCATCTTTGCTCCAATGGAGCCTTGGCTGTGGGAGGGGAAAAGAGAGACAGAGAGGAAGGAGGGGGGGGTGGAGAAGCAAATGGGCGCTTCTCCTATGTGCCCTGGCCGGGAATCGAACCTGTGTCCCCCGCACGCCAGGCCGACGCTCTACCACTGAGCCAACCGGCCAGGGCCACTAAGGTAATTATTTAATGTGTTTTAATTTCTATCATTACCCTTATTCTACTTCATTGAAAAATATACTTTGGCAATTTTGGTTTATTTTCTACACACATTCACTCGCACACATTTTAGAATTAATATTTCACATTTCATAAAAGCAGTACCTACTTTTAACTGGGGTTGCATTTTATAGCTAATAAAGTAAACTTGTGAAATCCTTTATTTAGTCACATATATGTCTTTTTAAAAAAATAATTTGCTAGTTATATATATATATATATTTCATATTCCTCAATCTCTGCTTCCTGCATCTGCCCTCACCTGTAAGATAAAGTGTATGGTGTACTGACTCAAGTGTCTTCCCAGCAATAATCTGCCCTCAGTAATTCATGCCTCCTTTGCTACTGCATGAAGAGTTTTGTTCCATTGAGCAGCTGAATCAAGTTTATAAACTAAACAGAAAGGTTTTCTACTTCTGAAACAGTTCAAAATCAAATTGGAAACACAGTTTTTGTTCTTGGTCATTGCTGTTTATTTTGTCAATTTTATAATTATTTAGGCCTGTTTGTACCTGGTAGTACAAACAGATATTTTACCTGGTGGTACAAAAAAATATTGAATCCTGGTGAATTTAATGTCTAGTTTGCTCTACTTTTAAAAAGACCATCAATCATCTCTCTCTCTCTCTTGCCTGATCAGGAGTTGGCGCAGTGGATAGAGCATCAGACTGGGATGCAGAGGTCCCAGGTTCAAAACCTAAGTTTTCCAGCTTGAGCGTAGGGTCACTGGCTAAAGCATGTGGTCATAGACATGACACTATGGTCCTGAGTTTGAGCACAATTGTGCATGTGTCACTGGCTTGAAGCCCAAGGTCACTGGCTTGAGCAAGGAGGCACTCACTCTGCTGTAGACCTCTGGTCAAGGCACATATGAGAAACCAATCAATGAACAACTAAGGTGTTGCAATGAAGAATTGATGCTTTTCATCTCTCTCCCTTACTGTCTGTCTGTCCCTCTCTCTCTCTGTGTCAAAAAAAAAAAAAAAAAAAAAAGAATCATTTCTTTATTTCTTTGAGGTGATATTCTTTTCAAATGATGCCATCTTCTATCTTAAATGAATTTTAAAATGTTTTTCAGGTTAATAAGAATGCCAGCATGGTTACTCCAATCTAGACACTGTTAGATCCCTTTTAATTTTATGGAGATATATATTAAAGTTGACATAAGATAGTATCTTTATTAATTTTACCTCAATTTTTGCACCTGTGGACATGTACAGTGTGTCCGTAAAGTCATGGTGAACTTTTGACCGGTCACAGGAAAGCAACAAAAGACGATAGAAATGTGAAATTTGCACCATATAAAAGGAAAACCCTCCCAATTTCTGTAGGATGATGTGGCAGCATGTGCACATGCGCAGATGATGATGTAACACTGTGTATACAGCAGAGCAGCCCAAGGCCATGCCAATTGAGATGTGGACGGTACAGAGGAAAGTTCAGTGTGTTCTGTGGCTTGCTAAATTCGAATCCGTGACCAAAGTGCAACGTTAATATCGGCGGGTTTATAACAAAGCACTACCACATAGGAATAACATTACTCTGTGGGATAAACAGTTGAAGGAAACCAGCAGTTTAGTGGAGAAACCCCGTTCTGGTAGGCCATCAGTCAGTGATGAGTCTGTAGAGGCTATACGGGATAGCTACCTAAGGAGCCCTAAAAAATCTGTGCGTGAGTTCACATCGAACTGCACTGAATAGGTATGAAACTGGGAGAGCTTTCCTTTTATTTGGTGCAGATTTCACATTTCTATCATCTTTTGTTGCTTTCCTGTGACCAGTCAAAAGTGCACCATGACTTTACAGACACACTATATTTATAATGGAATTTGCTGTAGAGGTTCAATTCAACTTCCCCAGTTTCTGACCCTAATTTAGAGTCTGTATTTTATATTAACTTGAAAGTCAAGTTTGATAGGTACCATCTTTTGAAAGACAAGAAAACCACTTCAGTGAGGTCAAATAGTAATCTATTCTAAAATACTTTTAAATTTTTGTTTTTAAAATGAAACTTTTTAACATTTAAACTTTATTTATTTTAGGGAGTGAGAAAGAGGGAGAGAGAAAGGGAGAGAGAGAGAGAGAGAGAGAGAGAGAGAGAGAGAGAAACACAGACAGACAGTTGCGGCACCTTAGTTGTTCATTGATTGCTTTCTCATATGTGTCATGACTAGGGATTGGGTGGAGGGCTCCAGCAGAGCCAGTGGCCCCTTGCTCAAGCCCACAATCTTGGGCTCAAACCAGCAAACTTGGGCTTAAGCTAGCAACCATGGGTTCATGTCTATGATCCAAGATGAACCTGAGCTTAAGTCAGTGACCTCGGGGTTTCGAACCTGGGTCCTCAGTGTTCCAAGCCGATGCTCCACAGCCTAGTCAGGCTAACATTTAAACTTTTAAACACTTAATATTTCAAAAACATTTTTTTAAAAAAAGGTCTCTTGAATGACTTTATTTTTTATAAAATACAACAGAAAAACTTTCTTTTAAATGAACTGAAAAGACTTGAGTTCTATGTCATCAATTAAGCTTTAAGAGTCAATTGACAGTATTATCAAATTACATCATATTTATTAGGCACCCACAAGCACTTTTTTGCCTTTGAGTTAACAAACTTATTTAGTTGCCCAGACATACACTTTGCAACTATATATTTTATCTTGGCGAGCACATCAGAAGTTTTATTGCTTTGATGAAATATTCTATGTGAACTTTATTGATTTTTTTTCAATTACAAATAGAGATGTTTGTTATTAATTTTAAAGATTTCTGTTTGTGTTTGCTAACCTCAGAGGAAACCGCTTTCTGGAATTTGTTGATAAAATGACCATGGGGTTATTCATTCTGGACTTGCTATAAAGTTGCCTTGGGCCACTATGAGTAGTCCACAGAACACTGGAGGGGTGTGGCTACAGGCATCCGCCCTGCTTCAACAGGGACAGCTGTCTTTATTAGCTTGATAGATATTAGGCATTCACATTAGATTTTAATTGAATAAAGGGCTTAATTGCTATAAAAACCTCGAAAATACTGCTTTTTGACCCAGAACTTTAGTAACTAGATGACTCCTCCAGTGCCTGTCATAACGAACTTAAATTGATTCTTAAGGAAGTTGTGGCTCTTCATATGTAGACCCTTTGTCCACATATGGAAAGAGGGGAGCAACATTGTGTTCAGGTTCTGTCTTTACCATGCTGTCAGCTTTCCCAGGAAGACCTTAGTCCTACCCTGTCCTCAGGGCAGCTAACGCTGTGGCTTGGTTTTTGAACACCATGGTTCTGTACAATATACCCAACGCCAGCTGTTTTAGAGTATTAACCTGAACCACTGTCTTTTTCTACCCAACAAGAACTATATCATGAGAAATATTTAGAGATGATTTCCTGGAGAAATGTCAATGAATGAATTTTTTGATACTATAAAATTTATTGTGCATATTGGACAGTGGTGTAAAATTACTGTTTTTCATTTCTGTTCTGTCTTGATACTAAGTATTATCTAGTCTGAAAGAGTGTGTGCAGGGAGACTTATGTCACTTGTTGCTGTCTTTACCACAGTGGTAACTCTCTGTGTTGGTGCTTGTCTCTCTGTGTCTTCTATGTGAAGAAGGAACTGCTGTTTGCCCTGGTAGCAGAGGTGGTCCCGACCAACTGGTTACTGTTATCTTTCAGGCATTTAAAGTCATATAACTAACTATTGTTTCCCTCTTTCAATCAGTGGCCAAAAATGGGCTAAATCATTTTTTTTTTTTTACATATTCTACTTCTCTGAAGTATGAAAGCTCTCATGGCAGGGATTTGAGGGTTACCTTTACTGGTGCTTGGCTGCTGTCCTCACTTTATTGCTTCTTCTCTGATTTCCTCATAACCTTTATTTTAAATATTGTTATAATGTGTATGTATATTATTATTTTTTGACAGAGACAGAGAAGGAGTCAGAGAGAGGGACAGATAGGGCCAGACAGACAGACAGGAAGGGAGAGATAAGAAGCATCAGTTCTTCATTGCAGCACCTTAGTTGTTCATTGATTGCTTTCTCACATGTGCCTTAACCGGGGGCTATAGCAGAGTGAGTGACCCCTTGCTCAAACCAACCACCTTCGACTCACACCAGCTACCTTTGGGCTCAAGCCAGTGACCTTTGGGCTCAAGCCAGTGACCATGGGGTCATGTCTATGTTCCCACACTCAAGCCAGCGACCCCGCACTCAAGCTGCTGAGCCTGCACTTAAGCCGGATTAGCCCGCACTCAAGCCGGCAACCTTGAGTTTAGAACCTGAGTTCTCCACATGCCAGTCTGATTCTCTATCCACTGTGCCATTGCCTGGTCAGGCTGTATGTATTTTTATAAACTACCTACACCCCTTTTAATTTTATAAAAGGAAGGTATAGAATAAAAAAATTACAGTCCATTTATAATGTAGGATAATTTTAAATTAGCACCTCTACATCTTTTTATTTATTTATTTATTTATTTATTTATTTATTTATTTATTTATTTATTTTAGTGAGAAGCGAGAGAGAGAGAAGGTGAGGAGGAGCAGGAAGCATCAACTCCCATATGTGCCTTGACCAGGCAGGCCCAGGTTTTGAACCGGCGACCTCAGCATTCCAGGCCGACACTTTACCCAGTGAGCCACCACAGGTCAGGCAGCACCTCTACATCTTATTTCTGATGTCTGAAAGAAAAGCTTGACTTGTCCCTAAAAAACATGGTATTGATACTGACCTCTGGCAGTGACATTGTGCCTGACCGTGCTCTTCCATCCTCTCACCCCCATCGCTACCTTTCAAACTATTTGTCTAAAAGAGTGGTAGCAATGGAGGCTCTTTGGTGTGTGTATGTGTGTGGGGGGGTGGAGTAAGGGGAATCACATTTTAATATTAATAGCACACTCTTTCTTAAGGAAAAGAAAGGAAATATGTGCTTTATTACTGAGTCATTAGGATCCTGGATAGAAAAGGCAAGTGTGATTTTCCAAAACAATATTTAAATCATTTTTATAGATTCAAAAACCAGAGATTTTACTGTGGGACTGAGCACAAGTATCGACCATTGAAAGCAGCTATCTGGGGTCACATATCTCAAACTTTTATGACCGTCCTCGTTTCTAATACTGTCATCTGTTATCCTCATCCACATCATGTGTTTTCTCAGTTCAAGAAACTTGATCATAAATGCTCATATAAAGTATGAACTGAGAATATGAATAAGAGCTTAAGTCTATTATCTAAATTGATCTGTAAATAAAGCTCTCTATACAGAAGATTTTTGCATATACCCTTAGTTTAATATAGCATTTAGGCCAGGGTTTGGGAACCTTTTTGGCTGAGAGAGCCATGAACGCCACATATTTTAAAATATAATTCTGTGAGAGCCATACAACAACCCATGTATGTTACACATTATCCAATAAAAATTTGGTGTTGTTCCGGAGGACAGCTGTGATTGGCTCCAGCCACCTGCAACCATGAACATGAGCGGTAGGAAATGAATGGATTGTAATACATGAGAATGTTTTATATTTTTAATGTTATTATTTTTTTTATTAAAGATTTGTCTGCGAGCCAGATGCAGCCATCAAAGGAGCCACATCTGGCTTGCAAGCCATAGGTTCCCGACCCCTGATTTAGGCCAAAGTTTGTCCACATATTTTCTTGATTTTTGTCCCTTTATGTCTTCAGTTTAAAACATTACACTTCCCAGTAACATTTTAATTCCAAAGTATGGGTAGTTTTTTGAAGTATTGCCACTCAAATTATGATCCAAAGACTAGAAGCATCAATGTCACGTGGGAGATTGTTAGACACTTAAATGGATCAGAAGAACAAAAAACTTAGTGTGGCCACCCATGATATCTTAGAATCGGTGAATGACAGTAGTTGTGTTAGATGATTGAGGACAGTGAGGTGAGGCCATGAATTAACTACAAGACATTTCAATTTCCCTTCTAGGAGATGAACCACTCCAGTGGTCCCTCATTAAATTTAGGAATCTACACACTGACTGGATGGCTCGCTTGGTTGCACCATTCATTGTCCTGAAGCACCGAGGTTGCCAGGTTGCCAGTTGAATCCTCGGTCAGGGCACATACATACAGGAGCAGATTGATGTTCCTATCTCTCTCTCTCTCTCTCTCCCTGCCTCTCTCTCTAAAATCCATAAATTAAAAAAAAAATTAGTTATCTGCATTTCAACTTGCTGCTTGATTTGTGAATAAGAAATGCAGACTCAAAATCAACAAAGTCCTTAATAAGGACAGTGGTCATTTGAGAAATTCACGCAGAAGAAAAGTCTGTATCTACTTCCTATACCACAGTGTGAAATGGAACGTTATGCGCTTTGCAGTGAAACAGTAGTATTTAATACATACATAACCTGGGTAGGTAAAGACATGCCCGTCCTCCGACCCTCGTTTCTAAACCTCTGCTTGAAGGGGTTTTGCTTTAGCCTGTGGTATACATGGACTTACCTTGTCTCTCCTTATTCTTTTTCTTGCCTGTGGTTAAAGACTCACTTTCTTTGACCATGTTGCCTGGCAGCCGCAGAACCTAAAACAACATCCTTTCTGTTTATCCTGTCTGTGTACATCTAAACTACAGGCTGAACCCAGCTGGGAGCATTAGTCTCCAGCCAGCCACAGGAAGCCTGCACATGGACAAGAAGCCTCAGTGGGACACTCTTCTACCTCTTTTCCAGCAGGGTCCACGTGGGAGGCAGCAGCACATGCTTTCGTATGCTTTAGTCTCTGAATTTGACCAAAGGGCTGATCCCTGGCTCTTGCTTATGTGTCCCAGGTGCTGTAATAAATACTAGGAAAGGAAAACAAATAGAGACCCTTTCTCCCCATGTATTGGGCATGTTTATAGGACCGCAGAAGAAACAACACTGGGACTTATGCAGCATCTTCGCCCAGTGTTTCAGGGATGAAGTCAAGTATTGAGACCCTTCGTGGGAGAGAGATACATAAACTTTCACCCTGCAAATGCCTTTATGTTAATTTCCTGTATTACATTTATAGGGTGTAATACACATGGCATATTTCTCCTGTACATACAATATGAGCATTCATTACAGAGCCAACACTGTTCACAGGTGCTGTGAACTCCGCAATGTCATGATGTCAAACTGTGAGACATGTTGCCATATGCAAATATTGCTTCCACTTGGGACTTTGCAAACATGCATATATATTTTAAAATACAATATATAGAAAACATTAAAGTGTTTATTTTAAAAGGGATCATGTCCTTTCTACAGAAAACATGAGTGAACATTTAGCAAATTGCATACAAGCTCTAAAAGAAACTTTGTGGAACGATTTTTGTTAATATTCTCCATGTGTCTATCAGGATATATAGCTAGATCTACAATGATTCACTGTTGCAACTTTGAAAATAATTGTCAAGATCCTGGTGGTTATATTAAACTCACTCAATTTAAATCAAGAACTCTTTCTTTTTTAAAACAAGCAACACACAAGTTACATATAACACCACTGGAAGGAAGCTATGGGATTCCTGAGCAGTGGATTCTAGACTTGCTGGTTTTAAAAGCAGAGCTGTGCAAAATGTGGGTAAAAGTTTACAACCATGTCAGGTTGGCTGGGAGGTTCTCTGAGGTTTATAAATCTGAGCCAAATATTGAAAAAATCAGGGCTGAGGTTTGGTTTGGATGCGTGCCAGTGAATTCATATTTTAGAATGGAAACAACACAGATTGTGATACTTTTACATGGTTTCCATCCAGAACAAGGTAAGACTTCAAACTGCAAAGCAGCAGGAGCCGAATCAAAGAGAGCTTGGAGATACCTCCCAGCAGAAGTGAGCAGTGTGTCTGTTACCTCAGTGGACGGTGGCCTGCTGCATCCAGGAAGGTATAGAGTTTTCTGTTGCTTTCTTTAATTTAATTTTATTTTTTTGTGATAGAGACAGAGAAGAGAGAGACAGACAGAGAGAGGAACAGATAGGGACAGACAGACAGGAAGGGAGAGAGATGAGAAGCGCCAATTCTTTGCTGCGGCTCCTTACTTGTTCATTGATTGCTTTCTCCTACGTGCCTTGACTGGGGGGCTACAGCAGAATGAGTGACCCTTTGTTCAAGCCAGCAACCTTTGGCTCATGTCTATGATCCCATGTTCAAACCAGCGACCCCACACTCAAGCTGGTGAGCTTGTGTTCCAGCCGGCGACCTTGGGGTTTCGAACCTGGGTTCTTTGCGTCCCAGTCTGACACTCTATCCACTGCGCCACCACCTGATCAGCTTTCATACTGGTTGAATTTCAGCTAGGAGACAGAAAGAGTTCTCCGGATTTCTGTTGGCAATCTACCTGAGACATTGCTTTGGTTTCCTTGTTCTATTGCTGGTGTGGCCCCATTGGAGGAGATGCAAGTGGTAGCCTACCAGTCAGGATGCAATTGCTACCTGACGCTGATGAGCTGCCTGCTTTGAGACAGGGACTTGCAAACTAAATCAGGGATCCACATGCATTTATAATGAAAAATTGCTATCAATGAAACATTTAAACATACTGTGAACTTATTTATTTATAAATTTGAGAAAATTCCGTTGTACATACATTTTAAGTAAAAATAGAAATTTATGGAATATTTTTTAACTGCACAGTTGGCTTCTGTTAGGAGTGTTAGCTCCTCGACTTTCCTGTTCACTTGAGCTCATATCACAAGTGTCTTACTCTGTGATTTCCTTTGCTGGGTTCAGTCAATTGTAGATGAAATAATCAGCAAATGTAGCCAGCGATGCATTGCATGAAGCTAAAGTGAGCCAGTTAGCAGGGTTTGTGCCCCACCACCTCTTGTGACAGTGACTGCCACACACATCAGGTGAGGACCCACGTGTCTGTTCATGTTCGATGTGAAAGAAGCCCAAACCTTATTTATTATTAGATTAAAATAAAAGTGGGTGTTGGGAGAAGTTTGGACACACCCAATGTTTCATTCCAAGAGGCTCCTCTTGGAATGCACCTCCTTCCCTCCCCTCCCCTCCCTTCCCCTCCCCCTTCCATTCCCCTCCCCCCTCCCTTTCCCTCCCCGCTCCACTCCTCTCTCTTCTCCTCCCCTCCCCTCCCCTCCCCTTCCTCCCCCTCCCTTCCCCTCCCCTTCCTCCCCCCTCCACTCCCCTCCCCTTCGCTCCTCTCTCCCCCCCTCCCCTCCCCTCCCCTTCGCTCCTCTCTCCCCCCCTCCCCTCCCCTCTCCACTGCCCTCCCCTCCCCTCACATCTGTATTTCCAAGCATGAACAAACCGTAGGACATGGTCTGACCAGGGTAAGCCTTGCTTTCCAAAGCCACGTTCTGTCTCACTTCAAAGTGGATGTTTGGGAGATAAAGAAGAGCACTGAGGGGTACCAGAAGTCAGGTCCAACAGGTCCCCAAAGTTGAGTCCTGCTTCTCCTCTTGGGTTCCCCAGCACCTTGTGACCACCTCTGTCATAGCCACTCTTTACTCTTCCACTGAGCTATCAGCTCCTTGAGAAAATAGGGCTTTTGTCTTATTTACTCTCATATTCTTAGCATTTTGCCTGAGGAAGAACTCAATAAATGATTGCCAAGAGAGTGAACAAATGAAGCAATGGCTCTCTCACCCCCCAGGCCTTCTCTCTATAGGCTGCCCCTGGAGTTGGGACCCAGCTCCACTCCAACAGAAACCTGGAGAGAAGAGAGAAGTGGGGTGAGACTGAAGGACAGCCTGCGGAGCCAGCAACGCCTGTGCATGTTAGGGGTTAGAGATTTCAGCCTGCTATTTCATTAGCGTCCTTCATTGGGCTTCCTCCTGGGATATCCAGCACAAGTGCACTAGGGCTGCCCCTCGAGCCAGCAGGTGACGGCAAAGAGGTGGAGCTCAGGAGGTGGCTGTCAGTGCTTGGCTGAGTGCCGGCTGTCCCTCGCTGCCCCCACCCAGTGCTCTTTGAGGAAGACCCCACACTTTCTCTGCAGACTCAGTTTCAAGCCTTCATTCCCAGCACCGCACCATTGTCCTCGAGGTGGCTGCCTGTGAAGGCTCTCCCACATAGAAATTCTCCAGTGCCTCTGGTCCTGGAGCACGTGCTGGTGTCAGGGAGTGGAGGGAAGGACGATGGAAGAGGGAGCGGGCTGAAGGGGAAAGTCCAGAAGTCCCAGTGCGTGAGGCTGCCGGAAGGGGCATTACTAGGTGTCAAGAAAAACCAAGCTCCAAGATTTTTCATGCTCTGGAAAGTGAGGCAGGAAGTGTCTGGGTCGGAATCAGGAATGCATCTGCAGGACAGGAGAGGAGGGAAGGCCACGTAGGCCTAGCTCATTGACACCCAACCCTTCCTCTCCATCATGGAAACACTGTCACAGTTGTAATTTTGTCTATGACAATGCGACGTGGATGATGATATGGCACAAATGGGCTGGGATTCTTGCCGAGTTCTATCTGTGTCCCCGGGTACAGGGGGGCCTTGGGCAGTGGAGTTGCACTGATTGCGCTTGCACTCGGGTCTGTGGCCTTTGTGCCCTGGCCACTGCAAACATGCCCCATTGTGGGGTGAGTGAGAACACAGGAAGTCACAAGTGTTAAGAAGAGAGAGTGAATGAGCTTTGAGTCCCTTAGCCTGTGTAGACACTGCAGTGCAAGTACAGTATTCAGAGAGTATGACTATGGACACAGATGTTGCCCAAGAAGGTCTAGCATATTTGAGAGACCACAGGATGGAGGGAGGCTCTCATCTTGAAAATCTTTTATTTTGTAGTTAATAAAGGGCATGATAACTCTTTTTTTTTTTTTTTTGTATTTTTCTGAAGCTGGAAACGGGGAGAGACAGTCAGACAGACTCCCGCATGCGCCCGACCGGGATCCACCCAGCACGCCCACCAGGGGGCACGCTCTGCCCACCAGGGGGCGATGCTCTGCCCCTCCTGGGTGTCGCTCTGTTGCGACCAGAGCCACTCCAGTGCCTGGGGCAGAGGCCAAGGAGCCATCCCCAGCGCCCGGGCCATCTTTGCTCCAATGGAGCCTCGCTGCGGGAGGGGAAGAGAGAGACAGAGAGGAAGGAGTGGGGGGGGGGGTGGAGAAGCAAATGGGCGCTTCTCCTGTGTGCCCTGGCCGGGAATTGAACCCGGGACTTCTGCACGCCAGGCTGACGCTCTACCACTGAGCCAACCGGCCAGGGCTGATAACACTTTTTGAATTTCTACTTCACGTTGAAGAATGGGAACAGACACCCCTGTGCATGGAGAACTGTAATACATAGCAAACTGAAGGGACTATTACCGGGAATGACATGAATTATTGGATATAACACAGCATGACAAACAAAAAATTGGGATGACTACTGTTTTTTTTGTTTTGTTTTGTTTTATTTTAAAGCTCTCTTTACCATGGAATCATTTCCCCATTTAACACTTTCCCTCTTATCTCTGCCCACCTAAAAGCTCCTGTGTCAGTTCTTTGTTTGTGCCTCTTTCTGTGTAACACGCCCTCCCTCACTCCACTCCTCTGAGTCACCAGGCTTCTCCCCTCACCTCCACCCCTCCAGGGAGGACTGCTCAGTGGCGATCTCCACAGGTGCCGAGCGCTGGGGACACAAACAGGAAGGACATCACACTTGCCCTTGAGTAACTCGTCATAAATGTCTTACAGAGTTCCCGGCACAAAACTAAAAATATTGCATAGATAAGAAAAAGTCAATTCTTTTTAGGGAGGATTGCTCTAATTAAGCACAGCTCTTAAATCTGCCCATTAAAAAAAAAAAAAAAAAACCCAAAAAATAAACTCCATTGCCACCACATTTTTCCAAATACTATCATTTTTTCCTACATTTTTTTCAGTCATCTCCTGACCATTCTCTCTGCATTAGATCTTCCCGCCTATCATGTGGATGCAAATACGATTATGTACTCTTCTGGCTTCCGACTCATTATTGTCTTTCTGTTGTCAGAGATGCAGTTCTAAATCTGTGACCTGCCTGCATCTCCTGCCTCACTGTGGTCCTTCCCCCTCTCCCACTCGCCACCCCATGCATTCCTTTTCATTTTTGTTTGGTTTGCCTCAGGGCCCATGCTGAACTCCTCTGCCCCATCTTTAAAAATTTTATTTACTCTCTGAGCTCAGTTTGTTTGTTTTTTTTTGCAAGGTGCCTTTCCTTGCAGAAGCTCCCCCTGCGCTCCAAGTCTGGACTGGAGTCTAACACCCTTGGGAAATACAGCCTTAGCTCCCCACATTTTCCATCTGTGTGCTCACTACCATTTACATTTTATGATTATATGATTAATGTTTGTTCCTTTAAAGAAAATTAAAAATAGAGTAAAGGAAAAAAAAGGACTTCTTTGAAAAATGTTTTATGCCTTTGACCTTTGGAGGTGTAGTTTATCTGTTATTGCTGAGGAAGTAGATTGGTGTTTACTGGCCCAATGGTTCACTCTCTCCTTCTGGGAAGAGTGGGTCACACAGCCATAGAGAGAACAGGTGCGTCCAGAAGAGCGTGGCAGGTATTACACAGCTTATGGCCTTAAATTCAAAACATTTCAAAATCTCTCAGACTATCCTTTTCTCTTCAATGACCTGGTTTTTCTCTCACTGCCTTTCAGGCCCAGCAGTATACTTCCTGAAGGCCACTTGGCATACTGCATCCACTGTGGAGATGACCCACCGTGGAGATGACCCACCATGGAGATGACCCACCGTGGAGATGACCCACCGTGGAGATGACCCACCGTGGAGATGACCCACTGTGGAGATGACCCATTGTAGAGATGACCCACCGTGGAGATGACCCACCGTGGAGATGACCCACCGTGGAGATGACCCACTGTGGAGATGACCCATTGTAGAGATGACCCACCGTGGAGATGACCCACCATGGAGGTGACCCACCGTGGAGATGACCCACCGTGGAGATGACCCACTGTGGAGATGACCCACTGTGGAGATGACCAACTGTAGATGGGATGTTAATTTTGAATGATCCAGCTTGAGTGGTGGGTGGAGAATGGTGTTGGCCTTTGTGATATAAAAAGGCTGAAATCATCCATGGTTTGTTGTGCTGTTTTGTTTATCTGGCTATAAAATGTCAATTGGGCATTTATTAGTAGTAGATTCCATTATCAGGGATTCTTGTAGTGTACAGGCAATGGTTACTTCTCACAGAAAGCTCAACCCCCATGGACTCATTTACGATTCTCTGGTCTAAAGATATCTGGATCTGATTCAGACATTCCTATTTCATATATTCCTGTAAGAGGTTTATCCATTGAATCAACTATTCAAATAAGACCCCCCTAAATTACACAAAAAAATTTAAATTTTCTATTCCGATGCAGTGGATAAGGCATCAACCTGGAACTCTGAGGTTGCCAGTTTGAAACCCTGGGTTTGCCTGATCAAGGCACATATGGGAGTAGATGCTTCCTGCTCCTCTCTCCCCTTCTCTCTCTCTCATTTCTAAAATAAATAACTAAAATATTTTTTAAAGTTTAAAAAAATGTTAAAAAAATAAAGATCTCTGGATCTAAAGAACCAATTTTGTGCTTGTATGGCTTGATGCTTTCTCTCAGCTTCCCCTCACAGTGTACTTTTGACCTGTAACATGCAAAACAAAACTTTCCTTAGACTCTCAAAAGTCTCATTGTGTAGAAGTTGAAGACCAAGTTTCACTTGAGAATTTACTAAAATATAACTTGGTGACTGGGAGGATATGGCCTCCCCAGAGATGTGATGGCAGCGACATTATTTACAAAGTTTTAAAGACAAGCCAGTGTTGGTGATAGAAGTTCAGCGCGATGTCATCCTGCCTTCACTGACTTTGTAAGCAGGTAATTTTACTTCCTGACTTGCGTTTTCCATCAGCAGGAAAAAGTTGATGGGCACTTTTCAATCTTCTTTGCTCAGTGTGAACCACTTTGCCATGCTTTATGAAAAAATACAACTGCAGGTTCTTCTGGCAACCTGTGTTCTTTCTGAAGGAAAATGGGTAGACACCAACACCACGAATCCACATAAGTTAGAACTGCAGAGCTGCAAAGTGGAATCGGGGGCTAATGGGCTTTAATTCTTGAAGAGACCATTTGTAGATAATGTTAGCATGGAGACTTTACAAATGATCGATATCAAACATAGAAATGACCTGCCATCACCTATAGCCAGGTGAACCGCTGTCACAGCAACACCACGTGCTCTGTGCTGTCCTGTACCCTGCCGGCCCCCACAGTCTGACTCCTCACCCCAGCATCCCTGCTGTAGGTGGTGGTAGGTGCTGCTGGTGTCCTCCACCTTCTCCTCCATGGAGATGGTACATCTCCTGCCTCATGCTGGGAGTGTTGGTTTCTAACAGCTCACCGCTGCCTTTCTCTGGAGAACTGTCTCTGGGCGAAGGGGAGCCGTTAGGACCTCAGGGGCAGGTACGTATTGTGCACGGCCTCCCCTCTAGCTGGCACACTTGCTTTATTGGAGGCCATCCCCCCCTCTCCCCTCCCCCACACCTGACAAAGATCAGGCCGAGGCTGGACTTTCTCTAAGGCCACCCCTACCTTATCCTGTTTCTCTCATCTCAGTGTTTTCTGAATAGGATTTTCTCAGTAAATTAGACCCACTTGCAACCCTGCCCCAGGCTCTGCCTCTAGGGCACTAGGCCCAGGACCTCATTAGCGCTGTTGCTTATGCCCCAGAGCTGGAATCTGTGTTCAGTGCCCCTTATGCGCAGAGTTTCTGCCCTGATCATTCCCACCTCTTGAATCTACACCTTGTACCTCCCTAGACACTTGGTCCTTGCTTCCAGGAACGGAGTTATATAATAAACCTACATTTCTGAGAGCCATCAGGACCCCTCCTTCGGGGTCATTCCACAGTCTGGCTCGCCCTAGACCTGTGACATGGATTCACTAAAGCAGGGGTCCCCAACCCCCGGGCTGCGGACCAGTACCAGTCTGTGGGCCATTTGGTACCGGTCCGCAAAGAAAGAATAAATAACTTACATTATTTCTGTTTTATTTATATTTAAGTCTGAACGATGTTTTATTTTTAAAAAATGACCAGATTCCCTCTGTTACATTCGTCTAATACTCACTCTTGACGCTTGTCTCGGTCACCTGATACATTTATCCATCCCACCGGTCCGTGAAAATATTTTCTGACATTAAACCGGTCCGTGGCCCAGAAGAGGTTGGAGACCACTGCTCTAAAGGCTCTGGATGCAGTGTCCCCGCTCTGAGCGAAGAGGGCTGGTGGTGTTTGGGTTGCATTTTTCAACCGGAATAATTATTTAAATAGTTCTTAGATACTATAATAGTCTAAGTTAATCACCTTTTGAACTATTTATTCATTTAACACTTACCAGAATAAATACTTTTTTTCCTCATTCTAATATAATGCTTACCAGTTTACTAGAGGAAAGTGGATATATTAACATGAAGATGATATATAACCAAATGAAAGATAATTATTCTTAAGCCTCTGTACATGTGGTTATTTTAATTAAATGTTAATTTACTTTTGAGCTTCCTAGCAGTTAAGGCAAAAAA
Source organism: Saccopteryx leptura (assembly GCF_036850995.1). NCBI lineage: Eukaryota > Metazoa > Chordata > Mammalia > Chiroptera > Emballonuridae > Saccopteryx > Saccopteryx leptura. Next base: position 59,138,175 of record NC_089513.1, on the reverse strand, counting down.
AAAAAAAAGTGATGGTTGCATATTTTTTATCATTGAATGCAAAAAAAGCAAGCATTTTGTTTGGAAATGACAGGTTTTTACTGGCAATAAATTCTCTGACCATATGTATCTCTCTAAACGACGGGCACTGTGTCAAAAAAATGTGAAAATGTGCCCTGGCCGGTTGGCTCAGTGGTAGAGCGTCGGCCTGGCGTGCGGGGGACCCGGGTTCGATTCCCGGCCAGGGCACATAGGAGAAGCGCCCATTTGCTTCTCCACCCCTCCCCTCCTTCCTCTCTGTCTCTCTCTTCCCCTCCCGCAGCCAAGGCTCCATTGGAGCAAAGATGGCCTGGGCACTGGGGATGGCTCCTTGGCCTCTGCCCCAGGCGCTGGAGTGGCTCTGGTCGCGGCAAAGCGACGCCCCGGAGGGGCAGAGCATCGCCCCCTGGTGGGCAGAACCTCGCCCCTGGTGGGCGTGCCGGGTGGATCCCGGTCGGGCGCATGCGGGAGTCTGGCTGACTGTCTCTCCCCGTTTCCAGCTTCAGAAAAATACAAAAAAAAAAAAAAAAAACCCCAAAAAATGTGAGATTTCACTCTACTGATAAGCTGATAACTTAGAAGGTCACAGTTTCATGGATGCCGACAGAAGACATGAGATGGCTGGGCCAGAGACAAAAAGACTTTATCACTCACAGCAACAGCAACCAGAGAGTTGCTATTTCCTTGCACTGGATCCCTGAGCGCCACGTTCCCCAGGGTGGCAGAGAGAGGAGCAGAGAATGCCTGCACACACAGTGGGTTGCATTGAGATTGGAGCCTGAGCACTGAGCGGCCAGACCTTATGTGCTGAACCGTAGTCATGACCGCCTATCGCTCCAGAGGAAGACACGATCTTTATCTATTAACACTGTTCACTATAGAAAACATCCTTGAAAAGACACTTCAGAATAAATGCGGTCAGTGCTTGTTTTGTAAGATGGGCAAAAGTGCTAGAAACCTGTGGAGAATCATCTCTCAACACACTGAATAACAGTTTTACAGACAATGCCACCCCAGTCATCGGACGGCCAATCATTAAGAAGCCTCGTTCAAAGCCAAGGGTGTAAATGCCAAACTCATGTGTTGAGATACGTTGTAGAGCTAGGAGCTTGGGTGGGGGTCATTCCATTTGAGCACAGTTTGGGAGAGGACATTCAAAATCTTGAGGGAAAGTGTATGAAATGCTTTAAGTATCAGCTACCAGAAATATTTAAGAAAACTTAAATATTTTTTGTGCAATTTAGGGGGGGGTGTCTCATTTGAATAGTTGATTCAATGGATAAACCTCTTACAGGAATATATGTAATAGCAATGTCTGAATCAGATCACATTTTTTTTTATTTTAATTTTTTTAGTTAGCAACTTAGTTTCTAATATTTAAGTGACCGCAAAGGGTTTGGAAGAGCCTGAAGGGTCTCAACCAGGAAGCCTGGGTGTGTACCTCATGGGAGTCTATTAAAATGCTTCAGGAGGGTCATGACCCCTTAAAATCACATGTAAAATTTTATATGTATGAATTCAGGAACAGTTTTCCTGAGGGGAAGGGATCCATAGGTCTCGACAGATCTGATGGTGGTTGTTAACCCTTCAAAAGTTAAGCAACACGGGGGAGAACTGAGAGCACTTTTGAACTAGAAAATTTAAAGCTTGTCACTGAAGTTTGCTGACTAGATCAATAAGGAGTCTTCTCTCATGTCTGGGTCAATACTGCCCTCAGCCAGTAGCCGCCCGATGACCAGGCTGGCTGGGGCAGTTGCTGTTAGTTTACCCACTTCTTAATGATAGATAGCACTTGGGTTTCCTTCAGGTGCCAAGCACTTCAGGAAAGTCTGGGCCCACCTCGTCTCAGGGCCAAACCCTTATTAGTTAAAGGCAATCTTGATATTTATTCACCTGCCAGCCTTGGTTTGGGTATGGGGTGATGTCTGGTCACCAAGAAGGAAGGGAAGAGATGGCACAGTCTTGGGAAAGCTTTTCCACGCTATCCCCGGTCAGAAGACAGGTGTTCTGTCTGACTACCCTCGCAGGCGTCCCCAAACTACGGCCCGCGGGCCGCATGTGGCCCCCTGATGCCATTTATCCGGCCCCCCGCCACACTCCCGGAAGGGGCACCTCTTTCATTGGTGGTCAGTGAGAGGAGCACTGTATGTGGCGGCCCTCCAACAGTCTGAGGGACAGTGAACTGGCCCCCTGTGTAAAAAGTTTGGGGACCTCTGCGTGAGGACCGGATGTTTGGACCAAGAAAAGCCATTATGCAACCACTAGGGGACTAGCAAGGGGGGGGGAGTAGAAGGTGGAAAGAGAAGAATGAACCCAGGCTGCAGAGGAGGCTGTCAAAATACTTCAGTAAACAAAACTGTAAAATAATAACGTTATTGTTGGGCAAATATGTTTGTGAAATTTGTGTTATTTGATTTTGCTCACTTTTATTGTTAGAAATGGCCACTGCCCAGGTGAAACAGCTAACTGCCTTCCCACTTGGGGAAGGCCCGTCATGCTCATGTTTACTGGAAGAGAGAGTCTGCCCCCACCACTGAGAGGTGCGCCAGGATTTCTTTTTCTCGGCTCCCTGACCCCTTTCCCTCCATGGGAAAAGCAGGTTTCCTGCTTTTCCCTTGGCTTTCTTGTGGCTTGCCTGTCTTGGTGAGACACCAATAAACAGAATGGCCCACCATCCTCTGACTCCTCCTTTTCTTTACCGTCTGCCCGAATTCAATGAGAACTTGCATGGGAATAGCCACAATGGCGGTGGCAGTGGCCCCTGGCCTCACAGTTCCCTTTTAAAAAGTAATTAGAATTAGTCTGTTGTTAGTGGCCAAAATTGCCCTAAATGACATATTTGCTAAAAATTACCCTAAATGAGGTAGGCCTGAATTAGCTTTACATAATGAGATCTGGGGGCCTCCTAGGGCTCTTTTTTTCACTGTGTCCCAAGTCCTAGCCTCTCAGATCCTGGATATACACCCCCCTCTGCCCCAGGATCCTGCTTGGCTCCTGACAGGCATTACTGGGAAAGTTAATGCCAGTAAAGGCATCATTGAGTGCAAGCAGTGTCTCTCACAGGCTCTTGTATAAAGTGAAACATCCGGGTACTTTACTGTTATCAGTGCAATAATATTGTAATGGATCATGTCTCAACTACTAGCCCATCTTTATTACAATCCAACTTACTGGTTGAATAAATGCATATTTCCATAGCAGTAATAAATTTAGCTGCTATATGAAGTTACCTCCTACACATTTCACAAATATGCCCCCTCCACCCCCACTTGCATTACCTGAATCTGTAATCCGAGACCCCCACATACATCCCTGCCGTAGAATCTTCTCTGGTTCCTCTGCCTCCAGTTCTGCCCTTCCAGTGGAGTCTTGCAAATGCAGTCCGTAATGCTTTCCAGAGGAAACTGCTTTCCATTTCCCACGTAAATCTCTTTTTTTGGCTTTCCATAATGGTCAAGATAAAAACCAAAAAAACTTAATAAGGTTTATAGGGCCCTTCATAATATCGCCTCTACCTACTCCTTCAACTTTATTTTTGACACTCATTCCTGGCCCCAACCCTTGTAATAGGGGGTCCTCGGGTTATGACAGTCTTGACATATGACGTTTCAAGTTTACAATGCTCACTCCCATGGAGAGGAGCTCTCTGCTGAGGACCTTATTCAGCTGGAGAAGAAGCTGATTAAAGAGGAAGAAATAGAAACTCCAGAACCCAACAGATTTAGTGCCAAGGGTTTGGCAGAAGGTTTTGTTTTTGTTTGTTTGTTTGTTTGTTTTTTATGGTAGAGGATGGGTTGGCAAAATTTCAGGCTGAGGACCCCAGCGATGACAGACTCAGTAAGGTCTACAGAGCTGTTGTGGATGCCTTGCAGTGCCTTCGGCAGATTTTGGAAGAGAAGAAGTCATCAACCTCCCAGACTAGCCTGAAACAATTCTTTAAGAAGGTAGAGAGGCCTACAGCAGATTCTGTACCCTCTACATCAGCTGCTTCTTGAGATTAAACATCTTTAGTACAGCTAGAATCATCGCTAGTGTCTCCTGCATGTTCCTTAGACAATCCTGGTTCACCTGACCCAGTATGTCCAGCACCCCCTGCAGGTTCTCCTGCCTCTCCAGCTTCCTCCTCCTAATAGGTCACTTTCTCTCACACTTTATGCCCCTTTCAGTGTGCAAGTCACACGGGATAAAGGTAAAGAATTTTTTTACACTGATTTTATTCTGTTAATAACAGTACAGTGTACAGTACAGTATATTTATGTCCTTTTCCTTTTTTCTGTGGCTTAGTTGTGTTTTTATGTTCTAGATTATGATTTTACAACTGTGTCAGGATAGGTAAGTGACTTAGGCTAGGGTATATTTTGACTTACAACAAAGTTTGGATTACATCACTGCCATAGGAACAGAACTGCGTTGTAACCCGAGGACCCCCTGTACTTCACATTTTAAAGTAACTGAATAAGCCTGACCAGGCGGTGGCGCAGTGGATAAAGCGTCGGACTGGGATGCAGAGGACCCAGGTTCGAGACCCCGAGGTCGCCAGCTTGAGCGCGGGCTCATCTGGTTTGAGCAAAGCTCACCAGCTTGAACCCAAGGTCGCTGGCTCCAGCAAGGGGTCACTTGGTCTACTGAAGGCCTGTGGTAAAGGCACATATGAGAAAGCAATCAATGAGCAACTAAGGTGTTGCAACGCGCAATGAAAAACTAAAAATTGATGCTTCTCATCTCTCTCTGTTCCTGTCTGTCTGTTCCTGTCTATCCCTCTCTCTGACTCACTCTCTGTCTCTGTAAAAAATAAATAAATAAATAAAATTAAAAAAAAAGTTTAAAGTAACTGAATAAGTGCCTTTTAGTTTTTCTGATCCTCCGAACTCCATGGACACATTCACATGTCCTGTCTGCATCTGCAATACCCCAGGGACACTGTGCTCAGCGAACTCCCGCTCAGCCCTCAGGCTCCCGTGCAGGAGGCATTTCTGTCAGGTTATTAACTCTACCCCAGCTTTTGCTTCCAGGGTACCCTCTCTCCTCGGTGCTAGCACAAGTCAGGGAGCATCATTGGTAGTTTTGGTCTCTCTTCTATGCTAGGCTGTAAGTCTCACATATAGTTGTCCATTGGCCACCACTAAAAATACTTTTAAAATAATGATCACAACAACAGTAATATTTAATATTTATGGAGCACTTACCATGTGCGAAGGTATTGTTTTAAAGGTGTATTGTTTATACACCTTTCTCTCATTAACCCTCTCTTTTCTTGAGAGATAGGTCTGGGGACATCCTTCTCTCACACACGAGGAAGCCGAATCGCAGAGAGACTAAGCAACCTGCTAAAGATGGAACAGTGAGAAAACGGCGGGGTCAGAGCATCCATGAGAGAATGTCAATTGCCTTTTAAGATTTTTTTATTTATTCATTATAGAGAGGGGAGAGAGAGTGAGAGAGAGAGAGAGAGAGAGAAGGGGGGAGGAGCAGGAAGCATCAACTCCCATATGTGCCTTGACCAGGCAAGCCCAGGGTTTTGAACCGGCAACCTCAGCGTTTCCAGGTTGACGCTTTATCCACTGTGCCACCACAGGTCGGGCCTTTTAAATGAATGTAAATCTAATTCTTCACAGCAGGCATTCTCACCCTTATTTTACAGATAAAGAAGCGAGGGTTCGAGACAGTAGTCCTGTCTAAATGGAAGAGGCTGTAGCGCCGGACTAAGAGCTCAGGTGTGCCTGGCCAGGGAGCCTTTGCCTCACCCTCCTCAATGGCCCTCTCAGTGTGGAGCCTCATGTGTTAAAAAAAACACACACACACACAACAAAAACAAAAAAACTTTCAGCTATAAAATAAATAAACCATGGAGATGTAAAGTACAGGGAATTAGTCAATAATGTTGTAGTAACTCAGTATGATGACAGATGATTACTCTCAATCACATCATAAGGTATATAAATACTGAACCACTACATTGTACACCTGAAAGTAATATTCTATTGCATGCCAACTAAACTTTAATAAAAAATTAAAAAAAAAAACTTTTCGCATGCATATCATTTTGTTCTGCCACTATTATCAAACGAAAAATATTCCTGAGAAGAAAGAAGATCATATAGGAAGGAATCAGTCAACCCAATGAAATAATTTTGTATGTTCCTCTGTTACCTGTTACCCACAGGCAATCTAAACATATGAATTGTAATTAGGGACTTGAGGAGTATTAAACATATTTAAGATTATCTCAAATTTTAACAACTGAAATTCGGAAAATATGTTCTTAATATTTCAAATCTTTTTAAAAAGGCTATAATTTATTTGAAAGATAAAATCACATAGCATTAAATAAATTTAATTAAGATTGACACATTCTCACAAGTACATTTCTTTCTTATTTTTAAAAAGATTTTTTTTTTTAAAAATTGGTTTTTATTTAGGATACTTTTAACTGTTGGGTTCTGTTACTTGTTGGAGAAAAATTGCCTTATTCAGTGATATTATGGTATTTAACATAGCCTGTTTTTCTTACAAAAATATAGCTTCCTTGAAAAACATTCCAAAGCAACATTTGATACTAACCAGACGTCAGTTTAAGTAGATGCATAAAGCTGAAGTAAATGAGAACTTCTCAGATAAGAATTATGTGGAGGCAAGTTTTCATTTTTCTTGATCAATTTAATTTCTCATGGAAAAAAAACAAACAAACAAACCAGTGGGAATTGATAATCTAGGCATTTCTAAAATGTCAAGAACTTTATTTTATATTTTATAACTTTTTGTTTTGTTTATATGAGCTCTTAAGAATAATTGCCTTTAGCTGAATAAATCAACACAAGAGAGCTGTTTAAGAATGTCTGATTCTTTTTTTTTCTTTGAAGATTTTATTTATTGATTTTAGAGAGTGGAGAGAGAGGGGGAAAATCAGGGGTTGGGGGTGGGGAAGGAACAGGAAGCATCAACTCATAGTGCCTTGACTGGGCAAGCCCAGGGCCTTGAACCAGTAACCTCAGCATTCCAGGTCAATGCCCTATCTACTGAACTACCACAGGTCAGGCTAGAATGTTTGATTCTTTTTTTTTTAAGTGAGAGGAAGGGAGATAGAAAAACTCTCACATGCACCCCAATCAGGATCCACGTGGCAATTCATATCTGGGGCCAGCACTGGAACCAATCAAGCCACTGGCTGGGAGAGAGAAAGAGAGAGAGAAGGGGGAGAGGGAAGAGGTCGAAGCAGATGGTAACTTCTCATGTGTGCCCTGACTGGGGATCAAACCTGGGATGTTTGTACACCAGGTTCATATGCTCTATCCACTGAGCTAACTGGCCAGGGCTCCAAATCTCATTTCTTTAGAGCTCATCAGTTCCATATTGTAAGGAAAGTTTGCACTAACATGAAAATTCACAGTAAACAAACTCAGACCTTTATAACATTGTTGGGAAAACAATTGTGTTAGGCTTGCTCACTTGCAATTTGTATGATTAGTGCATTAGCACATGGCAGAACTATGTGTGTATAGGCTGTGTAAGGCTAGAGCTGCCTGGGGGAATTGTGGATTGACTGCCTGCCACTGCAAGGGTCTGTTTTGCTGCTCATTCACCTGCTTCCATAAGAAGTGGTTTTCCCCAGCCTTTTTGCTCATCTGCTATTGCAAGACTCTATTAAACGGGAACGGCCCAATGCTTTCTGGCTACACACTTTCTCAGCCATCTTCCTGAAATCAGTGTGACCCTGCCTGGCTTTGGCCAAAGGCATTACATCTGGGGTAGTCGGCTGGATTCGGATCAGATCTATATGCAGCCACCAATGCCCTTAAAGGGTGGGATAGAGGAGTGGCCCTTGTTCTATAGCAGGAGTAGTCAACCTTTTTATACCTACCGCCCACTTTTCTATCTCTGTCAGTAGTAAAATTTTCTAACCGCCCACTGATTCCACAGTCATGGTGATTTATAGAGTAGGGAAGTAACTTTACTGTATAAACTTTATAAAGCAGAGTTACAGCAAGTTAAAGCATATAATAATAATTACTTACCAAGTACTTTATGTTGGATTTTTGCTAAGTTTGGCAGAATGAATCTTTATAAAAACAATTCACTGTAGTTAAATCTATCTTTTTATTTATATTTATACTTTGGTTGCTCTGCTACCGCCCACCATGAAAGCTGGAACGCCCACTAGTGGGCGGTAGGGATCAGGTTGACTACCACTGTTCTGTAGCATATGATTTCCTGTGGCTGTCCTTTTGGGGGCCATAGGCTGGGTGTTTCTACAGCCCTGTGAGAAGAAACTGAAGCTCTGTGCGAGAGGCCGAGAGAGGTCAAAAGCTCCAGGATGAGCTTCAGAATGAGCGTCAACAGCTGCTTGAACTGCAACAGTTGCTGGAAAAAGAGACTGACCATTTTAGAGAGCTGGAGTTTGCCCTAGAAGCAGAACATTGGTAGTGACAGTAGTTAGAGAAACAACCGCAGGTTCAAGAGTTTCAGCTTTAGCTTCAGGCTGAGAGCCAGTAGTCACAAGAGCTGAAGCGGGTGCTGAAGAAGGAGCTGCGTCTGTGCCAGGGGAGCGGCTCTGAGTCGGCAGTAGCAGGCATTTCCAAAGCCTCTTCTGAGGAGGAGGTTTGGCTGAAACTGCTGTCCACAGACTCAGAGCCTGGCTGGTGGTCACCCAGAAAGTAAGAACCCAGCAGCCAAAAGTATCTCAGGGGCAGGCACAACCCCCTCCACAGGTAGGTAGCTGAGCCCTCTGTGGCCTGGCAGCCATCTTCAGAACTGCCATGACAACCCAGGGAACCATACCCTATTAGAGTGGGTGATGGCTGCTTTTCGTCCAGTCTGGAAGGATGCTGGGGACTTGCCAGGAGCAGTGGGTCAGTGAAAGTCATATACTGAGCTGCAGCAGGTCCACAGGGAACCAGGTGTGAAGAATGCTGCTTTCAACCCGAGGTCCTGTGGGCCAGATGAGGAAGTATTTACAGCAGGGATGAGGGACATTATTCTCTGTAGTGCCCTGTCAGCCCTTCTTGGGTCACTAGTGGCTATCTTGAGCCCCTATGTGAAGCAGCCCATCAATGCAGTTACACAGTTGGTAGTCGATTTGGGGAAGTTGGAGGCAGCACGAAATCATAAGGCTGTGCAGGCTGCTGCCTATGCTGCCTCCCAAATAACAAGAGAAACTGGTCTGTATAAGTTACCCAAACACAGATGTAGGTAGATTTGGTTGCAGCCAGGTCAGATAGAAAAAACTTAGATGACAGGTCTAATAGAGTCCTGTTAGAGCTTTGACAGCAGCTTAAGCTGCAACAGAGGTTCCAGCTGTTGAAAAAACGGGGGAATCGGGTGGCCCAGGCAGCTGCCAAGAAAATGGCTGATGTTCAGGTTGCACTGTTGCAGGGTGATTTGTTGGAAACAGCTGAGGGAGAGGAGGATCCCCAAACCAGTTTGAATAGAGGGACTCACTTAACAGGGACGAGTGGGGGAAGCCAGAGGTTCCATGTGGAATTGGCGATCCACTGATCCCCTTTCAATGTGCAGCACGTGTTGGCCTTAGACTATAATAGGTGTTTTTGTTTGTTTTTTGTGTGTGGTTGTTTTGTTTTGTTTTTGCAGCAGTAACAGCAGCTAAGAGACCTGTCAAGGTGGTACTGGCTTTGAGTGTGTTTGACTTCGTCAGGCCCTATGAGCTTGGGCCTCTGAGGGGTTTGGATGAGGCTTCTGGCAATGGACAGAGTGATTTGTACAGACAGCTGTGCTTTTGTGGACTGATCATTGAGTGGTATGATGGCTCTTGAGCATGTGACTTCCACAAAAGAGGGGCACTGGCTCCCTTATTGGATGGACAGACCACTTATGGACAGTATGAGAGACCCTGATGAGGGGGCATGGCACCTGTGGAGGCCCTCCTGCACTGGGAAACTACTCTCACCGAGTTGCAGATATGCACCAAGGACACTTTGCAGCTTCAGTGGACATGGCCGTGGACTGTAGAGGTCCACCCCCTACTATGGGTGGCCTTGTTGGCACTGTGGGATAGGGGGCTAGAAGTGGGCCTCCAGTTAACTCTCTGGGAAGAGTGCTCAGGGAGACATTGTGAAGGGCACCTTTGTAATTATTATAATTATTATAAAACTTGTGCTGTTGCTGGACTCTCTATTTGTTTATGTGACGTATCTCAATTTTCACACAGGGACCATCACAGAAGATACCTGTCATGTAGGTTGTGAGGCGAGCAACCCTAAAAAGGTGGATTATTGGGAAAACAGTTGTGTTAGGCTTGCCTGCTCACATTTAGCATGATTAGTGCGTGAGCAGGTGGTAGAGGCTCATGCGCACAGTCTATGTAAGGCATTAGCTGCTGGGGGGATTGCAGATTGCCTGCCACCACTGTGAGGGACTGTTCTGCTGTGTGTTTGCCTGCTGCTGCGAGAAGTGGTTTTCCCGTGCTGGTGTGCTCATCTGTTATTGTGAGGCTCTATTAAACGGGGATGGCCCAATGCTTTCTGGTTCCGCAGTTCCTCTACCGTCTGCCCGAATCCAATGTGGGCCTTCTTGGTCTCAACCATCGGTATTACATACATCTTGGAAAAATCAGTAATATATATTTTGAAAATCAGTCCATGGAGTAGATTTGTAGCTTGTTCTCAAACAGGCAGTTAGATGCAGAAATGATTGAGTGAGGAGAGACTGCCTGGAGGCAGATGCTCGCAAGGTTGTGTTCAAATCTGTGATCCTAAGTAACTATTGATAGAACTGCATTTCCTTCTCGGTGAAGAAAAAAAAATCTTCTGTAGAAAGATCTGACACAGCTTAGATTTTGGTGAAATGTTTAAAAAATTGCCAACATTTTTTGTTTACCAATAAAACTAAGGCCCAGTGTTGTGGTCTTATGAAGCTAAACAACTCAAAGATCTTCCCATATTCAATTCAAGGTGTTTTTGGTAATGAAGATATTAAGAATGAAGGAGTGAAAGGTATGAATAAATGATGTAATGATAGATATACCAGCTTAGGGATCTGCTGTGTTTTGTAAAGAAAGTTCATTCACTACAATCAGGCTCATTTGTTTACATCTCCCAGGGCTGCTCCCACACTACAATTGCAGAATGGAATAGTTGCATCATATAGCCCGCAAGCTGGAAGTTCATACCTTTGCATAAAAAATATGACAACTCCCAGACTTGAACTGCAGTACAGAACTGTGCAGGCAGATTTATTTTCTCAACCCCCACCCATCCACCCTGGGCACAGGCTTCCTATATAGAAAACATTCCCTCACCATTGACAAACTTGTTTTTATTTTATTTATTTATTTTTACAGAGACAGAGACAGAGAGTCAGAGAGAGGGATAGATAGGGACAGACAGAGAGGAACAGAGAGAGATGAGAAGCATCAATCATCAGGTTTTCGTTGTGACACCTTAGTTGTTCATTGATTGCTTTCTCATATGTGCCTTGACCGCGGGCCTTCAGCAAACCGAGTAACCCCTTGCTCGAGCCAGTGACCTTGAGTCCAAGCTGATGAGCTTTGCTCAAACCAGATGAGCCCACAATCAAGCTGACGACCTCGGGGTCCCGAACTTGTGTCCTCTGAATCCCAGTCCGCTGCTCTATCCATTGCACCGCTGCCTGGTCAGGCGACAAACTTTATTTTTTAAAGTTAATGTCTTTGCTTTTTAGATTTAGAGTTTATATGTAAGATTTTTCATCATTGTTTCTAGGCTTATACATACCATGGTTTGCTTTCCAAGGCTCTTTTCATTTTCCAGTATAAGTGCAATTATGGACTGGAACCCAGTTTGTAATGCTGGTGGCTGAGGCCAGGCAGGTTCACACTGGATTCAGGCAAACGGTAGGAAAACTGCGGAGCTGGTAAGGGTTGGGCCGTTCCATTTAATGAAGTCTCACAATGACAGACAAGCACACAGGCAAGGGAAAACGCCTCTCACGCAAACAAACAGCAAAATGGCCCCTCACCGTGGTGGGCAGGCAATCTGCACATCTGCAGTCCCCCTGAGCACAAGCACCCCTAGCCTTATCTAGGCCACACACACGTGGCGCTGCCACGTGCTCACACACCAATCAGGCAAAGTGCTCGCAGCCAGTAAACCAGCGAGCAAGCCTCACACAGCTGCCCCACACAGTGTCCATCCCCTAAAGTCGCTAAGAGGCAGCTGTCAAGTGTCAATGTGTTAAAATGCTATTTTCTTCCCAAGCCAGGGAGGTGGATTGGAGTTGATGAACCCCTGCAGTTGTTTCTACATTGCAGTGAGAGTGAGATAAAAATGTGGGAGTATGATGTTTTTTTGGGGGGGTCTTTTTTTTCTGGAAAGTCAGTGCTATTTTTACTAAATAAGAATTTCTGGAACCAAAATATGGGATATCTTCCGAAGATAAAACCAAGTTAATACATATTTATTGAGGGTCTTCCATGAGAAAGGAAATGGTGTGCAGCTGGGGAGAGGAGAAGCTCGTGCTTCCTTACACTGCTGCCCGGTGACCTGGGCCAGCTGGGGTGAGCCACCGCCGAACAGGCACGTCTACCCTTCCCTGTAATTTGTCTTTCTGAACTTCCTGAACTTTCGTGAACTCTCCAGTTTCCAGCACGTAGGTAGAAAACTGCATTGACAGTTGGCTTCTCCCCAAACATGATCTTAGCTGGACGGAACCCTAAGAGCAGTGCATCCAATTTCATCACGGAGCACATCATTTAAAATGCTGCAGCTGAGCACCGCTTGGCAGAAAGAAAAACAGTTAAGAACAAACTCCCTGCTGTGAACACTTAGCTATCAGGAGCCATTCAGAATGATGTGTCTACATTTTTAACAGGTGAAGTTGATTAGGAAGGCAAGAGAGACTTAGCCACTGTACCCTCCCCTGAGTGTAACCTGGTTCTCCTTTGAAACTCAGGAACAGATTTGCAGGCTCCACAATTCCGCTGATGTTGGTTCTTTTGGAACGTTTTTCTTACTAAATGCTCAATAGTATTAAAATGTTCCCTTGAGAGACTTTTCTTTTTTTAAAAAAAACACACTTATTTCAGACAAATTACCAACTGTTTTCCTCTTTCAACTACTTCAAAATTCAATGTGATAAACAAACAGTTCCCAAAGATTTAAAAAAAAAAAAAGCAATTTAAAGAATTATTCTTTTGGTATTTTAGCAGTGGGTACAGGAGATGGGTAGAAACATGCATTGTTACTAAGTTAATGTGTAAATGACACCCACTATGAATGAATCAACTTTTATGGGAGAACAGAGGTAAATGGAATGATTAGACCGGTTCATATGATTTATGACTTTAAATATTTTATACAGTTACTTGTTTTAGTTAAATAGTATGACATTCAAAACTATTTACATGTCTCCCAAGGTATTTGTTTGCAATGAAAGCATACTTCAGGAGTTCTTTTTGACTGGCTATCTTTCTCTCAAGTTAATGCAATAGGAGGAATTGTTAAATTCAGCTTTCTTCCCTGGCATTTCTTTTTAATTTATACTTTAATGTTTATTTTATTGAGTTGAGAGCGAGCGAGAGAGAGACAGGAACATCAAGCTGTTCCTGTATGTGCCCTGACCTGGGAATTGAACCAGCAACCTCTCTGTGCTTCCAGACGATGCTCTAACCAATTGAGCTATTTGGCCAGGGCCCTAATGTTTCTCTTACCTGCCAAGAGGTTTTCCTTCAGCCTTCCTATGGCTGTGCCTCTACAGTAGTCAGATCAGCCCTCCTCTCCTCCTCTCACTTTCCCTCTTTGACCTCAACTTTCATCCTGGGATAGGTTTTCCTGCTATTGTCACCTTGGTGGTTCCTTCTGAGTTGGACTTTTTGTTGGTTTTCCATCTGTGATTCCACATTAAAATAACACTTTTTATTCTCAGGTTATCTTTTCACACTGTGCTAACTGTTACCACATAAGAGCGACTCCCAGACCCTGCCCGGCAGACTGCCTGCCCTGATGTCTCACTGGATCCTCTTCAACCCTTAAAGCCGTAAGAATAAAGCTAAGCTCATCTTAGCTAAGATCTGTCTTAATATGGCGCCAAACTGCCTGACCTGCAGTTGCGCAGTGGATAAAGCGTCTATCTGGAATGCTGAGGTTGCTGGTTCAAAACCCTGAGCTTGCCTGGTCAAGGTACAATACATATAGGAGTTGATGCTTCCCACTCTCTACCCCTTTCTCTCTCTCTCTCTCTCTCTCTCTCTCTTCTTTCTAAAATGAATAAATAAAATCTCTTTAAAAATGGTGCCAAACTAACTTCGCGGCCTCATTTCCTAGTATAGTTCACTCCCGTGTGCACCCTGAGCTTTTTTGAACACCTAAACATGACTTCTGAATGTAGATGCTGCTTCCCAGCTGTGGGCATCTGTGTTAGGCTTACTCGCTGGTGTACCAGCTGCAAGCACTTTGCTTGATTAGTGTATGAGCTCATGGAACAGGCATGTGTGCATAGCCCATATATATATATATATGGATATGGGAGAGATTGAGGATTGTGGATGTGTTGATTGCCTGCCTGCCACTGTGAGGGGCCATCTTGCTGTTTGCTTGATCGGCAGTTTCCCCGGACTGTTTGCTTGTCTGCCGTTGTGAGACTTTATTAAATGGAATGGCCCAACGCTTTCTGGCTCCGCAGTTTCTCTCCTATCTGCCCGAATCCATTGTGAACCTGCCTGGCATTGGCTGCCAGCCTTACAGCTGGTGTAGTGGGCAGGATTCAGAGCAGATTGGTATGGAGCCGCCGACACCCTTGAGGGGTGGAATAGAAGAGTGGCTGTTCCTGGTGGCTCTCCTGGTGGAAACTGTGGACTGAGTGTTTTTTAAAGTCCTATGAGAGGAAACCACAAGCTCTGTGAGAGAGGCAGTCTGAGGTCCAGAGCTCCAGGGTGAGTTGCGGACCCAGTGGCAGCAACGGCTTGCACTGGAGCGAGCACTGGAGAAGGAGGCTGAACGGGATCCTGAGCTGCAGTTTGCTCTGGAGGTTGAGCATGGGCAGTGGCAGCTGTTGGAGGCACAACTGCGGGCTTAGGAGCTTGAGAGTCAGCTTCATGCTGAGAGCCGGCAGCTACAGAAGCCAAAGTGGGCACAGAAGGTGGAGCTGCATTCCTGCCAGCGTAGTGGCTCTGAGTTGGCAGGAGCAGGCCTTTCCGACTCCCCTTCATCTGAGATGAAGGCTCAGGCTACAACTGCCCTTTGCAGACTCGGAGCCCAGCCAGTGGTCATCAAGAGGGTAAAGACCCAGCAGCCAAGAGTCCCCCAGCGGCAACCACAGCCTCCTCCCCGGGTAGTGGAGCACTCTGTGGTCCGGCCCTACACCCGAGCACAGCTGAGGGAGTTGGGCTGAAATTCAGGCAGAAACCCACTGAGCCCCTGGCAGGATTGCTGTAATTGTGGGCCATAGAGGTGGATGGCATTGTGCACTCTAGAGCAGAGGTGGAGAGGGTGGCCACTGTTGCCATGTGCTCCTCTTTGGAGCAGCGTCTTCAGAGCTGCCATGACGGCAGGGACGAGGCAGGAGGCCTGAGGCCCTGTGTGAACCTAGTTGCCTGTAATGGACCTTTACCTTGTTGATTTGCACAGACAGCTGGACTGTCTATCATGCACTGACTCTTGGACTGCGACCAGAGGGTGCACCAGCTCCCCTGTTGGATGGACATGCTGCCTTTGGACAGCATGAGAGACAGCTCCAATGGAGGCCCTCCTGCCCCAGGAAGCTGCCCTCACCCAGGTGCAGAGATGCACCAAGGACATTTTGGGTTTCAAAGGACATGGCCCTGGACTGTACAGGCCCCCCACCTATGATGGGTGACCTTGTGGGCACCGTGGGGTGGGGACTTGGAGGTGGGTCTCCAGTCAACTCCTTGGACAGAGTGCTCAGGGAGACATTGTGAAGGGCACCTTTGTAATGGTCATTTTTGGAATGTATGTAATGTATCTATTGTGAGGCGAGCAACCCTAAAGGGGTAAAATGGGGGAAGCTGTGTTAGGTTTACTCGCTGGTGTACCAGCTGCAAGCACTTTGCTTCATTAGTGCGTGAGCACATGGCGGAGGCACGTGTGTGTAGCCTATATAAGGCTATGAGTGCTTGTGCTCCAGAGAGATTGGGGATGACGGGCTGCCTGCCCACCACTGTGAGGGGCCGTGTTTGCTGTTTGTTTGCCTGAGAAGCAGTTTCCCCTGCCTGTGTGCTTGTCCGCCGTTGTGAGACTTGATTAAATGGGATGGCCCAACGCTTTCAGGCTCTGCAGTTTCTCTACCGTCTGCCTGAATCCAGTGTGGACCTGCCTGGCCTTGGCCACCGGCATTACACCAGCCTCTCGGTCTTTGCTCAGACTGTACCTTCTGTTCATTATACACTTCTTATTGCACTCTACGGACCCTTGAAAATTGTATCCGTCTTCCGGGCCAATATAAATGTCACCTTCTCCATGGATGCCCCTGGATCATTCTCCAGTCCTCCCCCCCACACACCCAAGCACAATGCTGAAGTAAGTCTCCATCCCACTACCCCCAGTGCACTGCATTTGTATCTTTGTTCAACACATCACATCCTAGTTTGACTAGAACAGTTTCTTCATCAATCTTTTAAATTCAACCTATTTAACTCTGGGTTTACTGTAAATATAACATCAAAATAATCACCTCCTTGTGGGACAACTTTGGCTTCAGTTCCTTAATCTATAACAGCTAAACAGGATACATATTTGTTGTGAGAATTATTGATAAGAAGGTAATTGATTTATGATGACAGCTAACTTTATACACCCCTTACTCTCTTCCCGCATTTTTGGTATGTCGCATGCACTTACTAACTTGACTTACGTTCATTCACTTGATATTCAGAAACATCCTCTGACGTACATATTTTATTATAACCCCCAATTTAGAAATGAGAAAGTGAGGCACAACTAGTAAGTGACAGAGCTTCCATTGTTCTCAGAGCTTGAGGACTGGTTACCAGATTGCCTGCCTCTCTGTTATTAAATAGAGTAATGTGCACAAGGCTATACTTTCAGAGACCTTGCCATGTCGATGGCACCTAACAAAGAGTAGTCTATGATTTAAGGAACGACACCGTACATCAGTCTTGCATGTCATGGAAGTAATATGTTCAAGAACTTGGTAAAAATCTCTTTAACTTTTGGAAATAAATATATTATTTAGGGCAGAAGTTTCCGAGAATGAGGGAGGGGAATGTAGACAGATGTCAAAATATCACTTCAGGCAGTTTTTATTGTGCGTTCTCTATTTTAACTGAGCCCAGTGTTAACGACCCCAAGTTTAGTTGTTGGCAAGTAAGGAGCGTAAATTGGGAAGTGGACATCCTCCTCCATGTTGACTGCATACATCTGTTCCTCTCTCAGGCACAGCGCACACCTGTGCGCTCAGGGAGTTCCCTGCCTCTCTAGAGGACTGTATCTTCCACCTTTCTGTTTCTGAATAGTTGTTTCAGATGTGTTGGTTGAATAAATGAATGAATAACACACAAAATACCCAGTATAAGCATCAATGCAAGAATAAAAACAAAATACAGTGAATTTGGAAGGCGAAAAAAAAAAAACAGGAGAGAGCTAAGGAAGATGAGCTTTAACTAGCGTAACCCAGGCCATGGTTAATATGGAAGTAATAGCTAATTTAATAATAATAATAAAAATAATAAGAGCAGCTTGTGTTTTTGTACTTATTTCAGAGTATTTTCAAATGATAAATTAATATTTATTTGATATTTTATTTTATACTAAAAATGATGCT
Organism: Saccopteryx leptura; assembly: GCF_036850995.1. NCBI lineage: Eukaryota > Metazoa > Chordata > Mammalia > Chiroptera > Emballonuridae > Saccopteryx > Saccopteryx leptura. The sequence goes on along the minus strand of NC_089513.1, from coordinate 59,120,430 downwards.
TGGTATTTTATAGGGTAGATAGTAGTCCATCCATTTAAATTGTGAAGAAAGCAAGGCTTGGTGATGTTAGCACCAGATTTTTGGTACATAATCCAGTAGGATTTCAGTGGTTCTCTGAAATTGAAAGGTGTGTCAAGATCGTGACTTGGGATTTATTCCCCATCATGCTGAGTGTGCCTGCATTGATTTTATTTATTCAACACTTCTGAGCCTCTGTGCTAAAGTTCTGTTTTCAGAATTGTGAATACAACAAAGAATAAAAAGAGGTAAAAATTCTTACCCTTTTGAGTTTACAGTTTGCTGGGAGAAGACGGTTAGACATGGTCACTTAATAGCTAGAGCCTTCAGTTTGACTTTAGAGTGTAGGCAATGCATAAAACTTTAAGGAATGCCTTCCTGGGCTGTTTGAAAGGCAGAAGAAGGTCAATAATAATTTACTATTTATATAGTCCATTCTTATCATTCATGTCCCTTAACCACTGCCCATTCCTAAAATATAAATAATATTTAGTTACTTTACATGGCTGAGAACCTGTGTGAGAAAAATTCACAAGAAAAACAAAATGAAGGCATTGATGGAATAACTGAGACAGCCCCAGACAACTATGTCAGTTATGAATCTTCCTTTGGTCAGGGACCCAGCCCATCAACAAAGCATCTCTACAGGTATCTGGAACAGGAAACTGTTCCTTTCTTCATTTCTACCTAAAAATTTTAAACCCTAAAGTGAATATTTGCTTCTCTGTTTCTGGTCAAGACTAGGATTTTTGGGGACCAGAGGTTGCTAGATACAGACTGTGTGCTGTGCTGCTCAGCGAACGCCACCCTTCCTGGCCAGAGGATAGCATGTGTGAGCAGTGGCTGGATAAAGTGCGCCATGAATAACACATTTGACATTTGTACCTCACATCCAAGCTGATTTTAATGCATAGACAGCAAGCTTAGCTGCCCAGATCTCCTAAATTATCATTTAGTGGTGTTAGCTTACCACGGAACAATGTGTAAATGCATTTATGGTTTGTCGCCAAGATATTCACTTTCATTTAATTAAATGCAAAAATCTCAGTTCATACAAATGTACCTATCACTTCCAAAAGGCTGAGTGGATAAGCTGACTGTGCTGCTTAAGGAATGCTATAGCTGCTCCCAGGTGTAGGAATGTTATTCTGGTGTCTAAAGCCCAGGGCTCAGCTGCCTTCCTGGCTGGAGGATTGCAGAGGAAAAAGAAGCAACTCGATCACTTGGGGAAAAATTTTGAAATGTTTTCAGTGTTAGACAGTGCTCTCCGATGAGAGTTTAATTATTACAATAACAGGAGTTCTGGGGAAGGTCTTGTGTTTGCAGGATGACTTGGCCAATAGTCTAAAACCTTTCCTGGGACAAGTTTACTTTATGAATGTGCCCAGGAGACTGGGACAAGAACAGAGAGAAATGGTACAAAATTAACATAGGTAAAATAGCACAGGCCAACACACCAACATGTAAACTATTTAAAAAAAAATGAGCCTATGAAAATATTGCCCATTCTCCTTTCTGTATGATGCTGGCTAGGATTTTGAGTCTGGATATTTCTGTTTGAGAGCATCTCCTCTCATTTTGATATGGCCCAGAATCAAATCTTTGCTGTACTTTGCAAAAACAAAACAAAACAGAGCAAAAAAACAGAGGCTGTTTTGCTTTTACAAAGAAGTCATAATATTTTTTTTTAGTCACCAGTTTCTTCAGCGTAACTATACATTACATAATTTTGGTAATTGTACACAAATATAATGATGTGATTGGGCATGGGTAATAAATAAAAAGTTTAAAATATGAGGACAGTTACAAAATGTGATGGGGACAGTCTTTATAGTTTGGTCTTCTGACAGTAGCAATAGTGACCTGGTTAAAACCTAAGCCATATCATGTCTCTCTCTGCTTAACCCTGGCCAATGGCTTCCGATCTTACTTAGAGTGACACAAAAGTCCTTACAGGCCCCTCGGACTGCATCTCCTCTGCCCCTGGCTGTGGGCTTCTTTGCCTCCTTATATCTGCCATGCACACACTTACCTCCTGGAGTCTTTGCAGTGACTGCTCCTCTGCCCAGAATTCTCTCTTCCAGATGCAAGCACAGACTATTCCTTTATTTCTCAATTTGTTTTGCTTCTTGTTTAATCTGTAGTATCCAAACAGTTCCCATCATGTGATATATGCTTAATATTTATGAGTGAATGAATTATTTTGATTGGTGAGAATTGAAAGGAAGAAAGAAAAGAAAGGAGGGAGGGAGGGAAGAAAGGAAGGAAGGAAGGAAGGAAGGAAGGAAGGAAGGAAGGAAGGAAGGAAGGAAGGAAGGAAGGAAGGAAGGAAACAGAGGGAAGAAGGATGAAATGTTTGCTAAGATGTTAAATTAAACATAATTCTATCTGATATTTTTCTATTTTGCATTTTACTGTCACATTTAGATTTATGAAGTTTCCAGAACATAACATTGTAAAATGACTCAATGTTACTTGCAACATTTATTTCTAAATCTGAAAGCATAAGCCTCAAGAAAACATTAAATGTACTATGATGAAGGGCTCATTAGCTACTCATAAGATAAGAGTGAAGAGTTAGTGCTCTGTAGTTTTGCTTGAGAAGGGCAAGAAGCCACTGGGCCATCATGTTCATGGAAACTGGATTTTTCTCAAGACCTTCTCTTAAAGGAAACCTGTGGCCAGAGTCCTCTTTTTCCTGAGTTATTACTCAATCACTAGTCAATGGGCCTGACTAGAAGACGAAGGTGGCCTTATCTTGAAACAGGTCTTAGAAATCAACCGCAAGACTCGTAGAAACTTAGAGTTTCACAAACACAGCAAAATCTCTTGGAGACAGGGCAGGAGCAGCACGGGGAGAATGACAGCTGGATTACACAGACATTTAAAACACTGCCTTCAGGGAAGCAGCAGCCTCTTTAGCATCCTCTGGAGTAAAAACAAAATAAATATAATGGCCACAACAAATCGATTAAAAGGAATAGGCACAGATGCTGCTCCTCCCTCTTTCAAGAGAACAATGAAATATTAAAATGAATGTGCAAAGGAGTTGAATAGAAAATTGGGAGAGGTAGAAGTTGGAAACTTGTAAGGGACTCAGAGCAGTGAAAAATAAGTCCGGAAGCGATCACTGGAAACTGGATTAATTTTTTTTTAATTCAGTGACTAAATTTAATGAGGTAATGTTGGTCCATAGTTTCATGTACTATTCATGTGAACTATTCATTGCGTTGTGTGCCCAACACTCAGTCAAAACACCTTCTGTCACTGCCTATTTGACCGCCTTTTCTTCCCTCCTCGCCAGCCCCCTCCCCCTGGAAAACACTTTACTTTAGTCTGTGTATATGAGTTGTAGTTTTATATCGCACATATGAGTGAAATCATATTGTTCTTAGCTTTTTCTTATTGAGCTATTTTGCTTAGCGTAATAGTCTCAAGGTTCATCCATCCTGTTGCGAAAAACTGGGTGTTTGCTCTGTCTCATACTGAAACGCCACAGTGAAGAACCTTCCGGCATATGCTCTACTTCTAATTAGCATTGAGCTTTCTCAAGGGTACCAGGCAGTTAATCCCAGATGGAAATGAGCTATGTTCTAGATTTCCTCTCTGTGCAATCTTACCTCTCTAAAGGCGTCCTGCTCTGTTTCTTGTTTTCTTTGTTTTTTACTTTTTTAAAATTAAATTCCCATATAACTGCAATTGAAATGCCTACTAGTTAGGGTTTCTTTATTTACTCATTTGATTCTATCTCCATGTACTTACATTATTTCAGTATATTTTTATTTTTTCCTTTTAAGTTCCATTTTACATCCCTACTGCTTTACTTCATTGTAAATAATTATGTTTGCTTTTATTTCACTTCTGAAAGTCTCAAGGGGAAAAGAAACACACACATATATATTTATATATTGGCTTAAGGATGCAGTGGAGTAAAATAGTGCATCAATATGAAATGGGGGAGAGAGAAAAGAGTTAAAAGAGAGAAAGACAAGGCATTACAAGCATGACTTGCATGGCAAGTGTATAAGTGAGAACAGCAATTTAAAGTAGGGCATTGAAAGTAGTCAAGAAACCCATGCTTATTGTTTGGTGCTGGTGTAGGAGAGAGGGAAGCGTCACTTTGGCCTCCAAGACTTACTAAATCTTTCCTGGACATCTGCTGGGCTTCTCTGTGGGGTCTCCCAAGGATATCTGTATTGGGACATGCTCCAGATGCCCATGGGGAGAGAGCGATGGGCAAGGCCATTGCTTCCCATAAATAGAAAGACATACATATAGGTCTGTGGGTAATTGGAGTATGGGAAATTCTGAAGTGGCTCAGGAAGGAAAGGCCTTGGTGTGCCACATGAGGAGATGAGAAAAGCAAAGGCACATACACAGCAGGGAGTAGAAAAAATAGCACTGATAGGAGAGATGGAAGGATGCTAAAGACACTTTGTAATTCACAGCTTTACCTCCTGTTGGTGCTATATTCGAGAAGTAATGCTTGAAGATGAGAATATATTTTCCATAGTTCTGTTTCAAAAAAACCATGGATTACACCTATGAACAAACTCTTGTGTGACAGTCATGCCCACAGCACTGGTTTCCCATTGCTGTGACAGCATGTACGGACAAACCAGACATATGTTTTAAAAAAGTATTTTTTGCCTAACCAGGTGGTAGCACAGTGGATAGAGTGTCAGACTGGGATGTGGAAGACTCAGGTTTGAAACCTCGAGGTCGCCAGCTTGAGCATGGGCCCATCTTGTTTGAGCAAAAGCTCACCAGCTTGAGCCCAAGGTCACTGGCTTGAGCAAGGGGTCACTCAGTCTGCTGTAGCCCCTTAGTCAAGGTACATATGAGAAAGCAATCAATGAACAACTAAGATGCCACAACGAAGAACTGATGCTTCTCATCTCTCCCATCATGTCTGTCCATCCCTCTCTGTCTCTGTTGCAAAAAAGAAAAAAAAAGAAAAAAAGAAAAAAAAGAAAAAGTATTTTTTTTAATTTTAAATCTTTAAATCTCAATACTTTAAATCCCTTTATATTGTAATTAAGAATTAGAAAAAACCTTATGATTTATAGAAAAACTCAATATTACAGAAGGACTTTTTATAGTACAGTAAAGCTTTAGGATGAAAAAATAACCCTTCACTGAAGTTAAATTATTATTGGTTATAAGACATAAAAGTTTTAAGTTTTCTGTATTCCAGAACATGTTATGGCTACTTTCTTGACATGGTGTGATTTAATCAGACATCACTATTCTTTCTTGAGACACAAAGCTATGGCACCTAAAAGTGGAGTTCAAGTTTGTCATTGGAAATAGTCAATCAGATCAAATGATTCAACAACAAAAAATGCTTTTCTCTATTTGTTGGCAAATTCACATAATTTATTTTCATTCTGGCATTTAAAAAATAAAAAAGCATAACCAAAATATCAGTTGATGAAAGGTTCAAATAAGCACTAAAACATTACCATTTTGTATGAAACACCTATTTTGATGTCTTGAAATGAAAGCACGTTTTACTCTAAAACAGGCAACCATTGTTCACTGTTTATAATTAGCTTCTCCTTTACCTGTTTCAAGTGGAATTAGAGAAACAACCATGTCCCAAGACTGAAAAATCTGCAATGCTCAGAAAAATTTTCAAGGATATTAGTGAGTACTGCAGGTGGAAGATAATATCCATTTCTTATTTTATCATTGGAGTAAAGCATTCAATTGTCAGTAATGTAAAGAAAGGTTTGAAGTGAAGGAAAAAGTAAAAAGCATTTATTTTGTGAACACTTTCGGCTTCCTTTCTTTGATTTCATAGATGACACAAATTAATGTCATTCTGATAAGTTCAAAATTAGCCTTTGACATTTTAAATTTATGGGTGGGAAATAGAAGACTTTAAACTATGATGATATTATATCTGAGAAGATAAGCGTAATACTTCAATTTCATTAGCCACTTGGCCACTTTTCTGGCTAACACATCACAAACCTTGTCATTGTATTCTGGATTGATTTTTTATAACAAAATAAACAGACATTTAATCACAGGAATAAATTTTTGTAATTAATTTAGCTTACATCATAATGAAATAAATCCAAGTGCTTTCAAAGTAAATCTAATTTAACATCGGCCAATACTTCAAATCACTTATAAGGCAGTTCCTTACTGATTGACTTGTAAGATGCTCATATGTCATCCTGAGATGTAAAGTGTCAATAAAATGGTTGGTATCAATTTTGTAAAATGAAACTCATGTGTAAGGACAATGACCACAGGAATTTAAGGAACTTAAGGATTTATCAAGAGAATCCTGTCATCTTTGCACTGTCCTTGACGTCTGTCCAAGGCTACTTATGTCACATCTTTCTCCTGCTTCAGGTTCACTGGGAATTAGAGATGGCATAATTAAAGAACTAGGAATCTACTGATGTGTGGTAGACAGGATCATGTTTCTAATAGGATGATGCCTTGGGACTTTGTTTTCTCTTTCACTATTTTATTTAAGAAAAATAAAATAAGTAAAGCTCTGTGAGTTACCAGTTCAGAAGCAGAAACAAGGTCAAACAGCTAATGGCACTATACACCTATGACACTCTCTGACTCTCAATGAAGCATCAAGCAGGAAGATAGAAAGGCAAAATTTCCAGGAACGGCAATTTGGAAACCACATAGCATTCTCTACAGGCATTTCACATCACTTACAGGTCTCAGTGATCTGGTCATCTGGAGCCATAAAGTGGACAGACTGGTCAGAGATGAGTGGATGTTGGAGCCCACCCCACAACACTAACCCCCAAGTCACTATGCTGCCTACTAGGAATAAGAAATCATCAGAAAAATCAAGAACCTCTTTATCTGAATTTTTGAACTCCAAATTTAAATTGTCAGAGTTTTCCAAATGTGACTAAATTCTAAAATTGGTGTCTGGTCCCTTAGGTTGAGTAAGAGTTCTGTGGTCAGAAGCCACAAGAACAATAGCTAAGATTTATTAGGAAACTACCAGAGGCCAGAGGGCATTCTGTTTGCTGTATATACATCATCTTTTTCAGCCTTCCCAAGACCTGTGGAGGTGACTCCCTTAGTACCATTTTTCAAGTGAGGAAGCAAAGCCAGAGAGATTAGGTGCCTTGCCCACGGTAGCACAGAGAGTGAGTTATGGAGCTGGGGTTTTGGAGCCCTTTGGTAAGGTCTCTAAGTGGATCACTAAGCTGACAGTCTCTATAATGTCATCTTCATCTTACACGTAACTTAAAAAGAGACTAAGACACAGGGGTTAAATGCTTCTCTTCTGTGGCATTGGTATAGCTAAAGAGAAGATAAATTATATAAAGACGTAAAAGGTGTCACTGGGTTGAGAGAGCAAAATAACTTTTAACAGAACCAAATATAAAAACAAGCTTTTGTACCTTCAAAATACTAATGTTTAAGTACAGAGTAATCATAAACTGCCAATAGAATCATGTGTGAAACACATTAGAGATTTTTTAACTACTTGTCAGCAATGTGATGTTACCGCCTCCGAAGACAATACAAATCCAGGTGACATTAATTAAATAATAGAGTCAAGATTGGGAGGTCAAAACAGGGCATCTGTAAATTCCAAAATGAGAGTTTTTTTGATGATATATTTTTCTTATCAAATTGATCTCTTAAAGGTTGAATAGAGGGTGGCACTGGTAAGCCCAGATAAAGAGATAGGTGACAGCTTGAAAATTTTCTGATGTAGGTAATCTGAAAATGCTTACAGATACTATGTATTTTTATTATCCAAACAATGTTAGAGGGACACCTTCATCCCTTCTTTCACATACGGGAGAAACCCAAGAGTACAGTGCCACACCTCCTGGAGCAGGGGTTGGGAAACTATGGCTCGTGAGCCAGTTGTGGCTATTTTGATGGCTGCATCTGGCTCATAGACAAATCTTTAATTAAAAAAATAATAATAAATTTAAAAATATAAAACATTCTCATGTATTACAATTCTTTCATTTCCTACCGCTCATGTTTATGGTTGCAGTGGCTGGAGCCAATCACAGTTGTCCTCCGGGACAACACCAAATTATTATTAGATAATACGTAACATACACGGGTCGTTGTATGGTTCTCACAGAATTACATTTTAAAATATGTGACGTTCATGGCTCTCTCAGCCAAAAAGGTTTCCGACTGCTGTCCTGGAGCATCCTTTAAAAAGCTACAGGAGAGTGTTTAAAATGCAGGCAAGCAATTAATAAAAAGCGATCTTCAGTGTAACCAATTAAATGGACAAACAGAACTTTGGAAGGGCAATCAGAAACTGTTCTTTCTCATCACTGTTTCTTTGCATCCATTTTGAGGATGCAATTTTAGGCAATTTTCACTACTTTCCAATCACTATCAGGTAAAAATCAGAATGGCTTCTACTTTCCAAGTACTAAACTCCAGTGCACTGTAATATCAACAGTCAGATCTGGGTTTCATTCACGCACGGGGCCAGATCAGTCAGGCTGCAGTAGGAGAGGATGACAGCTGTTGGTTTTCTCTTCCCAGCCCACTTTCTCTGCCACTCAGTTGCTATTTTGGGAACCATAGAAAATTCTAGTTGAAAGTTGGAAAGGGAGGTAAGGAACAGGTCCTACGTTTCTTATCTAGTAAAACTGCAATCTGGGTCTCACAGATTTCAAGAGTTGATTTTTTCCTAGGGGATCTTCTGGATACTTTTAAAAACTATATACTAGTGAAAATCTTTTCTCTTGGGTGTGTTGTTCTTTCTTTCAGTTTGCTGCTTAAATTTCCTTGTTAGACTCTCATTTCTTGTGATTCATCTTTTTTTGAGTGTAACTTACCTTCCAGCGATCCTCTTGTATAGAGTGACTCTCAGATGACTTAACCTGGATCTCCATGAGAGGGTTTATCTGAGCCACGGAACTTGCACAACTTTTCCTGGTTAACTCTGTTGTCGCAGAGTGTTATTTCTTCTCCCTCTGCCATCTCAAGGCAGCCAGCCAGTGACCCACCTTTACAGTTCACTGGTGTTAGCTGCTAAGTGTCCTTCAGATTCTAAGCTGTAGTCCTCTGGAAACCACCTTCACTTGGAGCATATGTCTGTGCTTGTGGGGGTGGGAGAAGGGCCCAGGGCCCAGTGACATTGCAAAGGAATTCTAATTGCTGTCTTTTAAAGTCTCTATGAGAAATGGCTTATTGTCTCTTACACAGTTTGCAGGTGTTATAAAAACTCCTGTATAGTCTCTTAGCAAGGGACTTGTAGGAAGTTTATTGGCCTCTTTTATCCTGTGATCAAACTTGGCATCTAAACATGTGATCTCAGACTTTGGAACCTTAGCCCACCTTGGGACAGCAGAAAAAAAGAACTCTGTCCTGTTAGATCCATATCTTTTCTTTTTCTGGCCAAAATGTGTTTTTGTCTCTGCTTCCAACATAGCTCCTTTGAACTCCTTATATAACTTCTGTGCTTTCCTGTGTGAACTATCTATTATCTTATTAGAAGACCATTATAATAAAAATGTATTCCTGTTTTGCAAATGATCTATTAGAGAATAATGGAATATATCACCCAGTGAATCCTACTCTAACACACGGCATTATTCACCCATGATGACAGAAATTTAGTCACACATGCTTCTAACTTTGGATGGGTGAACTGTGCACATAGAATATTTGATGGAAATTGCTTTACCAACTGAGAAACATGAAGAGAGAAGAAACAACTATACCAGAAATCCCAAACACTGTTATCTCTTTTGGTTTTTAGGCATTTTTTTGCAAAAAAAAAAAAAAAATCATGAAGTCAGCTTTTTGGGTAGAATAAGGATTTAATGAAGTTCTTAGACAAAATATTCAACTGGTCTAAAGATCATGGGGTAGTATTTCTCAGACTTCATTTGCTTAAAATTTTAAGAAAAAAAATTTTTATTTGGTAACATTTATTAATTCTTTAGTCATACACGTCAGTAATTTCCCAAGTCATGCTCTCTGGCCTGCATATGGGAATGGCTTTCTGTGTGTGTGTGTGTTTTCACTACATTATCTTTATCTCAAGAATCTAGTACTTACCTGGTACCCATTACATTAGATAGTAAATGAACGATGAGTGAATAAATGAATGAATTTTCCAGCAGGAAATTACTTAGGAGAGGCATTATATAAATTGGAGATAGGCTGCCTTTAATCAGAAAGTTCCCAGAAGTAATTCTCTGAACAATTTATCTATCATTCAGTGAAAACAGTGATCTTCAGTAAAATCACTTTTACATTTTGAATCCCCCCCACACACAAACACACACAGGCTTGTGTGCACACTTGCATTCTGTTTCCTGAACCTCTGCAGGGGAAAAAAGGAGGCTGGTTTAAGCTAGGTCTAGGGAGGAAGATAAAATTTAACAAAAAATATAACCTACAATGTACCTTAGTATATCTAGAACATACGGAGGTAAACACTTTTTGTTATTAGATACATCAAGAGTTACCATAATGGAGATGGTAATTTTTACCCAAAATTTTTTTCTAAAAATTCCCCTTCTTTTTTCTTTGTATTTTTCTGAAGTGAGAAGTGGGGAGGCAGAGAGACAGATTCTTCCATGCACCTGGCCAGGATACAACCAAAAAGTCCACTAGAGATGATGCTCTGCCCATATGGGGCATTACTCCTTTGCAACTGGAGCCATTCTAGCACCTTGAGGTGGAGGCCATGGAGCCATTCTCAGTGCCCCAGGCTAACTTTGCTCCAATGGAGCCTTGGCTGTAGGAGGGGAAGAGAGAGACAGAGAGAAAGGAGAGGGGAAAGGGTGGAGAAATAGATGGGCACTTCTTCTGTGTTCCCTGGCTAGGAATTAAACCCAGGACTTCCACATGCTGGGCTGATGCTTTACCATTGAGCCAACCGGCCAGGGACATTCTAAAAATGGCCCCTTGTAATCTCTGTTTATCTGACTATTTTGAGAACTACCATATCAGTAAGGTAACACCAGTTCTAGATCATCATTTCTTTATCTAGAAGTAGGTATGAGATCCAGTAAAGGTTAATAAAAATCTTGACTTCAAGAATTTTTGAAAAAAGAAAAACAAGAATAAATCCATCTCTTCTGAGTGTCTCTATTCAATGATATGAAATGAAATTTAGAAACAACTGGCATCCAAGCCAACCAAAGAAGCAGAGGAGGCTGACAATGGAGAGAATGAATAATGTAGACACACCCAAATGGAGAGAGAAGAGAGAAGGAGAAAAAACTCCTGATATCTGTTGAGTCTGGTTCCAGTTGAGCCTGAAGTTTAATCATTACCTAGCTCTTGGTCTCTGACTTCCCAGCATTTTCATCATAAGAATACTGGTTTGCTTTACAAAGTTTAAAGTGAGTTTATGTTATTAGAAATTCAGAGTCTTAACTAGGTATACTTTAACAAATGAAATAATGTGATTCTGATCTCAATTGTCTTTATCCTGGGTGAGACCAGGGAAGCCATGGTTAGATGTGTACAACCATGAGGAAGTGGGGGATTTAGCACATCAACCTGTGATTGTCCTACTTTGTATTTTTTTCTGTTCAGCCTGACATTTTTACTAAATGATCATACTGAAAAAAAATAATTTCTAAATGTTCTCACATGCAAAAAAATTTATAATTTAAAGTTTCTAGGAATAGGAGAGGGCCTCCTGTAGAGAAAGTGATGAGAGAGAAAGAATTAAATATATGAGAGAAGTGAATTCTCTGAAATTTCACCAAAAAGAGTCCATGAAATACTAAAAATTTATGATTCTTGTCTAAAGGGTTTCTTGAACCTGATAAATTAGAATTTTGAAAAATGAGCGTATTTGTCAAGAAAGAGTGATTTAAAGTTCCTACAGTAAGACCTCACATAAGAATCCCTTAAAGGGAATTTATTACCAGAAAATCCCCACTGCAGAAAGTATTCAAGGGGGTTATTTGACCAGATACAAAGAACAAAACAAATCAAAACTTCAAGTAAGGATTCAAAGATGGCAGACATTCCAACTCCCACCTCCAAGGAACAAATTGGATTATAACTTAACTTAAGAACAATCATCTTAAATAAAAAAACAATATTGGACTGAACTACGAGGAGTCTATAACCAAGGATCACAGAAGAAGCCACACTGAGCCTGGCAGGATATGGGCAGAGATATGGAAAGGGCTGCCCCGCTCCCAGGAGCAAGAGTCGACTCAGGCTCCAGAGGGATTCTCACTGCAGGGAGGGTTGCCCTGAGTGGTGTGGGTGCTCAGCTCCAGGCTAGAAGTCCCAGCCTAGAGCCCCAAGCCTAGAAGAGGTGCCCAGACAGTATTTAGCTGTGAAAAGAGCCCGGTTTCTGTCTGCGAGAAAGAGACAGAACTCTGGAAGACATAGGCTGCGTCTTAAAGGGCCCGCACAGAAAATCTCACTCACAGTCACTTACCCGGGGCTCTGGTGAGAGAGAGCTGAGAGGACTAGAGTTACATGAGGAGAGTGAAAAGTTGGAGGCCCAGGAAGAGACACTGAGGGTGGCCACTGGAAGCCCTGTACTGAGTCATTCTCCAGTACTGCAGTTGCCATCTTTCTTGGGAGGAACAGTCCCCTCTGAGTGGCACTAACCAGGGGAGAGGTAAGTGCTCCACCCTCGGGAGTATCTTCTGCTCCAGTCATGGTAACTGGGTGATTCTGAGAAACCAGGAGGCTGGGCACATCAATGAGTCTGATTGCTGGTGTTGAGGCCGAGCTTCTCCCCGCTGCCATGCTCCACAGTCTAAGACTGATAATTCCACCTCATGAGAGGCTTACTGCAAACTGTCCAGGTGCAGGAAGACCACACCTCTGGTCTCAGAGGCCACACCCAATGGACTCCTGTGGCCACACCCTACTGAAGTCTGTGGAAAAAGTTTGGACAGACTGACATCCAGGGCCAGGGGCAGAGCCACACCCACTGTTCTGCCTAATCCCTGAATTGCCACAGGCTCCAGACTCTACAAGAGGTTTTTTCAGTGGCCAAGCCAAACAAGTAGCCAGCAAGCAAAGAGAGGCTGCAGGAGGCAGGACTCAGGGAAACTTCCCACAGGACCAGTGTAAGTAAAGGCCACCCTAGGTGTGTAGCTTGGGATTTCCATGTGCATCCGGCCCAGCAGAGGCAGCCACAAACTCTGGATTGCTTGCAGCTCCAAGAAGGTTGCTGAGGGCCAGTCACAGGCAGTGTCTCCCACTGGTCTGTGCTGGGTTCCATCCAGAGAGGCTCAGGGTTGGCAAATCCAGTGCCCAGCTGGGGAGAGCATCGGTTCAGGACCTAACAACCCCTGCTAGAGTGGTGTCCAAAGAAAGGGATCCTCACACCTGGCCCAGCTGAGGTGAATTGTGCTCTCTGTGATCTGCACAGGCACAGCAGCTCATGTGCATTGGATAGGGTGGAGCTTCACAGTCAGCCATCCCAGGTGCTGGATATCCTGCCCTGCTGGGCTAGATTCCACAGAGGGAAAAAAGGGAGGCATAGAGCATGGACATTTCAAGTATGGGTCACTGTGAGCCTAGTGTTGGATCTGGTCAAGGGGCTTAGCCACTCTCTGTGGAGGCACATCAGGCCCCAGAGAGGACTCTCTCAGACTTCCTCCCTGAGACCAAGGTCTCACCAGCTGTAAGAACTTCTGAAAAGGGGACTGTCGGCCACTCTTTGACTTAAACGGGCTGCTCACCTTGTTGGGGAAAAATAAAATTTGAGTATCCATCAGTGGCTGAGGGATAGGGCTCTTGAGTAAGGGTCACATTCCCCATACTGAGTTACTAACCAAGAGACCCCTGAAATAGGGTGTGCCACTAACGTTGGATTCCCAACCTCAGCAGCCCTAACCAAACAAGTTTGCAACCTGAGGAAGGGTTGATTGGGTGAGGTCAGTCTGGGTCTACACTACAGTCTTTCTACAGAAGACTCTGTGGGAATACCAGGCAGCTGCAAGAGGAGGTAGAATAGCTGAAAAGTGGAAGCAAATCTTACAGAATTTGGGGCTTTTATGGAGAGTGTCATCTCTAAGCAGGAGGAAGTTGATCCTTATACACGGGTTGGCTGCCGCGGACCAGCACGGTTCGTAATTCTGGGTCTTGAGTGAGAACGGTGTGGAATTAAGAAAACAGACTTATTAAGAAAAAAGGATGGGATCAGGAGGACTCTTCAATGCTGATGGCAATATCCGAGTGCCCCATAACCCCAGTTTGCTTTATTATATTGCCATATGCAAATCAAGGAAGTCCTTGATACAAAGTTATACATCTTAGGCAAAAACGGGAACTCTCCCATGGCATAAACAGGAATCCCTCCTACCATGCATAAGTGAAATCAACCAACATCTAGCAAACAAAGAGTGAGAGGAAGGGCATGTAACTTGCTTTTAGCAACTTAAACAAGCAAGTAAAGTGGGTGCAAATATTCAGCATCATAGCCAATATGGAGGTGGAGGGGGAGAACTTAGCCTTTTGCTAAGCCTCAAATTTACAAAGGCTTTTTGCCACTTGCAGTCTACAATATATCCCCCCTTTTTTATTTTTGTGTGCTGAGATTTGCACTCATCTGATTTTTTAGTTTCCCAGATTCTAATTTGGAGGCGGACTGAAAAAATACAGAATAAACATAAAATTAGTATAGCCAATTGTAACAGGATCTATAAAAGAGTCTTTGCTGTTTTGAATGTCCTTAACATATTCACCAAGTCCAAGTTGGCACCATCACCATTCCACATCCCTGCAAATGCAACCCAACCCCAGTTCAGTCCATTAAGAGCTGTCACAAGGAGCAGAAGTCCAGGAAAAATCACAGTTTTTTTTATAGTCCGGCCCTCCAAACGGTCTGAGAGACAGTGAACTGGACCCTTGTGTAAAAAATTTGGGGACCCCTGGCTTAAAGGAATAGTAAAAAAGCAATCCTTCAAGTCAATAATTACAAGGTGAAAATTGCATGGAATGGAAGTAGGAGAAGGGAGTCTTAGCTGGAAAGGACCCATAATTTCCATAGTCTTATTTATTTCTCTCAAATCTTGTAATAGCCTCCAGTTTCCTGATTTCTTTTTAATAACAAATATAGGTGCATTCCATGTGCTCAAGCTGCAACCGCTCTTGTACCAATCGAGCAGCTGCCTTAAGTTTCTCCTGAGAAAGGTGCCATTGGTCTACCCATACAGGATTATCTGATTTCTAAGTAATTGTGTCAGCACAATGAATTATTGGGGTAGCAGGAGCTACCAAGGCCCCTATGCTAATTTTGATATCCTAATCCACACCTTCTGGTATTGGGAGCCACTTCTATGGGGGTGAGAAGAGCCCCCATAAGGATGGTATCAGACTTTTCAATGGAAATACTTGAGGCCAGAAGGGAATGGCAAGAAACATTCAAAGTGATGCAAAACAAGAACCTACAACCAAGACTCCAAGACTACTTTATCCAGTAAGGCTATCATTTAAAATTGAAGGAGAAAGAAAACAAAGATGGCAACAGAATAGGCAGATGTTCCAACTGACATTTCTCAGGACCAAATTAGATTACAACTTAATTTAAGAACAATCATCTTGAAAAAACAACACTGGACTAAACTAAGAGGAGTCTACAACCAAGGGTCACCGAAGAAGCCACACTGAGACCGGTAGAAAGGGTGGAAATGCAGAAAAGGCTGCCCCACTCCCAGGAGTGAGAGGCAGCAGAGGATCTGGAGGGACTCTCACTGTGGGGAGGTTTGCCCTCAAAGGTGTGGGTGCTCATCCTCAGGCCTGGAGCCCCAGCTTAGAGCCCCAGAGCCTAAAAGAGCTGCCCAGACAGCATGTAGCTATGAAAAGAGTGGTGTTTCTATCTGAGAAAGAGGCAGAGCTCTCAGATGCAGACTCCATCTTAAAGGGCCTGCACAGAAAAACTTGTTCACAGCCACTTACCTGGGGCACTAGTAGGGGAGAGCTGAGAGAACTGGAGTTGCATAAGGAGAATGAAAAGTTGGAGACCCAGGAAGAGACACTGTGAGGGACGGCCACTGGAACCCTTGTGCTGAGCCATTCTCCAGTACTGCAGTTGCCATCTTTCTTGGGTGCAGCAGACCTCTCTGAGTGGCACCAACCTGGGGAGAAGTAACTGCTCCACCCTCAGGAGTATTTCCTTCTCCAGTCATGGCAACTGGGTTGTTCTGCGAAACTAAGAAGCAAGGGGAGTGCCAGTGACTCACTTTTCTGGTGTTACAACCGGAGCTCCTACCCACACTCTCCCGAGTCTATGACTGGTGCTTCCACCTCACAGGAGACAGAATTAAAACAGTCCAGAGAGGAGGCAGACCCCACCTCTGGATTCAGAGGCCACACCCAGTGAACTGCTGTGGCCATACCCTACCCTACTGAGGTCTGTAAAAAAAAATCTGGACAGTCTGACACTGGGAGCCAAGAGGTGGAGCCACACCCACCATTCTTCTAATTCCTGAATTGCCACAGGTTCTAGACTCTAGCAGAGGTTTTTTAGTGGCTAAGACCAACAAGAAGCAAGCAGACAGAGGCTACAGAAGGCAGAACTGAGGGAAACTTGGCCATTTAAGTGCACCTTTCCCCAGGTCCAGTGAGGGTAAAATCCAGCCTAGTAGTGCAGCTTGGTATTTCCATGTACACCTGGGCATAGTAAAGGCAGCCACAAACTATGAATTACTTGTAGCTCCAAGAAGGTTGCTGAGGGCCAGTCATAGGCAGTGTCTCCCACTGGTCTGCACTGGGGTCCATTTAGAGAGGCCCAGGGCTGGCACATCCAAGGGCCATCTGTGAAAAACATTGGTTCAGGACTTAACAATCCATGCTAGAGTGATATCCTAAGAAAAAGCTCCTCACAACTGTCCAGCTGAGGTGAGTTCTATTCTCTGTGATCAGCACTGGCACAGTGGCTCATGAGCATTGGATAGGGTGGAGTTTCACAGTCAGCCAACCTGAGTGCTAGATAATCAGTCCTTCTAGGCTAGATTACACAGGGGGAAAGAAGAGAGGCATGGATCATGGACATTTAACCTGTTGGTCCTTGTGAGTCTCTTGTTTGGGTCTTTATGAGGGGCTTATCCACCTTCAGGAAGGGCACAGTCAGCCCCAAGAGAGGATTCTCTCAGTCTTCTTCTCTGAAACCGGGGTCTTTACAGCTGAAAGAACTTCTGCAGAGGGAATTGTCAGCTACACTCGGTCTATACCTGCTGCTCACCTAGTTATGACAAAATAAAATTTGAGTATACAGCAGTGTCTGAGGGATCAAGTCTGGAGTAGGGGCCACATTCCCTGTATGGAGCTCCAAAGTCAGAGATCCCTGAAGTAGAGGGTCCTATAAACATTGTATTCACAACATCAGCTGCCCTAACCCACCAAGCATGCAATCTATAGCAGAGTTGTTTGGGTGGGGCCAATCTGAGCCCACACTACTATCTTCCTACAGAAGACTCTGTGGGAAGACCAGGCAGCTGCAAGAGGAAGAGGGGCAGCTGAAAAGTGGAGACAAATCTAACAGAGCTTGGGGCTTTTACAGAGAAGCTATCATCTCTAAGCAAGGAGAAGCTGATCCTTATACACAGGTTGGCCCCTCTCACACTACCCAGACACTGAAAACACAGAAACAAACTGTGAAAAGTGCAGTAGCTGCAGACTGGTAGCCCACAGAGGGTTACAAACAACAGCTGATGCCAACCAAAGAACTAGAGCCAACACTACTGGTAGTGTTGGCAGACAGCACTGAGGCTAGACTCAACTACCTGCACAAGCAGCACACCCAAAGGATGAGTCTAGCAGGCACCAGACACTGTGGAGAATAAATACATCCAAAAGGACAGACATTGCACAGTGTATAATACACATGACCAAGGTTGACCCTTAGAGCCAGTCAGCCTAAAGGAATAACCATACTCATGAAGGACCAAATGCATCTAATACTCATATAAAGCAAGAGAAAAAATGGTACCCTAAGGAAGTAGTCCTAGAACAAGGAAAAGAAGAGGCCTGGAGGACAGTACCACTGAGCCCATCTTCTTCATAAAGACCCCACAAAAATGTCAAAGTCAGACAGCGTTACCTAATATGCAGACAGAGAAATGTGACCCAAATGAATCAACAAGAGATATCCCCTGAAAAAGAACTGAATGAGATAAAAGTAACCAAACTACCAGATGCAGAGTTTAAAACAATGATTTTTAGGATGCTCAATGATCTTAGAGCAACAATGATAGACATAATGAGCACCTAAATAAAAAGATAGCAAGCATCAAAAGGACATTGAAATCATTAAAAAGAACCAGTCTGATATGACAAATACAATATCAGAAATAAAGACTGCACTAGAAGAAATTATCAGCAGGCTGGATGAAGCAGAGGATTGTATCAATGATTTAGAGGACAAGATAAATGAAAGCAAGGAAACAGAGCAGCAAAAAGAAAAGAGGCTCAAAAGGTTTGAGGAAACTCTAAAAAACTTCTGTGACAACATGAAGAGAAATAACTTTCACGTCATAGGGGTTCCTGAAAGAGAAGAGAACAAACAAGGGATAGAGAGCTTGTTTCAAAAAATCATAGCTGAAAACCTCCCTAAATTGATGAAGGAAAAAGTCACACAAGTTTAAGAAGCACAGAGAGTCCCATTAAAGAGGAACCTAAGGAAGCCTACACCAAGGTACATCATAATTAAAGTGCCAAAGTTAAGAGACAAAGAAAGAATACTAAAGGCTACAAGAGAAAAGCAGTTAATTATCTACAGAAGAACCCCCATAAGGATGGCATCAGAATTCTCAACAGAAATACTTGAGGCCAGAAGGGATTGGCAAGAAATATTCAAAGTGATGCAAAGCAAGAACCTACAACCAAGACTACTTTATCCAGCAAGGCTATCGTTTAAAATGGAAGGAGAAATAAAATGTTACCCAACCCCCCCACACACACACACACACACAAAACTCAAGGAATTCATTACAACCAAACCAGTACTGCAAGAAATGTTAAGGGTCCTGTTGTAAAAAGAGCAAAGGAAAAAAAATCAAGAAAAAGATAATAGTAGATTTAAAGAATAAAATGGCAATAAACAACTACATGTCAATAATAACCTTAAATGTAAGTGGATTACATGTCCAATCAAAAGATACAGGGTAGCTGCATGAAAATAAAACAGGACCATTACCTATACTGTCTACAAGAGACCCACCTCAGAACAAAAGATACACATAGACTGAAAGTAAAGGGATGTGAAATATATTTCATACAAATCAAAAGGAATAAAAGCTGGGGTAGCAATATTTATATCTGACAAAATAGACTAAAAAAAGGCTATAGTAAGGGATAAAGAAGGTCACTACATAATAATAAAGGGAGCAATTCAACAGGAGGATGTAACCATTGTAAATATATCTGCTTCTAATATAGGAGCACCTAAATATATAAAGCAGATTTTGATGGACATAAAAGGCGAGATCAACAGCAATACTATAATAGTAGGGGATTTTAATACCCCACTAACATCAATAGATAGATCTTCCAGACAGAAAATTAACATAGAAACAGTGGCCTTAAATAATACACTAAATCAACTGGATATAATAGATATCTTCAGAACATTTCACCCTAAAGAAGCAGAATATACATTCTTTTCAAGTGCTCATGGTACATTCTCTAGGATAGACCACATGTTAGGACACAAAATGAGTCTCAATAAATTTAAGAAGACTGAAATCATATTAAGCATCTTCTCTGATCACAATGTCATGAAACTAGAACTCAATTACAATAGAAAAACTAAAAAACATTCAAACACTGGGGAGTTAATAGCATGTTATTAAGTAATGAATGGATTAACAATGACATTGAGAAAGAAAAAAATTTCATTGAAACAAATGAAAATGAATATAAAACAACTCACAATGTATGAGTCACAGCAAATGCAGTCCTGGGAAGAAAGTTCATAGCACTACAGTCTTACCATAAGAAGCAAGAAAAAGCTCAAATAAAAAACTTAACTCTGCATATAAAAGAACTAGAAAAAGAACAGCAAATAAAGCCCAGAGGAAGTAGAAGGAAGGAAATAATAAAGATCAGAGTGGAAATGACATGGAGGTTAAAAAAACAATACTGAAGATCAATGAAACTAAGAGCTGGTTTTTTGAAAAGGTAAACAAGATTGTGGAACCTTTAACCAGACTCAACTAGAAAAAGAGATAGGACTCATATAAATAAAATTAGAAATGAAAGCGAAGAAGTAACAACTGACACCCCAGAAATACAAAGGATTGTAAGAAAATCCTATGAAGATCTGTATGCCAAAAAATTGGACAACCTAGGTGAAATGGATAAATTCCTAAAAACATATAATCTTCCAAAACTCAACCTGAAAGAATCAGAAAACCTAAGCAGACAAATCACAACAAATAAAATTGAAACAGTTATCAAAAAACCTCCTAGCAAACAAAAGTTCTGGATCAGATGGTTTCAAAGGCAAATTTTACCAAGTATTCAAAGAAAAACTAACACCTATCCTTCTCAAGCTATTTAAAATAATTCAAGAGGAGGGAAGATTTTCAAGCTACCTTTATGAGGCAAGCATAATCCTCATTCCAAAACCAGATAAAGACACCAAAAAGAAAGAAAACTATACGCCAGTATCCCTGATGAACTTAGATGCTAAAATTCTTAACAAAATGTTAGCAAACAGGATTCAGCAATACCCCCCCCCCCCAAATCATACATAGTAATCAAGTGGGATTTATTCCAAGGAGGCAAGGCTGGTACAATGTTTGCAAATCAATAATGTGATTCATCACATAAACAAAAGAAAGGATAAAAATCACATGATAACATCAATACATGCAGAAAAAAAATTGATAAAATCCAGCACCCATTTATGATCAAAACTCTCAGCAAAGTGAGAATACAGGGAACATATCCCAAAATGATAAAGGTCATCTATGACAAAGCCACAGCCAACATCATACTCAATGGGAAAAAATTAAAAGCAATCTCCTTAATATCAGTAACAAGACAGGGGTGCCCTCTGAATAACTATGTTATTCAACATAGTTCCTGAAGTTCTAGCCATAGCAATCAGAGAAGAAGAAATTAAAGACATCCAAATTGGAAAAGAAGAAGTAAAACTATCATTACTTGCTGATGACATAGTACTGTATATAGATAACCCTAATGTCTCAGTCAAAAAACTACTAGACATGATAAATGATTTCAGGAAGGTGACAGGTTATAAAATTAATATTCAGAAATCAGTAACATTTATATACAGCAACAATGAACTGTCTGAGAGAGAAATTAAGGAAACAATCTCCTTCACTGTTGCAACAATAAAAAAAATTAAAGTACTTAGGAGTAAATTTAAACAAGGAGGTAAAAGACTTGTACTCAAAAAATTATTGAACACTGATAAAAGAAATCAAGAAAGATAGAAAGAAGGGGAAGCATATGGTGTTAATGGATAGGAAGAATAAACATTATTAAAATGGCTATATTACCCAAAGAAATCTATAAATTCAATGCAATTCCTATTAAAATACTAAAGGCATACTTCAAAGATATAGAACAAATATTCCAGAAATTTATATGGAACCAAAAAAGAACATGAATAGCCTCAGCAATCTTGAAAGTGAAGAACAAAGTAGGCGGTATTACACTTCCTGAAATCAAGTTATACTACAAGGCTATTGTACTCAAAACAGCTTGGTACTGGCATAAGAACAGGCATACAGATTAATGGAACAGAACAGAGAACCCAGAAATAAACCCATGTCTTTATGGTCAATTGATATTTGAGAAAGGAGCATACAATAGAGTAAAGATAGTCTTTTTAATAAATGGTATTGGGAAATTTGGACAGGTACATGCAAAAAAATAAAACCAGACCACCAACTTACATCATTCAAAAAAATAAAATCAAAATGGATGAAAGACTTAAATGTAAGTCATGAAATCATAAATATCTTGGAAGAAAACATAAGCAGTAAACTCTCCTATATCTTTTGTAGTAATATTTTTGCTGATTTATCTCCACAGGAAAGTGAAATAAGGGACAGGATGAAGAAATGGGTTTATATCACACTAAAAAGCTTTTGCACAGCAAAACACACTATTAACAAAATAAAAAGACAACCCACACAATGAGAGAACATATTCACCAATACACCTAGTAAGGGATTAATTACCAAGATTCATAAAGAACTTGTAAAACTCATCACCAGGAAGGTAAACATTAAAAAATGTTTAAATTAAACATTTTAAAAATGGGCAAAATTATTGAATAGACAGTTCTCCAAAGAGGATATACATATTGCCAATAGGCATAAGAAAAAATGTTCAATTTCTCTCATCATCAGAGAAATGCAAGTTAAAACAACAATGAGATACCACCTCACACATGTCAGAATGGCGCCCATTAACAAAACAACACATGATAGTGCTGGCAAGGGTATGGAGAAAAAGAAATCTTCCTGCACTGCTGGTGAGAATGCAGACTGGTACAACCACTGTGGAAAAACAGTTTGGAGTTTCTTCAAAAAATTAAAAATGGAACTGCCTTTTGACCCACCTATCCCACTTTTAGGAATATATCCTAAGAATACCAAATTACTGATTCAAAAAAAGATATTCATTCCCATGTTTATTGCAGCATTGTTTACAATAGCCAAGATCTGGAAACAGCCCATATGTTCATCAGCGGACAAGCAGATTAAAAAGTAGTGGTACATATACACAATGGAATACTATGTGGCTGTAAAAAAGATGGAAATCTTACCTTTTGTGACAGCATGGATGAACCTGGAGTTATTATGCTAACTGAAATAAGCCAGGCAGAGAAAGATAAATATTATATGATCTCACTTATATGTGGAATCTAATGAACAAAGTGATCTGAGGAACAGAATAGAGGCAGAGACAAGGTCGCAGGGACCAGAGGATCAGCAGTCAGAGGGAAAGGGGATGAGAGGATGGGATCAGAGAGGGTAATGGGATTAGTGAAATTACATATATATATAACACAGAGATATAGATAACAGGACAGCAAATCCTAAATGGAAGGGGTGTAGGAGTTAGGGGGAGGGGGGCAAAGGGATATATAAAGGGACACATGGGTGGGGAGTGAGGGTTTTATATTCAGTGGGACACTTGAATCTATGTCAACAGAATAAATTACAATGAATAAAAATTAAAAATAATCTCCAACAAGGTCACAATAAAAAATATATAATCTGCAACAACAATAATAGAAAAGAGGATAAAGTTCTACAATAGCAAAGGAGGGTGGAGTACAGAAGCACTCATAAGACAAAGGATTCTTGTACATCTGAACATTTTTCTCTCAATAATCTAATGGAAACCACTCACAGAAAAGCCACTAATACTGAAAAACATAGCTTAAAAAAAGAAGAAACAGGGGAAGGAAGTATGAATACTACCAAACAAAAACAACTGACAGAAGTACAAAAGAAAGAACCAAACCAGACACAGAGCAACTAGAAAACAAAACATAAAATTGCTACAGAAAATCCTCAAGTGTCAGTAATTACCCTAAATACAAGTGGATTGAACTCACCAATAAATAGACACAGAATAGCAGATTGGATCATAAAGGAAAACTCAACTGTATACTGGCTTCAAGAGACACATCTAAGCTATGAGAACATAAGTAAACTCAAAGTGAAAAATTAGAAAATGATTCTTCAAACAAATAATAACCAAAGTAAAGCAGGTGTAGCCATGCTCATGTCTGACAAAGCTGAATTTAAGACAACAAAGGTAACAAGAGACAAAGAAGGATATTTCATAGCAATAAAGGGGACATTGTATTAAGACATAAGACATCTTAATATATATGCACTGAGACCTGATCTGTGGTGCTGCAGTGGATAAAGCATTGACCTGGAATGCTGAGGTCACCGATTCAAAACCCCAGCCTACCTGGTCAAGCACATATGAAAGTTGATGCTTTCTGCTCTTCTCCCCCTTCTGTCTCTCTCTCCTCTCTCTAAAATGAATTTTACATATATATATATATATATATATATATATATATATATATATGTAATATGTATGACACATTTTCAAAGATAAACCATATGTTGGGCCACAAATCTAGCCACAACAAATTTAAGAAGATTAAAATCATACCAATCATATTCTCTGACCATAAAAATTTAAAATTAGAATTCAACTGCAAAAAGGAAGTAAAGAAACCCACAAAAATGTGGAAATTAAACAACATACTTCTAAAAATGACTGGGTTAAAGAAGAAATAAAAGCAGAGATCAAAAGATAAATACTGACAAATGGAAATGACAACATGATATATCAAAATTTCTGAGATGCAGCAAAAGCAGTAATAAGGAGGGAATTTATATGATTATATGCTTATATAAATAAATGAGAGAAATTCCAAGTAAATAACCTAAGATCATATCTTAAAGGACTAGAAAAAGAAGAACAATGGCAACCCAAGGTCAACAGAAGAAAGAAATAGTAAAAATTAGAGCAGAACTAAATGAAATAGCAAACAAAAATACTATAGAAAAGTTGAATACAACAAAGAGTTGGTTCTTTAAAAAGAAAAAAATCAACAAACTTCTGGCTATAGTCAATAAAGAGAAAAGAGAAATGACTCATATAAACAAAATCCAAAATGAAAGAGGAGAAATTACCACAGATATCATAGATAAACAAGGTATCATAGTAAAATACTATGAAAGATTATATGCCACCAAATTCAACAACCTAGAAGAGATAGATAAGTTCCTAGAACTATACAATCTCCCTAAACTGAGTCATGAAAAAATAGAAAACCTAAATCGACCCATAAGCAGGGAGGAAATAGAAACAACTATCAAAAACCTTTCTCAAATAAAAGTCCAGGACCAGGTGGCTACACTAGTGAATTTTACCAAACGTTCAAAGAAGATTTGGTTCCTATCCTTCTCAAAGACTTCTAAAAATAGAATAAGAAGCAGTACTCCCTAACACATTTCATGAGGCCAACATAACCTTGATACCAAAACCTGGCAAGGATAGTACAAACCCCCCCCCCCAAAACTACAGACCAATATCTCTAAATAGTACAGATGCATAAATCCTCAACAAAATACTAGCAAATCAAATACAACAACACATTAAAACATAATACATCCACCATCAAGTGGAATTTATTCCAGGAGCACAAGAAGGGTTTAACATAAGTAAATCAATCAACATACTACACCATATCAACAAAACAAAGAACAAAAATCATATGATCTTATTAATAGATGCACAAAAGGCATTCAATAAGATACACCATTTTATGTTCAAAATACTCAATAAAACGGGTATAGAAGGAAAGTACCTCAACTTTATAAAGGCCATCTATGACAAACCATCAGCGAATATCATACTAAATAGTGAAAAGATAAAAGCTCTTTCTCAAAAATCAAGAGCAATATAGTTTGCCCACTCTCTCCACTTCTATTCAACATAGTTGTGGAAATTTTAGCCAGAGCAATCAGACAACAGAAAGAAATAAAAGATATTCATATTGGGGAAAGAAAAAGTATAGGCATCACTTTTTGAAGATGACATGATCTTGTATATAGAAAACCCCAAAGACTTCACCAGAAAACTATTAAAAATAATAAACCAGTACAGTAAAGTTGCAGGATACAAAATCAATACACAGGCCCTGGCCTGTTGGTTCAGCAGCAGAGTATCAACCCGGCATGTGGAAGTCCTGAGTTTAATTCCTGGTCAGGGCACACAGGAGAAGCACCCATCTTCTTCTCCACACTTCCCCCTCTGCTCCCTCTCTATCTCTCTCTTCCCTTCCCACAGCCAAGGATCCATAGGAGCAAAGTTGGCCCAGGTGCTGAGGACGGCTCCATGACCTCCACCTCAGGCTCTAGAATGGCTCCAGCCATAATGGAGCAATGCCCCAGATGGGCAGAGCATCACTCCCTGGTGGGCATGCTGGGTGGATCCTGGTCAGACACATGCGGGAGTCTGTCGAACTGCCTCCCCACTTCTAACTTCAGAAAAAAAAAATCAATATACAAAAGTCTATTGTTTTTCTATACACCAACAATGAAACTTTGGAAAAGGAACTAAAAAATAATAATTTCTTTTACAATTGCAATAAACAGAAAATAAAATACCTAGAAATAAACTTAACAAAGGATACAAAGGACCTATTATATACTGAAAACAACAAAGCATTATTGAAAGAAATTGCAAGAGACACAATGAAATGAAAAAAATATCCACATCCCTGGATAGGAAGAATAAACATAGTTAAAATGGCTATATGACCCAAAGCAATACACAAATTTAATGCAAACTCCATCAAAATTCTAATGTAATTTTTTTATAGAAATAGAACAAAAAAAATCAACAGGTTTGTATGGAACCATAAAAAACCCCAAATAGACAAAACAATCCTGAGAAAAGAGAATGAAGCTAAGGTATCACACTACTTGACTTCAAATTATACTATAGAGCCACGATAATCAAAACAGCATCGTATTGGCAGAAAAACAGACATACTGACCAATTGAACAGAATTGAGAGTACAGAAATAAAACCACATTTATATGAGGACAAATCATCTTTGACAAAGGAGCCAAAAACACACAATGGAGAAAAAAAAGCCTCTTCAATAAATGGTGCTGAGAAAATTGGAAAGCCACATGCAAAAGACTGAAACTTGACTACAGTTTGTCCTCCTGCACAAAAATTAATTCAAAATGGATCAAAGACCTAAATATAAGACCTGAAACAATAAATTACGTAGAAGAAAACATAGATACTAAGCTTATGTACCTTGGCTGTAGAAATAATCTAAAATTTGACCCCAAGGCAAGGAAAATAAAGGCAAAAATAAATGAATGGAATTACATCAAACTAAAAAGCTTCTGTACAGCAAAAAAACCTGACAACTAAACAAATAGCCAACTAAATGGGAAATGAAGCCCTGGCCAGTTGGCTCAGTGGTAGAGCGTCGGCCTGGCGTGCAGAAGTCCTGGGTTCGATTCCTGGCCAGGGCACACAGGAGAAGCGCCCATCTGCTTCTCCACCCCTCCCCCTCTCCTTCCTCTCTGTCTCTCTCTTCCCCTCCCGCAGCCAAGGCTCCATTGGAGCAAAGATGGCCCAGGCGCTGGGGATGGCTCCTTGGCCTCTGCCCCAGGCGCTGGAGTGGCTCTGGTCGCAACAGAGCGATGCCCCGGAGGGGCAGAGCATCGCCCCCTGGTGGGCAGAGCATCGCCCCTGGTGGGCGTGCCGGGTGGATCACGGTCGGGCGCATGCGGGAGTCTGTCTGCCTGTCTCTCCCCGTTTCCAGCTTCAGAAAAATAAAGATAAATGGGAAATGATATTTGCAAAAAATAGCTCCAACAAGGGTTTAATTTCAACTGGAAAGCAGAGGCTACCAAGGCGTGTGCGGAGACTGTATCATTCTGCTGCTCAAGTTATGTGTTACATACTTTACAGCAGTAATTGTTTTGTTTATATGGATGTGTGTCCAAAAGCAAAGACTTTGCTGAAACCACAGAGGTTCAGGAAATGGAATGAGAGTGTGCATTCAGGCATGTGTGTGTGTGTGTGTGTGTGTGTGTGTGTGTGTGTGTGTGTGTAAGGGGAGAGCCACAATGGGTTAGCGTGAAAGTGTCAATTCTACTTTTTCACTGAATGATGGATAAATTGTCAGAGGATTATTACTTCTGGGAACTCTTCCGATTAAAGGCAGCCTATCCCTGATTTATATAATGCCTCTCCCAAGTAAATATCCTTGTGGAAAACCCATTCACTTACTCATTCATCACTCATTTACTGTAATGGGCACCAGGTATGTACTAGCTACTTGAGATAATGACAATGTAGTGAAAACAACAGACATAAACATCTAATATGATGAGTGTGTGTTTGTGTGTGAGAGAGAGAGAAAGAGAGACAGAGAGAGAGAGCGAGACAGAACCAGGTCATCTGTTGTTTTTAAAGCAACGTGTATCAGCAACAATAGAAGAGTGGTGGGGTGAGGATTTATCAAAGAGCCCAGGTCGTTATCACCACTGGCCAGGATGGCAGGTCCCAACCCGATGGCAGGCACCACAATAACTGTGGGCATTTTGGTAGCCACGATCTCACAAATCCTTCTTACTGTGTCCTAAGAACACAAAAAAAGATGCAGGGTTTGTATTTCACAGATTACTGTTAACATTTTACAGATGAGAACTTGGAAAAACAGGGAGAGGTGCTGACATAATTTACCATAATTTCACAGTGGCTCTGTGCTGGAGAGTGGGATGTGGACTTGCTTTGATCCCTTTAAGTAATCTCATGTCTCAACAGTGCCACTGCCAAGTTGCTAGAAGTAAGAGATGGGGCTATAAATGGATGACACATTGCTCCTTATTGTATACTAAGTGAACTACACAGATCTGATGGTTTTTGGAGTATGTACCCAAGTATTTGCGATTCCTAATGAGAGGTGTGTCTCAGTATCCTAAAAGGAGTTTTTGAGACAAGTTAGTTATTAATCTAGTACCTTAAAATTATGACTGATAAAAATGCTGACATTAATTCCTGACTCTATTAACCAAAGTTTTGATGGCATTTCACTACTCTCTAAATGTAACCTTGCAGCCAAAACTCAATTACTGAGGGGCTGCACTTTATGGATTCCAATCCCTTTCTCTTATTTTCCCTTCTAACTGCTCATCCTTTGTCCAATTCACTGCATTACATTATTTCCATGAGAGGTTGTGGTGAGAGCAGGAAGAAGAAGCAAAACTCAAAATGGCCATTTTGTTTTCTTCTTTAGTAGCTCTGGGAAATGGTTTGATCCAGCAGGTACCTACTGGTCCCTGTAGGGCTCACTCTTACTCATGCTGCTCCTTTATTTTTCCTCTCTTCCCTCACTTACTCTTACCCATGCCCCACCCACACACACATTCCTTTGCAGTAAACAACTGAGAGTAGGTCATAGTTTTCTAGAACTCTTTTTTAAAAAACTAGAAAAATGTTTTTAAAACTATACCATCCCTTTAGACTCAGAGTGTCTTCTACTACTAATCAAAAGTTTGACCTTGGGCATATAACTCATAATATCTGAGTCTCATTGTTCTCCCATGAAGCTTGAGTGTGAATTCAATGTTGTTTAATGCCCCTTCCAAATTGTGGCATTCAGATGAGCAGAATGAACTTTGCGCAGCAGGGAAATGAAGAATATTTATTTGATGCTTTAAGTCGAAGTATTTTTTCCTTTGTTCTCCAACAACTGGAGATAATTAGTAGCAAATAAAAAACTGTCTGCAGCCCAGATTTAGAGATGAGGCACTTTGTAGATGGTATTTCCATAAACTTTGCAAGATTTATTAGTTGTGGAATATAGGCTGGGTTTGCCAGAACCAACTTCAAGAAAGGGGTTGGAACAGTACTCACTACTGAAGGCCAGAACCTGCATGCAAAGTGCCACAGATCATTTCAAGGGACCTGGGCTCTCTAGTTCTAGTTGCTGTAGTAAAACTGGTAGAGTTATGACCCCTCTCAAAAAAAACAAAAACAAAAAACCCCAAAAAACAACTAGCTAAATATTAAGATTTTGATTTGAATTTTATGAGAAATAAATTTTTTTTCATTTTCAATGAGTTACAGAAACTTTATTTGAATATATTCAAGTCTTTACTCCATCTTTCACCAGTAAATTTTAATATCAATTCCACATATAGGAGATACCTATTCAACACATTCAGGCAAATGACAACAAGAATATTGAGCCAAGCAAATAAAAGTTTTTCTTTAGAAACATGATTAGAAATACTCTCTTACTGTTCTTTTCTGCCATTAATTTTTTGGATTTATGGCAAGGCTATTATCCTATTGCTATTTTTTCCATCAGTTTATCTAGAAATAGAGTATGGGCCTATGGTTTTCAGACTGTTTATACAGACATTTAGGACAAGCATTGAGTAAGCCATAAGTCTATTGGTATTAATTTCTTGTTACACAGCTCTGTCCTGGTAAATATTTTACACTTTTGATAGAATTACCACAGAAAGATGTGGTGTGTGTGTGTGTGTGTGTGTGTGTGTGTGTGTGTGTTTCTATGCATTTTCTTGAGGGAGGATGTAATTGGTTGGTTAATTAAAATTGAAATTCTACATCCTTTAATAAATTGGGATTTTTTGTCGGTCTATTGTCTAGTGTGTTCCTCCCATAAAAAAATAAATTCTTCCTAATTGCAGAAAAGTCTTTTTAATTCAACTCTGTATCAAGAATACAAAAGAAGTATTTTCAATATTCTTTACTCAAGTACATTTTAGTGACTTTGATATAAAAAAAAACTTGCAGTAATCATCTACATCAGTTCTTTTGCTTTAATAAAGGAGGAACTGACATTGATTAAATGATAACATGACATCCCTTTGGTACAAAAGAGAATGCTAATTAATGTACAAAATACCAACCACCATGCTGGGATGTTTATCAAATTCTTGAATTGGTTTCCAAAAGTCTTCAATTCTTGAGTGTTGACTACTTTTTTCCAGAAACAGTTTTCTTCATTAAAGGCTTCCAACAACTGTGTTTAAGGTTTTCCCCTTTGATTTATTGGCCAACTTTATAAATATTACTCTTAAACCAGGATATCCCTCCTCTTAAGAGTATTTTGTGTCTAAATGGTTGATCTGTCCCACAAATAATGTGTCGACCAAGTGACGTCAGTTAGAGCTGACTTTTAGGTATGGGGATGAATTTCTACTATCACCAACACCCTCACAGCTCAACCCTGTGTCTAGAAACTCATACTGGTTGTGTCTCTTTTGCAGGAGGGGTTTTCTCTGTGGGAAGTTGCCAATGTCGGGAATTCATTTACCACATCGCTCTGACACACTGAATTACTCCCAAAGCTTTTGTGTCTGTACCCTCCCTAGTCTTACCTTGATGAATTATCTAGATGTATGAATTCAACTGAGTCCAATTAGCATGTGTAGGGGAGGAAAAAAACCTTCTCTACCCTCTTCAGTTCATAGCCAAGGGCCCCTGCCAATTAGACTGACAAAAGTCAGATGAACAAGGGAAGAGCATACACATTTTATTTTTATATTAATTTTCTTGTAAGGAGAGAGAATCTTTCTAGGGAAGAATGAAGATCTGAAGAAGTGGATAGGCCTGAGAGCTTACCTATTATTTCAACAAAGTGAGATAAATTATAAAGATGTGATAAAGGAAACATGTTTGGGGGCTTCCGAGGGATGGCAAACTGTGGGAAAGTAAATATGTAGAGGAAACTAATGGAAAAATAACAGTTATCTCAGCAAAGTGTGTTTGTGCAGGTCCATCGGGTGCCAACTTTCCACCTTCTTCATGGCCGGACTTCTCCCAGACAGGGGATTTACGGCGCTTCTTATTTCTCAGGAGATTCTGCTTTGTGTCAGATCGAGGAAGCTAACTTCCTGTTACAGGAATACTATTTTCCTTTCTAACCTGTTTTGAGGTCTTGCTTCTGCATGGTGATTTCCTTCCTTTTAAAATTTATTTTTTATTTCCAGTTCAGCCTCCTGTCTTGTTAAAAGGGTTTTCTTTCATCTTAATAAAAGGTGTTTGGATTTTACTGAGATCCAATAAGAGTGACAAGATGCTTTTTAATATATCAAGACAAACTTAATCCATACATAATGACAATTTTTTTAGTGGGCTGGTTCTTCACCAGAGAAACTTATCTCAGGATTCTGACACATTGCATGGTCCTCTCTTAGCAACCTTTAAGTTTATTTCAAAGTTAGTGGCCCTGTTTTCAGACTCTCACATGGGTAGGTTTAAAGGCAAAGAAAAAAAATATTTAAAGTTTATAGATTAGACAAGCTTCTTAGAAGAATAAATTATATGGCTAAGCTTAAAGAAAACACTACTATTTTATTCTTTGTGTGTTGTTTTTGTTGTTTAATACCTGTATAAGCTTTATATTCAACTAGCTCAACCTAGGGCATGTCACTGTGATTAGAACAGGGACTCCAGAGTCAAACTGCCATAACTACAATCCTCGCACTTGGGCAAGGTATTAACCTCTGGTCACTGCAGCTGTCTCACCTTTAGACTAAGGATAATAAAAAATCTTACCTGTGGAACAGTTGTTAGCCCTAAATTAATACGTGAAAAAAAGACTAAAACAAGGAAACAATGGTTAGCACATGGTAAGATTTCAATAACTGTTAGTTCTTAATATTGTTATTAAGTATTAACTATGATTAACGTCCTCACACCCTCTACTTAGTGTTAGACCCACATCTCTAACTGGTTATCTAAACTTTCTTCTTCTATTACTTTAAATTATCTAAAAATTAATCCATCCCTTTTGGGAGGGGGGCACAAATTCCTCTCTATTCTCCCATTTTTGCCTGATTTAACATAAATTTTCCAGTAATTTAGGCTTACCATGTTGAGAGTTATTCTTGACTCACTGCCTGGATAGTCCTTCCTCCCTGTTCCTTACCTTCTTTTCTTTACTCGTTGATGCTCAACTGTACCAGGTTCCTCCTCTCTCAATGCCAGGCTCACTGCCACTTTTCCTCAGGGTTTTTATCACCTGCAGACTCTCGCTCTCCAATCTGTGTTCATAAAATAACAAATTAATTTTCTAACACATTATTTATTATTATCAAACTTGCCATTTCAAATTATCTAATTATTAATTTGTCCAGGTGCTTACTTGTCATTTTCACATGGATGTTTTTTAATCCTCATTTCATTTTTAGCAAGGTTAAAATTGAACTTTTGTTATTTCCATTTCTTGGCCATTGTGAATAATGCTGCTATAAAATTGAATGTAAATATATATTAAAAAAATTGAACTCTTGATCCCTTCCAAACCTGCTTCTCTCAAATTATTTTTCACCTCATTAAATTGCTCCTTCTAGCACCCAATTAGTTGAGTAAGCTTTAAAATTTGAAATTCACTCACTATTCCACCACTAACCCACACACACTGCATCTAATTTTACAGCAATTATCTTGCATATAATTTTGCAACACATCCAAATGTAACCTGTGTTACAGTGATTTATAATAAGAAACATGGATTTGATCTTTGCCCCTTCCTTGGAATTTCCTAAGTGACGAGAGCTTTCAAGGTGTCTTCTGTTAGGCTAATGAGGTAATTTTGGAAAGCTCCTAAGAATGGCGCTTGTCACCAGGAGAACTAACCAAGGCCTTTTCTTCTTTTAGTTCCATTCCCCTGACCTTCCAAGATGCGAGGGGGTCTAGAGTGAATCAGTCATCAGTAGT
Organism: Saccopteryx leptura; assembly: GCF_036850995.1. NCBI lineage: Eukaryota > Metazoa > Chordata > Mammalia > Chiroptera > Emballonuridae > Saccopteryx > Saccopteryx leptura. The sequence continues at coordinate 59,087,187 of NC_089513.1, read as the reverse complement.
CAATGAATTAATCAACCATTCCTGTGCACAGAGACCTCCATAACACGTGGAAATTGGAAGAGAGTGGCTCCCTCTCAGAGAAGGCATGGAAGCTCCTGCCATTTTCCCATACCTTGCCTTCTGCCTCTCTTCCATCTGGCTGTTCCCTTTCATAATAAGCCAGTATTATCATAAGTAAGCTGCTTTCTTGAGTTCTGTGAGCTTCTTTTGCAAACAAAACCAATAAGGGGGTCATGAGAATCTCTTATTTACAGCCAGTTGGTCAGAAGCAGAAATGACAACCTGAACTTGTAACTGGTGTCCACAGTGGGAACAGACTTAGATTGATCTCTTAATCCAGGGGTCCCCAAACTACGGCCCCACGGGCAGCATGCGGCCCCCTAAGGCCATTTATCCGGCCCTCGCCGCACTTCCAGAAGGGGCACCTCTTTCATTGGTGGTCAATGAGAGGAGCGTAGTTCCCATGTAAATACTGGTCAGTATGTTGATTTAAATGTACTTGTTCTTTATTTTAAATATTGTATTTGTTTCCATTTTGTTTTTTTACTTTAAAATAAGATATGTGCAGTGTGCATAGGGATTTATTCATAGTTCTTTTTTTATAGTCCGGCCCTCCAACGGTCTGAGGGACAGTGAACTGGCCCCCTGTGTAAAAAGTTTGGGGACCCCTGTCTTAATCTGTGTCATCTGTTGCTATCTCCAGGTGTATAGTGTCAGAGTTGAGTTGAATTGCAGGACACCCATATGGTGTTTAAGAGTTGTCTGAGGTGGGGAACAGCCACACCTTGGAACTGAGTGGCAGAATCAGAAACCCCTTTTCATTACTTCCACTGCTACCACTCTGGTACAGGACCTAGCATCTCTCAGTAGCCTATTGAACCCGCTTCCCGGCTGTTTCCTTCTTCAACTCTTATTTTTCTGAAGATTAGTGTTTGCACTTTATCCAAAATTATTATTTTAAAACATAACTCAGAGCTATCACTCCTTTGTTCAAAACCTTAAAGTTTTACCCTAGAGAGAAAAATCTAGTCTTTACTATGGTCTTCAAAGTCCTACTGGATATGACACCTGTCTACTCCTCTATTTCTTTCTCACTCTCTCCTTCAATCTCTCACACCACTCTCCATGGTCTCTTTATTGTTCCTAGGACTTGTTGAGCCCACACATTCCTTACAGTCTTTGTTATTTCTTCCCTCAGACTGAAAACCCCCTACCAGATATACCCCTGCCTCTCCTACTGGCTTCACTTGGGTCTCACTCATGTGTCACTTGATGAGAGAAGCCTTCTAAGATCACTCCAAATAACAATCATTAGCACCTGCTTATCTTTTCCCTTCCCTTTAGTCTGTAGCATTCTTCTTCAGTACACCTTTTGTCACCTGTTATAGGTGTAAGCCCCTGAAACCAGAGACTTTATTGTATTTTCTGCTCTGTTCCCAATAACTGTATTACAGGCTGACAAATAGCAAGTGCTCTGTAAATATTTACTGAATGATTTGATTAATAAAGTCACCTAAACAAGTAAATGAATCAATAATTTAAGCATCAGGTACACACATTGGTATTTCTTTTATTTTTTCTAAGTTCAAGTCACTTGAAAGTAACAAGACTGCATTCAGGAGACTTAGGACCAGGACATATAATAAGAGAATTGATTATAACTTCTGTCACAAAATTTCCCTCCATTAAAACTTCTTGCTTCCCTTTTCTTCTTGGGGTGTGTGGAGCAAGACTGGTGGTCTGTTGGAGGAAAGCCAAAGCACCGAGTGACTTTCTGTTGCCATCCTGAGAAAGTGAAGGTTGAGACCAAGCACACATGACTGAAGGCAGTTGCATCCAGGGAAGGCCTCAAGGATGCGATGCTTGGCCCTGCTGGAGCTTTCTGCAGGTCAGGAATCAGACAGCAGGTGGTATGGTGTTAGGTCTCAGAAAGTGCAAGAGAAATCTAATCAGTTTTGCAAAACTAAATAATAAAATTGTACACTGTATTCAGCTTGTTAGTTTCTCATGCATGATGTCATGTTTCTGCTTAATAAATTGAATAACTGATCTCTCCAAGGCACCTCCATCCTGGAGAGATTGGGGTCCTCCACTTGCAGTATTGTTGCTGCCTCATTCCTTTGCAGCTCCTCTTCATGAGATCCTGAATACCAACAGCAGCGGTCTTTCCTTTGTTCCCCATCTGCTGTCTCAATTCATACGAGTGGTTGTAACATGCTATGATGAAAGTTGTTTAATCTCTTTATTGCTATTTCAAGTTATCCTCTTGTCTGTCCATGAAAACAGTGCCTTTCCCTTTAAAAAATATGCTTTGTATCTGTTGAGCTATTCAAGGCAACTGTTTGGGTTCTATAATTTCTGGTGTCTTAAAAAACACTGTTATCTTTTAAATTTACATAAAATAAAATGTGCTCTTTTATTGGTGTACCAATCTAAGTTTCATCATATATCTTGCTTCTTGTAACCAACATCACAGTGAGGATACAAAATATTTTTATCAGCCCCCCAAATTTTCTTATGCTCTCCCTTTGTGTTCGAATCTGTCCTGTACTTGAATCGCTGGCAATCCCCAATCTCCCTCTCTATAGTTTTGCCTTTGCCACAATGTTACATAAATGGAATCATACATTATGGAACTTTTTAAGAATGGCTTAAAAAAGAAACCCAGTAGAATATATTTGAGATCAAGGCACATTCTTTTGTGTATGAACTGTTTGTTCTTGCTTATTGTTTTGTTTTTGTTTTTTTGTATTTTTCTGAAGCTGGAAATGGGGAGAGACAGTCAGATAGACTCCCGCATACGCCCGACTGGGATCCACCCGGCACGCCCACCAGGGGCGATGCTCTGCCCCTCTGGGGCATCGCTCTGCCACGACCAGAGCCACTCTAGCGCCTGGGGCAGAGGCCAAGGAGCCATTCCCAGCGCCCGGGCCATCTTTGCTCCAATGGAGCCTTGGCTGCGGGAGGGGAAGAGAGAGACAGAGAGGAAGGAGGGGGGGTGGAGAAGCAAATGGGCGCTTCTCCTATGTGCCCTGGCCGGGAATCGAACCAGGGTCCCCCGCACGCCAGGCCGACGCTCTACCGCTGAGCCAACCGGCCAGGGCGCTTATTGTTGAATTATATTCCATTGTATAGTGGTCCCACAGTTTATTTTATCTATCTAGTCATTGAAGGACATTTGACAGTTTTCAACAATTATGAATGAAGCTACTATAAACATTTGGGTACCGATTTTTTTTTCTTTAAGTATGTGTTTATTTCTCTAAGGTAAATAACTTGAAATGAGATTGTTAAGTCATATGCTGACTTCATGTTCAGCTTTGTGAGACTCTACCAACCTGTTTTTCAGAGTGGCTAACCATTTTACATTCCCACCAGCAATGTGTAAGAGTTCCAATTGCTTCGTATTCTCAACAACACTTGGTACTGTCACTAAAAAAACAAATCTTCGCTATTCTAATATGTGGGTAGTGACACATTATAGTGGTGTTAATTTTCATTTCTTTAATGGCTAATGATGTTGAACATCTGTTTCTGAGTTTATTTCCCATCTACATGCCACTTTTGTCAAATCTTTTGTCCTTCCGGCTTATTTTCTTATTGCTCAGTTTTCAGAATTCATCTACTCTGGATACAAGTTCTACGTTAGATATGTGATTTACATATATTTTATCCCTATCTTTAGCATTTCTTTTCATTTTCAGTGTCTTTTCAAGAGCAAATATTTTTCATTTTAATGAAGTCCAATTTATTGGTGTTTTTTTAATGGATTGTGCTTTAGTTTTAAATTTAAGAACTCAAGATAAAATAGATTTTTTTTTTTTTAGTTTCTTTTCAAAGTTGTAGAGTTTTATCTTTTACTTTTAGATCTATGAATCATTTTGAGTTAATTTTTGTATAAGCTGTAAGGGTTAGATAGAAGTTCATGGGTTTGCAGAGTTATCCAATTTTTTGAACTCTTTCTTAAAAAACTATTCTTACTCAATTTAGCTCTTTTTTCACCTTGTTCATAAACCATTTGGGGGTATTTGGGTGGGTCTATTTCTAAGTTCTGTATTTTATTTCATTGACCTTTTTGTCTTCTCAAGTACCTTTTAGCATATAGATCCTAACATATTTTGCTAGATACATACTGAAGATTTTTAAAGGATTATTATAAATGATATTATTTTTTTTAAATATTGGTTTTCAATTGTTCTTTATTATTATATAAAATACAATTGATTTCTGAAATATGTATACTGTGACCTTGTATACTGTGGCCTTGATAAACTCACAGATTAGTTTAAAATTTTTGTAGAGTCCTTGATGTTTTCAATGTTGTCTCAACAATAGCAATTTTTTCCCCTCATCAATCTTTAAACTTTCTTTTTCTTGTTTTATTGCACTGACTAGGACTTTAAGTACAATATTTAATAGGAGTGGTAAGATTAAAAATACCTGCCTTCTCCCCAATCTTGGTGAGGAGTATTCAGTATTTCACCAAGTAAGCATTATGTTGTGGACTTTTGTAAATACCGTTTATCAGGTAAATAAGTTCTTTCCCACTGTTTTTTTTTCTAGTTTTTGTTTTTTTATTTTTTTGCTGAACACTGTTATCATGAATGGATGTTGAATTTTTTATAATGCCTTTTCTACTTTATTTGATATTATCTCATGATTTTCTCTTCTTTAGACTATTATTATTATTAGAAATTAAATACAATGGGGTGACATTGGTCAATAAGAATATATAGGTTTCTGATAAACATCTCTATAGCATTTGAACTGTTGATTATTAATTTTGATGGGTTACCCCTGATTGATTTTGAGTGTTGAACCAAGCTTGCATTACTCAGGAAAATCCTATTTGACCGTGATGTATTATTCTTGTTATCTATTCCTAGATTTGACAAACTAATTTTTTTAAAAAAGATTTTATTTATTGGTTTTAGAGAGAGAGGCAAGAGGGAGCAAAAATTATCAACTTATAGTTAATTGCTTCACATATGTGCCTTGACCTTGACTGGGTAAGCCCAGGGTCTTAAATTGGCAACCTCAGCACTTCAGGTTGATGCTTTATCCATTGAACCATCACAGGTCAGATGATAGGCTAATATTTTTTGATAAATTTTTTATGTTTGTGAGGGATATTTGTATATAGTCTTTATTTGAAACTTCCTGTCTGGTTTTATATAGTATTGGTAATTTCAGACTTATAAAGTATATCAAGTATGAAGAGTTCTGATTCTTCAAACACATAAACAGCCAGTAGTAAAAGAAATGTGTGCAAACAACTTTCTCACAACATCTTTGTTTAGCATTTTAGCTGTTATGTTAAAATTATGTGAACTTTAACATAATGATCACTGAAAAAATATAAAAAAATACTTGGAAATTAAGCAGCACCTTCTAAAAAATTCATGGGTCAAAGAGGAAACCTCAAGGGAAATTTAAAATATTTTAACTGAATAAAATGTTTCCTTCTTTTTTTATTTTTCCTAAAACAGATTAATGTAGAATTGGTGTTATTACTTCTTTAAGCGTTAGGTAGTAATCTAGGAATGATACCAGCACAGTGTTATATTTTTAATTTAAAAAAATGTTTATTTTATGTTAGGTGAGTTTACTTTATCACTGATTTTTCCTATTTTCAAAAATGACTTGCTTTTTTCAAGTTTTTTTATTCATGTGTATAGAGTTGTTAGAAATATTTCTTTATATTTCTTATACTGTCTATAAGTTTGAACTGGTATGCTAGCTTTTATTCTTGGTATCTGTGTCATCTCTCTTCTTTATTTGTCAGCCTAGCTAGAGGCATATCAATTTAAATCATCTTTTTAAGAATCAACTTTTTGTTTTATTGACTTTATTTTTTCTGTTTACAATTTAATTTATATATTTCTGCTCAAAGGTCTTGTGGGGAAAGTGTACTTATCTTTGTTCAGAATTTATAGGCGATGCTTCATCTTTTTTATAATGTCAGGTATGCAGTTACTAAAGAATTAGATTGCTTTGTTCTTTTTGGACATTACTTCTAAAATGAACAACTCTTAGTCTTTCTTATAGCCTTTTGGGTAAAATTTAACTCCTTTATTGGTCATATATTTTTTCCAAATTGTTCTACCCCCACTACTTCTAATTTATTCCATTCTTTTTCTTACAATCAACTCTGTTATGTATAAAATATTTCTCTCTATTCTTGGCTCCTTAAACACAATGAGCTGAAAGTCCGAAAAGACTTGCTACCTCTTCTCCAGAACTGTGCCTTAGCTCTTACACATGCTGACACCATGGTTCTGCAGATGTCAATGGAAATAGTAATCACAGTCATATAATTCTAGGTCGCAAAAAAATCATTCCTGCAGCAAAGAAATTCAAATGATAACTTTCAGATTATACATAATTATAGGACCATGAAAAATGCATGTGCCCATGCACATGTGTATGTGTGCATGCACACTCAAACACAAACACACATACACCCACATACGCGCACAACTTATTTTTGGAGGAGACACATTCCACATATGTAAACTTAGTTTTAATCTCCAACCTCCATCTAAACTTCAGTACACTTTAACTTGGCTTTTTCATTCTACAAGGTTTTACTGTGCCCTTGTCTTGGGAGGAGGAGAGAGCAGTAAGAAGTCTCAGGCTGGTACACAAGATCCCATGGCTACGTGGAGTGTTAGAAAAACTCATCTTTGATCCCACCTCTGAACCTCTTTCATAAGGAACAGATTTTATTATAATCTGAACCTGTGAACAATTGAAGTCAAACATGCCTACATTCCAAAAAGCATGAGTAATTGGTTTCCCTATGTTTTAAGTCAAATCACATGACTGTTGGTGGATATTTTATCTTGTGTTGGGGTCAAAGGATAAGATGTAAACTAGTCCATTTTGCAAATTGTTGTTTCAATTACTTTTTAAAGAATTATTTATTTATTTATTTATTAGAGAAATTTTAGGTTTACATAAAAATACAGAAAACTTCCATATACCTACTCTGTCTCTGCCCCATCATCTCCCTTATTATTTATTATTATTTATATATTTCATTAATATGGTTCATTTGTTATAATCAATGAACCATCATGATTAGGTTTTGGTGAGGGCCACTCTTCTTGATTTCCTCAGAATGGGGGTGGATGAGTGGCAGGGGAAGAGAGAGAGAGAGAGAGGAGAGTTCTTGGCTTTTTGTATAAGGGCATTAATTCCCTCCTTAGGGTTTCACCCTCATGACCTAAACACCTCCCAAAAGCCCTGCCTCCTAATGCCATCACATTGGGGGTTAGGAATTCAACATAAGAATATATGAAATTTGCCTGACCAGGCGGTGGCTCAGTAGATAGAGCATCGGACTGGGATGCAGAGGACCCAGGTTCGAGACCCTGAGGTCACCAGCTTAAGCACGGGCTCATCTGGTTTGAGCAAAAGCCCACCAGCTTGAACCCAAGGTCGCTGGCTCAAGCAAGGGGCTACTCGGTCTGCTGAAGGCCCACAGTCAAGGCACATATGAGAAAGCAATCAATGAACAACTAAGGTGTCGCAACGAAAAACTGATGATTGATGTTTCTCATCTCTCTCTGTTCCTGTCTCTCTGTCCCTCTCTCTGAGTCACTCTCTGTCTCTGTAAAAAAAAAAAAAAAAAAAAAGGAATATATGAAATTTATGACACCATGGTTGGATAGCCTGGTTGGTTAGAGCATCCTCTGGAAGTTCAGAGATTGCCAGCTCAATCCCTGGTCAGGGCACATATAGGAAGAAATTGATGTTTCTGCTTCTTGCAATCCCTCTCTCACTTCCCCTCTCTCTAAAATCAATAAAATAAACAATTAAAAAAGAATATATTAATTTTTTGAGAAAGCAAACGTTCAGTCCATAACTCTTTACTATGTGGTGATTTAACTAAAAATTTCAATATAAATGCATATTCTTTTTATATTTGTGGACAAGTCCTGCCAGGAGTGAGGACGACAGAGATGCAAAGACCTGTCTCCCGGGACCAGGTTCAGTGATAAAGATCCACTTTATTCAGGAAGTAAACTAGCTTAATTTTTTTAAAATTTTTTTTTTTCTTCTTCATTTTTCTCAAGCTGGAAACGGGGAGAGACAGTCAGACAGACTCCCGCATGCGCCCGACTGGGATCCACCCGGCACGCCCACCAGGGGCGACGCTCTGCCCACCAGGGGGCGATGCTCTGCCCATCCTGGGCGTCGCCATGTTGCGACCAGAGCCACTCTAGCGCCTGAGGCAGAGGCCACAGAGCCATCCCCAGCGCCCGGGCCATCTTTGCTCCAATGGAGCCTTGGCTGCGAAAGGGGAAGAGAGAGACAGAGAGGAAAGGCGGCGGAGGGGTGGAGAAGCAAATGGGCTCTTCTCCTGTGTGCCCTGGCCGGGAATCGAACCTGGGTCCTCCGCACGCTAGGCTGACGCTCTACCGCTGAGCCAATCGGCCAGGGCCGTAAACTAGCTTATATACATAGGTTCAGCCAATAGGATGCTACAGCTTGTCCTTCATAGCCAATGGCTGAAAAGATCAGGGAGCTGCATGGTTGGCACAAAGTCACTTCCTTATAGCGAGTGAGCTCCCTTCCTGGGTGTGCCCAGGAGGGTTCTGGGAGCTAGAGTATTCTCACAGCATTGCATCAGCAACAGCTGCTAAGAATGCGCTCTGCGCTCCACCCACAATATTTGCAAGAAAGTCATGATTTTACTCTTTTGAATCATATATTTTTACTGTTTGAAGGTTGGTTCATCAAGAAGCCCAGATATACTAACTGGACTGAGCCACCTATACCATGCCTCAAACTTGGACCAAGATTGCGACATAAACCTCATAGCTTGCTTAAGTCCTGACATCTTTTCCTGCCTTCCTGGGTGAATCCCAAGTGGCAATAAAACTTGTGCTTCATTGACTCGCTTTTTTAAATATTTTTTTTTTGCTTATCCCTGATAATTTCATTTTGGTTTTGATTCATATATGGCTGGAAGTTATTCCAAAGGGTAGCAGCAACATTTGAGAATCTGGTTTTATGGTTTGACCATTTGGTGGTATCTACTGGATAAATGATACAGATTTATTCTCTGTTGGATGAGAGATGACAAAAAAATGCAGTTTGTTAGCCTCTCTTCTTTGTTTATCAGTTTGTCTATTTGGGTGCTCAAACCGACTAAAATTTTTGTGCTTGATGGAAAGAAGAACAACTCTGACATCTGGACTGGTGAATTTTGTGTTTTTGTTGACCTGTGGCTAAAAGTGTAGAAGTAAACTTGCAAGCTTTATGCATCTTTGTATCTGTAATTTAGAAAGACCTTTGACTCATTGTGTCATATGAAATATCTTCTTACCACCAGATGGTATTAATACATTAGATTACGTTGTCTCTTAAGTTAAAGGACTGTTCTGATTGATTTATAGAGATGAATAAACACATCAATGCAATATCCACAAATATCATAGAAAATAAAAATACAGAACTTCTAATACTTTAAATGTGATATACCATTAAGAATTTAAACATTCTTCCAAAAACTGCTACTTCAGAAATGTCTTAAAACATCAAACTCTGTATAATTAAGATAAATCTTAGGAAAAAAAAGACTGGTTTAATAATTTTGGTTTAAGAAAAAAACAGCTATAAATCTTTTCTCTGATTTATGTTAAAAATAACACAAGTGTACATTTTTCATACAATTTATTTTATATTGAGTCTCCCAAACTTTTATATCAGTTTACTTATCAAAAAGCAATTACTGCTGCTACATCCTGTTTAAGATTATTGCCGGGGTCCAGCCCCGGGGGGGATCCAGGGGTCCCACAGGAAGAGACGGCGTCAGCGAAAATGGAGTGAGAGAGCCGAATTCTTTTCTTTCTCTTTATTCTCTGGTTAGCATTTACTGCCAGGCATCTCTGCTAAGTGCTGGTCTAGCTTTCTTTTTATACACACACACTAAGTTACAATCGCATGGTATTTTGAATACATCATTGTTCTAATTTCACTGTGGTTACATATTTTTAGATAACAGTTAATTCATATCTATAAACTACAAGTCAGGTGGTAAGTTATACAAAGTACAGTTATACAATAACTTGAATAGTAATAACAATATTGGTACAAAATTCTAAAAGATTAGTACTAATTAATAACTCTATATTACTGTTGTTGTGAGTCGAGGGCGCAGAAAGAGTTAGCAGACGAAATCATCAAGGGCTACCAAAAGGACCACCGCTTACTCAGGCAAATGGCCTTGAGTTCATGCAGTGTCCTAATTCTTTTCCCACGGGACTACAAAAGGCCTGCTATAAGAAACTGACATAGTATCAAGAGTAACTTTCGCCCAAAGATACATAGAGCGCATCTGCAAGATAGCTAGCAGCAACACAATATCAGAAGGCATTAGTTGCTACTGCTGCTATGAATCCCACCACATTCCTCTCCTTATCCTTGGAAGATACAAAAATCTCATGAGAATGTTTTACTGAGAAAATCCCAGCAACTGCCTTCAGTGACAAAACAAGTCTTTTAACAAAACATTCTTACTTGCCAGCTGCACTCCTATCCAAGGCCACGCAACAGGCCACTCCACTACACTTTACCTAAGGTTCTAATGTCTAGTTAAACTTGATTCATTTACTATATTCATACACTAGTTAAGTTCTAACTTTATTCTTTCTAACATGATCAATAAGAAGAAATTCTCCTACAAACGTAACCCTTTATGAGGGATATCATAGCCAGCCTCTTATGTTTATGAGCCCAGTTCAAGGGGCTTACAGGCTTTTCTGTGGAACTTACACCTTCTGTCTCATTTCCAAAGAAATTACTACAAATCTACAGGGAAAGCACGGAACTATTATCCCTGTGCCACAAATAATAGCACACACCCAGAAAAGGGGGGATATAAGGCCAGATTAATTCAAAAAGTCAAAGGGGGGAGTATCGTTGTGCCTTTCCTTTATGGTGACTATGTCACCCCACAGCCATTGGTCTTCATTGCAGTGACTTTGTCACCCCGCAGCCATTGGTCTTCTCTGCTGTGACTTTGTCAATCAGCAGTTTTTGATCTTCTTCTGCTGTGACCTTGTCAGCCAGCAGTTGTGGGTCTTCTCCTGCTGTGACCTTGTCAGCCAGCAGTTGTGGGTCTTCTCCTGCTGTGGCCTTGCCAGCCAGCAGTCGTTGATCGGCTCCCGACAGATTATGAAAAATAATCCTGTTTAACCATTATTCTGATAAATGTTCTATAGCAAAAGTAATTATGTTTTATTGTGTGTCAGCCCAAATAATCCAAGATCCTTGGATTACTTAACAATTTGATATAATAGGAAATCAATATAATTACTAAATAATCTTTTACTGAGACCTTACTAAGTGTAAGTTAAAATTACATACTATTGCTTCTTATCTTCATATATTATAATGCCATGTTAAAACTGGTCACTTGGAAAAAAGAATGTGTAGCTTTGGAATGTTGCGTTGTATCTTCTAACTTTGCTAGTCTGCTGAAATACTTGCATGTGGCAGACAGTTCTCAATTTTCTATCTTCTAGTGTTTTTCTGGTAATAGTAGTTAATTTGTATAAAAGTTATAATAAATATAGGTGGTTGAGACTCCATTATGAGCAATGGTAACAGAAGTACAACTGAAAGTCAAGAATACATTCTTGTGTAATATGTTCTTGTTCGGCAAGTTAACAGAGAGTGGTGTTGTGTCTACAAATGCCTGGTTGTTCTAGATTTCTAGATAAGATAGTATAATATATCTGAATGGACATAGAAATTTGTAGGAGGTTAGCAGAAAGGAATTTTTATTTGCTTTGACTCTGAAGGATGCAATAAAATGTATTAAAAATTTGCCAAAGTTAGCTTTTTTGATGTATTTACTCATAAGAAAGAGTAAAATCCTTGTGAACTTTTACTGTCAAATATTGTTATAAAGGACATATACTATATATAATACAATAACTTGAATTTGGCTTTCTCTCTACTAAGATAATCAATTTATCTAAGAACTCACTATTTTTTTTTAATTCAGTGAAGGGGGGAAACAGAGACACACTCCTGCATGTGCTCCTACTGGGGTCGACACAGAAAACCCAATAGGGGGTGATGCTCTGCCCATCTGGGGCATTGCTCCATTGCTCAGCAATCGAGCTCTTTTTAGCACCTGAAGTGGAGGCCATGGAGACATCCTCAGTGCCTAGGGCCAACTTGCTCCAGTTGAGCCATGGCAGCAGGAGGGGAAAGGAGAGAGAGAAGGGGAGAAGTGGAGAAGCAGATGGAGGCTTTTCCTGTGTGACCTGACCTGGAATCAAACCTGGGACATCCATGTGCCAGGCCGACACTCTATCACTGAACTCAACGTAATGTAAAAAGTTATTTTTTACCTTTCTATCACTTGCTTAATTGAAGAGATTTCATATTTCACTTGAAAAATTTTTGCTTTGTGTGTAGTCCTCATGGGCATCATCCAGCTTCACATCTAAGTGAACAATCTCATTCTCCTGTAGATGCTTTAGTTTCTAAAATGCTTTCTAAACTGCTCATGACATTTTATTTGTTTCCTTACTAGTTAATGAGTTAAATAAAATATTTGACATATACTCCCTTTATATCTGAGAGTCATGATTTTATATTTTTGAAAATTATACCTTAGCATTTTATTACTCACAAGAAATTGACATATTGATAAAAACAAGAATGAAGTTCTCGATTTTCTGTGTTAACATGGGTCACAGACAAAGCCTTGTTTGCACTGGGTTTGGATCCAGGCAGAGAGCTGGGAAGTCAGGTTGGCCAGTAGCTGCCCAGCCTGCAGGCTGCCTGGCAAGGAGAACAAATTGGAGCAGGCTTGTGGGTTGGCAACTTTGGCAGAGGCAACGGTGTCCCATGGACAACTGTCCCCACAGTAGGTGAAGTCAATGGGTAAAAAGTTTACTTGTTAAGTTAGAGCTACGAGGAATTGTGTGAGAGAATATTACATTATCCTGAGACTACCAGGCCAGCTCAAGTTGATTTTATTTTGTTTATTTATTTTTAAAGTGAGAGGAGGGGAGATAGAGAGACAGACTCCAATTTGCACCCCAACTGGGATCCTCCACCTGGTAACCGCATCTGGGGCCAATGCTTGAATCAATGAGCTATCCTCAGTGCCTAAGACTGATGCTTGGACCAACCAAGCTATCCTCAGTGCCTGGGGCCAACACTGGGACCAACTCAGCTATCCTCAGCACTCCGGCCAATGCTCAGACCAACTGAGCCACTGTCTGGGGGAGGGGAAGAGAGAGAGAAGCAGGAAAGGGAAAGGGAGGAGCAAACAGTTGCTTCTCTTGTGTGCCCTGACCAGAAATTGAACCCAGGATGTCCATATGCCTGGCTGACACTCTATCCATTGAGCAATCCAGTCAGGGCCTCAAATGGATTATATGAGGCTGGAATCTTCCACATTGTTGATGAGGGTGGGCCAGAGAAATACTGTTTTTATTAATATTGTTTGACCCTAATTTACACCTAGATTGGTATGGCCTGAAAATGACTAAAGTTATTGACAAGATTTAGTAAAGAATTTCTTGACATGAATTACAATAAAGCAATGATTAAAGAACTGAGACGGATTTTAGCTTTGTTTCTCAGTAGCTATAAGGCTTTAGGCAAGAATTCCTGAAGCCCAGTTTCTCCTCTGTAAAATGGAGCTAATTTCCTTGAAAGTATCATTGGGTTGGTATAAGGATTATATAAGTAGACATGTACATGTCACAATATGTTATATGTGACATGGTGATAGCCAGTATATGCACCTCGCTTACTAGAAGACCACAACTACTCTAAGTGTTTTGTGTACATAAGATATTTAATGCTCACAACAACTCTACCTGATGTAATGTTATGGTCATCCTGTTATAGATGAAGGTACTTGCTCAAGGTCATGCAGTTCTGGCCTTGTGGAGTCAGGATTTGCACACAGGCCATCTGGCTACAGTACCTATACAGCAACTCACCTCACTGTGAGGTATTTAGCCATGAGTTTGCTCTTGAACATTTTGTTAAGTCCTGGGCCAATGAAGAAAGCATTCTGTTTTTATTTCGTCTGTCTTCAAGAAACTCATTACCCAGTGAGGTTGGTGGGATGGAGAAGACTGATAACCAAGCAAGTCACACCACAAAAGAAGTCAAACTGGGCCTGACCTGTGGTGACACAGTGGATAAAGCGTCGACCTGGAAATGGTGAGGTTGCCGGTTCAAAACCCTGGGCTTGCCTGGTCAAGGCACATATGGGAGTTGATGCTTCCAGCTCCTCCCCCCTTCACTCTCTCTGTCTCTCCTCTATCTCTCTCTCTCTCTATCTCTCCCTCTCCTCTCTAAAATGAATAAATTAAAAATAAATAAATAAATAAAAATAAAAAAAAAATAAAAAGAAGTCAAACTGGCTGACCTACCAAAACATTCCTGTCTAAAAGTTCTTGTTAATTTTTATTTTTTGTCACTGGGTTTATGACAATAGGCTTTACAACTTTTTCCCAAAATAAAATTATACAAAACTGTCTGTGCTTTTGCAAAGGGAGCATGTCCCACGAAGATTCTGATGAGTATCTTTACGGCCACCGGCCCAAGCCTCTCCATTCAGTCAGAGGAACAGCCCTTCTAAAAACGCTTTTGTGTGATTTCAGGGTCGAGCAGAGAAGAGTAAGCAACCACGTAAATTATCTCAGAGTAAATAGCCTTGTTTTTATAAACACACAGGCCCAGTTCTACCCATGTCACTATGCACTAAAACTGGTGCACAGTGACACAGAAAGTTTTAAATAATGCTATGCACGCACTTTTACAAATGGCTCCCAGATGGAAATGCTGGCACTCAGGGACAGTTTTCACACTCTTCAGCGGAACCACTCCTTTCTTGCTCAAGCAGTGACACTGGCCAGCCTTCCCCGGGGCCCGTGTTCCAGCTCAGTTTGGTTGGGAGTGACTCAGTAATGCAGAGTACTCCAATATTAAGTCACAGCATGGCCGTGGCCGACTGCCGACCTGAAGAGCTGGACAGAAGGGCCTTCAACCATCTTGCTTCCAAAGGTTTTGCTGTAAGTACCTTGTTTAATCTGAGGGCTTTATCTTATTTTTAAGATTTTTAGCTTTTACTTAGCCAATTCTCTGCACCCCTAATTTTGTTATACAGAAATCATAACTATTTTTTAATAGATAAGTTCAAAAGACACTGAAATGTCACTTACTTCCCTCATAAAACTGGTCTCCTTGGCTTCCATCTGCATTCTCAGTGTTCTGATGTTCTGGCTCCCACACAGCTCTTGGGCCGAGGCAGGGGCTGCCGGAGAAAGCCCGAAAGTGCCCAGTGCAGGCTCAGTTCACTCCTCAGAGTAGCTCTTCCAATCTTGGGTCACGGTTCTTAAATTAGGCATTTCTTTTGCAGTGGCCGAGCAGGTCTTCTGTCCCTTTGTCAGGCCAGGTCCTTTAGGAGTGGGCTTCCCCTTTGTTCACCAATCTTCTGAGCATCCCCTCCCCAGCACACAGACATCTAGGGCCTTACTACCTCCCATCAAACTCCCTAAATTCAGCAGCTGCCTAAATTCAGGAGCTTGGCCTGCCTCTAGGTTTTCTTCACACTTTTCCTCATCTGTGGGAAGAACTGTCTCGACTGGCTCTCTCTCACCCTCTTATGTTGGCCTGGACCTCTGGCTTCACTGGCATTCAGCTTGGGAAGCTGGAGGGGCCCAGGGGTGGGCACCAGTCACAGGACAACGGCACAGTCCCTTGTACTTCCCTGCGCCATGCCTGGATATCCCCTAATCCGTCCAGCTGAGATTTTACAGTTCACTTATACTTTTTATCACAAACTTGATTAGAATGTATTGTGGCAAAATCAATTCCTGACAAAAGATATAATCCTGTCTCATATGTTTTATGTAAAACAAGCTACCGCTAATGAACTTGAAACATTTTCACCCTTTGATTCCATTGCTTGTGCTTAAGATGAGGATTTCAGATCATTTCTTACTCTGCCTAGAACTCTGGTTGGAATTCTTTATGAGTGATGTGCAAACGCTCATGCAGCTGGGGCCACATTTCAGATGATATTATATTATATTATAATTTTCTCCCACTGGATAGATGTTACTCTTTCCATGCTTTGTGGACTTAGGGAATATTTTATTCTAAATAGTTGAGTTCCTAGCACTGCTGTACTAGAGCTTAAGACTTTCCCTCTGCATCCTATATTGCCATTAATTTTAAACCACACTGTGGTTTAAAGGATAGCCTGACCCAGCGGTAGTGCAGTGGATAGAGCATCAGCCTGGGATGCAGAGGACCCAGGTTTGAAACCCTGAGGTTGCTGGCTTGAGCGTGGAATCATAGACATGGCCCCATGATCACTGGCTTGAACCAAAGGTCACTGGTTTGAAGCCCAAGGTCACTGGCTTGAGCCCAATTTTGCTGGCTTGAAAAAAGAGGTCACTGGCTTGGCTGGAGCTCCCTGGTCAAGGAACATATGCAAAAGCAATCAATGAACAACTACTGTGCAGTAACAATATATGATGCTTCTCATATCTCTCCCTTACTGTCTGTCTCTACCTGTCCCTCTCCTGTCTCTTTCTCTCTTTGTGTTTCTCTTGCTTAAAATAAATGGCCCTGACTGGTTAGCTTAGAGCATTGTCCTGGTGAGTCGAGGTCCTGGGTTTGATTCCTGGTCAGGGTCCACAGGAGAAGTACCCATTTGCTTATCCAGCCCTCCCCCTCTTGCTTCTCTCTCTCTTATCTCTCTTTCTCTTCCTCTCCTGCAGCCATGGTTTCATTGGAGCAAGTTGGCCCTGGGTGCTGAGGATGGCTCCATAGCTTCCACCTCAGGCATTAAGAAGAGCTTGATTGCTGAGCAATGGAGCAACACCCCAGATGGGCAGAGCATCGCCCCCTAGTGGGCTTGCCACTTGGACCCTGGTCAGGGTACATGCAGGAGTCTGTCTCTGCCTCCCCTCCTATCACTGAATAATAAATAAATAAATAAATAAATAAATAAATAAATAAATAAATAAAAACCATGCTGTGGAGGATACATGCTGGACCAGAGAATCCAAAGGGCAAACCTGTCGAGTAACATTCTGGGTTAAGATCAGAAAGTGCATCTTTCTTTGTCTGAATGACATCTGGGAAGTATAAATTTTCTCTGTTTGTGCATTGCTGTATCTTTCTAATTTTTGATTTTCTGTTTCACGTAAATACAACTGGATTTTTGGAAAATTTTTTATTATTTATTTTAAAATGAATATTGGTATATTATTAAAAAATGAAACTAACTTACAAATATAAAAAGAAGAAAGTAAGTATCACTTACAACTTCTACATTCATAGATGATTACTGCCCATAGTATATGTTAGTTCAGGATTTTTTTCTGCATATCCATACATTATATTTTAACATTAATGACACAATTCTGCACCTAACATTTTGTGAACCACTCTTTTATTTAACAATATAACGTAAGCATTTTGTGTAGAGATTTACATCATTTTATTTCATAAACATACTTTTTAAAAAATCAACTCCTTTTCATGAACTTTCTCATGTATGGAGTTTTTACTTTTATAAGCAGTGTTGCATAACAATTCTTTATATATCTTTTTATATCTTTTTCTGTTCAATTATTTTTTTAAAATGCATTATAAGAAGTAAAATTTCTTGTAATTAAAATTTTTGACATCTATTTCTAATTGCCCTCTGTATAGATCATTTAGCTTCATTTCTCCATTTTTTTACTATTGAATATTGACAAACTTTTTAAATATTTTCCAAGTGGTAGGAAAATATATTCACGTGTTATTTTTATTTATAATTTTTGGTTATAGAAAAATAAGATTCATTTTTTTACATTCTAATTGTCCAGTTTATTTTTTCTTTTGTCAATTGCTTTTCATCACACATTTTGCATTGAACTGTTTCTCTTATTATTGTATTTGTAAAAAAGTTTTATTGTTATGGATAGTAGACCTTTATTGGTCATGTATATTTTAAATATTGTCTATGTTTGTTTTTTTTTTTAACTCTGTGGTATATTTTGCCTAAAATAATTTTAAAATATTTTTATAGTCAAGTCTACTACTCATAATTTTTCTGGTTTTGGCTTTCTGGTTACATAGGAAAAATTCTTCTCTATCCAAAATATTTTTAAAGTATTTATGGTAAATTTTTAATAGATTTATTGAGCTATAACTCACATAACATTCAATTCACCCAATTAAGTGTACAATTCAAAAGTTTTTAGTATTTTAACAGATTTGTGTAATAATTATAAGTTATTTTTAGAATATTCCCATCACTTCAAAACAAAACTCTGAACCCATTATCCGTAACTCCTTATTCCTCCACCCTCTTAATCCAAGACAACCATGAACCTACTTCCTGTCTCTGTAGATGTGCTCATTTTGGATATTTAATAGAAATAGAAACACAGTATATGATACTTTGTGACTGGCTTCTTTCACTTAGCATAATGTTTTCCAGGTTCATCCATGATGCCACATATATCAGTACTTCATTTCCTTTTTATTGCCAAATAATATTGCATCATGTGGATATACGGCATTTTATTTATGCATTCATCAGTTGATGGACGTTTGGGTAAATAATTTTTTCTATACAATATGACGAATAATGCTGCCATGAACAGTTTACTCAGTGTTAGAGTGTCAGCCCAGCCTGTGGATGTCCTGGGTTCTATTCCTTGTCAGAGTCCACAGGAGAAGCACCCATCTGCTTCTCCATCCTTCCCCCTCTCACTTCTCTCTCCGTCTTTCTCTCTCTCTCTTTTCTCCTCCTGCAGCCATGGCTCAATTAGAACGAGTTGGCCCTGGGCACTGAAGATGGCTCCATGACCTCTGACTCAGGTGCTAAAAAGAGCTCAGGTTGCTGAGCAACAGAGTAACACACAAGATGGGCAGAGAATCTCCCCTAGTGGGCTTGCTTGGTGGATCCTGGTCAGGGCACATGCAGGAGTCTGTCTCTCTGCCTCACCTCCTCTCACTGAATAATAATAATAATAATAGAAAAAACATTTGTGTACAAGTTTTTATGTGAAAGTACATGTTCATTTCTGGTTGAGGGTAAAGTGGACCTAGGAGTGAATTTGTTGGATCATATAAAAGTTGTGTTTATTATTTTTAGGAATGGCCAAACTGTTTTCCAAAGCGACTTTACCATTTTACATTTCCAACAGAAAAGTTAGAAGGTTTAAATTTCCCTTCACCAACATTGTTATTGACTGCCTATGTGACTGGAGTCATTCCAGTGTGTGTGAAGTGCTAATGGTGCCGTGAATCTTTTCATGTACTCATTATCATTCGAGGGTCTTCTCTGGAGAAATGTCTTTTTAGAATCTTTGTCCTTTTTAAAAAATATTTTTCTAGAGTGTCATAAAGTTCTTTCACTTAGTAATGTGCACTTAAGCTTCTTCCATTCCTTTTTTGTGTTTTGATAGTTAACCTCTTTTTATCATTGAGTAATATGCCATTGTACCGTGCATCAGTTTGTTTATCTCACCTATTAAAAGACAACTTGGTTCCTGCCAGTTATGGGCAATTATAAATAAAGCTGCTAATGTTATGTTTAATGTTTTGTTTTTGCTTCTATGCTCATGAGGAGTATTTTCCTCTAGTTTTCTTATAGTGTTTTCATCTGGTTTTAGTTTTAATTGGGGTGTTGCTGGTCTGTTAGAATGAGTTAAAAGTATTCCTTCTTATTCTATTCTCTCAGAGAATTGCTATCATGTTTTTCTTTTTTTATTTCATTGTATGTGTGTGTGTGTGTGTGTGTGTGTGTGTGTGTGTATTTTTCTGAAGTGAGAAGTGGGGGTGGGGGAGGCAAAGAGACAAATTCTTGCATGTGTCCAACCAGGATCCACCTGGCATGCCCACCAGGGGGCGTCGCTCCTTTGCAACTGGAGCCATTCTAGTGCTTGAGGCTGAGGTCATGGAGCCATCCTCAGTGCTTAGGCTAACTTTGTTCCAGTGGAGCCTTGGCTGTGGGAAGGGAAGAGAGAGATAGAGAGAAAGGAGAGGGGAAGGTAGAGAAGCAGATGGGCGCCTCTCCTGTGTGCCCTGACCACGAATCAAACCCGTGACTTCCACACGCAGGGCCAATGCTCTACCATTGAGCCAACTGGCCAGGGTCATGTTTTTCTTAAATATATGGTGGGGTAAAAGTAGGTCCACAGTTGTTCATATGGAAAATAATACAATTAAATAATAGTGTGTTTCGCATACTCAGAACAGTAGACCTACATTTGCAGTACCCAGTATTTGGTAGAATTCACCAGTGAAAACATCTGAGCCTGGTGTTTTGTTTTGTGGAAGGTAATTTATTAATTAAATTTCTTTTATAGATCTAGTTCTATTCAGATTATCTATTTCGGGTTGTGTGAGTTTTCATAGTGTGTTGTCTTAAGGAATTGGTCTATTTCATCTAAATTATCAAATTTGTTAATATAGAGTTATTTATTATTTCCTTTTTTTAATGATCTTGGATCATTAGTGTTGATCTTTCATTTATATTAGTAAACTGTATATTCTCAATTTTTTTTTTCCTATTTAGTCTGGGTAGAGGTTTACCAATTTAACTATTTCAGATAACTAGCTTTTGGTTTTGTTGGTTTTCTCTACTATTTTTTTGTTTTCATGTTATTTGATTTTTGCTCTACTTTTTATTATTTCACTTTTAATGGCTTTAGGCTTAAATTGGCCTTATTTTGCTAGTTTCCTATAGTAGACACTTAGATTATTGATTTCAGATATTTCTTTGCTAACATATGAACTTATTACTATAAATTTATCTCTAAGTATTGCTGTCACTGGATCCGACAAGTTTTTAAGAGTTGTATTTTTATTTTATTTATTCAAAATATTTTAAAATTTCTCTTTAGACTTCTTCTTTGACTATGAGCTATTTAGAAGTCTACTAATTATGAAATCTTTTGCACTATCTTAGCTATATTTCTGTTCCTAATTGCTCGTTTAATTCCATTGTGGTCTATGGACATACTTCATATGATTTTTATTTTTTTATATTTGTTAAGATGTGTTTTCTGGCCTAGAATGTGGTCTATATTGGTCTATCTGGTTCAATGATGGCTGTTCAGTTCAACTCTATCCTTAATCATTTCTCCCTTATGGGTCTAGCAATTACCAAAATCATGGGTATTGATGTCTGCAACCACGTAATGGATCTATTTCTTCTTTCTGTTCTCAGTTGTTGTTTTTACACTCTGTTGTTAGGTGCATATGTGTATAGAATTGTTATGTTTTCTTGGAGAAATTACTCCCTTATCATTATATGTATAATGTCCCTTGTTATCATTGATAAATTTTTTTTGTTCTGAAATGTGTTTTATCAGAAATTAATATAGCTACTCTGGGTTTCTTTTGATTAGTGTTTCCTTTGATTTGTAATATATCTGTATTTATAACTAAAGTAAATTTCTTAGAGACAACATATAGTCAAGCCTTGTATTTTATCCTTTCAGACATGCCATTTGCCACCTTGCCACAGATCTTCCATGGACTATTTTCTGGGCAAGCTAATTATCCCCTTCTAACTCCACAACCCCACTCAGACCTCTACCATCATCCTGCATTAAATCCCACAATGGCTGGGCTCACCCCCAGCCATGTGTGAATTTATAGCCCTGCTTAACTTCCTTTTGCCCCTTTTTATGTTTAATTGTACATTTGTTTGTGTGGCTAAGCAAGCAATTACATTCTTTCTCTTCTTTAGACAGGCAGAAACCAATATATGCTATATATATTGTCTTTTGAATCACCTGTGCCTGTCGTATTATAAATAACCAACAAACAGTGATTAAAGAACAATTCTAGGACTTTAGAAAAGGCTGAGGTATCCTGGTGCCACTGCTTCTCATTTCCGGCCTCTGTTAATTGGTTCTGTAATAGAGTTGTAGCATTCCTAGGGATGTTCTGCTATGCTGATATGACCTGCATGGGCCAATTTTAAATACAGTTGGTCCCCAAGTTACAAACATCTGACTTACATACAACTTGTACTTATGAATGGAGCACCATAAGGGCTATTGGTAATCAACTGCAGTTGGACATCAGTGAAAACGATATCATAGAGTTGCTCAACTTCCGTGGCAAAGAATTAACCAATGAAGAGCTATGGAACTAGAGCAGCAGGTGATAGTAATTAGGGAAGAGAACAGGGACCTAGAAACTCCAGAACATAAAAAGTTTTCTACATAAGAGTTACCTGATGCTTTCATCTAATTGAAGCAAGAATACTAAAGTTAGAGGACCAAGATCCTGATACAGAGAGGTCCACCAAAGTTTACCGTAGAGTTTTCAAAGACCTGAGATGATACAGGGCCTTTTTTAATGAGAAAAAGAAAAGCTCTGTACAAACCTCCCTGATGCTACTTCAAGAAACTGGCTCCACCAAGAGAATCAAACCCTGACTCTAACACCAGTCCCATCCTCTCCAACAAGTTCCTGATCTTCTGCATCATCAAAGATTGTATTTAAAAATGTTGAAGTATTTATATGCACAGAAAGGTAAAATAAATACTATGCTAAGATAAACATCTGTATAAATTGCATTTAATAGGTAAATGTACCTGTTCCAACTTACATACAAATTCAACTAAAGAACAAACCTACAAACCTATCCCATTTGTAAACTAGGGACTACCTGTATGCTAAAGCCAGTTTAGCCTGCCTTCACTGCTTGCTAAATCATCATCATTGTTACATCATTGTTCCTTTTATTGGATGCTCACTATGTGCTGGGCACTGTACAAAGTACTTTGCATGTACCACTTATTTAATGCCTATAGCATTGCTATGGGTTAAACTCTACTCCCCCCCCCATTTTTTGATTAAAAAATTGGAGTGTAGAACAATTAAATAGTTTTGCTAAGATTAGATCATGGCAAAGCTATGATTCAAAGTCTTTTTGAGATTCTATAGATTATTCTATATTGTTGTATTAGAAAACAACAGGCAATAAAATGATAAAAACAGTAGACTTTGGTGGGAAAAAAGAGAAACCACAGTGTAAATAATTTTCAAAGTAGCTTTCCTCACAGATGTCTATTTGATGATACCAGGGGTTTTACAAAGAAACTTCCTCAATAATAACTAATCTTTGCACAAATATTTAATTGGACTCTGGCAACAACTGACGCATTTTTTTCTTTCTCTATAAATAGATGGATAACGAGGGAGAATTGCTTCCAAGGTGACCTGCATAGCAAGAGAATGTCAGAGGCCCTTCTTTTCTTTTCTTTTCTTTTCTTTCCTTTTCTTTTCTTTTCTTTTCTTTTCTTTTCTTTTCTTTTCTTTTTTCTTTTCTTTTCTTTTCTCTTTTCTTTTCTCTTCTTTTCTTTTCTTTTCTTTTCTTTTCTTTTCTTTTCTTTTCTTTTCTTTTCTTTTCTTTTCTTTCTTTCTTTTTTTGTCCAGCAGAAACAGTAGGGCTTTCCCCATGTTGCCTCCCGACCTTCATAGTAACAACTTTTCTTTTAAAAATTTCCAAGTATGTTTTCTTTCATGTACTACTTGCATCCACTCTTATAGGAGGTTCTCATGATACATTTTTTTGGACACATAATCACTTGTGTTATTTGCCATCCTTTTCATGGCTCACTGTCTTTCACTGTGTCTTTCGGCCTCGGCCAACATCAGATTAAGTTGAGAGAAGAGGTCATCCTACCATCTCTCCAGGGGCCCAGTGCTTCCAAGACGTCTGTCCTCTGTTCCTCTGAGAGGCTATAAAACAGCAGTAGGATGCCAAAGGGATTGTAGCTTCCTTTTTAGTCCTTAAATAACATGCAGTCTGCCCACTATGGCTGGCTTCTTCCTGGGAAAAACTCTGCTGTCTAGCTCAATGATATAAAGCTATGTAACTCAGGAGAGGGTGGGAAATACAGTTAATATATTCTAAAGAAATGTATAAGACTGAAAGATCTTGGTGGGATTCCTCACCTCCACATATATCTGTTTGTATAATACTGTGAATATGATGAGAAGTTTGGAAGGTCCTCTCTCTGCTTATTGCATAGATTTGGAGAAAAGATTCTTATTAATTATATGTAATGTGGACTGTTTTCCTTTGGACTGAATGATCCAGTGCAGTGATCACAGGATGAGCTGGGTTTAGGGCCTATCATCTGACTGCCAAGAGTTCTGGGTTAGTGAGCCCTGTGCCAGTTCCATAGCACAGCATGCAAGAATGTGTTTGGATCTGGCTGTATTCGCCTGCAGGCTGAGTGAGGGATGAAAAGTGAGTTCATGCTTGTTTATGTGCTAATGAGTATGCTGTGTGTTGTATAACTCTGGGGTTAATGAAGTATGTGTGTTCCAGTCTTTGGTATGTGTCCATGTAGGACTGATTTTAGGACAAAAGTTCTGAAAGGGATTATGTTAAATTTATGAATTGTAGATGTGAGAAGCAAAAATGACATAATGGACTTGATCTTAAATAATCTCAATTCTAATTAAGAGTCTGCCAGTTAATTGCCATTGATATTAGTCAAGGTATATAACTTCCCTAAGCTTCTTTCCTTGTCCTACTTCCAAATTAGGAGTAATAAATGAGACGATAAATTTGAAAGTACTTAATTACTTAAAAAGTATAAGGAGAGAAAAAACTATCTGAGAGGCGAAAGATGGGAGGCTCTGCAGAGTAGCATTCAACACGTGAGACTCATTCCATTTTTTTCAGGTGTGTACACCCACCACGTAAAACCTACAACCAGTTTTGTATTTTTGAATTATTAGTCTTTTATTTATCAAGTAACACACAAATCCAACTATTTTGATGCAATATTTTAGTATTATAGATCAGATTCAAGTTCCTTTTGACTACCGACCTAAATGCCAGCCTTCTCCCCATTCACCAAAAGGGACTATGGACTCCTGTCACACTTCTTTTTCATTCTTTTATAAAAAGACACGGGCTCCTACTTTTATAAGCAGATATGCTCCTCCCCACACACAGAACATATTTAACATAAATATTTAGAATAAAGATATAACTCATTATGTTGATTTGATCCCTGATTTTCTATAATATGTATATATTGCAATTTATCCTATATCATACTGTTTTTCTGAATTAGTTCTTTTGATTATTTTTTATTTGTCACCCTTATAAATAATGTTGTAATATATTTTTTAATGTATGTCTTTTTATTCATAAATGAGGATTTCTCCGAATTAGACTTGGTCAAGATGAATTTCTGAGATAGAAGGTATAAATGTTTTAAATTTGTTAAACAGAGTAAAGAGTGCCAAATTACAGGCCCATCAATAATATATCAAAACCACCAACTTCTCCACATTCGTAATTGCATTAAAGTATCAAAGTTTTTCAATATGTTTAGTGAAAAAATAGAGTCTTCTTTTGCCTTAGTATGCATATCTCTGTTGACTTGTAATTTCAGCATATTATAGTTTGTTTATAGACTATTTATTTTGTTTCTTAAGTGGCCTTCTATTTCATATACATAACTCACATCAGTACAATACTATGTATCTTTATTTTAATATACATTGTAGGTGTCTTTATGTATTCTGATACAAATATTTTGTCTGTTAATCCATATTAGTCTCATTAGCACTTTCCTTTTGGCTACTGCTTTCTCTCTGTGTTGGGCAGAAGTAAGATCAACTCTTGGTAAAACTGTGAAGCAGATACATTCATTAGGATCTATTTTTCTTTTCAAACTATCTTTTCTGATATAATAGAAAAAGTGCATGAAACAGCAACACGTGGTCACAGAGTAAAAATTATGGAAAAATCTAGATGTAGCACTTTGTGAGTCAGACTTGTTCACTCAAATTTATGGTGTGCTGGTACTATTTACAAAGAGTGCGCAGAATGTGGGTTGTTTACATTTCTGTTCTTCCCAAAAGTCTAGGAATAGTAATTATAATCTATACTCTGTTCAAACCAATTTAAAGAATGCAGTTGAGCTCGACTTGTTTATGACATTACAGTACCCAAATTGCAATAATCAATTTTTAAAAGTGCTGAAGACTGAGAAAAGTGATAGGCCTTTAAATTGTTCTCATGAGCTCAATATATTGTGAAAAAAAGTTCAGTGGGATATACTAAATAGATGTTTGACATAAATATATTGAGAACATTTTATCTAAGTGCACCCTGTAAGCAGAGGCAGTAAGATGGAAGCCCCCATGCAGAAGCCGTATCAATCAAACTAGCTCTTACCTGGTGATTATCAACACTCCGTGCCTCATGACCATCGGCAATGCTTTTAAAAACACAGATTCTGTTGCCCACTCCTGAAGCTTCAGAGACTTAACTTGCCTTGTCAAAAGTGAAAATCTGTGACTAGTGAAGGTTTCTCTCCCAACATTCTAACCAGCAGTTTTCTATTACCATATGATTATGCCATTGGAGAATGAAATCAAACTTCTCACTTTCTGGCCCAGACCTAACTTTTTTTCTTTTAAAAGCCCTACTTTCTTCTAGCCCTGCAGGCATGAAATCTGGAATCACTCTTAACTCTTCTGTGTACCTGCCCCATCATCTGATCAGGTTCCAGGTCCCACTGATAATACTTTCAATAACATCTGTTATATTTGCTCTTCTCTGTCCACTACCACTATCATAATTTACACCCTCCAATTATTACCTTTACATTATCTAACACCACTCGTATTCACTGCAAGATTATTTCTTAAAAACTCAGATTTGATCACCTAATGTTTCTGCTCTAAAACTTTCGTTGCTTTTACATAACCTACATTTGAACAAAGTACAAATTCTTTGGTCTGATGCCTAAGGGTTTTTGTAGGGTTTTTTTTTGTATTTTTCTGAAGTGAGAAGTGGGGAGGCAGAGAGACAGACTCCTGCATGCACCCGACTGGGATCCACCCAGCATGCCCACCAAGGGGTGATGCTCTGCCCATTTGAGGCATTGCTCCGTTGCAACCAGAGCCATTCTAGCACCTGAGGCAGAGGCCATGGAGCCGTCCTTAGTGCCCAGGCCAACTTTGCTCCAATGGAGCTTTGGTGGCTGGGAATCAAACCCAGGACTTCCACATGCTGGGCCAATGCTCTACTGGTGAGCTAGCCAGCCAGGGCTTGATGCCTAAGATTTTCCACAAAATCTTTCAGGTGACTTTTTTGATTTTTATATTCCAGTCCTCTTTCATTTGTGTATGTCCCACAGATATGTTGGATTTTTGTATTGTCCTCAAACATAGCCTGTGCTTACCATCACCACAATTGTACAAATGCTGTCTTTTCCTCATGAAGTGTCTTCAGTCCTATATTCATGTCCACACCTTACCAATCCTGGCAGGCCCATTTCTATTGAAGCCTCCCACATGAAGATGCTCATCATACCTTAAGTCAGACTGTCAGCTCCACAAAGTCAGGAATGTGTCTTTTTTCCTTTCCACCTAGACAGGTGGACTTCCAGAATGTAAAGATGAAAAAATTTTATGCCTCTATCTTAGGCATATGGTTCTTTTACTCTTTTCGCAACCATAATGAAAATACTAATTACATTACTTTATTGTCTTCATGCCTAGGTTTTTACTCTAGACCCTCACAAGAGGAGAAGTAGAAAGACAAAGGTAATATCTGCTAAACTCTTCCCTCCCTTGAACATTGGCAATGTGGTTTGAGTAAGTCACTCCAGCTCATGAGGTAAGCCTGATTGGAAATCCTGTTCTCTTCACCAGCTGTGGCTTGAGAATAAGCTTATTACCCAATTCCAGTCAATGAGTCATGAGGGATGGTTTGACGGAGGCTCTTGGAAAGGTTTTTCTAGACACAAGCTGGGCTCCTGACCCCATCTCCCACGTGGGGCTAAAACTGCAGGTTCAGTCGGTGCTGAGCAGCGACACGGGAAACATGGATCTGGGGACAGTACACACTGTCCTCAGGCCGTTCATGAAGAGGGAAGCATGGAGAAACACTTGTTATATTTCATGACCATGGAAGAGGGCAGCTTTATAATGATATAAGGATATAGTTGACAGGGCAGAAGGACAGAAAGCACCTGAGTCCTAGATATAATTGTGGAAGAAGTACATCAACCAAATCTGAAGTGCAGCTTTCTTCTGGATTTCCTGGTTACGACTAAGTCTAAACTGGACTCCTGTCACCTGCTAATCATATTTTGTCTGAAAACAGAGTGGATTTCTTTCTCTAGCATTGCAGTTAGGCCGCCACTGGACCCTGGGTGCTGTGGGAGGCAGAATCTGGGATTGTATTCTAGAAGCACACCTAGACTCACTCCAAGCATCTGTTCCTGCTGACTGCCCCATTATGCCAATGTTATCTCTTTTAATGAGCTATTTAGGGAGGAATGTAGAAAACCTACAAACTGAGAACAAATAATAACTTCCTATTGCTGCAATGGGTACCAACAGGACCAAACAATTCAAATATATACTTTTATAACCAATGTAGTTTGAATGTTGGAGGTAATACCATTAACACCAGTTCATACTTTTTATTAAAATATTGCAAACTCAGCACTAACAGTTCTTACAATGTCTGTTCCATTTTCCCACAAATTTGTTACTCGAAAATTATACAAATGTTGGCCCTGGCCAGTTGGCTCAGCGGTAGAGCATCGGCCTGGCGTGTAGGAGTCCCGGGTTCGATTCCCGGCCAGGGCACACAGGAGAAGCGCCCATCTGCTTCTCCACCCCTCCCCCTCTCCTTCCTCTCTGTCTCTCTCTTCCCCTCCTGCAGCCAAGGCTCCATTGGAGCAAAGATGGCCCGGGTGCTGAGGATGGCTCTGTGGCCTCTGCCTCAGGCACTAGAATGGCTCTGGATGCAACAGAGCAATGCCCCAGAGGGGCAGAGCATCGCCCCCTGGTGGGCGTGCCGGGTGGATCCCGGTCGGGTGCATGCGGGAGTCTGTCTTACTGTCTCCCCGTTTCCAGCTTCGGAAAAATGAAAAAAAAAAAAAAAGAAAGAAAATTATACAAATGTTACACAGAGTGCACGTTAACTATCAGTCTCAGCCTATCCATATGATGTTATCAACCAGGAATGCCTGGACACTCACCTGGCCCATTTATCTATGGCAGCCCTGCAGACATTTCCCCGACCGGAGCCAACCTTGTGGCTGGACTGGCCTTTGCGGTTCTTATTCTGGTTGCAAGATGCACCTCAACAGCAAACAGCAGGGAACTTTGAAAAATCAAGGTTTATTACAAGCCCTGGAGGGTAGATGGCATGACTGGAGCCACATCGCAAGGTCACAGGTAGAAAAGAGGGAGAGGGAGAGAGAGATAACAGATCTGGTACTCTGCCTTTATTGAAGTCAAGGGTGGGGTGACTAGGTTTTGTGGGTTCATTCTTTACTGGCAAGTTTAAAATGTAAAAGCAAGCATTAGGGAGCCTGAAGGGAAAAGTAGGTGGCTCCAATGGCCGGTAGTCTAGGTTCCTTAGGGTTTTCTGAAAGGAGAATTCACGGATAGGAGTGATCTGGTTCCTCACCTAGTTGGCTTGCTTCTCAGTAGCTCGGTTTTATAGCTAGCATATGTTTATTAAAAATAGACGCCTTGGCAGTCAAAAGTTTAAAGTTAGGCAATTGCATCACAATAAAAAAGCTTATTGTTAGGTGCTTACCCTAGGTGTATACTGTCCCCAAGTTCATGTTTCCAGTGTCGCTGCTCAGCACCGACTGAACCTGTAGGTTTAGCCCCATGTCTTGGAAAAGTTCTTAAAAATACAGTGTCTTAGCCCTATCAGCATCTCTGAAGGTTGACCTATAATCTATAGTTCTCAAAGCTCCATGGGTGATTCTGATGCATAGATGGGTGGATGGATGAATATGCGATTCTCCATCAAAGTCAATGGACTACAACAGATTCTTGTATATTTCTTAAAGCACTTGGCTTATTATCCCTTCAGTGTCAGTTTTGTTGTTATTGTTGCTATTTTCTTTATGAAATGTTAAACTACTTGAGGATATTTTGAGATACACTGATACTTATCTTTGCAACTTTTACAGTGCCTTCCACATAGAAAAAAAAAGGGGGGGATACCCATATACACAAGGATATAACACTTGTTTAGTATAATTCCAAAGTTTCTTGTCAGCTCAAAATAAAAGACATGGATGATGCCTATTATTCTTGACTACCCATCACTGACTCTTCCGATGATTTTAATAACATATTGTTGCCCTATGAGAACATGTAACAGAGGTGGGCTGATGACAGTCCTAACCTCCTAGCCACAGGGTGAGTCAAGAGGTGGACAGGATGTAAGCCAGGATAATGTGAGCTTCTCTGGAATGTTTCTAACTGGAGCTGGCGGAGAGTGTGAGTAGTTCTCTTTCTGGGCCTGGATGAATCAGAAGGATGAGTCTACAATTGCTTGTGGTGCATTGCATGCTCCGTGGAGAAGATTTACCATTTGCAGGAAGGGGAGGGAAGCTAGCCCAGAAAAAAAGCCAAACAATGAGAGCAGGAGAGACTAAGATATTAGACTGAGTACCTGATGAAATTTTCTTGAAGGCCAGCTCTGCAGCTGCTAGTCTGTATTTCTGTAAAATTCTCTTCTTCTTCATAAACCCATTTTAATTAGGCTTTGTTACTTATAGACTATGCCTTTTGACTTACACCACATGGAAGGAAAACCAGGACCAGATGGCCTTCATTTCAGTTGAGTTTTTTCTCTAATGAGTTTTTTTTTTATCTAAACAGAACACCGAGGGCATTCTGCTCTCACACTAAGATGAAAGAACATGTCTAATGTCCAAGCCACAAAAGTAGGTTTGATGTTTGACTGTGAATCCTTTTTATTGAACTAGTTTTAAGTAGAAAATTCACATCAGTATTCATTCTTTTCTTCCTGTGGTGTCTATTGAATTGAGAGGTATAATTTTCACCACAAAGTACATCAGCAAGCATGATTATATTGAAAAGATACTAATAAGAGTGTGAACTCTTATAAGACCTTTTGTTAAGAGCATTATTGGATTATGGCCTATAGGATCAATTAAACTTTCTATCTTGGTATCAGACTGGTGAATGAAACATAGATGTATTGGTGAAAATCACCCTGTATTTTTCCCTCTTTGAGGGCCACAGAAATCTGTCCCTTTCCACATGGGATGTGGCGGTGTTCTTGGTTCACCATCTTGCTACAGGTGGGGGTATTTCACAGGCTTCAATTACAAAAAAAGAAAAGAAGAAGGTAGGAAGGAAGGAAGGAAGGAAGGAAGGAAGGAAGGAAGGAAGGAAGGAAGGAAGGAAGGAAGAGAGAGAGAAAAGAAGGAAGGAAGGAGGGAAGAGAGAAAAGAAGGAAGGAAGGGAAGGAAAGAAAATGGCAGAAGGCAATGGACCACTGAAAACAATAAATCAGTGGCCACAATCTCATATCGCAGATGATATGAGAACAGATCAATGTGGTATGAGGCTGTTGACCTAATGAATGAATGATTTTCAGTTCCCCTCCAGAAGAAGAATTACCAAATAACGATAGCCATACACATTTCTAGTTATGTTAATGTTTCTGCTCTCTATTGCCTTATATCACCTCAATATTTCATAGAATATCCATTGGTTCACTATATTGATGCCATCATGTGTATTGCCATGTTAGAACACACAGTTAAGTACATATCAGCTAGTGAATTGGATATAAACCCTATGAAGTTTGAGGCAACTGTCACACCAACGAAGTCCAATGATTTGGGAAATGTCTAGACATACTCAACTTTGCGGCTCCTCCCCCCAAGAGAAAAGCATCATGCTTAGAAAACCCCTTTAGGTTTTAAAACCAGCATATATTACATTTTGGAATTTTGTTTTACTTGATATGCCAAGTGACCCAAAAGGTTGCCAGTTTTTAAAGGAGAATTCACAAGAGAGAAGGTTCTGCAGGAAGTTCATGCTGGGATACAAATAGCTCTGTCCCTTGTACCAATGGCAGACCCCACAAAGATATCTGTGGTACACAAAGAGGACAAGTCCTATTTGGAGAGTGAGAGTGCAGTCCTCTGGAATTCTGCAGCAAAACCATGCTTCTGCTGAAGAGAACTCAACACCAGTGAGAAAGAAGCCCTTGCACACTGTAGGGCTCTGGAGTCAGTGGCCATAGGTCATCACCAAAAAACCTGTGGCTAAAGGAACCCATAATGAGTTGGGTGAACATATACATCATCCCCAAAAGTGTCCTCAAAAGTGTTTCTTTGTAATCCTCCCTTCATCCCTCTCTTTCTCAAGAAGTACATGCGGATCTACTTTCTGTCATTCTAAATTCATTTGCATTTCCTAGAATTTTATTAAAAATCATATAACACTGGGGAACAATTTTATTTTCATTTTCTGTTGCATGAGGTTTTAGAACTGTTCCTATATATTTCTGCATCGCTGATTCCAAATCTGAAATCAATTTTTTGGTGCATGCTCTCATTTTTATGCATTTAAATTTTTTTTGTTACAGTTAATGTCATGCATTATTTTTTAAATTGGAGTTAAAGGGCAATGACTCTTAGATTGAACATAATCACAAGGCAATTAATGTTTTACAAACATCATTTTTACATAATTGTAGTTGTTTTTAAATGTAAAAATTTATTATCTGATTAAAACACCCTCTTATTTTGTTTGAAGATTGAATCATGGCTTCTTCGAGTAGGCGAAAATGTAAGAATAGTCCTGACACCTTCTGTTATATATGTGGCTGTTACACACTTCAACGTCAAAGGCACAATATTTCATCATTTGTGACATGTGCATATATTGCCTATTTTCAAGTTCCCCTTGGTGATCAAGACAAGAATTGGGTTCCTCGTATTGTGTGTCATAATTGTAAGAAAATGCTTCGTGACTGGATGAAAGAAAAACACAAAGAAATGCCTTTTGGTATTCCCATGGTTTGGCGTGAACCTAAGGACCACAGCAGTGACTGTTATTTCTGTCTGATCCATACAAAGGGCATTGGCAAGAAAAAACGGCATATGATTGCATATCCTAATATTCCTTCAGCAATACGACCTATCCCACACTCTGAGACACCCCCAGTCCCAGTATTCAATGGTTTTATTTCTTCTAAGGATGAAGAAAGTGAACATGGTTATCAAGTATGTTTTCATAAGATGCATGAGGAAATGGTTGTACAATCTGAAGGGTCTTCTTCTGATGCCAAGCAGTCATTAACCCCTCAGCAGTTTAGCCAACCCAAATTGAATGACTTAGTAAGAATGACATAAAAATTGTCCTCAGCTTTCTGAAGTATGAGGAGCATAAATGGATCATTTGTGTGGATCTTAAAATGGTAAGTATCCTGCTAGGACAACAGAGAGGTTTCATGAAGTATCCTTGCTTTCTGTGTTTGTGGAACAGCCGAGGTCGGGAGAAACACTGGACACAGAAGGAGTGGCCAAAACATGAAGCTCTGAAAGTAAGGATGCAAAATATTGTGAATGAACCTGTAGTTAATCGAGACAGGATCATTTTCCCCCCACTTCACATCAAACTAGGCTTAATGAAGCAGTTTGTTCAGGCTTTGAATAGAGAAAGTGAATGCTTTCAACATATTATTTCTGCTTTTCCTGCCTTGTCTTTCAAGAAGATAAAAGCAGGTGTATTCGATGGACCTCAAATTCGAACCCTCATATCATATATGATGAAGAATTTGTCAGGAAGATGAATAAGGAGGAGAAAGCAGCATGCAGTCTTTTGTGGCAGTGTCAAAGAACTTCCTTGGCAACAAAAAAGCAGGAAACTATGAACATCTGGTTCAAAGGATGCTGTTGGCTTTCTGTGTCATTGGATGTAACATGAGCGTTAAGATTCACTTCCTGAACAGTCACCTTGATAAGTTTCCTGAAAATCTTGGAGCTGTTAGTGATGAGCAGACTACTACTGGAGCATCAAAAGAGATTGTCCTCAACAAGTACACAATCGCAAGAACTAAAAATGCAACAAAAATGCAAATTTTTGCCTCAATAGAATTTAAAGAAGTTTTGTACAAATTTTATCATTCAAATAAGTGTTTTAATATGTTCTAATTTGAAATTGTAAACAAATTCTGATGCAATCATATCTTTTAGTGTATTAGTATATTTACTGCATTATATAAATTATTATATTTTCACAAAGATGATGCCCAAGAAGACATTCTAGTTCATTATATTAAACTAAATGTTGAAAATTTTACAATAAGATGAAAACCTAATATCTTGAATTGCAAAAACAGTGTAGCTTACAGAGAAAAACTCATGTCAGATTTGAGATCAGCACACTCAAATTAGGTAAGAACAAGTTTTTTTTTGTGAATGCAACAAAAATGTTGTTCCCCAGTGATAGAACTATGTTTTGTCTGGCTTTGTTAACTCAGCATAAATTTTTGAGATTTACCCAGGTTGTTGTATACATTAGTGGTTCAAGTTTTTAATTGCTAAGTTTTCCATTGTATGGAAATACCACAAATGTTTATTTATTCACTTGTTAATGAGTATGCAAATTGATTTCATTTTTGACTATTGCTAATAAAACTACTGTGAACATTATTTACAAGTCTTTGTATGGATCATGCTTTTATTTTTTCTGAGTAAATACACAGAATTTAAATTTTTTAATTGTTTTTTTTAGAGAGAGGAAGGCAAAGAGTGAGAGAAAGACAGGAATGTCAATCTGTGCCTGTATGTGTCTTGACCGGGGATTGAACTGGCAACCTCTGTTCTTCAAGATGATGCTGTAACTCAGTGGTCCCCGACCTTTTTTGGGCCACGGACCGGTTTAATGTCAGAAAATATTTTCACGGACTGGCCTTTAGGGTGGGACGGATAAATGTATCACATGACCGAGACAAGCATCAAGACTGAGTCTTAGATGGATGTAACAGAGGAAATCTGGTCATTTTTTAAAAATAAAACATCGTTCAGACTTAAATATAAATAAAACGGAAATAATGTAAGTTATTTATTCTTTCTATGTGGACTCGTACCAAATGGCCCATGGGCTGGTACCGATCCACGGCCTGGGGGTTGGGGACCACTACACTAACTAACTAAGCTTTCCAGCCATGGCAATATCTAGATTTTAAATGGCTGGATCATGTGGAAGGTGTAGGCTTAACTATTTAAGAAACTGCCAGTTATTTTTTTTCAAAAGTATTTATACCACTGTAAAGTCTCACCAGCAGTATATGAGAATTCTGTTTCTTCCAAATCCTTATCAACATTTGCTATGGTCAATATTCATAAATAGAGCTATTGTAATGAGTGTTATCTTATTGTCATTTTAATTTGAATTTCTATAATAACTAGCAATGTTGAGCACTCTTGTTTACTTGCTATCTTCTCTGCTGACGTATGGTAAAATATTTTGCTCATTTGTATTGGGTGGTTTCTTTCTTACTGACTTTTAGAATTACTGAAATCTACCTGGCAAGCCCTCCTATCGGATGATGCTCTGCCCATCTGGGGCTGCTGCTCTGTTGCTCAGCAACTGAGCTGTTTTTAGCACCTGAGAAGAAGCCATAGAAACATCCTTAGCCAGGAGAACATGCTCAAACCACTTGATCCATGGCTGCAGGAGGAAGGAGGCAAAAGAGTTAGAGGGAAGGAGACGGAAGGGAGGGAGAGGTGGAGAAGCAAATGCTCGTTTCTCCTGCTTGTCCTGACTGGGAATTGAACCTGGGACATTCACACACTGGGTTGATGCTTTACTGCTGAGCCAACAGGCCAGGGCCAATTTATTAACTTTTTAAACAAATTGTGTTTTGGTGTTATAGCTAAGCAATACTTGTGTGCTGCAATGTCACAATGTTTTTCTCCTGTTTTGTTTGGGGTTTTTTGACAAGTTTTATAGATTTAAGTTTTGTATTGAAGTCTTAGATTCATTTTGAATTAATTATAATAAATGGCATAAACTACTAATTGAACTTCACATTTCTGCCTGTGAATATACACTTTTTCTAACCCCAGTTATTAAAAAGATCATCCTTTCTCCACCAAGTTGCCTCTGTGGCTTAGTCGAAAATCAGTTGTCTGTAAGCAAGTGGGTCTATTTCTGGAGTTTCTATTCACTTCAGTTGATCAAATTCTCTATCAAGACAACAATGCCTCACTGTCTTGCATGCTGTAGCTTATATGTACTGAAATCAGTTAATGTTAGTACTCCAATTTTGTTCTTTTTTAACACTATTTTAGCTATTCCTGATATGTTGCCATTCTACATGAATTATGGAGTTGGCTTTTCAATTTAAAAAGTGCTTGCTGGGATTTTGACAGGGATGGAATTCAATCTATAAGTCAACTTTAGGAGGAGGGACCTTTAAGCAATATTAATTCAGTCTTCTGAGCCATGAACATAGTATACTTTGTCATTTATTTAGGTCTTCTTTAATTTCTATCAGCAATGTTTATTAATTTAGAGTGTACAAGCCTTCTTCAATATTTTATCAGATTGATCTCTAAGTTTTATAAAATTTCCAAATATCCATTTATAATATACAGCTCACAAAAATTAGGGGATATTTCAAAATGAATATGAAGTGATAAAAAAAAAGAAACATTTGATTTTTTTATTAAACAAGACATCAGAAAAGCAAAAGACAAGTCAAAAAAAGTTGTTTGATTATGCAAATGAGATGCAAAACCAACTTTTATTTCATTGGTGAAAATGCACTATATAAAAGGCTGAAAGTACTGGAGTTCCCTGATCCCCTAATTTTTGTGAGAAGAAACAAATTTTTGTATCCTGCCATGTTGTTAAGTACAAATATTAATTCCAATAAACTTTTTTTGTATATTTCATCAGATTTTCTATTACAGACATCCACATTATCCGAGGGTAAAAAGAGTTTTTCTTCTTCCATCCCAATCTGGACATGTGCTATTTCTTTTCTTTGCCTGGCTGCACTGGCTAGAATTTCCAGCACATTTCTGAATAGAAGTGGTGAGAGTAGACATTCTTTGAGGAAAAGTATTCAGTCTTTTATTAATAAGTAGGCTAATAGCTCTAGGTTTTTCATATTTTCCTTTATCAGGTTAAGGCAGTTCCTTGTTATTTCTAGTTGGCTAAAAGTTTGTTTTTTTTAAATCAAGAATGAATATTAGATTTTTGCCAAATGCTTTTTTCTGACCATATTAAACAAATAATATGACTTTTTAGATTGTTAATATAGGCAATAACATTGCTTAATTTTCAAATGTTAGACTAACCTTTCATTCCTCAGATAAATTCTGTTTGGTTATGATTTATTATCAATTTATACATATTAGATTGGATTTGCTGGAATTTTACTTAGAATTTTTCACCTGTTTCAAAGGGATATTGGTCTGCATTTCACTTTTTAGATAATGTATTTATTTGGTTTTGGTGTCAGGTTAATGTTAGCTTATATAATGAGTTAAAAAGTTTTTCTTTTGGGCCCTGGCCAGTTGGCTAAGTGGTAGAGCATCGGCCTGGTGTGTAGGAGTCCCGGGTTCGATTCCCAGCCAGGGCACACAGGAGAAGTGCCCATCTGTTTCTCCAACCCTCCCCCTCTCCTTCCTCTCTGTCTCTCTCTTCCCCTCCCGCAGCCAAGGCTCCACTGGAGCAAAGTTTCCCCAGGCGCTGAGGATGGCTCTGTGGCCTCTGCCTCAGGCGCTAGAATGGCTCTGATTGCGGCAGAGCCATGCCCCAAGATGGGCAGAGCATCGCCCCCTGGTGGACATGCCGGGTGGATCCCGGTCGGGCTCATGCGGGAGTCTGTCTGACTGCCTTCCCGTTTCCAACTACGGAAAAATACAAAAAAAAAAGTATTTCTTTTCTTTTCTTTTCCAACTATAATTTTCTTTTTATTGAGACATAATGATTATAACAATAAATGTGGTTAACATTCCTCACCATACATAGTTACAATATTTTTTCTTCTGATGAGAACTTTTAAAAACTATTTTTTTGGCAACTTTCAAAATATGCAATACAGTATTATTGACTAAGTCAGCATGTTGCACATTACATTTCAGGACTTAGTTATTCTACAACTGGAAGTCTGCTTTTTGACCACATTCAGTCATTTAGCCCACCTCTTACTCCCAACCTCTGGCAACCACCAATCTGTTCTCTGTGCCTCTGTGTTTATATTTTGTTTCTGTTTTTTTGGGAAATTTTGTTTTCTTTTGGTTTGGTTTTAGATTCTACAAATACATGAGATCATATAGTGTGTGTGTGTGTGTGTGTGTGTGTGTGTGTGTGTGTGTATATCTTTTGACTGACTTACTTCACTTATTATAATGCCTTCAAGTTCCATCTGTATTGTCACAAATGGCAAGATTTACATATTTTTTTATGGCTGAACAATATTATATTGTTTGGATGCTGTCTTAAATTCTGCTTACTACATTATCATTTCTGTTTTTCTTCTAAGTTTGAATTTGATTGTATTTTGTTGTTCTAGTTTCTTAAGGTGAAATCTGGTATTATTAATATGGGACCTTTGCTCTTTTCCAAAACAATAATGTAAATTTCTCCCATGTACTGCTTTAACAGCATCCCACCAATCTTGATATCTTGTATTTTTGTTTTCATTTATTTAAAAATATTTTCTAATCACTCTTTTGATTTTCCCTTTGACTCATGACTTATTTAGAAGCATGTTACTTTGTTTCCAAATATTTAGAGATTTTCCAGATATCTTTCTCTTAGGCATTTTTAATTCAATTCCATTATACTCACAGAATATACAATGTATGATTTGGATTTGTTTATTTTAATTTATTGAAACTTGTTTTATGTCTCAAAATATCGCTTATCTTTCTGTACTTGGATACATGACTACTCTTTTACAATTATAACTGTCATTGTTCCAGCAATGGAGTTAAATAAATGAGAGCAAGAGAATACTCTATAAGGAGTACCCCAGGACTGTTAGATTCTGATCTCCCCTGGAAGATCCTTTAAGACATGAAAGCTTAGTGCTTGCTTATATCTGGTGTATGTAGGAAGAATGAAAATAAGCATTTATTAAGCAACTACTCTGGTCAAGGTATGATACTTTTACAATTTATATTCCTATTACTACTATGTACTAATATATAGTAGTAATAGGAATATATATATGACTTATTGATTTTCTTACTATTTGCCAAGTCACTGTACTAAGTACCTTATCCAGGTAATCTCATTTAATGTTATAGCAATTCTATAAAATATATCTTAATTCCATTTTGCAAAATAAAAGGAAGAAAAGATTATTGAATTTAATGGATTAGTCAAGGACCACTCAGTATTCACATCCTCTAATTCACATCACAATGGGTGGAATTCTAATGATGCCTTTTCAAGATTCCCATCCTTTGTTTATCAAACACTAATCTAGTACTGTATAAAGAGACTTTTCAGATCTGATGAGGATTATTAAATAGTTGACTTTAAGACAGAACAATCATGATGGACTATCCAGGTGGGACCAATGGGATCATGTGATATCTGAAAGCGGAAGAGCCCACCAGAGATTATAACTCAAGGAGGTCAGAGAAATTCAAAGCATGAAAAGAATTTGAACTGTCATATTTGGTTTTCAAGATGTGAGTCAAGGAAGCTGGGAATGACTGCTGGTTGACAGCCAGCAAGGAAATGGGGACCTCAGTCCTGCAACAACATGGAACTGAAGAGCCAGCCCCCAGCGTGCCTCAGCACTCATTTCCAGAGTGTCTAGGAAGGACCACAGCTCTGCTCACTCTGTGCACAGCTTGACCTGGGCATGTGAAGCCCAGAGCGGAGAACAAAATGAGCACCTGTGACAGTCAACTAGGAGAGAATCGGTGTGGGGTGGTTTGCAGCCTCTAACTTTGTGGTATCTGTGAGGGCAGCAGTAGCAAAGGAGCTTACCGTGTCTGCCTTGCCCCAGAGTCCATGCTGCCCAGGGATTCAAAAACAAACAAACAAACAAATAAATAAAAATGTTGAAAAATTAATTTTGTTATTCAAAAATAAAACATTTTATGTCTTCCCTTCAAAGTAAGAAAACTCATTTTAGACACAGCTCTGTAGTATTTGAATTGATATCCATGTAAATTATAAAGGTGTACTTTTAACCAACTCTAATTTCAAGAGAACTTTACTGCTTTTTGTTTATTAACATACAGAAAAGACCAGGAGAAGTCTGTTATCCTTACTTTCCGTGATAAAAACAAAAACAAACAAAAAACAGAACAGAGCCAGTGAAAGAATCTCAGTGTAGTCAAGACTCAGAGGATTCCCTGTTACCCTACTCTGTGTACTCATATTCTCAACTCCCTTTGCTTTTATCCTAATCAGTGCTTGGCTGGTTAGGGCAGTAAGTAATAGCCAGATGGGCAAAGCCAGCCCCCTCCTTCTCACCTCCCAATGCAAAGTGCCTGATGACCCCATTCCGCATACTCTGTCCATACACTAACATACTACACCTGACAGCCAAAGCCAGTCACCAAAGCTGTGGTTCTGGGAAGCACGAACCAGTCTGGACTACAAAAGAAGTCAAAAGCTCAATTTAGAAATCCTGATAAATTAAAAGAAAGGTCTGGGCATACATGTAGCATTGGAGAGTAGAAAAGACATTGGTTTGGGTCTTCTACTCATTTCTAGAAAATGAGTGTTTAATATTTTAGCTACAGTTCATAGAAGTTTTTATTACTTGTATTCTACAAGCTTCCAGCTCTTAGTAAAATTTTAAGAAAAGCAAAAACTTTTTCCTTAAAAATTATTTCATAACCTTATAAAATGGGCATGAACAGAGGTGTTTTATTTTTATGAAAATAGGGGTATATTATATCTAATGATATCTCTAAATTGTTTACATGTTAAGTCAGGTGTTAATAAAAACCTGACTTTGTTGGTAACTCACATTGCTGTTAACAAAACACTAGATGTTGCCTGAATGACTCTAAAAATAAGATACCATAGATTTCCCATGCAGTACCCTCTGCTCCTTATACTCTTTTTTTTTTTATTTTTTTTTTAGTTCTTCTTCTTATTATTTTTTTTTGTATTTTTCTGAAGCTGGAAACAGGGAGAGACAGTCAGACAGACTCCCGCATGCGCCCGACCGGGATCCACCCGGCACGCCCACCAGGGGCGATGCTCTGCCCACCAGGGGGGGATGCTCTGCCCCCCCCCTGGCGTCACTCTGCCGCCACCAGAGCCACTCTAGCGCCTGGGGCAGAGGCCAAGGAGCCATCCCCAGCGCCCGGGCCATCTTTGCTCCAATGGAGCCTTGGCTGCGGGAGGGGAAGAGAGAGACAGAGAGGAAGGAGGGGGGGGGGTGGAGAAGCAAATGAGCACCTCTCCTATGTGCCCTGGCTGGGAATCGAACCCGGGTGCCCCGCACACCAGGCCGACACTCTACCGCTGAGCCAACCAGCCAGGGCCTCCTTATACTCTTTAACCTTTATTTGTCTTGTCTCCCGCATTTCATGATCTTCCTAGGTGACTAGCTAAACTTTTCGGTATCTCTCATCTTAGATGTGAAGAGTAATATTGTAGTATTACTTCTTCCAAGTAACATGAAACATGATGTTTCATGGGACATCAATATCTTAACTCAAAATAATAATCATTAAAAAAAAAACTTCAGGGACAATTATGGAGCCCTCAAAATATTGATAGTTTCAGTAAGAAGATATCTATGTATTGAATCGGTTTTGTTAGTTGGCCCAAGATTCCTTTTCTCAATCAAGTGAAGACCATTTGGAAAGGATTGGGATTGCAAGGCTCAGTGGTATAGAGCACTGAGTTCTCGGATGGGATGGCCAGGATTTTCCAGCGGGTCATAAACAAAAGGTGCTGGTATAAAAAAAAAATAGCAAATGAAATGTTAGCCTTCAAATAATTTATCTTTTATGTCTCATTTAAAATAATTAAAGTATATATTTACACAAATATGTTTTCTTAATTAAACTTAGTAGTAATAACTATAACTTCAGGCCCTGGCCAGTGGCTCAGTGGATAGAACGTCACCCCAGCATGTGGCTGTCCTGGGTTTGATTCTGGATTAGGGCACACAAGAGAAGCAACCACCTGCTTCTCCCTCTGCTCTGCCTTCTCTTGCTCTTCTCCTCCCACAGGCAGTGGCTTGATTGGTTTGAGCATGGCCCTGGGTGCTAAGGATAGCTCCCTTGGAGCAAATCAGCCTCAGGCACTAAAAATAGCTTGGTACTCGAGCATTGGCCCCAAATGGGGTTGCCAGGTGGATCATGGTTGGGGTATATGCAGGAGTCTGCCTCACTATCTCCCCTTCCTCTCATCTAAAAAGAAAGATAAAAAAATAATTATAACTTTAAATAATTTCATCAAAAATACATATTTTCCCCAATTCAAAGACATCTTTTCCTTTCCACCAAACCAGACTTACAAATGACATAATACAAAAGAACTTGACCTGGCAGTAATCAGTGGCTGGCAGTCAAATTTCTGGTAAGACGGAGTGTCTGATCATTAAAATTCAGCAGCAGCATCAAGCCTCTTGATCTAGATGTCTTCTGTTTGGATTTTTTGTTTGTCTGTTTCTTTTGCCTTAGGATAAAAAGAAAGAAAACTCTGCTTGATAATAGCTTAGCTAGCTTTTGGTGGTAAAGTTTCTGACACTGAAAAAAATAATGCTTTTCATTCTTTTAACTCTGAACTCACAGAATGTAGAATGACATGAAAGCTAATAAGATAAAGGTGGTAGAGGTGAAGACTTGACTGCAAAGAAGAATTGAATTCATCTCTTTCACATCCCCATTCTTCATAACTATACCAAAAAGCATATGTAAGATTAAGGGGACACTTGGGATGGGGTGGAGGACAGAACTGGGAGTCATTTCTACTCAAAAGAGTATTGATTCATTTCATTGTTGCAGAGTGCAATCATATGTAGTTTTCCTAAGCTAGTAATTCTCAATGTGGGATTTCAAAGTTTGGACTCTTGAAGTTTCTATAAATTTTTCAAGAAATTCATGAAGCCAAAAATAAAACTAAAATGTTAGTTGCCTTTTTAACCATGTTGACATTGTATTTCAATGATGAGAAGAGATGTTAACACCTTAGTAAAAATCTAGGCAGTGGCAGAAAATATTGATACAAGGTGTCATTGTGCTAGACACTGCCACACACAATTGAGGAGGAATGTCAGTTTCACTTAAGAATGTCACTGGTGAAAATGTTTCTACTATTAATTAGGTGAAATTTGCCCTGAGTATGTCTTTGTGATACTTTGTGTGGAGAATGGCAAATGCTGCGTGTAGGGAAGACCCGGGCCTGTGCAAAATCACTTAGGAGATGACTTCAGCTGTAATCAATGCAATTGTCACTGAAACAGCAACTGACAAACTGCACTGTCTCAGACTTGAGTTTTGGCCAAATTTTTTTTCAAAAATAAAGGGATTCTGTTTCTTCCTTTAAAGGAAACAAAGGACAGTGTTTGTTGCCAATAATAAATTGAAAGCTTCCAGTAAAAATTAAAATTCTTGACAACTTGTAATAGGCACTGTGAGCCTGAACTTTTCATGGTTTTAAAGAATGTATGATAAGATTTCTAATAAAAACAATTGTGGGAAGCCTTGTCTTGTTCCTGATTCTAGAGGAAAAACCTTCATTTTTCACCATTTAGTATGATATTGGCTGGTGGTTTATCATATACGACCATTATGTTGAGGTGCTTTCTTTCTATTCCAATTTTATGGAGTGTTTTAAACATAAAGCGGTGGTGTATCTTATTGAATGCCTTTCCTGCATCTATTAATAGGATCATATAATTTTTGTTCTTTGTTTTCTTGATGTGGTGTATATTACATTGATCGATTTCCATATGTTTAACCATACTTGTGCTCCTGGAATAAATCCTACTTGGTCATGATGTATTATTTTTTTAATGTGCTGTTGTATTTTCTTTGCTAGTATTTTGTTTAGGGTTTTTGCATCTGTATTCATTCAAGATATTGGTCTGTAGTGTTCTTTTGTGTGTTGATTTCATACATAGGTGGTATATAAAACTGAGACTCGTGGACATAGATAAAAGCAAAGTGATTATAAGGAGGAGGGTTTTGGGGACGAGGAGG
Organism: Saccopteryx leptura; assembly: GCF_036850995.1. NCBI lineage: Eukaryota > Metazoa > Chordata > Mammalia > Chiroptera > Emballonuridae > Saccopteryx > Saccopteryx leptura. The sequence continues at coordinate 59,043,172 of NC_089513.1, read as the reverse complement.
TGGGAAAAGGGGATGTGGAGGAAGGTGACAGAAAATAAATTGACTTTGGGTGATGGGTATACAACATAATTAACAGTTCAAATGATATAGAAATGTTTACCTGAAACCTGTGTGTTCTTATTGATCAATATCATCCTGTTAAATTTAATTTTCTAAATAAAATAAAAAAAACTTGTGAGTTTTTTTAATATATTGTGTAATAAAATGTATCAACATTTATAGTATCAGCTTTAACTCTGTGAGTCAGTATTTCCCAAGTGATGAATTCATGATTAACAAAATTACGTATAGATAAATGATCCATTCCAAGTGAAAGACAAAACAATGAATTTTGATGTAACAGAATATTTACTTATAGTAATCAGGAAAAACTATTGAAATAATATTGTATTTTTCAAGTACATTAGACATCTTTGTGAAACTGGATTTTCTTCATTCTGAACACTCTTTTGAATGTGCCAGCAGATATGAGAATTCAACTATACCCTGTTAAGTGAGGTAGCCGCACCAAGGTTGGGGACCAGGGTGGTCTTGCAGAGTGAAGGAGCGAGCTCTGAGCCTGGGGAAGGCAAAGCAGCTACACTTCAGAGAGAGGAAATAGGCAGGAAGAAAGAGCTTCACAGAGAAAGCTCTGGAGAGTTTTATCCCTGAGTCTTCAGCTGAGTATGAACGTAAAGAAAACACCCAGTGCTGGGGAAAGACCCACCCTAGAGGAAAAGAGGAAATGAAGCTGGAGCTTACATTACTGGGAATATTTCCTGTTCCCAGCAGCCAGAGTGGAACACCTCATAATTCATGGGGCATCGAGTCAAGTGCTTAGAAGTCCACCTGGAACATTGACCAAGATGAACCCTATTCTGGGCCATGAAACAAATTCCCCAAATTGAGAGGATCCAAGTCATGCAAACTGTGTTTTCTGCCCACAGTGAAAATAATTTAAAGTTCAATAACAGAAAATACCTGGAAAATCTCCAAATATCTGAAAATGAAGTAGCATACCAAGTAATCCATGGAAATGGGTGGAGACGGGATAGAAAGTATTTTTAATTTAATAAAAATGTAATTGAAAACCATCTATTCAGACTGATAGGGAAAAAAGGAGAGAGGGTAGATACGGTGTGTTGGGAAAAGCCAGCATTTGATAACTCTGTGCCATTGTTGTCACAGGAGATGCCAGGACGGGGTACCCTTCTTCCACGGGGTACCCTTCTTCCACTGAGTAGAGAACCAGGAGGCGACCTTGCTGGAGTCCCATTTCCAGTCCTTTAGCCAGAGAGACCATACTGTACTTGTGCTTAATAAAAAAAACTATTTCTGTTGGTAATTCTGAGTTGGAGGCCCTTTCTGTACCTGACCTGGGATATCTGAAAGATAAAAGAGAACCCAGGAAACCCTTCACCATGTTCCTCCTTAAATTTTCCACTCTGGTCAGAACAAGGACTATTTCTGACCCTCTGTGAGTTCTGAGTATTTAATATGTCTTTTAATTCTTTTGGGTTGTTTCAGCTCAGTCAAGGGAAGCTGCCTTTCATGTATGAATTAATTGTGTGAAGCTTAAGACTTGCCACAGGCCTTGAAAACTCGGCAGTGAAGAGCTCCAGACTTCTGCAGAGTACCGTGGCATGTCATGAAAGCCATTCTTAAAATTGGTTCTTCCAAAAGAAATTAACAAAACTGATGAACATCTAGAAATACTGACAAGGAATCACCAGTATTAGAAATGAAACAAGGGATTTTACAATGGATATGCAACATAATTGAATGACAAGATAACCTGGACATGGTTTCTTTGAATATATGTACCGGGATTTATTGATGTCACCCCATTAACATTAATAAAAATTTATTTAAAAAAAAGAATGATAAGTAATACTAAACAATTCTAAGCTTATAAATTCAACAACTTAAAGAAATAAATGAATTCCTCAAAAAAATCACCAAAACTTAATCAACATGAAACAGATGATCTGAATAGTACTACAAAATTGATTTTTAGTTAAATTATAGTTAAAATGCTTTGTTTCTATGACTTCTCAATTGTTTCCCTGGTTTTAGTTGCATTTATTTATCTTCTTATCATTATCTTTTTCCTTCTATTTTCTTTGAATATTTTTGCTCTTCTGTTTCTAGTTTATTAAGAATTTAAATCAATAATTTGAAACCTTTCTTTTCTTTTTATGTAGAATTTAATGCCATACATTTTTCATTTGGCATTGCTTTAGCTATGTCTTACTTATTTTGATATACTGTCTTTTTATTTGAAGGCTAATATTTCTATTGCTGCTTTTTTGTATAATTGCCCCTTGTTTATGTCCTGCTGGAAAATCAGTAGAATAGTATAAATAAATTCTAGTAATTTGTAATTTCTTTATTTATGCTATAATTCAGTAGTTGTTTAACAGTTAAACATACACATACCATGTGACTCGGAAATTCTGCTCCTATGCTTTTTTACCGCCAAGAAAAAAACAACATATGTCCACAAAAATCTAGTATTACAAATAATTAGTCCTATGTTTTGTCCTCAAAGCTTTTTGTTGTAGGTTTTACATGCTCAGTTAATAATTAATAAGGTGTGAAGTTTAAATTGCACTTTTTGCACAGATATACCCAATCGTTCCAGTACCATTTATTAAATAAGTTATTCTTTTTCTACTGAATAATTGCCTTTGTACCTTTGATAAAAAGAATTTAATCATATAGGTATGGGTCTGTTTTCCAGATTGTATTCTATATCATTTATCTATATCTATAGTTATGCCAATAGCTTGCAAAATTGATTATTGTAGCTTTATAACAAGATTTCAAGTTGGGTAATGTCAGTCCATGAATTTTGTTCTTTTTACAAAGTTGTTTGTCTATATTAGCCCTTTTGCCTCTCCAAATTAATTTTAGAATCAGCATTTAGATTTTTACAAAAAAAATATGCTGAGATTTTCATCAGGTTACAGTGACCCTATAAATCAGTGTGGGAAGAAATGACATCTTAACCTTATTGAAAATTGATCTACAAAGTTGTAGATCTCTCCATGTATTTATGACTTTAGATTTTCTCAGAAGTGGTGTATAGTATTTAGTGTATAGGTGTTTCACATCTTTTGTTGTAGGAAATCACTCATTTAACCTTGAATCCTCAAAGACTTGAATTGGGGAACTTTTTTTTTTTTTTTTTTTTTTTTTTTTTATATCATACAAAAGGGACTTTATTTATTTATTTTTTTTTAAAATAAATTTTTATTAATGGTAATGGGATGACATTAATAAATCAGGGTACATATATTCAAAGAAAACATGTCTAGGTTATTTTGTCATTAAATTATGTTGCATACCCCTCGCCCAAAGTCAGATTGTCCTTCGCCACCCTCTATCTAGTTCTCTGTGCCCCTCCCCCTCCCCCTAACTCTCCCCCTGTCCACCCTCCCCCCACCCCTGGTAACCACCACACTCTTGTCCATGTCTCTTAGTCTCATTTTTATGTTCCACCAATGTATGGAATCATGTAGTTCTTGTTTTTTTCTGATTTACTTATTTCACTCCTTATAATGTTATCAAGATCCCACCATTTTGCTGTAAATGATCTGATGTCATCGTTTCTTATGGCTGAGTAGTATTCCATAGTGTATATGTGCCACATCTTCTTTATCCAGTCTTCGAATTGGGGAACTTTAATGAAAAGTCCTGAGTGAATGTCTCTTGGATGCAAACACCAAGAAACTGTGTGTGTGACTTTTGTGCAGACACAAAGGAATGGATGTGAACGGTTTTAGAAAATTAGCCCTAGAGCTTCTAGATTGCCCCTTCCCTTGTGCTTGTTAATTAGCAAAAGAAAAAGAATGTACTAATTGACCCAAATAAGCCCTTCCTTCATGTCATCAAAATGGCCATTAATCATTCTTTCTTTCTATCACCTGATCTCTCTTCTTTATGATCCTGTTACCTCTGTTCTGCTTCTGACCAATAAAAGCTAAGGGAGAAGAAAATTCGGGAGGTCTTCTTTGCTTTCCAAGGCAAGCCTCCCCCTCTTCCCCTTGACATAAGTTTGTGTCTTGAGTAGGTTTTTTCCATGCAACATTCGGAGTTCCCAGTGAGCTGGAGTACAACATTTTGTCAGACTTATCCCTGTGCATCTCCTTTTTTATGCTATTCACGCTTTTTATATTTGTTTGAATTCTAATGATTATGATGTTAGATATTTTTGCATTTATGCTTATAAGGGACATTTATTCGAGGACTTGTCCATTTCTTCTACGTATTAATTTTTGGCCTAAAGTTGTTCATATATTCTTCTTTTTATTCTTTTGATATCTATATTATCTATTGTGATGTCACTTAACTCATTTTTTTTTGTGACAGAGACAGAGAGAGTCAGAGAGAGGGACAGATAGGGACAGACAGACAGACAGGAAGGGAGAGAGATGAGAAGCATCAGTTCTTTGTTGCAGCACGTTAGTTATTCATTGATTGCTTTCTCATATGTGCCTTGACCAGGGGGTTACAGCAGACTGAGTGACCCTTTGCTCAAGCCAGTGACCTTGGGCTCAAGCTGGTGAGCTTTGCTCAAACCAGATGAACCCATGCTCAAACTGGCGACCTCAGATTCTTGAACCTGGGTCCTCGGCATACCAGTCCGATGCTCTATTTGCTGCACCACCACCTGGTCAGGCTTATTTTTGATATTGGTAATTTTGTCTCACAATGTTGGGCCAATGAAGATGTAAGGACACTGATGAGTAAGGGTCTATTATTGTAGCTTCCTTACACACTCTCATCCACACACAGGAAATTCCTGTAAATGGCAATTGTCATGTTTTTCATTACATACCAAAATAGACTCTTCTTAGTACTTATTTTTAATACAATTCTCATTCATGTTCAGGTAATCAATTATTAAGTTGAAATAATTAAACAGACTGTGGTGAAATTATGTTTTAAAAACCGCAATATTCCTTAGCCCACCAAAATTTTTATTATACATATACATTAATTGTAGAAATATATGTAAAAGTAATCTATATGGAGACACATTTTCCATATACATAGTCAATGTGGAAATTTCAGATTAATCCTATTTATCTTAAAATTAAACAAGTAACTTACCTCATCTATGGCACTCCTGACTTAATGAGCACAACCTTTTTTATAATTTTTAGGTCAGCAGCCTACAGAAATTTATAGACATGCATTTTAGATAAGCCAGATACTGCCAAGGCTGGGGTACCTTCAGTTGCTCTGAAATCCTCACTGAACCACTGACTGAGCATGCCTGCCGCGCACTTTCTTTAGCCTCCTGTGAGTCCTTGTGACTGCTGACAGGACTCCCATCTGGAATTCTTTTTCCCTGCAATTGAACAGTAGATTTCCAACACTAAAAGCCTCTTTCTTCACTTTCTTTAGTTATCTTCTAATGTAATGCTCTTCCTTCCCAGAGAAGATGAGGTAAGCAAACGTCTCCTGCTATAATTATCTTTTCAATTCAAACATTTAAGTAGTCAATGCTGCAGAGAAAACAAATCACCTGACTATTTTCTTAAGTATCTTAGGAGTTTTTGTAGTGCTTACATTTTTAGTTTTAAGGATAATTCCTTAGGGTCTTCTTTCCCCTTCTCCTGTTTCCCTATTATTGACCTGGGTGCTTGGGTGCTTTGGTGCTTGGAGCTTTTCAACCAGAGCTCACTCAGACCTGATTCGGTCCGTGCAGATAAAGGGATCTATTTGCACGTGGACACTCACTGGGAGTCAGTGCCCCCTTTCTCCTCCTCCTCCTCCTCCTCCTCCTCCTCCTCCTCCTCCTCTTCCTCCTTTCTCCTCCTCCTCCTCCTCCTCCTCCTCCTCCTTTCTCCTCCTCCTCCTCCTCCTCCTCCTCCTCCTCCTCCTCCTCCTCTTACTCCTTTCTCCTCCTCCTCCTCCTCCTCCTCCTCCTCCTCCTCCTCCTTTCTCCTCCTCCTCCTCCTCCTCCTCCTCCTCCTCCTCCTCCTCCTCCTCCTCCTCCTCCTTCTCCTTTCTCCTCCTCCTCCTCCTCCTCCTCTCTCCTCCTCCTCCTCCTCCTCCTCCTCCTCCTCCTCCTCCTCCTCTTCTTCTTCTTCTTCTTCTTCTTCTTCTTCTTCTTCTTGCATTTTTCCGAAGCTGGAAATGGGGAGGCAGTCAGACAGACTCCACAGACTCCCGCATGCGCCCGACGGGGATCCACCCGGCATGCCCTCCAGGGGGTGATGCTCTGCCCATCTGGGGCATTGCTCTGTTGCATCCAGAGCCATTCTAGCGCCTGAGGCAGAGGCCACAGAGCCATCCTCAGTGCCCAGGCCATCTTTGCTCCAATGGAGCCTTGGCTGTGGGAGGGGAAGAGAGAGACAGAGAGGAAGGAGAGGGGGAGGGGTGGAGAAGCAGATGGGCACTTCTCCTGTGTGCCCTGGCCGGGAATAGAACCCAGGACTCCTGCATGCCAGGCCGACGCTCTACCACTGAGCCAACTGGCCAGGGCCTACCCTTCCTTGTTAATCTTGCTGGTGGTTTTCTTTTCATAGGAGGAATGATCTTGTCCAAAGATGATACTTGGCTGCCTTAGCAGAGGGAGTACATATTCCTAGAAACATTTAGTATGACCTCAGAAAATAATCTCCAATGTTCATTTTTGAGGGAAACTCAAAATTTGTTGGTAAAACCCCCACCCACCAAATACAACCAAGATTTTTTTTCTCGTTTAAAAGACTTATATTTTCTACTGAACTTCAGTTAGAATAGTACCACTCAGGAGTCAAAAGATCATATCTATGATAGTCTCTCATTCTTAGCTCATTTCCACTTCATTAGTAATGTATTAAGTAGGAATGTACGCTTTTTGCCATAGTCACACTTCACTATTCTAATACAAATCTTCAAAACATGGTTTTTTTTAAAAAATTAAAAGCCATTGGCCATGCAGAATCATAGCTTGTTTGAGAAGGTAGGCTCAATATGTAGGTATCAACATTCAAATTACACCTCTGCTATATAGGAGGTGTATGGCCTGGGACAAAAGACTGCTAATGAGCCTCAGTCTTCTTATAGACAAAATGGATATCATTGTTATGTTTACCTTATAAGGTTGTTGGGGAATTAATAAAATATATGGGAAGGACACTGTGCACAGTGTCTGATGCATAGTAATTAGTCAGTAAAGATTAATATTATGAAAATCACATTCAAGCATGAGTGATACTGCCTTGACTCTGAGTAGTTGCCCTTCTTAGCATCTATGCTCTTCATTGTATTTGAAACCATACTCTCTCCCCGGACTTTCAGGAAATAGCAGCAGGTAGCTCTTCTGTTATGTATTTGGTCCTGACAACTGAGAGGGCATAATATTTCACTGTGTTTCCTGTTTTCAGAGTTCAAATGGGCTAATGTAACCCATCTGACAGATAATAGAACTGGGTCTCAAAGAGATTTTGTGACTTTTGTCTCTAGAAAGCAGGCAGACTGCTTGTATTAGATTTTTATCGCTGCTGTAATAAATTATAACATTATTAAAGGCTTAACACAACAAAAGTATATTCTCTTAACACTTCTGTAGTGCAGAAGTCTAACACAGGTCTTCCTGGGCTACAGTCACAATGTCAGCTTGGCTGTTCCTTCTGGAGGCTGGAGGAGATTCCATGTCCTTGCCTGTTTCAGCTTCTAGAGGCCACTTTCATTCCTTGGCTTGTGGCCCCCTCCCTCACCTTCCAAATCGGCAACATAGAATCTCTCTTACCCTGATTCTATCGTCACAATCACTCTTGTTTCCTTAATTATTTGACCTCCCTCTTCCACTTTTGAGGATCATTATGATTACATTTAGTCCTTTCAAAAAAAAATCCAAAATAATCTCCCTATTTTAAGGCCAGCTAATAGTGACCTTACCTTCTCCTTTGCCATCTGTGTTACCTAACCTATTCATAGCCTCTGGGAGGATGTGAGGGCGATCTGGCTGCGACATCTGTCACCCCATTGATTGCCAGGGTTGATTCGGCTGATCTGGCTGGCTAGGTGGGTGTCCCCTTCCTCCCTCACCGCCCCATGTGCATCCCTCCTGAAGCTGCAAGCTCGGTTGAAGAGGACAACCTTCCCCCGCCGCTAGAGGAGAGGACCGTTCTTCGGTCAAAGGTACACGAGTAGCTGTGCTCCCCTGCTAGAACCTCCAAACAAGTCTTAAGCTCCATAGCCTCTGGGAGTTAGTATGTGAAAATCTTGGGAATAATTTTTCTGCCTAGTAATCAGGACATAGGGACCAAGTGTTCTAACGCTAATGATTTTTCAACTGCAGTATTCTAACTAAAGATTTGCTTAACAGAAATTAAACAATTGATTTTGAAACGATTATGTACAAGTGTAACCTACAGACATCTATAGCCCAGCCAACTGGACTAACAATCAAACCAAATTTCTAAATCAAACCAGTACCAGAGAGAGAAGAAAGGAAAACATTTCTCACCAGTTTTTGCTTTTGATAAAACACTTCTAGAGAAAGTTCTGGCTTTCTTTTTCATCGGTCCTTGCAATGTGGCTGCATCCTCTCAGGTTACTTGGCAAAGAAAACCATCTTAGAAGATGTCATTGCGTATACACTAAGGCCTGGCCACTGCACATAGTCTATATCTTTCAGCTAAAGACCAGCCATGACCAAGGTGCTGCTTACGTATAACCTAACACACGTGACCCAAAGACAAACAGTCAACATTTCAGGTGCTTTACAAAATGATAAGCATGAAATGAAAGAAGAAAGAACAATTTTGACATATTTGAATGTGCTCATTGTTACCTTTATCACTGTGGATTTTTGTCCCTAAATAAAGTTCACAATGTGTATGCTATTCAACTCAGAATTTCTCACAAGCTCTCCTATTAACTAATTATGGGAGTATATTAATTTTATATATTAGCACTTGGTTTCCTGGCATAAATAATACAATATTTGAATAATATATATGTTCTACCTATGGTACAAACACAGTTATTTTCATTAGAAAACAAGCAAAAAACAAAAGCAGCTACCTAAAGGGTTTCTTATAATGCATCCCTCATTAGGATTTCTGCTAAATAAAATTTTCTTAGGCTATTGAATATTTAGGCTGTCCCATTATTGTTATAGACTCCTTCACCCTCACCCCAAGGTGAGGTAAGACTCCATTGGGCTGAATTCCTTGTTGATTTGCTGTCTTGGCAGATCTATGTGAAAAATTGGCTTGGGCAGAGAAAACATCCTTATGGAACAAAGGCAGTATATTCTTATGTATTGACTTTTGTGTGATTCAATTTGCAGTAAGTATGAGAGTAATCTTTATAAACTGCCTTGTGAACTTAAAAGCAAGTTTGCATTTTGTGGTTAACTTTTCTTTGACTGCATGACTTTCCAGACTGATGACCCAGCTTCTCTGAGCTCTGGAAACCTTTTAGCTGAGTGATAGAAATAAATGATTTTCCAAATGCTGAGAGTCATAATCTAAAACTTGGATAGGATTTTGGGAAGAGAGACCCTATTAATTTCTAATTCTAATTATTAAGTTAGATTAAAAAAAACTGTACTTTAATTGTTTTTATAGGAAGGCAATAAATATTTAACTTTTAATCTGTCATTCTAAATAAAGTCATAATTTCCATTATAAGTAGAAGTTTTTCATTTGAAAAGCCTGTATGAGTTATTTAGTATACTAGGGTTTTAATTTTCTTTTTGTCTCTTTGGCAATGTGTAAAATTTTACACACCCAACAGATTAATCAGCATTATTGAATAGTGTTCAAGTCAGTATTTCCTCTATAATAAGTCATGAATTATGTTGGGAATAACAAGTAGTGACTTTATACTTTTAGTTCTGTTATTTTCTGTGAGTTTCCTCAGTTCACTGTGGTCTATTACAGATTTATTTGGACATTGTGGGAGTTTTCTTGCTGAACTTTATTTTCTTAATTGTTGAAGCTGGACTTTACATACTTAGCAATTTTGGCCAAAATTAATCAAATGCATTATATTTTATTGATTGTTTAATTTTCTGGTCATATGATACATTTCTAGAGGTATTTCCTTAAGAAAACAATGGTATATTTTTGCCTATGTACTATCAAGAGAACTTCTAGTTTGATAACTTTAAAATATATTTTCTCCTCTCCTCGCAGAATATTTCTGGGAAATTTCTGCATAGTGATTGGATAACTTGTGCTGCTGAATGTTTTAGCTTTGGGTAGTTATTAGTGAAAAACCTGTCAACAGTATCCTCTCTTATCCACATATTTTATTATTTTAGAACCAAAATCCTTGCAATGAAAGCTTCAAGAGTTATTAATTAATTCTTAGCTTTTAAATATCTGCCATTTGATTAGTTTTGTGGTTGGCATTAAAGACTGAGCATAGGATGCCATGCTTGGTTATTTATTTATTAATTTTTATTTTTCATTTTATTTTGCAATTACAGTTTACTTTCAATATTATTTTATATTAGTTTCAAGTGTACATCATAGTGGTTAATCACATACTTTGCAAAAATGTTCCCCTAATATTTCCAGTACCAACCTAGCACCATGCATAGTTATTATAATATTATTGACTATCTTCCCTATGCTGTATTTTACATCCCCATGACTGTTTTGTAACTATTAATTTGTGCTTCTAAATCCCTTCACCTTTTTTCACCCAGTCCCCCAGCTCCCCTCCTCTCTGGAAACCATTTGTCTGTTCTCTGTATCTGTGCATCTGCTTCAATTTTGTTCATTTATTTTGTTCTTTAGATTCCATGTATAGGTGAAATCATATGGTTCTTCTGATCCGTAGTCAGACGCGTTATCCATTGCGCCACTGGCCCACGTATCATATGGTTCTTGTCTTCACCACGTGTATTCAGAATCAAGAGCTCCTTTTAGCCGCTATATTGTTGCTTAACTCTTAAAGATGCAAAGTTTCAAGAAGTTTATTATTAATATTATTGCTAAATTTAATTAGAAAGGTTAAAGTGAATCTATTATGTTAATAAGTAGAAATTTGCATATCTGTCTATGAATATTTGGTTTTTCTGCATTATTTAGCTGAGACTAAATATTTCAAGAAGCTAAATTAAGCATTTGAGTTGAAGATTAGGAGACTAGTCCAAAGTGTTTTCATAAGTCCTTTTTTTCTGGTTTCATATTATCTGAGCCTCAAAAGGTTCACTATACAGGATATAATATGTTTTTGAACATCTTTGCTTTTGTAAATATTTTATAGCCACTCCTAGGAGTTCAAATCATATAATTTTATAAAGGATAATGAAAAGAAATGGAACTTGAGTATTTATAAGATACCTTCCAAACTATAATTTTCAATAATTTTTACAGTGCACAATGAGAAATAATTTTATTGTTTTAATATATTTTCCTATCACCCTTACATAGTCCCATTTTATTTGTCCTTTTAAATATTCTAAAGACTCTAATATCTTAGAAATATAAGCAAAGTGCTTGTAACCAATATTTTTTAAAGAATTTTGCTCAGTTCTCTTCTATGTTATACTTTTGATCTGTAGCATATGTGTTGTGAACTAGAACTTACAAATCAACTCGTTTATCTAAGGTGCCAGGAAAAAATAATGGAACTAAAACTCTTGCCCACCACAATATTGGCTTCAAAGATAGTTGAACAGAAAAATCGACTGAATAATTTTTAATATGCTCTGGGACACAGGGAGAGCAATGGGTGTGATGACCATGATGCAGAGTGGTGAAATCAAGAGGAAAATATGATCACTAAATAAATTTGGATACAGGTTTTAGTATTTTCTAAAAGTGTTTATTAAGCTAGAGGTCTTAAGTCATTAATGCAGTGGTTCTCAAAGTATGCACCAGGGAGCACTGGTACACACTAGAAGATTTTCAGGTGCGCCCTATGGTATTCTAGAGAAATATGTGCCTGTTGGGGACCAAAAAAACCAACAGGGTTTTTGGAGTTTAGATTTTGGGGGACAGAGGTGTGGGGAATTGGCTGTAAGTTGACAGTCTGCCCAACCCCCCACCTCACTTGCCTGATTAGGTTGCAAAAGGCTGCTGAGCTGTGTTGCTGGATTGTTTACACTACCCCCCATGTTCCCCAGAAAGACTGGAGGCAAGTTTCTTCTATCCTTTGTTTGGTGTAAAGTTAAGATGATATGTATGGTGGGGGTTTTCTGCACTCAACACAATTAAGAGTAAAAAGAGAGGAATTCTTCAATGCATTGATGAGGAAATGAGAGTTTGTTTGCCTTTCAAATATATGCCCAAACATTGAAGAAATCACTAGGACACATCAGGCTTATGTTTCTCATAAACACAAGAATAAAAAAACTTAACACATTCATGCTGGGACCTGCTGAATTTACTAAATCTTACTGAGAATGTATCTATCAATATATATATATATAAAAAGATAACTTTTTTGTCACTTTTTAATTTTTTAACCCCTCTTTTTTATGAATTCTAAAAAGCATAACTGAAAAAATTTAACATAAAAATGTTTTTTAACGTCAGAATAAATTTAATTTTGTCATATTTATTTCATTTAATTACCACAAAAGCACGCTTGGATTTTATATTTTTTCTTTAATATTTGACTTAATTATTATAACGTATTTCTCAGAAATTTGTATATAGTGCGCCTACAATTATTTGTAGGGTTTTAAATGTGCTCTGACTTCAAAAAGTTTGAGAACCACTGCGTTAATGGGTCACAATAAAAAAAAAATTTTTTTTAAAGCAATAGAAAGGAATAGCAAATAGGGTATATAATGAGAATAAATACTGTTCAGTAAAATTTTGTTTCTGGTTACCTGTGTATGCATGTGTGGTCTAAAAATGTATTTCTTACAATGGGTTGCAGTTGCAAGGGCTTGAAGGTAATTACTCTGGAGTTGGTGTCCGAACCGTTTCAAAATTGGCCCTTTTTTTTTTTTTAAAGTACACATGCCGGGCCTCTCTGCGGTTTGTAAAGTTGTTTTCTTTTCTCTTTAAATAAGCTCCCCCAGGTGTATCACCTCCTGAGTATAAATTGAAGAGATTTCACTGGTGCAGAACTGTTTAAGACTGGGCTGATGGACGGGGAATGGGGGTGGGGAGGCGGAAGTGCTCCGGAAAGCAGTGGTCTGCTGGCCGGTTCTCTGCGGGGGGCCTTCCTCCCTACCTGTGGGTGGTCAGAGGGATTGTACCAGTGCGGCGCTCCCTTTGCTTGTACCTAGGTGCCCTCTGACGTGGACCTCTCTTTTGGAAACACCTTTGTCTGAATGTAAGAATGTGGTTAGTGTAACAAATTGGATCAAAGCCCAGCCTTCTCTAAGAAGAAATTGGCTACATCGATAAAAAGTCAAGATTTGATAAACAGTCCACGAAAAGGTCTGATTTCCCAGAACCGTGATGTTTCTTGCTGTGCTCGCTTTCAAGGAAGGCATCTCTGATGGCGGAGGGGGTGGGGAGTGCAGCTGCAATTCAATGCAGTCTGACAGACATTCCTGTAGTTGAACGGTGTCTTGATATTTGGGATCTTAAGTGTATTCTTCAGCTCTTCCAGTGTCACCCAGTGTGACTCAGAACTGTTTTGGGGGTTCCTGAGATGTATATGGGAATCTTATTTGTGAAGTACTTCAAGCCTTTGTAAATTCTCTTCTTCACATATAGGATGACAACGGGTCTTGTGGGTGACTTTTCTAATGCCAGAAGGAAATATATAACAATCTACAAATTCCTCCTGAGCCTCCATTGTCGTCAGTTACACCCATTATTTCACTTATTTCTTTCCATTTGTTTCATTAATGCAAACGCGTCAGTGTGGGCAAGGAAAGATCTGTGCTGGTGGCCAGCAAAGATGAGACAGGTAGGGTCCCAGAGTCCCTGATATCCTCGAGTCGAAAAGAGGGCATTCAGTGATTATAATTAGTTAATTAACTACTTTGTGCAATAGGAAAAACTTTCAGTTCTCGCTTTTGAATCAATCTTTCAACTAAATAGTCGCCAGGCTACGGCCAGGGAAAGAATGAATTAGAAGAGGGAATAAGGGGAGAGCTGCTTCTGCTTCTTAGCACTTCCCCAGCCCTCTTTTTTTTTTTTTTTTTTTTTTGTATTTTTCTGAAGCCGGAAACAGGGAGAGACAGTCAGACAGACTCCCGCATGCGCCCGACCGGGATCCACCCCGCACGCCCACCAGGGGCGAAGCTCTGCCCACCAGGGGCGAAGCTCTGCCCACCAGGGGGTGATGCTCTGCCCCTCCGGGGCGTCGCTCTGCCGAGACCAGAGCCACTCTAGCGCCTGGGGCAGAGGCCAAGGAGCCATCCCCAGCGCCCGGGCCATCTTTGTTCCAATGGAGCCTTGGTTGCGGGAGGGGAAGAGAGAGACAGAGAGGAAGGGGGGGGGGTGGAGAAGCAAATGGGCGCTTCTCCTATGTGCCCTGGCCGGGAATCGAACCCGGGACTTCTGCACGCCAGGCCAACGCTCTACCGCTGAGCCAACCAGCCAGGGCCCCAACCCTGTAAAGCCCCCAAGCTGACCACCTGTTCTCCCTGCTGGAGCACGCGCTCCGCAACCCCGACCCCAGGGTGAGAGAAGTCATTGCTACAGGGCACTCAGCAGCTTTGGGCCCAGAGTTCACGCCCAGGCTCCCAGGGGCTGTGCTCCAACTGTGGTGGTGTGGGCATTCCTTTTCTTTCCTGTTATCCTGAAATGGACCGTAAAGCCATTTACTTCAAAAATAATTGTTTTAAATGGAGTTTAGGTTTTTGAAGTACTATAATTTAGTTGTATAATGAATTAAATTATCCTGAATAAATGGGCTTGTTTATTGATATAGTCGTAATCTAACTCTTCATACTTTGGATTTAAATCACAAATTACTGACATATAAATTAAATTTTTGGAACATATATCATGTTGCTGTTTTATTTTTCTCTTAGATGCTTGAGATCGATTAGTCTCATAAATATTACTACTGATGGTATTTATTATACTAGTAAATTGAGTGGATTTACTGTTGTGATAATACTTTAAGAATCATTAGAGGCCTTTGCAATCATATTTCTTTTTCAAAACAAAGTTTATGTTATGAGTGTACATAAATAGGTACCAGTCCTGTTAAATTACTCCTGCGTTTTGATATGGATTCTTTGATAAAATGGACAAAGACTGTGTAAATTGAAAGTGAGTTTGTTTCCCTAAAACTGAGTATGTCTGGGTGAAAAAAAACTAGCCAAAAATGATTTTTAAAACTTTTGATTTTCTTTCTTTTCTAAGTCAAATTGAAAGTAAACTCCAAGAGGAATAAGAGCTGCAGGATCTACTGCAATTAACTGCCAAGCTCAACAAAGAAGGTCTGTGAGCCTGGAGGGGGGGCAGGGGGCAAGCCCAGCCCCCCACCTCCAGCATTCAGTAACAGGGATTTACCCGCTCAGCTTTGCTTGCTCTGCCCCCACAAACCCCCAAACTGCTGGGAGCTTGACAGGTTCATAAATCATTGTGCCCACTTGGTTTTGCACCCTGTGGAGTCACCAGCCTGGGTTTAAGCACTGTCGACTGTTTTATAGGGCTCACCCAGAAATCCCCCTGTGTTTAGCTGTACTTTCTCGTTCATGAAAGGGGCCATTTCATGCTTTCATGGGCTAGTTGTTCTTTAAACCACAGGTGTTGGGACATGAATATTTTATTCTACAGTTAATGCCACCCTTATTTCCTTGTAACTTTTAGCTATGAAGGGCAGAAGTAAAGGTTTCAAAGAAAGAAAGAAACGCTGAATAGCTGATTCCAACAAAAGAGTGTCTTTTTTCTTTTCTTTTTTTTTTCTTTTTCTTTTCTTTTCTTTTCTTTTGGTCATTTGGAAAGCTCCACCTGTTATCCAGTAGGCCAGGCCAACATAAGGTTCTACAGCGGTTGTCCCGGCCGTTCCAGGGCCCACACCTGCGTGCCCTTGCATCCCGTGCTCGTGCTGCACGACCTGTCAGAGGCCAGCACTGGGTTCAAGCAGAAGGTGCCTTCTCCTGCCCAGGCCCAGCAGGGCAGACAAAGCGGGAGACTTTGCATCCCCACATCAGCTGGCTCCTTTCCAAAACCACATCTCGAACTGAGCCACTACCTAACTGTGGGCATCGTGCTGTTGCTGATCCCAGAGGGCTTCCTGTGGACTGGAGCCGGTTTGCCTGAGTGCCCCTCGCTGACCTGAGCAGGAGCGTCCTGGGGCAGCCAGCCAGTTCTGCATGGGCACACACAAAAAAGGCTGCTTTAAACCAATGTGTATTTTCTTCTTTATACTGTTAACAAATTTAGCAAAAGCTGTCGCTTTCTCACAGTCCCTTGCCTTGGCTAACAAGAGTCCCTAGTCACAGTACTGTGTTCCTCTCTGAGCCTGGATTCACATGCTGTTATACCATAGGGGAAAGCCACCATGTCACTTGTGTTCTCTGATGTCTTCTCCTGGTTCATTCAAGCCCAGGAGCTGTGATTGGCAAAGCACCACACAACCAGAGGATCAGGAAGCAGAACTACTGAACCATTTATTCCATCAGGGGTTTTATTTAGCAACAAATCAGATCAGCTGTCATGATACTTCCTGCGTCCTGGGGCCTTTGAGCAATAATATCTCAACGAGAAGAGCCACAGGGTAAAACACAATACATAAGGTAATTCTTCAAAACATTTATCTGACCTCATCTGCTACTTTATTTACTCATCAAGCTTTTTGAGTCCTTCTTCACTCACCCCTTAGAAGAAATGTGGTCTTTTAAGTCTTTTCTGCCCTTCACGCCCCATATTCATTCATCTTTCTTCCTGGTTTTAGCTGAAGTCTTTTCCATATTCTGTCACCAAGATCAACTGTTGCTTTGAAAATTATTCTGTCAGGCTCTGGCCGGTTGGCTCAGCGGTAGAGCGTTGGCCTGGCGTGCAGAAGTCCCGGGTTCGATTCCTGGCCAGGGCACACAGGAGAAGCGCCCATTTGCTTCTCCACCTCCACCCCCTCCTTCCTCTCTGTCTCTCTCTTCCCCTCCCGCAGCCGAGGCTCCATTGGAGCAAAAATGGCCTGGGCGCTGGGGATGGCTCCTTGGCCTCTGCCCCAGGCGCTAGAGTGGCTCTGGTCGCGGCAGAGTGGTGCCCCGGAGGGGCAGAGCATCGCCCCCTGGTGGGCAGAGCGTCGCCCCTGGTGGGTGTGCCGGGTGGATCCCGGTCGGGCACATGCGGGAGTCTGTCTGACTGTCTCTCCCCGTTTCCAGCTTCAGAAAAAAAAAAAAAAAAAAAGAAAGAAAGAAAAAAAAAAGAAAAAAGAAAATTATTCTGTCAAACAGAAGTCAAACTTCTCTGTGACCCCCGTCAGGCTCTCTCATGTGACCTCCTGAGGGCTTCTCCGATGTCGGCCTTCCCGAATGGGGGTTGTCCTCCAGAGGCAGAACCGCCCTTGTTTCCCTAAGATTGCTTCTTTATGTCTTTGCTGCTAATGAACTTCCGCCAAATCCCCCACTTGTCTTTCACAACCCAGATTAAACATGTCTTAGACTTCTCCTTCCTGCATCCTCCTAACAGCAGTGAGCTCCACTGCAGCCTCACGGAAATCCGAGTGAAAACTAATTACAGCATTTATCACAGCATTTTGCCATTGGGTCCTGTGGGGCAACAGCTGTGTTAGGCTTGCTTACTGGTTTCCTGGCTGCAAGCACTTTGTACAACTAGTTCGTGAGCACGTGGCAGAAAGCCACATGTGTGTCACTATGAAAAGTTATGGGTGCTTCTTCCCAGACCACCCTCCCGCCACTGCAAGATGCGGTTTCCTGAGTCCCTCGGCTGCCACAGTGAGAGGTGGCTTTCCTGGTCCCTTGCCCTCCACTATGGAAAGCAGTTTTTCCTTCGCTTATTCTCTTGCCCGTCTCTGCGAGTCTCCAATAAATGGGTGATGGCCTGATGCTTCCAGGCTACACAGTTCCTCTATCGCCTAATTCAATGTGAACCTGCGAGGCCTTGACCACTGGCATTGCATCTGGTGTAGTGGCAGGATTTAGATCAGATTGGTATGCAGCCGCCAACACCCCTGAAGGGTCGGACAGAAGTGTGGTCCTTGTTTTCCAGCATATGGTTCCCTACAGCTAGCCTGTTGGGAGCCATGGGCTGGCGATTTTTTACAGCCCTATGAGAAGAAACCGAAAGCTCTGTCCAAGAGGCTGCCTGAGGTCCAAAGCTCCAGGATAAGCTACAGACTGAGTGCCGGCACAGCATGAGCTGGAACAGTCTCTGGAGAAAGAGCTGTGGATTTGAAAACTCTAGTTCAGGCTACAGGCTGAGAATCAATGATGGCTTGAACTTGAACGAATGCTAGCGAAGGAGGTCAACAGCTTTCGAGAGATGCAGTGTGAAACGCAGGCTGAACATTAGTGACCCCTGGAATTGAAAATGTCACAGAAGACAGAATTATGGGTTCGAGAACTCCAGTTTGCCCTAGAAGTAAAATGCTGGCAGCAACAGTTGTTAGAAAAACAACCGTGGATTCAAGAGCTTGAGTTCCAGTTTCAGGCCAAGAGCTGGCAGCCACAGGAGCTGAAGCAGTCACTGAAGAAGGATCTGCATTCATCCTGGTGGAGTGGCTCTGAGTCAGCAGCAGTAGTAGGCATTTCCAAATCCTCTTCTGAGGAGGAGGTTTGGGCTGAAACTGCCATCCCGGCCAGTGGTAACCCAGAAGGTAATATCCTAGCAGCCAAGAGTACCTCAGGGACAGGCACAACCCCTTTTTCAGGTAGTTGAGTACAGTGTGGACTGGCCCTACACCCAGACAGAGCTGACAGAGTTAGGGGGAAAATTCAGACAGAAACCCACCGAGCCCCTGGCAGCTTGGTTACTACAGTTCTGGGACATAGGGGTGGATGAACTTATGCTCTTCGGAACAGGGATGAAAAACTTAGCTGTCATTACTGTGCAGTCCTCCTTGAGGCAGCGTCTTCAGAACTGTCATGACAATCCAGGAGAACATACCCTGTTAGAATGGGTGATGGCTGCTATTCGTATGGTCTGGCAGAATGCTGGAGACTTTCTGGGGGAAGTGAGTTGGTGGCAGTCATCTACCGAGCTGTAGTAGATATTTTAGGGACTAGGTATGAAAAATGCTGCTTTCAACCTGAGGTCCCATGGGCCAGATGAGAAATTATTTATGACAGGGATGAGAAACCTTATTTTCTGTAGTGGCCTGTCAGCCCTTTTTGGGTCACTAGTGGCTATTTTGAGCCCCAGTGTGGGCCAGCCCATCAACGGGGTTATACCGACAGTGGCAGATTGGGTGGAAGTAGAGGCAGCATGAAGCTATAAGGCTGTGTGGGATGCTGCTCATGCTGTTCCCCCCGACTAACAGGAGAAAAAGGCTTGTAAAGGTTACCCACACACAGATTTGGGTATGTCTAATTGCAGCCAGTGCAGATAGGGAGAAATTAGATGGCATATCTAATGAAGTTATTTTGGAGCTTTGGCAGCAGCTTAAACCAGAACAGAGGTTCCAGCCTTTGAAACGAACAGCCCCAGCAGCTACCGATAAAATGACTGGTTCACAGACGGCACTGTTGCAAGATTATATGATGCAGAGAGCCAAGGGAAAAGAAGATTCCCAAAATCTGTTGTTTTAGTTTGAATAGAGGGACAGCCGAGGGACCTAACAGGGATGGGTGGGGACTGGAGGCTCCATTGGAATTGGTAATCCACTGGTCCCGTTCTAATGTAAAATGGTGTTGGCCTTGGTGGGTACAAGTACAGAATGTTCCCTCTTCTATGGAGACCTAAAGTGGTTTGCTGGGATCCCAGTGGCCATTAATGGTCATGGGGGCCAAACTATTCAAGTGAAGGCAATAACTATTCCATTGGGGATAGGAAGACTGCCTCCTAAGCCATACAAGGTATATGTACTCCTATCCCTGAATATATAGAAATATATTCAAGGGGTAGATGTCTTACAAGGACTCTGGTTAAAAACCACAGCGGGGAAGTTCCACCTGTGTGTCTGGATCATAAAGGCAATGTTGTGGGGCCACACAGCACATCCCCCTCCCCTGCAATTACCTGTTCCCCAGTGCATGTCCGGCACAAAGCAGTACCACATGCCAGGCAATTATGAAGAAATCCCTAAGGATGATCCTTGAACTAGAAAAGGTGGGGATCATCCAGTCTGCACACAGCCCTTACAACTCCCCGGTATGGCCTGTGTGAAAGTCAGATGGAACTTGGCAAATGACAGTAGATTATAGAGAACTTAATAATGTTGTTTCCCCTTCGCACGCTGCTGTTTCCTCGATAGCTAACCTGATGGCTCGGCTAAGACATGAGTAGGGGACATACCACTTTGTGGTAGATTCTGCTAATGCCTTTTAATGTATTGTTATAGCTGCAGAGAATCAAGACCAATTTGCCTTCACTTGGGAAGGGCGGCAATGGACCTCTACAGTATTACCCCAGGGCTATTTTTATAGCCCCACCTTGTGTCACGGACTGATGGCTGCTGACCTGGCTAAATGGAAACAGGTAGTTCACATGTACCATTATATTGATGATATCATGCTAACCAGTAACTCTTGCAGAATTGGAGCAAGCATATCCCCGATGCAGTTATAGATAAGATTCAGGTGTTTCCCGTGCCCACTTCGGTAAAACAGTTGCAGGAATTCCTAGGTCTGTTGGGGTACTGGCGAGCGTTCATACCCCATTTGGCTCAGTTACTGTGTCCCCTTATATCGCCTTATTTGGAAGGAGCTTTGCTGGGATGGGACGGAGCAGGCACAAGGTGCTTTTGCAGCAGCTAAGAGAGCTGCCAAGTTGGCACAGCCCTTGAATATGTTTGATCCCACCAGGCCCTCTGAGCTTGATGTTCATGTAACCTCAGATGTTCCACGGGCCTCTGTTCCATGTGGGACAGAAAACTCGGAGGGGTTTGGATGGGGCTTGTGGCAACAAACAAAGTGCTTACAACATCTATGGGTTCTGGTCCCAACTGTGGAAAGGCACTGAAGTACACTACTCATTAGTGGAAAAACAGTTGGCAGCTGTGTATGCCGCCCTCATAGCCACTGAGAATATTAGGATTACAACTCCAGTTGCAGTCAAAACAACAAACCTCATTGCAGGATGGCTGAGAGATTGGGCAACCAAACCAGGTAGTAGTACAGCCCAAACCTCTACCCTGGCCAAGTGGGGTATATATCAATACTTGCAGCAACGCTGTGCTCTCGGCACCAGCCTGCTGAGGGCAGAACTGCAGGAAGTCTTGGGTCCAGTCACCTATGTGATACTAGACTCAGGAGTAGCTGGGGCTCAGGAGGCAGAACCTGAAGTCAGTCTCTACTGGAGGGGCAGACACCCTTTCACAAGGATGTCCTGTAAACTGACGATTCTATCAGGGGCCAACTTACCAGGTGGACAGCTATAGCCTTCAATCCAGCCACTCAGACTATTTGAATGAACAAAGGTATGAGCCAAAGCAGCCAATGGGCAAAATTAAGAGCTGTGTGGTTAGTTGCCTGTAATGAAAATTCACCTCTGGTGATTTGCACTGACAGCTGGGCTATCATGGACTAACCCTTCGGATAGCTACTTGGCAAATTAACCAGTGGATGGTGTAAAGCTGGTGATTGAGGCCAGGCAGTTTCATACTATTGAATACATTCGGGCAGACAGTAGTGCACTATTTGCTATGGGGTCAGGCTATGTGGCAGGACTTATGGGAAATAGGACACCAGAAGCAAGTGACAATATATCATGTCACAGAGCATGCCCCTATAGCCCACCTTGGGAATGATGAAGCAGAGACCTTGGCCAGGGTGCGATGGTTGGAGACCGCACCCACAGCTGATATGGCACAGTGGCTCCATTGGGGTCTGTTCCATGTGGGACAGAAAACTATACGAGCTATGGTTAAGGTGTGGAACTTGCCCATATCTTATGCAGAAGTACTTGTAGCATGTGATCAATGTGCAGTGTGTTCCAAAGCGCACGCTCAAAAACAACTGCTATTACCTGGACAGATCCAGAGGGGTCGTGTTCCACTAACATGGTGGCAGATAGACATCACTGGAGCCTTACCAAAGTCTGATGGGTCCCATCAGTATGCAGTCACCTGTATAGATACTGCCACCGGTCTGCTTGCTGCTTACCCCACCCATAACCCAGACGAGAGGGCAGTCATACAGGCTCTGGAACATCTGAGTGCTGTGTACAGGTGACCGCTGGCCCTTGAAAGTGACAACAGTACCCATTTTACTTGTTCTGTGGTGAAGCAATGGACTCAACATCTGAAGGTGAACTGGAAGTACCATGTTCCCTACCACCCATAAGCTGCTGCTATCATTGAGCAGTATGATAAACTTTTAAAGCAGGGACTGAGCCAGGAGGGGAGCATTAGCTCCCTTACTGGATGGTCGTGCCACTTGTGTACGGTACTCTGGATTTTGAGTGAGAGTCCTCGATGGGGGCCCAGCTCTGGTGGAGGCCCTCCTGAACTGGGCAGCTGCTCCCATCCAATTGCAGATATGCACCAAGGACACTTTACTCAAGCTGGGCTTTGGACGGCAAGGCAATGAGCTCCTGCCTGCCCCAACAGCCCTCCTAAAGGCCAGTGGCCTCAGTGGACATGACCCTGTACTGTACAGGCTACGATGGGTGGCCTTGTGGCACCGTGGAGTAGGGGGCTAGAGGTGGACCTCCAGTTAATTCCTTGGGGCAACCAGCACCTGGCCACCTAAGGTAGAAGTGTATTACCCCTTGAGTGCTCAGGGGGACAGCAATATGAAGGGTACCTTTGTAATTTCTTTATGGCCAATAATGAGTTCTCCCATTTTATTACACGTTAAACCAGCAGATCCTGGTGTGCAGGCCAATGAAGTTTAGTATGCCTGCCAAGGGCAGCCTCTGGTACCTGCACTGTGCTTTCTGTGGACAAAACTCTGGCCTGTATTCTACAGGGAAATTTGCCTCTCTTGGTGCCGCTGACAACTCTCTCTTTTTCGCCCATAGCTTAATGGACATTGTAAGCCAGGCCTTGCATACCCTGGTGGAGGAGACCCAGGGGTAGAACGCCAAACAGGTAACCCCATCCAAGAAAGGTGGGCGTCTTTAGCAGCAGGCCGGAGCACTATCTCTTGTCATATAGCTTGTGCTTTTGTAATTCTGTTGCTGTAGTCTGTACTGTTTCTGTTTATGTAATGTACCTCACTCCTCACACAGGGACCATCACGGAAGATACTTGTCACATAGATTGTGAGGTGAGCAACTCTAAAGGGGTGGAATGTGGGGAACACAGCTGTGTTAGGCTTCCTTTCTGGTTTCCTGGCTGTAAGCACTATGCAAGATTAGTGTGTGAGCATGTGGCAGAAAGCTATGTGTGTGTGTCTCTATGAAAAACTATGGGTACTTCCCCTTGTGGGCAATTCTCCCAGATTCCTTTCTGCGAGGTACGGTTCCCTAATTCTCTCAGCTGTCATCATGAGAGGCAGTTTTCCTGATTTTTGGCCCTCCACTGAGCAAAGTGGTCTTTCTTTGTTTATTCACTTGCCTGTCTCTGTGAACCTCCGATAAATAGGTAGTCACCCAATACTTTCTGGCTCCACAGTTCCATCTGCCAGAATTCAATGTGAACCTGCCTGGCCTCAACCCCAAACATTACAGGTCAGTGGTAGGATTCAAATAATTTAACAACCGGTTCTCTGCCCTAATGACCATTTAAAGTATAAAAAAAAATGTTATACCAAAAGGTAGTTTATTATCTCATGCATTTGATACTTAAATAAGAACAATAAAAGAGGTATACAAAACTTAGATTGTCTTATAAGAAAGAGCTGTAAAATATTAATGAAAAAATATTAAATAATACCTGACCAAAAAAACAATAAAACTAAACTGTTATTTAAGATGACAGCTTGTCACCCCTTGGTTGTTTGGTACTTCTTCTCTTTACGGTATAAGCTTGTTTATTGAAGTAACAATAGTGAGGGAATTAAAGTGTAGTATTTCATCAAAGTTATTATGAGTTTTATGAAATGAATAAATAAATATATCAAGCATAGTTCCAGCAGCTTGTTTACACCTATGGACGCAATGAACATTAGTATGGATGCTTAGAATACGCTGTTGTGCAGATGAATGTTAAAAAAGATTAAGTAATGTAAATTCGGGATTTCCACTTTGGGTGGCTGCCCAGGCACCCACATTAGAGAGAACCCTGATTACAAGTGCGTTTTAACAACCGATTCACCTCACTAAACAAAAAATTAAGTATTGGTTCAGCCGACCCAGTGCGAACCAGCTGAACCCCACTACTGTTACAGGGGCCAGATGCCCTGTTTCAAGTATCAGTGGCTCCTTGAGGATAGTGAGTGTCTCACAGGGGTCCCCAAACTACAGCCCGCAGGTCATGCAGCCCCCTGAAGCCATTTATCCGGCCCCTGCCTTACTTCCGGAAGGGGCGCCTCTTTCACTGGTGGTCAGTGAGAGGAGCACTGTATGTGGCGGCACCACAAAGCACAGTGTTGCTCACATACAGTACTACTTCCGGTGACGCAGGATGCACGCGTCACGGTTCCGGAAGTGCGTCATATCACTTGTTACGGCTAGCAGTGACAAATATGGAACCAGACATTGACCATCTCATTAGCCAAAAGCAGGCCCATAGTTCCCATTGAAATACTGGTCAGTTCGTTGATTTAAATTTACTTGTTCTTTTTTTTAAATGTTGTATTTATTCCCATTTTTTTTTTTTTTTTACTTTAAAATAAGATATGTGCAGTGTGCATAGGGATTTATTCATAGGTTTTTTTATAGTCTGGCCCTCCAATGGTCTGAGGGACAGTGAACTGGCCCCCTGTGTAAAAAAGTTTGGGGACCCCAGGTCTAGAGTAGCAGAGAGTCTGATGTTTAAATCCTGATTCTACTTTTGACTACGTGTGACCTTGGCCGTAATATCTGATATCTTCCCTCTTAATGACCACCTCGGTGATCCAGGGATACTGGCACCTGCCTTGCAGAGTTTTGGTAAGGACTAAATAAAACAATGTAACACATTTCTGAAACCACTGCCTATCACACTGCAGGAGCTCAAAAATGATTTTTTTTTTCATATTCATATTACAACAGAGTGCCTGAGAAGTCCTCCATTGAATATTCATGCATCCAACCATATTCATTGAGTGCCTGCTGTGTACTAAGCACTGTATTTTGTGCTGGGTATAATGTTTGATAAGACATGGCCCTTAGCATCTTTTCATTTAGTATAAAGGAGTGGGAGTACAACAAGTAAGGAGGGAGTTAACAGTTGTGTGAGAGAAGTTGCATAATACAGCTCGGGGGTGGGGGGAGGGGGGTGGGGGGGGTGGCAGGTGTAATGAGTCGCCAGTAATGAGGGGGAAGTAGAAGGCTGCCCAGCCACGGTCGGTACTCAGTAAATGTTTCCTGAACACTATACATATTACTGATGTTTTTAATGAAAAGGCCACAGGGTGAAGGAGGCAGGTTTGTTTGTGGCTTTGTGGTATTGCTAATTTGGTTCCTTCTTGAGGGCAGTCCAGTTTTCTATTTTTCAAGCTGTAATGCCTGTTTGATGCTTCCAGGGGGAATTATTTTCTGACCTGGACCTCGAAGAGGTTATTTCAGAACTGATGTTCCAAGGAAAATGCATTATCACCTGATGGCTCTCTTGAGCTTGATTCAGCTTTGCCCTGACTCCTGATGGGTTTTGCAGGAGAGGTGGGACCGGGACGGTCTGAGTCATGTGGGCTCACCTCAGCTGGCGACCCTGAGAGTCCCGTGGAGGGGCTCTGCCAAAACATCGTGGAATTCACCGAGTGGCACAGCCTGAGAAATACAAGCACTCCTAGAGATACTTAATCTGAACTATTCTGGATTGGGGGCACTTGCCAGGATGTGGCTGGGGCCAAGGTTACAAATCAGAAGTTGCTATTACAGGTGTAAGACATTAGGAAAAGCTAGTCTGCGTTGCAGCAGTAATAATTTAAGGTTTCTAAAGGAATTGTTCTGGAACTCCATCTCTCTCCTTTGTTGCTCATATGAATAAAGTGCAGTGTTTGCTTTGCATTTGATATATTATGTGATTTTTAAGGGCAAGAACAGGAATAATAGTGATTATGTGATTTCCTTTACTTTGCAAATAACTTCAGTCCTTCCCATAAACCTAGGCATTGAACTTATATAAGACTTCTCCTGTAAAATAAAATATCATTTAAGATAAGGTTAGTGTCTCATAGACTGATTTTTAATAATTTGAATAGATTAAGTGTAGCTACACAGTGGAAAGTCACCCTGAGGGAATTTTTCAAAACATTTTAGTTTCTAAGATTGCCTCATGCCTTTCTTCCTGGGCTGATGACTCTGTGACTCCTGAGCGTATCTGGGGCTTTCAGGGGTGAAGGGAGGGCCAGGGAAGGGCTGGGCCTGAGAACCTGGTACTGGTAATATTATATATGGCACACGAGGCTGTCATTGGGTTCAATGATGCTGCGTATTGAATTGGCAGTGGCAATGGGACAGGGAAGGAGGGAAAGAAATTGAGGGGAAAGGAGAGGCGGGCACAGAAAACAGAGAGGTCTGTGAATGGAGCGAGGACTGCTCTGTCAGTGAACAGTAGACCTGGTTCATGTGGCCAGGGATACAGAAGTAAATTAGTTTTCTCACCTGCCAATTTATGTCTCCTGAGCTTTATTGATTTGTGATCTCCCAGAAATAATTCCTTTTGTAACCTTCTTACACAGAATACTCCCAGGCATGTTTGCCTCATCCCCAGTTGTGAAGATACTCCGAAGGGGCTGAATTTAAATATGGTAGTGAGAGCTGTGAACTGAGACAGACAGGCAGAGGAAAATGGGAAAAGGGAAAAAAAAATGTGATGGGGAATCGTGGGAACATATTATAGCAAGGGAACTTGAAAGCTAGAAAGAGCTACTGTTTATTGAGTTTCCAAATTTACGTTAATAAGTGGTTTCATTGTCATGGTATTGTTTCTCTTTTCCTTTGGGAAAAAAATGGGATGAAAAATAACTTGCTACTTTTTGGTTGGCTGCTGAATACCATAACACAATGACCAAACTGCAAAAATATGATGTTACATACCA
Organism: Saccopteryx leptura; assembly: GCF_036850995.1. NCBI lineage: Eukaryota > Metazoa > Chordata > Mammalia > Chiroptera > Emballonuridae > Saccopteryx > Saccopteryx leptura. The sequence continues at coordinate 59,016,114 of NC_089513.1, read as the reverse complement.
CAGCTCTGTAATTACCAAAACCAAAATTCTAGGTGCATGCCAATCTACACAGTCATAACATTGCTGTGCAGTTTTCCTAAACTTCATAAAACCTCTTCAAATGAGTTTTTTTTATCTTTTAATCTTTCTACAGTTTTGAAAGTCAAGAGAAGCTTTATTTTAGCTATAGATGAGACATATGAAACATGTTAGTCACTTTAAAATGTGCATATGCAAATAGACAAACTGAAAATTAAGACATTTTGCTTCATAGTTTTCTAAAGTCTAGATATTTATGGAATATGTTTTTCTCAGATAATTTAATCTTGTAAGCAGCTTGTCACTTGCACAGAATTAATTTAAAAGCAAATATTTTAAAATGAATGAAGCTTTGTGGAATATCTCTGTGTGTTTGATAAAAAAAACATTGTTTTTATATTATTCTAGAATTATTTCATGCTTAACAGAAACCCTTAAAAATATCACCAACTTTTCAAAATGTTTATACATAAAGAAAAAGTTGAAAGGATAATACAATAAATGTTTACATATCCGTGAAGTAGATCAAATAGTTTTTTAACATTCACCACATTTTTTCTCTACTGTCTATACCTATATTTATATACTTTTATACCTACATTACCTATAGCTATACCTATCTACATATAGATATAGATATAATAGATCTACTACATAATATACTGTATTTTTCGCTCCATAAGATGCACCTGACCGTAAGACACACCTAGGGTTTTAAGAAGGAAAATGAGAAAAAAAAAATTCTGAACCAAGAAGTGTGTTAAAATATTTAATAAAATACCGTATTTTTTTATTTTTTTAAATTTTTTATAAATAAAATTTTATTTTAATGGGGTGACATCAATAAATCAGGGCACATATATTCAAAGAAAACATGTCCAGGTTATCTTGTCATTCAATTCTGTTGCATACCCATCACCCAAAGAGAGATTGTCCTCCGTCACCTTCTATCTAGTTTTCTTTGTGCCCCTCCCCTTCCCCTTCCCCCTGCCCCCCCCCGTAACCACCACCGCCCCCCGTAACCACCACACTCTTGTCCATATCTCTTAGTCTCATTTTTATGTCCCACCAATGTATGAAATCCTGCAGTTCTTGTTTTTTTCTGATTTACTTATTTCACTCCGTATAATGTTATCAAGATCCCACCATTTTGTTGTAAGTGATCCGATGTCATCATTTCTTATGGCTGAATAGTATACCCTAGTGTATATGTGCCACATATTCTTTATCTAGTCTTCTATTTTTTTTTTTACAGTGATTAAAACCTTTAAGCAAACTCTTGGCCAATACAGCAAGAATCCATAAAAGAGTAGTGTCCTTAACATGTTCACCAAGTCCAAGTTGGCCCCAACACCATGCCAAATCCCTGAAAAATGCAACTAACCTCAGTTCAGTCTGTTAGGAGCTGTCACAAGGAGCAGGAGTCCAGGAAAAGTCCACATCCAGGAAAAGTCCGCATGGCACTGGAATTGTTGTCACCATTCTATACTTTGCAGCTCATGTCCAAGTCCCAATGACCGCTGCTTCTAGCTGGTAATGACTCAGGTAGACTGAAAAAGCCATCTGCAGCATGCGTGGATATGGAGCTTCTGTTCTCCTCTGCCTGGAGAGATGAGACCAGGTTGCTTTTCCCTGGAGCTCTGCGACTGTGGGTTGGTAAAGAGAACCTTGGGATACACTAAGCTGGGTGGCAAAGGTACATTTATAATAGAAGTTGGCAAAAGAGGGAAAGAGAGCTCTAAATTAGGAGTAGGACCCAGCCTGAAATATGAGTGGGGCATTGAGGTAGGAAGAATAAAGGAAACACTATATATTAAACAAAGCAGCAGAAAATAGGACTATCAACACCCACAACAGAGATCTTTGAGGGAAGAATAAAAAACCTGACTATTCAGGCAAGACACAGTTAAGTGGCCCTTGTGCAAATGAGATCAGTTTACCTGCTTCTTGGAAGAAATACCCTAGGCTCATCCACAGTGTCGTAGATGGGGCTGACGGCCCTGGGCACCTTCAGCCTTCAGTGGCAAACCCCAGCTTTCTGGGCAAGGTTAGGTCATAGGTGGCTGGAACAGGGCTGGAAGAGACTGAACCCTCCCTTAGAGGAGCGAAGGGGAAGCCTACCTCCCAGTGTCCCTGTTTCCTCACAGCAGAGTCATGTAAGTCTTGCAGGCTTTAGCTCAATGACCTTCCTTTCCACTATTGAAGCAGGACCCAGATGGCATCCTATGAGACCCCTTTGGGGCGTTGGAGCCTATAAGGGCGAAAATACCATATTTTTTGCTCCATAAGACACATAGGCATTTTCCCCTCCACTTTTTTTTGGGAAAAAGTGTGTCTTATGAAGCACAAAATATGGTAGACATGTATAGATACAAACATGGAGGTAGATGTAGATATAGATATCATTGTTGCTATTAATAATTTGTAAATAAACTGCAGACATGATGAAACTTCACTCCTAAGTAGTTCAGCAGGCATCTCCTAAGAATTGGGTTCTTCTTCTATATTATAATTATTGTATCTAATAAAATACCTATAACTTAACAATATCATCTAATATCCAAATAACATTTAAGCATCATCCAAAGCCCCCAAAATGTTTTTTATAACTGATTTTTGAACCAACATCCCCGACAAAGTTCATGTGTTGCATTTGGTTATTGCGTTTTTCTTTTTGTCTTGTAAATGTCTCACCCTTGTTTTGGATGTCCTAGGTTTGTCTGACTGGTTCTTCATGGTATCATTTGATTTGTCCATGCTATTCCCTGAATTTCACTTACACTGGAAGTCTAGAGGCTTCATTACGTTCAGTTTAAATAGTTCAAAGGTGATTTTGTTGGATCCTTCATACGGCACCACATCAAGAGGCATGTATGTCCGATTATTTCACTAGTGATACTAAGTTTGATGACTTGGTTAAAGTGACGACGGCCAGATATTCCGCTCTCCTTTAGCAACTGACAAATAATCTTCCAAGTGATATTTTGTAAATGTCCTGTTCTCCAACAACATTTTTTCCTCCTTTCACCTAGCGGGTTTAGATTATATTAATGATTCCTGGCCAAATAAGCATGTTTGTGTGCACTTATGTGTTTGCACAAAGTGGTCATTTTCAGATCCCATCATTTTTTATATTGCTATTATTTATATATTTTTATACCTAAAGAAAAATGTTCTTTCTAGCCTTCAATTTTTAATGTTTTGAATTATAGTATTGATTATTTATTCAGTTTGTTACAATTCATTCTACTGATTATTTCACGAATGTTCAGAATTCTCCAAGTTGAGAGGGACAAGGTGGGGGTCCCTTCGAACTCTCTCCTGGGTCACTTGGTCACGTCTCATCACTCTCTGAGCATTTGCTGTTTAGCACAGATATCACGACTGACTGTAGTTTGTTGCCTCTGACCTAGAGTCTCCACTTCTTCTCTGAGTCAGTATTCCTTCTACCAGAAAATGGTTCTTAGCAAACATTATTTTCATATACCTTTTGGTCATTTGTATGTGTCTTCTTTGGAAACTATCTGCTGAGTTCCCCTGGCTTATTTTAAAATCGGGGTTTTTTTTGTTTACTTGCTATTGAATTTTTTGAGTTCTTTCTATATTTTGGAACTTAAACCCTTATCAGATGTACGGTTTGCGAATATTTTCTCCCATTCCGTGGGCTGTCTCTTCATGCTACTGTTTCCTCTGCTAAGCAGAAACTTTTGAGTTTGATGTAAAACCATGAGCTAGTACTTAATCTGTGAATTTATCCAAAGCAGAGACTGAGAGCCTATTGATCTTAGTATGATTAGCTTCTATTACAAGGTTTGAGTAGGAACACAATAAAAAAAATAGAACTCTTTGTGGACTTAATTAGTTTAATTTGATCATTTGATTCCATGAAACATTTATTAAGCAATGTCACTAGTGTGGAAGAAATAAAACAATAAAGGAAACACCACACTGCCTTCAATGATATTTTGGTCTAGAATGGCTATTCAGATGATTATACTGCAGTAAACATCATCCACTGAACACCAGGGGACCGAGAGCAGGATTGGCAAACATTTCCTATTAAGAGCCAGATCATTGTTAGGTTTTGCAGGCTATACAGTCTCTGCTGACACTAACTATTGGACTCTACTGTTCTAGCAGAAAAGCAACCATAAATAATATGTAAACAAATGAATGTGCCTGTATGTCCCAATAAAACTTTATTTATAAAAAACAAGCAGTGGCCTAGACTAAGCCTATGAGCTATACTTTTCTGATTATGATCTAAAGACTAGCTTTTCATTATTTTTTTAACATGGAAAATAATTTCAGAAGGAGCATACAAGAGAACGTGGAGTGGGATGTTCTGTACAATAAGAAGGTATATGAGACGAGAGAAGAGATATAGGGAGTTTAAGGGGAAAAGACCAAGGAGATTAGGAGTTGGAATGGAGACAAGGCAAACCTTGTGTTTTTCCCTAAAGTTCTCTCATTGGCCTGTGTTGTTCACACTCTCTGCTCCAAGTTGCCCAAGGGGACTCATTCGGTTCTCTTCTGTCTCATCAGATCAAGCTAAAGTAATTAGCTTCTCAGGTTCAGGGTCTCCCTCCAAGAAGAATGACAAAATGGATTTCTAAAGAGAGAGAGAGAGAGAGAGAGAAAGATAAGAGGGAATGATCTCTATATACTGTGTAGTCTTCACTTTTTCGTGATTAGTATTTGTGAGGGCCCCCTGTTCACAGTGCCTTGAGGATACTCCTCAGTCACCACCGGCAATCTGCTTGTTCTACAGATAGAGCAATAGCAGGGTTACTCGCCTGCTGTTTGATTTCAGAAACCTAGGTTTATCAGATCAGTTGAAAATAAGTGGCCCCTCATCAAAAGAACTTTGTTTAAACTTCACTAATATGTTTAAAGTCCACAGATACTGCCTCTTAAATCAAGAACCTGGATTCTGTTCATACTTAAGCATAGGGAAGCCTTTCATGAAGGCAAAATGGTTCAGCTAAGCAAATGCTTTTCATGATTGTAAGGCAAACTCTCACATTTTTTTGTGTTCTCCTGCGGCAGACATCAACCTAGTTTTAGCCCAGTTTGAGTTCCTAGATTATAAATGTCTTGTGGGCAGGGATATTTTTTCTGTGTCTCCAGAGGTGTCATTTCTTCTTTATGTATAATCAAAATAAATTCCTCTCCCTTAATCTTTTTCTTTTCCATTTGCAAAGAATTGTTTTCCTTCGTGTTTGTGCTTACGAGGTCCGATCACAAGGCAGGCATTTTATGGGGAACAGCACTGATTGTTCCCTTCCGTGGAGTGCTCAGGCGTGTGGGAGCTCGTGTCTCAATTGCTTTAGTGACTATCAGCCTGTGTGGTGCTGGGAATAGTGCCACATGTTAAGTGTGGCACTTAATAGTGCTCTACTAAGCAAGGGTTCTGTGGGTTCCATTCATGCCTCTGCTTCTCAGCCCTTTGCAGTGAGGCCAGCAGGGGGCGCACCTCAGACAATCAAGAGTTCATGTTCTCATCTCATCATAAAATGATAATAGGTCATTGAAAGGTTTCAGGGAAAATACTAAATAGTGAGTCTTAAAGAGTTTATTTTTCTGATTCAATTGATTCGTGGAAATATGCCTATGGCAGGGGTCCCCAAACTTTTTACACAGGGGGCCAGTTCACTGTCCCTCAGACCATTGGAGGGCCGGACTAAAAAAAAAAAAACTATGAACAAATCCCTTTGCACACTACACATATCTTATTTTAAAGTAAAAAAACAAAATGGGAACGAATACAATATTTAAAATAAAGAACAAGTAAATTTAAATCAACAAACTGACCAGTATTTCAATGGGAACTATGCTCCTCTCACTGACCACCAATGAAAGACGTGCCCTTTCCGGAAGTGTGGTGGGGGCCGGATAAATGGCCTCAGGGGGCCGCATGTGGCCCGCGGGCCATAGTTTGGGGACCCCTGGCCTATGGTATTAGTAAGGCATGACTTCAAAGTGTTTTTACACATTTCACTTCTTGTGGCAAGCTACAAACAAAATTGTAACACAAACTGGAAACATTGTTTACCATGTACTTAAGTAAATGCAATACCTGAAGTAGTCCATTTAAATGTTAGCATAACATAAAATCATAACTGCTGTTTTGATGAGGAAATTTGAAGGAATTGAGGTTTAGCGGGATTAAAGGTTGAGTAACTGGTGAGTGGGAGGCCAGCGCTCAGACTGGGGTCGTGTTCCTCCAGCGCCCAGGTTCTCAATCATTGCGCCACACTGTCACCCCGAATATTTCGTCAGCATGTTTCTTATGCCAGTTACTCTGCTGTGAACTGATGGGAATGATGAACAAAACACACGTTTGCAGTCCCCTCGGGGCTTCCGGTCTAGGGGGACAGACAGGTAGAAATAAACACACACAATATTCAACAGTGAGAAGTGCTAGGAAAAAAAGCACACGCTGTTGAAAATAGAATAACGAGAAGGTGGGAATGGAAGCTACGGATTGTGCAGTTTGGAAAGGATTCTCTCAGGAGGTGATCTGAAGCTGAGATTGAAAAAAGATAAAAGGACCTTCACAGGAAGACTGGGATGATGAGCTTTTTGGGGAGAGAAATCAGATATATGAAGCCTTAAAAAAAAAAAAAAACACGGTGTTTTCATGTGGAGCGAAATCAAAGCCATTTGCCTCGTTGAAGGAGCAAGGCGGTTGGCCAGTTCCAGTTCCCTCTTCTAACCCTAATATAGAAAGTACATTAGAAATCGTACTCGTCATTGGCTTGGACTCGTCTGAGGAGGATTTGGCAAACCACATTTGGGTTGCCGTGTGGGACAAGCTTGGCTGCGACTCATTCAACAGGAATGGCCCAACTCAAAGCGTCTGTCTGCATCTCGCAGAGAAGCGAAGCAGACCTAACCGGCGACTGTCCACTTGGGCATGAAAGGCCTCACATGAGTGTTATCAGGAAATGACCTAAGTTAAGGAGGACGGAACTCTGGTTTTGTGACTCGGTACCTGATAGTGGGGCCTGGAGTGCACGCCAGGCAGATGCCTCCTTAAAGGTCCTCCCCTGAGTGTACAGGGGCACAGAGACGCGTGCTTCACCACAGTGTCCAGAGCCAAGGAGAGTGCTAAGAACAGAACAAATGCTCAAACGGTTAAGTGTTGCACAAGTGAATGCACAGAATTGAGGGTAGTGGAGAGAAGGGGAGGAGATGAGAAGTCATCGTACTTTGAGAAGAGAGAGAATTTCATCAGCTTGACTGAACACCTGCTTCACATGACAAGCTGATTTATTATTTTGTTTTATTAGTGTACTTACTAGTAGCCTGTACATGTGTTATTATTAGAAAATAAAAGAAGATTTTTTTTGAGGAAAGAATGATTCCTTTAAAATGTATGTTCTGAGCCTGACTGGTGGCGCAGTGGACAGAGCATCGGACTGGGATGTGGAGGACCCAGGTTCGAGACCCCAGGGTCCCAGCTTGAGCGCAGGCTCATCTGGTTTGAGCAAAGCTCACCAGTTTGAGCCCAAGGTCGCTGGCTCCAGCAAGGGGTTGCTTGGTCTGCTGAAGGCCCACAGTCAAGGCACATATGAGAAAGCAATCAATGAACAACTAAGGTGTTGCAACGCGCAATGCAAAACTAACGATTGATGCTTCTCATCTCTCCGTTCCTGTCTGTCTGTCCCTCTCTCTGACTCTCTCTCTGTCTCTAATAATAATAATAAATGTGTGTTCTGAGAGAAACCACCAGTACCCCGAGTTTCCTGGTCACTGAGCAGAGCCACAGTCGACCCCGGGGATGTCTCCGCACCTGCTCCTCATCCCCTCACCAGCGTGCTCTGAGTGTCGGCTGCCAGTGGTCCCAGCGGCCTTGAATGGGGCCCACATCTCCAGGAAGGATGTGCTCCCACCATCTGCCCTGGGTGGCTCACAGCTAGTGACTAATGGACAATGGGGTGTAAGAGCAGTCCCCTTCTCCAAGTGGGACCATCTCTGCTACATAACGTGCATTTCTGAGTGTGCTTTGTGACCAGACTGATGCCAGTCTCTATCCTTCCATTGAGCCTCATCCTTCCTTAGTATTCCCTTTCCCGTCTGCTCCTGCGGACACACCGCAGCAGTCTAGCACTTGCCCCAGAACCCCCTCGGGCTCTGCTTCTAGGAAAGTGACCTACAGCAGGGTTCATCCTTCTTCTGGACACGACTTTGCTCTGCCTGGCTGTCCTCCCAGCTGTAGACCTATTTCCAGACTCTGTGTGTCTGGGGACCTCATGTTTGCCTTCTCATCCTTGTGCCAAAAACTGTCAAGTAAAACATTACCTCTAGGAACTGCTTTGCTAATGGGACAAATATTGGCAGTGTATCGATCTAGTCTCTTTTTCTAATGCACAATGTTTATCGGTCACTGGGAAATATGGCTTCCCGCTCTCTGTACTTTTCTATTCTTTTTAGTTGACATTTTCTTTTAGATAGGTTAATATCTTCAGGCAGGGTGCTTAAATCATGTTGGCTAGGGTCTTATTTTGTGTATTAAAGGCGACTTTGCACATTTCTGACCTCATTTATTTTGTGTTGATTTTACAGTTAGTTTTATAGCTTTTACATGAAATTCATGTGTTATTTTAAAGAGTACAAGAATCTTCAGACTGATTATCTGGTGTATGACCTGTGCAATAGTATACCCATGCCCAGGAAGTGGGTCTACTTGCCTGGAAAGAATATTTCAATCTCTGGCTTTTGGTAAAATGATAAGCTAGAAACTTTGATCTGGCTTCAGTTTTACTTACCTCCTAGGAATGCTTTGCAAATTCATGAGATAATGTCTAAGAGGCTCTCTGAGCTCTTTTTATTTTATTTTTTTATTTTATTTTTTTGTATTTTTCTGAAGCTGGAAATGGGGAGAGACAGTCAGACAGACTCCCGCATGCGCCCGACCGGGATCCACCCGGCTCACCCACCAGGGGCGACGCTCTGCCCACCAGGGGGCGATGCTCTGCCCCTTCGGGGTGTCGCTCTGCTGCGACCAGAGCCACTCTAGCGCCTGGGGCAGAGGCCAAGGAGCCATCCCCAGCGCCCGGGCCATCTTTGCTCCAATGGAGCCTTGGCTGCGGGAGGGGAAGAGAGAGACAGAGAGGAAGGAGGCGGGGGGGGGGGGGTGTGGAGAAGCAAATGGGCGCTTCTCCTATGTGCCCTGGCCGGGAATCGAACCCAGGTCCCCCGCACGCCAGACCGACGCTCTACCGCTGAGCCAACCAGCCAGGGCTTCTCTGAGCTCTTAAGAGAAAGGAAAAAGGTAAATGCGAGGTATCATCATTATAGTCACTGTATTCTGCTTAATGTTCACACTTCTGGGAAAATGAAGCTATTTTTCTTTTTCCACCAGTCCTTTACCCAAGTGGCCAGATCCTTGCTCTCTATACATAGTGCAAGTTTTCTGTTCTCTGGCCACACTTAACTTTCATTATTTTAGCAAAAACATAAAATAAGAATTTAAGTAAACTGTCTTAGGTTGTATAGCTTCTAAGTGCACAAGCTGGGGTTTGAATGTAGATTTGTTTAACTTCAAATCCCTTCCATCCACTCCCTACACTCTTATTTTTCTACTATAGAGGATTAGAAATAGCTTCCTTAACCTTTTTGAAACTGCAAGGAAGTTAATGAGGTTAAACAAACTGTGTAACAATTCCACCTATGACATATTGATTAAAAGGAGTCCTGAAATTTATATGGGATGCAATAAGAAACAAATGTTCTGTTTTGTAATAACATTTGTTATTACAACTAAAAGTTAATGATTCATATCATGGGTGAAAAATTGAACTTAATTGAAAATTTTTCTATTCTTTTAGTAAGGTAGAGTATCTTCTCGTGTCTTCGTTTCTTTTCTCCTAAGTAAATTTCATGACTTAAGCAATATGGATAGCAATGCAACTCACTGTCATATATGTTGTGAATATTCTCAGTCTGTAATTTTCCTTTAGTTTATATTTACATGATGCTAATTCCATTATATACTTATTTTTGTTATTGAATTCTTAAAGTCCAATAATATTTTAAAACTTTATGAGCAGGTTTGTGTGGGTCCAGCTATTTAAAGGTGGAGGTGATGAGAGAGCTATAGGGAGACTGAAGCATGCTTGAGCTGAGGGTACCAGGAGATAATTTCCTGGGGCCCACGTGTGCTCTCACGGGAACCTAGAAATATAGATTTTTAGAACCCAGAACTCATAGTTGGATCCTAAGCTGGTAAAGTATGGTAGCTTGTAACCAGGTGAGTTGTTGGCAGTCTTTTTAGAATGGAGCTAGGTTGTCCAGGTGAACTGACACGAAGAACCACACACAGACACACCGCTAGAGAAGAAATGTTGCTTGAGGGGCCAGGAAAATAACACCTACTCATTTGGGACTGGCTTCATGGATGCACCCTAACAAGTCAAAGAGCCTACCTACCACCACCCTCGTCCCCAGAAGGGTCCTGCACTTGTTTTAATGATCGGCCCTTTTTGTCTTATAATTTTTAATCATTTTATCTTTGAACTTATTTTTTACAAGTGAAATCCACAGGATGATGGAGCATGCCATAAGCAAGGAAAACACGTGATACGCATGTCCATTGTTTCTGCCCCTCAGTTCACATTTGATATTTCTGATGCCCATGAGCATGGAATTCCTGTGAACCCACTATGTGAAGGAGTACAAGACCAGTGTTACCTATGACTGAGTAAAGGAGGGAAGCACTGACAGCCTCCAGAGGCCACTCTTTCTGTTTGAGCAAGAATCTGCTTTGAAGTAAGAAAGAAGGCCGTGACATTGTCCTTTCTTACGCGTGTTATAGTAACTCCTCATTTAACATCATTGATAGATTCTGTGACTCTAAGCAAAATCACATGTTATGAAACCAATGCTACCATGGGCTAATTGATATATATATAACTCATTGATAACTGCTTCATATGAAGTAATAAAATATCCCCTAAGTTTTGTGAGCACTATATAAACAAGAGTTAAGTTTCTTCAACATCTCATCAATGAACAACATTGAACCAAATGACATTATTCAAAGACCTGCAGTACTTTCCTGTGTTGGCCAATATGCTGAAATTATGGTGTAGGGAAAAGAGAAAGACAACCTGTGGTTTTATTTCCTTTCTGTCCTCTATTTAATTTTATTTTTTAAAATTTTTTATTAAGTGAGAGGAGGAGAGACAGGAAGGCAGAGAGAGACTCCCATATGTACCCCAACTGGGATCCACCTGGCAAGGCCTCTACAGGGCGCCGCTCTGCCTACCTGCGGCTCTTGCTCTGTTGCTCAACAACTGAGCTATTTCAATGCCTGAGGCTAGGCCATGGAGCCATCTTCAGTGCCTGGGGCTAACTTGCTCGAACCATTCAAGCCATGTCTGTGGGAGGGGAAAAGAGAGAGAGAACGAGAGAAAGAGAAATAAGGGGGAGGAGAAGGAGTTGTAGAAACAGACGGGTCACTTCTCCTGTGTGCCCTGACTGGGAATCAAACCCAGGACTTCCACACGCCAGTCCAATGCTCTACTGCTGAGCCAACTGGTCAAGGCCTAAATCCTTTCTTACTCATAAGTAAGTTGAAAGTTAAGTGTGTTGGTAGCGTGTAAGTGAACCAAGAAGTGAAATCCAAGATTGACTTGGTTTTGTGCATGTCAACAGTTTTGCTAAGAACAAAATATGAATGTACTTTTGAGCTACAAAATATGATTCTAATGATTCAGTGATTCTGCATGTGAATCACTCTTATTTTGCACTTAAAACTGGCATTGCAGAATATAAAGATTTGTGGTTAAATTCATACTAATGATTTAAATAATTTTATTTTCACGTAGAACAGCATAACTGCCAAATAAAAGATACTGTAGCAATTTCAACAAAAGACTTTGGAAGAAAGGGGAAAGTTTTATGTTTTTGCATCCTTAGCATAATTTTTTTTCTGCCTTTTGAAGAAGGAATCTACATTTTCATTTTTGCACTGGTGTCCACAAATTGGACAGCTGGCCCTAGACTCATCTAAGTTGGGGGGCCAGTTGTCTTAGGGCATCTCAAAAAGTTGTTACTGTTTTAAGATGTATAAACATCAGAAAGTTATATTTTGGAAGAGATATTTTATACCATTCATGCTTTATTCATTGTTAATTTTTTAGCATGCTTCATTTTTTAAATGCTTACTTTTTTCAGTTTTTCTAACAGAAAAAATAAAAAAGACATCTCCTTCCCCTTAGGAAACCCAGGTACTGGCTATGTGACAGTGAGAATAAAGAGCCTTTTCTCAGTGGAACTTTGACCTGGAGATCCTCTTCAGATGTTGGGGAAAGGAGAGAGGTGTCTCATGTTTATTTTAGTAAGAAGGACTCTATCTTCACATCCCAATAACAAACAAAACAGTCGTTTGAAAGCCCAAAAAGAATCTTTGAAAAAACTTTTTGTGTTTATGTCATCATTGGGCAAGCCAGGGAAAGTTTCACACTGGAGAAAACTTATTGGGCTTTCAGAGTCAGCAAGCTGAGTGCAGTGTCTGCTGTGCTTGTCTGGTGAGTGTGGTAGAGCGCTGCTCGTTGCCCATGGCGCCTCTCATCTACCGAAAAGTGAATGTACAACACAGATAAATTCAGGGCGGAAGAATAACGACAGCATTGCCACAAACCCAGAGAACATGAAAAGATATGTTCTCTCTGTATAAAGACTTTTAAAATGTAGATTAAAAACACACAAACCTCAATGTGGGGGATAAAACTCACAAAATCCAGAAAGGTCAAGCAATTTATTTAGCGTAATTTTAGCAAGAGGTGGCCAGAGCTGCCACCCCATGAGCCAGACCTTGTGACTGCTCTCCAGGGAGTAGACTGAATCTCGAGCGTGCAGTGAACAGCCTCAGAGTGTTGTGGACCCATAAACTCCCCCGGTGCCCGGTGTCCTAACTCCTGTAATATACCTACCTGCATCAATTATTTTACTTGTACTTAAAAAGCGCTTATTATTCTTTAATTGAGTTAAAAAGAAGAGAGAGAGAGAGGATGTGCATTGGAAACCATCTGATCTGGAAAATTGTTTCATCTGGGCATGACCCCCACTCGGTGGAATATTGGAATTGAGTACAGACCGCTCACAATTCCTTTAGCAGCTTGTGCTTTCCTCTGCCTCCAGGAAGCTGCATGTTCTCTCTTACAACGTAACCCTTCTCTTCTCACTTAGATAACTTCTTCATTCATTCAACAGGTATTCACACAGTGTCTGCTATGGACCACATTCTGTCTCAGGTTTTGTGTATGCAGCAATAAACAGAGCCAAAATACCTGCTTTCATGGAGCTTACACTCTGCAGAATCCATAGTCATCTTTCAAGATGGGAAAAACACCACCTTCTTGAGCAATCTGTCCTTTCCTAAGTCCCTGGCAGTCAGACACTCTGTCTATGCTCTCCCATATGCCTTCTTTATAGTCCTCTGCACACATGTATTAATTACTTATTTATAATTATTTGATTAGTCTGCCTTTCCTTACTAGATGGCTGCTCCATGAAGGCAGTGGTTATGGTGGTTCTGCTCATGGCAGCATCATTTCTGAGCCTATCTGCAGATCACTGACTGCCAGAATTTGTTGATTGTCAGAGGCGGATTAAGGTTGGTTGAAGCCCCTGATGCAGAAGAAAATATTGCGCTCCTGAAAAAAAAGAGAGAGACAGGAAAAATAGAAATGTTAAGCATATTTTTAAATAAATAAAAAATATTATGTACTATTTTTTTTTCCTGAAGTGAGAAACGAGGAGGCAGAAGGACAGACTCCCGCATATGCCCAACTGGAATCTACCCCACAAGCCCACCAGGGGGCAATGCTCTGCCCATCTGGGGCATTGCTCCATTGCAACTGGAGCCATTCTAGTGCTTGAGGCGGAGGCTATGGAGCCATCATCAGTGCCTGGGCCAACTTTGCTCCAATGGAGCCTTGGCTGCAGGAAGGAAAGAGAGAGACAGAGAGGAAAGAGAGGGAGAAGCATGGAGAAGCAGATGGGTGCTTCTCCTGTGTGCCCTGGCCGGGAATCAAACCTGGGACTTCCGCACGCCAGGCCAGTGCTCTACCACTGAGCCAGCTGGCCAGGGCTTGTACTATTAATGTTAAAATTGCACATGTGAAAACAAACTTGTTGTCATTAGAAAATAGTATAAAGTTGGGGTTTTGTGGGGCCCTTCCGAAGTCAGGGCCCAGGGTACACACCTGGTGCGCCCACCACTACATCCGCCTCTGTTTGTGCTTGCTTTTGACTCTACATACTTGTATATTTTTCAATACATTTTTAACCAAAAGGTGGCACTGCAGGAGAATAAGTGAATGAAGCTTCAGATTGACTGAACAGTCATTGAATGGGATCCGTGAGTGCTAGTTATAGGTTAATGTTAATAGTTAGAGATAGCCAATTCAAAAACTTGCAAACACTCACATGTATACATACATTTGAAATCTCTTAAGAAGCCCAATGAATAAAAATATCACTTAGGCTTACCAAGGGAATGAACATTTCTGTGACCACTGAGGAGATACTGATGGAGTTCCAACAAATACAACTGAAATCCAAATCATTCTGAAATGTGTCTTTATTAACATCACTATCTACTAGGATATACACCAGGAGGATTTCCCTATTTCAGTGGTTACAAGTAAGTAAATAAAAAAAAAACCTTGTGATGTTTTTTTGCTTACTAACCTGCTTTGAATTACTACATTTTACTGATAAATTGTCCCCCAAATTCCAATTTCTTTCTTAAAACATTTCCTACATTTTAATAAACCTATCTGGATGAAATGACATTAAAACCAGAAGCCTCTTCAATAGCTTCAGAAGCAAATTACAGAAAGCAGCTAGACAACCTCGGTGATAAAAACCTATTCATGATGTTTGCTGTGAATAATGAATGGTGGTTTCCACATTTTAGTGTCAGCCATCTGGGTGCCTGTGTGCCCAAGGCAAGTCACCAACTTCAACAGAGCACCCTCCCCACAAATTCATAATCTCTTGTTTTATGTGTCAACTTTACAAAAAAATGAAACAAAATTACTTATGCTCTTTTATTTTTATATGTGATCTTTGTTACCCTGTTAAGGATTGTGTGTGCAAGCATGTGTGTGTGTGTGTGTGTGTGTGTGTGAGAGAGAGGGGGGGGGAGAAACAATAAAAATATTGTTTGGAAATAATATTTTGCTGTATAGCCTGCTTTATAGATTGCTTTATTTTACAGACAAAATATGTCCATACCCTGAAAACCTACAATTTGATTGGAAAAATATGCACACACACATGTCCGTTAGCTGATTTTTCAAGGTTCTTGAGTGACAGACACAAATTAGCAATCTGCTTCTGATTCTGCATCCACATTACAGCTCACAAATTGTAGTTCAGGATGTGCTATAAACATCATGTTCCCCAGCAGGAAGATTATGTGTCGGGGCCAGTGACCTGAGAGATGAAGGTCCTGCACATTTTTTTCAGTGGATGTCTGTGGGGAAAGCTGTTTGGGATAAAGTCTACAAAGTATTGGAAGTTGTATAGTTTTTGAAATTTAGAAATCTTGAAAATACTTCTGTAAATACTAGATTAACAGCTTTTTTTTTTTTTAAAAAAAGTGCAACCACAGAATATATTAGCAAAAGGAAGAAAGACTTTCATTCTGTTTCTTCGTTTTTTCAAGAATAAGAGCCAAAAACTATGTGGCTTTCAATGAAAGTAACTTCTAAACAAATATTGTTACTTATAAATAAAAACATAGAATGTATATATCTAAAATATTATATTAGTATATGTATAAGGATAACATGTTACCAATATTAGAAGACTTCCCTAAGTTGGCAAGAAGCACCACAGTCTCTACAGGCTAGATGGCGCAGGTGGATTTTGACAGATTTCAGATGGAGAAAAAAATGTCAGGCTGACATATTTTTTATTCCTTTGGGAGATACTGCTTTATAAAGTTACCATTTTGACACTCCTGAGTTCTTCCAAAAGAGCTATTATAATATTTGAGAAAATTATTAATTAACACAGGACAAAAAAAGGTTTATTAACTTTTTGTTTGCATCTTGAGCATATTAGAGAAAATTATCATTTGGAACAAAGATGGTGTTTTCGAAAGATTTTGTAAACTGTGTAGCATTAGACCAAGTTCAGAAAAGATCAAAGCTAAACAGGTAAGATGAAACCAGTGCAAGGCACAAAGCAACATTCCCTATGGCTAAAACTCAAACACTTAAAGAATATCTATTGCTCAACTATGTCATACTTTTTAAACATATTACAAAGAGCCAGTGTGTCTTTCTGCACGTAAAAGTTGGCTGCTGTGTTTCAGCATAACAGTCTCAGAAATGTAGGACCAGTCCTTGTTCTCAATGTTAACCACAACAATATTATTACCAGGCCCTTCTGAAAGCACTCTATAAATTATCTCTAGTTGTATAGCTTTACATATGAGATAAGTTTGATGGCTTTCCTCAACTTACAGAAGAAGAATTCAAGGCACTAAAATGTCAACAGTGATCAAGAGAAACCATCCATTGTCTTGCAGATGCAGAGAGACACAGGGTGACTGCTGCTTAATTCATGACCTGTGCTAAACGTGTGGCCATATGCGTTAGGTACTCATCAAATATCAAAATAATGTGTTTATGAGTATTCTACAGAGTTGAATTTCTTCCTGATGTATTTGCTACCTTATATCAGATTTCAGCCAAGATCACGCTCGGATTGATGATGAAGGTCACTACGCCAACAGGACTCCTGAACAATGGGACCAATAACCTAGTGGGATGGACAGTCCTCAAACAAATCTGCCTAGACAGCAATGCTCTTCCTCAGATTAGGGCAATTTTAGGGTAAAATAGTCTTTGTAAAATATTGCCTCTGGCTACTGATATGTCATTGAGAAATCAGTCAACCCCAGTGTGAAAATACAGTTCCAGAAAGATGGATTTGTTTGCCTGAATTGTGATATGTGAATGAAGACAGAAGTTCCCTGTTCTGACAAAAAGCTCTCCAGGTGACTATAACGTGTAGCCAGGATAGAGACCCCTCTGTAGGTGTAGTCTAGACAATTGAAACTCTGCCTTCAGCATATGTGTTGGTAAGACTAAGAAGTAAGATGCAGTTGTTAAAATCTCTAAAAAATTAAACAGCTAAATTGACATATAACATAGCATAAAAAGCAGAAAGTACGGCCCTGGCCGGTTGGCTCAGTGGTAGAGTGTCGGCCTGGCGTGCAGGAGTCCCGGGTTCGATTCCCGGCCAGGGCACACAGGAGAAGCGCCCATCTGCTTCTCCACCCCGCCCCCTCTCCTTCCTCTCTGTCTCTCTTCCCCTCCCGCAGCCAAGGCTCCATTGGAGCAAGGTTTGCCTGGGCGCTGAGGATGGCTCTGTGGCCTCTGCCTCAGGTGCTAGAATGGCTCTGATTGTGGCAGAGCAATGCCCCAGATGGGTGGAGCATTGCCCCCAGGTGGGCATGCGGGAGTCTATCTGACTGCCTCCCCATTTTTCAGCTTCAGAAAAATTAAAAAAAAAAAAATAAAAGCAGAAAGTATATATGGTAAGATCACCTATCTGTGCTATCTCCTACTTTGGCATTCAAGATAGTTATTTTGAAGAAATCTAGACAGTTGTTAATATGAGAAATTTGATGAAAACACAACAATATATTCAGGGAAAAAAAAAGCTGAGGATTCATGTGATGATATAATATAATTTGAAATTCAGGAACAGTTTAGGAGCTCTTAATTACGTCCCCAAGAAGAGTTGTACCAGAGAGAGAAAGAACACCACCTATGAACACCAAAAAGCTAGACTTCTCGAGAAATGAGTGCAGATTCACACCAGGCTTCTACAAAACACAAAACCTTTCTTGATAGTTGTCAATAATTTGCTGATAATTTGAGTTCCTATCATCTCTAGCCCTACTGCTGGTCTTCTGATTATGTCCGGGGTTTAGATAGTCAATCTTCTTGAGGAATCCAGAACACGTAGATGCTCTAAGTTTCGAGGTGTTTCTACAAAATTTTGCTGCCTCTAGTCTTCATTTAAAAAATGGTTCACAGTGTTTTGGTCATTCTCAGAGAATCTGTGAAGGCATGAGCTCAAAATACAAGCTTACTGTATCTCAAAAGAGGAAGGTTAACACATAGGACTGTGAATCATAAGAGAAAAAAAAACACCTACTAAAGACGGCTCCTGAGCCTGACCAAGGGGTGGCACAGTGGATAGAGCGTTGTCCTGGGACACTACGGTCCCAGGTTCAAAACCTGGAGGTCACCGGCTTGTGCGCGGGCTCACCGGCTTGAGTGCAGACTCCCCAGCTTGAACGCAGGGTTGCTGGCTTGAGCCCAAATATTGCTGGCTTGAGCAAGGGGTCACAGTCTCAGCTGGAGCCCCTCCACCCCTGGTCAAGGGACATATGAGAACGCAAATCAATGAACAACTAAAGTGCCACAACTACCAGTTGATGCTTCTTATCTCTCTCCCTTCCAGTCTGTCTGTCTGTCTCTCTCAAAAAAACCCCAAAAAACAACAAAACAAAGAAACACTTCACAGAGAAGCCATGCTGAACTGCCTGCCTGCCCTGTGTTTTTGCCACCTGAGCAACTCCTCATAAAGGAGTTCCTGGAATCTCCTATCAACCAATAGGACCGAGGCTTCCCAGATTCAGTTGAAGCTGCACAGCTCTGACCAATGAGAGAAGTGCTTTTTGGACCTATCAAAATGTCAGGATTTGGAGTCCTTATTTTCCTGAGAGCAATCAGGGACCAGGGGCAGGGGCTTCTGTTCATATAAGCCAGCTTCTCCCTCTCCTTCATTTTCCCTTTCCACTGAAGACTGCCCCTCCCTAACTGAGCTTAAACAGGAAGGTGATGTCTCACTAGAGCGGAGGAACAGACCAGCCCACCTATCAGCAGAGTAGAGGTGTGTGGCCCAGAGGAGTCTGGCCACAAGGCTACCTCACAGCCCTGCTATATCACAATTGGAGCGGTTTTGCACTGAATCAAGTTTCCTTCTTCACTGCACCCCTAATTGGGGATTTCTGTTGGTGTTGAATTGACACCAATGACTATGGGTTGACAGAATCAATGTTTGCATACTGTTTATCCCCCGACTTTTGCGTCGTTGCAGACCATTACAAGCCCAGAAAGCTGGTGCTGAATGGAAGTCAAATTCTTTCTTCTGTTCTCTTGATGCAAATACCAGTTCTGAATGGTCTTCTCTACAGATTGCAAGCATCACTTGAGTTCTGAGTTCTGGTCCTGAGGCCCCCACCCATGCTTCAGCACACCTCCCACACACTTGGATAATTGTGAAATAAGGGACTCATTAAACTCTTTCCGCTAGAGCTAGATTTCTCTATATTTTACCTAGTGAACAAGAATTGAAAATGAAAGAGAGAGAGAGAGAGTTATTAGGAGAAATGGGGAACTATGTATATCAGGGGTCCCCAAACTTTTTACACAGGGGGCCAGTTCACTGTCCCTCAGACCATTGGAGGGCCGGACTAAAAAAAAAAAAAAAACTATGAACAAATCCCTATGCACACTGCACATATCTTATTTTAAAGTAAAAAAACAAAATGGGAACGAATACAATATTTAAAATAAAGAACAAGTAAATTTAAATCAACAAACTGACCAGTATTTCAATGGGAACTATGCTCCTCTCACTGACCACCAATGAAAGAGGTGCCCTTTCCGTAAGTGGTAAGTGTGGTGGGCCGGATAAATGGCCTCAGGGGGCCGCATGTGGCCCGAGGGCTGTAGTTTGGGGACCCCTGATGTATATGCTTTTTCCCCAGAGCCATGACAAACAACAAAACAACTCGAGGCAAAACAAGATTTTCTCAAATGTCCAAAGTGGATGCACATATGAACACTGATGCTTATTCTTGGAGAGACCCAGGGTTTCCCAGAGTCCATTCAGAGTTAAAACTTGACACAAGGTTAAAGAAGGACAGGATCACTGGTCTGGTTCTATTCTTCTCAATCAATACAAGTGGGTAAGTATGGTTCTAGCACGAGTGACAATCCCACAAAGTTGTTCAAGCTCCCGACTGCTCTAGAGTTGCTCCTGTGCATTTTTCATTGAGCATTAAACGGTTCCCTGTGTTTGGGTAAGCTCAGAAACGCGCCTCCAGGAGAGGATGCCAGAACGTGTGCCTTCTGTGTCAGCGCAGTGACAGGACCTGGCAGAGCCACGGGTCTGCGGGACGCAGCAGCCGTCGAGGGCGCGGAGCAGGGGCGAGCGAAAGCGTCAAATCTACGGGACTGGAGAGCCCGGGCCTCTCCCTACGCCGCCCCTGCACGCTCGGAGGCTCGCCCTCCGCGCCCCAGGACTGCGCCCGCCTCGGGAGCCAGGCAGGGGCGGGCCTCTGGCGCGCCGGCTCCGGCGGCGCCGTCCCATTGGCCGCGGGGCACGCCCGTCCCCGGGAGAGTGCTCGAAAGTTTCATTGAAGGTGGAGAAGTGCGCGCCCGCTGCCGAGCGGAGCGGAGGCTGCGCTGCCCGGGCGAGGCTGCACCGCCGTGGGCGGGGGTCGCGCTGGCATCTGGGCGGCGCTGGGTTTTTATTTTTATTTTTTCAATTGAGACCGTGGAGGAGGGAGTTGGAGTCTGACCTACTCCTTGCGAGCTTTTGTCTCGATCTCTGCCCACGCTCGCACAGTTCTTTTCTGGTGACAGAGGGATGGTTCTGCGCGTCCGGCAGCTCCCGCACGGGTGCCTCCCGCCCGAAACTGGGAGGCACAGAGGCTGAGCCGCACCGCCGCCGGGGATCCGCCGGGGCGCGGCGCTCGGGCCCGGGGGCAGCTCCAAGAACCCCGCCGGGGGTCGCGCAGCGCGCTGCGTGGGCTCAGGGCCCGGCCCGGCGGCCGAAGCACGTCGGCATCGGAGGAGGTTCCGCTGAGAAAATTCCCCTGACTCTCCTGAGCGACGCCCAGAGCACCAGGGAGAAGTACAGCCCGTCCTCTCCCCTTTCCCTCGCCGCGCCGCCTCCCGGGACCCTCCCAGGGTGCCTCCCGCGCGCGGGGCGCGGGTCCCGGCCGCCCGCTGAAGAAGCCGCTGCCTGCCGCTCGATCGGGGAGACTGCACTTCATGGGCCGGCCGGGGGCGGTCGGACAGCTGGCGAGGGGCTACGCCGAGACCCGTGAGGGTTGGCCGGGAGCCTGCTGAGTGCGCCCTCGGGGCGGACGGCGCGGCGGCCCCTGCCGAGGCGATGCCCGGGCGGCTGCGCGCGGCCGGGAGGCGCTAGGCGGGCAGGGGCCTGGCACCCCGGTTCTAGGGACCCCTGCGCCACGCCCCTCCGCTCCCCGCCGCCGGACTGTCGTGATGGCCTCGGAAGTGGTGTGCGGGCTCATCTTCAGGCTGCTGCTCCCCATCTGCCTGGCAGTAGGTGAGTGCGCTCCGCTCACCGAGGTGACTGGGGAGGCTGAGGGGGCGCCTAGGGGTGCGGGCGGGCTTCCGAGCGATCCGAAGTGACGGGCTTGGGTACTCCCGGGACTCGGTTCGGGAACCGCGCTGGGGTCCCAGCGTCGGCAGCGTCAGTCCCCCGAGGCGTCGGGAGTGGGACCCAGCCCGGCCCTCTCACTTCCCGCGCTGGGGCTCCCGATGTGGGGCTCACTTAACGGCCCCGCTGCCGAGTCCGGGAGACCCGGGAGGCATGTGCTGGAGACTGTGTTGGATTTAGTCACAAGTGGAATTTCTTTCGTGGAGTGCTGACTGGTTCACAAAGAATGCAGCCTGGCTGGAAGGCGGCGGTAGACCCTCCTTCCCAGGTGCGGTGCAGAATTGCACTCGAGTCCCCTCCTCCCCCTGTCCCCGGACGCACGTAACACAGGGCGCACGCAGAAGGTACCGAGGCCATCTCTCCCCCAAATTCCAGGATTGTGACGGAAGACGTACAGGGAAACAGTGCCCTGGAGTGGCTCACTGTGTTTTACTTCCACCTAAGCCCCTACCACGAAAGTGATGGGTGCGGACACAGACCCAGTCTCGCCTGACAGGCTCCTGCTCTTCCAGGGTTTTAGAGGCTTCAACAGCGGGACTGCCCCTTTCTGGGACTGGCAGGGGTTAGCGGAGGGCCAGACGAGAGCCTCGTGGACTCTCAGTCAAGAATTCCCCTCTTTCTGTAGGGCTGGCGGTGTTGCAGCATCGTGGTGTCAGGTCTGACGACCCTGGCGGCGCGCTTGGAGCGAGGCTGCGCTTCTCCTCCGGGAGACGGGGCCTCTGAGATTGGTTCTCGCTCCCAAGAATGACTGACAGCGCCTTACCTTTCCCTTTTCCTCGGGAGATCTAGAAAACAGAACCTCTTTACTAAATAGCAATTACATTTATAAAGAGAGCGTGGCCTTCGCAGAAAAAGCCACCTGTTTGCATTTGCCAGATGTTGAGGACTCAACATCACACCTGGGTTGTTTTCTGTGCGCAAAATAACCAGTCGAAGGAAGGGTTCTATCGTTTTTTCGTGAGGGTCGATCTCCGCTACCTGGAGGATTTAGTCGTTGGAATTAAAACGCTGAGTGAGTGAGTGGAGTGTTTGGGGGACTCTAGAGGAACCCGCGGAAAACCCGAGACGATTTTTCGATCGGGAATAGTCAGTGGCGTGGCCGGGGGCGCGCAGAGCAGGAGGGGCCGGCGCGTGTCTGCTGCGGGCCTTGGCCTCCTCGAGGGCGTCCTTTCAGTTTCCAGGCAAAACTAGTTTGCAGGGATCTTTGCCTTTAAAAATCACCCGTGCAGATGAAGAGTGCATCTTCCAGGAAGCTGAAGAGAACCTCTCTGCCAGCTGATTTAAGTTCGAAGAAAAAAAAGGCTTTGGGAAGCAGTTGGGGAAAACAGGGCCTGACTACTTCTGATTGGTTACACGCACGTCGTGGCCTGGTCTAGGGACCTTCTGTGTGTCTGAAGCGCCCGGCACATTGAACACACGCCGAATGGAAGCCAGTGCCCAAGTTAACAAGGGGCTTTCGGTGGGAGGCCGGTGTGTGGTCGTCCGTGCCAACAGGGGAGGACCCCTGGGTGATATCCCTAGAGTCATAAAGACACTCTCTTCCCGTCTCCGCTGCCCCTTCGTCCTGCCTCACCTGCTCCCACCGCCCCCTTCCTCCGGTTCCTCCCACCGCCCCCTTCCTCCTGTTCCTCCCCTTGCCCTCCCTTCTTCACCCGGTCGCAGCTAGTGGGGACAGTCGGAAGAGTCAGTCTGACGGTTACCTGCTGCCCCCTGGGTCCACTCTGTCACTCGCACGTCTAGTTGAGGGAAAGAACAGCAGGATTCACCCGCTGACTGCCGGCGACCTCGCCCCGAGCTTAGGCCCTTGCGCCTCGTCTGCCCCCGCTGCTCCGGAACCGCTGGTTTGGTTTTGGGGTCCTGTAATTTTGACTAATGGTCGGTGGTCTACACCGCAAAGCCCTTCACCTCAGCAGGACTACGGAGCTCTGCTCTCCAGAGGACTGGGGGTGCCGCACTCCCGACTCCGGCGCCCCGGGGCGCGAGGCTCGAGCAGGCGGCTTCAGAGCGCCCTGAGGAAGGCTCCCGGGGCCTCTGGGCGGATCAGTCACCGCTGTCCCGCAAATGTGGTCCCGACTCGGTCCGGCCTCTGCCCCCTCCCTCCCGGGCTTCCTCTAGGGACCCTGTGGGCCCCCAGCAGTTCGCTGGCAGGCTGGGGCCCTGGAGTAGTCCCGCTCAGCACTGGGACGCGCACGTGCGCTGCGCGGTCTCCACCTTCCTGGATCTGCTTTCAGGGACTCAGAGGTGACAGACCCATCCGCCTGCCGTCCTGCTTCCTGGCTTCCTGGACGGCTGGAGTCAGCCCGGCCTGGACGATCCTCGGCCCCCTGCCCTTTCCAACATATTTCTCTGGATTCCCAGGCGTCTTTGGGGCGCAAAGAAACTAACCTGACTTTGCCTGTGTGCATGCCTGCGGTGTGTGTGTGTGTGTGTGCGCGCGCGTGCTGTGATGGTTTACCTGCTGTCTCCAGGCTCCTAGGCAGTGGAGGGCCCCTGCTGGGTCTAGAGCAGGGGTCCCCAAACTTTTTACACAGGGGGCCAGTTCTCTGTCCCTCAGACCATTGGAGGGCCAGACTATAAAAAAACTATGAACAAATCCCTATGCACACTGCACATATCTTATTTTTAAGTAAAAAAAAAACAAAACAAAACGGGAACAAATACAATATTTAAAATAAAGAACAAGTAAATTTAAATCAACAAACTGACCAGTATTTCAATGGGAACTATGCTCCTCTCACTGACCACCAATGAAACAGGTGCCCCTTCCAGAAGTGCGGCGGGGGCCGAATAAATGGCCTCAGGGGGCCGCATGTGGCCCACAGGCCGTAGTTTGGGGACCCCTGATCTAGAGCCAGTTGCTCTGCACCACCGTCTTGTGGAAAGCTGACCTAGGGAGAGGTGCAGGACAGAGACCTGGAACTTCCCTCCTGACTCCCTGGCTGTAAGAGAGGAGAGCTCCTAGGAAGCCCAGAGGCCCTGTCCCCGCACACCCACCTCCTCATTGCTTGGTTGCTGCTTAGGAAAGACAACCACTTAACCATGATCAATGACTCCTTCTAATCATTGTACTTGAAGGGACAAAAGGGGGCTGGGTAGGTAGCCTGCTTGGTGCATTCATTTATAGAGGAAGTGGATATTTTCAAGGTTATTGGAGGGTTTTCAAGGCTGCCTACTCCCCAGGTGCTACTAAATCAAATATTCAGGTTTTCCTAATATCCTGGGCATAGAGAGTGCAGCGATCTGTTTGCCATCAGAATCGATTTTTACGTTTTAACTATCTATTTTTATATCTGGGCAAGGCAGCCTTCAAAGCCGACACTTTGAAGAAGCTTATGTATTTCACTCTAAACCCATTTGTCTAACATCATTGTTGAGAATTTTCTGCACTCAGATGCTCTGGCCTTTGCACCTAATGATGGATGTTAAAAAATTAACCGCTATTTTGTTTAATCGGATGCTTAAGATTTCCTCTCTTTTTTTTTCCTTGTAGAAGAAAACTTACAGAAACATGATAAGTGACTGTAGGCTTTTATCATGCAGGTGCTATGGGGCTCTTGAGTGTTAAAAGCCTGGCAAAACCATAATATAATATACCATGTCATTTGCCATTCAAACTGAACATCCAGTGTCAGATTTGCCTATATCAATAAAAAGGGAAACATTTTAAAGATCTCCTAAATTATTTATGACTACTGGGTAGCCATTCTGACATTTTTTCCTTCATCTAATACATGAAAATAATATATAAAACTTTTCATAATATCATGCAATCTTTAATCATTGTAATGATAAGTGATCATTATTTAGCACTTTAGAAAAACTTTTACATTTACTTTCTTTTAGCATAATTCCACTGTCCCACCCGTCTTGAAGTGAGTCTATTTCTGGGAATGGATTGGAGTACTTTTATTTACATGTTCCTAACCCATTCATTTCATCTTGCCTAGTGTTGCTTGGAGTTCCCTTAATGCAGGGATCCCCAAACTACTGCCCGCCCGAGGGCCACATGCGGCCCCCTGAGGCCATTTATCCGGCCTCTGCCACACTTCCGGAAGGGGCACCTCTTTCATTGGTGGTCAGTGAGAGGAGCATAGTTCCCATTGAAATATTGGTCAGTTTGTTGATTTAAATTTACTTGTTCTTTGTTTTAAATATTGTATTTGTTCCCGTTTTGTTTTGTTTTTTTACTTTAAAATAAGATATGTGCAGTGTGCATAGGGATTTGTTCATAGTTTTTTTTATAGTCTGGCCCTCCAACGGTCTGAGGGACAGTGAACTGGCCCCCTGTGTAAAAAGTTTGGGGACCCCTGCCTTGATGTCTTCTAGGGGAGGGGAGGAGAGCCTGGCTTGGATGGAACAGATTGGTCCAGGAGGGACAGGTGGCATCAATAGCTTCTATTTCCCCCTAAATGAAGTGACCAGAGCTTAGGAAAGAACAGAACACAACAGGAGAATGTCGTTCACAGTCAACTAAATAGTACTTTGAGAAAAAAAAAAAGTCACACTTGGATGATAGTGTAAATCCAAGAAGAATCTCTAAAATTCCCTTTAGAAATGGATTAAAATTTGAGCAAAAACATGGACTCACTTTTAAAATATGTATGGATAAGGCTCTGTAAACATCATTTTCTCTCTGTTGTACAATCTGTTTCCCTCTATGTAGCACCTGCCATTGTGAAGTCATACTCACACACACCCCAAGAGTTAGAAATAGAGCATGATCAGAGGACAGAGTCTGGCCTGCCTCTGCCTCGGCTCTGGGGCCTAGGAGCTTGCCGTCCCTGAGGGCACGTTCATGGTGCTTAAAGTCATTTTCTTCTCTGTCACATCTTCCTGGCTTATATGGGGAGAGTATATTTACCACTTGAAGTAAATTGAAAAAAGAGGCCCTGGCCGGTTGGCTCAGCTGTAGAGCGTCGGCCTGGCGTGTGGGGGACCCGGGTTCGATTCCCGGCCAGGGCACATAGGAGAAGCACCCATTTGCTTCTCCACCCCCCCCCCCCTCCTCTCTGTCTCTCTCTTCCCCTCCCGCAGCCGAGGCTCCATTGGAGCAAAGATGGCCCGGGCGCTGGGGATGGCTCCTTGGCCTCTGCCCCAGGCGCTAGAGTGGCTCTGGTCGCGACAGAGTGACGCCCTGGAGGGGCAGATCATCGCCCCCTGGTGGGCAGAGCGTGGCCCCTGGTGGGCGTGCCGGGTGGATCCCGGTCTGGCGCATGCGGGAGTCTGTATGACTGTCTATCTCCGTTTCCAGCTTCAGAAAAAAAAATTTTTTAAAAAAATTAAAAAAAGAATTAGAAATTTGTAGTTTAACTTTAAAAGAAAATAGTTCATAAACAGAAATGGGCGTAATCATTTTGCCACCTGAGCAGTGTGAGATGGAGCCGAGTTCTGTCTTGTCGTGGACGTGTTGCTTTCTAGGCAGCGTGTGCTGGCACAGATCCAGAGGGAAGCGGGATTTTGAGGGTAAGATCCTACAGAATATACAATTTTTGTTTGCCTTGTTTTTATCATATAGGATGGTGATGCTTTGTGATTAATAATCTGCTATTTTTGAAAAAAATTTTGCTGTCTTTGTAGGTACACATATGCATTAAACTAGGGCATTATAGATGAGCATATTTAAACTTTTTTGCATACAAATTTTACCTTGTGACTTGGTGATTTAAGAGGCCTCTATTCGCATCCAGGCTCTGCCCTTGACTGTGTGATCCCAGAATTGTTTTTGTTGTTTCTCTTTTCTTTCTGTAAATTAGAGATACTGACATTTTCTAGGTGGTGGTGAAATAGTGTGCACTACATGCCTTATATAACGCCTGACGCTCTGCTGGTGCTCAAACAGCGGGCATTATAATTGCAGTTGTGAAGATGAGTGGAAGAGCAAGGATGCTTGAGGAATGTGTTAGTAGAAATTAACAGACTAACAGCCAGTTACATGAATCATGAGGACACTGATATGAGTTGTGGGATTTATATGAAAGCAACTTAGGAACTTTCTAGAGACAAATATTCTATTGAAAATTGTATGTGTGCCAGGAGGATTTTTAATTATCAGGAATTTTTTTTTACTAGTTTTACTCAATATCCTATATAACTTCTTCAGTTGCCTTCTAGTTAAATAATATATTGTCGCCTGATCAGGCAGTGGCGCAGTGGATAGAGCGTCAGACTGGGACGCGGAGGTCCCAGCATCAAGACCCAGACGGGGTCGCCAGCTTGAGGGCGGGCTCATCTGTTTGAGCAAAGCTCATCAGCTTGGACCCAAGGTCCGCCGGCTTGAGCAAGGGGTTACTCGATCTGCTGAAGGCCCGCAGTCAAGGCAAGTTTGAGAAAGCAATCAATGAACAACTAAGGTGTCACAACGAAAAGTTGATGATTGATGCTTCTCATCTCTCTCCATTCCTATCTGTCTGTCCCTATCTATCTATCTCTCTGACTCTCTCTGTCTCTGTAAAAAAGTAATATATATTATATGATATATATTATATATTATATATAATATAAATAAATAATATATATAATATATATATATATATATTCCACAGAACTATGTTGCCAGTGTTCACTTTTATCTTTCTGACATTATATCATAATCTTCACAGATTTTTTTCTGGCTTTACTTTTCTTTAAATTGATAGGAGAGAGAGGAAGGGAGACACACACACACAGGGTCTTTTGGTTCCACCTAGTTGTGGCAATCGAACCCACAACCTGATCCCAACCTTAGCACATCAGGAGCGCTCCCCAGCTAATTGTAGGCTTTTACTTCTGTTAGTATTTCTTTTATGCTGAATTCATTCCTAGGCCGTATGTTTTTGTTTCTTTAGTTTCTTCTGGGATATATATATATATATATATATATATATATATATATATATATATTTTTTTTTTTTTTTTTTCTGTGCAGCCTCCTCTTCTAGTTTAGGAACAGTCTGCTGTTTTTCAGAGAGGATCATCTCCATGTGGCAGGGAGAGCTCATGTGAGGGGCAACGTGGCTGTGAGCTCTGGAAGTTCTGCGCTGCATCTTGGGAGCTTTGTTCCCCTGGATGTGCTCAATGACCAGATAATCTACAGCTAAACCCTCCAGTTCAGTATTACTCTCTGCATTTTGAAGTGTGTGCAGAAAAAATTCAGCACTCTTTTTGGGCCGTTGACCCTGTATGCAGCCCCACAGTTTGGCCTAGGCACCCCTACTGACTTCACTCTTGTAACAATAGAGTGACACACACTGCTTCTGTAAAGTGACATCCTTCAGATACTTGGTGGCTTTTCAAACATGCATACCCTTGATGGCCTAGGAAGTTTCACACGTGTCCTTAAAGTGAATACAAAGATTTGAACCTCTTGATTTGCATGATTTTTCTGCATCAGGTACATGGTGAACCATTTTCAGAGGTCACCTCTGGCCGCTTTGGGGAAGAGGAAGAGTAGACGTTCCTGGCAAATTCATGATGACTAAATTTTATTTAATATGATTTTATTTATTTATCTACTTATTTTCACATGACATTTTTCTTTTAAAGCTTATGCTACTAATGGTTAATTACATATGAAGTGACATAGTAACAAAAAATATAATATTGATATTTTTCCCATAAGTTTCCAGGAGAACTTAAAACCATGTAAGCACACCTAGATATATATGAGTGATTGATTAAAAACAACATGAAGATATAGTCTATATAATGTGAAACATTAAATTTTGTAAGATTTGTAGATTTAAACAGTTGCTTTGTGGGCAGGGAATGAATAAACAAAATAAAGCAAGCATCTCATTGAATTGAGGGTACATGCTAGCTGTCTGGAAAATGGCCATGAGAGACAAACCTATATGAGGCTTATCACATTCACTAGAGCAGGGGTCCCCAAACTTTTTACACGGGGGCCAGTTCACTGTCCCTCAGACTGTTGGAGGGCCAGACTATAAAAAAAACTATGAACAAATCCCTATGCACACTGCACATATCTTATTTTAAAGTAAAAAACCAAAACGGGAACAACTACAATATTTAAAATAAAGAACAAGTAAATTTAAATCAACAAACTGACCAGTATTTCAATGGGAACTATGGGCCTGCTTTTGGCTAATGAGATAGTCAATGTGCTTCTCTCACTGATCACCAATGAAAGAGGTTGTCCCTTCCGGAAGTGCAGCAGGGGACGGATAAATGGCCTCAGGGGGCCACATGCAGCCCCACGGGCCGTAGTTTGGGGACCCCTGCACTAGACCCTCCATCTGGCCTCTCAGGCCTGTCAGGACATGGCAGGATCAAGAAGGATGCGGAGACTTGTAGCCGCATATTAAATCAATATCTGTAGAGAGAGTCCATCAGAAATACAGCTTTTTTAACATCATAATTTTTGATCTGTCCAATAATTATCTGATGGGCACAGAACATTTAACTAAGTGATTTTTAAAATTTAAGATTGATAACGTTCAATTTTACTCTTTTTTTAATTTTGGGTGTATTTTTTTTAAGTACGTATAGTACCAGTTAAAAGATGTTTTTCCAGGCTCCTTCAAAATATACAATTTTGCTTGCCTTGTTTTTTATCATATAGCATGGTGATATTTTCCGATTAATAATCTGCTTTTTTTTGTTTGTGTGTGGAAGAGACAGAGAGAGTCAGAGAGAGGGACAGATGGGTACAGACAGACAGGAAGAGAGAGAGATGAGAAACATTAATTCTTCGTTGCGGTTCCTTAGTTGTTCACTGATTGATTTCTCATATGTGCCTTGACCGGGGGGCCACAGCAGACTGAGTGACCCCTTGCTCGAGCCAGCGAGCTTGGGCTCAAGTTGGTGAGCCTTGCTCAAACCAGATGAGCTCACGCTCAAGCTGGTGACCTCAGGATCTCAAACCTGAGTCCTCCACATCCCAGTCCGACACTCTATCCACTGCGCCACCACCTGGTCAGGCAATAATCTGCTATTTTTGAATTCTCTTTTTTGTTGTTGTTGTATTGGTTGGTACAAATATGAATTAAACTAGGTTATTATGGATGAGCATATTTAAACATTTTTGTATATTTAAAATTTAAAAATTTAATATATTTTATAACAAAGGAATGAATTTGTTGTATCTGTGTGCTTAGTTCTGACTTTTTTTGCCACAATTTCACATCTGGGGGATGTCTGGGGGTAGAGATTTTGTTAAGACTTTAACTGTTCTCTAACATAGTTTCTTATTCTATCACCCACACTCAGATGAATCTCCCCTAAGTGCTTTGTCCAACTCGAAAGTCTCCATCCTTCTCCCTCCCCTCATTAGATCTGACTCTGCCAACACCAAGCATCTCGCCTTCCACCTGCAGCCGTCTCCGTGAGCTCAGTGCTCTTTGCTCTTTCGCCTTGGCCAACACAAGAGTTGTCTTGGTTCACATCCTGTGTGTCCTGCAGTGTTGGAAAACCTCAAGCCTACTTGTTGGGCCTCTTTACCTCCTCCCTGTGTTCTGAGCCAGATGTGCTTTCCACTGCTCAAATCCCTGCAGGATCTAGTCTGCAGTTAAGACAACTTGGGGCTTTTCTCAGGGTCAGTTACATTCCAGCCTTCGCTCAGTCAAGACAGAAATTATTGTCACTGGCCAAGTGGCTTGTATTCTTGTCCTGCTAGCAAGTAGATTATTTTCTTCAGTTGATAGATGGCCATTGCAGCCAGTTCTAAGCAAAGATAATCCTGTTTTTCACAAGTTCTCTTTGCAGTATAAATTTCTCAAAGTAATGTGACTTAGATAAAATAAATGTTACATCCCTCACACGCTAGTTAAGCTGTAGGTGAGTCGAAGCTGGTATGCTAACTATGCTCCATGAGGTTGCCCAAGGTGGCTGGCATTGCTCTGCTGCCTGGCATTCATCTCTGTAATTCCTGATAGCCTGTTCCCCTGCCCTCGTGAAGCTGAAAGACGGAGGGAGCAAATACGAAAGGAATATTTCTTCCTTACTCACTAAGGACACAATCTGGAAGTTACAGGAATCACTTCTGCTCATATCCCATTAGCCTGCATTTAATAATATAATTCACCTACCTAATTGCAAGGGAAGCTGAGAAATGTCATCTTTATTTTGGCTGGTAATGTGCTCAGCTACAAACAGGGGAAATGATAAAGTGTTGCAGTGATAATGAAAGAGGGAATGGATAGTAACGTACCAACATCAGCCAGTGCCTCCTGTAGATGAAGGTAACTTAATGTGCCTTGTTCACACTGCTGATTTTTCTACCCCCCCATCCCACTTTACTTGTACTTACACACAACTACCAACAAGCTCCTAAATGTGACATACAGAGTGATTTGTGAACAGGTGCCCTGCACTCTGGAAGAATTGTATGAGTCTCAGATTTACACAGAGACAAATGTGTGGAAAATGGTGGAAGAACCATGAAGTTAGATTCAGAGATTCTCGATTCACTATTATAGCTTAAGGGTTAGATGGGGCTTGAACAGTTTGTCTGAAACATGGACCAAAAGGTGACCTATGCTAAAGAAACTTAAAATGTCAGATTGCCTTGTTATGCTATAGAACAGGGGTAGTCAACCTTTTTATACCTACCGCCCACTTTTGTATCTCTGTTAGTAGTAAAATTTTCTAACCGCCCACTGGTTCCAAAGTAATGGTGATTTATAAAGTAAGGAAGTAACTTTACTTTTTAAAATTGATAAAGCAGAGTGACAGCAAGTTAAAGCATATAATAATAATTACTTACCAAGTACTTTATGTCAGATTTTTGCTAAGTTTGGCAGAACAAATCTTTATAAAACAACTTACTACAGTTAAATCTATCTTTTTATTTATACTCTGGTTGCTCTGCTACCGCCCACCATGAAAGCTGGAATGCCCACTAGTGGGCGGTAGGGACCAGGTTGACTACCACTGCTCTAGAAGAAAGGATCTAAAGGTTTAGGGATTGAATGGTAGAGTGGATTTATCATGTAAGACCTTCTTACCCACCTTTGGAGGGTCCAGCAGACACTCCTTTCACCACGAGTGTGAGAAATTCATTTGTAAGGGGAGCTTCAGTATCCTGACTCTGTGCTTGCTCTCCTCTGTAGGTCAGAAATTACAGTGGAAATTGATGCCACTAAACTAGAATCCCTTAAATGCAATGGGAACATTGGATCCTGGTTGGCAGGGGCCACCAACTGGTCTACCTAATTGCCCAAAACAAGATGGTTGTGTTACCATAACAGACAGTGAAGCCAAAGCAGTAATGAGAATAGTCTGACTCCAAAAGACCTATGGCATTTAGCTTGTTGATCATGGTGTTCCTAAGAGTGAAATAGGTGGACTGATTTCCTAGAAGTGTTCCTAGAAGTGAAATAGATAAAGTGAACAAAAGTCTGATTTGACTTAGCAACACAAAGAGTCATTGCTCCTCAATAAATCCCAGACTTGAACCAGTTTACAGACCCAGAAACTTTAAAAGAACTTGTGAAGAACAGAATGATTTTGCTTAGAACTGGCTACAAGGGCCACTTCTCAACTGGAGAAGGTACATAATTTACTTACTACCAGGACAAGAATAGAAACTTGTTGGGTTGATAGTCGAGTGTGGTATTGAAGGTGGGAGTGGCAACAATCATTTGCCTTATTGGACTGATGTAAGGATAGAATGTAACTGATACAGAGAAAAGCCCTAGTTACTCTTAACTGCAGAAAAGCAGATTAGGTCCCCTCAGGAAGACCCCATTGTGCTGCCAATTACATATTCATTTTTCTTTCCCCACCCTATGTCTTTGAGTAATAAGTCTCTTCAATTAAATGTAAGTATTTGTGGAAAGATGACAATTTGCTATCTGTATGTTAGTATAAGTTCAAATAGCTTATTTTCTTCCTATCACATAGTTAGGATAAAATGGACATTTAATTGAATGGGGAAGAGAGTTATTAAATGGTGGGTGTAGGGTAAGTATGGTCTAGATCCCAGGGATATTTTTAGGGGGTCATAATATCATTGGGCCTTTTAGGGCTTACCAAGATGAGTTCCAATACCAAAAATAGTATATCTTTCTTAGGGCTAGTAAGCTCTATACACAGGAAACATGACACAAAGATTCTTTCTCTTCCTTCTTCCTTTATTTATATCAGTAGGGTTTCTGACATTCTAGGGGAAATATACTGCTTTGATTAAGAGCCCCAACTCTAAAGCCTGAATGCTTATGTACAGATGTAGGCCTGTCATACTAGCTGTGTGACGGAGTTGTTTCATCTCTCTTTTCAGTGATTTCATCTGTAAAATGAGTTGATGATAATAGTATCTAGTTCAGAGGATTGTTGCAAGGCTTAGATGACTGCTTATAAAGTGATTGGTGTGGTTCCTGAATCATGGTAAATACTCAATAAATCTTAGGTCTCATTATTAGTTTTTGACTAATATGTTGCAACCTAGTTTCATGGGCAGATACTTTGGAGTTCCAATGTTGTAAAATGAGGACTGTCTGGTCCCTCCTGCTTCCTCAATCAGAGTATTTGAAAGGCCTCTGTGCAATTGTTCATTGTTAACCTTTGAAACAATGTGACATATTCTTTCCTTCTTTAAGTCTCCTTTCCAAGAGAAATGAACTGTTTCCTACATGTTCACCTGACACTCGGTTCATATTATCACAGTTTTGTACTTAAATATACGATTGTCCTCTTCCCTTCCATAGATCTGTAAATTCAGGGACCTTATGCAATTCTTGATATACCTAGCACTAAATTACTGCCTAACATATAACAGATAGAGTCCGCCCTCTCTATTCAGGGGTCTCTAACTCGTGGCCCGCGGGCCGCATGCGGCCCGCTGAACAATTTTGTGCGGCCCACAGACTAATCCACAGACTTACTTAATTTTATCCAAAATATTTCACGAGTTTGAGACCCCTGCGAGTCTCCTTCAGTGGATTCAACCAACCCAGGACTGAAAATGTTTGAAAACAGTTATGTTGTTGCTGATGTGTACTATATAGTTAGGCTACAATGGTTGCATCTGTACTAAATATGTACAGAATTATTTTTTTGTCATTATTTCCTAAACAATAGAGTATAACGATTATTTACATAGAATCATAAAATTTACATTGTATTAGGTATTATAAGTAACCTAGAGATGATTAAAAGTATGTAGGAGGATGTATATAGATTATATACAAGTAGTATACCATTTTGTATAAGGAACCTCAGCATCCTTGGATTGTGGTGTGTGTGTGTGTGTGTGTGTGTGTGTGTGTGTGTGTGAGTCCTGGAACCAATGCCCCTTGGATACCAAGAACAATTATTTATATATACAACATACATACATGTGTATGTTTTTCAGACTGCAAAACTGTGTCCAATCATTAGATTTTAGCTGTCCAGCAAAGGCTGTAACACATAGTGAATACTGAAGAAATATTTGCCAATTGATTAATCAATGAATTCATGCACTAAATATATTTTTTAATATCTCAGAGGTTTGAAAGTAGAGTCAGGCCTAGCATCATATAGGTAGGTATTTGTTTTTGTGTCTTTGAACTTAAAATCCATACGTGTCCAATTATATTCTCTTGACTTTCATAGATGTGAATTTTGTCATTATGGCAATCAGTACTTTTTACTTGCTATGCAGTGATAGATAAAAACATCATCTGAGAGTGGTAAAGCTTGATGACAGCATCCTCCTTGAAGTGCACATTATTTTTTAAAACGTGTTCAGCTCTCCTGGAACCACCCAAATCGATCTGTTTTTCTGTTATGGTCAGATATGCTGGAGCAGCAGTTTTGGCCACAGGTACAGGAGAGGAGGAAGAATGCAGAACCTTAACAAGATGATGATTTAGAAACAGAGTTCCATGGAGTTGAGGTATAGATATGTGCAGAATTGAGTAGTGCCTGCTGTGGCCATTTCTTCCATCCCTCTGCATTGCCCAGACTGTACCTGGCTGCCAGCAGCGGGCTGCTCTGTCGTTGCCACTGGACATGTGCCCCTGCTGGAGAATATGGGCGACCAGCATGAGGGCCCTGGGCTGAGGTCTCGTGATCATATCTCAATCCTTTTGATAACGAACTATGACTTTGCCAAGTCACAGAAACTCGACTCCTCAAAATACAGTGTGTCCGTAAAGTCATGGTGCACTTTTGACCGGTCACAGGAAAGCAACAAAAGACGATAGAAATGTGAAATCTGTACCAAATAACAGAAAAACTCTCCCAGTTTCATACCTATTCAGTGCAGTTCGATGTGGGCTCACGCACAGATTTTTTAGGACTCCTTAGGTAGCTATCCCGTATAGCCTCTACAGACTCGTCATTGACTGATGGCCTACCAGAACGGGGTTTCTCCACCAAACTGCCGGTTTCCTTCAACTGCTTATCCCACTGAGTAATGTTATTCCTATGTGGTGGTGCTTCATTATAAACGCGCCAATATTCATGTTGTACTTTGGTCACGGATTCGAATTTAGCGAGCCACAGAACACACTGAACTTTCCTCTGTACCGTCCACATCTCGACTGGCATGGCCATGGTTGCTCCGCTGTATACACGGTGTTACGTCATCATCTGTGCATGCTCACATGCTGCCACATCATCCTACAGAAACTGGGAGGGTTTTCCTTTTATTTGGTGCAGATTTCACATTTCTGTCATCTTTTATTGCTTTCCTGTGACCGGTCAAAAGTGCAGCATGGCCTGACCTGTGGTGGCACAGTGGGATAAAGCGCCAACCTGGAACACTGAGGTCACCAGTTTGAAACCCTAGGCTTGCCTGGTCAAGGCACATATGGTAGTTGATGCTTCCTGCTCCTCCCCCTTGTCTCTATCTCTCTTTCTCCCTCTCTCTCTCCTCTCTGAAAATTGAATAAATAATGCCTTTAAATAATAATAATAATTTTAAAAAAGTGCACCATGACTGTACGGACACACTGTATATCATCTAGAAAATGAGGTGTTCAAGGCTAAGAAATATTTTCATCCATTTTCACAGTCATATTTCTTCACATAATTTTGTCAATATTCGATGATATGACTCTAAGGCACTACTTTTCAGCCAACACACCAGAATTTTTTCATAAAAATTGTTCGGGTCTCTTAATAACCATCATTATTTACATTATTTCACACTTGATCTCAAAGAAGTGTTAGAAACTGATAAGGAAAGTAGTTTTTAAAATCATGTTAGGTATTAGATTTGAGGATTTTTCAGGTACGTAGGAGAGAGGGACTAGCTCGGGTTTGGCGATTCTAATACTTTTGTGATTCGTCACTGGCTCCCGACGTGGCCGCACAAACAGCACTGGTGGCAGGAACAAGCAGAACCACCAAAGGAGAGGAAAGCTCGTTTACAATGAGCTGTGTGTAGCTTTGCAGAAATAAAGGAATTTTACTACCCATAGTTTATGATCAGGCATGCCTGTAAAGAAAACCAAACCAAAGTTCAGGGACATAGAACTGTATAAACCAGATTTGAGTCAGGAAAAAAAGATATTTGAGTCAAATACTGCATTTTATAAAAAAAATATATAGCATTTCAATGACATTCTAGACCAGAGGTTCTCAACCTGTGGGTCACAACCCCGGTGGGGGTCGAACGACCAAAACACAGGGGTCGCCTAAAGCCATTGGAAAATACATATTTAACCGCTGTTCTAGACCTTATGAGATTTCACTTGGACAAGTCTATATCATTCAGCAAAGGAAAAAGAGGGCCCACAAGAACTGCAGGTGTATGAGGGAGAGAATGAGTATCAGCTTACAGTTGCTGCTGTCACCTGGCTTCAGAGCAAGTGAGCTAGCTATGCACCCCAGCGAGCTTCCGGCACTTCAGAGCCCCCTCTCCTCCTGTTCTTCTTCTTCCCTCCCCCACTCTTTTCCTCTATTCCTCAGTCCTTTCCTCCTTTTCTCCTGTCCCACTCCCCCCCCCCCCCCCCGCACCTTCCTCCTCCTTTTCCTCCTCCTGTTCTTTTCTTCTCTAAGCTCCTCTCCGCTCTTCCTCCAATTTATTCAAACTAGAGATTGGAGTTTACCGGCCCTGGGCTAATCCTGGCCCTTGTGGGTCCTTGAGCTGGAAGTCATTGCCAGGCTCACCATCCCAGCGCCAGCCTGACTTGCTGTATGTAGCACACAGCCTCTGGTGGGTCATCCTTAGGAGAAAACATTAAAGATTAGGTTACAGGGCCATGGGAAAAGGGATAGTAAAAGGAAGAGGGGGGGAGGGGAGGTTGTTTCTGGTGAGCCAGTATTTTCCAGAACCCTCCAGCTCCCTGGAAGTTTTTATTAGCAACCACAAACCTCTTTAGCAATGCTTTTTAAAGCATCATCACTCTGGCTGTTGCCTTAGAGTCACATTGTATTTTGACCCATGGTGGTATTGCCTCACAGCTCCCACCTCATCTACTGGGCTCCGCTGAGCATTACTTTGGGCTATTTTCAAACATTGAAACCAGCCTCCACTTGCAATAATTTCCCACCATCAAGGTCATTTAGAAGGGATGGTGGCATAGGCTCCAAAGGCATTTGTTTAAGTGGATGTAAAAAATATTTTGAGCCGTTATCTTTAAGGACATATGTTTCCAAAGTTACTACCTAGAAGGAAGATAATCTCAGATATTATTTATTCCAACATATCCATAGTTGGATTTGCGTATTAGATCTAGTTCTGAAAAGAATATTTAAATGTAATGCTGGTCTTCCAAAGAGGATGCAGTGTGCCAGTCAAACAAACTTTGTTTAAAGTATCTTGGCACACCTTAATAATATATAATAAATTTGAATATGCAGATAATGCATATTCTTTAAAACGACATATTTGAAGTATGGTTTTAATAGTTCCTTCGTGACTTTGTTTCTTTCAATCACTTTTTTTGGTTAATCTCTGATTTTGACCAATTTTTATTGTCCTTTCCCATCATACATTTCTCAGAATTCACTCAAATAATCTAGTAACCCCAAACTGTTTTGTGACACGCCCAAACTTTTCTATCTTAAAATAGGCACTGGCTTTTGTTTATTCCAGTGTCAGAGAGAACTCATGTCTGTTTTCTTTTGTTCATTTGTATCACTATTGAGATTATTGCTTTCTAGGTTTCTTTTTTTGGCTATTTTCGAGGAATCTGACAACTTTTAAAATCTTCAGTTCTCTAAATATCCTCATTGTTGGCTTTTTCGTCTGTGTACTCCTGGCTCAATCTTTGGCACTTCATTTCTCTCTCAATTCACGATAAAATCATAAAACATAGTTTTGGTTACCTAATTTTTTTTTCCACTGAAAATTAAGCAACACAAGGACACAGATAAGAAGCCTGCCTTTGGGTGGTGGGTGCACAATACAGTATACAGACAATGTAATACAGAACTGTGCACTTGATACTTATATAATTTTATTAACCAGTGTCACCTCAAGAAATACAATAAAATTTTAAAAAGAGAGAGATTTGCAGGTCATGTTTGCAGGTGTCTGTTCTCAGTGCTGACCCCAGGTCCTGCCTTTCCTTCTGCCAGTTCTGCCCAGATCACTCTGAGAGTCCCTCCTCCACTGCCCTGTGACAGGGTCTGAGTGCCTAGGGGCTCTTGTTCCTGTGCTAACAGTCAGCTGGTAGGTGTTCAGTAAAGGTCTTTGTCATTTAGTCACTCGTTCTTTTGTGTGTATTTCTAGCAAAAATAATTAAATTACGGTTGCTTGTAAGCACACTCATCATTTAACAACCACAGTTCTTCTGTCTTCTTTTTATATTGTTCCTTGAATGAGACTGATTAACATTGGTTTTGGTTTGTTTTCAATATTTTTCTCTGAGTCTAGAGAGTGTCAGGTATCCATTTGACATGTGATTTACATAAATACAAGGTATGGATGTCTCTCATCAAGACCAGGTTTAAAGTGGATAGACTCTTAGAGTGACAGGGTTTCCCCGTAAAGCTGATCCACCAGGCAAAAATGTCACAGGTCCAAACAGTTCAGCACCTTCCCATTCCCCCTGTTGCCCTTCAGTAACTACTGCTTCTACACCTTCCTCCCTTTCCTGTCTCCCCCTCCACGGGCTTCCGGGACTTCTCCAGCTGTTTGAGGACGGAGGAAGAAGTAGGGGCATTGGAGTTCATCAGACCAGGTTTCAAACTTTTGTCTAACTCCCATTGATGATAAGATAAAGACAAGTTCAAGTTGCCAAACTTTTCTGAGCTTGTTTCCCAACCTGAAAAAATGACAAACATCACATCCATCTGAAAACTAATAGGAAGGATTAAATGAAAGGATGTAAATCAGGCGCCTAGCACAGTGCCAACAAATTAAGGGCTAACCGAATGTTCTCTCGCTTCTCTTCCTTACTCCTCCCAAGTGTCTGGGCCTCTCTCACCCCGCCTGTCCCCTGAACACTGTGCCTGCAGTGTCGCTCTGGCTCCTGTAGTTTGTAGTTTTGGGGATTAGGTAAGACATCAGGGGAATGTGTTATGGGCTCATGTGTTTCTCTCCCGGGGACGCTGTTTTTAACTAGGAATTAGAAAGATGGAGTTTCAGGGGAAGGAAATTAAGAGACTTATGAGGATAAAAATTAGGCCAATTATATTTCTATCCATGACCGTAAAGTAGGTTTTCTGAGAAGCTCGTGATGTTTTAAATCCAGTTGTAATTCTTTGAAGTGATCACTTAGTGAATGACAGGAAGAGTAGGAAAGGAGGTGGATCCAACTTAAATAATGGTAGGTGTCGATGAAGGCTGTTGAATAGTGAAATATTTCAGGTTTGCTGTGTTAAGCAGTATTGATATAATATGTAGTAAATAGAACTTTTTTCATATCTTATTAAATAACACAGCCATGTATTTAATGTTTGAGTTGTATTTCTTGATTATTTTTTTTCTTATTGTAATTTCCAACATTGAACTTAGTAGTCATAAAACATCTTATATTTTAAATTTTGGAAATCTTAATTTTCCTACCTGATTGTAATTCTTGTGATACTTGAATTCAATGAACTATTTCCAGTTTGAGATGTAAGTGATACCGTAACTCAGGTAATTTCATTAAAAAAAATGACTGGAATTGTATAATTTCCTTTGCCTTTACAACCTGATTCTAATTCAATTAGGTGTTAAAGAAAGCTTCAAAAAATATTTTTAAGGATTACTTAAGGGTGTTTTAGTTGGATAGATTTAATAATTGTACTTTTTTTATTTAAACATTTTGAAAGAATTAAGAATGAATGATTTTTGTAATAGTTGCAAGCTGTTTCAAATATTGAGAATTCTAAAATGGTGTAAAATACTATCATACTTTGCTCATTAAAAAACTTCAAAGACATGCTACCGATGTGACTGTACTCCTCTATAATAAATTAATAATTTTTGTAGTAAGGTGAAAGACATGAGTGGAGCTAATAATTTTGTGTTAATTTAATTTAATTTAATGTTTTAATGATATTTTAAATACCTTGAGTGTGTCAAGAACTTTTTTACATAATAAATGTCAACATTCCTACTAAGAAGAACATTTTCAGCTGTGTGTCAGAGAAGTTTCTAGTACCTGAGGACAGTGGCCTATGCTATTTCACCTCAACTCCTAATGCAGGCAGAATGAGTTATATGATCATCAGTGATATGAAGTTCTAATATTGCCCTGAAGTTTAAATCTGCATTTGCAATTTCACCAAATGTCTTACACAACCTTGCTGTAAATTCCATGGCAGAGCCTGCAGGCATATTACAAATGTAGAATCCTGTTAATTTCCAGGAACAGATGTTAAGGGTCATAAGTCTCATCACAGATCTCCTGTGATGTATTAAAATGAATGGAAAACATGTCATAATTACCTACTGGATATTAAGCCAATTTTTTTTCTGTGGGAAAGTAATAAGTGTATAAAGAAGTAGAACTTTGGATATTCCATCAGTGTGGAAAACAATAATTTGTTAATTCAGACCTAATATCTTTTTTAAAATAAATTTTTATTAATTTTAATGAGGTAACATCAATAAAGCAGGGTATATATGTTCAAAGAAAACATCTCCAGGTTATTTTGTCATTCAATTATGTTGCATACCCCTCACCCAAAGTCAGATTGTCCTCTGTCACCTTCTATCTGGTTTTCTTTGTGCCTCTCCCCCCCCCTTTCTCTCTTCCTCCCCCCCTCTCCCCCGTAACCACCACACTCTTGTCCACGTCGCTTAGTCTCATTTTTATGTCCCACCTATGAATGGAATCATGCAGTTCTTAGTTTTTTTCTGATTTACTTATTTCATTCCGTATAATTTTATCAAGATCCATCCATGTTGTTGTGAATGATCCGATGTCATAATTTCTTATGGCTGAGTAGTATTCCATAGTGTATATGTGCCACATCTTCTTTATCCAGTCATCTATTGAAGGGCTTTTTGGTTGTTTCCATGTCTTGGCCACTGTGAACAATGCTGCAATGAACATGGGGCTACATGTCAGACCTAATATCTTCATTAGAATAACTGACACAATCATCCTTGCAAAATTCATACCCATTTTCATGCAGTTATGGCCATTAATCTGGGTGGTTCTAGACTGGGTCAGATCAAGGCAGACCTTGATTCTATTTAAAATAGAAAGAGATTTATGGGTGCTTCTCACTCTCTGTCTCACCAGTTTTTGAAATTTTCCTCCTTACCGTCCGTTTTATATGATGTCCTGGAAGTCACTACACAGAGTTCAACAGTCACCATTGTCTTGGCGGCTGAGCGCCTAGGACAGGGCTAGCCTACCTTGCTGTGGTCCCAGCTCTGCGGCGTGCGAGTGGAAGGTGCCATTGAACTCGCTGCGCCTCAGCTGTCCCGTGCATAGAATGGAGATAATTATAGGACCTACCTGATAGGGTTGCAAAGAGGATTAAACTTAAAAGCACCTGGTGTGTTTCTAACCTGAATAAGTAAAATATCTAGAGTTTATGAAATACCTTTTCTGTAGAAAACTTGAAGTGATAAATTATTTATCTAATCTCTTAATAAAATGTAATAGACCTGGCCCTGGCCGGTTGGCTCAGTAGTAGAGCGTCGGCCTGATGTGCAGAAGTCCCGGGTTCAATTCCCGGCCAGGGCACACAGGAGAAGCGCCCATCTACTCCACCCCTCCCCCTCTCCTTCCTCTCTGTCTCTCTCTTCCCCTCCCGCAGTCGGGGCTCCACTGGAGCAAAGATGGCCTGGGCGCTGGAGATGGCTCCTCGGCCTCTGCCCCAGGCGCTAGAGTGGCTCTGGTCGCAACAGAGCGACGCCCTGGAGGGGCAGAGTATCGCCCCCTGGTGGGCGTGCCGGGTGGATCCCGGTCGGGCGCATGCTGGAGTTTGTCTGACTGTCTCTCCCCGTTTCCGGCTTCAGAAAAATACAGGAAAAAAAAAAATGTAATAGACCTGCTTTGTGCACGTGGCTGTGCCAGTGACTGTGAGGAATGCTGATGAGACAGATGAGCCGCAGGAGGAACCACCTGCCTTCGGTCCCGACCAGGCATTTACAGACATTACTTCTCAGTCTTAAAACTCCCTGAAGTAGGTGTTTATTTTTACTTTATAGATGAAGACAACGAGGTTTAGATAGTAACAGCTTTGTGTAAAAGTGAAGCAAAGATTTCAAAGATTCCAGCTCTGTTCTGTTCCCCACCCAGACTGTTTCTAACAGGCATGGGCCAGGGGTTTATTGTAGTGGACAGTGGCCATAGGAAAGTGTCTCCATTGGTTCTTGTAGAGCAGGGGTCCCCAAACTTTTTACACAGGGGGCCAGTTCACTGTCCTTCCGACCACTGGAGGGCCGGACTATAAAAAAACTATGAACAAATCCCTATGCACACTGCACATATCTTATTTTAAAGTAAAAAAAAACCAAAACGGGAACAAATACAATATTTAAAATAAAAAACAAGTAAATTTAAATCAACAAACTGACAAGTATTTCAATGGGAACTATGCTCCTCTCACTGACCACCAATGAAAGAGGTGCCCCTTCGGGAAGTGCAGTGGGGGCCGGATAAATGACCTCAGGGGGCCGCATGCGGCCCTTGGGCTGTACTTTGGGGATCCCTGTTGTAGAGAATTCCAGACATTGAAATTCTCCAGACATTGAATTCAGCAAGTTTAAGGGTTTTCCCGACAGTAAGCACACAGTAATTCAATACATACATTAATATTTACATGACAACAATGGATTTGGCTTCATCGTGTCCATTAATTCCTCTGTTTGTTTGTGTCTGTTTCCTTATCTGTGAAATGGAGAT
Organism: Saccopteryx leptura; assembly: GCF_036850995.1. Classification (NCBI taxonomy): domain Eukaryota; kingdom Metazoa; phylum Chordata; class Mammalia; order Chiroptera; family Emballonuridae; genus Saccopteryx; species Saccopteryx leptura. The sequence continues at coordinate 58,972,405 of NC_089513.1, read as the reverse complement.
AATAATAGTACCTATTTCGTGGGGGTGATTGGCGATTGGAGAATTTTAGAAGACATGTATTTAAAGTGTGCACATAGTATCTAGCATATTGTAAGCATTTAATAAATATAATTATTATAATGCTGATATTTCACTGATTCATTAATATTAATTTATTGGTCAACCATTATAACTAGAGTCTGTGAAAACAAAATGTGTATCACGCACAGTTCCTGCCCTTGAGGTTCTGCTTAAACTTCAGGAAACACAGAGTCGCTGTAGTACTCAGAATGGAAAATTGCTACTAGTGTCCATTTGATGATGTCATGCCACTGAGCATTTTGAATGATGGTGGGAACTGACCAAGAAGCTGAACTCCTCAAATGTATGAGGAGTTCCTAGTATGAATGATGACCCTTTAATAGGCCCAGGGCAATGTTTTGTTGTTGTTTTTAACTGTCTTGTCTACCAGAAATTTTGTGCTCGTCGGCAAAAGAGTTAACTGCCCTGATGTTGTATGAAAATTTTGGATCTAATGATCTTAGTTGAATTCACTTATGCTCAAGGTGATTTCTACCTTAGCGGTCCCTGAAATAATTCTCCTATTTTCATTAGTCCTCATGGGTATAATGGTTGAAAACCACTGGCCTAGGCCTAGGGGACTCTAAGATGAGAAAGTCATAGTACTTGCCAACTGGGAGCTCCCAGGCTAGTGCAATTCAGTGAGATGAGTCCTAGAATAAATGAAAGGCCAAGGAAACTAGAGGGTGGAGAAGTAATGGCTGGCTAAACAGAACACCCCTCACCCCAAAGACCCCCTTCCAGATAATGAAATACCACAATACACGAAACAGTGGCTGAAAAGACTTTGTGTTGACACTTCTGTAAATGTTTACATTAAAGCAGGGGACAAAGACGAACCAGAGAAACAAGTCTCAGCTGCGGAGTTTTATGATCGGGTCACCGTGCTGTAGGCCTTTTGTGAACGGAGAGGGGAGGGGGCGGGTGTCCCAGCTGGTCCTGATGTTGTGAGGAATTGACTGCCCAGCTGTCCTACTTGTACAGGCTGAAACCCCGCATATCTGGGAGAGAAGTAGAGTTCCACATACTTTGGTTTGGGGTGAGGATAGCACTCCATGGCTGGAAGTCCAAGCATTAGTAGATGTGAATTACTCTTTTGTGTTTCTCTTAGTTTATCTTCTCTCGGACATGCCAGCCACTTCACGCAGTCAAGCTGATGAAAAGTCAATGCTGGCTCTGGCCGGTTGGCTCAGTGGTAGAGCGTCAGCCTGGAGTACAGAAGTCCCGGGTTCGATTCCCGGCCAGGGCACACAGGAGAAGCACCCATCTATTTCTCCACCCCTCCCCCTCTCCTTCCTCTCTGTCTCTCTCTTCCCCTCCCGCAGCCAAGGCTCCATTGGAGCGAAGATGGCCTGGGCGCTGGGGATGGCTCCTTGGCCTCTGCCCCAGGCACTAGAGTGGCTCTGGTCGCGACAGAGTGATGCCCGGAGGGGCAGAGCATCGCCCCCTGGTGGGCAGAGCGTCGCCCCCTGGTGGGCGTGCCGGGTGGATCCCGGTCGAGCGCATGCGGGAGTCTGTCTGACTGTCTCTCCCTGTTTCCAGCTTCAGAGAAAAAAAAAAAGAAAAGAAAAGTCAATGCTTGCAAAGACATCCAAACACTTCAGAAAACCTAGCGGTGCTCAAAAAGATGACCCCAAGTTCCTCTCTGCCAGGACTGGAAGGTGATCCTGTCTCGGACTGGAGTCCTTTCTTTGGCATGAAGCTGGAGCTGCTATATATATATGGCTTTTAAATTTCTTTCTTTCCTGTGGTTACGACAGGACTTCATAAAACCAGAAGGCTCTTCCTGAGAGGGTAGTCCTGTATTTAGAATGGAATGTGTCTTGGTTTCCTCACACATGTTGAGGAAACAATGTAACAGTTTAATGAAGTGTTCTGGTCTTTAGCACTAAGCATGACTGTTGGCTAAACAGAGATGAAGTTGTGTATGTGATAGAGATAGCTGATTTCCTTCCTCAAGTATCTTGAGATGATGGCAAAAGTTGGATTTTATAATTGCTGGAATGCCACATTCATCATTGCAAAGAGATGTAACAACGCTGATCACTTAATAGCAGCCTTTTATCTTTCAGACATGTTGCAGTTTATGAAGCATGTCTATGTACTTTTTGCATTGTAAGCTTAAGAAGGAAGGACTGTGGTTTTCTTGTTCATTTTAGCATTCGTCTCATCTCCCACCCTTGGTGGCTGGCAGATAGAAGACTCACTATATATGTGTGTGTGTGTACACATGTATGTGTGTATACATGTGTACATACAGGTGTTCTTGCATTTAATACTTGCAAATGCTCTGTGAGATAGGCATTACTATCTTAAATTGACATACAAGGAAAGGGAAAGAGGAAATAGGTTTAACATGAGAAAATGGAAACTCAGAAAAATTCTCTTTGTGTGGCCTAACATCAAGAGAGTGGTAGACCTGGGCCTGCACCTCAGTTGTTCTTTTTAAAGTTTTTAGCCTAGTATATATTCAGCTACAGAAAAGTACTTCTCTACAAGACTAACTCCCACAAATGCTCCTAATTTGGATCTTTCCAGCTCTTTTCTTAATTTCTGCCAGAGTGAGTTTTTTTAAGTCCACATACAGTCCAATGCTTAAAATATAGCATTCCCTTTTAGATTAGGATGCAGCATTTATTCTGAGTGGCTGTGTAAAGGGGCCCAGATTCTTTGCTGGCGTTTTTCTTACTCCACCAACGGGAAGGACAGTACTATCGTCTCTCTGAGGGCCTCATCCTGGGGCTAGCACCCTCTTGGAATGAAGCTTCTACTGGCGTTCTGATGTTTGTCCTGGCCACTGTCTAAAGGGGCAGATGGAGTAAGGTCATGGCATGTCTTCTCGGATAACTAGCTGCATTCAGAACCCTTGGCTTTAACTGCGAAGGTTTGAGGTCTTCAGCATTCTGCACATTTCTTCAGGGGCCATCTGTGCCCTCACATGTGTTCTGTAAATATTTTTAGCTTGCATTCTTGGGTATTTTTTTCTGTTGAACAATGCTTTTATATTTCTATGGGCTGATACAATAAATAATTACTTGAGTATACAAAAAAATTGTTGGGAGGAACTAGGAATTAAATGTACGAATTCGTTTTCTTCAATCATGTTGGGCCCTTATGTAGCAGCCATTGTGATCCTAGAGGAATAGAAAGTCACCAACTGATCTAATTTCAGGTGGCTTAGTCTACTTCGTAACCTTCACATACTCAACTGCCATTAGCCTGAAATGTCCCTTATTAGACATTCATTTATTCAACAAATAGGTATTGAAGATACCTGTCTCCCAGGCACAATACCTTTACTTATCTATGTTCTGATCAGTTTACCTTTATATTAAATAAGACTGTGCAGAAATTAACTTGAATTTGTTTTTGTCCTTGAAAAGAAAGGATTCATTCCTATTCTGTAGCTAGCTTTTACACTAATACAGAGTGGTCTGCACTCATTAACTGAATTTGGTGAAGTTTTACTTGTCTGGAATATTGACCAGTTTTAATTCTCAGGGAATTAAATGATTAAGACATTAATTGCTTTAAAATTCCAATATTTAAGAATTTTACAAAAATTAAACCATCAGCTTATTATAATTCTGAAAACTCTGGCTACTCTTAGATGAATAATATTTGTTCCAAGTATCGTGAAGACAATTCTTGCTGAATTCATGGACAAGATCTCTGAGACCTTCCTTCCTCACTAAGGGAACTAATAAATTTCACCTTATTTAAAATCTACCTATAAATAATTATTTTGAAAAATTTATTTCAGAACATTGGTTTGTGTCCTCTGAAATATAGTACTGCGAATTCCCATGACCTTAGATTTAAAATAAAGGGGCTGATTATGAAGATGGAAGGTGTGTATTTGTTCCTGGACCAAAATGTAGAGAAAGAAAAATGATAACTTTAGCTTTCCAGATGAAATTTGTGAAATAAAATTCTTCATAACGGTGTTCATCGTCATTCACATCTGCTGTAGGAATTTATCAGACAATTCGTAGCTAACTGTTTGAATAAAAACTTTCGGAAGGTACATCTTGATGTCTGTCTGGTACTGGAAAGAATTAGAAAGTCTTAAATGAGACTGAAAGAAGTCTTTTGATTTGATGTATGACTTTATAATGAAGTTTATACACTCAATTCATTTTATAATTGAAATTGATAATTGAACAGAACAAGGAAAACTATTTACAGATCAATGAGAGGTTGACCACGCCTATATTCTGGTCATGGGAATATGTACATATATGTCTTCTCATTGCTGCCATTTGTTGCTTAACGAATTTGATATTAGAGAAGACTTTGACCTTTCAGACTGTAACATTTTATAGGAAGAACCAGCCAAAAGATAAATTTAAGAATGTTGGGAGCACAAGCAATTATTTAGTAAGCTGAGTTCCTCAGATATGTGAGAATAAATCAATATTTCATTAACTTTATTGATTGATGGAAAAAAAATTAAATTGACATAATGTTATTGAATTTTATATTTTTGATATAATTTTATATTTCTTCATAAATGTGATTTGTTCAAAATAAAATGTGATTTGATTTGCAGGTATTTGTCATTTAAAAAATATATCTAAGCCAATTATAAACAGAAAAGATAGATTATCTTTCCGACCACGGGTGGTTTTAGCTACAGTAGAAATAGTAACGTGGCTTTGTAGAGATAGGTATTTGATTCATATGTACAGGAGTGTCCTTAGAGCCTGTAGTCATGGTTATAAAAATATGTCATTTGATTTAGATTTGATTTGGATAATTAGAACTACCATGAATTGCTGGTACTTCTTTGAAGTTTTCTTATGACATCGGATCATTTACAATAACATGGATGGACCTTGATAACATTATACGGAGTGAAATAAGTAAATCAGAAAAAAACTAAGAACTATATGAATCCATACATAGAAGGGACATAAAAATGAGACTCAGAGACATGAACAAGAATGTGATGGCAACAGGGGTGGGGGGTGGGGGAGGGGGGAGGGGGCGAAGAAGGCTAGAGGGGTTGGGGGAGGGGAGGGGCACAAAGAAAACCAGATAGAAGGTGACAGAAGACAATTTGACTTTGGGGGAGGGGTATACAGCACAATCAAATGTCAAAATAATCTAGAGATGTTTTCTCTCAACATATGTACCCTGATTTATCAATGTCACTGCATTAAATTTAAAAATAAAAAAATAAATAAAACATCGTTTAGACTTAAATATAAATAAAAAACAAAAAGGTTTTTGGGGCATAGGCTGCTTAGCAGTCTTTTAAATCAGTGATGGGTTGAATGAGCTGTTTATTTTCTTATTTGAGAGCCGTTCCCACCCTCCCACCCACCCCACCCCCGCCCGCCCCGCACCACAGCTCCCTGTGTCTAACACAGTTAGTTGACACTCAATGAAATGTTTGCATTATTTTCTTTCTGCCAGTTTCCTGGGTGGAAACTAGGAAGTGGGTACAGATTTGTGCATTGCTCCTGTTTAAATGAAGTGTCTAACTTTCCTCATAATGTGAAGAATGCACTAAAGAAAATTTAATTAATAATGTAAAGCAATATTAACATGTCCTTTTGAGGAAAACCTGTTTTGTGGTATTTTCATGAAAAAGATGCCACTGAATCTGTGCATAGGTCATGTGATCTAATATTGCTGGTGCTTTGTGACAGTTGTGAAGTATAAAAGGCTGGGTGATTTATTAACCCAGTGTGACTTAGTGTAATTCTGGGTAGGTGTACTGTGGGCGGGGATCATTTTAACAATAGCTAGCTCTTCAGGGCCCTATGCAATTCTGACCAGTTCTTTTTGGTGCAATTTGAATATCCAGATTATCTGATCATTTCAAATGAGAATATGGGGCAAAACCAACCTCTAAAGCAGGGGTCCCCAAACTACGGCCCGCGGGCCACATGCAGCCGCCTGAGGCCATTTATCCTGCCCCCGCCGCACTTCTGGAAGGGGCACCTCTTTCATTGGTGGTCAGTGAGAGGAGCATAGTTCCCATTGAAATATTGGTCAGTTTGTTGATTTAAATTTACTTGTTCTTTATTTTAAATATTTTATTTGTTCCCATTTTGTTTTTTTACTTTAAAATAAGATATGTGCAGTGTGCATAGGAATTTGTTTATAGTTTTTTTATAGTCCAGCCCTCCAACGGTCTGAGGGACAGTGAACTGGCCCCCTGTGTAAAAAGTTTGGGGACCCCTGCTCTAAAGTTACATTTTGATTAACAAAAACCATTGCAATTTTATGAAGTATGAACTATTTAGTAATTCCAGGCTGTGGTTGTTTTTTCTTTGTATCCACATTCATTCAATTGTTTATTTAGTGCCAGAAACTCTAAATCTAATAGCCTAGCATACTTTAAGCCACAGAAAAGAAGGTCATTTTGAAGAAAAAAAAAATCACCTCCTACATTTATTTGCCTGGTGTGACCTGGCACAGCCGTGACCAGAGGCAGTGTTTAGATGTGTTTGCAACAGAGAACAGGTGCTTCGAAGGTGGCATTGATATTCAAGGACCAAGTTTAGTCACCTTCTCTCTACTCTGCATACCTGCTACCTTCGTATTTCATTGTTAACATAAAACATAAGGGCCATATTAGTTTTTAGTAGAGAAAGTCACAAACACCATCTTTTAAAACATAATTAAGCAAAGACAATTATCTGTTGATGATCTTTAATTGATCCATAATAGTTTATTTGTAATCAAATGCTGATGTTTGCTTATCCCCCATCCACCCAAAGAAATGTTCTTTATATCTTTTTATTATGGTAAAAAATCAGTGAGAATGTACCTTCAACTGCCATAACTTTCTCTTCACTCCCCATTCCTATCCCTTGCAGGGGTCCCCAAACTTTTTACACAAGGAGCCAGTTCACTGTCCTTCAGACCGTTGGAAGGTTGCCACATACAGTGCTCCTCTCACTGACCACCAATGAAAGAGATCACTCTTCAGGAAGTGCGGCAGGGGGCTGGATAAATGGCCTCAGGGGGCCGCATGCAGCCCTTGGGCCATAGTTTGGGGACACCTGCTAGAGGTTCTGCAAGGCAGACTACAGTTCTTTAACTGTAAGACAGGAGCCAGGTTTCTGTAGGGGTAAACTGTGTCCGCTCCAGTTTATTTTCACAGTGAAGAACTGAGAATTCTCCTGTGGACTAGTGTTTGTGTTTTCTTTTGTCCTGGTTTTACTCTGCCTACCATCACATCTAAGCTATTTACTTGAACTGTAAATTTTTCCAACAGAGTCAGGTGATTAAGTCTCTTTTTTGCTATAACTAACCTGATCTGACTAATTCTTAAAGTTAAGAACTCACCGTGAGACAATGTATCCAAGCAGAATTCGGATCAGTAATTTATCCTTAAAGAAACTGTTTTACAGTAACATGAGGGCATGTAAGGTGTTTCTCGTACTTATTCTACATCTTGATGGCATTTTCTCTTTTTTACCTTATTTCTATCATAAAATGCTGTGACATTATTTGGCATTTGAATGAGATCCAACAGTTAGGTGCAATCGATTGTGCCTTACTATTGTGTCTAATGTTCTAATGCTGCGTGGAATAGTTTGTTCTCATCTCAGGCCAGTTGGAAATGAATGATGCTAAGACATCTTGGAGTTCCTTCTCTAGGCATCTCAGTCAATTGTGCAATGAAATAAAAAGGAAACAGATGTGGAAGAGAACAAGCCTTGGATAACACCTGTGGCCCAGAGCCCCTCACAGTCACAGCATCAGAAAGGCAGACTGTGTAGTAGTTAGGATCACACACAGTGAAAGAAGTGCTTGGGTTCACACCTGGCTGTTGATGGTGGAAAATCTGTGTAATCTCTGCCTCAGATGTGCCAATTTGTGGTGATAACAGTCCCCCGAGAAATAATATAACAGAAGTAGAATGAGTTGAGGATGGACTTGACAGATGAATAATTTTCAATTCTGTGGAATGTGTACAGAAGTTTATGGGGATTGAAGAAAACAAAAGTTGTCACCTCTGTGCTGACAACATAAACTCTTAGCTATCCAACCAGTAAATAAACAGAAAGCTTGGTATTCTGAGTCAACAGAAGAGACGCCAAGAGGAGATGTTGCTCTTAGGAATGTTTTTGAATGCAGCCTCTGTGTCCATTGGCATTGGAGTGGCTGTATTTGAGCGTGTGTGTCCTCTCGGAATTCAGGCTTTTGGAAGCAGAAGGCACTGACTTCACATCCTTGTGTTGGACCTGGTGAAGCTCCTGACACCTAAAGAACCCCACAGCCTCTTCCCACCCAACCTTTTTTAAAGGTTAGTTGGGACTTTCAAGTAGATGACACATTTTGATCCCCTAGACAAACATCCCACGGCAGATATTCTGTCTGTCTCAACTAGAAATATTTAAATTCTTAAGCTTTGGAAATTTTAAGACCTTACTGATGTAGACAGTAAGTAAAGTGTAGGGAAAACATTCTACACAAACTCGTTTTATGATGTTGAATTTATAAAAATCATTATAAGATCTGTATCTCCTTATTCATGGATACAAGTTGTACTGATGACACTATTTGTACTGTATCTCCTTATTCATGGATACAAGTTGTACTGATGACACTATTTGTACTGTATCTCCTTATTCATGGATACAAGTTGTACTGATGACCCTACTTGCATGAATACCATGACTAGTTTGTAATTTTGGGGAGGAATTATAGCTTGAGGGTTTCCAAAGACCAAAATGTATGCTCATAACTAGTCAGACAAATCCTTTGTGTCTGCTATTTACAAATCAAAGTGTGAAACCTGTGTACTGGAATAATTTTTTAGAGTCCTTAGATGGTAATAAAATTATCACTCATAACTTCAGCCATATTGAATCTTTTTTATTTATTTATTTATTTTTTGTATTTTTCTGAAGCTGGAAACGGGGAGAGACAGTCAGACAGACTCCCGCATGCGCCCGACCGGGATCCACCCGGCACGCCCACCAGGGGGTGACGCTCTGCCCACCAGGGGGCGATGCTTTGCCCCTCCGGGGTGTCGCTCTGCTGCGACCAGAGCCACTCTAGTGCCTGGGGCAGAGGCCAAGAAGCCATCCCCAGCGCCCAGGCCATCTTTGCTCCAATGGAGCCTCGGCTGCGGGAGGGGAAGAGAGAGACAGAGAGGAAGGAGAGGGGGAGGGGTGGAGAAGCAGATGGGTGCTTCTCCTGTGTGCCCTGGCCGGGAATCTAACCCGGGACGTCTGCACACCAGGCCGACGTTCTACCACTGAGCCAACCAGCCAGGGCTGCCATATTGAATCTTATAGTCAACTTGGCTTGCCAGCATCTGTATCTGCTTGAATTCCAAATATTTTCAAGATTGAAGACCTCCCTAGGATTTAACCAGCTCATTGAACTTTAGATATCATATTTTGCTTTCACACAAAAAGTAATCTTTAACTCAGTACCATGGGATAAGAAAAGAAATCTGAAAACTTTATTCATTCATACTCAAGGAACAAATCAGCCAAGCAATATAAAGCGGCAATTTCACGCTTTTTGGAAGCTGCTTTCTTAAGGTTTCTATGCACATCTTCTATCAGTGTCTGAAGCTTAGAGAAACTGCCCCTCCTGGGACCCCCATACCCTTGCAAGTTTCCAAAAACAAATGCCAAATAAGATATGTAAGGGCAGATATTGAAAGCAATGGCGCCTGACCTGTGGTGGCGCAGTGGATAAAGCGTTGACCTGGAAGTGCTGAGGTCGCCGGTTTGAAACCCTGGGCTTGCCTGGTCAAGGCACATATGGGAGTTGATGCTTCCTGATCCTCCCTCCTTCTCTCTCTCTGTCTCTCCTCTCTCTCTCTCTCTCTCTCTCTCTCTCTCTCCTTTCTAAAATAAATAAAATAAAATAAAATGAAATGAAAGCAATGGCATACCCTGAACATTGGTCATTTTTCACTTTCATACATCTTTTGAAATCTCTTATGAGAATTTTTAGAAAGTAGGAATTATTATAGCTATTGTATTTTATAAAGTACCTTTACAAGCTTATTATTATGTTGTTTATTCAGCTCTAAACACAATATAAATATTGTCCTTACAACTGCTTATGTTTTCTTCTAAAATAGCTCTGAGAAGTTTATTCCAAACTAACAAGTGAAAATATCTATTGATATTTCAATTTGCTTTTCCAAATGTTTATGTATATTTGTATTTTGTCATTTTAAGGAACCAAGTTTGTTTTTGTTGTTTTTAATAGTCTGTGATGCTCTTCTTCACCCTGACCCTCTCCACTAGGACACAAACTTGTTTACTTAAGTATAACACAAATATTTTGAATGCTTATAATTTAGTACAAGCATTTTGTTTAGTATTAGGGTTGCAAGATAAAAATACAAGATTTTCAGTTAAATAATGCATTTTTTTTAGTATAGTATGCTTCTTGAAGTATTTTGGAAGGTTATATATGTTTTTCTTCAAATTTATATATTTTATACATAAATGTGACATTATATGTATGTCAACTTTACACTCTTAGTCTTTCATAATAATATCTATATTGCTACCTAATTTTCATTGTTATTATTTGAATGGCTGTATAATATTAACATAAGTTAAATAATATGTTTATTTAACTGTTGCCTATTTTGGACATTTAGGCGGTTTCAACACTTTTTACTTACAGCAGTAATCTAAAACTTATCTTTTTTGACCTCAAAGGAATTTAGAAAGTTCAGGATAGATAAAAATAAACACAAATAAGGATTATCATTCTTTTATAATATTTTCTTATTTTGTAGTCTCTATTTAAGCTTAATAACCATTTATAAAAGTTAATTGTAAGTTACCAAGTGTGCAATAAGTGAAGAAACTTTTTTTTTTTAAGTGAGAGGAGGGGAGATAGTGAGACAGACTCCTGCAAGCACCCTGACCAAGATCCACCCAGCAACCCTGTCTGGGACCAATGCTTAAATCAACCAAGCTATCCTCAGCACCTTAGACCAATGTTTGGACTAACTGAACTATCCTTAGAGCCCGGGGACCCATGCTGGAACCAATCAAGCCACTGGCTGTGGGAGGAGAAGAGAGAGAGAGAAGGGGGAGCGGGAGGGAAAGAGGCAGATGGTCGCTTCTCATGTGTGTCCGGACCAAGGATTGAACCCAGGATGCCTGCACACCAGTATAATGCTCTATCCACTAAGCCAACTGGCCAGGGCCATCAAACGTTTTAAAATACTCAACACTTAAAATCTAAGCATTTATTTCTGAGTTCTGTATCTCCATGAGTCCTCATTTAACTGTCTATAACTAAACTTCAACATTAAGTAGCCAGATCTTTAGGTACCCTAATATGTAGCAAGTAATTGATTAACCTGTAAGTCATTATCTTTAGGGAGAGACAGAAGAATAAAAAGAAAATATCTTAGTAGTTATGAATATTTCTGTTTGTCCTGATCTATAACTAGATTTAGGTGATTCAAAGAAAAACTAAATGCTCCTTTGTTGTTGATTACATAGCTGAACTGATCAAAGTTTTGACAGATTTAGAAATCTGTGAATTTAGAAATTAGAGACCTGCGTCTGTGAGCTTCTTTGAGCTTCTTTGATGGTTCTGAAGCCTGCTGGCCTTATCTTATTCTTGGTGACAGTTTGGGATAATCTGTGAAATTTTTTTATGTTCGATAGGGAAGAGTATATATAGCCTAGCTGTTGTTGACTGCCATCTGCCAAAAATATAACTCTGACTTGATTGACATTAGAGGAAAAAACAAACAAACCCTTAAATAGAATACATATTTCCCTTATTGTAACCAACTGGAAATACCATGGGGAATTGTAACTGTTTATTTTATATAATTATATATATATAAATTATATCTGTGTATGCATACATAATGTATTTATATATGCATATATAGAAAATATATACATAATATATGTGTATATATTTGCATAGTTATTTAGAATTTTGTTAAAGTATATACTTCAGAATTTTTATATGAATTGCTACTTCATATATCAAAATAAAAAAGCTCTTGGAGTTTCCTGATATATATAAAGACAGTGGGTCTCAACTTTCAAATGAGCAGCATCAACATTGCCTCAGATTTGTTAGAAATGAGCATTTCCAAGCTCCATCCTGGAGCTTCCGACTCAGAAACAGAGAGCAAGGCTCACGTGCTTGTGTGGCCAAGTGCTCCAAGTGACTGGTGATGTGCTGCACTAGGGTAAGCATGGCCACAGTCTCTTCACCTCAGCTGAGAGCTTTCAGGATGAGAAAACTGCTTTTTAAAAGATTGGGATGTAATTGGAATCACACATTAGTTGCAAATGATTTGGTATATGTGTATATTGCAAAATGATCACCATAATGTCTAGTTAACATCCATCACCACCGCACAGAGTTATACACGATTTTTCTTGTGGTAAGAACTATTGAGATCTACTTTCTTAGCAACTTTCAAATATACAATACAATGTTATTAGCTATGTTATCATGCTGTATATTACATCCCAAGACTTTTACGTATTGTACAACCTGAAGTTGGCACCTTGTGACCTTTTGACCACTCAGTCCCACTTCCTAATTCCCCAATTCTGGCAACCACCGATCTAGTCTCTGTACTTTTGAGTTCATTTTTTGCTTGGTTTTATTTGTTTAGATTCCACACAAAAGTGAGATCATATGGTATTTGAGAAAAAGATTTCCAAAGTCATTGTTGTATGTTAGTATTGCATAATTAAATCAGTGTAAGGGCATTCAAAAACTGTTATTCAATTTTAAGACTAGATGAGGAATGAATTTATGGGAGGAATTAGTGTAGTTGAGAGAAATAGTTTAGACAGTGCACTTTCTTTTTCTCATAGAATCTCAAACTATCATTGGCATGAAAAGATAATGGAAGATGATTTGATGTCTATTCACACACTTGTTTTTCATAATAGTACAGAGAGTTCCCATATACGCTGTGCTCTCACACATGGGCAGACTTCCATTATCAGCATCTCACACTAGACTGGTCCATTTGTTACAATTGATGAGTCTATATTGACACATCATTATCACCTAAAGACTGTAGTTTACATTAGGTCAAACTTTAAAAAGTTGTAAATACTGTATTAATTATTAGAATTAATCTTTGTTGATAATGTATAACATGATTTTCTAGATAAATTATATGTATTTTTCCCAAGAAAAAACATTTAATTAAGTTTTTGTAAAATTATTTAAAAAGTTTATCTCTTGGGATCATATAAAAGTTTGATAAACTCACCTTTCTAAACTATAATTTTAAAACATCTTTATACCAGTTTTGATTTTTTACACCAGTTAGAATATTTTTAGATATAAAATATGACTTGGATTTCAATTTGGTAGGGAAAAAATTTGAGAAATTGGAATTGTTAGGAATCAAAATTTAAATTTATTTGCTCAACTTTATAAGCAAATATATGTGTGTCTCTCAAACTCAATAAAATTTGTCTAATTTGAAATTAAGGCATTCTGTGCCCTAAAGGACTTAATGTTCTGAAATACATCTTAGCCATATATTAAATATTTTTCTGTGCTTTTATGAAAATTGATTTTAGTACTGAATTTTAGAATAAAGTCATTCCCAACTTAAGTGAGTATTTTTAACTATTAATATGTCATTTAGTCATTTTATTTTCTTCTCATGGAATTTACAAAGAAAAATTAAATGCTTTAATCAGAAACTGAGCTTTCTTTTTCTTTTTTAATTTAATTAATTTATTTTAGTCAGGGAAGAGAGAGAAAGAGAGAAAGAGAGAGAGAGAGAGAGAGGAGAGGAGGAGCAGGAAGCCTCAACTCCCATATGTGCCTTGACTAGGCAAGCCCAGGGTTTTGAACTTGCGACCCCAGCATTGCAGGTCAACGCTTTTCCACTGTGCCACTACAGGTCAGGCAGAAACTGAGCTTTCATTCTAGATATGAAGTAATAACTAGCTGCAGATATGCTAGACTGCTCCCCTCACCAAGAGTGTTATAGTATGTTTTCTCAATTCCAGGATTCGGCTGAACAAATATATCTCTATTAATGTGATATGTTTCACTTTTCTTTGCATTGATTACACTAAAATGATTGATAAACATATAGCCACTTGCAGTGTTTTCTTTTGATTTGCAGTCACTCTTGTTTACAATGTTGCAAATGCTCTATATAGGCTCCCTTGAATCTTTGCAGAAAAAAAGGCAAGCTGTATATAACAGACAAGCAATAAAAAAGATAGTTGGTCAGATAGTAGAGCTCCTGACTGAAGGATGTTAAACATAAGAAGGTGGCAAATGGTGCCAACAGTGTGCAGCAGAGGTCGAGAAGTATCCTGGGCGTGAGGAATCAGAGAAGCTGGCCCTCTGCCTTGGCGTATAGGCAGGCTTAGGGGTGGAAAGTAGGCAGGCACTGGAGGAACTTTCTCTTGGAGTTGAGTTTATGATTGCTTCTTGGAAAGAACCATTAGAATTTTTTATTCTGCATAACCTACCTGGGGCTTTTGCCATTGCTTGCTTGCTTTTCTTTTTTTCTTCTTTTTTTCTTTTCTTTTCTTTTTTCTTTTCCCTCCCTCCCTTCCTTCCTTTTTTCCTTCATCCCTCCTTCTCTTCCTCCCTCCCTTCCTTCTTTTCTAATTAGTTTATTCAGCATCTTTCTCTTATACATAGATAAAATTAATTTCAAGTTCTATACTGAAAGCATATATTACTTTATATTAGTGACTTAATAAATATGGATCCTGCCTTGTTCTAAAGGGACTTAAAATGATTTTCAAAATATATAATAATGAACAAGATAAGTTGAAAGTGTTACAAAAGAAAAAGTATAAAATATGTAGAACAGCCTGACCAGGTGGTGGTGCAGTGGATAGAGTGTCGGACTGGGATGCAGAGGACCCAGGTTCAATACCCCAAGGTCTCCAGCTTGAGTGTGGGCTTATCTGGTTTGAGCAAGGTTTACCAACTTGAACCCAAGGTTGTTGGCTTGAGGAAGGGGTCACTCAGTCTGCTGTAGCCCCCCTGCCCTGTCAAGGCTCATATGAGAAAGCAATCAATGAACAACTAAAGTGCTGCAATGAAGAATTGATGCTTCTCATATCTCTCATTCCTGCCTGTCTGTCCTTATCTGTCCCTCTCTTTGTCTCTGTCTCTCTCAGAGAGACATAAAAATTATGTAGAACAACAGATATCAGCTCCATAGACTAGTCTTGGGTTAGATTATTCAGCAGATATGTCTTATATCAAAGACATCTACAGATGCTTTTTTAAAATTGAATTTATTTATTTATTTAGTATTTTTCTGAAGTAAGAAGCAAGGAGACAGAGAGACAGACTCCCCACATGTGCATGACCAGGATCCACCTGGCATGCCCACTAGGGGGCAATGCTCTGCCCATCTGGAGCATTGCTCTGTTGCAACTGGAGCCATTCTAGCACCTAAAGCAGAGGCCATGGAGCCATCCTCAGCATCCGGGCCAATAAAGTTGAATTTATTGAAGTTGAGGTTATGTCGGTTAATAAAATTATGTAGATTTCAGTTGTACAATTCTATATAATACATCATCTGTATATTGTATTGTGTGATCACCACCCCAAGTCAAATCGTCCATCACCATTTATCCCTCCTTCTCTGGAAATCACCATGCAGTTGTCTGTCTGGGATTTTTTTTTTTCTTTTTTGATAATCCCTTCACCTTTTTCACCCAGCCTCTCAACCTCCCTCATCTCTAACAGCTGTCAGTCTATTCTCTGCATTTATGAGTCTGTTTCTATTTTGTTAGTTTATATGTTTATTAGATTCCACATATAAGTAACATTGTATATTGTATATGTCCTTCTCTGACTGGCTTATTTCACTTATATCCAGGTCCATCCATGCTATTGCAAAAAGTAAGATTTCCTTCTTCTTTTTTTTTTTTTTTTTTTTTTTACAACCAAGTAGTAGTATTCTATTGTATAAATAAATGTACCAACAGCTTTTTTAATCCATTCATCTACTGATGGGGACTTGGGCTGCTTCTATATCTTGGCTGTTGGAAATAAGGCTACAATGAACATAGGGTTGCACATAGTCCTTCAAATTAGTGTTTCAGGTTTCTTCAGATATATTTCAAGAATTGGAATTGCTGGGTCATAAGACAGTTTATTTTTAATTTTTGAGAAAACATCCAAATGTTTTCCACAGTGGCTATACCAATCTGCACTCACACCAACATTGCATGAGAGTTCCCTTCTCTCTACATCCTTGCCAACAATTATTGTTTGTTGACTTATTGATGATAATCAGTCTGACAGGAATGAGGTGATAGCTCATTGTGGTTTTAATTTGCATTTATCTGGTGATTAGTGACATTGAGTGTCTTTTCATATGTCTGTTGACCTTCTGTGTGCCCTCTTTGGAGAAGTGTCTACTCAAGTCCTTTGCCCATTTTTCAATTGAATTATTTGTTTTCTTGGTGTTGAGTTTTATATATTCTTTATAATTTTTTGGTATGAACTTCTATCAAATATATTCTCCCATTCAGTGGGTTGTGTTTTTGCTTTGTTGATGGTTTCTTTTGCTGTGCAAAAACTTTTTAGTTTGACATAGTCTCATTTGTTTATTTTTTTAATTTTGTTTCCCTTGCCTGAGGAGATATATCAGAAAAAATATTGCTACAAGAAATGTCTGAAATTTTACTGTGTCTTCTAGGATTTCTATGGTTTTCCGACTTACATTTAAGTATTTGATTCATATTGAGTTTATTCTTTTGCATGGTGTAAGAAAGTGGTCTACTTTTAATTTTTTATTTGTATCCAATTTTCTGAACATAATTTATTGAATAGATAGTCTTTACTTTATTATATGTTCTTGCCGACTTTGTCAAATATTAATATTTGTGACCATGAAGGTGTTGGTTTATTTCTTGGCTATTTATACCCATTGACATATATGCCTGCTTTTATGACAGTACCATGCTGTTATCATGAGTACTGTTAGTATGAGTGTTGCCATTTCTTTTGAGAAAAATCAAACCTACAATTTGATCTGGTCAATCAAAACACAATTCCTTCCTGAACAAAGACAACTACACACAGACTGGTGACCAAAATGGGACAGGACTTTGAAATACTTGCTGCAGAGCTATGGCTACTAGAAATACTTCTTCAGGATGGTGACCAACCAACTTGAAGGGATCCTTTCTTGGGATTTCTGAATGGGGCTGCACAGAGAAAGGGAAGTCACTGAAAAACAGGTGACATTTGAAGGATGTTTTACTGTTTTTATGAGTGTCTCATGAAGGCTCCTGACCTTAGATTTGAGTGTCTGTGGCTAAAAGATGATTCCTTGTATAATCTCTTATTATCTGTGTCAACCAAGTGTCATTCATGCAAGTTCAGCACCAACAAGAATCCCCAATTTGGGGTGTGGTGAACAGGGAAATTTATTCAGTGCAAATAGCTCAATCACATGATAGAGCATGGCTGTGGAACAGTATGGTTGTGAAGTGGCCTTTGGTCAAGGTGAAGGGAAAGACCCTGCACAAATATACATATAAATGGTAGTTAACTTCAGAGCAGGGGTTACTTGGAGACAGGAGATCTTGGAATGTGTTAACCATAACAGGAGACTGGCCTGGGGTTACTTGAATGCAAGTACACAGGATTCTTGGAGGAATGCCTTCAAGAACCAGATGTCCTTTATGATTGATAAGCTCTGAGACTTTGACTCTTCTCATGTCCTTGATCATGAAGGAAACAGTAGATGTGCAGGATTGGGGATGGGAAAAAGGCTTTTTTAGCTTTCTAGCTTTATCTGCTGAGCTGTGGCTTTTGAAACTCAATAAATATGCAGTGGCGCAGTTTCTCGGGGCTGATTACGCCTTATGAGTTTCAGCCCTCTGCTTATACTACTTTCATCTGATGTGTCTTATTCCTTGTGAGTCTGAACCGTAAAAAAAATTGTAACATCAAGGTCTTTCCCTGGCTAGAGCTGCTCTGGTCTGCTCCACTCTGGTGTGGAGAGATGTCTTCAGTGTTTCAACTCCAGCCAGTAAAAGGCAGTCTTCAGTCTTTGGTGGAAAAGAAAAGTGCACTTTCCATGACAGAGGGGTGCTGACTTGTATATAGAGAAGTCCTTGGTCCTGGTCCCTGATTGGTCTGTCTTAATGCAAATGAGGACTTGTAATCCTCCAAGTTTGATTGGTCCAAAGAGCACTGTGCTTATTGGTCCCAGAGGAGCCACTCTGATTGGTTAGTGAAGATGCTGATGCCGCAATAGCTGCATGAGTCCGATTGGATGGGAAAATCCTCAGTCCTGTTTGTTGAAATAGGGTTCCAGGAAATCTTTAATAAGGGCTGGCCCAGATCCTTAACACAGTGTAGGCAGGCAGTTCAGTGTAAGCAGCAAGCAGTTCAGTGTAGGCTTCTCCCTGAAGTGCAATTTGCTCAAAAGGTTCCTGTTTAGAAATGGCTGCTAGGCTCTGTTTTATAATTTGAGTTAGTTACCAAGAGCCCTTCTTGGTTGGAATTTTCTTTCTCAGGGTCAACATCTGGTAGCTTTGGAAAAATCCCATATTGCTCAGGATAGTTGCACATTCTCCCTCATCAGATAGCCCTTTGTAATGCATCTAGTATCATTGGCAGATAAGCTTGAAAAATAGTTTTAGAATAGGTTTTGGATGACCTTGAGAGCCATGCTAAGAGAGCTGGAGTTTGTGCAAAGGATTACCATTATACTAGTGCTAGAGTCTCCCTCAACTTGAACATTTTGAGATGTTTATGTTAAGACTGTGTAATGCAACCAGACTAGTTTATGAATCATAAGAGAGGCATATACATTTTGGAGAAGATTATCAACCTACAATGATTTTTGATTACTTAGTGTATCCATCACATTAATGTAGTGAGCTACATTGTGCGTCAACAAAATTGTCATAGATTTGGCTTTATTATAGCTATTGAAACCACATGAATATTTTGTAATTGTCAATGTATTGGTGTGATAAATACTAAAAAGTTATGTCTGAAAGAATTATATGGTCAGGAAAACATCAACAAAATTTGGACACAAACGGGACGTTCTCTGACTCTGTCCACTGTTGGCCTTTCCTCATTATCATGCCTTGGGAGCAGACTAGGGAGACGATAGCCAGGAGAAACTCACTGTAGTAATATAATGTAAAGTAATGTGCTGAGGGTATAACCTATTTGCTAATATTTGAGTAATTTCTTCTGTGTTGAATAAGGAGAGACTTTATCTGAAAAGACTACTGCAATTGTGGACAAGACCCACGGGGGGGGGGGGGGGGGTGAGGACAACGGAGACACAGAGACCCGACTCCGGAGACCAGGTTCAGTGACGCAGATCCGCTTTATTCAGGAAGTAAGCTAGCTTATATACACAGGTTCAGCCTATAGGGTGTTACAGTGTGCCCTTCACAGCCAATGGCTGAAAAGGTCAAGGAGCTGCCTGGTTGGCACTGAGTTACTTCCTTAGAGCGGGCGAGCTTCCTCCTGGGTGTGCCTAGAAGGGTTTCAGGTGCTGGAGTGTTCTCACAGCATTGCATCAGCCACAGCTGCTAGGAATGCGCTCTGCGCTCTACCTACAGCAATGGAGTGGATGGTCTGATATGAGACCTGCCGGGGTCTCACAGGTCAAAAAGAAAGGACTTTTTTCTCTCCTAGGGAGAAGTAAACATGTAACCCAGAGTTTGGGGAGTGAGATGAGCAAGTAAGTGGGTATTTTGTTCCGATTAATTAATGGAAGCAAGCAGTTCAGCTAATAATGTGAGACAGGGACTGGGGCCGTAGTGGCTCTGTGTCTGACTGTGGCGTAGGTTCAAAAAGGCCCTTCCTGAATCTCAGAAACTAAGTCGTCGTGGGATGGCCGAGTGAGCCATTTTCTGGAACACAAAAGGGTGAGAAGATCTCCTTTTCCTTTTGTCCTTTTTTTAAAAAAATAATAAATCTATTTTAGTAACATTACTTTGGACAACTTTCATACATATTTTTTAAAGGTACTTTTAACCCCTGGCTCCAGTACCTATTGGTTCCTGAAGCCAGCTGTGCTGGGCAGCGAGTGAAGCTGTTCATATGAAATGTTTGCAGATCCCACTGTTACTTTACACTATGTTGGGAAAGTGGCATTAAATTCTTCATTGTACATCTGTACATTGGTTTAGATTGAATGGTCACGTTAAACAAACATGGAGGTTTCATATATATAAGGAGGATTCATTATATCATACATGGTATCTTTTAAAAAGGATACAATTTTAAAGTTTGATTTTTGCATCACCTAAATCTGCTACCTGCTCCTTTACTTCTGGAGTGTGACTTGGCTCCCACCCAGTGCCCTCCCCCATGGGCGAGTCCTAACTGCTGCTGTGTTCCAGGGCAGAGGGTCAGAGTGAGGTTTCACGTTGTCGTTTTATTTGCACTTTATTGGCGTTTCATGAATCGGTCAGTTCAAGTCAACAATTCTTGAGTGCCTACATTGTACTGGGCACACTGGCAGGGGCAGAAACAAATAAAGAAACCATGATCTTTGTCTCCAGGTTTGAACCTAGAGATCAGATTGGCTCCATGGAAACCCTGAGGAGACAGGGGCAGATGCAGTGGACCCAAGGACTATGTTTGGAGTATCTGAGGATCAAGAAATTTGGGTCCTGGGCAGGGCTTGTTTCTTCTTCTCTATAACACCCCTTTCTTCCTACAGAGCACTATCTGAAGAAGAAATAGGATCCACCTTTCTGGTTGAATCCTGGGGCATTATACATTTTCCCAAGAGAGAACAGAATAGATGTGTCCTCAGCATAATTAAAAAATTTACTTAGGTATTTTTCTGTACCTAATTTGAAAAATGTTGATTTATAACTAAGTACATAACTCTTTTCACCATTCTAGTGAGACCCTGACTAATATGAAATATCTAAGTGGTTTCCGTAGCTACAGTAAGGCCAACGTGTGATAACTTTGTCGATTACAGTGACTCACTAGTCACTGCAATTTGGCACTTGAACCTCAGTAGTATCACTTAAATAAATGATGTTGTTGAAGTGTGTATTTTGGTTTTGACATAGATTCTGAGGTTCTTGGCCTCGCTGAGTTCCTCATGGTGATTGAAATATTGAGGAGTTGCTCTCAGAAAAGGCAGCCTATGCCTTTAGTTGGACAATAGATTTGGTTAGGAAGTCACTAATTGACCAAAGCAGTCATTTCAAACAATTGTTTTAATTGATTTTAAATTCAAAATCTCTTCCTGCTATCTAAAAATATTGTTTATTCAGAGTTTAAAAAGTCACTTTTATATTTAAAAATATCCAAATACTATATCTAGTCCTGTAGATATGAAATGTTTAGAGATAAACTATACACACGTACATAAATAGGAATATCTGGATATTTTGTGTTTGTAGGAATTACCACCCTCCTAGACATCCTATCTCCTTTTACTCTATTCTAATTCTTTCAGGTGTGAGGAGTTCTTTGTTCACATAACTACTACCAGGAGGACAAAGCCTCAGCCTGGGCGTCTCAGACCCAGTGAGCAGCCTCACTTTTCAGTGGGAATCACAGTGGCGACTCACGGGCACCCATGACGTGCCAGCATAAGATAACAATTTCTATGAGATCTTGTGTTTTATCTTAAAAGAGACACACTTTTTTTTTTTACTTTAGAACTTATCCATAGTTGTTTTTTATATAAAAATAGTATTTTAAATTACTTTTCATCAAAACTAAACTATATAGTTACGAAGCTTCAGGGATATTGGCCATGCTTTTGCTGTGTGCTTTTGAGAGCACACTGGTGCCTGGTTCAGTGTGCCTGGTTCCGGAAGTCGTGTCCACTTGAGTCTGAGCAGGGATTAGTGTCATCTGAGAGCAGGGGAAGGGAAGGGGAGCTGGCAGGAGAGGAGCTGGGTCAGGACTTTCAAATGCAAGTGCCCACAGGGTGCCAGGCAGGGGAAGGTGGCACAGGGGGTGGTCGCAGTGTCCCGGATTTGGGGGAGGCTGGCCCCTGGAGGAAGAGGGCTTCTCTCTCAGGATGAGCTGCTGGAGCCCACTGCCACCCCGTGGCGAGTGAGCCTGGGTCTGCCGGATGGCATGATTTGTTTTTAAAGAATGGAAAATCTAGGGTGGTTATAAGAAATATTATGTCAGTTTGGGGAGTGATCGGGAAAACAGAAGCCACTTTACGTGAGAGAAGTTCAGGTCTATACCATTTCAGAAGGATGGGAGTGGAGGAAATTCTCACAGACCCGACAGTTCTTCATCTTTGATACCAAGGTTCATGCAGGCTCCCTTGACCGATCTTTGACCCCTTGAGAACCACTACCTTTCTCTCCGTTGGCAGCACCCATGCTCCAGGAGCTAGAGGAAGCCACTGTCCACTGTCTCTGCAGCCCTGGATTGAGTACTTCCCAGGGGCCTGAGGGAGGCTGCTGAGACCGTTATGTTGCCCTCTGAGCTGTCTGTCCAATACGTTTGCAGGTGCCCTGGAGCATCGCAGCTTCTCGTGCCTTCTCTCTCTGTGTGCGGTGCCTCTCCTGGCAGAGTCTCACACAGAGGCACGTGAGGAGGTAACTCTGGGCAGAGCAGCCCTGGCTTCCCCTTGTTGTTCAGAGCGGACCTTAGGTAGGGGTGGCAGTGATGCCAAATGGGCCACAGATGATCCAGCCAACTCCCGGACTTCGTGTTTTGGCAAATAATTCAAATTCAAAACACTGTGCCGGCAAACGCTGTGTTCCAGAGAAAGCATATGCATAGAATGGTGACCTTCCTATTTTCTTGTTACACAGTAGGATATTTTTGTAGGAGAGGAAACGGAATGAAGATTGACCTTTTCAGACATTGTATGTGTGGGTTTGCTAGGACAGTGGTGCGGAAGGCCGGAGTCCCTGGAAGTGAAGGATTCTGGCTCTCCCTGGTCTCCTTTCCCTCCACCTGCTGGAGCAGGAAGGAGCCCAGTGTCAGTACTCACGTTATCAGAACGGTAACTTTGTTTTCACTCTAACCATCAACACTTTTTCTTATGATTTTTAAAAAATGACTTGTTTCACTTTAAAGCTTCAATCAAACCCAATTAGAAATCTTAGCAACAGAGACACAAGACAAGAAGCACTAGTAAGGTTTCGGCAACTCATCTTTATCAGGAATTGACAGATGCATACAAATTTTTCTTTCCTGGTATTAAATTTGTTTTTTTCCATTTATGAAGTAAAGCCCTGCTCCCTGGCCACACACCTGTCAAATAAATTGCCAGAGCACGGGCCCACTAAAGTACATGCCTAGTACAGTGGTTTTCATCTCACAGGCACTCAGTAATGCTGTTAAGCTCAGCAAACCTCTGGCCTGCAAAGCTTTTGACCCTCCTTCAAGAATCATGTGGGCCACAAGATACTAATGACACCTTCACCTGCTCCTGTGTGAGGTCGTGGGCTCCGAGGAGTTGTGGAGATGTGGTCCGTGTTATTACTGCTTCCCTGGCACGATGCCACCTTTTCTCAGGTCCCTAGAGGCGGGGCACCTCTGGCATTGCAGACATGGTGGGCAGGGGCATCATCCCACCTCTGTGGGGCTGTGCTTGGTCCGAGGAGAGGGTAGCCTGTTCTGTTGAAAATCTCTTGGAAAGGGTTCTTGTGCAGGAAAAAAAATCCACATGACTATGTAACACTTCTGCTGGTGATACTTCTTACTGACGTGTTGGAAGCAGCAGGGCACAGTGGAAAGAACACTGTCTTCAACTTGCTAGTCCTGCGCTTCTCGTCACTTAGCAGCTATGATGTGACATGAACACTCTGCATCTCAACCTGCATCAAAAGGGGACTTTGCTTGGGGTGGAGGCTGCATGACGTGGTGGGCAGCTGGTGGTTTATTGAGTTGTATACTTGAAACCTGTATGGTTATGCGAACGAATGTCATCCCGATAAAATCAATTATTAAACTAACTAGCTAACAGACAAGCAAAACAAAAACAGACCAGCCTCACAGGGTTGTCATGAGAATAAAATTAGATAACTTATGTGAAGACATGTTTTAAACTAAAATGAAATGTCACTTATTACTCTTGCACTTCTGTTATACAACTTTTTCTGGTTAGCACTTTGATTGTGTTAAGATGTTTTTCCCTTCTGAAATTCTGCCTATTTTCCAGAATCAAAATATTATCATTTGTATTTGAGGCTACACATCTGAATGTGTATGGTGAATATGAGTATTCTTTATTTATTTTATTTTTTGTGGCAGAGACAGAGAGTCAGAGAGAGGGACAGATAGGGACAGACAGGAAGGAAGAGAGATGAGAAACATCAATTCTTTGTTGTGGTTCCTTAGTTGTTCATTGATTGATTTCTCATATGTGCCTTGACTGGGGGACTACAGCAGACTGAGTGACCCCTTGCTCGAGCCAGTGACCTTGGGTTCACGTCAAACCAGATGAGCCCGTGCTCAAGCTGGCAACCTCCGGGTTCGAACCTGGGTCCTCCACATCCCAGTCTGACACTCTATCCACTGCACCACTGCCTGGTCAGGCTGAATATGGGTATTCTGTTCTACATTTTTCCTTGAACAAATGCAGATTACACTCATACACTGGACATGGTGTTTCAATGTGAACATTATAGAATTTATTTCAGTGGCAAAGTAATGACCACAAGTTTTCAAGTAAGTTATTATAATAAATACTAGTGAATGTGAATTTTTTGGCTTGTTTTTGTGGAACCCAGGTGACTTTGATTTTCTCCCAGATCTACTCTACTTGTGGATTAAATCAGAACAAGTTAATATAAAGGCTCTGAATTTAGTAATGTGTATTGTATATTGGAAGCCACTGTTAAACTACAAATGTGCATCTGGATTTACACCACTTTGCAGAAACTCAGAGAGAAGCTTTGTGTTTTTTGTTTGTTTGTTTTATTTTGCTTCTGACTTCATTATTAACTTTCCTCTGGCTGGATAGCAAAGTTGGTTAGAGTGTCGTCTGGATACACCAGGGTTACAGGTTCAGTCCCTGGTCAGGACACATACAGGAGTCAATTAATGAATGCATGACTAAATGGAACAACAAATTGATGTTTCTGTCTCTCCCTCTTTCTTTTAATATCTCTCTCTCTAAAATTAGTAAATTTTAAAAAGTTAAAAATATTAACTTTTATAATTAAATGATACTTCTAGCCCCTCTCATCCAAACAAAAATTACCTTATGATTTATCTAAGTATAATGTGAAATCAAAGGGATTTTTAATGACTTCCCCACAAATTAGGCAGGGCCAGGGTTTTAAATTCACTAATATGAAGCTTGAGTCTCTATAATTTTGTATATCCAATAATGGCATTGTTCAGAAGACTATGAAAATTATCTACTGACTATAGCCCAATAAATCACATAACATTGTACATAAAATTTTACAGATTTATTTAGAAAAAAAAAACCTAACTCTACTAGGTTTTTGATGTTTTACTTTGGAGAAGCAGAAAGAAAATTCTCTTACCCACTAGATTCTTATATATAATTTAATTCAAATACTTAAATTTTATCTGTTTATTTTTAGTTTATTGTTTCCTTCCCAGAATTCCAGAAAGCTGGTGATATAATAAAATCTCCTGGCACATTTTTTTTCATATTTTGAGATCAAAGCAAGTTTATGACAATATTTTGGCAGTCTAATAATAATAGCAGCCGTGGCTGGTTGGCTCAGTGGATAGAGTGCCAGCCAGGAGTGTGGACGTCCTGGGTTTGATTCCCCATTAGGGCACACAGGAGAGGCGACCCTCTGCTTCTGTCCCCCTCCTCTTCCCCCCTTTTCTCCTTCTTGCCTTCCTGCAGCCAGGGGCTCAGTTGGTCCGAGTGTCAGCCCAAGGTGTTGAGGATAGCTCAGTTGATTTGAGCATCAGCACCAGATAGGGGTTGCTGGGTGGATCCCAGTCCAGGCACATGCAGGAGACTGTTTCACTATCTCCCTTTCTCTCACTTAAAAGAAAAATAAAATAATAGCAAACACCTTCGCTTGTTTGTGTGACAGGCTACAGATAGTTCTAAGACCTTCACTTTATTTAAGCCTCATAACTGCCCTAGGATGCAACCTAGTCATGTGCTCCTCTTCTCTACCTTTAGAAATATAGTCTATCATTAAAGTAACCAGATAGTAGTATTTTTATTTATTCCCCCCCCCCCCTCCAAAGGGCATATGAAGTTACAACAATTGAGTTCAGAGGACAAACCCTAGGGAGATCCATCAAAAAGGGTTTTTGACAAACTGGACGTTTGCCTGATTCCCAGAAAGAACTCTCTCCTGGGGGTCTGTCTTCTCAGGGCTCAGGACACTCCCTGAGATGGTTTCTGAGCAGCATTACATCATCCTTTCCAGTCCCTGGGACCTGCAGCTTGTCCTGGAGCAGTATTTAGAAGTGGCTCACCAGGGAAGCTATTCCTAAGCCATTTCTCCCCCACCCCACCACACCACACCCCACCCCACGCCAGGTTTCTGGGAAAGCTCCATGAGTGTTGCTTCTAAGTTTATGGTGAAGGCATCCCTTCCACTCACCCTCCTTACACTTCACACATGAAAGGGATGGAGCTTCAATAGGGCCCCTTGGCAGGATAAAAAAATGCCTGCAGTGTGAGTTTTGTCCTAAAGCTGCGTTTTTCAGATATGTTTAGGCAAGATGACCAAAGATGTTTTAGAACTTTGTTTATGAATTACTTTTTCTCTCAGGTGCCAAAAAAAATGAAACTAAAACTTTTCAAATAAACAGAAGGTTTTGGTGCTTTTCAGAAGCTCTTGAAAGGACCTGATGTGTCAGATAAGCACCCGGCAGAGGGACTGGGTATTCAGGATGTATGTGGTCCATTAGGGTCACTGGGGCTTCCAGCCGAACCTTGCCTGGCCAGAGAATCAATCTAAATGCATCGCTGGTTATTGTCCAACATCAACTTGCTTATATTGTATATATAACACAGGGGGTTTTTTGCAGACAGGGAGCCTTACAGTTAAACCTCAAGGGGTGCTGGCATTCAGTGAAAGACTCCTGGGTTCAGGTTGTCTCAGGACGTGCAATGCTGGGAGACTGCTTTATAACGGCTTTCAGATTCTGTGGGACCGTGTGGGTCAGACTCAAGCACTGTGGATGATTATATACATTTTGTAAAACCTCACACTGCGTTTTCAAAGAGACTAAGAAGTGAAGAGAATGAGATAAACCTGTGCTAGAGACAAATGGCAAGCGGAGGCTCTACGACAGAGGTCCCCAAACTTTTTACACAGGGGCCCAGTTCACTGTCCCTCAGACCATTAGAGGGCTGAACTATAAAAAAAAAACTATGAACAAATTCCTATGCACACTGCACATATCTTATTTTAAAGTAAAAAAAACAAGAACAAATACAATATTTAAAATAAAGAACAAGTAAATTTAAATCAACAAACTGACCAGTATTTCAATGGGAACTACGGGCCTGCTTTTGGCTAATGAGATGGTCAATGTCTGGTTCCATATTTGTCACTGCTAGCTGTAACAAGTGATATGACGCACTTCCGGAGCCGTGATGCGTGCATTCCGTGTCACCGGAAGTAGTACTGGACGTGAGCAACGCCGTGCTTTGCGACGCCTCTCACTGACCACCAATGAAAGAGGTGCCCCTTCCGGAAGTGCAGTGAGGGCCGGATAAATGGCCTCAGGGGGCCGCATGCGGCCCGCGGGCCGTAGTTTGGGGACCCCTGCTCTAAGAGGAGAGGTGTGCTGTGACGATGATGGGACATCCTGAATGAGCTTCTGAGTCAAGCTATTGATCACACATCCCTACAACATTTTTAAAACGGGGCATATTTTTTTTTATCTATTTAAAGTAGCTGAGTTTCTGTCTGGTCCACAGGCTAGAAGAAGTCTGATCTTTAAGTTCTCTGCCACCCAGACATTGTCAGAAAGGATGACAGTCTATTTTGGTTGGTATGTTTTGGGTCAGAACTATAGTTTTTATATAGTTGCTAGTTTCAGAAACAAACAAACAAAAAAGTCTTGATTAAAGAAAGAGGGAGATTTATTGGCACTTCCTCAATATGGCAAGGCCTGGGGTCCAAATCTCACTTCTTTTTCTCCATTTCCTGGCACTACTTTCTTCTGTATTATCATTCTTAGTCAAGCTGTGTCTTGCCAAATGATGGTGAGTGTTGGTTCTATGCTAATAAACTTAGAACTCTTGATGCCCATGAGAAAACTGTGTTCCACTTAGACTTGGGGAGGTTTGTGGAGAGTCAGAACCAAATCCAGATCCTATGGGATTTTCCTAGACTCCTGGGAATGCCTTGATCGTTAAATAGTTTCCAAAATTGTATATACAGATGGAAATCCAGCCTCTACATAGTGAACTCAAGAGTTCACTATGGCCACCTGAGGTTAAGTTCGTCCTCTCTACCCACCTCTGCATGACCCTGGTGTTTCCAAGGCATTTGTTTGAGCATTACAGAAGTAAAAATGAGGTGAGCAATGACCCTGGAAAGAATCAAAAGGAGGCATCATGGTGTATAAGGAAACACCTTTAGATAAGATATAAGTTGAAATTTTCATTGGGCAGGACAGATATTTAAAATGTTGTCCTTGGCATTTATGATGGAACCTGGCTAAGTTCCAGCCAGCTAGATCATCTAAATCATCCCTTTAGTTTCAATGACATTTGACTATTACATGAATATGTTTGTGATAATTAATTTCACTTTTTAAAAAGCATTCAAATGGAAGGAAAAATAAAAAGGAATAATTATTTGGAACATTGATTATTTTAGCAAGAAAATCAAATGATTGTGCATTTAGGGCAATGAGTGTATTCAATTAAAACTCTCATTCTTTTTGAATAATTATGGAAACTCTCAAGTCTAAATTTTTAAATCTTCCTTGCAAAACAAGATGCAACTTCATGTTAAATGTAACGATGCTTCAATTTTCCATTTTATCCATATTTATTAGAAGCTTTAAAAATACTGTTAATTTTCTTACTATAAAAATTATTAAAAGGTTTTTATGATAAAAGAAATCATAAACAAAATATAAGACTGATATATACCAGCAGAAAACATTTGTAGTATATTTAACAAAGCTTTGTTCTCTAGAATACGTATATAAAACAGTATAACAATTCTTCTGGGTAAAAGATAGCCTATAAAAAATAGGAAATGATATTGATCAACTTACAAAAGAAGAAGTACAAATTACCAATAAGTTATAGAAAAATAAAATCAAATTCATTAGTAATAAAAATAGAAATTAAAATGATAAGATTCTACACCTGGGGTCGGGAATCTTTTTGGCTGAGAGAGCCATGAACACCACATATTTTAAAATGTAATTCCGCCCTGGCCGGTTGGCTCAGCGGTAGAGTGTCGGCCTAGCGTGCGGAGGACCCGGGTTCGATTCCCGGCCAGGGCACACAGGAGAAGCACCCATTTGCTTCTCCACCCCTCCGCCGCGCTTTCCCTCTCTGTCTCTCTCTTCCCCTCCCGCAGCCGAGGCTCCATTGGAGCAAAGATGGCCCGGGCGCTGGGGATGGCTCTGTGGCCTCTGCCCCAGGCGCTAGAGTGGCTCTGGTCGCAACATGGCGACGCCCAGGATGGGCAGAGCATCGCCCCCTGGTGGGCAGAGCGTCGCCCCTGGTGGGCGTGCTGGGTGGATCCCGGTCGGGCGCATGCGGGAGTCTGTCTGTCTCTCCCTGTTTCCAGCTTCAGAAAAATGAAAAAAAAAAAAAAAAAAAAATGTAATTCCATGAAAGCCATACAATGACCCGTGTACATTACACATTATCCAATAAAAATTTGGTGTTGTCCAGGAGGACAGCTGTGATTGGCTCCAGCCACCCACAACCGTGAACATGAGTGGTAGGAAATGAATGGATTGTAATACATAAGAATGTTTTATATTTTTAACGTTATTATTTTTTTTATTACAAATTTGCCTGCGAGCCAGATGCAGCCATCAAAAGAGCCACATCTGGCTCATGAGCCATAGGTTCCCGACCCCTGTTCTATACCTTGCCTCTTGGAAAATAAATGGCAAACTCAATGAACTGATTTGGTTGCAGAGGGTACACTTAACAAGGAATTTTTATGTAGAGTATGTTTTTCAACTTTTATGGAGAAAGGGGGGTATTTACTGAAAATTTGAATATGCTCATTTTATCTTCCAGTAAGATGTTAACCTATAGTAATATTGGCACAAATGAGCAGAGATGTGTAAAGAATGTTGAATGCAGGCCTGAAACCTAAAGTCCAGTCTAGGGGATTGGTTACATAAATCATGGTATCTATGGAAACTGCAGTATTTTAAGAAATGTATATAATACCTATGAATGTCCTGGCATAATAAATAGATTGTTTATTTTAAAAAGCAAGTTATAGAATGTCATCAATAATATACTCTTACTTTTGTAAAAAGGAAATAGATTTGGAAGAATGCACACTAAAAGTTAAGAATGAATACTTGAGAAGAATGAAATTCAAAGTAGAGGGTGGAGTGGGTGGAGTTTTTTTTCAATGAATTTTTTAATATTTGGAATTTTTATAAAAGAGCATTTATTACTTTATTAGAAAAAGAGTTAAAAATTGGACAATAAAGAAACATAACGAATCCTACCTAGCCTGTTGGCTCAGTGGATAGAGCACCAGCCCAGCATATGGACGTCCCAGGTTCGATTCCTGGTCAAGGCATGCAAGATGAGCAACTATCTGCTTCTCTTCCCTTCTCTCTCCCCCTTCTCTCCTCTTTCCCTCCCACAACCAGTGGCTTGGTTGGTCTGAGTGTCAGCCCTGGGCACTGAGGACAGCTCAGTTGATCCCACTGAGCCTAAGGCGCTAAAACCAGCTCGACCGATTTGATTATCAGTCCCAGACAGGGTTGCTGAGTGGATCCTGGTCAGGGCACATGTAGAAGTCTGTTTCACTATCTCCCCTTTTCTTACCTAAGAAAAAGAGAAACAGAAAAAAGGTCACCCATAATTTCACCACCTACATGTAATCATCTTTAACATTTTGGAATAATATTCTCATATTATCATAGGATGGGCAAAAGTCAGTTAATAATAATAAATAATATAATAATAAATATAATACAAGAATAAACTATATTGTGTGTACTCACAACAGTGAACCTATGTGTGCCCCACCCCTGGATATATTTTCACGTCTGCGCATGTAGTTTGACTTCAGATTTTTTCCTTGTGATGCTGGTGGCCGCTGTCAAGGCCAGGCAGGCCTACATTGGATTTGGGCAGATGGTAGAAAAACTGCAGAGCTAGAAGGTGTTGGGCCATACCTGTTTAATAAAGTCTCACAACAGTGGGACAAGCACACAGGCAGGGGAAACTGCCTCTTGGGCAAACAAACAGCCAAATGGCCCCTCACAGTGGCGGGCAGGCAATCCACGCATCCACAGTCCCCCGAGTGCAAGCACCCACAGCCTTATACAAGTCATACACAGTGGGCGCTGCTATATGCTCACGCACTAATCAGGCCAAAGGCTTGCAGCTGGTAAACCAGCAAGCAAGCCTAACACAGCTGCCCCACACTATCCCAGAGTAACATCATAATTAATTTAATCGTTCCATATTGTTGGATAGTAAGTTGTTTCTAATTTTTGTCTTACAAATAATGCTGAGATTAACATACTGATACATAAATCTATGCTTGTGTCTCTGATTATTTCCATAAAGTAAATTCCTAGAATTAAGTTTACTGGATTAAACTATCCTGCTCACAAAAATTAGGAGATAATTTCAAAATGAATATGAAATGATAAAATATCCCCTAATTTTTGTGAGCAGTATATAGATAGATAGATATGAGCATTTGTTTAATTACTAGTTCATGTTTATAGTTATAATTAGTGTATTTTAATTTCAAAAATCATACATGACATTCAGGTCAAAGATAAAAGGCTCACATTTTCCCTGTGTTACCAACATGTAGCATTTTAATTAAGGGCAAAACACAGGAGTCTACAGATATCTTCAGAAAACATCCAAGTGGGCAGACTTTCTGCCCTAGGAGAATATTCCTCTCGCAGGGGTCCCTAAACTTTTTACAAAGGAGGCCAGTTCACTGTCCCTCAGACCGTTGGGGGGCCGCCACATACAGTGCTCCTCTCACTGACCTCCAGTGAAAGAGGTGCCCCTTTCCGGAATGTGCGGCGGGAGCTGTATAAATGGTTTCAGGTGGCCACATGCGGCCCGCGGGCCGTAGTTTGGGGATGCCTGCTACCGTGAAACAGTATATCTGAGCAAAATCAATCATTTAGCAACAAAATAATCTTTCTCATGGGTAAACAGAGGTATTCCTACTGTAAGAATGGAGGCAGTTTATGTTAAAATGAGCTGAAGTGGGGTTGGCAATGAAGCTTAATGAGCAGAGAGGAGAGGTCTGTGGTGACGACTGATTTGGTGGTGGGGTGGCTGTTTTCTCCTTAAACAGCTTTTGCTCTCCTCACACCGTGAACCAGCCTGGCCGAGCGCTGCGCTCTCTCATCCGAGGGCCCCCAGCTCAGGTCTGGCTCCGCATTACATTCTGGATGCCATCCCTCGCTGTCTGGCTCGGCAACCTTTTCTGCAAGGGCGGAACACTGAATACCTCTGGCTTTGCACACCACGCAGGCTCTGTCGCAGGTACCTCTCCGCTGTCCTAGCAAAGAGCAGCTGCAGACTGTTGTCAAGAACGAGTGTGGCTGGCTGTGCTGCCATAAAAGTGTATGCATGGACAACTGAAATTTTCACGTTTTATGAAATAGTCTTCTTTTGACTTTTCCCCGGTGATTTAAAAATGTAAACACCATTTTTAGCTTGGGGACAGGATTTGGCCCACAGGATGGAGTTTGGTGTCACCTGTCACAGAAAATGGAGAGAAAGCGATTCCCAGGAAAGGATGAAACTGCCTCATAAACAAAAGAAACCTCTCGCGCTGAAGGCAGATTTAACTCATTAGCTATTTTTGTCTGACAGCGTCCTAGCGGAAGCACCATGTTGACTTTAGGTGTTTAAATCTTTCTTGGACAAAGCGAGTAAAAACCCAACTCCAGCTCGCAGCTCCTGCGCTGGGTCTTGGTGGGCGGGCAGAGAGGCAAGCTTCCAGTTCAGCTGGCAGTTTCAAGATAGGAAGCGCAGAGGACAGATTTTTCCTATGTTGGTCTGTTCTTCCTGCGTGACACAGGTGACACATTGTCCCTGCCTCTTTTCCCGAGTCTTCAGGTGAACTTCGTTTGGAGGACAAGAGGTGGAGAGGGTGTGGTGAAGGACAGGAAAGAAAGCATCAGTCTGAGAAGTTACATTTCAAAGGTCGTCCACTTCCTGTTTCCCTGGGAAATTCTTACTGAAAAGAACTAGACATGGCCACATAGTTCGCTCAAGTCAAGTTTTCTTCATTTTCTAGATGAGGAAATTGAAATACAGAACCGGTGGTATGTGTGTATCTCAGGGTGCCCGTTCCTTTGGTGGCGGAGCCGGGCTGGACCCCAGAATTCAGGCTCCGGTGTTCGGTGTTCCTGCCTCGAACCTCTCCTAATTTGGACAGGGTTCAACATTCAAAATGAAGCAAATATCACAGAAGCCAATGAAATGGTATTTGATGGCAGGACTGAAACGTAGTGCCCGGAGCCCATGGGGTTTGTTTGCTAGACAGGTGCGGCCCCTCTCCTGTGGCTGCGTCACCTGGGCCACACACCGTGACAGGCAGGAGCTTGGCCGGTGCCTCAGACACTGATTCACTTCTCGGGGGATCTGCCACAGCCCAGGTGCCTTGGGGATCAACACAAGGGGCCCAGGTTGGTTTGCTGGCTTAGAGAATATGCACCATTTTAGGACAAGTCCCCTTTCTTCTGGTCCTTCATGTCTGGAGTTGAGCAAGGGAATGCTGGGTCAAAGCGCCGTGGCCCCAGTGGTCTTTCATTCAGCATAAAAACAAGAAAGGCTTTTCAGTGTTGAATTTGGAAGGATTGACGTTTCTCCCTCACGGCATCTGAGTTTAATTTATAGTCTTCTCCTTCAACTAACTACAAATAAACTAAAGTTCTTACTGAGCAGATGGACCCGAGTATTATTTTTGGAAGTCATGGGGGCCAGTAAAGGGAAAAGGAGACTGATTCATCTCTATCGCTCCCTTAATCTACAGCAAGGGCTTTAAGACTTTTAGACCAAATCTTCCAGATCGGTTGACATCCTGATTTAGGATCCGGCTATTATATGAAAGGGGGTTAATGTTGAGGTTATTAACTTTTACTAACTATACAACAGGATATGCCTATTTTTTTTTCACTTCTATTTGATTCTTACTTGATATAAATAAAATAATTTTCACTAGTGTTATATGAGTTCTGTTTTCCGTATTGTTCAGAAATATCTTTGGTCACATATTGAATTAATTTTAAAATGGAAGAGGAACAAAGGTGTGTGGGATGGGATGGGGTAAACAGGGTGCAGAGCTGATACTGACCTGGGATCTCAGTTAACTCTGACCTGGGACAAGTCACTGCGCTTCACTGAATATCAAATTCCTCCCTTTTATAATGCAAGCCGCTTAGTTTAAACACTCTGTGATTCCACAGCGTGGAGTTAGGGCATTTTTCTTTGTAAGTAGTTTGTATTTCCTGTCATGGAGAGGAAGGAGATTATTTTTTTCTCACTGGACCCAGGAGCAAAGGGAAGGAGGCCAATGTCTAGACTTCAGCTCCTGGGGCTGATTAGGTTTATACTTTGATTTGTGATCTTGGAGGGAACAGGCATGGCTGCTCTCCCCTGAGTCTCCACAGTGAGCAGCCATTTAACCCACTCCACACAGCAGGCTCTGACCAGAGCCTCTCTCCTGCTCAGGAGCACACAGCCAGTGTCTCCTCGGCACGGACAGAAGTCGCTCTGTGGAGGGATGAGCATGGCAGTGGGTGAGGCCCCAACCAGTCCCCTGAAGCCCCCACGTGATGCCCACAGGGTTCACACTAAAAGGGGGCTGCCTTCTGGTGAGCTGACGGAGCTCCTGAGGCAGTTTTCAGTGAAGCCATCTCTGTGGTGCTTCACATGACGTTTTATTAAGTGCTTCTAAATTTGCAGACTAATGTTTATGAAGAAGAGACGTTTTTATGAGAACTGAAAGAGAAAACCAGGCAATGTTTAAAAATATTTTATAATTTATGTAGAATAATGATCTCTTCATCCAGCTTCTGTTTTCCTTTCTTATTTAGAATCAGCACAGAAATATTGAGAACGAATGTCTGCACTTTATTAGGGAAGCGAAGGAACAGCTTGAGTTGGGCAGGAAGGATAGGGGTGCCTGTTTTCAGAAGGAGAATGGCAGGTTCTCAGCATCTGCAGAAATAAATTGATTTTGGAGTGTTGCTGGAATGGGGCTGTTACCTCCAGGCACTTATACCTGAGTTTCCTGTACTTTGACACTGAGTCTTTAAGAGCATGAATTTTCTTCATCTATGGAGGCAGCTCTAAAACACATAGTAGAAAAGTCATCAATTTGGAGTCAAAGGCTTGGGTTTGACTCCTCCTGTAACACTACTTTCTCTCTTTGTGACTTTATGAAAGTTACTTCACAACAGTCATTCATTTTATTTTATTTTATTTTGTTTTGTTTTCTCTTCCCTCCCCTCCCCTCCCCTCCCCTCCCCTCTCCTTTCCTTTCCATTCCTTCCCTTTCCCTCCCTTCCTTCCTCCCTCCCTCCCTCCCTCCCTCCCTTCCTCCCTCTCTCTCTCTCTCTCTCTCTCTCTCTCTTTCTTTCTTTCTTTCTCTCATTCATTTCTTTCTTTTTTATTCATACGCCAGAACAATATTCTGTCCATTATTCTGTCCATTGAGCCAACCAGCCAAGGTGCCATAAATTTTTCAATTGTAAAATTTTAGTAATAAATAGTTTCTCTAGTGATTTGGGGCAGTTAACTATTGTATGCATGTGAAAGGTTGGACACAAAAGAACTTCTCAAATTATTAGAGTGGAAAAGTTGAATTCTTATAGCCTGATAATTCAGTAGACTTATACTACTGTTTATTTAACATTCTGTCACTTAATACCCATTTCCTGAGTGTTTACATTGCGCTAGGCTTTGTGCCAGGTGCTGACAGTATGGAGGTGAACAAATATGATATATTATTTGCCTTCATGGTACTTACAGTCAGAGAGAAGCCTTTTATTTAGCCCTGTAGTGCTAAAGATTTAAAAATGTAAAGTTCTCGTTAAGGTAGTTCTAGGTATTGAGTGAATAGATTTGATACTGTGAGAAATCCATTTTTTTGGCATCTCCCCAGAATTACCAAAGGGAGAATTTTATAGAAGAGACTATGAGATGCCGCAAACTTAAATTGACCATCATTTTTTTATTACAACATCCAAACAAACCTATTTTCTTCTGGGTGGTTTTATCTTGTCTTCATATTCGATTACTGTTTGTTCATTAAATTATATACAGTAAAACGAAGTGATTTTTAGGATTGTTTCAACATCTTCGTATTGGATCAACATTGTTTTCTAAGGAGGGTTTGGTCGGGTACCAGCGTTAGTGGGGTGGGGGAGGGCTGTTGCCCCGAAATGGTGGTTCTACTTTATTCAGGGCTTATAACAACTCTGGAAGTGACGAGTAACTTCAGACCAGACAGAAAGGATACTGTTTTCCTCCAGGTTACTTAACAATCTACTCTTTATTAGTATCCCTGCTAATTAAAGCTCTGTATCATTGCTAATTAAAGTTACTGAAATTAGAATTTTTTTCCAGAAATTATTCTCTAGTTTGAAAATCTGGAAACCTGGAAACCAAATAGCCCAGACCTCAAAAACATTAAATATTTTAAGCTCTTAGAATTGTCAAGCCTTAGGGTAAGTAAGAATTGTATGGTTTTAATGTACACCTTAGACAGGGGTCCCCAAACTTTTTACACAGGGGGCCAGTTCACCGTTCCTCAGACCCCGTGGGCCATAGTTTGGGAACACCTGCCTTAGACAAATATTATCAATTTTTTTTTTCTGAGAACAGGTTTTAGCAGGAAAAGGCCAGAGAAAATGTGTGATTTGCTGCGTGTTCAAAGGACAGGCGCGTGGGTGTTGTGAGGTTGGGCAAGGCGCAGGCAGGAGCTTTATGCTCAGCAGTTTTCTCAGTTCCCGCCCTGATTCCGTAGGCTCAGTTAGTAAAAGGCAAGGACTGAACCCATTTGTGAATCTCTTCCCCTATAATCCTTTTTATTCAAATTTCTTCAAGATCCAATATGGATAAATTGTATTTATAGTTCTGAGTGATGATTACTTTTATTATTTTTATTTCTCCTTATTCAAGCTTTTATCATATGAATTTGGATATCACTTCCGTTATATGTTAATAAAATTACATATTAGTAAATATTTATCGACAGCATGATTTCAAATGGATGAACAGTAATCCATAATATAGATTTTTCTTAATATTTTTATCCATTTTCCTATTGTTATTTCCCATTCTTTGCTTTGGTCAATAGTGCTTGAGATGATGTGTTTTTTGATCTTGGACCAGAATATGCTCTATTATTCTCCATCTTCAAATGTCTTTCTATAGTCAACGTACCAGATAAAAGCTGCTTTTTTGGTTACCTTTCTGAGTGATAAGCCTGCAACAAAGACATATTAGCCACACTCTCCAAAAGGTCTTTCTGTGGCAAACTGGCTATGTTTCACTGACAGCGTGGGGAAACCCACTGGTGTTCCCATTACTGAACTGGGTCTCAGGGCTGCTCTGCTTTAGGAGGCTGTTGAAGTGATAAGTATTGTGTCTGGCTGGTCACTTTGACAAGAAAGACTTGCTTTGTGCTCTTGAATTAGGGCTACTGTCTTTGGGAACTGGCGTACTTTCACTAACCCTGATGCTGAGAGCTGAATCAAGGATTGGCCATCTCCAGATTTTTATCCCAGTGCCAGGAGAAGATTTCCAATAATAACAACATGATTGAAAGCAAGCACATTTGTAGTGCTTATGACAGGCCACCCATTTCTCGGTATGTTCACATCTTTTTAACTCTTCCCTCGTCACCTATGAAACACATATCCGTCTTATTCCTACATTATAGATGAGATAACAAGACCAGAAAGATTCATGCTGAATGAGTTATTGCTAAATGACTTGTTAGTGCAATCATCCTTGTCATTAAATAAGTTTTCAAAATAAACATCACTTATCAATGCCAGAACTCACAACCTGCCATTTCTATCATTTTTCTCCACTATGCCAATTCACTTATTAGGGAATATTTCTTATTTAATTTTAAACAGAGGGCTAGAGAGATGACATTTCATGTATGTTAACACGGTGACCCCTGAACCCTTATATTTACGGCTTTCTTGGCAAATTTATCTTCCTTGCGCAAATGAATGGTTCTGTCTTTTAAAGGAGGCTTCACCCTGCATGGACTTTGAAAGGAAGTTGGGGATGTGGTTGTGAAACTTTGATTGGAGAGATAAAATGGTTGTCCATCTATTTTTTGCCTTGTATTTATACTTAAAGCGTATTGGGCAGTTTGCCTAGAAGTAATTGACTTCCATTGCCTTTTCCCTCCCCTTGACACCCCCACCCATTCAGTTCCGAAACAGGTTTCCGTAGTCTCTGTCGGTCCGGTCAGTGGACGTTGTAAAGCCCTCTAACTTGGTGCGTCCCACATCGAGTGCTCGCGCGTTCACTGTCATTTCAAAGCTTAAAGCCGGATAGAGATACTTATTTTTCACTTTGATTTTTACACAGCAGTTTGTGTTTCTCCCTCTCTCCCTCCCTCTCCTTACTTCCTTGCCATTTAATCTGGTAGACCAAATTGGGCAGCCGGCTTATCAGAGGTCAGAAGGAGACTTCTGCAGTCTGTTCCAGGAAAAGGGCACATTACAGATGCTGTAATGCAGAATCAATAGAAAGAAAAACCTTGGCACGCTGAGCTGGACAACAGGCACAAACAAGCAGGATTTGGCATCAGGACCACTAGCTTTTGCTTTGCCTTCCCATCCTCCCTGCTCAGAAGGGCTCTGCTGGCCGGCCAACACCTCAAGGCACATGTTAGAATTTTGCATTAAACTTTTTGTGCACTCCTTTCCCTGTGATGAGAAGAGAAATTGGAAAAACTTTGACATATTTTGTCATGATTTTATGATGCCTCATAAGACCATAATTTATGAGGTCAATAGGTTTTCTTCATAAGACTGAAAACACTATGGATTTCTGTCAGAGCCCACACTGTGGCTGTGGAGAGGGGCTGAGGCAGGACACACTCTTTGAACAGAGCTGGGAGAGATCTGTGTGGGAAGCACAGCTCATCTCCCAGGCCCTGTAGACCAGGAAAAGAAAGGCTCTTTTTTTGTCCTATGAGAACTTTGGTAAAGCACTCGTTGACCATATAGAACATTTGAGATGTAGCCTCTGCTGGACAACATCGGACAATTGTGATGAACGCTATAGGGATTTGACAAGGTGACTAGAATACAGTTCATCTTCCCAAACACTAGTTGATGGTTATTATTCTTCAGAAAAGGAATGACTCACCCGACCCCTATCTTTTGGTTACACAAGCTTGTCTCTTGAGACAAATTTTAAGTTTGAGCAACCAAATTACTGTACACATTATTCTCAGAGTCCTGGGATGGGAAGGCAGCTTGGGGTGCTATGAATGAAGGAAGGCCATCAGTAATTCAGTACAGAGGCAGCAGTCACCACTGCTGAGGATCTTTATTTTTTGGTGAAGTGAATGAATTATTGAACTCAGTTGTCTTTTCTGTTGAAAAGGTTCAATTACACATTGTGTTTTAGCTCAATTCAACAAGTTTTTAAGTCTTACTAGGTAGGTCTTCAGTGTATTTTGTGAAGCATTCTATTGTCAAAGTGAGTTAAGTTAAATTAAACTCTGAGAGCTTATATGGATGATTACCAACCTTATACTCATGTAAATTACCTGAAACTCTTTGGGAAAATATAGTTGCTGTCTGAGGTGCTACTTTTGGAGATTTGGACCCAGTAGGTGTGCATGAAACTATCCAGAAGATTCTAACAGGAGGCCTGTTGTGAGGACCACTGACCAGTGAAGAGAATACACATATGTGCATGTATCATTTACATGAGGCATACCATTGCTTGCTATCATTGATTTATAAGCAGTATACCAGTGAGCAGTTTCTATAATAACTAAATCAAACTAGATGTTATTTTTATGGGCTAATTTCCACGGACAGTCCATTTCCCTGCAGTTCCTGGACTCAGTGGGGATTAGTCACTGTGTTGGATATTTTCCATTTGCTGCACCAGGTCACTGGCCATCTTTTGTGCATTGGGAGACTGCCCTGTAAAGGCTGACTTACTGTGCTTTTCTGCTCAGAGGCTTCTGGAGGGGTTAATGGGAGGTGCTGGCACAAGATCAGAAGGCAGGAGAGAGCAGACCAGTGCTGGTGGCTCTGTACTGTTCATAACACTAGATTCTTTACTATGCACGGTACCTTTTTATAATCCAGATGATACCACCGAAGACAGTCCCTTCATTACACTGTCTTTGGTTATCTGATTTGAGTGTACGCCCTGTGTTCTGCTAGGACCTTGGGTGACATAGTTTGCTTCATTTCTATCTAAGGAATGCAACATGATAAAAAAAAAAAGAGAGAGAGAGAAAAAAGAAGAAGCAATTGCTAAATTCATTATGATAAGGCTCAAAGAATAAAAAATACCAGAACAGAATAAAACCTATCTGTATAACTTAGAGTTTTCAGTATGTTAAAGTCCTCATTTCTGCACTATAGAGATGAAATATTGCTTAATTTGGGAATCCAATAACTAGAGAGAATCACAGAGAATTTTCTAGACTTCTCATTTAAGAAAATGGGCTGAAGTGCTTCATTTTGTCTAGATTTCCTCAATAGAACAATTATTTGGAGAGTATCAAAGTGGAATTTCATTATTCT
Source organism: Saccopteryx leptura (assembly GCF_036850995.1). Classification (NCBI taxonomy): domain Eukaryota; kingdom Metazoa; phylum Chordata; class Mammalia; order Chiroptera; family Emballonuridae; genus Saccopteryx; species Saccopteryx leptura. Next base: position 58,931,500 of record NC_089513.1, on the reverse strand, counting down.
GATTGACTTGGAATTCTGCTGAGCTGTGTTTATTTCAGGACCTTCTCTGGTTTAGGTCCCTGAGGAAACAGAAAGTGATAGGATATAATCTCTGCCTCTAGGTATTTACTTCTATTGAGGAGAAGAAGCAAGACCTATAACCAAGTAGTTCAAGTGCTGTGAGTACTCAGAGGTCTGTCCAAGGCCTGTCGGAACACAGCCAGGGAAGTGCCTCAGCATCAGGAGTTCAAGAGGTGACTTCCGAAGGTGATGCTTGAGCTGATCATGAAGGAATGGAGGAATCAGTATATTTTAATCTAAAGGTGAAGAGAGAACCAGAAAAGGAGCGACAGCCACGGGCTGTCCGCAGTCAGTGGCGCCAGCGGTGCTGAGCACACCGGGCAAGCGAACAGGGAGAAAGCAGCGCCACAGCCTCTGATCCCGCGGGAAGCCCTGTAGAGCCACGTGGGCCTCAGGTGCAGTGGGATCCCTGGAGAAAGATGGAAATGTTACTTGGTAGACAGAAGCACGCGTGAAAACGGGTGTGGGGGGTTTTATACTCTTGAAGAAAAGTTGTGGAAAGAGTGAGGAAGAGAAGGTGAGAGAGTGTCCTCAGGGATGTGAAGTGAGATATGAACTAAGTAAGGAAGGAAGGAACCTTCTCGCGTTCATAGAAAGCACCACGGCGTAAAGCTGGTTTCTTCTCACTGTGCATCCAGATTATACACCCTGTGAGTGCCAGCACGGTGTTTTTAGTTATTTGTAGAAAAAGAAAAAAAAAAACAAACTAGCATTTTCTAAAGAGAGGTAAAGTAAATCTATTTAGTAGACTGAATAAAATGCATACAGGCCACTTGTATCGCTTGGCAGAGAGGGGCCCTTGTGCGCGGAGGGTTCTGCCTGCGGATGAGGCACACTGGCGCCGTGTGCTCGGAGTCCCCTCTCTGACCGCGTGCTCGGGGCTGCAGACGGCACTGAAGGTGGGTTTGGCCGATGCTCTGACATTCCACAGGCAGGACTGGTCACTCGTGTGTCCAGAGACTTACTTCATTTCCCGAAAATAATCTTGGAGTTTGAGATATAGCTTTGAATTAAAAATCCTGTTTCTTTTAAATATGACATTTTCAGCCCCGTCACCTCTTCCCATAAAAGTGAAACTTGAATGATTTATTTCCCTCCTTGCTGCATTATAAGAAAGTTTTTCTGAAGGAGTAGAGATTAATTATTAGTACATAATAGTGTTTTTCATGTCTATCATTTTCTTCACTAGAGTTTACAGGCAAATTTGTAATTTTTTTTCTTATTGTTTAGGTATTTTATAACACCAGGCTTTTCTTTTATTTATTTCTTTCCACTTACTTATCAGTCTTATGAACTTAATTTTTTATGGCAACTAATAATTTTAACATTTCGCACTGTTGACATGCTAATCTTCTATAATCCGTACATGATAATAAATATCATTTTCTTGTATGCAATGTCAATACAATTCCATACAGCATACACATACTTACTGGCCACTCATTTCATACCAGGACATTGTATTAGATGCTGGAATGCAAAGGGGGTAATTTATAGCCTCTGTCTCGGGTAGTTCATAGGGCCTTAGATCACTATACACCATGAAGGTTTTGCTTATGGGGGGGTATGCCTTCCCTCCCTCCTCTCCTTTTGTTTCTTCCTTCCTTTTTTCCTTCCTAAAGCAGCTCTGTGTGTATGCCAGGAAGCATTACAATTCAAGTAAGCTTTTAAAAAATTTTCTTATATTTTCACAGTGTTATTTGCTGTTCTATATTTAGCTTTCCATTAATGTCTAGGAAATTGCAGCCTTAATAGAGGAGGGAGGAGGGGACTCAGGAAGAAGGAAGGGTAAGAGAGTCATTTCATAATTTATCAAGATAAGAGTACTGGCTTGTAGTTTCTGACCAATAAACAGTTTAAAAAGCAAAATGTAGGTGTACTAAGAGCCCCCCTAGGTTGGAGTGAGCATGTGGGAGGCTGAGTTGAAGATGCTTACTCAACAAATGGGCTTGAAGATGGATTTAGCCAGACACATGTGAAAGGCAAGGACGAGAAGAGGCATTTCAGGAAGTTGGACATCACATCAAAAGGAAAAGAAGAATGTAACATTCTGGAAGTATTTTGATTAAGTGGGTGATTATTTGGAGTTTGGGCATGCTGAGGCCAGAGGCTGCAGAGATGGCTTGTCAGATTTTAAGGGGCCTGGAACGTTGTGGGTGAGAGTCCGTGGAAGGAAGCAGAAGGAGCCTGAAATTCAAAGCTTGAATCAGCTTTGATTCTTGTCCTATTATCTTCCAGCTACTGACATAACTTAGGGCAAAATATTTATCCTTTTAGACTTTCATGCTCATCTTCAAAATAAAAATGACAATTCCTGTGGGGCTTGGGAAGATGAAGAAAATATATTCATGTGTTTATGCTGTGATCTACTTATTCACTTAGCAACTATGTGGCAGCTTCATTCTAGGGGAGAGAGATAAAACTGGCCAACCAAAGAGCTGCAAAATGTAACATCTCCAATAGATGACGCAACATGTACGTGACTAATAATTGTTCTTATTGTTACTCTCCCACAATTAGTTGAAGGTAAAGGAGAGATGTGATCACATTTATATTCTAGAAAGATGATACCAGAAACATAGTTTTTTCATTTAATCTCAAACCTAATTTCTTGAAAATCAGAACTGAGAAGCTAAAATTTGCAGGTGGCCTGGTATCTAGTGGAGTTTCCACCATCTCCCATCACTAAAATGAAATTCTTGTCAGAGAATAGGCAACTAGGCTAAAAGTTGCAAAGGGTAAGAAATTAAATCACTGGGGGACCCAAATCCAAGCCAAGTAGGTGCTCAAGCTGGAGGGGTGCAGCGGGAGAAGGCAGTGGTTGGTCTCCATGGTGCTGGGCAGCCAGAGTGGGGGGAGAAAGCAGCTAGAATACAAGCTCTGAGTTCTGACTTTACCTGCTAATCCTGCTGCAATTATGTGCCCTCTGAAAAGGGAGTGGTCACAAGTTCTAATTCACAGGACTGTGGAGTGCATCAAATAAGACAAAGCCTTTGTAACCTGAACAGTGCTAGCAAGTTATTTTCCCTAGCTCCTGGATATGCTCTATAAAATTTGATTGATTCAACAAAGGATTATTATTATTATTTGTTTGGTTGGGTTTGTTTTACAGAGACAGAGAGAGAGTCAGAGAGAGGGATAGACGGAGACAGACAGACAGGAACAGAGAGATGAGAAGCATCAATCATTAGTTTTTCGTTGCGACACCTTAGTTGTTCATTGATTGCTTTCTCATATGTACCTTGACCGCAGGCCTTCAGCAGACTGAGTAATCCCTTGCTCAAGCCAGTGACCTTAGATCCAAGCTGGTGAGCTTTGCTCAAACCAGATGAGCCCACACTTAAGCTGGTGACCTCGGGGTCTCGAACCTGGGTCCTCAGCATCCCAGTCCGATGCTTCATCCACTGCGCCACTACCTGGTCAGGCGATTCAACAAAGGATTAAAAAGAGAAAAATGAATTCTATCAACTATCCCTTTCTCTTAATTGAATTGCTTGACTTTTCAATCAAAATGAACTACTTAGATTGGTTGTTTTGGTATCAAACACATCTACAGTGTCTGTCATATAAAGCTTGCCTGTCCCCTGAGCCCCTGTTGTGTTACCTGTGAGAGTCCAGAGCTCTCTAAGGATGATTATTGTAAATTCCCCAACTCTTCCTGCCTTGGGGCTTTGTACATCTGCATCCCCCTTTGGTTCTGCCTCATGTCCAGTTGGATGTGAAGAGCAGCTCCTTCGGGCATTTGCAGCAAACCCGCCCTGAGTTCTCCCGTCCCAGGAAGAAGCCACACCAGGCACTGCAGGACTGAGACCTCTGAGTGGCTTCACCTCCATGCTCAGGTTCTCTCTCTATTTTCCCTCCATTTCTGAAGCCCAGACAGCATTGTCCCCTGTGCCTGGAGCTTTTGTGCCTTTACCTGGAAGCCCTGAGAGCTCTCATTCTACCCCCAATGTTTATTACAGAAAACATCCAAACCAATGTAGTTCTCTTCCTAAGAGAAATGATGGTTCTAGCTACTAAATTAAATAAAAATATTTCCATTTTGTAATAAAACGTAAGTTACTTTTTAGAGTCGCTGGACATGAAATATAGTTAAAACATAGAATGTATTCTGCTATGTAATGTTCATCTGTAAATGATCATATTCACACTTGCCTGAGTGGGAAGATTGTTCTTCTACCGGCTGATGGAAAAAGAATGATGGCTGGGGTCTCAGGTTGTGAACTGTGTGGGTTGGTCGATGGTGCGAGCTGCCGGGTGCAACTTGAATGGGTTCTATAGGGTGAAGAAGTTAACAATCGGGCCCTGGCCGGTTGGCTCAGTGGTAGAGCGTCGGCCTGGTGTGCAGAAGTCCCGGGTTCGATTCCCGGCCAGGGCACACAGGAGAGGCGCCCATCTGCTTCTCCACCCCTCCCCCTCTCCTTCCTCTCTGTCTCTCTCTTCCCCTCCCACAGCCGAGGCTCCATTGGAGCAAAGATGGCCCAGGCGCTGGGGATGGCTCCTTGGCCTCTGCCCCAGGCGCTATAGTGGCTCTGGTCACAGCAGAGCGATGCCCCGGAGGGGCAGAGCATCGCCCCCTGGTGGGCAGAGCGTCGCCCCCTGGTGGGCGTGCTGGGTGGATCCCGGTGGGGTGCATGCGGGAGTCTGTCTGACTGTCTCTCCCCGTTTCCAGCTTCAGAAAAATACAAAAAAAAAAAAAGAAGAAGAAGTTAACAATCACTAAGTGAATTTCTGGGACAGCTGGTGTCACATCTGACTCACAGGAAGCATCACCTTGGTTCAGTCCAGTGCATTTTGACATTCCTGCCTCCCGGTGGCTGCGCTTAATGGAGGTCCTAGGATCAGACTGCTCTCTTCCCTTTGAAACTTCCACTCCTGAAGTCTGGGAGAAGCCTCAGGGGACGAGGATGGCGCTCAGGGGAGGAGGATGGCGCTCAGGGGAGGAGGATGGCGCTCAGGGTGTCCTTCTAAGGAAAATTATAAAGAAGTAGATTGGAGTTTGAGTTCCTTTAGTTTCCAGGTTGTATTTTTAGATGGTCTTCTACAAAAACCTAACAGGTTCCAGATGATAGCTGAGAAAAAAACAACTTTAGTTGTTTTTTATTCTGAGAGAAAAAAAAATTATTTGTTCTTCAAGATTCAGTTGTGCCAAGGAAGGGCTAATAGACTTAAAAAAAATACAAAACAACTTCAAAATGCTGTACATTCAAAAGGAAGATAATCTTTGTGGTCTGTATTTTTCCTCCCTGACCTCCTCCTAATTATGTTGTTGATATGACATTTTAATTGAATTTACTGTGTTAGTTCTTAGTAATGAGTGGTAAAATGTTACTTGATTGTTGGCCAGCATGTGATTTGCCCCAAGTAGTTTAAGTTGGGTTTTGAAAGGTTCTTTCTCATCTTTAGCTGAAGGAGAAAAGGCCAAAAAATAATGCCTGAGGCCCTGAAGGGGAATGTTCCCTTTAAAGTCGCTGAAGGAGCCTGACCTGCGGTGGCGCAGTGGGTAAAAGCATCGACCTGAAACACTGAGGTCGCCGGTTCAAAACCCTGGGCTTCCCTGGTCAAGGCACATATGGGAGTTGATGCTTTCTGCTCCTCCCTTCCTTCCTTCTCTCTCTCTGTCTCTCTCTCTGTCTGTCTGTCTGTCTCTCTGTCTCCTCTCTCTAAAATGAATAAATAAAATCTAAAAATAAATAAATGAATAAAGTCGCTGAAGGGAAACCTTTTGCCTTCAGCCCTCCGCTCCAGTCCTTCCTCTGCTCAGAAAAATTTATCTTCAGCCCTCATCCCCAATATAGACATCTGAGTCTCGCTCACAGCTCGCCCTGGTGAGCACTGTCTGAGCTGGGAACTCGGTCCTGCTAGCAGAGAAGTGACCCCAGGATGGCTCAGGTCTGTGAAGTCCTTGCAACTCATCCCATGTGTCATTGAAGCCCTTGGAATTGCTCTAGCCCAGGGGTCCCCAAACTACGGCCTATGGGCCGCATGTGGCCCCCTGAGGCCATTTATCCGGCCCCCACTGCACTTCCGGGAGGGGCACCTCTTTCATTGGTGGTCAGTGAGAGGAGCATAGTTCCCATTGAAATACTGGTCAGTTTGTTGATTTAAATTTACTCATTCTTTATTTTCAATACTGTATTTGTTCCCATTTTGTTTTTTTACTTTAAAATAAGATATGTGCAGTGTTCATAGGGATTTGTTCATAGTTTTTTTTATAGTCTGGCCCTCCAATGGTCTGAGGGACAGTGAACTGGCCCCCTGTGTAAAAAGTTTGGGGACCCCTGCTCTAGCCTCTAGTTACATAAAAAGTCACACCTGGCTGATTGCTTTCTCCATGAAGGATGTGTGAGGCTTGGCGCAAATGGATTTACCTATATAGCAGCTCTCCTAGGATTAGCGTTTGATTTCCTCCTCTTGCTGTCCCCTTCGGAGAGTGCTGAGGTTCAGTGTTCGCCGAAAGAGGACGTTGGATTAATAAATGTCTTTTTGCTCCCAAAAGCTAACCAAGCCTCATAGAGCCTCTTATGTTGAAGCAGAATTTGCACTGATTCCATTTGTAAGAAAAATATAGTTAAGGCTTGGAGTTTAACTTCACACACTTTTTCTTCCAAGAGAAGCTTCCTGGAGCCTAACTTCCTTGTGACAGAAAAGGTTCGTGATTCAAGAGGCTCTCTTATTTCTTGTGTGCTCCTGGATGCTGCAGTGGAAATTATTACCTAAATGATATTTTTCCAACAGACACTTTCATGTCATTCTTTTTTAATATTGTTGTTGTAGCCGTGTCATTAAGTTAGTCAGATTTTGTATTGCAGAATAATTTATCCAGTGAAAGTTATTGAACATATGCACCGCTAGTCAGATAGGATAGTCTTCTCTGACCTTCTGCTTCTAAGGGCAATCGAAGTTCATTCCTTTAAACAAGTTTCCCAAAGACACAACGAGGCAAAGCCCTGTTCTGAAGGGGCTTACCATGAAATCGAGGAAGTAGCGTGTTTACAATGTGAAATTCTTACAAAGGCCATATGTAGTTATGTCAAAAGAATGATAAAGCCAAAATATAGTGTGTATTCAGAAATGAAAGAGACTATACTTTCTTAGGTTTAATTTTATTTTAAAACACAAAATATACACATTGTAAGAAATGTTGACATTATACTATAAAAAGCTACTGTTCTCTCTTCAGTACCTCTTCTCGGAGGCAATCATTGCTGACAGCCAGATGCATTCCTACCGATGTTTATTGTGTGCAGAGATGAGGCAGAGAGCGGTGGCCAAGAGCCCAGATGTTTTCTGTGTGCAGAGAGGAGGTAGAGTGTGGTGACTAAGAGTACAGATGTGTTATCTGTGTGCAGAGCCAAGGCAGAGCCTGGTGGTCAAGAATAAGGACTCTGGAGGTAGCTTGACTGTCATTAAATTCCAGTTTCACCTTGACCCTGAACAAGTTACTTATCCTTTGAACCTTACTTTCCTGAAAGTGTGGGATATTATTAGTACCTCATGGGTCTGTCACACTGTCTACTGTTTTATGATCTATTTGTTTTTTACTGATTGTACTGTGAACAGCTTTCAGTATTCATTTACATATGCAACAATCAAAATTTTCACATGTATGGTATGGAATGCATATTGAATTATTATTCCCTTTTTGCTAGACATAATTTTTTTTTATTCAGAAATGATTAGTTTTTATTGGAGTGATGAGGGTACTCTCTGGGAGTAGATATTTGAGCTAGGTTGAAGGATGCTTAAGAATTTGGAATACAGCCTGACCAGGCTGTGGCGCAGTGGATAGAGCACCAGACTGTGACGCAGAGGACCCAAGTTTGAAACTCCAAGGTCGCCAGCTTGAGCGTGGGCTCATCTGGTTTAAGCAAAGCTTACCAGCTTGAGCCCAAGGTCCCTGGCTTGAGCAAGGGGTCACTCAGTCTGCTGTAGCCCCCCCCCCCCGGTCAAGGCACATATGAGAAAGCAATCAGTGAACAACTAAGGTGCTGCAACGAAGAACTGATGCTTCTCATCTGTCTCCCTTCCTGTCTGTCTGTCTGTCTGTCTGTCTCTCTCTCTCTCTCTCTCTCTCTCACACACACACACACACACACATAGAATTTGGAATACATTTTTGAGCAGAGGGTATTACAGATTGGCAAGGGAAGAGTCAGGAATTTATTTACTTTTTTGGTAAATATTTATTGAATGCTTAGTATGTGTAGAAATAGAAACAGGAAACAGAGTAGTGAACAGGAAAGAGTTCAAGTTCCAAAGGGGCATAGGGCCTGCTGACATGCATGTTTGGGACTGGCTGATGGGGGTGCTGGCTAGAAGGGGAGGGAGAGTGTTTAAGGAAGCTCATTGCTGCTTGAGCTTTGTCAGAAGACAGGCCAAGAGTGGAAAGGGCTCGGCAGCATCCCTGTCCCCCAGTGAAAATTTGTCAAGTGACCGAGCAAAGACGCTCATGGCGGTAACCAGCCTCCCCAGAATTTTCATATGAACCATCGGCTTAGCCTAATCATGGCTCGTGAGTTGTATCTATATTTTGGAGATAGACTAAGATAACCAAATAGTTTCAGTTCTGAGGTTTTTGGGGGGGGAATTTTGATAATTATGGATTATCTAGTTAATAGAGGGCATAACAGTGAATCAGGAAAAGAGAAATCTGAGACTTTGTTATCTATTGACCAAAACTCAAATGCTTTCTCAGGTTGAAGCCATGAACTGATGAAAACACCTGTGGTGGGCTTAACTATGTTAGTGGAATAGTTACTCTAATTCTCACAAGCAATTTTTAAACTAGCTTAATTTCGTGAGGCAGGAGGATGTGTAGAGTATATGGAAAAGAAGGGTAGAAAAACCAAGAGCAGGAGGCTGAGCAGCCCAGGGTGTGGGATGAGGTCGGGAGGCCAAGCCTAAATGTCTCTTTCCTTTGCTCACTGCAAGGATTCCTTTGTACCCCACTCCATTCTTAGTAACACCGACTTCTGTGTGATTAGCATTTGAAGTGTTGAGGAAGAAACTAAATGCAAGGTCAAAGACTCTGAGTAGTTAAGAGACCGAGCAAAGAGATCTAGAGGAAGAAGCTAATTTTGTGGCATCAGTCCAATTCATTGCTATTTTGGATGCTGTTCTGGGAGCAGGGTATTCACACTGTGGTCAGAAGCCGCTCCTCATTAGTGTGGTATCCTAAGCATAAACCCCCCAGACACGGTTGAAGGCTGAATTCATGCCATAAAAGGTGTTTCTACTTCTTCAGCAACAAAAATATTTGAAGCCAATAGCAATAGTCCCATATATGTCAGGGAAGAGGGTGTTCTCAGGGAGAAGCAGGCAGGATATCAAAGCACATTTATCAAGATAAAAAACAATCATTTTAAATCAATTTTAAGCTGTATTCGTTTGTTAAACAAAACACAACGTTGGGCAGCATGATGTAGCGAAGATGGAAGAAATATGACTTCATTAAAGTTAGCTGAATTGATTTCTTCTCATGCTAATACACACATCAGTCCAGGGAGGATGCTGCCAAGAATAATATAGAGTATTCCAAAGCCTACAGTAAAAGCTCACCAAAAAATCTGGCTTTACTAAGCTTTTGAAAGAAGGAAACTGTGGCAGGCCGTAAATTAAGCCTGTTATTAAAAAACCACTGCCGCTTGCATAAAGCCGACATATATACGCACAGACACATACACTTACTATATATTTTGTCCTTGCCGGCCAGCCTGTAACCATAGCTGCCGCAAGAAGTTACTTAGGGATGAGAATATGGAAGCAGTTGAACATCAGGGGATAAAACAACACTGAAGCTGATTGATTTCTCTTTTTTCTGAAAATGAAAATGACGTTTATTCTCCAGGTGTAACACAGTCCAGTAATAAGTAAAGTCCCAACTTATTTCAGATTGAATCGTCTAAGCTTGTTAATACTTAATCATTTTGGCCTATGAAGCCATCAGTTAGATGGTTCAACTTAATTAATAGTTTAGGAATACTGATATCAACATTGATGCAAGGGTAACTTTCCTAATCTGAGATCTTGATGTGTCTATTAAAGCAGTGGTCCCCAACCTTTTTGGGGCCACAGACCGGTTTAACGTCAGAAAATATTTTCACGGACCGGACTTTAGGGTGGGATGGATACGGATAAATGCACAAAATAAAATTATGCGACCGGCATAAAAACTGTGGTATTTTTAAATACAATTGTCGAACTTATGAGACAAGCGTCAAGAGTGAGTCTTAGACGGATGTATCAGAGGGAATCTGGTCATTTTTTAAAAATAATACATCGTTCAGACTTAAATATAAATAAAACGGAAATAATGTAAGTTATTTATTCTTTCTCTGCGGACCAGTACCAGGGGTTGGGGACCACTGTGTTAAAGTAATCTCGTGAAATAGATTGTGGCATTAGCAAGTCTAAGTAAGCAAAAGTCCAGTAAGAAAGTTTGCTTTATTATTGGGGTCCTAAGCACCTCTCTTTACAAAAGTCCAGTAAGAAAGTTTGCTTTATTATTGGGGTCCTAAGCCCTTCTCTTCGGTTTTTCAGAAGAACAATGATGAAATATTAAAACTAATCAAACTACCGTTAACTTGTAATATAGTAGGATTTATATACAGGGTGGGCAAAGTAGGTCTACAGTTGTGAGTACACTAAAATTTATCCTTGTATTATTATTTATTAACTATGGTATTATTTTCCACGTGAACAACTCTAAGCCTACTTTTGTTCCACCCTGTATATTAGGAAGGTGAAGTTAACCTTCAGAAAAATTACAGAAAAGTGATGTTAATTAAAAAAAAAATAAAGGCAATAAAGACAGTTAATTAAAAATAAAAAAACCCTGGAATTAAAAAAGTATAAAATTAAATGAGCGTGATAATCAGTTCTCTTTGAAAATAATGTTTTACTGAGAAAAAAAAAGTTTTAAATTCTTAAAGATTAATAGCTTTATGCACACTAAGATTCATTACAATTAATTAAAGATACTAAGAAATGGTCTATATTCTGCTAATAATAGACTACTAGAGAGGTATATATATTTTCATTTTTTTCTTTATTCATTTTTAGAGAGGAGAGAGAGAGAGAGAGAGAGAGAGAGAGAGAGACAGAGAGAGAGAAGGGGGGAGGAGCTGGAAGCATCAACTCCCATATGTGCCTTGACCAGGCAAGCCCAGGGTTTCGAACCGGTGACCTCAGCATTTCCAGGTCGATGCGTTATCCACTGCGCCACCACAGGTCAGGCTAGAGAGGTATATTAATCCATGGTTTTGTTCACTGTTGAATTATACAACAGTAAATTAAGACTAAGTTGAAAAGTACCGTCTGCACATGAGAAATAAATGTGTCTGTGAAGGATGATGAGTGACTCTAAATCAGTCAATGCCATGACACAAACCTGAGCATACTAGTGAGATCTTAACTTCCAGTCTCCCAGTCTACAAATACCTAACGCTCCTCTTCAGTCAATAAAGAGCTACTAAGATGGGGGGGGGGAAATCAATAACATTAATATCTGACCTTTTCACTCAGGCACCCTAATTTCTTGTTCATCACAGTGTTAAGAGAGCAAGTTTTAGTTGGGGTGACCTTAGGAACTGTAGATTTAAATCCAGAGCTCTTCATATGCAGAATGATATAGACCCGATGTCTAACATATATATTTTTTTCAGATAGCTTCAGAAATCGTCTCTGAACTTAAAAGCTCTGTTTCCTCATCTGTGATCATGTGAGACTGTCATATTGTATTTTCTCGGGGGCAGACGAAAGTTTCATGGCAGGGGCACAATCCAGCATGAGCATAAGGATTTGTGTTTTAAATGCAACTTTTGTACACCTGTTAAAATGATAAATAACATATTAAAAGATATTTTTAATGGAGGAAAAATTTAACGCTATTTTTTCTTAAAAATTTACTTTATGCAAACCTTGCAATCAATCAGGATGAGTTTATAAACCTCAGTTAAACTGCTAATAACTGTTAGTAATATTTAACTTGATATACATGTATTAAACTAATTAAAATAGAAAATAGAACCCTACCTTGTTATAATAATTAAAAAGATAATAATTTTTAAAACGCATTTGGCCAACCCTGTACAAATGGTATCTTAGATTGTTTTGAAAAAGTAGGACACTCAGACCGAAACCTTTTATCTTTTACAAATGAAGTGCTTTCAACTGATTTTTCCTTAGATTGGCTTCACAATATTTTATTTATTTATTTATTTATTTATTTATTTATTTATTTATTTATTTAGTGGCAGAGACAGAAAGAGTCAGAGAGAAGTACGGATAGGGACAGACAGACAGGAAGGGAGAGAGATGAGAAACATCAATTCTTCGTTAGGGCTCCTTAGTTGTTCATTGATTGCTCTCTCATATGTGCCTTGACCAGGGGGACTGCAGCAGACTGAGTGACCCCTTGCTCGAGTCAGTGACCTTGGGCTCAAGCTGGTGAGCCTTGCTCATACCAGATGAGCCTGCGCTCAAACTGGCGACCTCAGGGTCTCGAACCCGGGTCCTCTACATTCTAGTCTGATGCTCTATCCACTGTGCCACCGCCTGGACAGGCTGGCTTCACAATATTAATAAACTGAGCAAGAGTTATGATTTTTTGCTAATGCAATTTCATTCTAAGTCCTTGTAATCGATTACCTTGTAAAAGTCTTGTTTCCCCTTGAGGCTTTACTCTAAAATTACATTCTTTTAACCAACTTCTTGAATGAATTAATGTGCAATATAATATTTCTGTTTCTCCAAATGTGAGAAATACAGGACTGATAGGTTCAATCTTATGCCCACAAACTTCCTAAAACAAAGTCAACTTTCATACATCTCTCTAAAAATGTAATGCTAAAATGTAGGGATTGTCTCTACATTTGAAAGCATAACGTTTTCTTATTTAAACAATATGTATATTAGCCTTTTGAGTGACAAATATATAGACATTCTTATGATATACATGAAGAACATACTGCAGGTGCTATCTAAGATTAAGTGGGTGAACATATGTTTTGTGCTTCTGGACAGCGGTGAGAAAGACTTTCTGGCATACCTTTCTTGATGAAATAATTTCTGTAACTTTCTGAAGGAAGCACTGGGGATGAGACCTCCGGTGAAAGAGGAGGTCAGATAAAAGAAAAGGAAAAAGAATGCTTTTGTCTTGACTGTGGGTTGTTCTAAAGCACCATTACTTGAGACATTTATAAACTTAACCGGATGTAAAACCCAGAAGTATATAATGGGTGAGAGAGTGCTACAGAAATAGACAATGAATCAGGTGACATAACAGCCTTTTTCCTGCCTTTTATTTCTTTTATAGTTTTGCTTCCTTAGAAAAAAAAAACCTACGATTGTTTAATTTTTCTTCCTGTTTCATGTCAATACTTTGCAGCTGTTTGCATTTTTGGTGTTTTTCTCTTTTTAATAAAATAACCAAAATTTTGAGAACATTCTTTTAAAAGCAATCGATGGGATCAGAGTACAGAAGAAAAAAAATATTAAAAGTATAAACAAGAAGTTTCTGTCAAATGAAATTGATAGAACGATTTTGTCACTTGGTTTTGAAGTTGCTTATTCTGAATATGTCTATCTACTGCTCTGGCATCTACTAAAAGAAACGAAGCTCTCTGAGGCAATAAAGATAATTTAGAATGTATTTAGTTGAAATGGAGGTTCTAAACATTTAAGATACTGTCTACCAGGCCATTAATAGTGAGATATTGTTTGGCCTTGCTAAAGTGTATGACGGAAGTAGAAAGTCACATCTTGCTAAAAATTCCGCTTTGAGAGCACTTACTTTTAATAACATAATCTAAAATTATTACCTTCAACTATTATGGAAAAGTAATTAAAGTGTGCATAAACCTCTCCATGATCTTATTGTAGTAATAGGGCAATTATCATATGTCTATTACAACACAAGTATTTTTTATGTGTTATGTGACTATCTTAACTGTTTTATGATTGCAAGAAATTTTGTCTCCTTCCCATAGTCATAAACTTTTAAGTTGTCATAGTCAAATCTACCATGTCTCCTAAGTAGAGAGTTTCTCCAACACTGCATGTCACTTTTCACCTTCAGAAAATGAAGTTCATTAGATGAGCTAGTTGTTTAACTATTTGAATGGCAGCACTGATGTTTATAAAGTACTTCAGTGATAGTCTTTTGTTTGGGAAATTATTGTCAGTAGTTGTTATCCCTTAAGGGAAATTTCCATATAATTCTGTCTGTCCCAGTTTGTCCCTCTCACTGTCACCCCCCAAAATAAATAAATAAATAAATAAATAAATAATAATAATAAAAAAATTGGATGGTTAAATCTTGGAAACTATAGTGAATGTGTAGGTATAGAAAATAAATTTTTTTAAAAATATTTGTTTATTTTTGAGAGAGAGAGAGGAAAGGAGAGAGAGAAACATCAAATTTGTTATTCCCCTTATTTCTGCATTCATTGGTTGTTCTTTGTATGTGCCCTGATAAGGGATCAAATCCAAAACTTTGGTGTCTCTGGACAGGTGACGCTCTAACCATCTGAACTACCCAACCAGGGCTAGAAAGAATCTTTTCTTTCTTTGAACACCTTGAGCAGCATTTAAAAAAATTGTACTGTCAACAGTAAAATTCCTGAGGCAGAGGACAGAAGAAGTCCCAGAGAATGGACTGTCAGAGAGGTGTGGACTATCAGAGAGCTTTGTGCAGCCAGAATATGATAGCTCATTATGAATACTGACCAATACACAAGATGTGTCTCCCAAGTCCTGAACAGAGACATCGCGCTTGATCAAAGAGCAGCTGCTTTGCCTTTTAAGGCTTTTCTTTTTGAATGTGCCTTACTGTCAATTTCAAAAGTATGATATATTTTGGCCTAGGTGGGGGTAAATCACTTAGATACAGCATCCACAGTCCCCACGTGCTTGGGTGATTTCCGAGTGGCAACTTCACATATAAAGAGGAGAATTCAGCAGTTTGGCCACTGCTTTCAACTGGGCTAGTTGCAAACAAAAATAAATTAAGTTGGATTTTTTAGAAATGGCTTGTTTTTTTTTTAAGTTTGTATTAATCATGTATTGCTGCGTACAAATTATCTAAACATTTTGTAGCTTAAAACAACAAACACTATCTCAGAGTATCTGGTAGTCAGGAACCGCTCACAAGCTGCAGTCAAGGGCTTGATCAGGGTGCAGGGTCCGAGCCACTACCTCCATGCTAACTCATGTGGCTGCTGGCTGGTGGGGGCTGGCCACTGGCTAGAGACTTGTTTCCTGCCACGTGAGCCTCTCCCCTGGACAACTCACAGGCTGGCATCTGTGACAAGAGCGGAGGCAGAGGGGGTGCCGGACCAAACCCACCCGGTAGTATGCACATACTTGGTCTGCTCACTGGCAGGGAGTCACAGCTCCAGTCCACACTTAGAGCGGGGATTACTCACCAGCGCTGCGACCAGGAGGAGACAGTTCCGGGGCCTTTAGAGGCTGCCTGCCACCATGAGTTGTTCTTGTCCTTCCTTAAGCTTCTGGACTCTGCTATAAATAATGGTAACTAAAGGTTGTGATGCGAGAAATCGAGAGTGGGCTCCTTTTTCCCCTCCTTCAAAGTTAATCATCAGAAGTTTCCTCAGTACACATTCTACCGCGCATAATATAAAGCCTTAGAGAACAGAGTTATAAAACTGAGAGATCAAAATACATGCAGAATGTTTGCCAGGCTGTGGAGGGAAGGCATCGGCTCACTGAGCTCTTGGCAGGTATGTGGGGACAAGGTAGACAGGTAAGGATGCGGGGAGGGGTGACTCTTTGGAGCTTCCTGATGGTGGTGCGGGCTCAGAAACTGGATTCCCAGGCTCAACCCTCATCCTACTACTTAGCTGTGCTTTCGCCTTGTGCCTCCTCTTCATGTGTAAAAAGAGAACAAAATAGGACCTGTAGAGGGAGGATAGTAATCGTATGAGTTCCTATGTGCAGTGCACAGGTCAGGCTTGACACATAGCAGGCACACCGGTGTCAGCTGTGATGGATACAAACCCACAGCAGATAAGTGCGCTATGAATGCTATTTCAAGTGATACAATTATACAAGTTCTACTGTCCTCTTTACCCAGAAGAAATGCACAGAATTAGGTAATTTGGCTGCACAAAACAAATCAACCTTAAAAATAATACCCTAAAGCTAAAAGCAAAGAAACACCCCAGTTGATTGTCTATTTTGGACAATGTCAGTCGTGATGTTTCTATGCTATGAAGAATGTTGTACACCTGGATACCTTTTAATTTCCTTTTTACCTGTCCTCCTGTCTTTTTCATTTCATTTCTTCACTGTTCATTTCTTTTGTGAGCTTGAGCACCTCCTGGGCACTGGGCACCGGACATGACAGACACGGTCACACACACAAACAGATGCAGGCGACGCCGAATGAGAGGCGCTCTGGAAGAGACACCATGGAGGGAAATGCACTTCCGCTGGGGGAAATCACAGACAGGGACAACTTCCTATAAGAGGAAACATGTGAGCTCTGTGGGACTATGCCTGATAGGAAGAACAGGAAGATGTTTTGGATGGAGGGCGGGGACTGGAAGGCAGGAAGCAGCGAAGCAGATAGGAGACGCTGGCTGTTGAGCTGGGCAGCAGCGCAGAGCACAGGATGCGCATTGGCGGTAATGACTCCGTAAGCACAGACAGGAGTCAGGTCTGTGACTTTGAACTGAGGATAAGAACCATCACTGAATTGACATCGCAGAGTAAAAAACCCCATCCTCTGCTCCCTGGCAAGGCCCGCGTGAACTGGTTCTATCCAGGACTGGGCTGCACATGGGGCTCTCTGCAGGCTGTCCTGGGCGGGTCGAACAGGCTGGTATGCTTCAACTTCTGCTCTAAGGCCTTGGCTTGAGCTGCGGCCTGCCTGACACGCTCCCCCACGAGGTGGGTTGCCAGCTTGCTCACCTACCTCACCACTGGGCCCAAACCGCACCTTCTCACAGAGGGTCTACCTTCGGTGTTCCTAACCAGTGCCGCTGCTGGACTTTCTCACCCTGTGTACCTCTGGCCCCCTTTTCCTGCTCACTTCTTGTTTATGTAGCATTTACCTTCCAACATACCTGTCATTGACCTTTTATTGTGTTATTGTTCATCATATATCTCCCCACTAAAAGGTGAGCCCCCAGAGGCAGGAAGTGACCTCAGTCGGCCCTGGCACATGGGGCACGCTCAAAAGTATTTATTGACGGAATGAGTGTCTTTGGATTGTTTTTAGGGAATGTCAACTCTGGATGAGAACTAAGAAGCAGAAGGAAAAAAGCTAGAAAGACGATTCAAACATACGTCCTTGTTCTTTTCTATTGTCTCATTTATATATTTTTTTGTCAGTCCCATCCCTAGTGTGAAAGTTTCTTCCTACTTTGGATCTTTCTTTCATAAAGGAGGTTGGGAATGTCAATAATGGCATTAAAAGCTACAAATATGTACAGGACCATTTTGGGATGAAAAGCTCCTTTTGTTGATTTCTTCCTCCCCGACACCCCGGCCCTCACATTCCTTCCTTTTGCCTGACCTACGGCCAGCTGCTAGAGCCAGCAGGGCCCTGGGCTTGCACTCGCCTCGTTCCTGTTGCCCAGGCTCTGTCTCGGGACTGGCACTTCCTGATCTGGCTGGGCACTGCATCTCTTCTCCTGACATTCATCCCACACAGGACTGTCCCGTGGTCCCCAACCCCCCCACGCTCCGTAACTAAGAGCACCCAGGTTTTGTTTCCTACTTGCTGGTTATAACAGTGCTGACTCTGCTCTTCCAGCGCTTGGCTCCCTCCTTCCTCTGTGCTGAGCTTTCTTTAAAGGCCTGTGAGGACATCTTGACTGCCAATCAAATGACACATTTATCTCTGTTGTGGAGAACTTCTTCCATGAAAC
This sequence comes from Saccopteryx leptura, assembly GCF_036850995.1. Lineage (NCBI taxonomy): Eukaryota > Metazoa > Chordata > Mammalia > Chiroptera > Emballonuridae > Saccopteryx > Saccopteryx leptura. Next base: position 58,913,543 of record NC_089513.1, on the reverse strand, counting down.
CTTGTCCTTGTAGCCCTGGCCAGTTGGCTCAGTGGTAGAGCATCAGCCTGGCGTGCAGGAGTCCTGGGTTCGATTCCTGGCCAGGGCACACAGGAGAAGCACTCATATGCTTCTCCACCCCTCCCCTTCTCTTTCCTCTCTGTCTCTCTCTTCCCCTCCGGCAGCCAAGGCTCCATTGGAGCAAAGTTGGCCCGGGTGCTGAGGATGGCTCTGTGGCCTCTGCCTCAGGTGCTAGAATGGCTCTGGATGCAACAGAGCGACGCCCCAGATGGGCAGAGCATTGCCCCCTGGTGGGCATGCCGGGTGGATCCCGGTCAGGATGTGGGAGACTGTCTGACTACCTCCCCGTTTCCAACTTCAGAAAAATACAAAAAAAAAAAACCCAAAAGAACAAAAAAAAATCACCTGTCCTTGTGTGAAAACGGACTTTTCTGTTTTTTCTCACGTCTGTCTGAAATGTCCTGCTGCTTGTTGCCCTCATGCATGCCACCTTTCCTTCGCTGCCCTCGCGCACGAGGGCAGCAGCCATGGTGTGCCTCCGCCCGTGAGCTTCCTCATTGCCTTTAGAGAACTCACCCCTTCTTGTCATTTCTTAACCTCTGCCCAGGTCTCCTTTACTCATGCAGAAATGCTGTCTACACTCTTAGTGTCTGTTTCCATTAGTTCTAAGTCCCATGGTTTGATTCCATACATGTGACTAAAAGTAAACTTTTCACTTTCTTGTCAAATGTCGTATTCTTCTCCATGGCTTATCATTACCTGGGTTGTCAGCTTTGGAGTTACTTTTATATAATTTCTCTTTATACCATTCCGTATTTACTTTACAAAATGCTTTTGATTTCCTATTGGCTGCTTTAAAAATATATATTCCCATTGTTACCACATGGCTTCAAGTCCTCATTTATACCCCAACATTGTTACCATACTTTTAAGTTTTGCTTCCCACCAACATAGCTCGTGTACAATCACCAGAGTAATCTTTCTGAAGTGTTTCCTCCTGATCCAAATTATCTGTAACAACTTTTTAAATTCTCAACTCCATATTTCCCTCCCTCTATGTTGTCCCTTACTAACTTCTCTCTATCCTGTGGCATCTATAAATATTAATCTGGTCTTCTTTTTCTACAAACTCATACTTATTCCTTCTCATCTTTAGTCTGTCTTCATTCATCCAAACATTATTTTTTTAAATTGCTAGAATGTGCTCACTTTCTTCCTACTTGGAATGCTCACACTTTCTTCTCCTGATGTAATGAGAGTGTTCACAACAATTGCTCATGTTTTTGAGGGCTTTTTATGATATGTATATACCGTGTGTTGTGGGGTTTTTTTTTATATAAATTTTTATTAATTTTAATAGAGTGATATCAATAAATCAGGGTACATATATTCAAAGAAAACATGTCCAGGTTATCTTGTCATTCAATTCTGTTACAAACCCATCACCCAAAGTCAGATTGTCCTCTGTCACCCTTCTATCTAGTTTTCTTTGTGCCCCGCCTCCCCCTCCCCCTCTCCCTCTTTCCCTCCCCCCTGTGTTGTGTTTTAAACAGATAACATTTATCACTCATAATAAGTCTGTGAGTTAGAGATAATTATCATACCCATTTCACAGATGAGGAAAAGGGAGCTTGGAGAGACAAGGCACCCGCTGGGGTAAGATGAGTAATACAAAGGAAAGGGTATAAGCGTGGTGGACCTGAATTCGATTCGAACTCGATCACATCCTAGCTGGTAGAATTCAGGTGAGTGATTGAGTCTCTCTGAACCTGAGTGTCCTTACTTATAAAAAGAAGATCAAATAAAAGAACTTGTACAAAACCCTACCATAGAGCATATAGTAAATATTTTTCTTCTCCTTTCATTCTCTTCAGTTCCATTGACAACCTTATCTGACACCGTAAGATCTCACTAATCTCACTGTCCTTTATATTTCTGTAGCAATTTTAAGTTGCCTGCTTAATTTATGATCTACTTATGACCTGCCTTCACTCAGATATCTTGATGCTGCCTTTTTAGTTAGATTTTAAGAGCAGGGACCATGCATTTTAATTCTATATTTTTCATCACCCTTAATATAGTGATGAACACAGAATAAATGTGCAAATTTATTCCCTAATTGATGTATCTATTTAGCTTGATCCACTGATGCTTGGTGGTGTCGACAAACAATCGCATGTTTTCTGTTAGCCTACCTAATTAACAAGTTTTCTCTCTCTTCCCTCTTTGCACCCACAGCATGTGCGTTCCGGTACAATGGACTCTCCTTCGTCTACCTCATCTACCTCTTGCTCATCCCTCTGTTCTCAGAGCCAACAAGAGCAACGATGCAAGGTAAGAGTCTACGCCAGTCTGTGCCATGGCCTGAGTGCACTTGCTGAGCTCCCTGGGGTCGTCTTTTTCTTTCTTTCTTTCTTTCTTTCTTTCTTTCTTTCTTTCTTTCTTTCTTTCTTTCTTTCTTTCTTTCTTTCTTTCTTTCTTTCTTTCTTTCTTTCTTTCTTTCTTTCTTTCTTTCTTTCTTTCTTTCTTTCTTTCTTTCTTTCTTTCTTTCTTTCTTTCTTTCTTTCTTTCTTTCTTTCTTTCTTTCTTTCTTTCTTTCTTTCTTTCTTTCTTTCTTTCTTTCTTTCTTTCTTTCTTTCTTTCTTTCTTTCTTTCTTTCTTTCTTTCTTTCTTTCTTTCTTTCTTTCTTTCTTTCTTTCTTTCTTTCTTTCTTTCTTTCTTTCTTTCTTTCTTTCTTTCTTTCTTTCTTTCCTTTCTTTCTTTCTTCTTTTTCTTTTTTTGTGCCGGAAACAGAGAGAAACAGAGAGAGGGACAGATAGGGACAGACGGGAAGGGAGAGAGATGAGACATATCAATTCTTCATTGCAGTACCTTAGTTGTTCATTGATTGTTTTCTCATATGTGCCTTGACCGCGGGGGGCTACAGCAGACCAAGTGACCCCTTGCTCAAGCCAGAGACCTTGGGCTCAAGCTGGTGAGCCTTGTTCAAACCAGATGAGCCCTTGCTCAGGCCGATGACCTGAGTTTCGAACCTGGGTCCTCTGCATCCCAGTCCGATGCTCTATCCACTGCATTATTGCCTGGACAGGCCCCTGGGTCTCTGTCTTTATCTGATGGAATAGATGTTGTCTGTGCAGCAAGCTGGTCCAGTGGGGACCAGGTGTCATACATGAATAGCTTCATCAAGCAGAGCGATATGGAACATGTTGGTGACCTATGTCACTTACACAGCTAATGTCCCCATGTAAGTTTCTTATTAGCTCTACATTACCAGGCTTGCAATACTCTAGAATGTTTGGCTAGTTAAGATTAACTTAATGAATTGTCAATGAAATAAGGCAGATGGCGTGACAAGATTGGCACATGATGGGCATATTGGATTGCTGGGGAGAATGTGGTGATAAGTAGAAAAGGGGCAACAAGGTGACTTACATTTCTAAGCCACCTCGCAAGAGAACTAGGTAGAAAACCTGGTCCTAGTCATGACTTGTTCATACATCCATTGAGATCTCTTGCATAGCCTCTACCAAGTACTGAGAGCGAGTAATCGGAGTTTGAGGGATAGTTTTTCAAGCATATTACTACAAAACTTTAGCTCTATTTCCCATTTCTCTACAAGAACCTGAAGTTATAGAAAGGAATAGTGACCATATCTCCTAAGGCTCTGATTCGGAAGCATGGTCTGGTTTGTAAATTTATGTATGTATTTGAATTTCTTCCACAAGTATTAAAATTAAACCACACTGTTAATTTGATAAGTTGTTTTTCAAACCAAAACAATTATAAGAGCCTGACCTGTGGTGGTGCAGTGGATAAAGCGTCGACCTGGAAATGCTGAGGTCGCCGGTTCGAAACCCTGGGCTTGCCTAGTCAAGGCACATATGGGAGTTGATGCTTCCAGCTCCTCCCCCCTTCTCTCTCCCTGTCTCTCTCTCCTCTCTCTCCCTCTCTGTCTCTCTCTCTCCTTCTCTCTCTCCACTCTAAAATGAATAAATAAATAAAAAAAAAAGAAGGCAAAACAATTATAAGAAGTAAGGGCTATGCCAAACGCCTTAGGTGAACAGGATGGCTGTACATTTACACGAGAGGAAAAGGAAGCTGTTGGCCCTAGCTATGGTGTGGTGAGGGGAAAAGCCATTGGTCAGGGCTGCCAGTTCAAAGCAAGGACGTAGGTGTCCAGAGCAACAAATAATGACTCTATCTTTTCCATGTCTCCCCTTAACTATTACATTTACTGTGCATATTATGATTGTTCATCCTAATCGTTATGACTGTAGATGCTGTGTTGACTTTCCTGACTCAGGGAGAATCTAAATAATAGCTCTTCTAAGTCATTTAAGTCCTTAATATATAAAGTTAAGAAGGGCTAGAGAAATGTGTGAGTTTATACAAATCTTCATTTAAACCAAAATACGTTGTTGATGTGACCCCACCCACCTCAGCCTCTTTCCTAGACTTCAACATAAACAAAGACGTTTACACAGAGTAGCTGCTGGACTCCGAACCAAGTTTAAACACACAGGCAGCTCCTCATTCATGGCTTAGAGTTCATGTTTCAAAGAAAGGTTTCAGCCACATTCAGAATAAACTACAGTACTTGTGTATATTCAAACAAATTTATCTTTTGCTTTTCTATCAGGGTGTCTGTCCCCTTATTGTTTTATTTGGAAATCAGGTAACTGGGATTTCCCATTTCGTTGTTAGGTGACAATGCCGGCTTGGCCCTCTTCCCAGATAACCAGCCCTGCTCTCTGTAGGCTGCCTCAGTCTCTGTAGGGATGGGGTGCGCAACTGTCAGAAGTGCATGGCAGTGGTCCCATCCTTTATTTATTTATTTATTTTGTATTTTTTCAAAGTGAGAAGTGGGGGGGGCAGCAACAGACTCCCACATGCAATCCACCTGGCATGCCCACCATGGGGGCGATGCTCGGCCCATCTGGGGCGTTGCTCTGTTGCAACCAGAGCCATTCTAGCGCCTGAGGTGGAGGCCATGGAGCCGTTCTCAGCGCCCGGGCCAACTTCGCTCCAATGGAGCCTTGGCTGCATGCGGGCGGGGAAGAGAGAGAAAAGAGAAATGAGAGGGGGAAGGGTGGAGAAGCAGATGGTCGCTTCTCCTGTGTGCCTTGGCCGGGAATCAAAACTAGGACTTTCACATGCTAAGCCAGTTATCTACCACTGAGCCAACTGGCCAGGGCCAGTCCCATCCTTTATGACCAAGTGTATCAAGGACTGGACTGACACTATGATCAAACTCATAGTTGAAATGTAAAATGCATAAGAAGTACACAGATGTCTGCGGGTACTGTTCCTAATGGGACAGGAAGGGAGGACTGTGCTTCTTAGGGAAACCCACAGGCATCTTTTCAGTTACTATTTAGAAGCAGAATTGTGATTATTTATTTTCCTTTTCCTGCATTTTAATGCCAAAAAGAACAACTATTATTCAACATAGCCCTATTTATCTGTTTGTTTGTTTACGGAAATGCAGAAGGACTCTAGGAAAGGACTTTTCATTCTTCTTATTTTTCTCTGAACATGTAGGAAGTACAAGCCAGGTGCTTCTAAGCCTATATTGTGAAATATCTCACGTTGGGCACTGCTGGTGGTGCGCGATCAAGACCACCCTCAAGGCCTGTGTGGAACGAACACACAGTGAGACCTGGAGGAGTGATGACAGTGCAGCTTCTCAAATACACTCGGACTTGCCAACCCATGCTCACACTCATTTCTCATGAATTGATAAGAAAACATATTGGCAAATTAGAAGAACTGTTAGTAACCTCGGCACCACCTACTCATAGACAACCTCTGCACTGAAATACCAAGCAAATTCGAATTGCCTCCCAAGCTGCTCAGGCCTCCACACATGGCCCCAGGACCAGTAATAGCGCCGAGTCCCCCTGACCCGGATGTTCGGTGCATATATGTGAGAGTTACTCCGTTACCCGCTGCGCTCCATTTGATCTGTGGGAATTGTTTCCGTGTGTGGCTATTTTTCTTGTAAATACATCCACAGAGGGGCATGGTAGGTGGGAGAATTCAGTGCTCTAACGGAGAGGGTGGATCTTTGGTGAATATTGAGGTGACTTGAGTGTGAAAGCCCAGTCTCTCCACTGTGGTTGTTCAGGACAGGACTGTCCCCTTACTGAGCTCTCAGGGCCATCAGCAGGACACAGATCATCTGAATGTGTGACTGAGGCTTTCCCCATTTCTGTGATTAGAGAAAGATTTGCTGTAAGGCTGGAAATGACCGTGTGGGGGATAGAGGAAGATTGGAAACAGTCAATTATATGTTGAAATATTATCAAGTTTAAAAAGAAACTTGAGTGAGGACAATTGCTTGGGGGTTCAGCACACATAACTTACCTGTGGGAGTCATCTGAACTGCTGAAGGCAGAGCCAGAGGAGCTTTTAGGAATTGCTAAGGACATTCCAGCCACCAGCAGTGGAATCCCTTCTCCAGTGTCACAGCTGGCTGGCCGCTAGTCTTCTGAAATACGACTGGTGCACAGAGAGCAGCCCGTCTCCTGGGAAAGTCCTACGCACTCTCCACTCCAGTTAGGACTCCCTTCCATCCTCTCGGCCCCGTGCTGACTGCCTTTCCCTTTCCCATTGTCTTTCTTGGGCAAAATGAGGTTAGGTTGGCTCCAGGAGAGTTATTCTCTCTATCTCTTTTCTCGGTGTCTGTCTCTCCCCCCATCTCCCTGACTCACATGAGCGCACAGACACACATACACACACACACACACACACACACACACATAACCACGAGCATACACTATCATGTCATGGGGAACAAGCCCCTTCAATATGCCATCAGTCAGTGTACAGTTTCCACCCTCAGCAAGAACCTCACCTTTGGATTTCTCAAGCAAGAGTTGTATTTCGGGGGAACACATCCCCTGAGCTCAGAGGCTATCTCCCTGAAGCCTTGTCACTAGGCTTGGAATTCTCTCAACAGTGTCCAATGCTTTCCACTTCTCCGATATTCTCCTTCGTATTCTCCACGGGGCAAGGAATCGCGGGTTGAAAACAAGTCTCCTTTGCCATCGTGTTTATTGGAGAACGAAGCGTTGTTTGCCACTAAGGTGGTGTGGTCCCTCCGCCTTGGGCCCTTAATGAAATAGAGCCACAGTCTCATGAGCCACAGTCTCATTTATTTACTGTGTCTCTTCCCCTTCTACTATGTAAACTCCAAGATGGCAACGTTTGTGCTCTTTTGTTTACTGCAGTATTTCCAGGACCTAGACCAGTGCCTGGTGTATTGAAAACACTAAGTAATTATTTCTGGAATCAACTTATTTCCAGTGTCAAGTGTTTTGGAAGCATTCATGTGCACAGCTGTAATCCTGTAATAGCAAACATCACACAACAGTTTATTGCATATACCTGTCCCCCCGGAGATAAAAGTTTAGGGTATGATAGGCCATGGGATTTGGCTATTTTCTATTTGATTAAAATGAGAGGATCTTAGGTAATTAAATAAATTGAATATTTTATGCTTTTACTTACAATAAACATCTTATTTAGATGTACAAGTTTCCCCCGCTATCCAAAATGGAGCATACCTATGAAACCTTTCTTAAGCTGAAATGGTCAAAAGCAGTGGTCCCCAACCTTTTTTGGGCCACGGACTGGTTTAATGTCAGAAAATATTTTCACGGACCGGCCTTTAGGGTAGGACAGATAAATGTATCACGTGACCGAGACAAGCATCAAGAGTGAGTCTTAGATGGATGTAACAGAGGGAATCTGGTCATTTTTTAAAAATAAAACAACATTCAGACTTAAATATAAATAAAACGGAAATAATGTAAGTTATTTATTCTTTCTCTGCGGATCGGTACCAAATGGCCCATGGACTGGTACCAGTCCGCGGCCCGGGGGTTGGGGACCACTGGTCTAAAGTGAAGAAGCAGTTGCCTTAGGACATGTCCTACTGACTAATGCACAAAACAAATGGAGACGAGGCACAGATCCTCACAAGCAGTTCGTGGCTGTGCTGGCTCGACGCTGAGATGCGGAGTGTGGTCTCTGGGAAGGGAGCTTGGTAGGGCCACCTTCCGGGCTCAGGGCACGCACTGCAGAACAAACACTGAGCGCTATCTTTGCTTGTCACCTTTTTATAGTAAATGCAGAATCATCTTCAGATTACTTTCAGTTAGCAAAAAACAGGGACTAATGTGGGCCTTTGTAAAAAATGAAGTGGTGTGAAGCGAACTTTTGAAAGCAGGCAATGCCTATAATACTATAGAAAGAACATCTTTCGCTATTCGTGTAACAGAGTACATTCAATTGAAATTGCATGCCATTAAATTAATTAATTAATCTCTAATTAACTTCAGATGGCCCAAATATTCCAAACTGATGAGGTATTAAATTCTTTAACCATACACATAATAGAATTCTTATATCTGATGATACATTGAATACATACAGTACACTGGTCAACATGGTGAAAGAGTTTATATTTTGTTTGGGTGAAAAAGAATATAAATATAAAACATATAAGATATGGAAGAAGGAAACAGTAAGTGTTCAATATATATTGGCTAATTACAATATTATTATTATTATTTAAAAATATACCATAATTACTTTGAACATCAGAATGAATTAGATTGAGAAATTTCAATCTCATGTGTATGCCCATAGACTGTCATTATCTCAGGACTTTTCTGGTGCTCTGTAAATATCAGCTAAGAATTATGTGATTTCTAAGGTCTCTTGTTAAATAATATTTAAGTAACCTATTAATAGAGATCCAGTAGAACTGCCTACAAAGTACAAGCTGTTCTTTAAATGTGTCAATTAATTTAATGCTCACAACAACCTTTTGAGGGAGCTTCTATTATTATTAAAAACTACTATCATAGCCTGACCAGGCAGTGGCGCAGTGGATAGAGTGTTGGACTGGGATGTTGAAGGACCCAGGTTCAAGACCCTGAGGTCGCCAGCTTGAGCATGGGCTCATCTGGCTTGAGCAAGAACTCACCAGCTTGGACCCAGTGTCGCTGGCTCCAGCAAGGGGTTACTCGGTCTGCTGAAGGCCCGCAGTCAAGGCACATATGAGAAAGCAATCAATGAACAACTAAGAAGTCGCAACACGCAACGAAAAACTAATGATTGATGCTTCTCATCTGTCTCCATTCCTGTCTGTCTGTCCCTGTCTATCCCTCTGACTTTCTCTCTGTCTCTGTAAAAAGAAAAAAAACAAGAAAAAAAACTACTATTATAAATCCTCAAATTACATATGAAAATTGAGTTCCAGGTGGGTTAAGAACAAGCCCTGGAAGACACAGGTGTTGAGTGGGTGGCCATGCTCAGAGCTGAGGCAGTTCTGACTCATGCCCTGGGCAGAACCATTGTTTGGAGATTTGCAAAAGGAGAGGCAAACCTAGTCACTTAATAAATACTTGTTGGCTGATAGATTACCAGGGCCCGAGCACATGATCTGAAGAGATAATATTTTTAAAGGAGATATTTTAATGTACATTGGTGCAGAGTGATGGCCTTCATGTATGTTATATAGAAACTACATCATATTAAATGTGACTAGTTATTTCTTTCAACAAATAGTAATTGAAAGACTACTTTTCAGAAAACACTATATTTAAATTTGTGGAGGATAAAAAGGAGGCAAAAGCATAGCTCTTCCCTGGAGTAGCCTCTCAAAGGTTTTGCATTTTATATATCTTAATAAAAGGTAGCTCTTTAAAAGGTGATGTCTTAGGACAGGGGCCAGGAACCTTTTTGGCTGAGAAAGCCATGAATGCCACATATTTTAAAATGTAATTCCGTGAGAGCCATACAATGACTTGTGTACGTTACACATTATCCAATAAAAATGTGGTGTTGTCCCGGAGGACAGCTGTGATTGGCTCCAACCACCCGCAACCATGAATATGAGGGGTAGGAAATGAATGGATTGTAATACATGAGAATATTTTATATTTTAACATTATTATTTTTATTAAAGATTTGTCTGTGAGCCAGATGCAGACATCAAAAGAGCCACATCTGGCTTACGAGCCATAGGTTCCCGACCCTTGTTTTAGGAAGTCATAGACCTATTTTGGCAACACTATCATTTCTCTGAATTGATCTCAAGTTCGTCCTTTGCAGTTAGTTGCCATAAGAATTTTTTGAATAGACTCAGTGGTGGTAAACCATTGTCCTTAAGAAGGACCTGCTTTGTATGGCATTTGGATTCAAGCTTAATGGGGAAAAACTGGTGATGAAATTAGTTGAATCAATTTTATATTAAAAAAGACAAAACCCAGAATATTTAGTATAAAACAAAGTGCCTGAAGGTCATTTATTAAAAATGAAGAATTTTAAAGCTTATTTGTATGAGAATACCATGGTTTGTACAAGACATAACAAATACATGTGAAACATCTTTCCATGATAGATGTATGATACACATGATTTACGATATTGTTATGAAATGAGGTAGTGGGATGAGAAGGTAGCACCCTGAAGGAAGAATTAAGTAGTTTTACTCTCAAGTCTTGACTATAATAGCCAGGCAGCACCTACTTAGACCAGAGTGCTTCACTTGAGAGTTTTAGTAATAGTAAAGGCAGCTAACTTCTATGTCATGATTCCTGTGTGCCGGGCACCATTGTAAGCACTCCCCATACAAACTCATTTAATTAGAGCATAAAAAATTGTTTATTGAAAAAGAACCTCCATTCTGGAATGAAAGCAACAACAACAACAACAAAAACCCCAAACACTTATTGTGAAGTTTCCTGGATTATAAAGTCACCTAACACACTAAGAATGCTACAAAGTGAGGTACTGATATTAAAGCTTTCTCTTCCTATTAAGGAATTGGTGAGAAATCTATATTAGTGAGACCTAGTCACATGGTGGCCAGTCTAGATTCTTATTTCCCATTGTCAGTCTGTCTCTTTAAAGCCTTTCTGTGTGTCTGTGGAGCTCCCTCCCACAAAGCTGCTGCCCAGTGTGAGATTCACTGTTCCTGAGGGCTCGTCAAAAAACTATTTTCTAAATTACAAGACTACAGCATTTCCTGGACAACATGAGTCACTGACCTTACAACAAGAATATCTTAGAAGTAACATCATCTAATTAGTACACACATATTGCTTGTGATATACACATGCACACACACATACAAAGATGATTGTTGTCTAAGGTGTGTAATTATTTCTAATGACAAAGATGTATTTTTGCCTAAGGACCCATACTCTCATTCTGAATGTTTTCTAAGGTTGGCCAGCATTGTAAATGATGAGAACAAAACTCCCAGAGGCAAAGGAATGGGAGGGACTCTGGGGCTTGTGCAGATGTCCATCTTCTTTGTTCAGGCGCAGCGGTAGCTCCTCCCACAGAGGTGGAACTCTGTTGGGGACAGGCCAATGGCCAGAGGACTAACAGCAGAACTGCATGCTGCAAGCCCTGTCAGGCTCTGCCCTCAAAATACTTTTCTTTTTTCTTTTTTTATGTGAGAGAAGGGGTGATATTGAGGCAGACACTTACATGTGCCCCAACTGGGATCCACCCAGCAATCCCATCTTGGGCCGATGCTTGAATCAACTGAGCTATTTTTAGCACCAGAGGCTGTCATGCTTGGACCAACCAAACTATCCTCAGTGCCCAGGGTCATGCTCAAACTGATCAAGCTGCTGGCTGTGGGAGGGGAAAGGGGGAAGAGGGAGAGATGGGGGAGATGGGAGAGAGAGAGGGAAAAGGGGAGACAAGCAGATGGTTGCTTCTCCTGTGTGCTCTGACCCATGACATCCATATGCAGGGCTGGCGCTGTATCCACTGAGCTACTGACCAGGGATGACAATAATTTCCCATATCTGGTTTTGTGGAGATTTTCTCCTTCCTGCTATAAAAAGAGTGGGTTTCTGAATTAATTTTTTTTCTTTTTTTTTTTTTGTATTTTTCGGAAGCTAGGAACGGGGAGAGATAGACAGACTCCCGCATGCACCCGACCAGGATCCACCCGGCACACCCATCAGGGGTGACGCTCTGCCCACCAGGGGGGCGATGCTCTGCCCCTCCGAGGCATCGCTCTGTCACGACCAGAGCCACTCTAGCGCCTGGGGCAGAGGCCAAGGAGCCATCCCCAGCGCCCGGGCCATCTTTGCTCCAATGGAGCCTTGGCTGCGGGAGGGGAAGAGAGAGACAGAGAGGAAGGAGAGGGGGAGGGGTGGAGAAGCAGATGGGCGCTTCTCCTATGTGCCCTGGCTGGGAATCGAACCTGGGACCTCTGCACGCCAGGCCGACGCTCTACCACTGAACCAACCGGCCAGGGCTGTTTTTGTTTTTTCTAATTAACTTTGCATTGTTATTTTGAGCAAATTAGCAATTTCCCTGATATATAATATTTGTTTGCATTTACAATGAAAAGTTATTAAGCGCATATATATATATATATATATATATATATATATATATATATATCCTGGTTGGGATCTTTTCCAACAATTAAGAAAGGCTATATGTTTAGAAAGGTATAGTAAAGAAGAAGCTTAGCCCTGGCCGGTTGGCTCAGCGGTGGAGCGTCGGCCTAGCGTGCGGAGGACCCGGGTTCGATTCCCGGCCAGGGCACACAGGAGAAGCGCCCATTTGCTTCTCCACCCCTCCGCCGCGCTTTCCTCTCTGTCTCTCTTTTCCCCTCCCGCAGCCAGGGCTCCATTGGAGCAAAGCTGGCCCGGGCGCTGGGGATGGCTCTGTGGCCTCTGCCTCAGGCGCTAGAGTGGCTCTGGTCGCAACATGGCGATGCCCAGGATGGGCAGAGCATCGCCCCCTGGTGGGCAGAGCGTCGCCCCTGGTGGGCGTGCCGGGTGGATCCCGGTCGGGCGCATGCGGGAGTCTGTCTGACTGTCTCTCCCTGTTTCCAGCTTCAGAAAAAAAAATGAAAAAAAAAATGAAAAAAAAAAAAAAAAAAAAGAAGAAGCTTAATTATGCTTTGGTGACAACTGTCAGCCAGTGATATATTTGGCGCAGGCCAAGTTAAAAAAAGAGAGATTTTATTCTCTTCATCTCTAAATAAGGGTCTTAGTTTAAGAAAATATTGTACTAACCATAAGTAATCCTTGTGTGTGTTTGTGTGTGTGTTGTATGTGAAATAGTCACTGTAAAAGACTTCCCCTAAGCTTCTGACTCAGGATACACTAAAGGAATCCTGGGAAAAGAAAAATGATGTTCAGTTTGCCTGCATGAAGAGGCAAAGAGGTCTGTAACTTGTAAAGACAAGTTTAGACATCAGAGAGGAAATAGTAGCAGATATTTAGAACTGCTACCATCTGTTTTTTGTTAAAACACTGTTAGTCTTTATACCATTAGGCTTATTATTACAATATTTTATTATGTCATAATATAAAAAGAAGCAGGAAAATATTTAACTGAGTGAATTATTGGGTTTTTTTATTATTAATATCAGCTTACTACCAAAGGAAGTGCTATCAAAAATAATTAGATGCTTGTTTCTTAAAATTTTGACTTAATTCATCATAGGTCTTTTAGATTATTTTAATCTGTCTTCTCTGAAGATGGTAGAGATATCTTATTCCATTGTTACTTTAAATTTAGCAAACACTATTCAGTCAGACAGAGGGACTTTCAGGCAACACACATATATGTAATTCTCAGCTCAGGAAACATTGGGAATATTATCTGACTAAGACTTTAGAAGTCCCAAACTTTTTGCTTTGTTTGGCTACAATAAAACAAATATACAATATGATCTCACCTGTGATTTAACAGCTGCCCTATCATTACCATGAGGTACTTCACTTGAATTGGTATCAGTTTGCGATACACTCTTCAAATTAGTAGTCTTTTGTTTATGCAATCTACAAACATTTACTGGTGCCTACCTACGCAGTTTGCCTTGCACTGGGCAATTGGACATACAAAGATAAATAGGATAGGCGGTCTGTCCTCAGGATACATCTTCAGCTCTGTCATTTATTAATAGCATTGTCTTGGGCAAACTCTTTAAATTCTCTCAGTCCTGGCCTGACCTGTGGTTGCGCAGTGGATAAAGCATCGACCTGGAAATGCTAAGGTCGCCGGTTCAAAACCCTGGGCTTGCCTGGTCAAGGCACATATGGGAGTTGATGCTTCCAGCTCCTCCCCCCCTTCTCTCTCTCTCTCTCTCTCTCTCTCTCTCTCTCTCTTTCTCTCTGTCTGCCTCTCCCTCTCCTCTCTGAAATGAATTAAAAAAAAATTCTCTCAGTCCTGGTTTCCTCATATGTTGTGCTCTTGTTACTGGTGCAGGACAGACATTAAGAAATCTGCCTGTCTGAGTCACGTTTGTGGGGACCAGCTCGTGTGAGATGTGCCGAACAGAGGGACAAGATCTCTCAAGGAGGAAATCATAGGTCCCCTTCTTCCTTTTTAAATCCGGTTTCCCTTTAAAAATGTTTGACTTACTTGGGTTTACTTGTTTTTATACTTTGAGTCAGCTTATTTCAGTGTTGAAGTTTGGCTTCCTTCAAAGGCTGGACGAGCCCGATTTCAGATTGATTCCTTTGTTAGAGAATTTGAGCCTTACTTTGTGTGCAACTGTTTCTCTTAAACAGATTCATGTTTATTTGCAGATCCATGTACAATTACCTTTTGGGATGAAAACTTAATTTAATTTTCAAACAGAGCTAATTATCAAGTTTAAGGAGAATGAGTAGGTCACACCCACAGGGCTTGCTCTGAGCCAGGCACCAACACTCTCATACGAGGGAGGTGGTAGTGATTATATTTTACAGATAGGAAGTTGATAAACACACAGGAGCCAATGAATACTTCCTGGAACAAAGAATTCTTAAAATTGATTCAATGAGTGAAAGCTTCTAATATAAATAATTCAGTTATCTACACAGGCATTTCCCTCATTTGACTGCATTTTATTACAAAATTATTATAGAGCGAAAATAAGTATAGAGATTATTTATGTTGTTCAGTTGCCTTACTGCAATATAAGTGAGCAATTATTGCACTTTAAGCCACTTATTAGTATATTTCTTAAGCAGTAAGTAGGAATGACTACACTGAGGATATTGATATAAAATATGCCTTTCATTTTCTCTTTTCATGGAATAAGCATTATTGAGTGTCTGAAGTGGGCTAGAGCCACAAGCAATGCTGAAATCGGTCCTTTCGATCTCACAGCTCATCATTTAGTCTTCCCTCCTTCCTTCCCTCTCTCCTTTTTTTTTCTCCCTTTTAGACTCACTCTCTCCATTTCAAAAAAAAATTATTTTTGCCTAAATATATTTTCTGCATTTCAAGTTGTCAGTTCTGTGTACCCTTAAGGAATATTTGGGGAAAGTCACTAACAGCCTCTTCAGGTGGCCTGGAGCCTGAGTTGTCAAGCCTGGGAAGTGGCCCATGATGATACGATCAGACCTCTGCAGATAGCACAGGGTGGGCTGGTTTGGAGCTCCCACCCAATAAACGATTTTCCTGAAGATGAACCCTCTCTTACTCAAAGCGACCCTGTACATGCCTCCTCCTGGGTTCCTCAATTCCTGAGCAATGCTGGCAACCTCAGCACACTGTGTGGCTATCAGTGGGAGGCTCTTGCCTCAGCACCCCCTCCCAGCCCCCTCCTCCAGCGGCCTTGCCAGGCAGAACTAATTGATTGCAATGATCCATCACTGCTTTATCACATATTGAGAGTAGAAAGTGGTTGGGTTGTTAAGATCATGAGAGACAGAGTGAGCAGAGGAAGTGGCTAATGGTAAGGCAAGGTCCTTGATGAGCTGAATAATGGGCAATAAAACTGCTGGATGAGGGTCTTCCCAGTAATGTGATATGTTACCGCCCTGCGCTCCTTTTTTTTTTTTTTTTTTTTTTTTTCCACAATTACTTCCAAAGGGCCTGTGCAAAGGTGAGAATTAATTACCTATTTACCTCCAGGCTTATTCACCAGCCAGGTTATTAGAAAGGCATGATCCTGGATGCTGGCTCTGTCCATTACTTTTTTATATATGTAAGAAATAAGTGTTTAGCAAACACTTGTCCATCAGAGTGAGCTGAAAACTATGACAAGGTGCTGACTGGGCTGCATCTGTCTTTGAATAGCAGTAACTGGTTTCAACATTCAACCATATGTTGCTCATCAAATATTCAGCAGCCAGAGCTTTTGCAAAGGCATTAGGGAATAAAGAGACTGGCTTCTGAAAGCAGTGCCTGGCTTGGCCTTGTTGTTTGGAAACAGGGCACCAGCTAGCTGGAAGGAGGAGGCTGGCTGAGGAATGCTAACCTGGAAAATTTAAAAATATTTCTGGTCCAGAGTTTTCCTGATTTTTTTGACTTTGTGTATAATACCCTAACAGAATCTAAAAGAACAAGTCCCCTACATTTATTCATGGGGCCACCTATCATATAATAAGATTGAACGGCGGGACTGGACAAAGTAGTGATTGACTGATTGTTAATTGATTGATTCAGACATCTGAAAAATATTTATGAGGCATTTACTCTTTGTAAATAATTAGTAACATGGCCCTAGCTGGTTGGCTCAGTGGTAGAGTGTTGGCCTGGCATGCAGATGTCCTAGTTTTGATTTCTGGTGAGGGCACACAGGAGAAATTATTATCTGCTTCTCCACCCCTCCCTTTCCTCTTCACTCTCTCTCTCTCTCTTTCTCTTTTCCTCTCACAGCCATGGCTCAATTAGGTTCAAACACATTGGCCCCAGGTGCTGAGGATGGCTCTGTGGAGCTTCTGCCTCAGGTGCTAAAAATATCTTGGTTGTGATTATGGCCCCAAATGGGCAGAGCATTAATTAGGCCCAGATAGGGGTTGCCAGGTGGATCCTGGTCTGGGTGGATGTGGGAGTCTGTCTCTCTATTTCTTCTCCTCTCAACTTGGAAAAAAAGAAAAGAAAGAAAAAGAACTCGTAATACAACAGCAAGCAAAAATAAACAGCCCCATAATCCAGAAACTTACTAGCCATTTAGTGATGCTAAATTATAACTTTAGTTTTTTAGAAAACAATCTAAAGTCAAGTCTACTTATAGTTGATCCTCATTATTCCGAGTCTGTTTTTGTGAATATGCCTAACTAATAAAATTTATTTGTATCCCTCAAATAATGCCTGCACAGTGCATTCATGATTACTCACAGACATGCAGAGAGGAGCAAAAAACTGGAATTGTCTACCATGCTGTTCCCAGTCGATGAAGAACAAAGCAGGGATTCTCTGCCTTCCTCTTTCAGCAACCAGACTATGAGCAAGTGTTCCTTTCACAGTCTGTTAGTGTCATGTTGTTCCTTTTACAGTCTATTAGTGTCCTGTTTTACAAATTTTCTTTGTATTGGTGATTTTGCTCTTTAAAATCCACCCCCAGGGCCCTGGCAGGTTGGCTCAGCGGTAGAGCGTCGGCCTGGCGTGCGGGGGACCTGGGTTCGATTCCCGGCCAGGGCACATAGGAGAAGCGCCCATTTGCTTCTCCACCCGCCCCCCTCCTTCCTCTCTGTCTCTCTCTTCCCCTTCCGCAACCAAGGCTCCATTGGAGCAAAGATGGCCTGGGCGCTGGGGATGGCTCCTTGGCCTCTGCCCCAGGCGCTAGAGTGGCTCTGGTCGCAGCAGAGTAACGCCCTGGAGGGGCAGAGCATCGCCCCCTGGTGGGCAGAGTGTCGCCCCCTGATGGGCGTGCCAGGTGGATCCTGGTCGGGCGCATGCGGGAGTCTGTCTGACTGTCTCTCCCCGTTTCCAGCTTCAGAAAAATACAAAAAAAAAAAAAAAAAAAAAAAAAATCCACCCCCAGGACCTGTGGTGGAGCAGAGGATAAAGTGTTGGCCTGGAATGCTGAGGTTGCTGGTTCGAAACCCTGGGCTTCCCTGATCAAGGCACTACTTCCTCCTCCTCCACTGCCATTCTCTCTTTTTCTCTCTAAAAATCAATAAATAAAATCTAAAAATAAATAATAGTAACTCCCCAGCATAGTGCTGAAGCACTGTCTAGTGTTCTTAAATGCAAGAATGCTGTGGTATGCCCTATGATGCATTTATCAGAGAAGCTTCATTCAGGCATGAGTCAGTGCTGTTGGCTGTGATTTCAATGTTAAAGAACTAACAATATATATTGAATAAGGTGTCTTTAAACAAACACACATATCAAACAAAGTTATATATTGATCAGTTGATGAAAATACTGTATTCTCTAATTCAGTGTTCATGGCAACTACCTACTTCAGATAACAGGAATAAACTATATACATTTTTGCATTAGAATGTGAGTGTTAGGATTATACTGACACAGGCTAAAGGAGGAGAGAATAAGTATCATATTTTTTGAAAGGGGTTTCTTTTCTTAAGTTAATTAAAAATTTTTTTTCATTTACAGTTGACATTTAATACTACATGAGTTTTTGGTGTATAGCATAGTGGTCAGACATTTATATAACTTACAAAGTGATTCCCCCAATAAGTCAAATACCTTCCTGACACCATATATAGTTATTACAATATTATTGACTATATTCTTTCTGCTTACTTTACAGTCCTGTGACTATTTTTAACAACCAATTTGCATTTTTTAATCCCGTCAATTTTTTTCACTGAGCCCCACAATCTCGTCCTATCTGGCAATCGCCAGTTTGTTCTCTGTATCGATGAGTTTGTTTTTGTTTTACTTGTCTATTAGATTCCATATAAGTGAAATCATATGGTATTTGTCTTTGTCTGACTTATTTTGCTTAGCATAATATCCTCTATGGCCATCTATGTTGTTGCAAATGGTAAGATTTCATCAAGTGATTTCTTAAACATTTAAATTAGAACCTTCTTTATGGTGAGTTAAGTTAGGACAGTGTCCCAGTAGAGCCCAAGCTCTACGTCGATCAGGTGTCCCTGATTCGACTTCCCTGTGCAGTGGGACACTCCTGCTTATCAGCAGGGCTGGCAGCCTCTTCAAGACTACTCTTGAGGCAGCTATGAGGATGCTACTGTTAAGTGCCACAGGAGGAAAAACATGACCAACACAAAAATTAGTTGCAATAATCACACAGACAATTTATTACTCACAAATTCTTATGATGTGCCTGGGTACAGCTTAAGGGGGCCCCGTCGGCGTGCTCCTCTCGGCTGGCTTTGGTCAGAGCTCAGAGTGGCGTGGAGACAGTCCACATCAATGTTGGAGTCTGGGCGACTACTGCAGCAGGGGGCCCCTCAGCTTTAGTACCCTTTCTGGCCAACGCCTTCTAACAGGTGTCAATCTACAGGATTATCACCTCAAACCACCTTTTTGGTAGTTCCTCGCAGGGAATCCCCTCCATGTCAATCTACTGGAATGTTTACATTAAACTAGTTTTTAAGATGTTCTTATTTATATTAATTTACAAAATTAATGTAAAATAACACCAAGCCACTTCTTATCTATGTATACCTTCACACACATACTAACTGGGCTTTGCTTGTAAGTCAGAGTCTGTTTATCACATTACAGAGCTATGGCACTAAGCCTCTATATTAATTCCTATCCAAATGGCATAACTTTATTTAATTTTAATTATTATTTTTAATATCATTTAATTACTTTTATATATCTTCCATATTTTTATATTTCTATATTTAATTACTATAACCTTATATTACTACAACAGACAGCTTAGAATATAGTGTGACCAAAGGAGAACTTTTCTAAAGTTGTCACAACCTTTCCTTTGATAAAGTGTTCTCTGTATTTGATTTGTAATTAACAGTGTTTCTTCTGAACTTTTATTCTTTTTAAAGGCCTGGAATTTTCATCTTAAGACCCAGGTCTATTTCTGGGAGTGCCACACTATGGTAGATGTATATAGAAGAAGGGTGTGAAAGAACCTTGCATTTTTATATTTTCACTTGTTTAAATTATTCATTAATTTAATAATATTTATTTTTACATTTTATGGAAACTTTTTTTATTATTAAATTTATTGGGGTGACCTTGGTTAATATAATCATATAGCTTTCAAGTGTATATTTCTACGATACATGATCTCTATATTGCACAGAATAACTTTTTGCTTTTTTCATTTCTTATAATACAACAATATCTTAAGAGAGAATTATTTTTATTATTTTTCCACCATAAAAATGAGGAATAGGTTCAGGTTAATTTGCTAGATGTTTGTCATATTTTTTATGTGTGTGTGTGTGTGTGTGTGTGTGTGTGTGTCTGTGTATAAATTTGTCTCCCAAATTTTTGTTTCCTGATCATGGATCTAATGTATCCTAGTTATGAAATGTGTGAAAGAAATGTTAGCAGGAATCCAGAATAATGTTAGTACTAGTAGTATATTGATGAGACACTTTTATTTATAATAGCATTATTTTAAAAATATCAGTAATCTCTCTGTTTATTTCAGGAAGTGTATGGGATTAGGAAGAAAATAATACTGTTTCTCATGAATTTTTCTTATTATCATTTTTATTTAACTTATATATTCATTCTCTCTAACCTCTCTCCTACACAGAGGCAAAATTCCCAGAATAACATACAAATTATATAGAGTCTATACATACATATATATATATATGTAATCACTGGGGAACAATTTATTTTCTATTTCTGTTGCACGAGGTTTTAGAACTGTTTCTATATATTTCTGCACCACTGATTCCAAATCTGAAATCCATTTTTTTGGTACATGCTCTAGTTTTTATGCAATTTAAATTTTTTGTTACAGTTAATGGCATGCATTGGTTTTTAAATTGCAGTTAAAGGGCAGTGACTCTTGGATTGAACATAACCACAAGGCAATTAATGTTTTACAAACATCACTTTTACATAATTATAGTTGTTTTTAAATGTAAAACATTATTATCTGATATAAACACCCTCTTATTTTAAGATTGAATCATGGCTTCTTTGAGCAGGCGTAAATGTAAGAATAGTCCTGACACCTTCTGTTATATATGTGGCTGTTACACACTTCAATGTCAAAGGCACAATATTTCATCATCTGTGACACGTGCCTATTTTCAAATTCCCTTTGGCGATTAAGACAGAATTGGGCTCCTCATATCGTGTGTCATAATTGTAAGAAAATGCTTCGTGACTAGACAAAAGGAAAACGCAAAGGAATGCCTTTTGGTATTCCCATGGTTTGATGTGAACCTAAGGACCACAGCAGTGACTGTTATTTCTGTCTGATCCATACAAAGGGCATCGGCAAGAAAAAACGGCATATGATCGTATATCCTAATATTCCTTCAGCAATACGACCTATCCCACACTCTGAGACACTCCTGGTTCCAGTTTTCAATGGTTTTATTTCTTCTAAGGATGAAGAAAGTGAACATGGTGATCAAGTGTATTTTGATAAGATGCATGAGGAAATGGTTGTAGAATCTGAAGAGTCTTCTTCTGATGCCAAGTAGTCATTAACCCCTCAGCAGTTTAGCCAACCTGAATTGAATAACTTAGTAAGAATGACATAAAAATTATCTTTGACTTTCTGAAGTATGAGGAGCATAACGGGATCACTTGTGTGGATCTTAAAATGGTAAATTTCCTGCTAGGACAACAGAGAGGTTTTACAAAGTATCTTTGCTTTCTGGTTTGTGGGACAGCCAAGCTCGGGAGAAACACTGGACACAGAAGGAGTGGCCGAAACGTGAAGCTCTGGAAGTAGGGATGCAAAATACTGTGAGTGAACCTGTAGTTAATTGAGACAGGATCATTTTTCCTCCACTTTACATCAAACTTGGCTTAATGAAGCAGTTTGTTCAGGCTTTGAATAGAGAAAGTGAATGCTTTCAACATATTATTTCTGCTTTTCCTGCCTTGTCTTTTGAGAAGATAAAAGCTGGTGAATTTGATGGACCTCAAATTCAACATGACAAAGAATTTGCCAGGAAGCTGAATAAGAAGGAGAAAGCAGCATAGCAGTCTTTCGTGGCAGTAACGAAGAACCGCCTTGGCAACAAAAAAGCAGAAAACTATGAACTTCTGGTTCAAAGGATGCTGTTGTCTTTCCAAGACATTGGATATAACATGAGCATTAAGATTCACTTCCTGAACAGTCACCTTGATCGGTTTGCCGAAAATCTTGGAGCCTGTTAGTGATGAGCAGACTACTGCTGGAGCATCAAACAAGATTGTCCTCAACAAGTACACAAACGCAAGAGCTACAAACGCAAATTTTTGCCTGAATAGAATTTAAAGAAGTTTTGTGCAAATTTTATTATTAAAATAAGTGTTTTAACGTTCTATTTCAAAAATGTAGACAAATTCTGATGTAATCATATCTTTTAGTGTATTAGTGCATTTACCGCATTATATAAATTATTATATTTTCACAAAGATGATGCCCAAGAAGACATTCTACTTCATTATGTTAAACTAAATGTTGAAAATTTTACAATAAGATGAAAACCTAAAATCTTGAATTGCAAAAAGAATTGTAGCTTACAGAGACAAACTAATGTCAGATTTGAGATCAGCACACTCGAATTAGGTGAGAACGAGTGTTTTTGTGGATTTGTTCCCCAGTGTTATGATTACTAGATAAAATGCAGCTTGGCCAGTTAAATTTGAATTTCAAATAAACAACAAATGTTTTAAGTATAATTTTGTTCCAAATTGCATGGAACAGCCTTATAAAAATTAAGTTATTCATTTTTTTATTTAAAATTCAAAATTAACTGAATGTGCCGCATTTTTATTTGCTAAATCTGACAACTCTAATAATTATACATATGTGGTATGTGTGTGTATATAAAGGGGAGATATTTCCTACTTTTTCAAATCACCATTAGCTTGGCTTCGTAAATATTTCTAAACACTGATTTTCAAGATAATACAAAATATTGATTTACTCTACCAATTACTCATTTATACTGACAGGTTATGTTAACAACAAAACATGTTGGAAATTTGATTAGGCTGAGATTATAGTTAGCTGATTGAACTTGTATCTAGAATATCTCCTCATTGTATGCCACACAATTTTTGATAAAATATTTTTGGGGTTAAAGCCTCCTAAGCTGATAAAACTAAAAGTTACCAGCAGAAGTGTTTTCTGTATCTCATTTAACTATAAATTTGATGCAACCTAGTAGGTTGGCTGGGTCCCTGAGTTATTTTACTAGCTTGATGTACCTACTGACATTTAACAGTGAGTCAACTACTGTGGGCTTTATTTCCGGCATTTCTTTTCCTGCATCCCACAAGTATATGACAACACCTGAGTGAATCCCCACCAAACACACCCATCCTGCTGACGGTGACACTTGACTTTCTGACAATAGCCTCCTGCCAGGCTCTCAGGAGGTCCACATCTGCTGGGCACAGGTCATTTCTGCCCCTGCCCCAGAAATCTCCCTGAGTACATCCATCTCAGGCCGTATTCCCCCTATGGCTTCCCTGTTCTGCGGACAAGACCCTGAGCAGTCATTGGTGGTGCTCATTCACTTTCTGGCAAGTGTTGGAATGCAGCAAAACTTCCTCTTCCCACACTGGCTTCCTGACACTTGGCCATACAAGGGTCAGTCCCCTGGCCAGGAAGCCTGAGTGTGTGAGATGCTGAGCCGGTGTGACTGAGCCATGAAGCCTGCGAATCCTCCTGAGAGTGGAAGGGACGAGGTCTGGGGCTGACACCAGGGTCATTCTTCTTGGAAGTTGTCTCCACAGAGCACGTTTGTTAGCGTCTCGCTCTGGCGGGGCAGGTTTTTCTTTGGTTGACCTGAATGAAAGCATGCGATATAACTTTTGGGTGCTCCATATTGTTTCTCCACAAAACACTGTCCAAGGAAAGCATGTTTCCTAGAGAGAGCATTAAGCCTTTCATGAGTTGTGTGCAATAAATGTAACGAACAGAAGATTCTAGCCAATTAGGAGCTCAGATCAAATGCCATCTAAACAAAGACAGTTGAGACATGGTTGTAGCAGGTGAAGAGAAACTCTTTCTGCTCAGTTCGAGGTCTAAATATTTTTTGATTTATTGATCAATTTTAGAGAGAGAAAGAGAGAGAGAGAGAGGCATTCATTTGTTGTTCCACTTAGTTCTGCATTTATTCATTGGTGACTGGGCATTAAACCTGCAATCTTAGTGTTTTGGGATGCTCTAACCCAGTGGTCCCCAACCTTTTTTAGGCCACGGACCAGTTTAATGTCAGAAAATATTTTCACGGACCAGCCTTTAGGGTGGGACAGATAAATGTATCACGTGACCGAGACAAGCGTCAAGAGTGAGTCTTAGACGGATGTAACAGAGGGAATCTGGTCATTTAAAAAAAATAAAACATCATTCAGACTTAAATATAAATAAAATGGAAATAATGTAAGTTATTTATTCTTTCTTAGCGGACTGGTACCAAATGGCCCACAGACTGGTACCGGTTTGTGGCCCAGGGGTTGGGGATGACTGCTCTAACCAATTGAGCAAACAGGCCAAGGCCAAAGTGTAACTTTTTCTTTCTTTCTTTCTTTCTTTCTTTCTTTCTTTCTTTCTTTCTTTCTTTCTTTCTTTCTTTCTTTCTTTCTTTCTTTCTTTCTTTCTTTCTTTCTTTCATCTTTCTTCTCATCCTTCCTTCCTTCCTTCCTTCCTTCCTTCCTTCCTTCCTTCCTTCCTCCCTCCTTCCCTCCCTCCCTCCCTCTCTCCCTCCCTTTCTCCCTTCCTCCTTCCTTCCTTCCTTCCTTCCATCCCTCCCTCCCTCCTTCTCTTTCTCTTTCTTTCTTTCTTTCTTTCTTTCTTTCTTTCTTTCATTCCTTCTTTCTTTTTAGAGAGAGAGAAGAAGGGAGAGAGATGAGGAACATCACCTTGTACTTGTGGCACTTTAGTTGCTCACTGATACCTTCTCATACATGCCTGGACTGGGGAGGGTTCCATCCAAGCCAGTGATCCCTTGTTCAAGCCAGCAACCTTACGCTCATGCTGGTGAGCCCACACTCAAGCCAGCAACCTCAGGGTTTCAAACCTGGGGCTTCAGCGTGTCAGGTCGATGTTCTATCCACTGCACCACCACCAGAAAGGCAACCCCCACCCCTCAGGTATAACTTTTAATGTAACTGGATTACGCACTAAATTGCAATATAGATATTGAGTGAACAAATGTCACTCTGTTGGAGAATTTTATGAAGAAGAAACAAATAGATTAGTTCCATACAGGATTTTTTTACTCCGTTTTCCAAATTAAATAACCACTTACATTTTTATAAGTTGTATTAAAGCAACAACCAATTTGTAATGTTTTCTCACATTAGAGAGATCCATATAATTGGCATAGGAAAATTGATGAACAGATTTAGTCTAAACACAGAAAGACCACAGATGTGGAGAGATAATACGGTAAAATAAACAATGACTAACATTACCATTTCCTGCAGTTCCAACTATTTAGTTTAAAACCCCTTTGACCTTTAGAAACAATGAGAATGGCTGTCTGGAACACAGGACGAATTCTGTAGTGATGTTTTTGCTTTGAAATCAGGCCTTTGTTCATTCATGAACTCAAGGCCGAGCTGCCCATGCTCATTCCTCTCCAATCTGCATAGACCTTTCACAGCTCCTGAGCTTGGTGTTTAATTGCTCTTTCTCCTCACGCCTGGAGCCCTGCAAGTAAATTTGGAAAACCTATGAATGATGTGGTACCATCAACTCAGCGGCGGGGGAGCCGTTCCCTGGATTCCAAGTGTGCATATATTCATGCATGCACATCACTGTTTGGGGTTTCCCTGGCTAATTACTCCAGAGGCTTTGGGGCAGTTATTAGAGCAGTTTAATTGAATGCAAGTCATTTAATGATTCAGGTTTTAGATTTCTTTTCAGTTTTCCCACCTGCCACAGACTATCAAAATACCAAGGGTGGACTCTTCCTCTCTGCTCTGACATCTTCATCAGACACCCTACTGTCTGGTTGTGTAATGTGTCTGTCCAGAGTGAGGGTTCTGTTTCCACCAGAGGGAGTCACTTTGTCCAAACGCATTCACCAACTGTGGAATTTCAAGGACAATTCCCATTTACCCCATTAATGGGGCTCATTCATACATATTTTTTTTTTTAGAAAAATAACATTTAAAATAATTATTTTGAGTATTATTTGATTTTAAGTTGTGAAAAGACAAGAATGTTTTTGGGAAGGAGTCTGATGGAATCCAGTTTCATGAAAATCAAACTTACTGGAAATAAAAGTAGCACTAATATCAGAACTGACTTCATGATAAAACCAAAATACGCTCTCCTCAATGTTGATGTTAAGTATGGGGGTGAGGACCAAAGGATAGGAGAAAAGATTTCAGAAAAATAAGTATGTACTACTATCAGTTTAAAGTCTGAAAGTAACCTTCATATATGTAGGTACATAAATAATATTAAATTATGTATTTTCTACATGAATGATATAATCCTGAACATTACAAAGCATTCTATGCTAAATGCTTTTGTGCTATTATTCAAGAATAGAGCACAGCATCTGCTTATGTAACTAATTAATTATATCATAGACGCGTGATAAAATTACTTTACCAATAGTGAGGATGACAGTTATACCCATTACCTATAAAATCTTTATTGAGGATTTTATAAATTAGGACTTAGGATACAAAGAAATACATATAAGCCAATGTCTCTAAACTCAAGTAGTTTACAACCTAATTCTGAGATTATGTTTGGAAATA
The DNA here is from genome assembly GCF_036850995.1 of Saccopteryx leptura. Classification (NCBI taxonomy): domain Eukaryota; kingdom Metazoa; phylum Chordata; class Mammalia; order Chiroptera; family Emballonuridae; genus Saccopteryx; species Saccopteryx leptura. Next base: position 58,886,951 of record NC_089513.1, on the reverse strand, counting down.
ATGACTGAATAAGAGTAACATCGTGTCAATAATAGGAACAATATCACAAATAACTGAGTTTTTACTGTTATATAATTACAGAGGGCAGACTTGTTCTGGTTGGTTAGGAGCATGTACTGAAAGTTCCTATTGTAATTTGACACGATTATATTTATCCCCTCCTGCAGATAGTGTTTGACCACAACAACTCTCTGTATTGTTAAAGCAGGTTCACATAATCTGTGCAGAGATGTGTATGCAACTTTCTCGGCTACAGTTTATCTAAAGCCTGTTCTGACTTGTCTAGCTCGTGGTTAAAAAGTGTGAGTCTATCCGTGTGTTTGTAGGAGGCAGGGAGAATTGGGAGGTTAATGCAGTTACCTTTCCTGTTCATAATCATAATAAAGTATCAGGAAAAGCAGTTGTTCAGGGAATCTTAACATATCAAGTGTTTTAGCTTGTTTTTGCTAATTTTTAATTCCGAGGGTGACGATGGAAAGGGGGGAAAAGTGTGTATGTGTGCATGTCTATTTAAAATAAATCCAACTTTATTTGGAAAAAATAAATAAAGCAGATCCAACCTAATATTGGGTTGTTTAGGTCAAAAGAAGACAGAATGAGAAAGGAGAATTTAAAATACTTGCCTGAGTATTTGAAAGGAGCGTACTATTTGGAACGTAGAGCCAGAAACTGGAGCATAACAAAAGCCTTCCCCAAAGCAGACTGGTTTTAAAAGAAATCTGTTAAAATGATGTCTGTGCCATATTCTGGAACTTGGTACAACTTTTTCTCCCTTTCTGCCTATAGAATGTTCTGTTTGTCTAAGAAGCCAAGTCAGGGCTTGGGTGTTACCTTCTGCAAAGTGTACTACTCTCACCTAATCACTGGTTGAATATAGCACTGCACGTGGGCGTTGTGCATGCAGACCATGCTAATGAATTTCTACTTATTACTCTAAGCTGTGTAAGGATCCTCACTTTCTTCCTGTCCTGTCTCTTCCCTCCCCTCCTCTTCTACTTTCTTTTCGTTTTCTGCATTACATCTTACAGACAGTGGGAGTTTTGTTAGGACTAATTTTGAAAATTAAACAGGCTATAAACTGTCTCTGGGTCAGGTATTTGGTTTGAGGACAGACACATCCAGCACCTTTTAAACTATTTCTAGGCAAGATTATAGGGGTTTCACCATCCTCATTAATATTCCTCTCTTCCCTATTATCTCGAATAAATTTTATAAAAATGAAAAAACTAAGCATAGCCCTAAATAATTTTTTAAAGTTTCATATGTTATCTAATTTGTCCCTCACAACTATACTTAAATATTGGCTGGAGCTGATCACATTTCTTTTCTTTTGTGGGTTTTTTTTTTTTTTTGTATTTTTCTGAAGCTAGAAACGGGGAAGCAGTCAGACAGACTCCCGCATGTGTCCGACCGGGATCCACCCAGCATGCCCACCAGGGGGCGATGCTCTGCCCCTCCGGGGCGTTGCTCTGGTGCGACCAGAGCCACTCTAGTGCCTGGGGCAGAGGCCAAGGAGCCATCCCCAGCGCCCGGGCCATCTTTTGCTCCAATGGAGCCTTGGCTGCGGCAGGGGAAGAGAGATACAGAGAGGAAGGAGAGGGGGAGGGGTGGAGAAGCAGATGGGCGCCTCTGCTGTGTGCTCTGGCTGGGAATAGAACCCGGGACTTCCGCACGCCAGGCCGATGCTCTACCACTGAGCCAACTGGCCAGGGCCTTCTTTTGTGTTTTACCAATAAAGCGAATGAAATGTAGAGAAGTTACATAATTTATTTAAAGCAAGATGAAGTAAGAAAGTGGCAACAGCAATATAGAAACTCAGTTGTAAATTCTGATTCAGCACTCCTTCCTAACTACCGTGCTGCTCTGCACCTACCCTGTGAGTGCCACTGTCCCGGAGCTGCTCCAGTTTTCATTCAGGAACTTGACATAAGGATCACAACAGCCCAGATCTTCGTAGGTGTTGAACATGAAGAAGGAGGAGAAAAACTTGCATTGGACCTGAAGCTTTTGGAATGGATGGAGATTCTTAAATAAGCGCCTTATCTTCCACGTGGCATAGGAATGGTTACCTTTTAATTTCCTGTCATTGAGTAAGTTTGGATTAAAAATTAGGGAAAGAAAATAGAATTGAAGCATAATATTGCTCAGCTAAGTAGTTTGAAGGCTTGTGGCTTTTTTCCTTGCAAGTAATTTACATTATCCAAATAGAATATGATGAATTCTATGTGAGCAGGCAGTGTGACTTTTATGGCTATGTTATATGAATGGGATCTGGAGCAGAAAAGTTACACAGGCCCGAATGCTGCTAAAGTGCTCCTAGCTTGTGCTGGCTTCTTCTACAGAGCCTGCGTTAATGAAAAACATGTGTGCTGTTGTCCTTATGCTACTTCTCACCTCGTTTGATTTAATTGAAAATTCTAGATGTATGTGACTCTGTGTATATGTGCGGTAAAGGGGCATTTAGATTTTTATTTAGAGTCCATATTTTGACCAGAAGTGGTTTTATTTGGGAAAAGTCAAACTTGGAAAGAAAATTTTGTTTGTAAAAGTTATTTAAATGTTTACCATGTCTATCTGGATGAAAAAGTCATAATATTTTACTCATTATCTCACATCCAAGAAGTTGCTGATGACCCAGTTATTCCCAAAGCCTCTGGTGCTTCAACACATAAGTATGATCCTGGAAGAAAGGCAAGAAAATGTTGTCAGGCTTTGCTTCCTTGTCTTCGGTAGGACACTGTATCTAACAGCCTGCAAGAGCGATCCGCCTATTGTACCCCCTGCGTGTGTGACAGATGAGGCTTCTGGAGGGCTAGCAACACAGAGAGTCCTTTCTAAAACAGCATAAAGGATATTGTTTTCTCCCTGTGTGAAATGCCCTCTCACTACAATCTATAATAAGCTCTCTCTTCTGAAACCTTATAGGATGTAAAGTCTGAATGTCATAGTTTAGGACACCTCATACGTCTCAAATTGTTTGGAATTTTTTGATAAGTGTAAATTACATATCTCCAACCAGATTGCATTTTTCTTTTATTACAACTCTTTCATATTGCACAGAATGAGAGCCCAATAATTTTATTTTAGTTTAGCTTGTTTGCAAACTTATAAATTATCAATATAAATTTTCATTTCTGTCTCCTGTTCTCCCATTATTTGTCATAGGTCTTTTAGGACACTTTCTTTCCATTTCAGTTTCTTATTTATTTTTTTTAATTAAATTTAATGAGGTGACATTGGGTAATAGATCATATAGGTTTCAAGGGTACATTTCAACAACACGTGATCTGTACATTGCATTGTGTGGCCACCACCCAAAGTCAAACCATCTTCCATCACTGTACATTTAGCCCCCTTTACACACTGCTACCCCCCCTCTCTTCTGCTAACCCATATTATTATCTCTGTCTATGGGTCTCAGGTTCATATCCCACATATGAGTGAATTCATACAGTCATCTTTTTCTGACTGACTTATTTCTCTTAGCATAATATTCTCAATGTTCATCCACGTTGTCACAAATGGCAGTATGTCATCTTTTCTTATGACTGAGTAGTATTCCATTGTATATATATATGTACCACAGCTTCTTTACCCAATCCTCTATCAAGGGACACTTTGGATACTGTACTTTAATCAGAAAAAAATGAATTGTTGTAAATATGTAACTTGTCTGTGACATGAGTTATGATATGATTCTGTATTATTAGACTTTTCTGTTGCATAAATTAGATAGAGGCCATGGATATTATTAAAAGTTCCAACTGCCAACATGAAGTACCAGACTAAAGTTTATATCTACTATAGTAGGATTGCAGTATTTTGATTCATTATTCTTTTTTTTTAAAAAAAAAGATTTATTTATTAATTTCAGAGAGAGAAGAGAGAGAGAGAGGAAGATGGGAGGAGTGGGAAGCATCAACTTTTAATAGTTGCTTCTCATATGTGCCTTAACTGGTTAAGCCTGGGGCCTTGAACCAGTGACGTCATATTCCAGGTGTGTGCTCTATCTATTGCACCACCACAGGCCAGGCTGATACATCACTGTTGATGGTAGGACATATCAGTGACCACTGGAGAACCTGGTCGTAATGCTGGTGGTTGAGGCCAGGCAGGTTCACACTGAATTCAGGCAGATGGTAGAGGAACTGCAGAGCCGGAAAACATCAGGCTGTTACCCATTTATTGGAAACAAAGGAAAACCTTTTCACAGTGGAGGGCAAGGGATCAGGAAAACTGCCCCTCACGGTAGTGGCTGAGGAAATCAGGGGACCTCACCTCGCAGTGACAGGAGAGCGATCTGGAAGAATCACCACCAAGGGAAAGCACCCACGGTTTTTCATAGAGACACACACGTGGCTTTCTGCTGCATGCTCATCCACTAATTGTGCAAAGTGCTTGCAGCCGGGAAACCAGTGAGCAAGCCTAACACAGCTCTTTTCCCCCACACTGGTCTAGTCTAGCGTACAGATGCCCATTATTATAATAATTCAGCATCAAGAAAATATCAATGTAATTTGTTTTATGACTTTAATGATACTTTCTTCCAATTTTTCACAGAGGACAAACTTAATAGTGAATACTGTTCACACTGATGAAACTAGCCTGCAATAATGCAGGGCCTTTCAGGCTGTCAAAAGTTTTCTATAGGACACTTATTTCTTTTTATCAAATATAAATATTTCATTTTAAAAATATCTCACTTTATTCCAACTAGGATATAAAATGGCTTACAAAAATAGGTATAGCATAACATACTGCATAATACATAGCATAGGAAAAAAAAAAAAGACAAATCCAGGGATAAAATTAATAACCAAAGTTCTGCAGACTTTAGCAGAGGTGAGTCCATAGGAAATTCCAAGTGTTTTAGCAGCCAAGTCAGAGAGGGAAATAGTAATGTAAAGAATTCAGAGTCCTTAAGATGAAACTCATTCTCAGAAGTATGGGAAGTCTTGATGTTTAGATGTGGGGTCAGTCTACTCCTCCATCCCCAGGAAGGAAACACTGTGCCATGCTGCGAACCCCATTCTTAACAATCTTTTTAGTAAAGAAAATAACCACGGGGACTTCCCTGCTTATTATCTGCATAAGATAAAAGTTAGAATCTCTAAGGGGAACAAAGGACTGCATTTGCCTTAGGCCTAGGGTCTCAACGCTGCAGTCACATTGGAATCACCTAGTGTACTTGTGCGTGGCCTCCAATTAGATCCAGCTGTCTGTCTGCGGAACCAGCTTGCTGGTTCTGATGGTTCCCGGGTATTCCAGAGCTCTGCCAGGAATGCGCTTCCAGGCATGCCCTCTGCTCACAGGCGCAGGTGGGAAGTGGCCGAAATTCTGAGTTTCTGCGCTCAGACAGATAACCTGGAGTTCTGATATCATTGCTGCTCACTGGAAGAGAACCCTGTGGTTTCTTAGTCTGGGTGGTGTGTTTCTAAGAACTAGTTTATTATAAATATGTGCTGCTGTGCTGCATTTGTTTAATACATCCTCCCACAGGTCATTTGTTTTGTGGGCTATTGATTTCTTCATCACTATCTACTTTCTAACCCTCTGTGGACATTTTTCATGTATAAAAGTGAATTCCTATTTGTACAGATGTTTTTTTTTCTACTTCCTGATAATTAACCTGCAGCCTTCCCTCTGGGTGGGACCTGCTGAGCATGCTCTGTGTATTCACTTCTTGCAGGAAGAGTCACAGAAATCCTCAGCTTCATCCATCTATACTCGGTAGTCAATGATTTACTCTCTCAGATAAACTGGCTTCCCATGCACTTGAGAACTGGGGTTGCTTCTGCTTTTGCTTCACGAGGTAAAGAAAGTCTTGGATTACCTCATTTCTAGTGTTTGTGCAAAAGAAATCTGCATGGCGGACAGGAAGTACAGTTCTCGTATGAGTACAGGAACTTGATACTAGAATATACTTTAAGCACCTGGATGGATGCCTATGTGTCTGTTTTGGCTCCACTAACGGTGGTTGTAAGACAATCAGAAGTGCTGAATAGAGATACACTAAAGAGATGGCACATTTAATTGAATAAATAGACTTTACTCTTCCCTACTCCTTTTCTAATAGAGTCAGAAAAGAATTAAATAAAACTTTGACTCAAATATTTCAGGAGAGAGAAACAATAGGACCTTTGTATAACTGAAGGACAAGTGTCAGTCCAAGGTTCCCTTTGCATGCAGCACAGCACAGGATGAGAGGAGGCTGATGGGAAACCCAGTCCAAGGTTTGGGACGTTGAAGATGTTTCAAAATTAAAAATGGGAATTTTCTTCTCCCTTCAGTTTCAACTTAGCACAATGTTAGGCTGTTCAAGTTTTTGAAATACTGAATTATAACCCAATCCAATACAATTTGCAGATAATATTTTGGTGGGATGTTGGGAAAAACATTACTTTGTTAATATTGCACATGCTTCGCAGTCAGTGATTATGCCTCTAAATATGTTGAGCATCCCTAGCCTGGTAAGTTGTATACCAATTTTAAATCAAATTTTGACTTCCTCTGAGAGCTTGGGAGAGCAATGCTTATACTCTTGGTATAGCCAGTTCATATGACAGAAAGTGTTTTATTTCTGGCATATGCTATAATGTGTCTGACTCTTGTTATATTGTTTATGTTTTGAGGCTGGCTTTTTTAGTGAAATGCAGTTATTTTGACATCAGGCATCAAGGACAGTTTCTAGAAGTCAAACATTTGTCATGGAATGTGCTCCTCCAGCATCTTGTAGGCAGTGCTGTCAAAACCATGCAAAATAGACCTTTCTCTAAGTCAACATTATGCTAAGTTTGACATTAATCACACTGTAAATATAAATACATGACAGAACTCTTGCACAGATTCAGTGCCATATTTGCGTTAGATTGGCAGGAAAGAGCATAGAAGTTTGCTTCAAAATTGCTTAACTAGTGTCTAGACTCAGGATTACATGAACTTAGAATGAAACCTCGTCTCCTCCACTGACTCGCCTCAGGGCTTTTGGTAAGTCACTTTGTGACTCTAAATCGTATTTTCCTCATTTATAAAATGAAGGTATGATCCAAGATGGTGGCAGAGTAGACGGATGATACACCCAGCTCCTCCCAGGCCCAAACTGAATTTACAACTAAATTTAAGAATAATCATTCTGAATAACTCAAGACTCAATAAAAAGGAGTTTTATAATCAAGGATTCACAGAAGAAGCCATATCCGGACTGGTAGGACAGGCACAGACACCTAATGGGCTGGCCAGCTCCCATGAACCATAGCAAAGATTTTGGGGGATATATCAATTCTTCCCATGTGTACCCAAGGCCAGCAGAGATAGCCATAAACTGTAATTCGCTTGTAGCTCTAAATGGGTTGCTGAGAGCCAATTATAAGTAGTGTCTTACATTGGCCTCTACTAGGTTCCCTCCCCAAAGCCCCAGAACCAACACACCCAATGGCCAGCTTCACACAACATTAGTGCAGGATCCAATTAGCTTTATAAGCAGCATATCCAAAGGGAGAGCTTGTCAGGCACCAAACCCAGCTGAGGTGAACCTGCTTTCTGTAATCGGCACCTACACAGCATCTCACACACACTGGGTGAGGTAGAGCCTCACAGTTGCCAGCCTGAAGGGTAATCCCATGTGCAATGGGCCAACACTTAATTATAATAGGAGGGCCGCATAACCCACACAAGGGACATTTTTGGAACACAAAGCTCAGGTGATGAAGGAATCTACACTACTGGACACAAAAGAGCAACTACTGCATAAGGCCACCTCATAAAGACTGGGTAACATAGAAAAGCTATGTAATTCATAGAAACAAGACAAACAAGCAGCCAAAATGGGAAGAGAAAGAAACAGGCCACAAATGACAGAACAGGAGAAATCTCCAGAAAAATAGCTAACTGAAATGGAGATAAGCAATTTATCAGATATAAAATTCAAAGTAATGGTCATATGAATGCTCAAGGAACAAAGAAAGAATGTCAACAAAGAGAGAACAAGCATGAGAAAGGACATAAAAACCAGGAAGAGGAACTGGTCAGAAATGAAGAATACAATACCCAATATCAAGAATAACTAGGAAGGAATAAACAGTAGGTTGGATGAAGCTGAGGATCAAATCAGTGAATTAGAAGATAAGGTAAATAAAAATAACCAATCAGAACAGCAAAAACAAAAAAGGATGAAAAAGAATGAGGATTATTTAAGGGACCTTTGGAACAACATAAGGCATAACAACATTTATATTTTAGTGGTACCAGTAGGAGAAGAATGAGAACAAGAGATAGAGAATCTATTTGAAGAAATAATGACCAAAAATTTTTCTAACTTATTAAGGAAAAAAACACAGAAGTCCAGGAAGCACAGAGAGTCCCAAACAAGAAGAACCCAAAGAAATTCACACCAAGACACATTATATTAAAATGACAAATGAGCTCCCATAAGACTGTTAGCTGATTTCTCAACAGAATTTTTCAGGCCAGAAGGGATTGGCATGAAATATTAAAAGTGATGAAAAACAAGAACCTACAACCAAGACTATTTGATCCAGCAAGAGTATCATTTAAAATTGGAAGAAAAATAAAGAGCTTTCTATACAAGAAGCCCTTAAAAAAGTTTGTTACCACCCGACCAGTATTTCAAGAAAATGTTAAAGGGCCCGCTTTATGAAAAAGAAGGAGAAGGGGGGGGGGAGGCGGGGGAGGAAGAGGAAGAGGAGGAAGAAGACAACAGAGAAACTTAGTTCAAAAAATAAAATATCAATAATCACTTTAAATGCAAATGGCTTAAATGCTTTAATCAAAGATACGGGGTAGCTTACTGGATAAAAAACAAGACCCTATGTATATGCTGTCTACAAGAGATCCAGCTTAGAATGAAAGATACACACAGAATAAAGGTAAAAGGATGGAAAAAATATCTCCTGTAAATGGAAATAAATAGCTGGCATAGCAATACCTATATTCGACTAAATAGACTTTAAAACAAAGGCTGCAGTAGACGATAAAGAAGAACACTATGTAATGATAAAGGAAGCAATCTAAAAACAAGGTATAACCCTTGTAAACATTTACACACCCAATGTAGAAGCACCTAAATTTATATGTAAAGTATATCTTAATTGATATAAAGGAAGAGACCAATAGCAATACAGTCATAGTAGGGTATTTTAACACCATATTGACATCAATAGATAAATCTTCCAAACAGAAAATCAACAGGGAAATGGAGGCCTTAAATGACACACTAGATCAGCTGTATTTAATTGATTTCTTTAGAGAATTTTTACCCCAGAGCAGCAAAATAGATAATTCTTTTCAAGTGTACATGGAACATTTTTTTAGAATAGATCATATGTTAAGACACAAAGCACATCTCTATAAATATAAGAAGCTTGAAAATATATCAAGCATTTTCTCTGATCATAATGGTGTGGAACTAGAAATCAACCACAAAAACAAAACAAAACAAAAAACCCAAAAGCACATAAAGACATGGAGGCTAAACAACATGTTACTAAAATAAACAATGACTGGGTTAACAAGATCAAGGAACAAATTAAGAGATAACTTGAAACAAATGAAAATGAGAACATAACAACCCAAAATTTATGGGACACTGTGAAAGCAGTCCTAAGAAGAAAATTTATAGTATTACAGGCCTACCTCATGAAACAAGACAAACCTCAAATGAACAATCTATCTTTATAATTAATGGAACTTGAAAAAGAACACCTAAAAAATCCCAAAGTGAGTAGAAGAAAGAAAATAAAGAGAAGCAATAAATGAAATAGAGACTTTAAAAAAGAAACACTATAAAAGATCAATGAAACCAAGAGCTGGTTCTTTGAAAAGACAAACAAAGCCCTGGCCAATTGGCTCAGCAGTAGAGTGTCAGCCTGGCATGTGGAATTCCTGGATTCAGTTCTCAGTCAGGGCACAGGAGAAGTGCCCATCTGATTCTCCATCCCTCTCCATTCTCTCTCTCTCTCTCTCTCTCCCCCTCTCATAACCATGGGTCGAATGATTCCAGCAAAGTTGGCCCCGGGTGCTGAGGATGGCTCCATGGCCTCACCTCAGGTGCTAAAATAGCTCAATTGCTGAACAACAGAGCAACAGCCCCCATCAGGGCATTTGAGGAAGTCTGTCTTCCTGCCTCCCCACCTCTCACTTAATAAAAAAAAAAATGAAAAGACAAAACAAGATTGACAAACCTTTAACCAAATGTATTAAGAAAAAAAGAGAGAGGGCCCAAATAAGTAAAATCAGAGATAAAAGAGGAGAAGTAAAAACTGACACCAAAGAAATGCAAAGCAGTGTAAGAAAATATTACAATCATTTATATGCCAACAAATTGGTCAATCTGGATGAAATGGATAACTTCCTAAAAATATACAATCTTCCAAAACTGAATCTGGAAGATTCAGAGAATCTGAATAGACATTACAGAAAGTGAAATTGAAGCAGTAACAAAAATAAAAACTAAAACGAACAGACAAAAAACAAAACAAAAACTCCCAACCAACAAAAGTCCTGGATTGAAAGGCATTACAGGTGAATTTTCCAAACATTCAAAGATGAATTAATACCTATCCTTCTCAAAGCATTCCAAAAAACTTAAGAAAAGGAAAGACTACCATGCTTATTTTATGAGGACAGCATTATCCTAATTGGAATCCAGATAAAGATACTACAAAGAAAGATAATTATAGGGTAGCATCCTTGATAAACATATGCTAAAATCCTCAACCAAATATTAGCTAACTGGATTGAGCAGTACATTAAGAAGGTCATACACCATGATCAAATAGGATTTATTCTGAGAATCCAAGGTTGGTACAATATCCACAAATCAATAAATGTGATATACCACATAAAAAAAATGAAGGGTAAAAATTACATGATCATATCAATATATATGAAAAAAGCATTTGATAAAATTCAGCATTCATTTATTTTAAAAACTCTCAGCAAAGTGTAAATAGAGAGAACATACCTCAACATAATAAAGGCCATTAATGACAAAGCCACAGCCAACATTATACTCAGTGGGTAAAAAATACAAGTGTTTCCTTTAAGATTGGGAACAAGATAAGGATATTTACTATCTCCACTCTTATTCAACATAGTTCTAGAAGTCCTAGCCACAGCAATCAGACAAGAAGAAGAAGTAAAAGGCATTTAAATTTGAAAGTAAGAAATAAAACTGTCATTATTTGCTGGTGGCATGATACTGTACATAGAAAACCCTAGCAGGCATCCCCAAACTATGGCCCACGGGCCACATGTGGCCCCCTGAGGCCATTTATCCGGCCTCCCGCCACACTTCTGGAAGGGGCACCTCTTTCATTGGTGGTCATTGAGAGGAGCACTGTATGTGGCGGCCCTCCAATGGTCTGAGGGACAGTGAACTGGCCCCCTGTGTAAAAAGTTTGGAGACCCCTGCGAATGACTAGAACTGATAAGTGAATTCAGAAAAGTAGCAGCATACAAAATAAATATCCAGAAATCAGTTACATTTTTTTTTTTATTTAGTGAGAGGAGGGGAGGCAGAGACAGACTCTCACATGTGCCTCAACTGGGATCCACCCAGCAAGCCCACTAGGGGGTGATGCTCTGCTCATCTTGGTCAATGCTCCATTGCTCAGCAACTGAACTCTTCTTAGTGCCTGAGGCAGAGACCACAGAGCCATCATCAGCTCTTGGGGCCAACTTGCTCCAAAGCCATGGCTGCAGGAGAAAAAGAGAGAGAGAGAGAAGTGAGAGAGGGAGTGGTGAAGAAGCAGATGGGCACTTTTCCTCTGTGCCCTGACCGAGAATCAAACCCAGGACATCCACACCCTACCTGGCCGATGCCTTACCACTTAGCCAACCGGCCAGGTCCAGAAATCAGTTACATTTTTATACACCAGTAATGATCTATCAGAAAAGAAAACCAAAAATACAGTACCATTCAAAATTGCTTCAAAAAATAAAATATTTATGAATAAATTTAACCAACGATGTTACTATACTCAGAAAATTATAAGACATTGAAGAAAAAAATAGCAGGAAATACAAACAAGTGGAAGTGTATACCATGTTCATGGATAGGAAGAATTAACATCATTAAAATGTTCATATTACCCAAAACAATCTATAGATTCAATGCAATTCCTATCATAGTAGCAATGATGTATTTCACAGTCCTAGAACAAATATTTCAAAAATTTATATGTAATGATAGGAAACCCAAAGTAGCCACAGCAATCTTGAGAAAGAAGAACAAAGTTGGAGAATTTATGCTGTCTGATATCTCACTAGTACCACAAGGTCAGTATAACCAAAACAGCATGGTACTGGCATAAAAACAGACCTATAAATCAATGGGAGAAATTAGAGAGCCCAGAAATCAACCCGTGTCTGTATGGCCAATTGATATTTGACAAAGGAGGCAAGAACATACAAATGGGGCAAAGACAGTCTATTCAATAAATGGTGTTGGGGAAAATGGACAGATACATGCAAAGAAAAAAAAGAAGCTAGACCACCTTCTTACACAATGCACAAGAATAAACTCAAATTAAAGATTTAAATATTAAACTTAAAACCATAAAAATTCTAGAAGAAAACAGTCAGTAAAATCTTGGGCATTTCTTATTGAAATATTTTTTAAGGTATTTCTCCTTAGGCAAGAGAAATAAGAAAAGTGATAAACAAATGGAACTACATCAAACTAAAAAGGTTTTCCACAGCAAAGGAAACCAACAACAAAAGGAAAAGACAACCCAAAGAATGGGAGGATATCTGATAGGGGATTAATATCCAAAATTTATAAAGAATTTATAAAACTTGAAACAACAAACCAAAAATCCAATTAAAAACTGGAATAAAAACCTGAATAGACACTTTTCTAAAGAGGACATACAAATGACCTATAGATATATGAAAAGATGCTCAATGTCACCAATCATCTGAGATGCAAATTAAAACCACAATGAGATATCACCTCACATTTGTCAGAATGGCTGTTATCCATAAATCAACAAACAACAAGGTGCTGATGAGGGTGTGGAGAAAAGAGAACCCTTATTCACTGTGGGTGGGAATGCAGATTGGTGCAGCCACTATGGAGAGCAGTACGAGTTGTCTCAAAATATTAAAAATGGAACTGCCTTTTGACCCAGTGGTTCCACTTCTGGGAATTTACCCTAGCAGTCCTGAAACACTAATTGAAAAAAATATATGCATCCTTATGTTCACTGAATCATTATTTACAGTAACCAAGATCTGGAAACAGTCCAAGTGCCCATGAGTAGATGAGTGGATAAAAAAGCTGTGGTATATTTACAGAATGGAGTACCATGTGGCCATAAAAAAGAAGAAAATCTTACCCTTTGAAACATCATGGATGGACTTGGAGATAATTATGATTTCACTTATATGTGGAATCTAATGAACATAATAAACTAACAGGCAAAATAGGAACAGACTCATCATACACAGAGAACAGACTGACAGTTGTCTGAGGGGCTAGTGTTAGGTGAAGGAGGTAGAGAGATTAAGCAAAAAAAAAAAAGAGAGAGAGAGAGAGAAACTCATGGACACTGACAACAGAATGGTGATGGCTGGGGGTAGGGGAGGGGGAGGAGGGTATATGAGGAATAAATGGTGATGGTTGAAGACTTGACTTGGTGGGAGTTAGCACACAATTCAGTGTACAAAGATGTGTTGTAGAATTGGGCAACTTAAACCTGTACAATTATGTTAAACAGTGTCACCCAATAAAATTCAATGAAAAAAAGAGACGGCAAGTCATGAAGGATGCTGAGCTTTGTAGTTTGGGCCACTGTGTCGATGGCGATACAATGAATAGATAGAGAATGGAATGCAGAAACTTCCATTGATGGTAGCTCTCACTGTCTTGCTCACGTTTGTTTCTACACCACCCAGCAGATACTACTAAATAAATGAATAAATTTTAAAAATTGAAGTTAAGAGCAGTGCTCACCTCAAAATTGTAGAGAGCACTCAATGACACATCTCAGGCTCAGAGTGGATGCTCAAAGGGTGTTAGTTATTACTGTTTCTGGCTGTTTATATCTGATCAGTCAGAAGAAGAATGGAAGCGTGGCATCAGTAGTCACTGGTACTACCGACTGGTGAAAACTTGTACTAGTGACTGGGAGGCAGGTGGAATCAACCCTTCTCATTCTTTATCTTCCTTAACTGTGAGGTGAGCATGACTGCTTGCTGGAAGGGTGTCAGATATTATTCTCTTCTCTCTTTTTTATATATTTATTTTTTATTTAATTAATTGTGTTTACATAGATTCTAGGGTCACCCCGAATGCATCCCCCCTACCCCATATTCCCCTCAACATCTCCCTTTTTAAAATTACCTAAATAATCCTTCTCAGGTTTCTTATGTGAATTCCATACAGAGGCAAGGTCCAGAAGAGTTTTTTGTTTATTTGTTTGTTTGTTTGTTTTTGTGTTTTTCTGAAGTTGGAAACGGGGAGGCAGTCAGACAGACTCCTGCATGCGCCCGACCGGGATCCATCTGGCATGCCCACCAGGGGGCGATGCTCTGCCCATCTGGGGGGTCGCTCTGTTGCAACCAGAGCCATTCTAGTGCCTGAGGCAGAGGCCACAGAGCCATCCTCAGCGCCCGGGGCCAACTTTGCTCCAATGGAACCTTGGCTGCGGGAGAGGAAGAGAGAGACAGAGAGGAGAGGGGGAGGAGTGGAGAAGCAGATGGGCACTTCTCCTGTGTGCCCTGGCCGGGAATCGAACCCGGGACTCATTCACACCAGGCCGACGCTCTACCACTGAGCCAACCAGCCAGGGCCTGCCAGAAGAGTTTTTATAAAGTTGACCCTTGAACAACGCAGGGATTTGTACTGGGAAGGCCCATTCATACGTGGTTTTTTTTTTTTTTCAATAAATATATAGTTGGCCCTTTGTATCCCCAGGTTTTGCATCTGTAGACTCAAGCAAGTACAGATCGATACCAGTATTTTCTATCTGCAGTTGGGAATGCACAGATGCAGAGGGCCAGCTTAATTTATACATGTATTTTTTACTTCAGTTGTGGGTGGTGAGCACTCCAACACCCACAGTGTTCCAAGGTTAACTGTGGGCATTTAAGGAGAGTAGTTTGGAATAATGTTCTTTTTCTAGGTAACTCTAGGTCTCATGTGCATGTGCACACACACATGTAGTGTGTGGAGATATATTCTGTTTCTGTGATATATAAAAAGTATATATATACAAAGTATTTGTATTTTACGACTAAAAGACACTTGCCTTATGGCTTAGATCATACTACTTATTTGAATGAACATAAACCCATCTTAATATTTCAAAAATCATTCCAGTGGCATTTAAGTTTGCCCCCGGTGCTCTTAAGAGCAAGGTAAATGTAATTCCCACTCGTCCATATACCAGCCGCAGTGGCGCTAAAGTATTTATTCTTACTCTAGGGCAGTCCAAGAATAGCTCCTTATACTCAGAGAGCATGGGATGAAATTCAGCAAGTCTTTATTCCCAGGTGAGGGAAGGACGGAATGGTCAGACACTATTACCTCCTGTCTGCAGACGCGGAAATGAATGATCAGGAGCAGTGTAAATGGCACTTACTCCTCTGCAGCAGTCTCAGTGGCCTAGTTAAGGGACCTCTGAGCCGCGTTTGTCTCATAGGTAGTCCTCTGGTTTTCAGACCGTACTGGAGACCTCAAAATCAATGTTGCAACAGAAAGCTCTCTGCTGTTTGTATTCCATTTGAGTTTTAAATTCCTGCCATTCACAAAAGCTTTTCGCTTCGTCAGTTTGCTGCTCAAGTGAAATAAGATAGTTAATGTCAAATATGTCTGACACTTGATCAGCTCTCAAAAATGTCAGTTCTTCTTATTACTCTTGGCATCATCGTCATCATTATGAGAATCAGCTGTGAGTATTTGTACATGTGTGTTCAAGAGAGAGAATTAATTTTGTCTTATGTCTGGATATATAGGATGGTGAAAATATAAAGGGTTGTGCTGAAATTCAGCTGACATGCACCTGTACGGCCAGATGGCTCCTAGAATACGGAAATAGACCCAATAGGTTAATAAACAACAATTCTGAGCCTGCCAAATCCCGCCTCCGTATCCCACTGCTCTAACGCGCCATCTCCTAGAGTCTCTCCCAGGACCATGAGCTCTCCTTCTGAGACAGCAGCCTGCGGGTTACCCAGTTCATCTGAGGACCTTCACAACCCTGCCCCAGTGATACAGCTGGCTTTAATTTTGAGTAGTTGGTGTCTAGCTCAGGCTGCTGGTTAAACATCTTAAATATGATTCCTGTATAAAAGTATAAGAATATTAAAATAGTAAAATTTGAATATCACCTCTGTGAAGATGATTAAAATATCAGAACAGTATAAGTTCCAGAGTTGTAAAATTCAGCTATTTTTAAAGAAGTTAGGGAGCCAATTTTAAAAAGTTCTAGTAGTATTCACCAGTTGTTTCTGAGCTAATATCTAAGAATTAAGAGTGGAGTGTAATTTTAAAAGCTATGCTGTATGAAATGTGTTTTTTGGTGACAAAAATAAGTTTACTCAAGATCCTGATGGGGCAATTTAAAAAAAAAAAATTACAAAAGCGAGGTTTTGTTGCAGTGAAGCGGTATATTTGAGATTGCATCTCAAGATCCTGTTAAAAATTCAAATGCATTTTGCTGAGGGAGTCCAGCTAAACTTAGTTAGAAATGTGATTATTTTGTCAAGTACCTTTTTTTTTTTTAAGATGCCTGTTTTTATGGGCATATTTTACTGGCCCAATAAATGAGAAATCTTGGACTAGGTTTTAACCAGGAAGCCACAAGTGGGCAGCACCATTCCTGCCTGGAGAGCCTGGGTCCTCACTATGGAACCGGAGAGATCAGGGTTTCGAGCTCTTCAATGGACAAGAGCCGAGAGGACATTGTGTTTGGCGTTCAGAAGACTTGACAGAGCTATCGAGCAAATAAATGCCAGAGCTTTCTGGCTGTTAATCAGGTCTTCCAAAAGCCATTGAAAGGTGGGTCAAGTTGCTTCTCTGTACCTGTTTTCTCATCACTGAAGGGAGGGAGTACTTAGGAATTCTTTCTGATAATATATGAAATGTGCTCCCAAAACTAAAGCATGTTTTATAGAGAATAGTAAAAGCCAGTACTGTATTTCCTTGATTCCTGGATACATTTTTTTTTTCTTATTTTGGAATTTTAGAAAGTATAAAACATCTTATAATTGAGGAGTAAATTGCCTCCCAGTTCTCATGGCCCTCAAACCTGAGTACTTGGCCATGAAGGTCAGTATCTCTTCAGACACTTGACACCTTAGTGGAATTTATTGACATTATTCACACTAAAAGGGGCTTGGTTTCTTTGGGTGATAATTTGTTATTTAAGATTCCTCAGAAATACCAGTATGAGAAGCATTGGGATTAAAAGATGAGTATGAAGCGCATTGTTTTTTTATTATTATCATTACTTAGAGGAACTAAAAGTCACAAAAATTGTTCAGGAGATAAATATATTTTCAATCTAGTTAAGGTTGTTTGGATCAATCCATAGAGCTTGCAGCCTAGTGAGGGTCAGATGTAAAGAAAGACAGTGACAATGATCATTACAAATTGGGTTAAGTGCTGTGGTAGAGGACACAGGTGGTGGAAGGATCCGCCTTGATTAGGGGTCAGGTGAAGCCTCTCTGAAGAAGGAAGAGAAGCCGGCCAAGGGAAGAATGGGGCCGAGGTGGGAGAGAGAAGGGAAACGCCCACTGGCCTGTGGAGGAACTGAAGGGACAAGCAGACAGAGGCGTGAGAGGTGCCAAGGACGGAGGCCTGAACACAGACAGGGCTTTCTGCGGTACCAAAAAAGTTTATATTTTATTCTAAGTGCAATGGAGAGCCATTGACAGGTTTTAAGCAGAGGAATGATATATGGACCTTTTTGTGTGTGTGTTTGAAAGATTGTAACTATGTGTGGTGATGCATGGAACCAAACTTATTCTGCTCATCACTTTGCCATGTATACATAGAGAAAAGCAGTATATTGTCCACCTAAAACTCATATCATGTCAATTATCTCTCTGTAAAGAAAAAGAGCTCCATCTGAGGCCAGAGCGGGTGGAAAGACAAGCTGGGGAGCTGCTGGAAGGAAGGCACAGCCGGGGCCAGCGCAGCGGCCGCAGCAATAAAAAAACACATATTCAAAATCTGTTTTGGAGGAAAAGTCAACAAGTCTTGCAGATGGATTTGATATGGAATGTGGTAGGGAGAATTGGGGGAGGAATTAAAGAAAGTCCTTGGTTTCAAGTTTTAGCAATTGGCTGGGTGGTGGTACACATTTGCTGCGATGAAGGGGACAGTAGCATCGGTGGAGGAAAAGCCAGAGTTCCTTTTTGGACATGATGTGTTTGAATTGGCAAGGGATCCTCCACATGGTGCTGTCGCGTGAGCCACATTCAGATATATTTTAAAGTTGGATATGAAGAAGGCCTCGATTAAATTTTAACAGTGAAGATTTATTGTAATATTCTAGTAATCTTACGTGATGGTAAATTAGTGCAATTTTACAGTCAACGTCATGTTCCCTGAGTTATCTAAGTAACTGATGGTGCACTAATCAGTAGTGCTTTGGGTGCAAGGTAGACTGTCCTGTGCCACCATAGGGAGCACTTTCTCAACTCCATTTCCTTTGACACTAAAGGAGGTCTTTGGCAGAGAGGCCTGGATGGATATTTGCTGTCAGAATGAACCGACAGGTAGTCTGACAGCACAAGCAGTAAAAAGAGACCAGAACCGATGATCTTCTCAGCCCTGTGGCCAGCTCCAGGCGGCCCCTGTATCATTCAGAACTGATCTGACTATTAGTCCTTTCTCTTCCCTGAAGATGTGAAGAGTCATCTGAGGAAACAGCTATCCCTAAAACTGCGGACTTTCCTTGTCTCCACCTCAAGTTGTCACACGTGTCACAGGAAACATGGAGGTAAACCTCAAAGGTGGTGACCACGGCCATGCTATCCCAAGTACACGACGCCCCTTCCCTCTACGACAGGGGTCCCCAAACTTTTTACACAGGGGGCCAGTTCACTGTCCCTCAGACCGTTGGAGGGCCGGACTATAAAAAAAACTATGAACAAATCCCTATGCACACTGCACATATCTTATTTTAAAGTAAAAAAACAAAACGGGAACAAATACAATATTTAAAATAAAGAACAAGTAAATTTAAATCAACAAACTGACCAGTATTTCAATGGGAACTATGCTCCTCTCACTGACCACCAATGAAAGAAGTGCTCTTTCTGGAAGTGCGGCGGGGGTCAGATAAATGGCCTCAGGGGGCCGCATGCGGCCTGTGGGCCGTAGTTTGGGGACCCCTGTTCTATGAGATGCTGGATACTGCAAAGCCTTTTTTTTTTTTCTGGCATTGGGTTCTGGAAGCAGAATATTAACTAGAGTTCCTAGAACTTACATCTCATGGTGTTACCACAAGTAAATATGGATGTGAGCATTGCATCTGTAGGCATAAGCCACTGTTGCTTGTCCTTCTGTGGCCGCACCTGTGTAGCTTTAGGAATCCTTGCCGGTCACCCTAAACTGATCATGAATATCAAGTCTTTTTATTCTGTGAACATCGTTCCCAGGTACTCTTTTTGAAGAATTTAACTTAATTTAGTAAAAGTCTTTTAGTTTATATAACATTATTTTTTTTAAGTCTGTTCTGCTGTTAAGAAAACAAAACAAAACAACACAAAAACCTCTCAAAGGGTAAAACCACTTCCCAAGGCATAAACTGAAATTTCGGTATTGAACTGAAACTCTAAATGATCTATCAAGATCACTATTAGTCCGGGAGTTACAGTGAATGGCTATTTTCGGTTCATGTTAATGATTTTTACATTTATTTGTACTGCCTAATTGTGAAAGAATATCTCAAATGGAACTTAACCCCACTGAACTCCCATTCGTCCATCAACCAATTACCTAGGACATATGTTTAAATTACATTTTCTTTAGTAAAAAATAAAAAAAAAGACACCAGCAATGGTTTCTGAAGAAAATCATACATATACAATGTGGTTGAAGATGATTCCAGATGACTTTTAGGTATGGCTCTCATGTGAAGCCTAGATTTTCTTGAAAATTAAATTCCCAATGGTATTTTACTGTTTCATTGTCAATTTGACCTTCCTCTGTTTTTTAACCGCTTGGGCCTATTACTGCAGCTCCCCTTCCTGGCCCCTCGTTCTGGCCTGGCGGTCCCTGCAGTCTTTGCCTGGTTGGTTGGTCAGCGCGGCCTTTCTGTTGTTCATATATACACTCAGCAGAGTCCGGTTGTACCAAGACAGGAGCTCAGATATCAGGGGTCACCGTTTGCACCTTCTGTTTCTTCACCTCAAGTGCTGTTCGCTTTCATCTCTTCAAATTTCACTCATGCTCTGAGATCTGTTTAAGTTCCATCCTCACCCCAATGAATTCTGTACCTACCTTAGTTTGTCCAAATCTTTATCATTACAGTGCGACTGAGCTCCCACCCTTTCTCACACAGTTGAGCTTTTGACTGATCTGTGATATTTCCTGTGTGTTCATCTGTGTCACCAGATGGTTTGTAAAATGCTCTGCAGCGCAGTCAACACTAGTAACCGTAAACCCTGTACAGCAGTGGTCCCCATCTCCCGGGCCGCGGACCTGTACCGGTCCGTGGGCCATTTGGTACCGGTCTACAGAGAAAGAATAAATAACTTATATTATTTCCATTTTATTTATATTTAAGTCTGAATGATGTTTTATTTTTTTATTTTTATTTTTTGTATTTTTCTGAAGCTGGAAACGGGGAGAGACAGACAGACTCCCGCATGCGCCCGACCGGGATCCACCCGGCAGGCCCACCAGGGGCGACGCTCTGCCCACCAGGGGGCAATGCTCTGCCCCTCCCGGGCGTCACTCTGCCACGACCAGAGCCACTCCAGCGCCTGGGGCAGAGGCCAAGGAGCCATCCCCAGCACCCGGGCCATCCTTGCTCCAATGGAGCCTTGGCTGCGGGAGGGGAAGAGAGAGACAGAGAGGAAGGAGGGGGGGTGGAGAAGCAAATGGGCGCCTCTCCTATGTGCCCTGGCCGGGAATCGAACCCGGGTCCTCCGCACGCTAGGCCGACGCTCTACCGCTGAGCCAACCGGCCAGGGCTTATTTTTAAAAAATGACCAGATTCCCTCTGTTCCATCCGTTTAAGAGTCACTCTTTTTTTTTCTTTTTTTTTTTCTTTTTTTTTTTTTTTTTTCATTTTTCTGAAGCTGGAAACGGGGAGAGACAGTCAGACAGACTCCCGCATGCGCCCGACCGGGATCCACCCGGCACGCCCACCAGGGGCGACGCTCTGCCCTCCAGGGGGCGATGCTCTGCCCATCCTGGGCGTCGCCATGTTGCGACCAGAGCCACTCCAGCGCCTGAGGCAGAGGCCACAGAGCCATCCCCAGCGCCCGGGCCATCTTTGCTCCAATGGAGCCTTGGCTGCGGGAGGGGAAGAGAGAGACAGAGAGGAAAGCGCGGCGGAGGGGTGGAGAAGCAAATGGGCGCTTCTCCTGTGTGCCCTGGCTGGGAATCGAACCCGGGTCCTCCGCACGCCAGGCCGACGCTCTACCGCTGAGCCAACCGGCCAGGGCAAGAGTCACTCTTGACGCTTGTCTCGGTCACGTGATACATTTATCCGTTCCACCCTAAAGGCAGGTCCGTGAAAATATTTTCTGACATTAAACCGGTCCATGGCCCAAAATGGTTGGGGACCACTGATGTACAGACTTGGAGGGGCTCACACTGGCTCAAGGTCTGCCCTGCATGCTTGTGATTGGTTCTTTCCGGGACAGTAGTCTTTTGTTTTTCTCTTCTCTACCGGTGTGTGGTTCAGTTTTACACACATTTTGTAATTCCTCTTCTCTCTCCATTCTGTTTGGGAGCTGAAAAAATAGAGCTAAATGTAATGTGGTCTCTAATCTAAGCACTTATGGGTGACATGGGGAGACAGACACATGAACAGATACTCTATAATATTTAATACATCAACAGAGCATTAGATTTTGGAAGAGGGGGTTGGGGAAACAGAAGTTGGGCTTTGAGCCTTTGGAGACTCGGGAATAATGAGCAGGTTGAGCAGGTGAGGGGCAGTGGCAGGGCGTTCTGGGCAGAGGGAGCAGTCCCGCGAGGCCAAGCGGCAGTTCTGTGTGCAGACTTGGGTCCGCCCAGGGTGCCCACGGTAGCACCGACTGCAAGGTGCATGTGCACCAGTGCCTTGCTTCCAGCTTGTTTTCCTGATTTGCTAGTAGATGTAAGCCCGAGTTCTAGAAGGACAGAAACGTAGGTGAGACCAGGTCACAAGGTGTGCCCGGGAGCACAGAGCTAGCTGAGGCATTAGGAAGCCGCAGTGGTGCGCCAAGCAAAGGAGCAGAAGGTCAATTTTCTTTTAGTGGATGAGATCAGATAGGGCTAGAAACAGGGAGGTGAGTAAAAACACTGTTTCCATCCTGGTACACTTAAGCCTCTATATTTTTGGCTGTGTGATGTGCTCTAAATGTAACCAGAGTTTCAAAATGTTGATAAAAATAAGAATAGTGTGTGAAAAACTAGAAGACAGTCACCCAGAGCAACTCGGGTCCTACTACTTGCTCGTTTCTTTGCTGGCCATGGATATTAGCGCCGGCCCCTGCAATAAAAAAAGCATGCTCATGCAGAGTGACCCGGAACTCACAGCTGAACAGTTGGACAGGCCCTGGAAGCTTAGAAGGCAGGGTGTTCTCCTGGTCTCACTACCAACTAATTGACAACAACTGGGAGGTTCATTGCTTCCTACTATGTGACTATGTGGAGCAGCTTGCTAAAGGGGACCCCCAGGTGGAACTGGCGGCTCCTGGGGCTTGATGCTGCGATCAGAGCCAGTCTGGGGAGCGAAGCCGAGCTCAGCCCTCCACCCTCTCTACTCAGCAAGAGTTGTGCAGGACGCACTTGGGCCAGCAAGCTCTTCCCCCAGCCGCCTCCCAGCGGGAAGGTAAATTATGTGAGTCATTTCCATTTTCTGGACAGTTGCCACCATAAGCTCTGAGCTCGTTGAGGGATGGGGCCTCATTCCTTGTCTGTGTCTTCAAGGCCGTGCATTCATGAAGTCAGAGTCAGAAACAAAGAGTCATTTGATTGTAGAATGGCACAAAGTGCATCCGTCCTGGGACAGAGAGGAGCGGGATCCCCTGAGTCCTCCTGTTGGCGTGAAGCCTCCTGGGTAACGGGGGTGATGAGATTCAGTTGCCAGCGCTCCTTTCCCCTTGGAAGCCTGCTGCCTCCTTCCAAGCTTGCCCTGTGCTCAGACAAGTACTTGGAGTTGGGCAACCTGAATTCTGGCCCAGACTCCTCTGGGAACCTGTTATGCATCCCTGAGCAATCCACTTAGACCCTTAAATATATCCTGTAAAGCAGCAAGTAATGACATCTTCCTTGTTTGCTTCGCATAAGACTTGTGAGGATAAAAAAGAATATGAAATATATATGGATGGTTTATTTGTTAAAAGACACTGTTTCAAGAGTATTATTTTAATTGTAACCCAAAAATGAAGAGGATATTTTAATTGTCATCTCCATTTTACTGATGAGGAAAGTGGGCAGAGAGAGTTAACTTGTCACCGTTCTTAAATACAGGAACCAAGATGTGAATGTAGGCAGTTCGGCATAAAGCCTGCGTTCCTCACCACCACAGTGGGTCCTTCAGAGAGACGTCCCTGCAGAAATGCTTTGAAGTAAACTGGAGTTCCATCTCACACAGTGGCTGTCTTGTGTATTCAACGTGTTAGCAAAAATCAAATATCATAAATATTACTTTAAAAAAAACCTAGATGTTAAAGCTTATTTTTCTTCCAACCTCCTTTCTTCCTCCCTTCTTCCCTTCCTCCCTTCCTTTTTTCCTTCCTCCCTCCCTCCCTCCCCTCCTTCCTTCCTTCTTTCCTTCCTTTGTCCCTTTCTTTCTTTCCTTTCCTTTCACAGCCCAGTCCATATCTATTTATATTTACATAATTAAATGGAATTTTGCACTATAAAGGTTCAGAATTCTATTCAAATGCAAGGTATAGTAACATGTAGTTCTTATGGACTGAATTGTGTCCCCTAAAATTCATATATGGAAGTCCTAGCCCCATTGTGAACAGGGCCTTTAAGGAGGTAATAATTAGGGTTACATGAGGTCATAAGGATAGGGCACTGGTCCAGTAGGATCGGTGTCCTTATAAAAAGTGGAAGAGACACCAGGGAGGCACATACATAAGAAAGACCATGTGAGGGCACAGTGAGAAGGTAGCTGTGTACCAACCAATGAAAGAGGCCTCAAGAGAAACCAACCCTGCCCACACCTTGATCCTGAACTTCCAGCCTCCACATTTGTTTTTGTGATGAAAAAAACTTTTGTTGTTTTAGTGGCCCAGTCTGTGGTACTTTTTTATGGCAGTCAAAACTGACTAAGTTGGTAGAAATATGCTTATTATGCTGCCTTGATTTTTACTGACTTGGCTGTAAGTATTTTTTTTCTAGAGTCCATTTTTTTTTTCCTGAACAAGAACTGAACAGTTTATTTGAAGATGTTGCTACTGTCATATGTTTTCCAAAGTCTGGGGTTGCACAGAAAGGGTGCTGTACCACTGTGTGTAGCTGTGCATGAGATGAGAGCCATGCCCCTCGAGGGACCGTGAAATACTGAACTGGAACTATGGACACTGTCTATTCAACTGTGAACACCCTTCCCTTCCTCCGGGCCATCTTTTCTGCTCTCAGACTGGGAAAAGGGAAAGAATGAAGGATGCTATCAAGAAAATACAACACCTGGACAGTCCTGTGAAGACTAAGGAGAAAGGAGCAGTGTCAGGGCCAGACATTCACTAATTTGTGTCTGTTATCCCTGGTGTCTAGACTCCTGCCCAGAACACCATAAGTATTCAAATGTACCCGTTAAGAAGGAACTAATGAAAGCATGAATGACAAGGACATGCATTTTTTCATTGATTTCCTCAGCATAGTTCAGCATGATCTGTGTTTTAGATTGTGAGATCTGTGGAAAAGAAGCCTCGGTGAAGGGTTTTTGTAACGGCAGCTGTGTCTGGTCCCTAAGAGAATGCATGGTGAACAGGGAAAGTCATCAGAGGGTGGAACATGAGGGTACGTTCAGAAGCTCAGCTCACATTCCTAGTGCCTCCACCAACAAAGGAAAGCACATTGAATCCCATGAGTTGGGGAGAAGAAAAGGAGAAATTCTTGCAGGAACACCCAGACTGCACAGACTACAAGTTGTATGTTGTTTTGGTTGAAGGGCAAAGAAAGTGTTTTCTCCAGAGTTGAGGAGACTAGGAAATGAGAACATCATGTCTCCATTTGGCTCAGTGAAAAATTCATTTTGAGTTCTTTGGGATAGAGTTGGCCATCTCCTTGAAAGCTGTGACTGGCACCTGAGAGTGGGGCTCTGACATTTGAGCTAGGTGAGAGTGTGGTTTGGGGACAGATAGAGGTGATTGGAATTTCTTGCATTGGGATCAGAAGATAATTATAGAGACCCCAGCAGAGTTTAGGTTTATCTGCCCCAAAAAGCTGTCTTCTCTGGTGGAGACACACATGTTGGTGCTTTTCTGCCCAGCAAGCATGCCCACTGGGAGTAACGAAGTAGTTTACTCCCCGTCTGTCCTTATCTTTCACCTTCGTTACTTCTTTGGTTTTCTTTAAGGGTTTACATTTGTTTCTTTGTCTCTTCACTTTGAAGACCACAGAAATTAACTTGAAGTGTAAGACAGAAGAACAGAGTAGCAGGATAGTAACTCTCAATTTACAGTGTTCTTAAAACTTCCTGGGAAACCCCAGGCTTCTAGAAAAATTGTATTAGTGAGACCCATTAATTGGTTAAAAAGAAAAGGCTTATTTTGTGAAATATAACTTCTGTTTAGTGGTTAGCAAACTGCTAGAAACCTTTGATTTTAATGTTTTCAAGACACTACTCTACAATTATTGGGCAATTTGAACACGGGTTGTTTGCCACAGTCATGTCCACAACCCCAAGAACTTTGAGAATTTTTTTCTAGAAAAATATATTAATTCAGCAGTGCCAGGCATGCACAGGAAAACAACTGGCCTGCAAATGTTCAAATCAGAAATACCTAATTGTGCATTTTGACTCTAATGATGGGAAATAATTATACCCCAAGTGCCAATTCAGTTTAAGTCAAGCAGAAATGTTGCTGGGAGTCATTTGCTGAGAGGACTGTTGACTCATCGAGAACAGAGCCTTAGAGCTCTGATGGGGACTCTGAGACGTTAATGGAGCCCGTCAGACAGAGAAGGGCTGAGGTCAAGTATTACAAACTATGGAACTGCATAAAATATAATTAAAAGTCACATCTAATCTTTTTTAAAGTGATCTGTTCTGTGTTTTCTTGCTGAGCAGAGAATTTGTTTTTTGGTTTTAAACCAGTCCCCAAAAACCAAACTTTGAAAAGCAGAAAATTGAAGTTTCTAATTTGTTTCATAGAAAGTATTTTTTTTCAAAAGAGAGTAGAATATTGAGCCAGATGAAGACTAGATAAAGTCAGCCCTGCCAGGAGGTGAGGTATCCATTCCCCAGGGAGGTGTGGGCCCTGCAGACACAGTCACATCCTGGTTACGCAGCACTGAGTGCCGCCTGTCCTCATGGCCTTACTCACTATTTCCGATGGCTTTAGGCGACCCCTGTGTTTTGGTCGTTCGACCCCCCGCCGGGGTAGAGACCCACAGGTTGAGAACCATTGCTCTAGTGAGAGCTGACAGACAAGGAGATGATCACCTGAATAATTTTGTTACAGATCATAATTAGTGCTAGGAAGAAAATAAACAGGATGGTGAGATAGAAATTGTACTAGTCATCTTTTGCTGCATAACAACCAATCACAATATCTTGGTGACATACAGAAATTAGTGTTCTTGCTCACTTGTGTGTCTAGGGGGCCAAGAAGGACAGAATTCTGCCCAGGTTGAGACATGGCAAGGGTTCCGGTATGAAACACTGCTACAAGGGAGCCACGAATAAGACCTTCCAAAATCATCAGGGAAACTAGAAAAGTGTTTTATGTGGTGCGAGGTCTGAAGACCTCTTGGAGGAGAAGACATTTAAACTGAAGCCGGAGGGAAGAAAAACAGCCAGTCGTTCAAGGGCTGAGTTCATCATCCAGGAATTGCAAAAGCTTGTAGGTACTAGAAAGGCTTACCCGTTCTAAGGTGAGTAGCCCAGTGGATTATGGGGGCAATATGAAAGCAAGTAGAAAAGAAGACAGTGGGGCCTTGTAGGTTTGGTGAGGAGTTTTAATATTCTCAGTGCAATGGATTTTAAGTGTCCTAAAGGACTTGAAGTGGGGAATTATATGAAGAGATTTATGTCTTTAAAATACCTCTCTGGTACATTTTTGGCAAGGGAGCTAGAGGGGTGACAGGGAGTCCCTAAAAAGGCCGTCGGCTTCCATGGCCCAGGACAGAGGTGGCAAATGCTAGGGCTCGCTCTCAGTGGGGATGTCAGTGGAAATGGGGAAGGATGGATTGATGTTCATTGCGGAGACATAACAGCAGTTTTGCTGATGGAATGGATGTGGACTATGGTGAAGGCAGAAAAAATCAAGGATTTCTCCTAGGTTTTTATCTTGATCAACTGGATAGGTTGCAGTGACATCTACTGAAGTCAAATAAATAGTAGGTTAGGATGTGTTTGGGGACAGAGTTAATAGATTTACTTTAGATATGTAATGTTTAAGATTTCTGTTATGGTTTGGATTGTGTCCCTCAAAATGATATGTTCCAATCCTCACCCCCAGTACCTTGGTGTGTGACTTTATTTGTAAATTGGGCCATTGCGAATGTAATTAGTTAACATGAGGTCATACTGGAGTAGGGTGCACCCTAATTCAGTGCAACTGGTGTCCTTATAAGAAGAGAGATGAGACATGGAGACACAACTATACACAGACAAATAGACACGCGCTGACACACAGTCATCGGGATACCACCTTGCGATGACTGAGGCGGAGGTTGTGGTTATGCAGCTGCCAGACAAGGACCACTGAGGCTTGCTGGCCAGCACTGACGCTGGAGGAGGCAAGGAACATGCTTGTCTAGAGCCTTCAGACAGAGCATGCCCTGCTGACATCTTGCGTGTGGACTTATAACCTCCAGGACTATGCAGCCCTGCGCTTCGGTAAGCCACCCAGCTTGTAGTCCTATGCTCTGGAAGCCACAAGAAGCTAATTTCATCCATCAGCAGGCGTTTGATACAAGATTCTGTCTGAGCTCAGAGGAAGAGGTCTGAATCTGAGGCTGAAAAGAATCCATCAATCCCGACACTAAGGGAGAATGTTCCAGGCAGAAGGAAGAACATTTCAGTTTGTAGCATGACACTGATTCATTTACACTTAGTAATCATTCTGGAAGGCAACTAACATAATCCCTGAGAATTTAAATAAATATAAGCTTTTATAGCATGTTGTCTATCCCTTGTAATGACTGAAAGAGATATTGCATGATTATATTATATTATACACACCCAGAGAGTATAAATAAAAAGCACTCATACTTAATTAATGATTGGGTTTACTTGTATTGAAATGCATTATGGTGAGGATATTTGTACTTGTTTAGAGTATTAAAAATACCATCCATTTTCAGAAGTTTAAGGTACAGGAGAGGTTATCTCCGGAGGAACTCTCTTCTGAGTGTTTCTTTCCTCCCTTATCATGAACGAGTCACTCAATTCCTACTTGAACACCTCCAGTAAGATAAGGATCTCATTGGCTTCCAGGGTAGCCCATTCATTGGACCTTTAATAATTTTGGCCTTTGAGAGCAAAAACATGTCTCTTGTTTACTTCAGCATCTTCCCTGAACTATGTCCTTTGAAAAACCTCAAAGTTAAGTTTCATGTCTTGTTATCCAAAAGGCCGTCGTGATATGTGAATGCCATGTCCACTTTTGGTGAGAATTGTCTCCGTGCAGGGTGTGCTTGATTTTTCTATTGGAGAGTGTTTCTAGCTGCCACCAACTGCGTGGTCTCCCTGACCCTTCTTCAGCTTGCTGGCAGCTCTCCCAACTCCATGTTTAAACATCAGCATGTCAGAGTGTCCACATTAAAATAATAATATGGGGAGAACAAAATGACAAAAGACTTTGAGCATGAAAAGATAAACATCTTTCAACTATAACCTGAAGAATAAAATGTGAAATAAATATATAAAATCTGCATGCATGTGGACAAAAATTGGGAAAAAAAATATGCCTTTGGTGAAAATGCATTCTATTTTTTTGCCTAACCAGGCCGTGGTGCAGTGGATAGAATGATGGCCTGGGACACTGAGGACCCAGATTCAAATCCCCAAAGTCTCCAGTTTGAGCTTGGGCTCACCAGCTGGAGCGCAGAGTCGCCGGTTTGAGCATGGGATTATAGACATGACCCCATGGTCTCTGGCTTCAGCCCAGAGGTTGCTGGCTTGAGCCCAAGATCACTGGCTTTTAGCAAGAGGTCACTGACTCAGCTGCCCCCCCCCAATCAGTGCACATATGAAAAAGCAATCAATGAGCAACTAACATGCCACAATCATGAGTTGATGCTTCTCATTCTCTCTCCCTTCCTGTCTTTTTGTCCCCATTTGTCTGTCAGTCTCTTTCTCACTTAAAAAAAAAAAGGGGGAAGAAAGAAAAGGAAATACATTCTATCTCTTGATGTTGGATTTATAATTAAATGTGATCTCTTCAATACCATGTTCTTAGATGCTTTTGCTTTTGCCTTTTCCAGGGCTTGTTTCGTATTCCTGGCTTTTGTGTCCCTTCTCTCTTCACCTGCGCATTTCCACATATACCTTGCTGCCTGATTTCAATGGACTACCCACTTGTCTCTGGCTCTCCTCTCTGTTAAGCCCTTTGCCGCCCCATCCCTCGGCTCATGCAGAGGCCCCCAAGCGCTCACATTCTCTCCAGGCCCTTGATTGACTGGACTTCTGTTTGTATTTCCATGTTGTGTGTCTGGATCTCAGCCTTTATGCTCTCTCAGTTTCTCCTTTGTTCTGTCTGTGCCTTTGCTATATGACCTTGCTTTCTATTCCTTCCCTGTGGCTATCTATCCTGTTATTATGACCTTGTCCGCTGCCATCCTTTCTTGCCCACTCCAGCTCCGCTGCCTGTTTCTTTCCTGTGGCATTACAGCTTCCTAAAGAAGAGTCAAAGGCTTCTTTCTTGCCTCCTGCCTAGGGTCCTGGTGCCATGTGCTACACTGATAACATGCACATAGGTTCATAAAAATTGTCTGTTGTCCTGGTGGGTTTTGGTAAACAAGAATGTTGGGGAAAGAGGGTAAAAAATGGAACTGAAGGAGAGGGGATGGAAAGAAGAGCAGGGCATGAGGAAGAGGAGTGTCACCAGAATACCCTGGATGGATAGTGACTTCTCACTGCTGGGGAGACAGTTTTCAGTGACTGAAGTTGTGGTTGAACAAAGAAGCATCACAGGATAGTTGGGAAGGTTTTTATTTTCAGAATGATATTTTAAATATGAAGTTGAATATACGTGTACCTGTAATTGGTTCTGATTTAACCTGTCCTTTAATCTTAAAGGGTTTGTGTGTGTTTTGCTGGTCTTTAATTTTCTATAAGAAATTCAAGTCTGCCATACAGGGCCATGCAAATAAACAGAGATGAAATGTACATAACAGGACTACAAGAGTTTGTCTGTTCTGTAACTTAGGGTACATAGCAATTATGCCCCTTTCCCCTCAGGATCAAATAACCAAGTAAATAGTGTGGGAAACTGGGAAATCTTATTGCCAAAGAATATTCTTTTTTTGATTTCTTCATGAACTCAGGGAGGCTTGCTGAGGCCCGTTCTCTGAGGTAGGGGGAAGGGACCAGGTCTCTGTTATTTGGATTTATAGCAGCACCTAGAGCAGATGATGCTATCTGCAAACTGCTGATGCCAGCAACCATTATGGATTTCATCAGGGACTGAGTTGATGGTCACTCTATTTCTGCCCCGGAAAAACCATCATTTACCATTTTGTTTCTCTGGGTTTCTGGCCCACTTGCAATATATATATATATATATATATATATATATATATATATATATATATATATATATATTTAATTTTATTTATTCTATTTAGAGAGGTGGGGGGGAGAAAGAGAGAAGGGAAGGGGGAGGAACAGGAAGCATCAACTCCCGTATGTACCTTGACCAGGAAAACCCAGGGATTCAAACCAGCAACCTCAGGATTTCAGGTTGATGCTTTATCCACTGAGCCACCACAGGTCAGACTGCCAGTTGCAATGTTCTTAAATTCACATTAGCTCTCGTATTAGTTTTATAGAACTTGGAGAGTTTTTGAATGATCTCTATTTTAGAAGGAATAACATATTTGAGGATTGAAACAGTACAATACTTGGGACAATTCAACTGTGAAAAAGCTGTTTGACATTTCACCTCAGTGTTGGGGTTCCTATATCACCACTTTAAAAGGTTCATTTCATTTCTGACTAGGAAATGACATCAGACCACCCACATGGACTGTATTGTCCTTAGTGAATGAGAATGTTGCATCTCATTGTTCCCCTTGGTTGGTTAGCACTGCAGAGCTGGCAGGGGCAGCAGCTAGTCCATCTGTGTTATCCACAGCCTCTCGAATTGCTTTAAAATGCAGAATTGGTGATTAAAGTGTAAAAGAATAATAAAATCAAATTAAATGTTGACAAATCCTTATTTCCTTTTTGTTGCTGTAACAGATTACCACAAATTGTCTTAAAACAACACAAACGTATTATGGTTATGGAAGTCTGAAATGTTCTAAAATAAAGGGTTATGGTCCTTACTGGAGGCTTGGGATAGAATTCATTTTCTTGTCATTTCCAGCTTCTAGATGCTTTCAGGGCATTTCTTGGCCCATGACCCCTTCTATCTTCAAAGCCAACAATTGTTGAGTACAGTGGTACCTTGAGATACGAACAGACCAACATACTTTTTTAAGGTACGAGCTGCAACTCAGTCCGTATTTTTGTTTAAGATCCGAGCGAAATTCTGAGATACGAGTTGTGATTCAGGAAGCTGCCGCTAGTTCGCGCATTGGCGCACAGGTCCAGTATTGGCAGTTTGATATACGAGTTGACTGACTTACGAGCTCGGTTACAGAACTAATTAAATTCGTATTTCAAGGCACCACTGTAGTTCTTATGATGCCATCTTTCTCCTGCCTCCATCTTTCCCTCATAAGGACACTATTGATGATATTAGCCCTACGTGGATAATTCAAGATCATCTCCCATCTCAAGATTCTTCACTTATTTACATCAGCAAAGTCCTTTTTCCATGTGAGGAAACATATTCTCAGATTCTGGGGATTAGGGCAAGGATATCTTTAGGGGTCATTATTCTGCCAAATAACATTTCAAACAGATAATGAAGAAATAAAAGATTTAATCAGAAAATTTACAATATCTGAATAATACAACCTTTCAAAAGAATGCAGCAATACCTAGTGCCAGATAAGATAAAACCAAATAATACTGGTTTCAGACCAATGGGAATGTAAAAAATCAACCGAAATCACCCACCACCTGAGCTGGCATCCTCTGAGTAGATGATGAAAATCAGAAATTTACATTTCAATTGCCCACACAAGTGTTAACATCTATTTCATTATTACCTAGAAATTAAGCTTCATTAAAAGTTAGAATCTACCTGGCCGGTTGGCTCAGCGGTAGAGTGTCGGCCTGGCATGCGGGGGACCCGGGTTCAATTCCCGGCCAGGGCACATAGGAGAAGCGCCCATTTGCTTCTCCACCCCCACCCCCTCCTTCCTCTCTGTCTCTCTCTTCCCCTCCTGCAGCCAAGGCTCCATTGGAGCAAAGATGGCCCGGGCGCTGGGGATGGCTCCTTGGCCTCTGCCCCAGGCGCTAGAGTGGCTCTGGTCGCGGCAGAGCGACGCCCCGGAGGGGCAGAGCATAGCCTCCTGGTGGGCAGAGCCTCGCCCCTGGTGGGCGTGCCAGGTGGATCCCGGTCCGGCGCATGTGGGAGTCTGTCTGACTGTCTCTCCCCATTTCCAGCTTCAGAAAAATACAAAAAAAAAAAAAAAAGTTAGAATCTAGAGTCGTATGATAGACTTTTCACAGTATTTGTGGAGATCGGATAGGAGGCAGACAAGGACTGAACTGCTGTAAGTGCCCAAAGTGCTAGGAATACGACATTCCTGTGCCATTAGTTTATGGACCTGTCACACTTGAGAAAACACATGCTTGTTAACCGTTGTGCATGGGTGCTTTAGTCGACATTTAGATGTCATAATGGAGCATTTAGAGAGTTAAAAAGGATGCTGAAAATGGTTTTCTGAAGTCATAAGAAACAATCATTCAGGTTTAGATAGCCTTGAAAATGTTTTGCCTTTAAGAATAGAGCACAACCTGCTGACTTCTCCTCTAAACCTTCATTCATTTCCTTTTGCAAAATGATCAGAACAATGTAATTTATGGGTAACGTGCCTGTTTTTAATGATGTACTTGTTTATATTTAAATTTTACTAGATATGTTTTTACTAGATATACAAATTTTTATCAAATAGATGAGTGAATAAAAAAAAATAAAAGGTTTAATTTGAAAAATAAAATGTCAAAGAGAGAGAAAATGTGCCTTAAAAGTTTCTAAGTACTGTATTCTTTCATTCTATTAGGAGGCTTCTTGCATGTTATGACTAAAGCAGGGGTCCCCAAACTTTTTACACAGAGGGCCAGTTCACTGTCACTCAGACCATTGGAGGGCCGGACTATAAAAAAAACTATGAACAAATCCCTATGCACACTGCACATATCTTATTTTAAAGTAAAAAAACAAAACGGGAACAAATACAATATTTAAAATAAAGAACAAGTAAATTTAAATCAACAAACTGACCAGTATTTCAATGGGGACTATGCTCCTCTCACTGACCACCAATGAAAGAGGTGCCCCTTCCGGAAGTGCGGTGGGGGCCGGATAAATGGCCTCAGGGGGCCACATGTGGCCCGTGGGCCGTAGTTTGGGGACCCCTGGACTAAAGGACTAGAAGTGACAGCTTATACTTAGGGATCATGCCTTCTCTGCTTTTTTTTCTTTCTCATACTACATAGCATAATGTCGTCTATTATAAATGCACAATGACTAGATGTTGTCTATTCGTAATATAATTATTCTTATAATATGTTCATAATATAATTATTCTTTTAAAAAATATTTACTTGGCTTTCTCTTAGGACCAAGTCTTCTTTGGGCTAAATATATAAACACATGGAAGATAGACAGGAGCCTCAAGCTCCTGGCAATTACCATGGAGGCTAAACAATGGCCAATATACTGAAACTCTTGTATTATTTAATGACCCACAGATGTCCGTTTATAGTTTTTTGCCCATTTTCTCAAAGCTACCTATTCCAAGTCGGTGAGTGTTTTAGAGAAAACAGAGGTAGAGAATAAATGAAGGTCAGTGAGTAAAGACCTTCTGAATCAGTGACTTGATTCCTATGCACTCTGAGTGCAGGTGCTTTTTCTCGGTGCCCTTCCACTCCCAGAAGTATTGGGGTGTGGACAAGCGTGCGGTGTGCGGAGTCAGAGTGACTTCCAGAGAACTGTGTGATGAGGTGTCTGTCATGCCTGAGTTTTATGGAGCACGGCTTCTTCTCAAGAGCGTTTTACAAGCATGAAATCACTATCTTGCAAGTACTTTGGGGAGCACTGCGGCAGCATTTTGATTGATTTGATTTTAAAACTTTAAAAACCCAAATGTAGAGTAATGATCTCTTTAAGGGCCTCTATTTCCCTTTGGTTTCTGTGTTCCTCAAACACAGTTGCTATCCATAGCTGAAACGCAATGCCGACACCTAGTAGATATCTGGGAGGATATATTTATTGAATTAAAGCTACAAAGCACTTTGAAATGTGATTTTGGTTAGGGATCTATTGATTACAAAAATTATGAAGGTTTAGAAGTTCCTTTATAATCTTTTTATGCAGCGTCCACATATATTCATAGGGCTGCCTAGCAAAGTACCAAAGAATATGTGGCTTAAGCAACGGAAAGTTATTTCTCACAGTTTGGGAGGCTGAAAGCCTGAGCTCAATGTGTCGGCAGGGTTGGTTTCATCGGAGGCCTCTGTGCTTGCCTTACAGATGGGCATCTTCTTCCTGCGTTCTCACATGGTCTTCCCTCTGTGTGTGTCTGGGTTCTCATCTCCTCTTATAAGGACAGCAGTCAGATTGGATGAGGGCTCACCCACGGGGCCTCATTTTAACTTACAGAAAACACGATCTCTTTATAAACTCTAACTGCAAATGTAGTTACGGTCAGAAGTACTGGGAGTTAGGACATCAATATATGAATTTGGAGGAGAAACAATTCAACCCATAACACAGAAATTATTTTTACAGCACCCACTTATTTTTATTAGTTTGTATGAATATAAAAGTGTAAAAATCTTTGAAAATGAAGACTTATACAGCACTTCCACAATTTGCCTTGACCAGTCTACTTGCTGAGTCAAGCCTAACCTAGCGTCATCTGGAACCTTCTGCACAGTGGTTCCATGCCCCGGCTCACTGTGGAATTACCTGAGGAGTTTTGACAACACACCCATTGTCTGACCCAGTGCCGAGCAATGTGAGGCCCCAGAGTGACTCTCTTTCAGGAAGAAACCTCTGTGCATCTCAGCAACCTTCCGAGACTCCACAGTCAGCCAAACATTATGTAATAAGAACCCTTGGCGTACATCGTCCAGTGATATAGCAGTTACACCTCAAGAACACCTGACCACAATTTCTGTTTTGAGGCAATCTTTGATTTTATGTAGCAAAAGAAAGTTACAGAGATTCTGATGGACTTGAATTCTCAACCCAGTTGAAGGGATAATATAAGAATGTAATAAAAGCAATTATTATCATATAAAAAAATTTTTATGCCTATGTCTCTATTGAGTTAATTAGCTGAGAGATTTATTATCTATAGCAAGAGGGCTCCAAAATATTTATAATTGTTGATTAAGTGTAATGATTAGCACGCAGTTTTTTGAACCTTAAGCCATCAGAACACCTTGTCATTTCTTCTATCCTTAAATCAACTAGCTGGCCCCTCACCCCTTTGGAAATGTGAGTACTTCTAGTGCGGCGACTGTATGTTGTGTACTTTGGTCACCATAACAACCATTATAACTGGCATGTATATAGTATGCAGCCAGGAGATGTTAGAATGGATGAGAGAATGATTAAGAGATATTCAAAAGATGGAACTTTGGAACATAAAAGTGATTTGGGATCTATAAGTTTAGAGCTGGAAGTCTATCAGTTATGAAGGGTCAAAAGCTGAGATATGAGGCAGAAGCCAGGGAACCCAATCAACGGTGGGCCCAGTGAATTGCAAGAGACAGACAGTCACAGGCAAGCAACCGAGGAATTGGGAAAGTCATCACTGGGCCACAGAATGTGCAGTGTCCAGGAAGGGAGTTAACTAGCCACTAGTAGCATGAAGTAATTAAGATGAAGGCATGTGTTTGGGATTTCTTGGCTGGGCAGAACCCTGTGCTGTGCTGTGGTTGGGCTGTTTCCAATGCAGAGACAGTGCCTTGGGTGATTAGCACAAGGCCCCTGCTGTGGCTGGGCCACATATTGCAGGCACAAAGGCATGTGTAGTTTGACCATTTTAAATGATCAAAAGATTCCTTTTCTTAACAGATTATTTCTAAATTCAAAGTGTTCGATGCCCAATGAGTGATTAATGAATGGGAAAACAGTGGGTCAAAGGAGTCCCAGGGTTATGCATTTCTCTGTGTATGCATACGAGTTAGAGTTAGCCCTTTGTCAAACCCACCCTGCACCTGCCATGTGAGGGGGAAGACATCCCCATTGAAGACTGGGAACCAGCATGACTCTGCCAAGCTCCAACTAGGAAGAGGGGAGGAGGGGCAGATTTTTATATTTAGTCCTGTATTTAGCATATTCTTTATTCTGCCCTGCAGATCTGAGCTGCCAGTGAGTGCGGGTCTCCTGTCCTGGAGAAGTTTTGGCAGGGTTGTTGCTTGTGAATCCTCTGGAT
This sequence comes from Saccopteryx leptura, assembly GCF_036850995.1. Lineage (NCBI taxonomy): Eukaryota > Metazoa > Chordata > Mammalia > Chiroptera > Emballonuridae > Saccopteryx > Saccopteryx leptura. The sequence continues at coordinate 58,849,846 of NC_089513.1, read as the reverse complement.
TTTTGTTTGTCCAAAACTGTGATTTATATCTTTCTTCATTTGTGAAGGATAGGTTCACCAGACAAAGAATTTTTGACTGAAAAATAAAGTTCTTTGTCTGTTCATTCAGAATAATACGTCACTCTAATATTTTCTGGCTTCCAAAGTTTTTGATGCTGTCAGTCATAAACCTTGCCATTGTTCATCTGCTATTTTTCTCTGGTCCCTTAAAATTTTTTTCTTTTATCTTAGATTTTTCAATAGTTTGACTAGAATGCATCTCAAAGTCATTTCTCTTTGAGTTGGTTATGTTTGGGACTCACTGAGATTCTTCTACTTCTAGAAGGAGTGAGAAGGGCATGAAGAACAGTTTGGGTGGTGTCAATGTTCTAGATCTTGTCATGGTGATGTCACAGCTGCAGGCATTTCCCAAAACTCAGTGAATTTTATGTTAAATAGTTATACACTTTATTGTATTCAGACTAGATAAGTAATTTAAACCTTTTTATGTAATCTGTGGAAGCTATCTATATTCATTTTCCTTAATAAGTGAGTGTATTATGACTAAGTCTGAGAAGTCAATTTATCATTTTGTTTCTTAGGACACTTTTTAAATATCTGCATGTATTCTTATCTTCTAAGTGATATAAGTCCTGGTTAAAAATTAACAAAAAATAACATAAAACAAAACAGGTAATATAAAAAAGAAAGAAAATTTAAGGTCACTTTAAAGTATTAGAGAAGGATCTGTATACTAGGAATATACTCAAGAGTCAAATAACAGATAAAACTGAAAGGGAAACATCTTAAGATTTGGGGTGTGTGTGTGCGTGTGTGTGTGTGTGTGTGTGTGTGTGTGTGTGTGTGTGTGTGTTAGAGAGAGAGAAGATGGGAAGGAGAAAAAGGGAAGAAGAGAATGAATGAACTTGAAGCTGATGGGAAGGAGGGATTTGTGAACTTGACTGCTCTATTTTATAGCTTATGTAGGTACGTCAATGCAAGAATAATAATTAATAATTTTATTATCTCAATAAATTTAACTCTGAGGAAACAAGTTTATCAAATTTCTTGTCCTGCTATATGCATTGTCCCGCTTCTTCGGTCTTTTACCCTGGTGAAAGTTAAAGACTTTACATTATGTTCTCCACATGGCTCTGTTAACAGCCATACATTACCATATGACTTATTAGGTTCACTGTGACTTAATTCATTTACCCAGTATTTATTGTATGCTACCTATCTGCTAAGCACTTTTCTATGCATTGGGAATAAAGTGATAACCAGCAGGACAAAATGGACCCTTGAACTTGTGAAACTTACATTTGAAAAAGACAGGTGTTAAAAAAAAAGAAGTAAATGAATAAAGTAATTGCAAATAGTGAGGTGTATAAAATAGGATAATATGATCAGGAGCACCTGGAGATGGTGTCTGCTTTAGCTGGAATGACCATGGAACTTCTAAACAGCTGATCGAAGACCTCGGCAAAAGGCAGGAGACAGGCTGGGACCCTCTAAAAAGAGGAATTGCATTGTCTTCTTGTCAGTTTCACAGCTAAACAAAAATACCATTGTAGTGATGGTCAAAAGTTCATTCAAAGGCTGGTTTTTTAAAATCTGTTAGGCTTTTTCTGGAAAACATAAGGATAATAAAGGCCTTTCAGAGGAAACCCCCTTTGTAGATGAGTCACTTCTCTGTCGCTTGTAAGAACAAACAGCAAACAGCAGGCAGTGCTGGCTGACAGCTGCCACTCTCGGCTCCCCAGCCTGAGAAGGGAGCTCGGCGTTAGAGAGAATAAACAGCAGGTCACAAGGCACTTAGTCATAGTAACCTGGTGCATGCTCCCTGTGGGGGAAAAAACAAGATAACAGCACATGAAGCATCTCCTGATGAGAAAGACAGCCCTGGCCAACTAAGCTGGGCATACTGTGCAGACATCCAAGATGAAGGTGGTGAGCAGCCAGAAACACTACTGACAGTCCCTAATCCACACCTGCCTTTGACGAGCACCCATCTCGGCTGTGTGGTGACACATTCCAGCATCCAAGGTTCTGCAGCTTCATCAATGTAAAGCTGAAGGATGGAACTCCTTCTTTATGTGGTTTCTCACGCCTGACAGTCAGTGGAGAACTAGACTTATTGAAAACAGGAGTAGAAAAAAAAAAGAGACAAAGGCAAAGTTATATGGGGTGTAAGAAGATGAAGTGTAGCAAGGGTAGACATTTTTCAGAGTCAAATTCATTGTTTCCCTAAAGAAATTGCAGAATAACTATGCAAGAGGCATCTAAAGCTGATTGCTGGAAGAATGCTCCAAAGGGGAATAAGCCTGCGTGGAAGGGGAATGAACTCAATAACTTAATTGTTTGCTCCCATTAATTACTATCCATAGGTTCCTCCATGCAGAATTACTTTTTATATTTTTTTCATTGGTTGATTGAGAGAGAGAGAGACACACAGAGAGAGGCATCAATTCATTGTTCCACTCAGTTGTGCACTCATTGTGTGTTTCTTATCTGTGCCCTGACTGGGGATCGAGCCCGTGACATCGGTGCACCAGGACAATGCTCTGTCCACTCAGCCACCTGGCTAGGGCCTACAGGTGCTTTTTAAGTGTTATTTGCTTTATTTCACTTCTGTCTATTTAAAAATACATAGTTTTGTTCACCTTTCAGGATACAATTTATCATTTTGAGGATCTCAAGCCACTTGGTTTTAAGTCATTTTTAGTATATTTCATAATTGTCATTTTACTCTTAGTGGGTTCAAATCCCAGTCATTCTTTCTAGCTTTATGTTTCCTTGTGTGCTTTTGAATTGTGGTTTATTTGGAACAAGATGTGTTTCTTTGTCTCAGCGCCTTCCCCTCTCTTGCTGTCATTCCAACCTTCTCTTTACACCACATTCTTTTTTTTTTTTTTTTTTTTTGTATTTTTCTGAAGCTGGAAACGAGGAGAGACAGTCAGACAGACTCCCGCATGCGCCCGACTGGGATCCACCCGGCACGCCCACCAGGGGCGACGCTCTGCCCACCAGGGGGCGATGCTCTGCCCTCCGGGGCGTTGCTCTGCTGCGACCAGAGCCACTCTAGCACCTGGGGCAGAGGCCAAGGAGCCATCCCCAGCGCCCGGGCCATCTTTGCTCCAATGGAGCCTTGGCTGCGGGAGGGGAAGAGAGAGACAGAGAGGAAGGGGGGGGGTGTAGAAGCAAATGGGCGCTTCTCCTGTGTGCCCTGGCCGGGAATCGAACCCGTGTCCCCCGCACGCCAGGCGGACGCTCTACCGCTGAGCCAACCAGCCAGGGCCTAAACCACATTCTTATCTCTCTCACTTTTGCAGTTGTTCCCACCAGGACACAGGGGACCCCAGCAGACAATTAAGTCATATCCTGGTGGTTTAGAGATTTGCCCTTCAGTAATCTTGGGGATTTGGGCTTGCTCAGTAGGTCCTAGCTCTGTTTTTCCTCCTTGCAGAGTACATAACTCCATGTAAACTATAGATCATAAAGTGCCCAAAGGAGATTCTTTTCCACAATCCTTGTAAAACCTGTGAAGCTTGGGTTTGTAACCCAAACCCTTGTTTTAATCAGCGTTCCTAACAATTTTCTCTTTATTTACACTGAGCATGTGATTAAATGGTCACCAAGAAACCAACTTTGATTTCCATTGCCTGCTTCAGGGCCAGCCTGCAGATAGCTTTGCATTTCTCTTCCCTTTCTGACCCTTAGAGATACTTACCATATTTCCCCATGTATAAGATGCACCTTAATTTTGGGGCCTGAAATTTGAGGGGAAAAAAATGTATTACATGAAGTTACTGAAGTCAAGTTTTATTCATCATAAAATCTATACAATTCCTTATCACAGTCAAAACTCTCATCCATTAGCTTGTCCTCATCTGTGTCTGATAACAAATCACTGTCTTCATATATTGCCTTGTCCTCACTTCCCTCTATGGCATTTGAAATGCCACACTTCTTAAATGACTTGAAAACGATCTCAATCTTGATATTACCCCAGGATCTTTTCACCCAGGCACAGACTTCTCCTATAGTTGGTTTCTTCACTCTTCCTGCTGGTGTCAGATTGTCCCCAGAAGACTTTATCCGTTGGTTCCATCCATCTCTCATGGCAGCTTTGAAGGGTTTATTAATGTTGACATCAAGAGGTTGGAGTTGGGATGTCAAGCCTCCAGGTATGACGGCAAGTTTTGTTTTTTGCTCTGCAACAATCTTCTTTGTGTTTTTTTGTTATGTGTGCCCTGAACTGATCAAGCACCAATAGGGCAGATTTGTGTAAGAGCTCACCTGGTCTCCTTCTCCAAACTTTCTCAAACCAGATCTTCATCCCATCCTGATCCATCCAGACCTTGTCATGAACGTGGACAATCACTCTTCGAGGAATGTCTTCTTTGGGCATTGTTTTGTGTTTGAAAATCAGCATAGGAGGCAGCTTGGTTTCTTTAGCACAGCAAGCTAGAACAACTCTATAATGGCTCTTTCCATGTCCACTTGTCTTCACAGTTACAATTTTTACCCCCTTCTTATCAACATCAAATTAAAGGGGCACTTTGTCCATATTTGCAATCTGTCCCAACTCAAACTGATGTGTCCTTTGATATTAAATAACAAAATGATAAAATTCAAGGACCTTCTGCTCATAGCTTTCAGGCATCTTTTGGGTAAGTCTGGTGCATGCACACATGCTTAGTCGATTTCGTTTCATGAACCTGAAGCACCAATTGTGTCCTCCTTTGAAATCAGTAACTTCTTTTTCATCAGCAATTCTTCTTGCCTCATACTGAACCATCTTTGTGGACATAAGAATTCAAATTGCCCTTTGCTCTTCAATTCATATCATCAATTCCCTCTCTAAATCAGGCCATTTTGCTGACTTGCCTCTCATGGCCTTCTTCTGCCATGGCGTTTTCAGTAGGGTTTCTTCTTCCCGTAGCCAGTCTCGGATTGATTTCTCAGTTGGAGGAGGACCAAACTTACATTCAGCAGCACGATTTCCATTCACTTTTGCAAACTGGATCACTTTTAACTTGAATTCAGCACTGTCCGAAAATCTTTTCTGAGCCATTTCTGGGCAGAACATGGCAAAGTGTAACCGACTGTAATATACCCGTAACACATGAGAGACGATAGCACAAAGACAACGAGCGCGAAAAAAAGGGAAAAGCAGCTAAAATAATCTACGACAATGAGCGCAAAAACAAGCACAAAAAAGCAGAAAATGCAAGTAAAAAAAAAAATCTACAACCACTGTATAAGACGCATCCAGTTTTTAGACCCAAAATTTTTCAAAAAAAGGGGTGTGTCTTCTCCATGGGGAAACACTGTAGCTTATGCTGGTGTCTGGCATGTCTTTCTGGTATCTACTTCATACTTTATCTGTTATTTTTTATATGTTGAGAGCAAAAGAGACACCTCAAAATAAGAACTACCCCATCCCTGGAGTTCCTAGCTCCCCAGTGTTTCTGAAGTTGCAGGACCCTGCTGCTACACGCCCTCGGCCTGCTTCTTGCCCTGGAGATGTTAGGCCACGAGGTCCCTGCTAAGTTGCCTGATGAATGCTTGTGCTCCAGCTGAGGAGAATAACAGTCTAGATCAGGGGTCCCCAAACTACGGCCTGCGGGCCACATGCTGCCCCCTGAGGCCATTTATCCGGCCCCTGCCGCACTTCCGGAAGGAGCACCTCTTTCATTGGTGGTCAGTGAGAGGAGCATAGTTCCCATTGAAATACTGGTCAGTTTGTTGATTGAAATTTACTTGTTCTTTATTTTAAATATTGTATTTGTTCCCATTTTGTTTTGTTTTGTTTTGTTTTTTCTTTAAAATAAGATATGTGCAGTGTGCATAGGGATTTGTTCATAGGTTTTTTTTATAGTTCGGCCCTCCAAAGGTCTGAGGGACAGTGAACTGGCCCCCTGTGTAAAAAGTTTGGGGACCCCTGGTCTAGATCATGACGACCTGGTTATTTTGTGGTGTGCCATCCCATTCTCCCTCTATGACTCTGGCACTTATTCCTCTAGTCTAGGTTACTGGAGTGTTGACTGGACCTTACAGCCAAAACTGCTTTAAGGATTACAGTTTACTCTAACTGCTTACAGCCAAAATTGCTTTAACTCTAGGAAGCTGCATTGCACCCATATCTAGAGACAGGTCACATCTAAGGCTCAGCCCCTTGCTGCAATTCGAGAGAACTCTGAAGGGCTATTCTGGCTCCAGGGCTCCCCAAGGACTCATTGAGGGCTCCCCTGCAAGTGCATCCCTGCCCAGCTCCTCCCTTGGTTTAGCCCCTCCTCCCTCACTTCCCTGTTGGTCCTGTGACAGAGAAGTGTCCCCAGTAACTTCTTGCAATGTCAATCTCAATTTCAGTCAGTTTCCTGGTAACCCAACCTAGAAGAGCAACTAACTTCAAAAGAGATATATACAGGGCCCTGGCCGGTTGGCTCAGTGGTAGAACGTTGGCCTGGCGTGCAGAGGTCCTGGGTTCGATTCCCGGCCAGGGCACACAGGAGAAGCGCCCATCTGCTTCTCCACTCCTCCCCCTCTCCTTCCTCTCTGTCTCTCTCTTCCCCTCCTGCAGCCAGGCTCCATTGGAGCAAAGATAGCCCGGGCGCTGGGGATGGCTCCTTGGCCTTTGCCCCAGGCGCTAGAGTGGCTCTGGTTGCAGCAAAGCAACGCCCCGGAGGGGCAGAGCATCGACCCCCGGTGGGCGTGCTGGGTGGATCCCGGTCGGGCACATGCGGGAGTCTGTCTGACTGTCTCTCCCCGTTTCCAGCTTCAGAAAAATCCAAAAAAAAAAAAAAAAAAAGATATACAGTATATATACAGTATATATATATATCCCCAAGCGTCAGATGTAGATAGTTTGTAATATAAGAGGACGAGGTCCCTGTGGGTCAAAGATGTTGTAGAAGAAGTGAGACATGATCATGACTGATGAGTTCAGAAGGAGGGTGGAGTGGATACCTGTGAGGCTGGCACCACAGTGTCCTTTTCCCTTGTCCTTTACCTGTCATTCCTCTGTACACTCAAAGGATCATTCTTCTCTCTGATTATGGTGTCAGTTTCATTGTGGAGAACCTTTCAGAAGAGATTATAACACTTTAAAAGTTATTAGATAATAACACATAAAGCCAGGGTAGTAAAAGATCCAAATGGGAAGGGAGAGAGGAAAAAACACTTTTTGGGCCCCAATAATATGCCAATAAAAATATGGGAAATAGAAAATTGAGCTTTTGCAAGGGAGGATTAAATGGTGGGCTGCAGTGGGAAATTCCAAGTTTCACTTGGACACCTGTGGTGGAAGCTTTTAGTGCAATTTGTGGAGGTAGGAAATGAACGTGTCATTCATTCTTCCATTGGTTTTTGTAGTGTTCCCAGAAGCCCCTCTATGATTCACTCTTTCAGGTTTGAAGAGTGCTGGAATGATGACCCGAATGAGATTTCAAATAGAATATGGAGTAGATTTATATGTCTTCTCTCCATTTCTCTTAGTTTGGTATTAATGAAATGGCCATTCTTTTCAGTGAAGTGCTTAGTATTAGCAACTTTGTATAATCAATTTAAAAGCCTGACTGCTTAGTTTATTCTGACATCCTGGCACACTTTTTCTAGCTAAAAGGTGTTTATATTTAACCTCATTGTGAATTGAAAAGAAAACCCTCATTTTTATGCGTCAACTTGCTTTTCTTTTCTTTTTCTTTCTTTTTTTTTTTTAAACTTAGTGAGAAGAGGGGAGGCAGAGACAGACTGCTGCATGCACCCTGACAGGGACCCACCTGGCAAGCCCACTGGAGGGCAATTCTCTGCCCATCTAGGGTCATTGCTCCATTGCTCCAACTGAGCCTTTCTTAGTGCCTGAGGCAGAGGCCATGGAGCCATCCTCAGTACCCGGGGCCAGTTCACTCCAATTGAGCCATGGCTGCAGAAAGAGAAGAGAGAGAGAGACAAGCAAGAGAGAGAGGGGTGGAGAAGCAGATGGGTGCTCCTTCTGTGTGCCCTGACTGGGATTTGAACCTGGGACATCCACACACCAGGCCAATGCTCTACCACTGAGCCAACCAGCCAGGGCCTCAACTTGCTTTTTATTTGTTCTCTCTGGACCACAAAAGTGTGGGAAATATTTTAAATGTAAATACTTGCTTTCCAAGGGTATGTTTTTCTAAGTGCCATATATATATATATATATATATATATATATATATATATATATACACACACACACACAGTGTCTATATGATACTTCTAAGAGATTTTTCTAAGTTATAAATATGTATCTTTGGCATAGGCTGAAGTCTGAAATATATAGAGAATTCTTCAAATTCTGGCTTTATGCAAAATTTGAATTTGATTCATTAACTTGTCTATAAAAATAGATCCTTTTTGCTGTTGCATTTTTACGAAAAGGAAAATTATCATAAGGCTCAGAGACTGTTTTTTAAGAATTGCTAAGATTTTGGATTAGATTGTTTCTTAAGTGAAAAATTTCCAAATTAGCTTAAAAATATGTAAATTAGCTTACAATCATGTGTGTCACATTTAAAATCACTTGAAAGCTAGAGAATTGGAAATGTTGGCTAAAGCAGTAGCCTCTGAATTAACTTCCAAAAGAATAGTAAGAGGAGTTAGATTTATACTTATGATTAAAATCCAGTTCTTGGATGGAATTTATGAAGCGACAATATTTTATTTTTGCAAGCTCTGTTTGAGAAAATATATTACAAATGAACAAAATCAATGAATAGAACTCAAGTTAAAATTTATTGAAAAAAATGTGCTTCCATTCCTCGTTATTTAATCCTTCTGTTAATATTAAATTTCTTTTGCTTCAGCATTCTAATAATCATAGAAAAATAGTGTATGAATGTACAATTTGGTGCCATGTCTTTCTGGCCATAAATTTTCTATTTTATCAATCTGCTATCTAGATTATTTTTGCACATCATGTCAAAGTTACTATATCTATTTTTTGATCCTTTTTAATTTATGCCCAGTTTTCTTATGTTTCTAATTAAGAGGGATTATTTATTAGTGACATATCTTTGGATAATTTATATTTCTAGTATAAATAAGGATAAATACTTAAAACAAATGGACAACATAATATCCTCAATTATTCCCGTACACACACATATTTCCCAAACCAGAGAACATTTCTAGAAATACCATGAATTAATTAGAGCATGACTGTAATTAGCTGTGTGTGTGTGTGTGTGTGTGTGTGTGTGTGTGTGTGTGTGTGTGTGTAAACAACTATCTTTCATACATTTCTGTTCTGTTGCTCTTCTTTGTGATTAACGTTCCAAGTTTTCCTTTGGTACCATTTCCCAGCAGCCTGTAAAACCTATTCTACTTGAGCGTTTCTTTTTGAGCAGATCTCCTGGTTACAAATACTCTTAATTTTCTGTCAACTGAGAACATCTTTTTCTGTCTTCATTCCTGAAGGATATTTATACGGGTTACATAATTCTGGGTCTATGGTTCTTTTCTTTCATAATTTTAAAGATGTCCCACTGTATATTCTGGTTTTCATGGCTTGCGATTAAAAGTACGTGTCCCCCTGTATGTGTGTGACATTTCTGTCTTGCTGCTTTAAGTTTTCTTTTCCTTTGGTTTCCTTAGTATGTGTCTTGGAGTAATTTCTTTAAATTCATTTTATTTGGTGTTTGCTAAGCTTATTGAATGTGTAAATAATGTCTTCATCAAATGTGGGGACATTTTAGCTATTAACACTTTTTTTTTAATCCACTAGTCTCTTTCTCCTCTCCTTTGATAATTCTAGTGACAAATGACCTTTTAATTCTCAAGTTACTGAGAGCCTATTAATTTTTAATTGAATCTTTTCCTCTGTTACTCATACTGGATACTTTCTATTAATCACTCCAAGTTCACTGACTCGTTCATTTGTTATCTCTATTCTACAACTGACTCTATCAAGTGAATTTTAAATTTCAGATATTATATCTTTCTAACATTTTATTTATTTATTTATTTAACTTCCTAGTTCTCCACTGACAACTCTGTTTTTTTTTTTTTCATTAATTTCAAGATTGTTCACCTTCACCTCAGGAGTGTGGTTGTAATGGAGGTTTGAAAATTATTTTCAAATATTGCAATGTCTTGGTAATTTTAGGATTTGAGAATGGTAGTATTTTCCTGGTTTTTGTATATCAAATAATTTGGGATTGTATCCTTCTTCTTGTTGACATGCAGACTTTTTTTTTTTTTTTTTTTTTGTATTTTTTCTGAAGTTGGAAACAGGGAGGTAGTCAGACAGACTCCTGCATGTGCCTGACCAGGATCCAGCCGGCATGCCCACCAGGGGGCAATGCTCTGCCCATCTGGGGCATTGCTCTGTTGTTACCAGAGCCATTCTAGCGCCTGAGGCAGAGGCCATGGAGCCATCCTCAGTGCCTGGGTCAACTTTGCACCAATGGAGCCCTGGCTGCAGGAGGGGAAGAGAGAGACAGAGAGGAAGGAGAGGGGGAGGGGTGGAGAAGCAGATGGGCGCTTCTCCTATGTGCCCTGGCCAAGAATTGAGCTCGAGACTCTTGCACACCAGGCCGATGCTCTACCACTGAGCCAACAGGCCAGGGCCTCATGCAGACATTTTTTATTCTGAATATTAATTATTGTACCTCTTGGATGCCCCTACTAATCATTTGTATATAAATTTTATTTAAAATATAAGTAATTCAAAGATGTCATTTTTGAATCCTCAATTTTAACTGAGTCAAATGTATCTCTTTTTTTTCTTCCTTAAAGTTTATTTTTTAGTTCTTGTTTTATAAGGCAATTCTCACAGCAAAAGCACAAAGTAATTATCACATAATTTTTGTCTATTGACTTAGAATTTTACCTTTCACATTTAGGTCTTTAGTCATCTGGAGATCACCTTTGTGGCAGGGATCCAGCATGCTTTTCTGTATATATTGAGACAGTTTTTCATCTGCTAGGTAGCCCATTCTTTCCTCTTGACTTAAGGAGTAAACTTTAACGTTTAAAAACACAGATAGTGTTTTTCTAAACTCCATATGGTATTCCATTTGACTTTTTTCTTCTTCTTCATAGAAATCTAAGTTTGTTTGTGTTTTAACTTATGGATTTATAGCATACTTTCATGTCTATTAGTACACACAAACCTCACCCACTTTTAGACTTATTTTTCAAAATTTTTAAATTGACCTAGCAATTCATAAACTTATATTTTTCTAAATATATATGTTAAATAAGTTTGTTGGCTTTTTCAAAAAATCTTTTCAGCCTGACCTGTGGTGGCGGAGTGGGATAAAGCGTCAACCTGGAACACTGAGGTCGCCGGTTCGAAACCTTGGGCTTGCCTGGTCAAGGCACATATGGGAGTTGATGCTTCCTGCTCCTCCCCCTTCTCTCTCTCTCTGTCTCTCTCTCTCACTCCTCTCTCTCTAAAAAAAATCAATAAATTAAAAATATATATATTAAAAAAAATCTTTTCATATGTATTTTGAAATACGTTTGTTGAAGGCCTGAGATTTTCTCTTGCTATTTTATTTGAAACAATATTGAATTTACAGACTAAATTTAGAAAACAATTGACATTTTTTTATTTTATGTAATCTCATACATGAATGTGACAAATCTCTTTAGTAAGGTATTTTTATTTGTTTTACTATTGAATTTTACAGTTTATCCATAAAGGTCATGTGTATTCTTCATTAAGTTTAATTCTTAGATACTTTTATTAGTCAAGGTTCAACCTATAGGAATTGGCTTACACTATTGATTACATAAGCTGGCTAAGAAAGCCCAAATTCCATAGGATATAGTCTGCTGTTGGGAAGGGAAGCTCATCATCATGACCAAGCTAAAATTCTTAGGCATAGTTTGAAACTACTGCCCATAGGTAACAGGACCTGGTTTTCAGGCCTTCCAGCTGATTGTATTAGGGTTTCCTGCTTGTTAAGAATAATCTCTTTGCTTAAAGTCAATTGATTATGGACTTTTATCACATCTGTAAACTTACAGCAACATCTACATTAGTTTTTGATTAAGTAACTGGAGACTGTAGCCCAGCCAACTGAAACATTGATAAAACTATTACAGTAGTTTTGGTTGTTAACTTAAGTTGTATCTTGTTTTTTTATTTGATTATTGTTAATGTAGAGGAGCTGTATTGATTTCTGTAAGATGATATTGTGCCTGAATTATTTTCTTATATTTGTTCTAACAGTTGGTCTGTAGATACAGTTGGCATTCTATATGGATGTCATCTGCATGTAATTACATATTATCTGTAAATAATTTTAGTATACCCAGAGCTATGTTAAGTGGGAAGGATATCAAATGTCATTAGCTGACATTAATGGGCTATGCCTAAAATTCCACCATAAATAGAATGTTTGCTTTAGTTTGTATAAATCCTTTGTCATAATCAGAATATTTCCTCCTATTTCTATTTTTCTGTGTGATATTTTCTTTTATTATGAAGAGCTTTTGAACTTTATGAAATACTCTGTATCCATTGAGTGAATCATGATTCAGCCCACTAGTGTGTGATTTAACACTTAAAGATTTGTTAATCTTAAACCGCACTTTTTTTTCTGCAGTAAACCCTAGTTTATTATGGTGAATTATATTTTTCTACACTGTTTCAGTTGGTTAGCAAATATCTTTCTTAATAATTCGTGTCTATGGTCATAAGTAAAATGGACTTATAATTTCCTTTTCTTTTCTAAACTTATTAAATTTGGAAACTAATGTTATGCTATCCTCATAAAATGTTTTAGGAAACTTGCCTTTTTATTTTCTATTCTCTGGAACTACTTTTATTGATAGGGATTATCTGTTCCTTCAAATTTGGCAGAACTCCCTTATAAAATTTCTGGGCCAGGGGAGTTTTGTGGTTTCATTTTGTGGTAACAAATCAGTATAAATAAAAAAGCATGTTTCTTTTACATTGAATTTTTAATCAATGTCATTTGTATAATTTTTACAAAGGAAATAAGATAGCTTTCATCTTAAGACTAATAATTAAGAGTAATCATTACACTTCATGTACTTTTTCTTACATTTTATTTTATTTATTTTTTATTCTATTTTCAGTTACAGTTGGCATTCAATATAGTTTTTTTGTTAATAAATCTCATTTTATTTTAACTTGATAATATACTATTGTATATTATAATAGCAACAATGGCTATTTCTATCACTTAATGTTTTCTTTTTTTAATTTTTTAATTTTATTTAGAAAATTAACTTTAACAGGGTGACATTGATCAATAAGAGTACATAGGTTTCAGGCAAACATTTCTATAGTATTTGAACTGTTTATTATGTTGTATATCCATCACTCAAAGTCAAATCATTTTCTGTTACTTTATATTTGTCCCTCTTTACACCCTCCCCCCAACCCCTTCCCTTCCCTCTCCTCACATCCCCTTGCCCCTTCGTATTATTTTGATTCAGTTTATATAATATGATATGGAAACATGTTTTATGTGGAACTACAGAAAGGTGAGAATGAGTGTGCTGCACCTGAAGTTCTCTCACGGTCTCTGTGCTTTTATCCCCTAGGGCATACGGGACGGTTACTAAAGTCTCTGTGCTTCACCAGTCTTTCCTTCCTGTTCCTGCACATCATTTTTCACATCACGTTGGCTAGCCTTGAAGCTCAACAGCGTATTGGACCTGGTTACAACTGTGAGTACTATTTTTTTTTCATATTATGTATATGTATCATAAAGCTATGGATCATAACTATTTTAAAAAAAATCAAGTGAGAGTTAGGGAGGCAGACAGGCTCCTGCATATGCCCCGACCAGGATACACCCAACAAGCCCCCACTGGGCGATGCTCTGCCCATTTGGGGCTGTTTCTCCATTGCTCGGCAACCGAGCTATTTTAGTGCCTGAAATGAGGCCATGGAGCCATCCTCGGCACCCAGGGCCAACTTGCTTGAACCATTTGAGCTATGGCTGCATGAGGGGAAGAGATAGAGAGAGAGTGTGTGAGAAAGAGAAAGGGGAGGGGTGGAGAAGCAGATGGTTGCTTCTCCTGACTGGTAATCGAACCAGGACTTCCACTTGCTGGGCCGATACTCTACCACTGAGCCAATTGGCCAGGGCCTACAGGTCATAACTTTTATAGAAATCTATGTAATATATAATTATCTTATCAAATTTATGGCGGTACTTAGTCATTTGGCAATCTGATATATACTATACATACATGTAAAGAAATGATGCCATAGAGAATTGGGTAATGCTAGCAACTTAATGAATCTTCAACATAGACTAGATATTTAACCCCTTATCTGTATGTAAGACGTTTTCATTGGGCATACTAAAAAATATATATCAAGTCCCTGGTGCTTACAATGCAGCAAGTGACATGTACAATTTCTAACATGATAAGTAAGAATATAAAAGTAGAATACCGTTATACCATTTAGTGACCAAAAACTTATTCTGAAGCATAAAGACTGTATATGTCTTTATGGGGAAAATGTAATGATATATAATTTTATTTTTAAAACTGGGAGTGCTTTGTTTCTATTCAGAGGAAAATAGTGTCTTATATGCATTATATTTTATATTTATGATCATAAAAATTCAACATATATATGCTTTATCTAAGTAGTATCATCTTTCAAAAATTAACCTGCCATCAGAGAAATTCTATTTCAGTTTTTGTAGGATGTGTGATTGTGATTTTAAAAAAAACAGAAAAAAAAACAACAGAAGCATTTCCAGTAGGCAAAATCAAATTGACATGTTTAAGTTAAGCCTCAAGAAACCCTGAGATATTTGAAATAGACTATAATAACAGTTTTAAATTTCCAGGTTTTCTTTGAAAAACTCATTTGAGTTTGCTATTTCCTGATTTTTCATAAGTTCAATTACAAGTAATTTGAAGTAACTCTATGCTTCCTTGTAAAATAAAGAGGGGCTCAAAATTCTTTACAAATCAAAGAGTTATTAACATATACATAGTGAAAGAGTCTTTAGTGAAACCATATTTATAAACTATTCAGTATTTCTCATTGGGTACCTTTAGAGAGCTGAACATTACAGAGCTAATGTTAGCATTCCTTTTGTCCATTTCATTGAGTTCAGAGTTCCTTGGATAGTAATACCTATCAAATTATTTTTGATTTAGGATCTGGTTATTATTTTTTAAATTGAGATGTAATTTATATGTCATAAAATTTACTTATTTAAAGAATATAAGTCAGTGGTTTTCAGGTTGTGCAGTCATTGCCAATGTAAAATTCCAGAATACCTTCATCAATTACTCCAAATAGTAGCCCTGTGTCCACGAACAGTTATTCTCACTCCCTCTCTACCCAGCCCCTATGTAACCACTAATTTACTTCTGCCTCTATTAGATTGACCTATCTTGGACATTTCATCTGAAGGGAATTATACAATATATGACCTTCTACATCTGGCTTCTTTCACTTAGCATAACGTTTTCCGGGTTCATTCATGTTGTAGCATTTATCAGCACTTTGTTTCTTTTCATAGCTTTATAATATTTCATTACTAAGATGTGGGTTTTTCTTGCTTTTTTTTTTTTTTTAGAGACAGAGAGAGAGTCAGAGAGAGGGATAGATAGGGACAGACAGACAGGAATGGAGAAAGATGAGAAGCATCAATTATTAGTTTTTCATTGAGACACCTTAGTTGTTCATTGATTGCTTTCTCATATGTGCCTTGACCGGGGGCTACAGCAGACCAAGTAACCCCTTGCTCGAGCCAGCAACCTTGGGTCCAAGTTTGTGAGCCTTGCTCAAACCAGATGAGCCCGTGCTCAAGCTGGCGACCTCAGGGTCTCAAACCTGGATCCTCTGCATCCTAATCCCACGCTCTATCCACTGTGTCACTGCCTGGTCAGGCCAGATGTTTTTGTTTTTTTAATGTTTGATAGAAGTCACTTTGTTATTATAAACTTGATAAAATATGGTGTTTCAATATAAATGGAACTTATACTGAGAAAGAGTATTTATTATATGTGGCCAGGTTCAAATCCTTTTGTACTTAATAGAAATAATATCAGTGATATTTCAAAATGCTTTTCAATCACAAATCTTTTGCATATTTGTTAATAAGTCATTCCCAGAATCATAAGAAAGAATTTTTGAACCATAAGTGTCCAAATAAAAGGCTATTTCATGAGCAATGAGCTCTTTATCACTGGGTTTAATCACAGGTATATTACAATTCATCAGATTTTTAATTTTTGAGTTTATAAATATAGAGCTTGCCTGTTTTTAAAAATAATTTCAGATGCTGATTGAAATTGTAGAAAGGATTTACTGGAAGTATCTAGAATAAGAAGTGAAACCAATCATTTCTTCTGACCCAGAGAGTCAAGGTTATTTTGATTTCCATTCAAAATTTTGATTTTTCACAATTCTACAAGAATTAAAATTTTAAAAACGTAACATTAAAATATTAAAACAATATTTTCTTTCTTACCTTTATAAATGTATTTACTGTATATAAGTTCTCCCCTATAAGGTCCAGACAGAGGCAGGCAGACAGAAAGACATACAAGCCTTGGCCACATAGCCCAGTTAGTATGAGCCTCATCCCAATATGAAAGTTTGCAGGTTCGATCCCCGGTCAGGGCACATACAGGAATAGATGGATGTTTCTGTGTTTTTTTTCTCACCTGTCCTCTCTTTCTAAATCAATCAATAAAAAACATTTTATTTTTTTTTTATTTTTTTATTTTTTTACAGGGACAGAGAGAGAGTCAGATAGAGGGATAGATATAGACAGACAGACAGGAACTGAGAGAGATAAGAAGCATCAATTATCAGTTTTTCGTTGCAACATCGTAGTTGTTCATTGATTGCTTTCTCATATGTGCCATGACCACGGGCCTTCAGCAGACCGAGTAACCCCCCGCTCGAGCCAGTGACCTTGGGTCCATGCTAGTGAGCTTTTTGCTCAAACCAGATGAGCCCGCGCTCAAGCTGGCAACCCTGGGGTCTCAAACCTGGGTCCTTCCATATCCCAGTCAGACGCTCTATCCACTGCACCACCACCTGGTCAGGCTCAATAAAAAACATTTTAAAAAAGAAAGACATACAAACTTGAACATACATACACATGTAAGTTTGTTCTTGCTTTGTCTCCTTCTTCCCAGGCAAGGATCCAAATTACCTAGGTACTTTGGATGGTTCCTACATTAATATTATGAAGAAGTCTGTATTCTCAGCAGTGAAGGGTGGAGAGCATCTCCCGTGCAGTCAGAGCTGACTTCTTGACATACCTCTTCCTAAGTATTCTTTGCAACTTAATCTTGGGGAGTTAGATCTGCTTCTCCTAACCTCACAGCCTACATAGTTGAACTTTCTAGATACGAAGATATTTTTCTATCTCTCTCGGAGATATTTTGATCCACGCACAACTGCCCTCTACTGATATCCCGCAATGTCACTGATCATATATGAATCTAATGTATCGTCCCACCTCTCTTTTTTGACGTTCCCGAACATAAACTCTTCTGTCCGGGAAGAGCCAATCTAATAAAGTCGTAAGAGCAACTTCATTTTTTTTTTTTACCAAGTAAGATACTATTTTGAAGTTTTTATTTTTATAAAAGTGAACATTCCAATGTGAAATTTGGGTGTTTTTGGTGAAGTAGCTGACAGAGAAAGGATGTACTAAAGATTGAGTTAGAAAAGGAATTTGAGCTTTTTACTTCCCGCCATAAGCGCCTTGAAAGGGAGTTTTACAGAAGTCATAAATTTCTTCTGAAAAACGAGCGATGCATGCAACAGTCTTGGCTCCGTGGGTGTCAGAGATTTTTTTGGTTAGTTTCATGTGCAGCATTTAAAAGTAATACATTCCTGAAAATGGGTAAAAGAGAAGGGGAAAGCAAACTTCAGAGCTTTGCAAGCTACTTTAGTCCAAGAGGGACACAGACTCGAGGCTTTCAGGCGAGAGCGGTTTTTAATGATCAAGTTATATAAAATCCTGAAAATACTGTTAGACTGGGTAATGGAAACACTGACTTTTAATTTAGAGTTGACTTCACCTCACTAATGTTATTGTTTCTTGAGCATTTGGAGTTTCAATTACCCCATCAGGGTTGTAAACACAAACTCAGCTGTTTTGGTATCCCGCATTGGAAGTTTTAGCCTGTCTTGGCATTGGTAGATGTGAAGTAGCAAAATTTCAAATGAAAAGACAAAAAGCGCCTTGGCCAGCAGCGTTGTGCATTTTGAATGCTTTTTCTATGTTTAAGACATTGGTAAATGAAAGCGAAGTAACCCAGACAGGTCCTGTTTCCCAATCACATTCAAGCAGTATTCAAATTCAGGATCACCAAGTGCTCGTTTTTTATGTGTTTCATTTTGTTTTCCTAACTAGTCTCCCCATTTAAAACTCACATACCCTCACCCTTATTATGGCAAAAGCTCCCAGGATCCCCTAGGAATCGAAGACACATGTTTGGGAAACAACAGTAGCATTTATAAATATTGAGTCATTGGGAGTTCTTGTATCCCCAGAGCCCTGTGAATATTAACTGGCAGCAGTAAAGAGCTTTTCAAACCAGCCTATTTAGTTTTTGAGTAGCTGGCAGGTCTGTTAAAGGTGCCATTGTGTGGGCTTGAAACTTAACACACCTCCCCTCCCCCTCTTTTTTTTCATTTCTAAAACGGTGCTCATACAGGTAAGTGAGGAAATCAGTGGGGTAGGGGTGAACCTCTGTAAATTTTCCTCAAACATGTGTCGTGCTGCTTACTAAAATATTTTCATTCCATCAAAACTATACTATTTAAATAAATGTAAACCCGGGTTCAATTATATCATTACAGATTCCACAGAAGTAGCTTGTTTGACTGAGTGGTGAAACTTTAAGACCAGCCTGGATTCTTGTGCTATGCCAAAGCATGCTATTGATTGAAAGAGGCTTTTGAATTCAAAACTATAAAGGAAAAAGTCATGGTGATAATAGCTACTGTTTGTAGAGCACCTACCAACGATAGGGCCTCAGGGGTCATTATATTCCTTTTCCAATTAATGACTGTACTTCTCTAGTTACAAATTGGCTTCACTATCCTTTAAGGAGGGGGCTCCATACCCACGATCCCATTCCAGTTTTTAAACAATCCTGAGGTGGGCGGGGCTGTGCAGATGGAGAGCTGTGTGCTGTCCACAGGCCTGCGGAAGTGAGTGGGAGCTGCGGGCTCTCCCGTCACTGAGCTCTGGCTGGGCACCCCCTTCCCTCCAGGTCTAGCTGGAGAGAGGGAATCATTTTATTCCTACAAAGAGGATGGTCTGTTGACCAAGACTTGTACCTACCTGTAGGGCTGTGCCTTTTTATGATCTCTCTTCATGAGGTACCTTTCTTTCATATACACACCATGCCCAGGCTGCGTGTTGTGTTGACGTAGGGCTGAGAGTGATGATGGATGAAGTGGGGATGAGGGTAGCAGTGAGGGTGACTCATGATGAAGAAACTGGCTCAATGGTTTGCCCAAAGCCACCAGACGTCTGAGCTGGGCTGAGGGCGCTGATGTGCCTGCCTTTCCACAGTCTTTCCTCCTCTTTGTAGAATTCTTTATCATGTATTTAGGATTGATTCGTTCCGCCATTGCATTCCCTAGGACTTTGGATGAGAATAGAATCGAAGGACTCAAGTAGGGTTTCTGGTATTTAGTCTATGATTTTCTTTTGTTTGGATATTGTTTTTATAATGAATTGAATATTTCCTTTGCTTCATTCAATTGCAGCATGTATTGTTAGAGTGGTTTTTCCCTGAAGGTCAGCTAACCTCTGAAAGCTGCTTTTTTCCCCTTTGAGGGAAGGGCACCTAGAGTCTCAATTCTTCTCAATTGAAGAGCACAGAAAACTCAGCCCCAAAGCCCACTGACCAAGAGGTTATTATAGGTCTTAATAGTACTTAATTCTGGATACCCTGCTATCATCAAAACATATGAAGTTCCCAATGCTGAGCCCCAAGGTATGACACAGCAGTATATGATAAGAGGTCTGAGAGACAGACATGGGCCTGGTGGCTCAGCATCGCAGCCCAGTGATTGTGAGGTGGACACAGGAAGTGAACTCCTCCGGTAGACACTCTGCCTTCCAGTGCCAATGGCTTCTCTCTTGGCACACACAGACAGAAGTCCATCCCCTGCTTTGATTATCATTCATCATGTTAATTGGAGATGGACCCCTAGATTTTCAGTCACCTGGTGGGTCCACTCTCATGTAATTGCATTGCCTATGGACATAGTACTGTGGATGGAAGAGTTAATATTTATGAAATGGAAGATAAGCTATGTAAAAGCAAACTAGACCTACACATGCTTTAAGAGTTGTTTTTTGGTATCACTTTCGGCCTCTTGCTTTCCCATAAAAGCTGGCCTGCAGGCTCTGTGGAGAGGGTTTTCATCTTCCCATCTCTTTCTTCTTCTCATCTCCCGTGCTAGCTTCCTGAAAGCAAGTGTTACCAACCTCAATACAACAATGTAAAAACAAAAGAAGCAAGAAAGATCTGGACCAAGTTGTAGTTCTGTGGGCCGTCTGTTCCTGGAGGAAGATACCAGTCTTATTTTCTCTTAACTACAATAGTCTGAGAGCATCTGGATTATATAGACACCTTCCAATCACATTTATAATAAGTGAAATTAGTCTTAAGTGTTATTTCCTTCAGACTCTGGTAATTGAGGCAAATTATTTTTCCATCCACCAACACACTTAGGCATATGCCAACCATGTTCATCACGGTGGGCAGGGCCATTCCAGCCTATGATGGGTTTATAATTGGTAGACCCAGATGGAAAGCACTGTTGAACAACTCTGGTAACATGATATTTGATGGAGTCTACTTCCTTGGGATAATGAAGACATTCAGCTTTCCAGGCAAAAACTAGGCACAGAAAGAGGGAGAACAGACAGGTGGACCGCGTGGAAGAGAAACTACATCAGAATGAAACTCTCTTAGGCCAGTGCCTTGTTGATATCTTGATTCTCTTGGACAGTCATGTAGTGATGCTTAGCTTATACAGCATTAAAATTTTTTTTTAATTAAGTGTAAAGCAAGGAGGCATAGGACAGACTCTCACATGTGCCCCAACTGATCCACTCAGCAAGTCCCATACCAGGAAATGTTCTGCCCATCTGGTGCCACTGCTTCACTGCTCAGCAGATGAGCTATTTTAAGGCCATGGAGCCATCCTTAGCACTTGGGGCCAACTTTGCTCCATTTGAGCCATGCCTGTGGGAGGAAAAGAGAAAGAGAGAGGAGGTGGAGGTAGAGAGGCAGATGGTCACTTTTCCTGTATGCCCTGACTGGGAATCGAACCTGGGACTTCCACATACTGGGTTGACACTCTACCACTGAGCCAACTGGCCAGAGCTATGCAGCATTTTTAAAATAGAATATCTCATTTTATTGTGAGAAATAATTTTTCATGAGACTCGTTTATGCTATCCAGTATGTGAGTAAATTTAGGACCTTCTGTGACTGTGGCAAGGTACTCATCTCTGTCTCAGTTTTGTTCACTGTAGACTGAAGATAAATGATGACAGTTGCCATCTCAAAGTGTTGTGGAGGTTCAGTTCATATAGACCATGCCCTTAACAGTGCTGACCCATAGCAAGTGCTCAATAAGTATAAGCTATTATTATTATTGTTATTGTTGCTATTATTATTAGATAGATAAGTCAGATTTCTTGCCCAAGGTCACACGCTACAAGATAGCAGAAATAACTCAGAACCAAATTCCATCTCCAAATTATACATAATCATGTGGGTGGCATTTGGAAATTATGAAACACATGAACTTTACGTGGTACCAAATAATTCTCTATTATAATCTTTATCTTTATCTCAGTTTGTTACTAACTGGGTATATATCTACTCTATGTTGTGCAGTTAAGATCCCGAATAATAGTGGGAAATGGTTCAGCACCTTTTTCTCCTCTTCAGCAACTTCCCCACTGGGAATTCTCAGCCCACCTGTTACATGGCTGTAGTGTAGTCTGACCTAGATTTATGAATGCATTTTGGTTCTTTCCTCATTCCCTTATCTACCCCACAGCTTGTCATGCATGTCATGCCCTCCATCACAGAGGAATATATAACATTATTCACTCTGTTATTCTTTTTATAAGATAGAATTTTAGAAGAAAGCAATAAGGGTTGGAAATGTTACGAAGAGAAGAAACTAACGTGTGTGTGTGTGTGTGTGTGTGTGTGAAATAAACTGACACTTTATATATCATCTCATTTTAATTCTTACTCTGTCTGAAAAGCAGTAACTCTCCCTACCATATTACTAAAAGAGTTGAAGACCAGAGGCAGAAAGTATCTTGTCTTAGGTCCTTGATTGGTGGCAAAGCAAGAATTCAGATTCAGGTCTCTTGGCCCGCACAGCTCATATCCTTTTCAGTACATTATCCAGCCTCATAAGTTTTTGGGTAACACTTTTTGGAGAAATTAGGTTTTGGTTAACTAGATTTTGAAGAATAAGACAGGCAAATTGGGGGTGTGCTGGGTAAGAGGATGATTAATCTGATATATTAACTCTAGGTAAGGTATTCGCTGTTGTTAATAACTTAGTGTGCTTTACTTGGTAAATATTAGCCTTTAAGAGTATCTTCATCCCTAAGAGAGAGCAATGGGCCGCTGCAGGTGCTGCCTGGCTGCAGGCATGGGCATTACCACTGGGGGTGTGTGCTGGTGCTGCCTGATTCACTTCCCTGCTGTGACCGTGCTTGGTGGTGGTGGTGGGGGGGAGGGTTCCTGCCATAGGCCTTATGTTAGCTTGTTAACCACTAAATCCTTCCGGCCCGTGAGTGGTTTTACTCTGCATTTTTAAAGCTTGAGAAAATTGGAGACTTTTTTTTTTCCCTGAAGATGTAAATCAGTTAATAAATTAAAAAGAGTGTGTGGAATTTCTATTGGTATGTGGGAATCTCTGAAATGTGAGCCCCTGAGACCCTGGATCTTACACATATATAGTCTAATCTTTTCTCTACAAAAGAATATTTCAAAATTTTGAAGCAGCTGTGTATCACACCTAAGTCTTTTTTCGGATACATCTTGAGTCCCTCCCCTCTGCTATCTCCTCAGTTCATCAGTGTCTTTTATAGATGATTGGGTGAGAGAGCATCGGTGTCCTATCAGGTGGGGCAGCTGTGGCCCACTGACACCAGACATCACGGGGCTGTGACTCTTCTTGCTCTGGTAACTGTCCTTTCTTCCATCAAATTGTATGTTTGTAATATAGATATTTTCTTACCTGAAATGTCAGATCTATTGCTTGTAAAATCCTACTTCTAATTCTTTTAAATCGGATGTGGGTTTTGGATTCTACTGATGTGTACAGCCTCTTTCCATTCTGTGTCATTTTAATCTTGCCCCTAAATGAAGTAAAATGTATATAGTCCCTGACACAGCTCAAGCACTGCAGTAAAACCTTTTCATTCTTTCTCTGCCACCAGAGCTCACTCCCAGCTTTTTCTTGTTTGCTGTTTTCTATATACAACATCCTTTTGGCTGTTTTTCTCTAAATCAGTAATGATAACAGCTTTAGTGTATAACTGCCCATGACGCACCAGGCACAGTGCATTTATAACATCTCAATTCCTCATCATAATTCTGCTAGGTACTTGATGTCTTACACTTTGCAGATAAAACGAGCAGCCACAGAAGAGTTAAGTTCTGCTTAGATAGAAAGGTAAATGTGACGATAGCATACAACATCACCAAGGAGTGTATAGCTCCCTGAGGCCACTTTGTGTAGGTCAGCGAGCTTACCTAGACTCTGGAGAAGAGGTGCAGGAAGGTCGAAAGACAACCTCACTGGCTTTCTGCCTTCCCTTCCTGAAGCCTACAGCCTTCCTATTTCTTGCCCATACCTTTGGACTTCTTATTCCTGGAGGACGTTCTCACCCACACTGCCAGCCTTTCCCTCCTGCAGTAGACTCATCCTGCAGTACTGACTGCCTCCTCAGGAGATTGAGCCAACTGACCAGGTGCCCTTGGGCTCCACAAGTACTCTAAACATTGGTCATTGAACCTTTCATGTTGAGTTATAATCACGAATTTTATATATTCTCCCATTAGAATTTGGTCAAATTGAAAGTAGGGACTACCACATTTTTTTTATTTAAAGATTTTATTTATTCATTTTACAGAGAGAGAGAGGAAGAGAGGTAGAGAGAAAGAGAGAGAGAAGGGGGTAGGAGGAGCAGGAAGCATAAACTCCCATATGTGCCTTGACCTGGCAAACCCAGGGTTTTGAACTGGTGACCTCAGCATTCCAGGTCGAGGCTTTATCCACTGCGCTACCACAGGTCAGGCGGGACTATCACATTTTATTTATTTTTGTAACTTGAGCACCTACCACAGAGACCCATGTACAGTATACTGCTCAATTATTGTTTGCAGAATGAATAATTGAATTAAAAGCAGCAAAAAATAAAGTGACTGTAAGGTATTTTTCCCCACCGAGAAGGAAGGAACAGGTCTCGGAGCCACCAAGTGTGGTAAGTTCAAAAGGCTTTATTCAATACAAAGCGTTCCCCGGAGGAGATTCACTGGCGTGCAAGATGGAGGTCAGGAAAAAATCGCACATGGAGAGATCCCGAGGGTATATTTAAAAAGGGGTCCCTCTAGGGCAGTCGGGCTAATATGACGTAGAGAAATCTTACTGGCTGACAGTCAATCGCTTTTGTTTCCAAGGACTCCTAGGAAGTTTCTTTTTGGCGCGCTTGACTGTGGGCGGTCCTAGCCAAAGTTCCCGGGCCTGGGTTCCCCACGTGACCAGCCCTCTATCCACCGACCTTACAGTGACAAAGATGGAATTGGATGATTCTTTGGTGATCAATTTTCAGTGGCTGCCTCACCGTCTAGCTCCATGGCTGAGCCACCAGTGAGAGCCACTGCCGTGTATGAGTGTCCTCTCTCTGCCTCCAGATGCTGCTGACTGAGACTCTTGCTGGGAGTTTTTGTCATTTCCCCTCTTTTCAGTTTCTAGAGAAATATGAGACTGACTCTCACAGGAGGGCGTTTATCTCTCTTTAAAAAATAGATATCAAATACAGAAAGTATTGACTTCCTTTGTGAAAGGAAATTGAGTTTCCATTTGTATTTGGGGAAGTTAGGAATGAAAATAGAAAAGACGAAGCTGAAAGTAGCAAGGATGGGGGAGGAGAAAGGGAGCTGTGGGGGGCGGGGCTTTGGCAGGCCCCTCATTGATAATTAGGGAGGCTGTTCTTCCCGAGCGCATCTGCTCCCAGCAACCCTTGCTGTAAGATAAATCAAATACAGGAAATGTAAAATGACTTTGGATCGATTGTGTTTGCTTAAATAACAATTTCCCTAGCTTCAATTTCATGATGCAGCATTTCTAGTGTAAATTATTTACCATAAAAGCACTAAGGTGAGTCTGTGTGGTATGGGAGAAAACTTAACCTCAAAATTATAGACAGACAACATAAGGCTATAACAATGTTTTCATACTCCTGGTATAATGCAAGGATATTTCAAAGGCATAATGGAGACAGTGAAATCGGGCCATGTAGAGTCCTCAGATTCCAGAAAATATTAATTGTATAACACAAGTTTAGCTATCCTTCACACTTACAAAACTGATCTATATTTTAGGGCTTAGCTATATGGATTCATCCATGAAAACCATTATTTCCTTAAAATAGACGTTTGAATTTAGAAAATTCCTTTTGATTTTATGTAATAAAAAATATTCAGCGATGTAAAAGATTGACAAAAAACTTGCTAATACAATTTACCTCTTACATTAATTTTTAAAGACATTTAAACAGTTCCCAGATTCCTACTGCAAGATATAGGTATCTATAGAATATTAACATTAAAGATATTACAATACAATGTTATACTACATTTATGGACATGTTTTACATATTGCTTTATTCTTTTATTATTTATCTTTTGAAAAAGAGAAGTATTTACTTTACAAACATGTATGTCACATTGATAATTATTTTTTCTTTCATTCAAACACTTTCGTATATTAAAAGTTAACAGCGATCTCAAAGAAAGATTTGAAATAAACAATGTGTAACCAGTGCGTGGAGTGTCTTCCCAATTCCTCCATTCAGCGTTTTGCCATCTTTGATGCAGGTGGCTGGGACAGGAAGATTCAGTAGGTAATCCTGGCCTTGCTGTCAAAGTGCTTCTTTGGTGGCTTCACTTCACTTCACCATAGGCAACCATTTCCACCTCTTTCGTCTTTGGATAGCCATGCAAACTGAGTACTTCATGTCCCTGCCCTTTCGTGCAAAGGTCTTTCATGCATTATCTACCACTCCAAGACACCCACAAAGACTTAACTTTCCTTAAAAGCCTCACATCTTTTTGAAATATTCTCCAACACCCAGCCCTCTATGTCCCTCCGGAAATCAAACGGGTCAGCTCGCTGCCAGTGACTGCCATCCAGAGCCAGAACATTCCAGGCTGTCATAGGAGTTCTTTGGGCATGTTTTTTGTTGTTATTGTTTTAATTGATTACAGCTTCATTACTATTTGAAAACATTGTCACCTTGAAGGCAAAGAGCAGCAGGTGGTCCCTGCTTGGAGCCATTTTCCTCTTTCCGGTTGTCTCTAGACTGGGGCAGTGCTGCTGTCACGGCTACCGGCTACCGCCTCCACCCAGTGGATTGCATTCCCAGGTGCTGTGGGCGGGCCTGAGGGGCCGCTGCTGGCCCTGAGTCTCCCTGTGCGTGATCAGGAGTGCAGGAGGTAACTGCGCTGCCTACTGCTCTGGGGACATGCAGTGGGGCCGCGTACTCCTCAAAAAATATTCTTCTATATTTACTTCCTTAATTGAGAAATTTGAATGTTATATTTAAATTATAATGATGATTATGATATCTTGCATTGTTCATTTTGAAACTATTTTTTCATTAAGTAGATACTACACCAACCATAAAGAAAACTAGTTTTGATTCTGTCACTTATTAGTTTATTTGCTAACTATTTATTAAATGTCTACTGTGTGCGTTCACTCTGTACTTAGCAAAGAGTGGCCATCAGACCTCAGTCACAGGTGTTACCATCTGCTGGGGAAAGGCAGCAGCAGACAGATAAATGCGCAACAGTAATGAAGTTGACATAGACTGCTTTGAGAATATATCAAGAACGGTAGTAGTGTACATAACAGGTACCTACTTCAGTCTGGGTGGAAGACTCCCTGTAGGAAGTGATGTTGAATCAGGAACCCGAAGGAGCAATCCTGCCTAAAAGAGTGGGAAGCCCATCCCCCATTGAAGGCAGAAGAAGTGTAGAGACTTAGGAACAAGAGAGATCATAGCACAGCTGGAGAAATGGAGAAGAGAGACAGGATAACTAGGGTTTGGAATGTGATGTTGGGAGTAACCAACGTGCACACAAAGAGGTGAGTAGTAGCCGAAGTACACAGAACTGTATAAATCCGCGGGTTCTAACTGTGGTTGAATCGTAGAGTCACCTGCAAGGTTATCCATGCCTGGGCTTCACCCCAAATCAGTTGAAACTGAGTCTTTGAGATGGGCTTGGGCACCAATATTGCTTAAACACTACCCTGATCATTTAACCTGTACTCAAAATGGAGGGCTTCTAATGTAAACTCTATGAAGAACTGTGGGTTTTTCTCATGGGTAATGAGAATGCTTTGACAACTCTTAAGCAAAGGAGTAAAATGTTAAGGTTTGTGCTTTAGAAAAATGCACACTGTCCATGTGTGTGAAGAACTGATTGAAATGGACAAGACTGGAAGCAGGAAACTGTTTTGTATGCTATACCAGTAATCCGTGGGAAAATAACGATGGTGATGATGGAGGAGAGAAGTGAAGACAGTGGAAGGATATTAAAGGAGGAGGAATCACTGATTTGGTGAATGAATAGCTTAGGAGTGGAGTATTAGAGAATAAGGTAGTGGTCCCTTGGTTTCTGCTTAGGGAGCTAGAGAATAGTGCACTTCCTGAAATAAGAGAGAAAGAATTCCAGTGGGAAGGATAAAGGTTTGGGTTGAAGTCCAGATGTCAGTGAGAGACCTGGTTGAATATTTTACTTTTTGTGTATTACATTTCACATGTCATATATATTTTAATTTATATTCTGTAATTATTAATTCAACTGTGTATAGATTCATTCAGCAAACATTTATTGATAAATTGTTATACACCAGACATTGTTTTTTATTTGGATTACTTTAGTGAACAAATCAAGGATCTCTGCCCTCATGGACCTTATATTGTCCTTCAATTTGTGTCTCTATGACTGGCATCAAATCTGGATAACCTGGAGGAGAACCAGAACTCTTTGTTATTGTGTGTTATGTTTTCATAGTTCTACATAATCTTTATAAATATTTTAGTTCTGGCACAATCTTCTCTCATGTTGATACATGAGAATGTTTCAAGTTTTTCCCTGGGAGATTTTCATTTTAATGTTGTTGTGAGCATTTAGACATTGAAATATGTTGTTTATTGTTTTAGAATAAATTTCTAGAAGTAGACTTCCTAGGTTGAAGAATTTGAACATTATTTTCCCTCTTCCTATACTGATCACATTGTTTATCAGTGTGTTTATACCTCTTGGAGTTGCCACCTGTAAAAGGAAATAAATGATGGATGGATGGATGGCTACATAGGTAGGTTTTTAAACTGTATCATAAGCTTCAAAGCCTTGGGGCCCATAAAGCCTCAGAAAATCTTCACTCACAGCCTCATTCTGATATACAAATGGCCATTGAATACATGAAAAATAGTCAACATCAATAATCAATAAGGTCACAAATTGAAACTGTAATGATATACCACCTCACACCCACTAAAATGGCTATAATTAAAAAGACAGACAATAACAAGTGTTGGTGACAATTGGAATCCTCATACACTGATGGAGAGAATGTTGCAGTCTTTATGGAACACCATTTTGTGGATCTCCAAAATATTAAACAGAGCTATTATATGATCTGGCGATTCTACTCCTAGGTGTACACTCAAAAGAATTGAACACAGGTGTTCAAACATATATTTAAAATGTTCATAGCACAATTATTCACAATAGTCCAAAGGTGAGACCAACCCAAATATCTATCAAAAGAGGAATGGGTAAACAAAATATGATATATTATATGTGATATATGTATAAATATATATAAATGTAACATGTGTATGTATGAATAGCCATAAAAATGAAAGTCGATTTAAACTGCAATATGAGTTAATCTCAAAAATATTATGCTAAGTGAAGAAGCCAAATCTAAAAGTTCAATTATTGTATGATTTCATTTATATGAGCTATCCAGAATAAGCAAATCCATAGTGGTGGAAGGCATATTTGTGACTGCAAGAGGTTATGAGGAGGGAGCAAAGGGGAGTCACTATTGAATGAGTTTGGGGTGTTCTTCTGGGGTGAAGAAAATGCTTAGAAGTAGATAGAGGTAGTGGTTGTATAACATTGTAAATATACTAAATGCCACTGAATTGTTCATTTTCAAATAGTTAATAATATGGTACATGAATTTTATCTCAACAAAGGAAAAATAACTTTTAAAAGTAGATCATATTCACTGACATTTCATCAGCATTTGAATAAGGCACTTTTGCAACTTCAGTAGATTTTAAATAATCTAGTGCTTTTTCTAAAAAATAATTGTGGATGAAAGCAAACATTTTTTATTATTTATATGTTACCAATTATACTTATGTTTGTGGAAGACTTGCTCATGTAATTACTTATTCTTTGTAAATGTATTTTACAAGGTTTATTTCATTTCTATTTTTTTCCTGATTGCTTCAATGCAGTAAATTTACAAAGTGGATATGTATTATACTCTATTTTTTTATATAATTTAATATCTAGGCAACTCTTTAATTCATTTGGAACTTATTTTGCATAGAGACTTTGGAGAGTGAATTTCCCCCCCAAATGGCTACTGAGTTTTCCCATCACCATTGGTTGAATAACCCTTCATTTGCTACCACTAGGTGAGCTTGCTCGTGCACAAGGCACTGTTCTCTGAGCTCTGGCAGAAAGTTGGCGTTTTAGGTATCTTTGTAGAATTTGTTTCTTTAATATACCTATTTCTCTTGTGCTTCCGTTTTCTCCTGCACTCTATTCTCTGTCCTATTTCTTTTGTTTGTTTGTTTGTTTTTGTTTTGTTTTCAGAGACAGAGAGAGAGAGTCAGAGAGAGGGATAGACAGGGACAGACAGACAGGAACGGAGAGATGAGAAGCATCAATCATTAGTTTTTCGTTGCGCATTATAACACCTTAGTTGTTCATTGATTGCTTTCTCATATGTGCCTTGACTGCGGACCTTCAGCAGACTGAGTAACCCCTTGCTGGAGCCAGAGACCTTGGGTCCAAGCTGGTGAGCTTTTGCTCAAACCAGATGAGCCAGCGCTCAAGCTGGCGACTTTGGGGTCTTGAACCTGGGTCCTCAGCATCCCAGTCCAACGCTCTATCCACTGTGCCACTGCCTGGTCAGTGTCCTATTTCTTTTTATTGTGAAACTTGAGGTTTGATTTGGAGAAGATTCTGGAGAAGTCTGAAAAACAAAATGCAGGTAGAAAATATAGCTCTTTGATGACTTAGAAATTCAGATGATAATTGCATGAATCGACAAATACTGATATGCTCCACCTTCTTCATTTCAGAGTAAGACGTAACTGTGTGTATGTATCAATATAAAACCATAAAATGGAAAAATAGCTTCTGGTAAAGGTAATATTATACCGTATATTTTTAGACTCAGCTCCCTCTTAATTTCCAGGTGTTTTTATCCGTCATTCTTCCATTAATTATGTCAGTAGATAGCAATGTTAATCAGTACTGCTATCTATTTAGGGGAAACAAGATAAATGTAGAAAAGATTTTTTTTTTCATTGCTGTGTAGTATAATTAATTAACACAGAAAACCTTCTTTGACTATTTCTAGATACTATCTGGTCATAACTTTGATGTAAAATTTGATATGTGTTTGGTGAAATTCTTCAATTAGACTCCATGTAGAGATGCAGAAATGTTGCTTTTTAGTCCATAGAGTAAATGTTAATATCTTAAGAGCTGTCTGGTTATCTCACAGCAAACTGATCCTTTCTGAGGATGTACTGACTTAATCTTGATTGGAGGAATATTTCTGAGTGTCTTTATAGACCTAGAGCCAATTCTAATATTTGAAAGTTCCTAAGATGGTACAGGTATATGTATTTCATGATAGAATGGAACTTTCCTGGTTGTCACTATCTGTTTCTAGCTTAATGGCCAAAGTGATCCCTTCTCTTACTAACATGTATTCATAGAATTGGGTCACTAGAAAGGGTTCATCCATTTAAAAAGATTTCATAACTGACATATATTGGGGATGGGATTATAAGTCCAAAGTGGAGATGGTGCCGCATCTCAGGGTGCCTGCAGAAGAGTGTCTATGGAGAAAGGGACGGTAGAAGGAGGGAAATTGTAGCACAGCTGTCTGAAGAAGCAGCAGATTCTAGTTCTACAACATAAAAGAGGCCACCTGAACTGGCGGGAAGATTGCAGAGAAACCATCATAACTGCACAGACTGAGTGAAAATTAACCATGAATCCAAAACAGAAGAGTAAGGAGTGAATCCTGTGTACAGCTCCAGGATTCCTGGTCTCAACGTTTTCCCACTCCCAGGAGCACTGTAGGAAAATGGAGAATGCATGGGAAGAAGATGCCGATTGTCAGTCGGGGTTATGGGGAGTAGGAGGGCAGTGAGTCCTGAGGAAAGGCTGTAGGCAAGCAGAGGAAAGATGCCAGGTAGATGGGCAGAAAAGCAATCACTGTGTATTTTACCTCCTACAAACAGCTGGGGTTGTCATTCTTTCACAACCCTTTGAGACTTTCACTGAACAGAGCATCTGGAAAGAATTCTAATTCAGTCGCCATATGAGGGAACAGAATAAGCCTCAAATAGGATAGAGTTTATTGTCTTGCTAATGTAGTTATAATCTTTGGTCTAAGTTCTTGGGGGGAAAAATGTGTATGTGTTTTGAGAATTAGGGTGTGTTTCTGGACTGCTTTTCGCATAGCCTAAAAATTGTGTGGCAGTTCACCTACGTTTACATACATCCTCCAGGGGAAGCCAACACTCTTGATGCTGATGTTCTTTTGTGAGATGTTTTCATTAATGCATCTCTAGGGAAAGTCCTGGTGTCTATTTATTTGTTATTTGTTTAACTTTATTTCCTCTCAGACATAACAGCCATCTAGCCATATTGACTTTTTACATTTAAGGTTCTCTACTGAACTCAAGTTTCCTCTGTGGAGTTCAATCCTGAGTAGTGTAGGTAAGAGTGCAAATCTGCCTATCTTTGTTGTTAACTTAAGAGGCTACCTGGAAGCAGCATTCTAAATGGCAGTCTCCTGGGAATTATATTAGGCACACACTGACTCATTTTGAAATGTCCCTATCCACAGAATGAGCTTTTCTACAAAGTTCACTGTTATCAGCTATGCAGTCCAAACTTTTCAGTTTAGGGATGAACAGAGACACAATAGCTATGAGAATTTTCTAGGGTCACTGAGAGAGCTGATTGTAACTACTGCACTAGGACACCTCGTCCAGTGCTCACCTAGAAATATTTTTTTGAAAAAATGGGAATATAATTTTATTTTTATTTTTTAATTGTTTATTGAATTTTTGGGGGGTAACATGCTAAGAAAATATAATTTTAAAAGAAGAGTTAGAGGACATTTTTTACTCTAATTCATCAACTCAGAAAAAACAAACACAATGTTGATTTATAAAAACCAATTAAGTAACAATAGATGCTCACTATAAAGTGAGAAAACTCAAGTTTTTTTCTGTGGTCATGGTATAATTGTTATTATTTCATTGCTTTCTTGAAGTCATTAGATAAACTTTTTTTTAGGGCTGGAAATGCTACTCTTGTTTTTAATTACTTTTTAGAATTTAAATGAAAATAAGCAATAGTATAAAAAGCAATCGCTTCTATTTATTTAATTAATGTATTTATTTTTTGATAGAGAGAGAGTGAGACAGAGAGACAGAGAGAGGGACAGATAGGGGCAGACAGACAGGAAGGGAAAGAGATGAGAAGCATCAATTCTTCTTTGTGGCACCTTAGTTGTTTATTGATTGCTTTCTCATACATGCCTTTATGCAAGGTAGGGGTGAGGGGGCTTCAGCAGAGCAAGTGACCCTTTGCTCAAGCCAGCGACCTTGGGTTCAAGGTAGCAAGCTCACACTCAAGCCAGCAATCTTTGGTCTAAGCCAGCGACAGTAGGGTCATGTCTATGATCTTATGCTCAAGCCAGTGATCCCCTCGCTCAAGCTGGTGAGCCCGCACTCAAGTTGGCGACCTTGGGGTTTCGAACCTGGGTCCTGTGCGTCCCAGTCTAACACTCTATCCACTGCACCACCACCTGGTCAGGCAGCAATAGCTTTTAAAATAGAGAATTTCTACTTCTTTTTTAGAGTCTGGCCGTAAGTGTTCCTTGAAAAATATTTTAGAAATTGGACATATAAGAAGTTTCACTTCTTGCTACTAGAGCTAAATTTTTAAAGCTATATTTTAAATGAGTTCTAGAGCATTTGGCTGAGTAAAACCAAGGTTAATATTTAAAGTATATACCATATTAATTTGGTATTTTTTAAGATTTTCTAATTTTAATAAAAAGATGAAAAACAGAAACTGCATTTCTATAAGACCAAGCTCAGAGCCTCATGATTTCCAATTTTTCAAAGCTAATAAAAAGTTTAATTTTACTTCAGTTTGATAAATTTTCAACTTTTACAAATATTAAAAAGTATCTATAAAAAATAAATTTAAGAATTTCTGAAACAAGTAATATTGCAGCTCTAATAATTATTCAGGAAATAATCAGTATTGTGACATGAGAGTCATTGCTTTATTTCTTTATTTCTAAGTACTAGGATACAATAGAGCCTTATTATAAAATACTTTGTGGTAAAATAAAAGCTTATATCACTTATCTAACTTTATTACAAGTATGTCAAAAGAATATTTTTTTAAAGAGATGTAGATGACTGTTATATTAAGACCTATATATTATATGAAGATTTGGCTAAGTCTAAAAAATCTTCTGACTCTCTTTACTGGGGCAAATCTCTATACTTCAACTAACTTTGTGATTTTATGAAATAAAAGGGTAGTTGTGGAAGCAAACGAAGTGACTGGATGTCTCGCAGAGGCATTGGTGGTGTTGAGAAGCTGACAAAGTGAGATGCAGAATCTTCATAATAAGTTTGAATAATTTATTCTTTATGTCTGTGTGGATGTGTCACATTTCATGTCAACTGCACCTTCAGTGGGTCATGCACATGTGATCTTCCGATCCAGACACGTGTGTCCCTGCCAGCCTCCCTCTGCAGAGGCTGGAGAAGGAAGGTGAAGCATAACTTTCTGCATTGTTTCATATTGTCTTGATCTGGTCTGCCAAACTCTCCACAGAGGAGAGCCCTTATAGATTTTTTTTTGTTGCTCTCATGACTCACCAACCTGGTCTAGTATATGTGTCAGCTTTACTGACAAGGTAGGGTCATGAATACTTGATAGTTTTTGAAAATGTGGAAAACAGCCCCGAATCACTTTTACCTCTTGAAAATAAATGAATACATATAGAGAAGGATGAAAAAAGAGGCACTTTTCTTTCTCCTTCTCGTTGTTTATTGTTTAAGTGCTTAAGTCTCCAGAGGGAATTGTCTGTATAGATGTATAGATGTAGAGATGTAGAGATGTAGAGATGGCTTAAGCCCAGCACTAGGCATCTGAAGAACAAGGTGTTGACCCAGAAATGTGAACAATAGGCTCAGTGTCCTGGGGCTCTAACACATGGCTTCTAAATTGCCAGGTGGGCTTCTTGCCAAGATGTAAGAAACAGATCTACTGGATCCCTGGTTGTTCCCATCCTCTCACAGCGTTTTCAGTTGACTCCAGGTTCTGCATGCTGTTGTGTTTCAGGGTCACGGTCACCCAGGCTCTGAATGTACCACAGGTGTATATGGATGAGTCAGCAGCATTGCCAAATTCCCAATCTCTTTATTGACTGGAAGTCAGAACAAAACCTACTGTCAAGTAACTGTCATGAACCTGAGGAGAACTCATTGAACTGACCACATTATTGTTTTCTTCTGTTTGTTGTTTTCTGGTTGAGCAGCATCAGTGTGCGAATGTCCATGTATAAATGATTCTCATACCCACAGAAATATGTTCACAGGCAGAGAGGTCACCTGTGTAGAAAAGTCCAAATAATTAAGGTTGCAGGTCAGCACACAAAAATATCAATTGTATTTCTATATACTTACTAGCAAACAATTGGATATAGATTTTTTAATGGGCTTATTTACAATAGCACCAAAAGACAGAGACTACTTTGATATAAATGTAACAAAATATACATAAGATCCATAAGCTGCTGAAATAAATCAAATGAAATCTAAACGCATGGAGAGATATATTCTGTTCATAGGTTGGAAAATCATGGTTGTTAAGATATCATTTTTCTCCAAACTGATATATAAATTCAACACATTCCCAGCCAGAAACTTACAGCATTTTTATAGAAATCAACCAGCTGATTCTAATATCTTTGTGGAAAACAAAGGAACTAGAATTGCCAAAATAATTTTGAAAAAGAAAAATGAAAGTTTAAATATTTACCCTATATGATTTCACGTCTTACTTCTGTAGTGTGAGACCTAAAATTGCATGTGCTTCCTTGCATCTTTGAGCCTCATAGGGCCACAAATGCCAAACTGTGAGCTAGCCTGCTCTGACCAGATACATGCCCACAAACCCAAACAGTTCCCACACTGTACCCGTCTTCAACCTAACAGCCTTCATTCGTTTGTTCCCTGTCCTTCCACATAATCACTCATACAAGCCAATCGTGTCTTCCTGTGTTAACGTGGAACTACCCTATCCTCTTATATTCCAGAGACTGCCCCCTGCAACCTGCCCATTCAACTCTGTTCCCAAGTGCAATCCCATGCAGCCCTGTATGGTATGTGGCGTCCTTGCCAGGGTTGTGAGTACACGTGACTGAGAAAGTGCTGCCAATCTGATCTGCCCAGTATTGTGTGCTGCGTGTCCAACCAACTCACTGTATGTAGGGCAGGAGGTCTTCCCTCACTAATAGGATGAATAGGAGATAATCAGAAAACTATAAAACTACTGCAGTCAAGCTTGTTTGCTATTGACAAAAAATCAGATGTATGCATTAATGTAACAGAGCAAGAGAGTCCAGAAATAGACCCACACATATGTGGTCAATTGATTTTCAACAGAAATATGAAAGCAATATTGTGGACAAAGAAAAGATTTTTCAACAAATAGTAATGGAACAATTAGGTATCTATACTTAAAAAATGAAGGGGGGAGTAATGGGGGCTTCTGAGAGAACAGGAGCCATTCCAATCTGGGGCCATGCACACAGCTTCTCTATTTCATGTGGACAAAAGTCTGGCTGTGACTGCAGCCACAACTGGCAAGAAAATGACTGCACTTACTCAGCTAGCAAGGCCAGTTTACAGTGTCTCAGAGTTCGTGGAGGAGATGCTCTTCTTCCCAGGGACTCAAAGAAGACATTGTCACATACTTCAAAGTGGGAACTGAAAATCATGCAGGTGACTGGGGAACTGATGTGGTCAAGTTCCTCAATTTATATCTTTCAAAATAAATGGCACTGATAACAGAACTGAGAAGCAGGAAGAGGCAACTTCCTCTGGACCCAAATGTTTTCCAACAGTCTCCTTGAAAGAAGCTGTGAATTTTCAAAGACATCAAAAATGTATCAGATGGCCCTGGCCAGTTGACTCAGCGGTAGAGCATCTGCCCTGCATGTGAAAGTCCTGGGTTCGATTCTTGGCCAGGCACCCATCTGCTTCTCCACCCTTCCCCCTTTCCTTCTTCTCTCTCTCTTTCTTCTCCTCCCACAGCCAAGGCTCCATTGGAACAAGCTGGCCTGGGCGCTGAGGATGGCTCCATGGCCTCCACCTTAGACGCTAGAATGGCTCTGGCCTCAATGGAGCGATGCCCCAGATGGGCAGACCATCACCCCCTGGTGGGCATGCCGGATGTATCCCAGTTGGGCACATGCAGGAGTCTGACTTCCTGCCTGCTTCTAACTTTGGAAAAATAAAAAAATAAAATAAAATAAATGAAGGGGAGAAGAGGAAAGAGATAAAGGTGGAGGAGAACTTTAATTCTTACCTTGTACCGCATACAAAAGTTAATTCAAAATGTACCTTAGACCTAAATGTAAAAGTTAAAACCCTTTCAAGAATATAGGATTTTTCATCTTGTATTAGACAAAAGAAAATATTTCTTAAATATGACCAAAAGCATGATTTATAGAGAAAATTTTTTTTATAAATTGGACTTTGTCAAAATTAAGGACTTCTCCTCAAAATTCACTGAGGCAATAAAAAGGCAAGCCAGAGTTGAGGATATTTTTTTTTCTTTTTTACAAAGACAGAGAGAGAGTCAGAGAGAGGGACAGATAGGGACAGACAGACAGGAATGGAGAGAGATGAGAAGCATCAATCATCAGTTTTTCGTTGCAACACCTTAGTTGTTCATTGATTGCTTTCTCATATGTGCCTTGACCATGGACCTTCAGCAGACCAAATAACCCCTTGCTCGAGCCAGCGACCTTGGGTCCAAGCTGGTGAGCTTTTGCTCAAACCAGATGAGCCCGCGCTCAAGCTGGCGACCTCGGGGTCTCGAACCTGGGTCCTCCATATCCCGGTCCGATGCTCTATCCACTGTGCCACCGCCTGGTCAGACTGAAGGATAATATTTTTAAATCACATTTCTGATTAACTATTTGTATCCAGAATATATGAATAATTTTCAAAACTCAATAGTATGAGATATGTAATTTTCAAAACACACATCTCAATTAAAAAAAAGAGAAAAATAATAAGCAGACACATTGCCAAGGAAGATATACAAATAACAAATAAGCACATGAGAATATACTTCATATCATTAGTTATTACAAAAATGCAAATTAAAAACATGAGATTACCATTAAACACCTCTTACAATGCCAAAAAAGAGAAACAAACCCATAATGCCAAGTTCTAATGAAGATTTAGAGAAATAGAACAACTAGAGCTCAAATATATTGCTGGTGGGAATGCAAGACCATACAGCCACTTTTAAAAATAGTTTGTCAGTATATTATACAGTTAACTATATACTTCCTATTCAACTCAGCAATCCTCTATTGGATATTTACTCAAGTGAGGTGAAAATTTATGTTCACACAAAAAGCTTTAAGCAAGTGTTTGCACTTGGGAAAATTTCTAATTTTCCCAAACTGGAAAAAAAAATAAGTCTTCCAGCTGTTAAATGGATAAACAAACTGTGGATACTGGATGGAGTATTAGTCAACAATAAAATGTAACAAACCACCAATTTACATAGTAGCATCATTGAGTCTTTAAGGTATTATGTTAAATGAAAGAAGTTAGTCTCAGAATACTACATGCTCTATGATTACTTATATGATATTTTGGGAAAGGTCAAACTCTAAGTATCAGTGGTCACCATTGGCTTGGGGTCAGGGCAGTGTTTGACTGGGCAGGGGGGGGGGGGTTGGGAACTGATGAAACTGCTCTGTGTCTTGACAGAGTGGTAATTATATAACTAAATGCATTTGTCTGAACTTGAAAAATTATACACACCAAAAAACCCGTACATTTTAATTTATATATGATACCTTAATGAGGAAAGTGTTTTGAAAAAAGCCAGTGACCATAGTTATAGCAAGTTTCAATTTTCCTCCTCACATGTGTTGGCATTTAGAGAAGAGTGGAGGGGTCAGAGCAGTAGACACTGGTTCTGTCTACTGGGGCTCAGGACCATGATTGCTTAACTCAGGAGCTACTGTGAAGACCAAATTAGATAACATTTTGAAACAATGTTGCCTGACCTGTGGTGGCGCAGTGGATAAAGCGTCAACCTGGAAATGCTGAGGTCGCCGGTTCGAAACCCTGGGCTTGCCTGGTCAAGGCACATATGGGAGTTGATGCTTCCAGCCCCTCCCCCCCTTCTCTCTCTCTGTCTCTCCTCTCTCTCTCTCTGTCTCTCCCTCTCCTCTCTAAAAAAATGAATAAATAAATAAATAAATAAAATTAAAAAAAAAAAGAAACAATGTCATAGCTTAGATTTTCTTTGTTTATTTATTTAACAACTATTTATTGACCACATGGGATACTGTGTGCCAGCCTCTGGGAATCACAAATAAGTAAACCGTTGTGCCTGCCCCGCAGAGTCCTATGCCCAAGATAAAAGGTTGGCATACAGACAGACCCCTGCAATAACACATGATGAAACTGTCACAGATACAGTTATGAGGTAAAGTGATTCCCAAAAGGGTGACTGGAGAACTGCTCTGGCTAAGGGCCCTGGAAAGTAATCCAGGTACTTGGAAGGTCATGAACATCATTTCTAGGTGTTTAGAATTTATTTAGCCCACTGGTGGTGGGAACTATGAGCAAATGATGTTTTAGGAAGCTCATTCTGACCGCAGTGTAAATTCTGTGTGGTGTGCGTATGTGTGTGATGACAGATGAAGGCAATGGCTGTGGGCAGACCAGTCGGGACTGTTGCATTACAAGTGATGAGAACCTGAACTAAGGAGATTGCAAAGAAATTTTAGAAGAGACATTCAAGAAATACGATGTATTGCCTAATTAAGTGTGGAGGAAGGAGAAAGAGAGGCTCATTCAGTGGATGGAGGTACCATGTAAGCAGTCTAAGGACCACACGAGGAAGCTCAGATTCGACGTAGGGAAGGGAAGGAGGGAGAGGGAGAGGGGAAGCTGTGTGTCAGTTTAGTGTTTGAAATCCTGAGATCAATGTGTCTGTGGGGCTAAACAGGTCACTGTGTAAATGGATCTATGGTTCAGAAAAGACCTCTTGGAGACACAGATATGAACTTATCAGGGTACTGGTAATAGATCAAGCTGCCTTTACAGTAATTTACGTTTGCTGCTCTCTGGTTGAAAAAAAAAAATAGCTGAAGACATGAATGAGCAATACTCAGCCGGTGGTCAGAAATCAAAGCTGCAATGGCAAAATATCATGAGGTAGCTTTCACAATATATATTTTGCTCATTCCTTGTTTCTCATTCTGTTTGTTGCTGAAGCAGATGTCATTATGTGTGTTCTTCCATGAGGTGCTGAATGCCTTCACAGAAGCTTATTTTTTTCTTACCACCAGCTTTAAGTACGGTTTCTGGCACACAGTAGACATGTGTTTTAAGTGAAAAACTGACTGGTATACTATCTATTAACCTTTCTCCTGTCTCATTATATACCACACGCTAATTTATAACAATAGCAAAAAAGTGTTTTTGTCTGTGCTAACTCCCTGACTAGTGTTAAAATCTAGCTCATCATTTATTTATTTATTTTTAGAACCTTTATTGCATTTATTGTAGTGAACATTGGTTAATAAAATTATATAGTTTTCAGGTGTACAATTCTACAACACATCATCTGTATATAGCATTGTGTGTTCCTCACCCCAAGTCAAGTCTCCGTTCATCACCATCTGTCCCCCTCCTCCTCCTCCCCCCACCCTCTTTTCCCTCCTGTAATCCCCACACTGTTGTCTGTGTCTATAAATTATTTTGCTTAATCCCTTCACCTTTACATGCCCCTCCCAATTTTTCACTGTTAACCTCATTAAAATATGTAGGGTGAAGCCAACATAATTAGAACACTTAACAATATAAATTGAGTTAAATCCCTAGTTCTTCAATAAAAAAAAAAATATTTGTTTTCCTTAGATTTAATAAAAGCCATACTCCTGCTTCAATCCTATTCATCTGATACTTTTTTTTTTTTTTTGTATTTTTCCGAAGTGAGAAGTGAGGGTCAGCAATGGACTCCCGCATGCACCTGACCGGGATCCATCCGGCATGCCCACCAGGGGGCGATGCTCTGCCCATCTGGGGCATTGCTCTGCTGCAACCAGAGCCATTCTAGTGCCTGAGGTGGAACCCATGGAGCCATTCTCAGTGCCCAGACCAACTTTGCTCCCATGGAGCCTTGGCTATGGGAGGGGAAGAGAGAGAGAGAGAGAAAGGAGAGGGGGAAAGGTGGAGAAGTAGATGGGTGCTTCTCCTATGTGCCCTGTCCAGGAATTGAACCCAGGACTTTCACACGCAGGGCAGACAGACGCTCTACTGCTGAGTCAACTGGCCAGGGCCATCTGATACATTTTTGACATCTTTGAAAATTCACGACTTCTTTCAAGGAGACTGTTGGAAAGCATTTGGATCCAGAGGAAGTTGCCTCTTCCTGCTTCTCAGTTCTGTTATCAGTGCCATTTATTTTGAAAGATATAAACTGAGAAACAGAAGAGGAACTTGACCACATCAGTTCCCCAGTCACCTGCATGATTTTCAGTTCCCACTTTGAAGTATGTGACAATGTCTTCTTTGAGTCCCTGGGAAGAAGAGCATCTCCTCCACGAACTCTGAGACACTGTAAACTGGCCTCACTAGCTGAGTAAGTGCAGTCATTTTCTTGCCAGTTGTGGCTGAGGTCACAGCCAGACTCAGTGCGTTTCTGGAAGCTCCTGTCCACATGAAATAGAGAAGCTGTGTGTAGGGCTGCTGCATGGCCCCAGATTGGAATGGCTCCTGTTCTCTCGGAAGCCCCCATTACTCTGGGAAGAAGGAGGGTGGGGATTAGAGTTCCTGGAGCTTTTCTCTCCCTGCCCGCCCCCATCTGGCTTAGAAAACAACAGCCCTTGGATGACCTCTAAGAAGAGTATTTGAGAAGTGAGACTTCAGTCCCATAACGTTCTTGTTCAACCTCCTTTCTTTAAACATTATTTGGGCGTATTTAGGATGCTTCTGATGTAATTTGCTTGATTTTTTCGCGTTCTTGTGGAGCTTTGTTGCATTGCTTATGTGAAGGGCAAATGTGCAGTCTTTTCTCTTATATGCTGAATTAGTATTGATTCAGGTTGCTACACAGTGGTGTGCAATGAGAGAAAAAATAAGGTTCCTATTTCCCAGTCATGAGCCAATTAAAAAATTCAAGACTTATGTTATTGCTCCCCGGAGAATTCTATCTCAAAATAGATATTATTACCATTTCTACTAACCAATAAATGATTATCTCTGTGTTAATACTCAGATTTCTATTATTCCGCCTCCTTTTAAGGACTTTTCTTGCATTGAAGTGGAGACATTCCTCCTGTTTTGTGGAGTAAATAGTAGGTGCTTGCATCATATCAGCCCGGTTAGAGAAGCTGGAGTTTATAAACGGGCTGTGACACCCTCACACATATCCTGGGGAGAGTGAATACATGCATCTACATGCATCTATACAAAACACTACTTTATTTATTTGCATACTTTCTATTTCTGTTAATAGACAAATGAACACACACAGGTGCATGCACGTCCATGTCATAAAATAAAATCTAAAGTAAAATTCTCTATAATTTAAAGTTGGCAGAGAGGACCATATGTTTGTGAATTACTATTAGGAAAGGATGACAGTTTGGAAAAAGAATCGACTGATCTTTTATAACTATTTCCAGATATTTTCCCCTTCGGGAGCGTAAATCTTTACACAATCCCCACACACTGTGCATGTCTATACCATACTGATTTCTGTCATCCCTCACTTTTACCAGTGAGCACACTCCCAGCACCCATTTTAATCAAAAAACTAAAAAAAAATGGATCAATCTTAAAACATCACCAATGTAATAATTTGACAACTAAGGCAGACTTAGTTTAATAGGGTTACTTGACATTTGTTGGTATTCAAAGATTACATTAATCAAAAAACATACATTATAAGATTTCTTGAGAATACCTCTGTTATAGAAAAGTCTTCTAATTTAACAAAATTATATCTCATAAATAATCTGTGATAAATAGCTATTGGTCAAAATATAAAATCAATTC
Source organism: Saccopteryx leptura (assembly GCF_036850995.1). Classification (NCBI taxonomy): domain Eukaryota; kingdom Metazoa; phylum Chordata; class Mammalia; order Chiroptera; family Emballonuridae; genus Saccopteryx; species Saccopteryx leptura. The sequence goes on along the minus strand of NC_089513.1, from coordinate 58,806,926 downwards.
ATTGTGTATGCATCAGATTGTCACAGTAATTCTTAGTATGAGATCTAAAAACACTTCTATGTATATTTTAATTTTTATTATAAATTTGGAATTATGTGTAAGATATAAAGATTGACAATGTATCTAAAACATTATGTATCTTAGAAGTCTCAAGTGTACCCTTCCACAATCTTGAGACCATATACATTTAATGTGATAATTGGTATATTTAAGCTCATGGCTATCCTTCACTATTTTTTTCTATGTGTAAAATCTGTCTGTCCCCACTTTTTTCTTTTGGATTGATTAGCTTTTTTTTAATTAAATTGTATCCCATTTTTTGACTTAGTAGCAAAACTTTTGTTTTATTCTTTTAATGTTTTTTTCCAGTTTTATTGAGATAGAATTGATATATAATACTGCACTAGTTTTAGGTATGCAACATAATGATTTTATATATTGTGTAAAGATTACTAAGACAATAAGTTTAGTTAGCATCCATTACCATATAGTTACAATTTTTTCTTGTGATAAGAAATTCTAAGATCTACTCTTTTAGCACTTTGAAATGTACAGTGAGCCTTGGACAAATAGCTCAGTTGGTTAGAGCATCGTCCTCTTATGAAAAGTTGCCAGTTCAATCCTTGGTCAGGGCACATACCGAAACAGGTTAATGTTTCTGTCTTTCTGTCTCTCTCTCTCTCTCTCTTTTCCCTTTCCTCTTTCTCTAAAATTGATGAATAAATTTAAAAAAGAATATACAATGTGATATTGTTAACTGTAGTCTCCTTGTGGTATGTGACATGTATATGCATTTCTTTGGGTTTGTAATATTCACTTCTAACTTGCTACAATCTACCTTCATGGGGTATTTATACTACTTTACTATTTTGAATCTTGCTATAGTGTATTAGAATTTATCCCCTCCTAGCTCTATGCTATTCTTACCATATATTTTATTTAGTGTGTTATAAAGCCCACAACACGTTATTATTTTTGTTTAAACAGTCATCTTTCAAAGAGATCTGTATAATATATAAACTGTCTTCTATGTTTACCCAGGTAGTCACTCTTTATTCTCTTTATATATCCACATCTTCACCTGGTATCATTTCCTTCCACCTGAAGGGACTTCTTTTCATCTTGCTTGTGACAGTATGCTGGTGAACGTTAGCATCTGTGTGTCTGAAGAAGTCACACAGATTTGCTTGGTTTTTATGGGGTATCTCTTGGCCCATCCTTTCATTTTCATCCTCCCTGTAGTGCATTCAAAATGAGATGCCATAGATAGCCTATTGTTAAATCATTCTTTTTTAAAAAAAATAAGATTTATTTATTCTGCCAATGACTTTTAATTGTTGTGTTTAGAGCTTTTATATTTAAAGTAATTATCAATATGCTAGGGTTTGTCACCTTATTATTTGTCCTTCCTTCCCCTTCCTTCCTTCCTTCCTTCCTTCCTTCCTTCCTTCCTTCCTTCCTTCCTTCCTTCCTTCCTTCCTTCCTCTCTCCCTTCTTTCCTTCCTCCCTCCCTCTCTCCCTTTTTTCTTCCCTCCCTCTCTTTTTTCTTCCCTCCCTTCTTCCTTCTCTTCCTCCCTCCCTCCCTCCCTCTCTCCCTCCCTCCCTCCCTCCTTTCTTTCTTCCTTTTCTATTTTTGTCTTTACTTTCCCATGAGCATCTTGGTTTACTAATAATGTTTTGAATGTGTCAGTATAGTCTTCTTTTTTTTTTTTTTTTAATAATTTTATTTTTTTAATGGGGTGACATCAATAAATCAGGATACATATATTCAAAGATAACAAGTCCAGGTTATCTTGTCGTTCAATTATGTTGCATACCCACCACCCAAAGTCAGATTGTCCTCTGTCACCTTCTATCTTGTTTTCTTTGTGCCCCTCCCCACCCCCTTTCCCTCTCCCATTGCCCCCTCCCCCCCGTAACCACCACACTCTTATCAATGTCTCTTAGTTTCACTATTATGTCCCACCTACGTATGGAATAATACAGTTCCTGGTTTTTTCTGATTTACTTATTTCGCTTCGTATCATGTTATCAAGATCCCACCATTTTGCTGTAAATGTTCCGATGTCATCATTTCTTATGGCTGAGTAGTATTCCATAGTGTATATGTGCCACATCTTCTTTATCCAGTCATCTATTGATGGGCTTTTTGGTTGTTTCCATGTCCTGGCCACTGTGAACAATGCTGCAATAAACATGGGGCTGCATGTGTCTTTACGTATCAATGTTTCTGAGTTTTTGGGATATATACCCAGTAGAGGGATTGCTGGGTCATAAGGTAGTTCTATTTTCAGTTTTTTGAGGAACCACCATACTTTCTTCCATAATGGTTGTACTATACATTCCCACCAACAGTGTATGAGGGTTCCTTTTTCTCCACAGCCTCTCCAACATTTGCTATTACCTGTCTTGTTAATAACAGCTAATCGAACAGGTGTGAGGTGGTATCTCATTGCCGTTTTGATTTGCATTTCTCTAATAGCTAAAGAAGATGAGCATCTTTTCATATATCTGTTGGCCATTTGTATTTCTTCCTGGGAGAAGTGTCTATTCATATCCTCTTCCCATTTTTTTATTGGATTGTTTGTTTGTTTGTTGTTGAGTTTTATGAGTTCTTTGTATATTTTGGATATTAGGCCCTTATCTGAGCTGTTGTTTGAAAATATCATTTCCCATTTAGTTGGCTTTCTGTTTATTTTGTTATCAGTTTCTCTTGCTGAGCAAAAACTTCTTAGTCTGATGTAGTCCCATTCATTAATTTTTGCCTTCACTTCTCTTGCCTGTGGAGTCAAATTCATAAAATGCTCTTTAAAACCCAGGTCCATGAGTTGAGTACCTATGTCTTCTTCTATGTACTTAATTGTTTCAGGTCTTATGTTTAGATCTTTGATCCATTTTGAGTTAATTTTTGTACAGGGGGAGAGACTGTAGTCCAGTTTCATTCTTTTGCATGTGGCTTTCCAGTTTTCCCAGCACCATTTACTGAAGAGGCTTTCTTTTCTCCATTGTGTGTTGTTGGCCCCTTTATCAAAAATTATTTGACTATATATATGTGGTTTTATTTCTGGACTTTCTATTCTGTTCCATTGGTCTGATTGTCTATTTTTCTGCCAATACCATGCTGTTTTGATTGTCATGGCCCTATAATATAGTTTGAAGTCAGGTATTGTAATGCCCCCAGCTTCATTCTTTTTCTTTAGGATTGCTTTGGCTATTCGGGGTTTTTTATAGTTCCATATAAATCTGATGATTTTTTGCTCTATTTCTTTAAAAAACGTCATTGGAAGTTTGATGGGAATTGCATTAAATTTGTATATTGCTTTGGGTAATATAGCCATCTTGATTATATTTATTCTTCCTAGCCAAGAACAAGGTATATTCTTCCATCTCATTATATCTTTTTCGATTTCCCTTAACAATGGTTTATAGTTTTCATTATATAAGTCCTTTACATTCTTTGTTATGTTTATTCCTAAGTATTTTATTTTTTTTGTTGCAATCGTGAATGGGATTATTCTTTTGAGTTCCTTCTCAGTTGTTTCATTGTTGGCATATAGAAAGGCTATTGACTTCTGTATGTTAATTTTGTATCCTGCTACCTTACTGTATTGGCTTATTGTTTCTAGTAGTCTTTTTGTGGATTCTTTGGGGTTTTCGATGTATAGGATCATATCATCTGCAAAAAGTGATACCTTTACTTCTTCTTTTCCGATATGGATGCCTTTTATTTCTTTGTCTTGTCTGATTGCTCTGGCTAGAACCTCTAGTACCACATTAAATAAGAGTGGAGAGAATGGACAACCCTGTCTTGTTCCTGATTTAAGGGGGAAAGCCTTCAGTTTAGTGCCATTTAATATGATGTTAGCTGATGGTTTATCATATATGGCCTTTATCATGTTGAGATATTTTCCTTCTATACCCATTTTGTTGAGAGTCTTAAACATAAAATTGTGTTGTATTTTATCGAAAGCCTTTTCTGCGTCTATTGATAAGATCATGTGGTTTTTGTTCTTTGTTTTGTTGATATGGTGTATTACGTTAACCGTTTTACGTATGTTGAACCATCCTTGAGATTCTGGAATGAATCCCACTTGATCATGATGTATTATTTTTTTAATATGTTGTTGTATTCGATTTGCTAGTATTTTGTTTAGTATTTTAGCATCTGTATTCATTAGAGATATTGGTCTGTAGTTTTCTTTTTTTGTGCCATCCTTGCCTGGTTTTGGTATGATGGTTATGTTGGCCTCATAAAATGTGTTTGGAAGTATTGCTTCTTCTTCAATTTTTTGGAAGACTTTGAGTAGAATAGGAACCAAGTCTTCTTTGAATGTTTGATAAAATTCGCTTGTATAGCCATCAGGGCCTGGACTTTTATTTTTGGGGAGGTTTTTAATGGTTTTTTCTATTTCTTCTCTACTGATAGGTCTGTTTAGGCTTTTTGCTTCTTCTTGACTCAGTCTAGGAAGGTTGTATTGTTCTAGGAATTTATCCATTTCTTCTAGGTTGTTGAATTTAGTGGCATAAAGTTTTTCATAGTATTCTACAATAATTCTTTGTGTATCTACGGTGTCCGTGGTGATTTCTCCTCTTTCATTTTGGATTTTGTTTATATGAGTTCTTTCTCTTTTTTCCTTGGTAAATCTTGCCAAGGGTTTGTCAATTTTGTTGATCTTTTCAAAGAACCAGCTCCTTGTTCTATTAATTTTTTCTATAGTTTTTCTGTTCTCTAATTCATTTATTTCTGCTCTGATTTTTATTATCTCCTTTCTTCGGCTGGTTTTGGGTTGTCTTTGTTCTTCTTTTTCTAGTTCCTTAAGGTGGGAAGTTAAGTGGTTCACTTGGGCTCTCTCTTGTTTGTTCATATATGCCTGAAGTGATATGAACTTCCCTCTTATTACTGCTTTTGCTGCATCCCATAGATTCTGATATGTCATATTGTCATTTTCATTAGTCTGTATATATCTTTTGATCTCTGCACTTATTTCTTCTTTGACCCATTCATTTTTTAAAAGTATGTTGTTTAGTTTCCACATTTTTGTGGGATTTTTTTCCTCTTTTTTGCATTTGAATTCTAGTTTCAAGGCTTTATGATCAGAAAATATGCTTGGTACAACTTCAATTTTTCTGAATTTGCTGATGTTGTTTTTGTGGCCCAACATATGGTCAATTCTTGAGAATGATCTATGTACACTGGAGAAAAATGTATACTCAGTCACTTTGGGATGAAATGTCCTGTAGATGTCTATCATATCCAGGTGCTCTAGTGTTTTGTTTAAGGCCACTATGTCTTTGTTGATTCTCTGTTTGGATGACCGATCTAGAGCCGTCAGCGGTGTATTGAGGTCTCCAAGTATGATTGTGTTTTTGTCAGTTTTTGTTTTAAGATCAATAAGTAGCTGTCTTATATATTTTGGTGCTCCTTGGTTTGGTGCATATATATTAAGAATTGTTATGTCTTCTTGATTCAGTGTCCCCTTAGCCATTATGAAATGGCCATTTTTGTCTCTGAGTACTTTTCCTGTCTTGTAGTCAGCATTATCCGATATGAGTATTGCTACACCTGCTTTTTTTTGGATGTTATTTGCTTGGAGTATTGTTTTCCAGCCTTTCACTTTGAATTTGTTTTTATCCTTGTTACTTATATGAGTTTCCTGTAGGCAGCATACAGTTTGATTTTCTTTTTTAATCCATTCTGCTACTCTGTGTCTTTTTATTGGTGAGTTTAATCCGTTTACATTTAGTGTAATTATTGATACTTGTGAGTTCCCTATTGCCATTTTATATCTCGCTTTCTGTTAGTTTTGTGTCTTGTTTGATCCTTCTCTTTCGTTTTTCTATCTTTTGTTTTTATTTGGTTGTATTCCATACATCTTTCCTCTGTTGCTATCTTTTTTTATCTCATGTGCTTCTGTGGTGGTTTTTCAATGGTGGTTACCTTTGAGTAATGAAAAGGGTCCCTACCCTGTTCATTGTAGCGAACTATTTTGTGAGTACTTTTGCACTCCATCGTCCTTTGCTACTGTTAATCTCCATCTTCTCCCCCTCTTTCTTTTTGTTGTTGTCACAGTTTAAATTTGGTTTTATTGTGTTCTTCTTGGAGCTTTTACTTGTGGCTCTGTTTTTTTTTTGTTCTTTGTATCTGATTGGAGAACCCCCTTTAGTAATTCCTGGAGTGGGGGTTTTCTGATGATAAATTCCCTCATCTTTTCTGTATCTGTGAATGTTTTTATTTCTCCTTCATATTTGAAGGATAGCTTTGATGGGTATAGTATTCGTGGCTGAAAGTTCCTCTCTTTCAGGACTTTAAATATTGGGGTCCACTCTCTTCTAGCTTGTAGAGTTTCTGCTGAGAAATCTGATGATAATCTAATGGGCCTTCCTTTATATGTTGTATTCTTCTTTTCCCTGGCTGCCTTGAGAATTTTTTCTTTGCTGTTGGTTTGTGTCAATTTCATTATGATATGCCTTGGAGTAGGTTTGTTGGGGTTAAGAAAACTCGGAGTTCTGTTTGCTTCTTGAATTTGAGGCTTTAGTTCTTTCCACAGGCTTGGGAAGTTCTCTTCTATTATTTGTTTGAGTATGTTCTCCATTCCATTTTCTCTCTCTTCTCCCTCTGATATACCTATTATTCTTATGTTATTCTTTTTGATGGAGTCAGATAATTCTTGTAGGGCTATCTCATTTTTTTAAATTTTTGAGTCTCTTTCTTCTTCTCTCTGTTGTGCCTCAAGTTGCTTGTCTTCTATTTCACTAATCCTCTCTTCTATCTGACCTGTTCTATTAGCTAAGCTTGTTACTTTGTTTTTCAGCTCGTGAATTGAGTTTTTCATCTCTGTTTGATTTGTTTTTATAGTTTCAATTTCCTTGGACATATATTCTTTGTGTTCATTGAGTTGTTTTCTGAGCTCCCTAAATTGCCTTTCTGTGTTTTCTTGTATATCTTGGAGGATTTTTAGGATTTCTATCTTGAATTCTCTGTCATTTAGCTCCAAGGTTTCCAATATATTAAATTTTTTCTCCATAGATTTTTCCTCATCTAGCTGTGTTACCTCTCTTTCTTTTGTATCCATGATATTCGATTTTCTCTTCCTTAATGGCATCTGAGGGTGGTTTTGTTGATAGTATTAATGAGATTTAATAAAGAATAAAAAGTTTAAAAAAAATAAAAAAATAATAAAAAAATAAAAAATCGAAGTTTTTTTTTAAAAAAAATTAATAATGAAATAAAGAAAAATAAAATAAAATAAAAATTTTAAAAAAAGGAAATTATTCCCCCCCTCCTTTTTTCCTCTCCTCTCCTCTCCCCTCTTTCTTGAGAAAATCTTGTGGTGAACTGTGAATTATAACAAACAATGCCTGTGATGGAGGGCCTGAATTGGGGAAAAGTAATAAAGGGGCAAAAAAAAAAAAAAAAAAAGAAAAAAGAAAAAAGAAAAAAAAAAAGAGCATATGGACCCACAAAAAGCAAATAAGGAAAAAATTTGGGTCAAGAATAAAATGATTTCCTTTTAGGTGTTGGTTGTCTAAGAGTTATGATGAGAGGAATAAGAGGAAAATGGAAAAATGGGGGGACAAATTAAAAAATTACTATTGTATTTAGTGGAACAAGAACTAGATAAAATGGAGAGCCAGGGATGGGAGCACTGCTAGTGAGTTAAAAAGGTGAAGTAAAAACCCCCCAAAATGCCACAAACATAAGTTTGAGTCCCAGATAAGATAATTTGTTTGTTATTGAGGTTTGACTGAGAGGAGATGTAAAGGAGAAAGGAAGAAACTAATATAGAGGGAGAAAAGAAAGAGAGAGAGAGAAAAAAAGAGGGAACCACTAAAAGAAGAAAAAAGTAAGGAGAGAGAGAGAGAGAGAGAGTTAAGGGTTTTGGAGTGCAACCCTCATAGAGAGAAAGGAAGAGAAGAGAAAAGATAATGGGAGATGTAACACTTATGGGTAGTGCAGTTCAAGGAGAGGAGAGAGTAAGACCGGCAGAGAGTTAATCGGCCAAATTGGAGGAGGAAAAAAAGTATCAAGAATGAAGATAAGAGAAACAAACGAACAAATATAATAAAATGGGATAGGTTATAAAGTTTGCAGATTATTCTTGATTTTGAGAGGTTATCTTCTTGCTTTTTCTTTTCTCTCCCTCTTCCTGGTCGGTGATTCTGACCCCGGGTTCTGCCCCTTTGGCACGCTCAGGTAGAGGTTTGCAGTTGATAAGTCTCTATGGCAATGTCATGTATTGTGCTTTAGTCTCGTTGGCAGTCGAGGCTCGTTAGCATTTATAGGCTCCGACAGTGAGAGAGTCCGTGTTCCTGGAGCCTTTCTCCTAGTCTTTCCTTCCTCAATTAGTAGCCTGATAATCCAGCTATGGGGTTGCTGCTGCCTCTGCCTGGCTAGTAAGAGGCTCAAAGAGCTGGCAACTCCCCACTCTATTTCCACTCAGCACAGGGCTCTGGGTAAGGCTCAGTCAGTCAGAGCTGCTAGCATAATCAGGCGGGCTTTCCGCCCACTCAAAGACCTCTGGCTCTGTCTGCCACTCTGTCCGGTAACACAGGCGGGTGCTCACTTCCGGGGCCCTTGGAGGAAACTCTCACTCACTGGCTGCACGCGCAGACCAGGATATCCGGCCAGCAGTTTCACGCTCTGAGTGAAACCCCCAACCGCAGGGAGAAGTTGCAGCGTTGAAATTGAGTCTCGCTCCGTCCCCGTGCACGGCTTTTGCAAGGCGCTGGAGCGGCCCGAGATTCCGCTTTGGCCCACACAAAGGCCCCTGACTCTGCCCCTCTGTGCAATAACACGGGCGTGCACTGCCGAGGCACTCGGAGGAATCTCTCATTCACTATCTGTGCGCACAAACCAGGATATGAGGCTGGCCGCGTTTCCCTCTGAGTGAAACTCCCTCCAGCACGGAATATCTCCACCGTTGGAATTAGTTCTCACTCCCTCCCGTGCGTGGCTTTCCCAGGGCGCTGGGGCTTCCCATAGACTCTGCCCTCGGCCCACAGAAAGGCCTCTGACCCTGCCTCTCCGTGGGGCAACACGGGCACCCACTCTCGGGGCCTAGGAAGAAATCTCTCACCCACTAACTGCGCGCACGCCTGCCGACCAGGAGACCGGGTAAAATGGCCGCCCCTCTTGTCTTTCTTTGTTTGGGTTTGGCGCGAGTGTTAGCTTGTATTGCCCGGGTTGCCACAGGATCAGTTTTTCCTCGGCTTGGATCTCCGTGCCACAGCCTGGTTCGGCCGTTTGTGCCGCGGCCTGGATCTATTCACCCCCTTTGCCCGCCTCAGTTTCTATATTCACAGTTACCAGAGAAAGTCGCCCTGTTTAGGTTAGTGAGGAAGGCGGAGCATTTCTTACTCCCTATTTCCTTCGGGGTTTGGTTATATATTTAGCCAATTTTTCACTCGACCATACCTTTGGGTGTATTGCGAAGCATCTGGAGGCTCCAAGTATAGGTTTTTCTGTTTCTGGTTGAAGATCTTGTTGAGTTTTGGGGGAGATTTATCAGTATCGCTTCCTATCCCGCCATTACTCTGACATCATCTGAGTATAGTCTTCTTACTGGTTGCTCTAGGTATTACAATATACATACATAACCTATTGTATCATAGCCTACTGGTATTGATGATTTAACACTTAAAATGAAGCATAGAAGATCATTTCCATTTAGGTCCTTTTACTTTCCATTCCCCTTTTAAAATATAATTAATTGTCTTAATTATTTTCTTTACATATATTGAGTACCACATTAAATGATGGTAGTATTTTTGCATTGGTTATCAAGTAAGATTTACAAAACTCTAGAAGGATGGTCTATTATATTTAGCTTTTTTTTCTACCATTCCAGGTTCTTTTTCTTCTTACATTTTTCAAGCCTTCCTCTGTTATCATTTTGCTCTGTTCAAAGAATGTCTGTTAGTCATTCTTAAAAGATAGATTTGTTAGATATAGATTCTCCTACTACTGTTTCATCTGAGAATGTCTTTATTTCTCCTTTATTCCTGAAATAAATTTTTGCCAGACATAGAATTCATGATTGACATGTCTTTTCTTTCAGTACATGAAAAAAATCTGTGCTTCTTCCTCTGGTTGACCTCCTTGGTTTTAGATTAAATAACTGTCCTAGTATGAATTGGTCTTCCCTACAAGTAAATCATTTCACTCTGCGTAGTCACCGTTCCTCATTGTCTAGGTTTCCGAAGCGTAAGTGGGTGTGTTTTTGTATGGGTTTCTTTGGACACATGAGCATTTCCTAGTGCTCTATGGTGATGTGGTATTACAATGGTGCAATACTGTTTTGAGTGCAGCCTAATCTTCACTTTTTGAAGGCTTCTGAGTGTTCCTTACTTTCTTTTTAGATCAATGATGTATTTAAATGACTTTTAGAATGTTGAACTCAACATTATTTGTCCTTTTATTTTTCAGTTGAGAGAGCTGTTCAGCATATCTAGTTGCCTGTACTGTGGATAGCCCTTATGTTTAGATATCTAAATTTTGACACAGCTGATATTTCCAAATCAATATGTCAGTGTTGTGAATGGACCCAATAAAATTTGGTCATGCACAGCAACTAAGTTATTTTTAGTTAAAGAGCAATAATTCTTGATATTTTGAGAAAATTTAGAGCTATATGGCTCTTCTCTATAACCTTTCTAGAGAGTTATGTCTTTTAGTATCTCAGACTGAATTCTTTTGGAGAGGTAAACATTTATTATCAAAAGACACAAAAGCAGTAATATATCCTGTTCCATATTCTTCACAAAGTCCACAAAGTCCCTGTTCCTAATCCTAAAAGGAATTTTGAGTGCATCTTCCATGAAGTATCAGGATGTTTTATAGGTAGAATTCATCTGGACTTGTTGGTACTGGTGCAGCACTAACCCTATGAATTCAGGAGCCAGCCACAGCACTACTGCAGAATCAGTTCTCCCAGCTGCAAATGTGCCGCCCAGGGAGGGTGAAGGAGAAGAGAGCTCACTGTGATTGTATTACCTAACTTTGCAAGAGCTCTTCCTTGTGTTTACCAGTCCACAAAGCTTGAACACTGCTGATTTCACCAACGAACACTCACTTTAATGTTTATTTTACTAAATAATAAATTATTACTGTGTTACTCTGAGATAAAGACGCCAAAGCACTGGTTGCCTCTTGTGGAGTGTGATTTTTTTTGCAGGAAATGCTAGCTAATCACATCTGTAGTGAATGACTCTGAAGAGGGCGATAGACTGTCCTGAGATACAGATGCACATCAGTTAGCACATGTGTATCTCACATGGCCAACGTGGAAGCAGTTGTAGCTTCAACTACCGAGCCCGTACCAAGGCTGCACTTTCTGTTGCATGGTTATCACTTGTGTGCGTTGTGATGTGTGTACTTTTCAGATTCTCCTTGTCAGTCTCAGCTCTTCTACTGACATAAATGCACATGCATCCAGGAGCTGAAAAGTAGCTTGGAATTAAATTTTGGTACAACCCATAATATAATATTCACTAAAGTCCTTACTTTTTAAAGAGTCTCTCCTTGAAGCTGTATTAAGAATATATACCCATTTTTAAAATGTGGATCCTCATTGCCTATTTATCTCTTCTGTGTTGGAAATTTGCTTTTCAAAAACTCATCTTCATTTATAAAATGAACTTGTGTATAAAATGCATTGAGTATTCTCTTTATTGGTTATAAAGAATCTTTCCAGATATTTATTGTCTATTAGAACAATATATTTTATTCATGATATATGAAGGCTAAATAATTAATTTTTTAAATATTTTTATGGAGTTGTTCAATGCTAGTTAAATTGGAAGCTAAAAAAAATGTTTAAGCCTTTGCTGACTTCCTGAGGAGACTGTTGGATTTGTGGGCCTTTCCTTCCTCTGTCTGGCCCCAGGATTTCTGGCACGAGTCACAGATTGAAATAGGTGTTTTCCTGTGGTCAGACCTTGCTGCTATTAACACTTATTAACCACCTAATGTACTAACTTTTCTTTAATATTTTACATTTGTGTAGCACTGAACTCTCGGCACAACACTCTTCACACTGCTATTTCAGTGTAATGCTAAGAACGACATGAAGCGAGTCTTATCAAAGCCCATCTTATGGATAAGAAAGATGAGGCCAGTGGCCACTGTTACATAGTCTGTGGCTTAAGTTAAGATTTAACCATAGAACTTCTGATTCCAGGGTTTTCCTTTCTGTTACTTCATTGATGCCTCGCTTCCCATCTGAGGGAATGATGAAGTAGAATTGACTCTACAGTGAAAACTGTATATGCCATTTCAGATAGCTGTTATTTGGATATTAAAAGCGAGACATGCCTTCCTTAGGTGTCTGAGACTTATTTGAAGTTTACCTGCACAATTTCTTTTAGAAAGTCATACCTCTGGTATCTGCTTTGCTCTCTATAACCCACTATTTGTGTCCCAGTCAATGTAATTAAAAGGGTGTTTTAAATGAACACTCTCATGTAGCTTTATTTACCATTTTCTGAGCTAGCCTTTGAGAATACTGAGAGTAACTGAGGAGAGTGCCAGAAAAGGAGATGAGGAATAAGACGTCTAGAACGCAGTAAACCACGTAGGAGACACCAGATGTGGCCTTAAAGGGTTAGGTACTTGGAAGAATGCTCCCAAAATTTGGGAGATGGAATATTAGAAAAATCAGAAGAATAAAGAAAAAAATCCAATTTTGTAGAAATCCAGTTTTGACTCTAATACAGGGCTATTTTTAAATTGCTTTCATGTGTGTCATGGAATAGAAGGGCAATATTATAATGAGGTAACTTGGTATATAGGGCAGAAAACATATAGATGTTTAGGCAAATCTGCCAGAATTCCCAATTATCTGCCCCATCCCAGCCATAGGCTGGGTAAGCATTGACTCTTTCCTCCTCACATGGCAGTCACCACTAGCACAGAAGGCTCAGAACACAGGAGGATGTTTTCAGATGCCCAAACTTGTCCACAGAACATCTCTCCAAAAGGTGCAGGATGACTTCGTTAAGATGTCAAACTCACGCCCTGGCCGGTTGGCTCAGTGGTAGAGCGTTGGCCTGGCGTGCAGAAGTCCCGGGTTCGATTCCCGGCCAGGGCACACAGGAGAAGCACCCATCTGCTTCTCCACCCCTCCCCCTCTCCTTCCTCTCTGTCTCTCTCTTCCCCTCCCGCAGCCAAGGCTCCACTGGAGCAAAGATGGCCCTGGCGCTGGGGATGGCTCCTCGGCCTCTGCCCCAGGTGCTAGAGTGGCTCTGTTCGCAACAGAGAGACGCCCCAGAGGGGCAGAACATCGCCCCCTGGTGGGCAGAGCATCGCTCCCTGGTGGGTGTGCCATGTGGATCCCGGTCGGGCACATGCGGGAGTCTGTCTGACTGTCTCTCCCCGTTTCTGGCTTCAGAAAAATACAGGAAAAAAAAAAGTGAAAAAAAAAAAAAAGATGTCAAACTCAAAGTCAGAAGAATTAAACCTTGTTTTCTTTGTTAAGCAAGAACACAGATCTGTAAGGTGCTGAGGAAACAAGAGGTCGCCTCTCATTTATTCACATTGTAGCTCATGGCATTGTTAGCTCCCTTCAGCTATCTCAAGAAGAAGTGTTTAATTTTGTTTCATCTCCTGGTCATTACCAATAGTTTACTCTTTATAAATTCAATTTGTATTTCTCTTGACAGAGAGCTGGATTGTCACTGTGTTTTAGGAGTTGTCAGTGTGAAGAAACCAGAGTAGACTCAAATGAACAATCTAAACAAGTGTAGACACTTTCCGGGTCTCCACAGGTTCTCCACAGGATTTGGGCCAGAGCAGCCGCATCATGGTCAGGGGTGCTGTTTGCTGTGTCTACACAGCCTTCCAAGCAGAACCCACTAGAACTTTGCTCACAGTGTTTTATTTATTTATTTTTTTTATCTCTGGCAGAGATGTATTTCACTGGGTTAAGTTTGTGATTGCCTGTCCTGTAGAAATAACACTATTTCCTTCCTACATTCAGGGACTGAAATTCTAGCCCCAGGTATTTTAGTCTTGGCAAAATTTGTACAATGTAGCTGCTAGCCTTGAACTTCCCCTGGGCGGGAGAGTTAGCTAACCAGCACACCAACAGAAACGGAGCGGTAATGGTGGGCGGGGTTTTTATATCAGTGGCCCCACACTGAGTGAGAGTTTGCTGCAGCCTGCTTGCTTATGAAGCCGCCCTTCAACGATGCTGAAACTTTCTTGTTCTTTCTTTCTTTTTTGAAGAGTGTGTTAAAAAGCCATCTCAATGAGTACAGACTCCAGGAGACATTCCAAAGAAAGTTCTACCTTTATAAATCCAAGGAAGGTTTATGAGCTGTAAAATGTGCATAATTTTTTAAAAAAGGAAAAGAAATTATTGAGACATTGAAATGTCAGAACTCTGACCTGAGACTCTTCACAGAGAGTAAGGCAAGGCCCCAAGGAGAGGCATTACTGCTTCAAAAAGGAAAGCTCATCGCTGGGAAGGACATACCAGCTTGCTGCACCAAGTCACCTCCACAGAATCTCCTTCTGTTGTTCCGAAAAGTAGTTGGGATTTCAGTTCCTATACAAGGACTGTCCAGGATATCTCCAAAGATATCAAGTAGGGATAAAGTATAGAAGAGAAAATTTTAAGGGGACCATTTAAAATTAACCACTTCCCATTACGACACACTGTCATATCCTTTCTCAAAAGGAATAGTGAAAAAGAGAGTTCTGAGAGTTGGTGTCTCCTTCCAATTAAGTGTGGGTTGGAAAAGCTTCCCATTCGGCAGATGACTATCCCTGCAAGTGACAGCTGTCGGTGGGATGCGCAGCAGTCAGTCCAGGAGCAGTGGCTGCAGTTGTGCTGGAGGCAGAGAAAGCTCACTAACCAATGGGCTGTGCTGGAGACAGAGAAAGCTCACTAACCAATGGGCTGTGCTGGAGGCAGAGAAGGCTCACTAACCAATGGGCTGTGCTGGAGACAGAGAAAGCTCACTAACCAATGGGCTGTGCTGGAGGCAGAGAAAGCTCACTAACCAATGGGCTGTGCTGGAGGCAGAGAAGGCTCACTAACCAATGGGCTGTGCTGGAGACGAAAGAAGGCTCACTAACCAATGGGCTGTGCTTTACCAGCGGTAGCATTCAGAGTCCTGGCTCATGAATAAGCAATCCCAAATTGCTCTTTTTGGACAAAGTTTGCCTTAATTAAAGCCAACATTTGATCATAGCTATAATTCACCAGGTTATTTTTTTAAAGTGCACTAAAGCTCCTTTTTTATAAAATTTTATGTTATAAAGACTTGAAAGAGTACTGTGCGCCATCCTTACTACCTCGACAATGAATTTATCTACGTCACCACTAACAGAGTCCTTTTTGAGCTGATGGAGAATTGTCCTATCGGGTGAGCACAAATCAACCTCTGTTGTCATTTTCACCCACGACTTCTCTTTCTGCACTCTCACTGGTGATGAGCAGCCCCGTATCTCTTCTGAATAACCACATTGGAATATTTGAAAGAAGCTACCAAGCTTTCCTTCTTGGTCCATTATAGTCTCCAGGGGTAATCAAACTTTTTATAAAAACCACCCACCTTTGCAATGCTGGTCAACCTAGTCCCTACTACCCACTAGTGGGCTTCCAGCTTTCATGGTGGGCGGTAGCAGAGCAACCAAATGGTGCTGCGATTGGCCCACCATGAAAGCTGGAACGCCCACTAGTGGGTGATAAGGACCAGATTGACCAGCACTGCAAAAGTGGGCAGTTTTTAGAAAAAGATTGACTACCCCTGGAGGCTTCCTTCAGTCAATTAAATATTTGTAAAAAAAAAACCAAAAAACAAGTGGCATCACAGAGAGCGTTTTCTGAATGCATTGCTGTCCCCAAGAAGAGAACCAGGAATTCTACCGTGATAGCCTTCTCAGTTGTGAAAAATGACATACTTTACTTTATCATGGAATAGTTTATTGGGATTATGTAAAGATCAAAACAAACTATTTTGATAAGGGAAGCAGCATATCACATAGTGGTTAGAGCACAGACATTAGAGTCAGACTTTTGGTATTGGATGCTGGCCCTTCCATATAATGGCTGTGTGTCCCAGGGCAAGTTACATAGTTAACTTCTCTGTGGCCTCAGTTTCCACAACTGTAAAATGAATGTAATAATAGTGTCTATCTCACAAGGTAGATAGGGGAATTAAACACAATTATTTAATGTTTGTAAAGGTTTACAATAATGCCTTGTACATGGTGAGTGCTATGTAATGACCTATTCAATGAAATTAAAGAAAGCAGGGAAGGAGTAGATTAAGAAGAAAGACTTTTTATTCCTTTAGAAGTTGATAGGGAACAGTTAAAGCGTGGACTCATAGGGCAGACCAAAGGTGAAATTGTCCTTTTGGACCAAGTCTCAGGAGTTGAACCTTAAAGTAAGTCATTGTTCCAGAGTTTGGGTTTAGTCACTTTCTGCCATGCCCAGTGGACCTAACACATACTTAAAAAAAATGTATCAGTGAAGGCATTGTATGTTTGCCAAAAGTAATATACGGTCTGTAAATACATATAATATATTTTTATATCATATTGACAATTCCTAGCACTCCTCATTTCTAATTCTTTTCATGAGACTTAAGTTACCCACTGAAATCAGAATTCCTTAGCCTATCAGCAAATGCTGTATGTAATTTAAAAGTGGGGATTAAAATGGCTTTTCTGCCTGATTTAGGGGTGGGAGTGGGGTCACAGTAGCCTGTTTTCATACCTTCCCACAGCAGTGCACTCAGCATGAGAGACATGCGGAGTCTGGGAACACAAGAGCCTCAATGCTTGACTTAGTCCAGCTCCTGCGGACCCCTCAGTGAGGGGCTGAATCCGCCTCCCCCCCACACGCACACACATGGGCACGTCATAATGCCGCCTGTCCCTCACTCAGGTACTGGGAAATTACAGTAGTTAATCCTGCTGGGGGACTTACAACATGACAAGTTTTCAGTGAGCACTCAATAATTTTCCTTATAAAAATACTTTAATGGAACCTTGATGGTGGCATGTAACAGTTAATGAAGTCACAAATGACCTTAATAGGCTGATATTTTTCAGACTGAAAAATAGTTACATCATGCCATCCGTTCACCTTAATTAGAACTTCAGGAAGGGACCCTTTACAAGACATGTCTGCATGAGTAATGGTGATTGTATGCAGGGTTCTCAAATTCCTCCGAGAAGTGTTTCAGATGGATATGGAGAAGGTACAATTCCATCATCTCGAACAAATGACTACTTTCATGTCTGATATAGTTTGTTACCATGGCAGTAGGGATCCTGGCTACATGTAGCAGAATATCTTGCATAAGGTATATCTTATTAACTACACACTGAAAACCAAATAACAAGGAGAAAAAAGTGCAGAGTAAATGAAAAATTATTCATATCTCTAATATGTAACCTTTGAAATGCACAAGAAAATGATCACTCCAATAGAAAAAATGGAGAAAACACAAAAATAGGCCATTAAAAAAATTTTCATGGCCAGTGTAATGTTAAAAGTAGTTCTGCATCATTATATAAATAAAGAAATATAATTTAAAGAAAATAATCACATATCTTTTTTTTTTTTTTACCTATAAAGTTGACAGAGATGGAAAAAGTGAATCCTCCACCCTCCTCTCCACTTGCTAACATTGCAGTCTGCACTCTTGTCCCTGGTTAGGACCTTCCACTCTTCCAGCCTCTCTTCAGCAAGTTCCTGATTGTGCTAATAGGCAATTTTGCCTCCTGGTCATCTCCCTGCTCTTTCCTTTGTCTGGAAGGTCTTTCCCCCACTCTTTCTTTCTTTTTTTTTTTTTTTTTAGGCACACTCTTAGGTAAGAGGTGCTTTTTTTTTTATTCATTTTAGAGAGGATAGGGAGAGACAGAGACAGAGAGAGAGAGGAGAGACAGAGAGAGAGAAGGCGGGGAGGAGCTGGAAGCATCAACTCCCATATGTGCCTTGACCAGGCAAGCCCAGGGTTTCGAACCGGCGACCTCAGCATTTCCAGGTCGACACTTTATCCACTGCGCCACCACAGGTCAGGCTTTCCCCCACTCTTTGTTCTGCTTAAATTCCTCTTTTTCCAAGGTCAAGTTTTCTCTCCCTTTCTTTTGCTTCTTAAAACTTGCTGTAATTTTTAATCACAGCACTGTCTTTTTTGCTTCCCTTCCACTCTAGACTGTAACCTGCAATTGGGCGGGGATCATGGATTATGTGTTCCCCGATGTATACATTGAACCTAATGTAATGCTTAGTAAGATATTTAGTAGTTGCTCTGTTTATGTTTTCCACTGGGTGAGTGAGTTAATAAAGTGGAGTTATCAAGATTTTTTTTAAAATGTTACGCTTTTGGTGTGTCAAATCATGTGAAATTGTTTTTATAGGTAAAATGGTCAGCTGTCACCAATTTTATAAAGTTCAATTTATAATTGTAATTTTCAGAGGGTATTTTTAACTATAAGTATTAAAAGACATAGATGTCTATAGTATATACATATATAGTATATATATATAGGATGGCTACTATATATCTTTTATATATATTTAGAGATATAGAAAATATATATATTAAAGATTATACACATATAGATATATAGAAAATATATATATTAAATTTTATAAATGTCTTATATATATTATATATATATATATATATATATATATATATATATATAAAGATATACAAAGGGGTAGCTGTACTCACAGCCTTATAAACTGTCTAAATGTCCAATCCAGAAAACTAGCTAACGAAAGTGTGCATCCATGCACTGGAATACTTTGTGACCATTAAAAATTGTTATGTTTAAGAATATGTTAGCCCTGGCTGGTGTCTAAGGTCGATAGAGTGACTTCCTGGTGTGCTGAGATCATGTGTTCCATCCCCAGCCAGGGCACATATAAGAAGCAACCAATGAGTACACAGTAAATGCTAAGTGGAACAATGAGTTGATGCTTCTCTTTCTCTCTCTTTCTCTCTCTTCCTTCCCTTCTTCTCTCAAATCAATGCAAAAAAGAAATAACATGTTTTGACAAAAACATTTACCACATGAAGAGAAGTCTGTTACACAGCAATGAGTATGATTTCTCTCTCTCTCTGTCATATCACACACACACACACACACACACACACACACACACACACACACACACAGAACAAAAAGAAGTCCAGAGAGGTATATACCATCATATTATCAATGGTTAATTTCTAGATGGTGGGATTACTAAGGACTTAAATAAATATACATCACTGGAGAAATAAGGAAAAGTTATTTGAAAATATTAAATTCTAGAGCCTATTAAAATTATAGATAGATATATGTTTAGGGAGATGATAGATAAATAGGGAAGAGAGGGTAGAATTATAATTCAATTGAGATCTATACTTCAGGCCCTACCAAATTACAAGCATTTTGTATTTAATATAGTTACATAATAGGGTTTCTAATTTATAATTGAAATCTAGGGTAGTAAATCTTAAGTTATACAATTTAAAATAGCTATTTTGTATTTATTTTAAACTCAAAGGGCTGAGAACAATCAAGTAAAACATCCTGATATGACACCATGGTGCTTTTAGGTAAATGATAAAAAAGACATTACCTATAGGCACATCCAGTCCCTTACTTTTCTCAGCTTAAGGCATACTTGATCTTTATAACAGAATTATAAAAATCATATCTTTAATAACTCCCCAGGTATTTGTTTTTGAAAAATATTTTAGAGTTATAATTTTATTGCCTTCAGAGTATATAGACAGAACTTCAAAAAGGAACTGTGATCAGACAGTGTAGGTGCCATCCATAAAAATATTAACGGGACTCAGTAATTATTAGTGCCCTCCTCACCCCTTCTAAGAACCCACCAGAACTTCTGTAAACTCGGGATCTCAAGTCAAGCACTCCTGCCCTAACATTCCATCCATTTACCGAATTGTGTCAAACTCTGTTAAACACTACAGAAGAATTGTTTTCCATTATGGGCAAGAAGAGCAGCCTCTGTCCGAAGGGCCAGCAGTAAATGGGGCCTTCGAGAGCAGGGAAGACATTCTCTCACAAACTCGCTAGTGATGGCCTTCTCCCCAGCCCTTCGGAAGTGAGCAGCAAGTCTATGGCAACAGTTTCCTACCTGTACCTAATTTGAAACGGCCCAAATTGTGAGGCTTCTGAAATGCAACGTTATTGTTTACAGTAAGTTGTTAGTTTTGATCCCCTTTTTTTTTCCTTTTGTTCAACCCTTCCCATCTTATCTGGCCAAAACAATTCAGAATTATTATTATTATTTTTTTGTCTGTGGCAATTTGTTACGTTTCTGAATCCTTTCAGTAAACACAGCAGACTGGGGAACCTCCCTACTCCTGAAGCACCAGACTCCCTAATGTTATCTGTGCACGTGTGCAGCACTGATCACACCTTTCCTTACTTTTTTGTTTTGTTTTGTTTGTTTGTTTGTTTTATTGAGCTCTGTATTTGAAGCAGGGTGGTGAGTTGAGATGCTCCACCTCATCAATGAAAGAGGGATATTTTCTGTGGCTCTCATTTGCACTGCAGCTGTGGTTAATGCCGGTGAGTGTTTACATAAAGACTGATGCATGGATCCCTTTTCGAGAGCAGCTGGGAGACCGCAGTCAGCCAAAACCTCAGCAAAGTCCTGCAAATCTTTTTGAGTCAGCACTAAGTCAAACCAAGAAGGTTCCTCTTGCCGTTAATGCATCTGAATTAAACCATTAGGCAGAGATGAAGGTGAAGGGCTGTAAAAGTTTTGCACAAACAGGACAGGGAAATGTTTAGCTTTGGGGCCACGGTAACAGGCTTGTATTACTCTGCATCCTTCGTTCCAAACACTTCGTGTGCTATTTCCAAACATTCCTCCACTTTGAATTACAACCTGGGAAGAGACGTTTGGCCGGTAAAGTGCAGGACAAACGGATGCTCTAAGGAAGGTGGCCACAAATCTTTTTAGGTTCCTAATAGTCGGGGGACTTTTGGCTCTTGTAATGCTACAGCCAGAAAAAGACCTGCCAGGTTTGTTATGTCCCCGGATCCTGGGAGGTGATGGCATGCAGGTCAGGACCCGGCTTTCAGAAGCATTTGTTCCATGGTTATCACGTTTATTCATTCACAATAGCCCCCTTTTCAGTTTTTATTTGTAGAGTGCATGTGCCAGGTACTCTTTAAGAACTGTGGATTGCGAAATAAATAGAATAAAACTGGCATCTACTTCTGCAAAGGGAAGTGAGGAGTGCTTGGTGCTGCGGAGCAGTCACAGCCAGCAAACCAGGCGGACGGGTCTGTTACATCAGTCAGTGGTCCCCAACCTTTTTTGGGCCATGGACCGGTTTAATGTCAGAAAATATTTTTACGGACTGGCCGTTAGGGTGGGCCGGATAAATGCACAAAATAAAATTATGCGGCCAGCGTAAAAACGGTGATATTTTTAAATATAATGGTCGAACTTACGAGACAAGCGTCAAGAGTGAGTCTTAGACGGATGTAACAGAGGGAATCTGGTCATTTAAAAAAAATAATATAACGTTCAGACTTCAATATAAATAAAACGGAAATAATGCAAGTTATTTATTCTTTTTCTGCGGACCGGTACCAAATGGCCCACGAACCAGTACCGGTCCATGGCCCGGGGGTTGGGGACCACTGTGTTACATCATTCCGCAGGGACCTGATTTGGTGCGTGAGTGGCGTGACCATCACGCAGCCCCTCTTTGCTCGCGAGCACTTGCCTTTGTTTCTCTGTGTTTAGGATGCTGGCCGTGGGAGGTGCCTTATGAAAGGCTTTCCTGGTCACTTGGCACTCCTGAATCAGAACTCACGGGTCGTCCTTCCTTGGGAAGAATTTTGGTTTCCCTTCACGGTCCTCCTTTTCCTTTCTGTGAAATGGAAGCGTGTGGGTATCCGTTTGAAAGCCGCAGGCTGGGGAGGACTCGATCCTCTTTGTTAACGGTCTCTGTGTGCCTGCCGTGACTGCTTCCATGTGGAGCCGCATCTGAAAGGAGCCATGTGTCACCGTGTGAAGGCCTGGTATTATTATTAAGGAAGCATATGCTTATGAAATTTTGAATCCTTTCCAGACTAAATTCATTAATCCACATCTAAGTTCTATGAGTTGTAGTCTACCGCTCTCGTCATAAACATTTTATTCCCCCTAAAAATGCAGTTTTCATATTCCAACTTGACCCAAAGCATAGAAAGTATACAATAAAATAAAGGAAGGCTGCCATCAATATCATCTCCCAGAAAAACTAATGTGTGCAGCAGCGTTAGTCTGGCTAGATTTGAGCTAGACTTCTGGAAAACCACGATGAGAAAAAGAATTTGTAGTCTGTCCAAGAAAGCTTTACTCTTTATTTTAGGTATTACTAAGTACTGCAGATTTGAAAATACACACACACACACACACACACACACACACACACGCACAGATTTTTTTAAAGTTCTGATATTTGCTGCATTCTTTAAATGTGTATTGATTGCTTTTCAACTCGTTCAGATTTAAAACTCAGGGATTCTGCTCGGTGCCAAGCGATTAGTCAGACATTCTTATATGTGAATGTAATGTTCACAATATTTATCAGTAAAAAGCAGGATTCTGCAGGAAAAGCTTGGCTGTCTGAGAACTCTGTAACATCAGGCCAGCTCCGTGGCCCAGAGGAGCCTGAGCAACCCTCCCCCATCTGTGGTCTGGAAACTCCCCCCAAGTATCTCCTCATCTAACCAATTTCAAGTTTCTGTGTGGAAATTAGATTTCCCTAGGGGTTCTTTTGGAGCCCTTTTCAAGTTTCAAAAGAGGTCTCCATCAAAAAAAGTCATGGAAAAAAAAAAAAAAAAGAAAAGAAAACCCCGACATCTGAGAGAGTTAGACGATAATCAGATAACAATACTTGGAAAAGCGGCTGCTGGTCCCTGGAGAGAGCTGAGGATGCATAGGAAAGACATTCAGGAAGTATGCAGCTTGCCTTCTTCTACCGGGTATGTGACCCACACACAAACACACGGCTGCCCCTTGCTCCTTGTGGCTACTGAGTGAAAAATAGCAACGAGCAAAATATTTTTAATTTTTCTTTCACTGAGCAGATTGGATGAGGGCTGTGTGATATGGGGTGTATGTTTACTTGTCAGACCACATAGTTACTGGGTCATTTTCAATAAAACCTCAGAAATAGGACCAGTTCAATGGAGTATTTAGTTTGTATTTTTCAGTCAACTGATAATTAGCTTTGTAGATAGCTGCTGTTTCAAATCTTTGTATCATGTCGACATCTTACTGTTCCAACAAGAACTGATGGCTATTAATGTTTGCAGGCTTATCCTGGAGAGAGGAGTGGGCTATTTTGTTAAATGTGCAGAAAATACCCCGGACTCAATATTTTTTATGAAATCTTGCTTTTAGGTTGTTTCATTTTCAATTATTCTTCCCCCTCCCCCCTCAAAGGCAAAGTAATGGTATCAAATGGAAGTCTGATTATTGAGGCTTCTACCTAGTTAGGTTCATTGTAACCTGCTTTTCTCTCTGGTTGATTTACTGGACCCCTGTTTTAGCCTGTTTCATCTGCCTGATTGAACAGAGCCTTCCCAGCTAAGACAGTCACCAGAAGTATGTCTCACCTAGTAATACATTGGGAAATTTGTAACAGCCTGGTTTGTACATTACCAATTTCCATGGTATAAATACTCTGCTCATGGATGATTCTACACTGTGAACATGGTACTACTGACCGAGGAGTTAGCCAAGAGGTCCTGATCAGGTGCCAGAGGCCTCCAGCAACCCCTGGTCCCCAGGCTGTGGTCAGCCAAAAGTGCCCCTGAAGGTCAGACCCTGACCTTCTGCATTTCACTCAGGCTGACATTGAAAGACACTCATTTTCTGTACCTCTTCCATTATAGGTCTTTACCCTAAAGTGAGACCTGAGCCCAAATGGAAAGCCTTGGGAGGCACTTTCTAATATCTGAAGTGAAAAAATCAGATCCCACATAATGACAACCAGTTGAAGAGCGTGTACTAATTAGAATGAGTGAAGGACAACAGGAGTCAAACCTCAGACTGCATTCATCACCCTCCTTGAGTATGGCTCAGAGAAACCTTCAAAATATAAAATTTTTACTTTTTCTAGAAATCTTTAATTTTAACTCTTATTTTGCTAACCCGTTCTCCTCTTTATTTTCTTCATAGTATGTGTGTGAGTGTGGATATATATCCTGATTATTTTTACTACTTCTCCCCCAGTAAACTGTACGAGTCATCTTCACTGCTAATATTCCCACTGCCTAGTATATGTATGAGCTTAATAAATATTTGATGAATAAATAGCTTACTTTTACTTGTTTTCATGAATATTATCAGATTGTGATTTTATTTTATTTCTAGAATATCAACCCAAAGATAATATTTGACATTTTAGAGCAAAGATTATTAAAAAATTATTACAGAATTAATCATCTAGACCTAGGTAGTGTTCTTGGGAATAAGGTAAGCTTAAAAATCAAAATTTTAAAATGTGTGACTCCCCAGTCAAGATGGCAGACTCATAAGATCTTGCGCTCCTGTCTCTGATGGAGGCACTGGAACTACAACTACATAGACAGAAATTCTCCCTGACTATGACCTGAAGACCAGCAGAACAGGTTCTCTTCAACTCTCTTCAATGAAGGATATAAAGAAAAAGTCACAATAGGACAGATAAGAGGGGCAAAGACAGGGTCTGAGCAGGACCCACACCCTCAGTGTGGCATCCCACAAGTGAGAGGAATATCATACCTCTGGAGATACCTTTGAGGATCAAGGCATCTGAGACCCATGTTGGACTTCCCAGCTGAGGAGATCTACATTAGGAAGAGCTGAGGGCCTATGGGAAACCTCTACTCTTACAGGGCTTGAGCGTAAATTTACTCACTTTGCATCTAGTGCAGAGAAAACAGTTTGAAAAGTGCCTGGGTTATACATGAAGCAGATATACTGACTAATTTGGGAGCATTAGAAGAGCATGGATTTGTTGGAACTTTCTTCAGGAATGATCACACTGGCAGACATTAATTTTGACACTCTCCATTAATCTGTTAACAGTTTGTCCCACCCTGGCATTTCCCTAACCTGCCCATCTCAACCAGTATGCATCAAATTCACTTCAAGGCAGTGCTCCATCCATCAAGTACCTGGTGGGGCACTCTGGGTGGCCCCCTGAGCCCTTTTAAAGTGGCCAATTCTGGAAGGGCCAGTCCCTGGACATCATCATACCCACACAGTAGAGACAGGACCCCACACAGAAGCCTGCATTGCACAAATGCATACCAGTAGCAGTAATGGCCAAGTCCCAAAGACAGCTGGACTTGGGGCCAACCCCATGCAATAGTGCACCCACAGCAGTTGTGCTATAACCACAACAGAAGTGTGCATATAACACACACAGAGGATACTGCTGGTTTACTTGATTCTGGTGATCAGGGGTATTGCACCACTGGTCCCCAGAGGAGACCTTCTACATAAGTCCATTCTGACAATACCTAGAAGCATAACTGATCCCAATTCTTAGATTTAGGCAAGATAAGGAGGCAAATGAATATGGTTCAAATGAAAAAAAAAAAAGAAAAGAAAAACAGAAAAAAATATCCAGAAAAGTAGCTAAATGAAAGAGTGATAAACAGTCCATCAAATAAAAAGTTCAAAGTAATGATCATAAAGATGCTCACTGAATTTAGAAGTATAAACACAGAGAGAATGTCAAAATATAAATTAAAAAACATTTAAAGAATCAATCAGAATGGAAGAATGCCATACCTGAAATGAAAAATCCATTAGAAGAAATCACTATCAGATTAGATGATATAGAGCGGGGGTCCCCAAACATTTTACACAGGGGGCCAATTCACTGTCCCTCAGACCGTTGGAGGGCCAGACTATAAAAAAAACTATGAACAAATCCCTATGCACACTGCACATATCTTATTTTAAAGTAAAAAAACAAAACGGGTACAAATAAAATATTTAAAATAAAGAACAAGTAAATTTAAATCAACAAACTGACCAGTATTTCAATGGGAACTAAAAATAAGACAGCCTCTGTCTTTTGGGGGTAAAATTAATATAAGACAGGGTCTTATAATAGGGGAAACATGGTGAGTAGTAATGTGGGGGGAGACTTTTGGGCAAATGGAGGTTATAGGGGCCATTATGTTATATGTTTGAGGGAGTATGGGGGCCATTGTACTGTGTAGTAATGGTTATAGTGCTTTGTCTTTCCTCCTACTTCTGCTGTTATTTCACACTGCTTCCGGTGATGTGGGGTGCCATAGCCACAGACTGGACATGCGTCATATGACTCGCTTCTGGAGCCCTGACGCATGCGTCTCGCATCACCGGAAGTAGTACCGTGCGTCCCGCATCACCGGAAGTACTACTGTACGTGAGCGATGCCATCACATACAGTACTCCAGGAGCACAGGATGCGGATGCATCTGCATCCTGTGCTCCTCTCACTGACCACCAATGAAAGAGGTGCCCCTTCCAGAAGTGCAGCGGGGCCGGATAAATGGCCTCTGGGGGTGGCATGCGGCCCGTGGGCCATAGTTTGAGGACCCCTGATATAGAGAAACATATCAGCAGTATGGAAGACAGGGTAGTAGAAATCACCCAATTAGAACAAAAAGAAAAGAATAATTTTGAAAAATAGTAGAGTAGCCTGACTGGTGGTGGTGCAGTGAGTAGAGCCCCAGGATCGAAACCCCAAAGTCACTGGCTTGAGCATGGGCTCATCAGGTTTGAGTGCAGGCTTGCTAGCTTGAGTGTGGGGTCACTGGCTTGAGTGTGAGATCATCAGTATGACCTCAAGGTCTCTGTCTTGAGCTTTAAGGTTGCTGGCTTGAGCCCAAGGTTGCTGGCTTGAGCAAGGGGTCACTGCCTCAGCTTGAGCCACCTGGTCAAGACTCATGTGAGAAGCAGTCTATGAACAACTAAAGTGATGCAACTATAAGTCAATGCTTCTCACCTCTCCTTCCTGTCTCTCTCTCTCTTACTTTCTATTTCTCTAAAAATAATAATTATAATAAATAAAATAAAATAAAAAATAAAAATAAGAGAGTATAAGGGTCCTCTGGGACAATACCAAATATACTAACATTGCTATTGTAAAGGTCAAAAAAAAAAAAAAAAAAAAGGAAAAGAGAGAAAGGGACAAAAAGTCTATTCTAAGAGATAGTGGCTGAAAATTCCCCTAACCTGGCAAAAGAAACAGACATCCAAGACCAAGAAGCTCAGAAAGTCCCAAAGATGAACACAAAGAGACTCACACCAAGACAAATCATTGTTAAAATATCAGGTTATACACCAAGAGCAAATCATAAAAGCAGCAACAAAACAGTGAAAGACAAACTGGTTATATACAAGCAAACCCCCATAAGGTAATGAGCTGATTCTTCAGCAGAAATGTTGCAGGCCAGACGGGAGTGGCACAATATAGTTAGAGTGATGAAAGAAGAAAACCAGTAGCCAAGAATATTCTACCAGGCAAAGTTATCATTCAAAATTTAAAAAGAAATAGTTTCCCAGACAAGCAAGCTAAGAGAGTTCACCACTACTAAACCAGCATTAGAAGAAATGTGAAAGAGACTTCTTTAGTGGGAAAAGAAAATGTCAAAACTAAAACTATATGTATTTATGTCTGTGTGTATACACACACACACACACACACACACACACATATATATAAAAGAAAATTTTCTCTTGATATGGCTAACATATAGTAAAGGTAGGAGATCAAGAACTGATAAAGATAGTATGAAGATTAAAAGAGAAAAGTAGTAAAATCATACATATCAACAATTAGTAAAGGGGTGCACACAGAATATGTAAAATATGTCAAAAACATAAAATGTCAAGTGGGAAAATAAAGGCAGTGCTTTGAAATGCTTAAGAACAGAAATGGCCATCAATTTTAAGTACTATGTTATATATACTGCTCACAAAAATTAAGGGATCGGGGAATATGCAGATACTCCAGTACTTTCAGCCTTTTATATACTGTGCATTTTCACCAATGAAATAAAAGTTGGTTTTGCATCTCATTTGCATAATCAAACAACTTTTTCTGACTTGTCGTTTGCTTTTCTGATGTTCTTGTTCAATAAAAAAAATCAAATGCTTCTTTTTTTTTATCACTTCATATTTATTTTGAAATATCCCCTAAGTTTTGTGAGCAGTATGTAGGATATTATATGTAAATATCATGGTAACTACAAACCAAAAAC
Organism: Saccopteryx leptura; assembly: GCF_036850995.1. NCBI lineage: Eukaryota > Metazoa > Chordata > Mammalia > Chiroptera > Emballonuridae > Saccopteryx > Saccopteryx leptura. Next base: position 58,778,683 of record NC_089513.1, on the reverse strand, counting down.
CTATAATAGATACACAAGAAATGAAGACAGAAGAATTCAAACCTAACACTAAAGAAACTAATCAAAACACAAGGCCAAAGAGCAATAGAATAAGGAACAGAGGAGAACTACAAAAATAAAAAGAAAACAATTTTAAAAATTGAAATAAGTACATATCTATCAATAATTATTTTCAATGTAAATGTATTACATACTGCAGCCAAAGACACAGGGTGAATGAATAGATTAAAAAAAGAAAAAACACCCATTCATATGCTCCCTACAATAGACACATTCAGATCTAAAGACACACAGAAACTGAAAGTGAAGGGATGAAAAAAAGATATATCATGCATATGAAAATGAAAAGAACCCTGGAGTTGCAGTGCTTTAATACTTTAACACAAAGACTATAACATGAAATAAATAAGGGCATAATGATAAAGGAATTAATCCATCAAGAGGATATAACACGTGTAAATATTACCCAACATAGGAACACGTAAATACATAAAACAAATAACTAACTGACATAAATGGAGAGATTGACTGTATTATAATAATACCAGAGGTCTTTAACACCCTACTTTTATTAATGGGTAGCTCATCCAGATAAAAAACTAGGAAATATTGGCCTTAAAAGACACATTAGATCAGATGAACTTAATAGATGCATATAGAACATTCTATCCCAGAAAAATATATATTCTTTTCAAATGTACGTTGAATATTCTCCAAGATAGATCATATGCTAAGCCATGAAACAAGTTTCAATTACTTTAAGAAGATTGAAATTTTTACAGCATTTTTTCTAACCACAATGTTAGAAACTAGTAATCAACTATAAAAAGAAAATCAGAAAAAAAACACAAACAGGTTGAGGCTAAATAACATGCTACTAAACAATCAATGAGTCAACAAAGAAATCAAAGAGGAAAAAAAAATTTGTGATAAATGAAAATTGAGGACAAGAGTGTGGTGGTTACCAGGGGTGGGGGGAGGGAGGACAGGGGGAGAGTTAGGGGGAGGGGGAGGGACACAGAGAAAACTAGATAGAGGGTGACGGAGGACAATCTGACTCTGGGCAAGGAGTATGCAACATAATTTAATGACAAGATAACCTAGACATGTTTTCTTTGAATATATGTACCCTGATTTATTAATGTCATCCCATTAACATTAATAAAAATTTATTTAAAAAAAAAAGAAAGAAAATTGAAAGACAATGTTTCAAAATCTATAGGATGTAACAAAAGCCATCCTAAGAGAGAAGTTTATAACAATACAGGCAAACCTCAAAAAAAACAAGAAAAATCTCAAATCAACAACTTAACTTTACACCTAAAGTAATTGGAAAAAGAACAAACCAAGCCAGATATTACTAGACAGATAATAAAGATCAGAGCAGAAATAAATGAAATAATGTCTAAAAAAAAATAATGGGAAAGAGCAATGAAACTAAGAGCTGGTACTTTGAAGAGATAAAATTTATAAGCCATTAGCCAGATTTATCAAGAAAAAAAGAGAAAGGGTCCAATAAATAAAATACAAAATGAAAGAGAAGTGATAATCGACACCACTGAAATAAAGGATCATAACACTACTAAAAACAATTATACACTAACAAATTGGACAACCTAGAAGAAGTGTACACATTTTTAGGAACATACAATCTTCCAAGACTGAATCAGCAAGATATAGAAAATCTCTAAACAAACTGACTGTTCTTAACAAAATTGAATCAGTAATCAAAAAACTCCCAAAAAACAAAAGTTTAGGACCAAACAGCTTTAAAGAATAATTCTACTGAACATTTAAATAAGAATTAAAAAAAAATACTTTTAAGACTTTATTCATTTTAGAGGGAAAAGAGAGGGACAGAGAGGGAGCAAGAGAGAGAGAGAGAGAGAGAGAGAGAGAGAAAGAGAGAAAGGGGAAGAGCAGGAAGCATCAACTCCCATATGTGCCTGGACCAAGAAAACCCAGGGTTTCGAACTGGCAACCTCAGCATTCCAGGTCAACGTTTTATCCACTGTGCCACCACATGTCAGGCTAAATAAGAATTAATACCTGTCAAACTATTCCAAACAAGTTAAAGAGGAGGGAACACTTTCAAACTCAGTCTATGAGGCCAGTATTACTCTGATAACAAAACTAAACAAAAACACTACAAAAGAAAATTATAGGCCACTGTCCCTGATGAACATAGATAAAAAATTCTCAACAAAATATTAACAATTTAAATTCAACAATACTAAAAGGTTTATACATTATGATCAAGTGTGATTTATTTAAAGAGTGCAAGAATTATTCAATATTTGTAAATCAATCAATGTGATATATCACATCAACAAAACAAAGGATTAAAATCATTTCAGTCTCAATAGAGATTGAAAACAGACTTGTCAAAATTCAATATTTATTTATAATAAAAACTCAACAAAATGGGTATAGAAGGATCATATTGTAACAAAATAAAGGTCTTATACAACATACCCACAACTAATGTTATACTCAATGGTAAAAAGCTGAAAGCTTTTCCTCTAGGATCAGGAACAAGATAAAGATGCCTACTCTCATCCCTTTTATTCAACATAGTCGTAGAAATTCTAGTAAGTAAAAAATCCTAGTAAGTTAAACTGTCATTATTTGTAGATAATATGGAACTATACATATATAGAACATCCTCAAGACTCTACCTAAAAACTATTAGAGCTAATAAAATAATTTAGTAATGTTTCAGGATACAAAAGTAATATATAAATATGAGTTGCTTTTCTATACACTAATAGCAAATTATCAAAGAGAAATTAAGAAAACAGTAACATTTACAAATGCAAGGACAAAATACTTAGAAATAATTAGGAATAAATTTAACCTAGTAAGCAAAACACCTGTGCTCTGAAATCTATCAGACATTGATGAGAGAAGTTGAAGACAACACAAATGAATGGAAATATATACCATGTTCTGGATTGAAAGAATTGATATATTAAAATGTCCATACTACCCAAAGCCATCTACAGAGTCAATACAATCTTTATCAAAATACTACTGATATTGGCCTGACCTATGGTGGCGCAGTGGATAAAGCATCGACCTGAAAATGCTGAGGTCGCCGGTTTGAAACCCTGGGCTTGCCTGGTCAAGGCACATATGGGAGTTGATGCTTCCTGCTCCTCCCCCTCTTCTCTCTCTGTCCCTCTCTGTCTCTCTCTCTCTCCTCTCTAAAAATGAATAAATAAAAAATAAAAAATGAACGCAGACCTTGAAAAAAACAAACAAACAAACAAAAAACAAAATACTACTGATATTTTCAAAGAACTAAAACAAGTAATCTTAAAAATTGTACAAAATCACAGAAGACCCTGAATAGCCAAAGCAATCTTGAGAAAGAATTAAAAATTGCAGGCATCACACTTCCTGATTTCAAATTGTATTACAAAACTATAGTAATGAAAACAGTAAATGTTTTAACACACACACACAAAAAAACAGACACATGGATAAATATAAGAGAATAGAAAGCCCAGTAATAAACCCACATTTATATGGCCTATTAACCTATAATAAAGGCAAAAATATACAATGGGGAAAATACAATTTTCTCCAGTAAGTGGTGTTGGAAAAACTATAAAGTTAAATGCAAAACAAGGAATCTGGACCACTTTCTTATGCCAAATACAAAAATAAATCAGAGTGCATTAAATACCTATAAGTAAGAAAAGAAACCAGTCAATAAACTTTTTGACATTGGTCTAAGAAATATTTTTTGGATATGCCCCCTTATACAAGGACAACAAAGGCAAAGATAAACAAATTGGATTACATCAAATTGAAAAGTTTACAGTGTACAGTAAAGGAAAATGGCAAAAGATATTCTCCCACTGAATGGGAGAGGATACTTGCACATGATATATTCAATAAGGGTTAATATCCAAAGTATATAAAGAACTAATACAACTCAACATCAAAAACAATCCAACTAGAAATATGGGTGAGGACCTAAATAGATATTTTTCCAATGAAGACATACAGATGTCCAACAGACACGAGAAAAATGCTCAACACCACTAATAGTCAGGGAAATGCAAATCAAAACCACAATGAGATACCACCTCGCACCTGTCAGAATTGCTGTTGTCAAAAAGACAAGACATATCAAGTGTTGCTGAGGATGTAGAGAAAAGAAAACCCTTGTGCACTGTTGCTGGGATTGTAAATTGGTGAATCCACTATTGGAAACAATATGGAGGTTCCTCAGAAAACTGAAAATAGAAATATCATTTGACTCAGCAATTGATATCAATCAAAGAAGAATAAAAACACTAATTCAAAATGGTATATGCATCTCTATGTTCATTGCAGCATTATTCACAATAGTCAAGATATGGATAGGTTAAATTTATTTATTTATGTATGTATGTATGTATGTATGTATGTATGTATGTATGTGTGTTTAAATAGAGAGTGAAGGGAGAAGCAGGAATCATAAACTGTAGTAGTTGCTTCCCATATGTGCCTTGACAGTGCCATTTATGACAGCATGGATGGACCTTGGGAACATTATATTGAGTGAAAGAAGTAAATCAGAAAAAACTAAGACCTGTATGATTTCACACACAGGCGGGATATAAAAATGAGACTCGTGGACATAAATAAAAGTGAAGTGGTTATCAGGGGGAGGGGGACGTGGGCAGATGGGGAAGTGAGTGGGGAGAAGGGTGTAAAGAGGGACAAATATAAGGTGACAAAAATGATTTGACTTTGAGTGATAATCAACATAATCAACAGTTCAAATGCTATAGAAATGTTTACCTGAAACCTATGTACTATTATTGTTCAATGTCACCCTATTAAAGTTAATTTTCTAAATAAAATCTAAACAAAAAAACAAACAAATAAGAATAACAAAGCTATGGAAGCCACCTGAGTGCCCATCAATAGATGAATGGATAAAGAAGATATGATATATTTATAGAATAAAAAATTACTCAGTCGTGAGAAGAATGAAATGTTGCCATTGGTGACAACATGGATGGACCTCAGAGGCACAGTGCTAAATAAAATAACTCAAGCAGAGAAGGACAAATTATGTATGATTTCACTTACATGTGGAATCTGAAAAACAAAACAAACATATAAAACAAAACAGATAGACTTACAGATATAGAAAACAAACTGATGGTTGCCAGGGGAGGGGAGGTGTGGTGAGCAAAAAAGGTGAAGGGGATTGAGAACTATATACTTCCAGTTATCAAATAAATAGGTCACAGGCATGCAATTTACAGCACAGGGAGTATCATCAATAATATCATAATAACTGTACTGTGACGGATGGGTACTGGATTTATCAGAATGATCACTTTATAATGCATATAAATGTTGAGTAACTATGTTGTATACCTGAAACTCATATAATATTGTATGTCAGCTATACTTTAAAAAAGAAATATATGATCCAAATGCCAAAAAATTTAAATGTGTGACACATGATAAGATGAGATTTTTCTATATACATATAATATTTTATATATCACAGTATATATTTTATCAACTGTGTTAATATGAAAACAACAAATCACCTGGCCCTCCATGTAATAAATATTTGTCTTTTGTCTAAACTTTGTATTTGACCCATGTTCAGGGAAAACAAGAATAAACTGCTCTTGCAAGTTTAACCTAAATATGCTTCATTAATTTTTCTTTTTCATAAAATTTCCATCTATCAAAATGTTTGCTAGGGTTTTCTACTTAATTTTTACCAGTGAACATCACTATTTGGCACATACTTCTGGCAGTGAGGAGTTTGCAGTTAGTGTAAAGAAAGCCTCAAACCCTATGAATGACTGAAATGCTGCCTGAGATTCCCACAGGAACATAAAAGTGAAAATCCTCATCCTGCACAACTCAGCATCCTCCATGGAGTACCTGTCAGTGTTCTGTAAATCCTGGCAAGTACAAAAAACAAAAGAACTCGAATGTCTTCCTTTTCTCAAAAGAATATAAGTGCATTTTTATTGGCAAAAATATAGTTGACTATTGGACATCACAGGTTTGAACTCTACAGGTCCACTTATATGTAGATATTTAAAAATAGATACCTATAGAATTTTCAGTTTGTGGTTGGAAATCTGCAGATTCAGAGGACCAGAGGTATATATTCTATACTACTTTATATTGGGGACTTGAGCACCCCTGGAGGGGTCTTGGAACCAATTCCCGGTGGATACCGAAGAATGACTTAAATTTTGAGGAGTTAGAGTTAGTTATATGTGGATATGATTTTCAAACGCACAGGGATCAGCACCCCTAACTTCTACTTGTTCACGGGTCAACTATCTAGTTTGTTTTAAGACACCTTGCTGGTCAACTTTGCATTTCAGCACTTCTCCTCTGTGGAGTGTACTGCTGGGCTTGGCAGCATAGTGATTCTACTCTTTTGGCTTCTGCAAAAATGAGAGAATTTCTTACATGAAATCATGTGCTCACGTGTATTTTTAAGAGACAACCTCATAAACACCAAACAATACTTTTATAACCTTTGTAAGCTTTTTATGAAGAGATTAAGTTTAAATGAATGAAGTTATTTATGGGGTTAACCTAAATACACATTCTATACCTTTCCTATAAAGTAAGTTTAGGGGAGTTTTGGCAAACACACACTAAGAGGAAAAGTGTATAATACAACATGGATTAACGGAAACAAACCAACAAACAAAACAATATGCCAAATTAGAAAGAGAAATGAAGCTAAAAGCATATTTCTCTACACTGACATGCACGCTTTGTTGAAGTGTGTTTGTGTGTGTGTGGCGAGAGATTGTAACATAGAGAGGGGAGATTGGGCTCTGGTTGTTCTGCATATTTAAGGGCCCTGAACTCCCCAAAATTGCCTACATTGCAACATTGTTCATTTAAAATAGTAGTAGAGAGCCTTATATTAGTAGTAGCTACCGGTTATCTACCATCTATGTCGTTGTGAGTCAGGGGTGCAGAGAGAGATCAGCAGACGAAATGTCAGTGAACTAGCAAAGGACCCAGCTCGCTCAAGCAAATGGCCCCAAGTTCATGCTGTGTCCTACTTTTATTCACAAGAATTCAAAAAGCTTGTTTACTTAGAAATTGGCATAGCATCAAGCATAACCTTTACTTAAAGATACATGGAATACATCTGCATGATAGGTTAATAACAATACAATATCAAAAGGCTTGAACTGCTATTGCTTCTGTGGTTCTCACAACATTCCTTTCTTTATCTCAAGGAATAGCCTGGAAGGGAGCAGTAAAATCTTATGAGAATGTTTTACTGAGAAGAGAGTCTAGCAACCGCCTTCAGTCACATAGACTTGTTTCAGTGACTCGCCTTCAAATACAAAACAATTCTCTTGACAAAACATTCTTTTCTTGTTGGCTGTGTTCCCATTCAAGGTCATGTGATGGATTATTCCACTACATATCTACTTTGTGCCAGCTACTGCACAGATGCTTGAAATACACGTCTTTGTTGTATTTGTGTGCAGGTGCTATTAATCCTCACTTTGAAGATACCTTGACTAACTACTCATATACCTAAAGTGAGTGCCTCAATGTCATAGCAGATGGTGACAAATAGCAGAGCAGAGATTCAAGGTCAAAGTTATTTTGCTGCGAGAGTTATCACTATCTGCCCCGTTGAATTTTCAGGTACTTCATTTTTGGTTTTGATAGAAAAATAACACCCTGAAGTAGAGGGAAATTTAACATCATTGGTATTATCTACTCAAAATATATGAAATAGCAAACTATTTTTAAGAAAGGATAAAAGCTATGTAACATTGACACTGAAATGTAAAATTTTATATAAAATATGTTGTATATTTTATAGTTTATATTTATAAAGTAGAATAGAAAATTTTGTTAGAGAAAATAAATTCATGTGAATTAAATATTAATTTATGAAAATGTTGTAGGCCCTGGCTGGTTGGCTCAGCGGTAGAGCGTTGGCCTGGTGTGCAGGAGTCCTGGGTTCAATTCCCAGCCAGGGCACACAGGAGAAGCACCCATCTGCTTCTCCACCCCTCCCCCTCTCCTTCCTCTCTGTCTCTCTCTTCCCCTCCCACAGCCGAGGCTCCATTAGAGCAAAGATGGCCCGGGTGCTAGGGATGGCTCTGTGGCCTCTGCCTCAGGCGCTAGAGTGGCTGTGGATGCAACAGAGCGATGCCCCAGATGGGCAGACCATCGACCCCTGGTGGGCATGCTGGGTGGATCCCGGTTGGGTGCATGCGGGAGTCTGTCTGACTGCCTCCCCGTTTCCAGCTTTGGAAAAATGAAAAAAAAAGAAAAAGAAAAAAAAGAAAATGTTGTAACATATATGAACCAACTTAGGCAGGTCCCTGATGCCTACATTAGGGAGATTCTCTAACTTGGTCTCCTTGGTCTCAGGCCTTTCTTCTGCTGGGCTGTTTATAAATTGTTAGTACATTGTGTCCCACCTCTGTTCGCAAAAGCTGAACTCTACCAGGGGTGGATGGCAGACTGTGGTTCACCATCAGCACTTTCTAGTGATTTTCCACTTATTAAGTGATTTTCCTATAGATTTTTAGCTTATTAAATTTTTATTAAAACTATAGCATGAAACTCATATAAAAATGAGCAGGATTAAATCTTATACAAGCATAAGAACTTCAAGTAAACTAGAGAACAGATGTGTTTAAGGAGTATAGTGTTTTAAAAGTCTGAAGTCAAGTTTAAGCAGTTTTTTGGGGCAAATGTAATAAATACTTATGCGGCTATGCAGGAAACTCCCATTCATCTGGCTTCCAAACAACTGAAATTAGAGTTACCAGAAATGTCTATTATAGTCACGTTTGTGAGAAAGAGACAGAAAACAAGCTAACAAATGGATATCAGAAGTTTGTTTATTTAAAGTTGATTTCAGAGCATATCATGGGGCCCACTCAGAGGCAGCCCGACATTCCACACTTCTACAATAAAGATTTATTATTTATAATGAAGAACATGGATGTGTCTTTAAGTTGCTTCTAAATTTTCTAAAACAGCCCTGGCTGGTTGGCTCAGTGGTAGATCATCGGCCTGGCGTGCAGGAGTCCCGGGTTCAATTCCCGGCCAGGGCACACAGGAGAAGTGCCCATCTGCTTCTCCACCCCTCCCCCTCTCCTTCCTCTCTGTCTCTCTCTTCCCCTCCCGCAGCCAAGGCTCCATTGGAGCAAAGTTGGCCCGGGCGCTGAGGATGGCTCCATGGCCTCTGCCTCAGGCGCTAGAATAGCTCTGGTTGCAACAAAGCAACACCCGAGATGGGCAGAGCATCGCCCCCTGATGGGCAAGCCGGGTGGATCCCAGTTGGGCGCATGTGGGAGTCTGTCTGACTGCCTCCCCGTTTCCAACTTCAGAAAAATACAAAATAAATAAATAAATAAAACATTTAAATTTTCTAAAACAGATGACTTTTTTTTGTACAATTTTGTTGATTTATATGATACAGTTCCTTCTAAAGAGTAACCTATATATGGACTGTGCAGTAACTGCATTTATCCAAATAGGCAACCACCAGGATGTGTTTTCATGTACCGATTGCTTTCTTCTTCACTTCCCTGCCCTCTTTAAGGAGCGGGCATAGACTGCCCAGACTCTCTGCCCATCCTCTGCTGCAAAGATGATCCTGCAGCATTCTCCCTTGTCTGTGTCCTCCAGTCTCAGGATCTTTGGTCCACTTTGAGTCTTTTCTCTCTTAGTCACTTAGGAATCTTGTAATACCCTTCCTCTCTGTGCCTTCACCCTCTGATCACACCTGGCTTCCTTCTCGTTAGTTTATTAAAACTGCCACAATGTTAACCCAAGGATGCCATGCCATCCTTTGTCCTGGCCTCTTCTTCCAGCTCTCACTCTGAGCTCCTCCCTTCCTTCTCATCCCTTCCCATCCAATATGGCCTGGCTTTTAAAAAGAGAAGTCTTCCTTCCCTGTCTGCAATTCTTGACCTTCCGTTTAGTTCTCAGCTCATTCTTCCTGCACATTACCGTTTCTACAATCTCACTGAAACTTTTCTCACACACTTTACCATTTTTCACCGAAAGGCTAAAATTCATGAATCGCCTCTTTCTGAACTTAGTCTCTCTACTCTGTTTGATTTCTTCTTTTTAACTGTTCCCTTCACATTCTTATACCTTTATTTAACTAGATCATCTTTCTTGACCTGCTCTCTAAATATTGTTAGTTTTTCCCAGATTCTATTCTTGACCATGTTATTCTCTAAACACTCCTTGCTGAAAAAGAAGCAAAAATAATTTGGAGTCATGGAAACCTGGATTTAAATGAGTGAGTGTGACATTGTATCAACTGTAATTTCAGTTAAGTTCCATAAAGATTCCAAGTCTCAGTTATCTCAATGCTTTTTATCAAAATCTAATTTGAAAGTCACATGCTATTCAACTGTATATAAATATTTTATAAGAATTGCATATTTATGCTATTCCTAGTGCTCAGGATGAGTAGTGTCCAGGGATTTTTAGACTTTATTCCTGTAACTTTTCATTGGCAAGGACTATATATCCCAAAAGACATTGAACTATGGGGCATTTGTCCCCTTCCTTCCTGTCTGTCACTCTCCACACACACACACACACACACACACACACATGTATGCACACATGTGTACACAGATACAAACACACACATACACAAATATAAATATATAAAGGCAAATATAAACGCATACAAACATGCATAGACAGAAATACACAAACATAAATATATACACAAAAACTCTTATTGTCTATTGTTTCTGAGAGTTGGACTGGTTGTCAAATAATACTAGGCAGGGAAGTCAGGGAAGACAGAGTGATGATGATGATGATAATTACAGAAACAAAAGTCTGGCTTGTTCAGAAAGAGACATCCTGTGCATAAAATGCACAATGCACACTTTCTGTTTGGTATGGATCTGTGTTTCTGGACTAGGAGGAATGCAGTGGGAAAAGAATGAAACGTAGTTTTACTTTCTTTCTTTATATATATATATAGAAACTGAAAAGTTGAAATGGTAAGAATGTTCCACACATTGTATGTATGATATAAAAAATGTAGATATAATTTATATATTAATTAATAAGGACTTGTATTTTGTTAGATATGGACCACTTTACTGGCATTAAAATAATTACATGCTTCTATATTTATATATAATTTTTATTAATTTTAATTTATGTGTTAACATGGATTCAAGTGTCCCACTCAATATGGCTCCCTCACCCCCTACCCCCGTGTCCCCTATTACCCCCCTCTACCCCCTCTCCCTAGGTCCCTTCCCCCTTTCCTCTGAGATTTGCTGTCCTGTTATCTGTATCTATATGTTTTGCTCTCTTTAAGACTAGCTGGGTTTTTTTGGTTTCCAAGGGAGACACATGCATAGAACAGTTCAATTCAATTAACTTACCTGTGAAAGTTCTTCTCAGATTTTTGAACACAGAGTTTGTGTGTATATGTGTGCTTGTGTATTTGTGTTTCTCCCTTCCAGTGTGTCCACAACCATGTCAGTGCTATGTTGGTAGAAAAAAAAACAAACACAAAAACACATCACAGACTGCCAGTCAGACCCAATCTTAAGCCAGAAATTTTATAATCAGATATCTTTAAAAATATATTATTTGGTAAGGAAAATAATTATTTAGAATTTCTATTTTATTTTAGAATAATTTGAAGGTAGTTCTTTGAAAGAAAATCTTTTAAGATGGTGTAGCATCCTTCATTCATAGAGTGTTGCATATTTGTGAATAGACTTGTTTAAAGTTTGTGACTAGGCTTGTCCTAGTCACCACAGAGTGAATTGTGGTGGTGTTTGTCTGTTTGTTTCCCAGACCGGGCCTAGTTAACTGAGATGATAGAATGAAATGTGGATTCTGCTCATTCAAGAGCTCCTGTAGTTGAGATATTTGGATATTAGAGAACTCATGAGGATTAAAGAAACAAATGTAATATTTTTTCCCACCTATTTAGGGCAACACACTTGTAAATGGAAAACTGAAAAGTTGAAATGGTAAGAATGTTTCACACATTGTATGTATGATATAAAAAATGTAGATATAATTTATATATTAATTAATAAGGACTTGTATTTTGTTAGATATGGACCACTTTACTGGCATTAAAATAATTACATGCTTCTATTTATTGACATGGAAAGGGTTACACTTATTTATATTATTAAGTGATTAATGTAGGTTTAAAAATAGGATGACCCTATTTTATGTGTGCATAGGTGAATGTGAGAGACTTAGTGTGTTTGGGAAGGTGTTTATGCAAAAAATTTTAAAAATGTAAGTATTTTTATGTTTTGTAGTGATTATATTATTTATATAAATAAGGTAAATGAAGTGATAACCTTTTGATGATGAAAAATTAAGGCATATTATGAAAAGAACTGACAAAGTATAAGTGGGATGAAAATCAAAGTATGCAATTTAATGACAGTTACCATATCCACAGAAGAGTATCATAGATCAGAGCAGGAGATAATGGACATTCTAAACAAGAATATTAAGTATAGGTGAAAATTACGTTTTTAAAAATACAGAGGTCATTTAATATAAAAATTATTAATTAAAGGATAGTAAAAACATGTTTTGATTTTCTTGACCACTATATTTTATAATTACTTTTAGCCCATTAATGATGAATATCTTCTGGGAATTAAGACTCAGAAAATTTTACAGAGCTCACAATTTAATCCAAAATGCAGAAATTGCTTATTAGCTGGGAAAATTGCATTACTTGGGTGCTTATCATCCATTAGAGCAGCCATGTCTGAGGTGTAAAAGATTTCAGCTACAGGTCACCACAAGTGCATCTTAATATTTGCAAAGTAAACAATCATTAAAATTCCATTTTTCTCTTAGAATTTCACATTATGTTCAACATTCAATGCATAATAAAATCTTGACACTTATTGGATATGAAAATCTTTTCCTGTCGAGAGTTAAAGATAATATAAACGAAGCTTCCATTAGAAAATGTGTAAGTGGTATAATTCCTTATATTTGAGTGTTTCATCACAAATTGCTGTGCCAGGTTGCATGTCCAACTGCTTGGCAACCCCTAAAATATATAAAAATAATTTTTTATAGGAATATGCTGGGAAAAACCTATAACTTTCATGAATTCTTACTCATTTTCTTCTATTTATTTTGGGAAAAAGGCAGAGGTGCAGGTCCAAGTTCAGTGGCTCTGAACATCTGAGATGGTGTAAAACTGTGTGATTAGAAGAAAATCTATGCCTCCTTTGACCACCAGTTTCACCACTGCTAACCTGTAATTAAAATAAGTTTCCTTTTATTGCGTCTTAGAATTTGAGCAACAAGTTGATTGAAAGAATGATTGATAAATGTAATAACCCATAAGGAAAAGTGCTAATAAAGTGAGCAGCCAATTTACAACGTAAAGATAGAAAGCTTTTTGCTTTCAATAGCATTTATGAAAAAATAAAATTACAAACAGAGAGTGACTTGATGAAAAAACCCTTAACATTATATAAAAGAAAGAGAAAAACCCAAGAGTGACTTGTGTAAAGAAATACAGATGACCAGAGGAGAGGCAGACCTGTTAGCGTGCAAATGTCTGGTTTCAAGTAACAGACAAAGCCCTGTAATTTTGCACAACTACTACAGAAGAACTAGAACAAAGAAAAAGTCATCGGCCCTGTTCCATCATCCTCGGGTCACATGCTGGTGCATGGCCTTCTTCTGCACATGTATTTGTACAGACTGGGGTCCTGATTGGCATACAGAGTGTTAACGTTAACATAGGAAACTCATAAGCCCTAGATGAAAGAAAGGTGATGGAAGAAGATGTCTGATGACAGATACTTCAACTATAGGTGCTACGATGCTTCTAAAATCGATAAACAGACACAAAAACTCTATGGAATGAAAAAAATTGCTTCTCAGCCTTTTAGCTAAGATAAAGTGTGGAAATTAAAAAAAAAAATTGAATTCCCTATTGTAGCCAAATGGGGGCAAAAGACAAATGTTAAGAAGGAGAATAAGAAAAGGAAAATGAAGAAAGAAGAAAAGACCACAGTACACCCCCAACATAGGACAAAACAGTGAGTAAAGAAGTTAGGAGCATTGGCTTTGGAGTCCCGACTCTCTACCCTGTACTTTCTCACCTGCAAAAGGGGTATGATGATAGTCCTGACTTCCTGGAGTATTTGGGAGGATTAGATTAGCTAATATATTTGAAGTTAGCATGAAGTGAAAGCTGTTTTTACTGCCTTGGTAATTTTGGGGAGAATGGTTACTCTCTTGATTTAAAATATGGTAAAAAAAAAAAGAAAAAAAACAAACCCACGTAGGATGTATTTTACAAACTATATAGAAACAGTCCCTGAAAGTATAGTCCTCTGGGATGTATTTTCAATGTTCCTATTCCCACCTAAAATTTGGATACTCAAGGTATTGTTCAAATTTTGTTTTTATTGTTTCTATTTAGTGCTCTTTGAGAAACAAATGTCAGGCTTAAATCTAGACATAAGACTAGAGTGAACTTAGACCTAAAACCAAGCACACAGACTGCTTGTCTCCTATATGAGAACTGGACTGGCCGGTAAGGTGAGGGCATCCGGAGCAGCTGGGAACAGGCCGGCGTCATCAGCAGCCCCTCTCCTGTCTCCCCAGCTCCCCAGGATCTCCTCTCGGCTGACCCAGGCTTTCCCTATGCGGCTGGGACATGGCCACTCTGTGAATGTGGTCAGGGCTGGGCTCACGTGAATGATCCTGGTTCCTGACAGGGGAGCAGAGAGAGAGCTCAGTACCCATCAAATGAAGCCAATGAAAGGTCCGATTTCGGCCTGACCTAGCCAATCACGTGCCCGTCCTGATCACCTGGGGCCTGGAAGACAGATGCTGCTCGGAGTGGCAGCCTGCCCTGCCTCTGTGGCCGGGAAAGGAGAGGTAGGATGACTAGGGGACCCGGTAGGAACTCATCGGCCTGGGGAAAGTAGTTCCCAAAGGAAGGAAGTTTCCATAACTTCTTTCTGCGATGGAGAGAGGAAGGGAACCCGAAACTGACAGGAGCTAATAGGTAGAGAGGGTGCGGGAAGTGGGAGAGTGAGGAGGGAGGGTGGAGCTTCATTCACTTAAGTGAAAGAGCAAAGACTGGTGTCCAGGAAGGAACATCCCACACCTTGGTGTGGCCATTCCCCGTGGAGTCCTGGGGATGACAGCGCCGAAGGGATAGTTCATCACCTTTATACACAGGGGCTGGGATCCCCACACTTGGTCCACAGACTGAACGACATTTAGTCCAGGGTTTGTTTCCAGCCTCTGGTCTCTATGATCCTTCACAATGTTGATTTCAGTTTTGCTGTTGGGATGGCTGTGCTCTAACGGGCAACTTTATAAAAATTAAGGATCATGGTCATTTCTAACTACAAGGAGGAATGGAAAGGAAAAAAAAAACCCCTTAAGGACTGTATCCCTGTCTCTGCATTATATATTTTCCTTTTGTTGTTGCTGTTTGCTTTTTCCTGAAGACTGTAGCATGTGTTAGCATTCTCTGCGTCCTAAACCTCACTTTAAAAGTGTTGAATCAAGGAAGCCTGCCAGCTCCTTTTGTTTTGCCTGCGTTTCTCTCCATGTTGGACTGCTCTGGCAAAGGAGAAGAATATTACCTTACCATGTAAAACATGGTTAATGGCTTTAAAAGAATTCCCCAGCAACTGAATAATGGGCTGCCAAAAACATTCTGGGTGCCAAAGGATCTGGATATGTCTGTTCCATTTATTGTGTGTTTCTTTTTTTCATCATAACTAAGTGCTCACAAAAGGCATTAAAAACTTAACCCTCTACTAGGTTATGTGGTGTTTGAGTTAGAAACCGTTATTTCAATGTAGTCATTCCATACCTAACGTGTCACGATACTTCGTAGAGTACCAGCAGCGTGGATGTTGATGGACGCCTATGGTACGTAAGATGCTGAAATTATTAATTCAGTTGATTTCTAGTGACTAGAAGGAATTTATTTCATTGTCTGTATTGTTTGCTTTTCTCAGAAATAACCTATTTATTAATCAAAGCTCCAGGCTCTAAAAGCCTGATAGCGCAGTGTAGCGAAGTCATTTACTTTTATTTTACTTTAAAAATAAATGATCTATTGAAAAGGGTTTTTCCTTTCAATTTCGTTTCAAAATTAATTTAGAAAGCTACTGAAAAAAAAATCTGAGAAAATATTTTTAAAAATGCAAGGTGCTCTGTTTCTCACTGGAAGTAAGAAATGTGAAAAAAAAATAAATAAAAAAAGTAGCATCTAAAACTCATTCTCCTGTCTGACTGTCTCTCCCCATTTCCAGCTTCAGAAAAATACAAAAAAAACAACAACAACAACAAAAAAACCTCATTCTCCACCTACCCCCCACCCCCCACCTACCCCTGAACCCTTCCCACTTGGTCGGCATTCAGACTGTCTGGTTCTCACTTGGCAGGAGACTGTCAGTCCTCCTGCTTCTTAGTTTAGGCCGGGCAGTTGCCAGCTATCCTGGAATACAATGTGGTTTCTGACTCAGGTTATGTATTCTTCGCCAGCATCTTAATTGCCAGGCTCTTAGGGGCAAGTATAATTGTCTTCAAAGAATTCCCGAGATAGAGATTCTTAGTTGTTGAGCGTGTGACTCACAGGACAGATAACATTCATATGGGGTCTGCTCCCCTGGGCCCAGGGCCATGAGAAATTCTTGGGCTGATTAACTAAAATTCCATATCATTTACTCTTCAGCAAAGCATATTGGAATTCAGTTGGATAATAGTGAGTAGCTGGAGATAGACTTGAATCTGCTTTAAATTTGTGTGTGTGTGTGTGTGTGTGTGTGTATGTGTGTAATGCATATCTGAAATGTAGTCCTTTATTATTTATAAAAAATACAGTGTGTCCGTAAAGTCATGGTACACTTTTGACCGGTCACAGGAAAGCAACAAAAGACAATAGAAATGTGAAATCTGCACCAAATAAAAGGAAAACTCTCCCAGTTTCATACCTATTCAGTGCAGTTCGATGTGGGCTCACGCACAGATTTTTTAGGGCTCCTTAGGTAGCTATCCCGTATAGCCTCTACAGACTCCTCACTGACTGATGGCCTACCGAAACAGGGTTTTACCACCAAACTGCCAGTTTCCTTCAACTGCTTATCCCACCAAGTAATGTTATTCCTATGTGGTGGCACTTTGTTATAAACGCGCCGATATTCACGTTGCACTTTGGTCACGGATTCGAATTTAGCGAGCTACAGAACACACTGAACTTTCCTCTGTACTGTCCACATCTCGACTGGCATGGCCGTGGGCTGCTCTGCTGTATACACGGTGTTACATCATCATCTACACATGCGCATATGCTGCCACATCATCCTACAGAAACTGGGAGGGTTTTCCTTTTATTTGGTGCAGATTTCACATTTCTATAGTCTTTTGTTGCTTTCTTGTGACCGGTCAAAAGTGCACCATGACTTTATGGACACACTGTATTTAAAATGTTCTCTCATAACCAAGGAGTATGAACCCAAACCTCATGAGCAAAAAGCGTATTTGTGCCTTCCTGGGACTGGTTCTGCCCTCAGGAAAGAAACAACTGCTGCATAATCTCCATCTTTCCAGAAAGTCTACCTCACGTTGAGGAGACACCAAGTGGCTACCTGAAGACAAAGCCGGTGAGGTAGAGTTCTCAAGAAAGAAACATAAGCAACCAGCCATGTTTATTATGACTTTAGGAAAAGAAGCAGGGTAGCTTTTTAGCTGTCCCTGCAGACCAACGCTGAGTCCACCACATCCTGTTTGCAGAACTAAATTGTACAGAAAAGCAATAATTATCTGCTGTGATTATCAGGCAACTAGTAGAAAGAGCAACTCATAAATTTGGGGATGGATGGGTGTTTACTTGAAGTGGTTAGTAAAATTAAAATATTTTTGCCACTGACTGAACATCATGAAAATGTAAAACTATGGGTTAAGCAAAAACCCTTAACTTTTGTATAAAAAAGTAACTTTTAAACTCAGCTGCTTTTTTTGTGGAGTCGGATATACTGCTCTTTAAATTATGTCACTTGAAGCAGCATTTTTTGCATTTAGGAGACTTCTGATTGAAATATTTAGCTTAAAACATCAAATATTAATCCTGTGGTTCAACATTAGTGAGATAAAGGCATAGTGTATAATGAGTTAGAAATTCAGAGATTTGTTGAGGAAGACAATTTTACTCTATCCTTCGAGGTTCTTTGAGCTAGTTTAATTAGATTAATATAATACAAATTAACACAAGAAAAAAATCAATTTAATTTTATAAATTTTGGAACCCCAAAGATATGAGGCTCCTAGGCAATCAGGTAGTAGAAATTTAAATATTATCGTGGTCGAAGGAGAAGGAGGCATGGGTCTGAGAGTTCACAGGGAGAGGACAGTTCATGGAGATGTGAAGAGCGCAGAGCAAATGTCTGGTAAATAAATGCAGATGACTTTTTTCTGATGTAAAAAGAAGTTGTCTTTGGAAATAGCTCTTTTCCAGGTTTAGGCACTAGAGTGTCTAAATTCTTTTAGGCAGCTAAAAAGCAGAAGGAAAAAGAAAAACTGTGGTACCCTCTGTTTCTTATAAATAATCAGCCTAAAATAATCTTCCTGATAAAGTGACACATTTGAGAGTGGCAGATTGTGCTCCCCTACAGTGGCATCTAGTTCTTTATTTGTTGCACAAAAGTACAAGTTGAATTTTAGAGAGTACAACGTGCAGTATGCTGTTTAATTATTATTATTTTTTAATTAAATGAGAGGTGGGGAGGCAGAGGCAGACAGACAGGCTCCTGCATGCACCTGGCCAGGATCCACCCTGCAAGGCCCCTACTGGGCGATGCTCTGCCCATCTGAGGCCGCTGCTCCGTTGCTCAGCAACTGAGCTATTTTAGCATCTGAGGCAAGGCCATGGAGCCATACTCAGTGTCTGGGGCCAACTTGCTCAAACCATTCAAGCCATGGCTGCAGAAGGAGAAGAGAGAGAGAGAATGGGGAAGGATGGAGAAGCAGATGATCACTTCTCCTGTGCGCCCTGACTGGGAATCGAATCTGGGACTTCCATATACAAGGCCAATGTTCTACCACTGAACCTGTTATTTTTTGACAGGGGTGTTCTGCTCATATTATTCTGAATCAAACACAGATGTTTAGAGAATGAGTTAGTGGACTGCTTTACCCCAGGAAGGTAGTGTAGAGATTTGTCCCATTCAGTCCCACAGTGGAATGCTAAAAGGCCATTTGGGGCTGGGGGAAACCAGTGATGCATCCTAGGGAAAACTTAAATTTAAAACCAAATATCGGCCTCTGGCCAGTTGGCTCAGTGGTAGAGCGTTGGCCTGGCATGCAGGAGTCCCGGGTTCTATTCCTGGCCAGGGCACACAGGAGAAGCACCCATCTGCTTCTCTACCCCTCCCCCTCTCCTTTCTCTCTGTCTCTCTCTTCCCGTCCCGCAGCCAAGGCTCCTTTGGAGCAAAGTTGGCCCGGGTGCTGAGGATGGCTCCATTGCCTCCACCTCAAGTGCTAGAATGGCTCTGGTTGCAACAGAGCAGCGCCCCAGATGGGCAGAGCATCGCCCCCTGATGGGCAGGCCGGGTGGATCCCGGTCGGGCGCATGCAGGAGTCTGTCTGACTGCCTCCCCATTTCCAACTTCAGAAAAATATTAAAAAGAAAGAAAATAAAAAAATAAAACCAAATATCTAGCAGGATGTTTAAAAACAGAACAAAACTATCTGAATACCTGATGTGCACTAATTATGTTTCTTCCTTCTGTTACAGGCTCGACTTGGGAAAAGACATTTCGGCAGATTGGTTTTGAAAGGTAAGCAGGATTTAGCATGTCTCCACTTTTAGCAACTAATGTCCTATTTTATTCTAAGTAAATTTATTGATTACAAGTCCATGGTTTTGCTACCACTACTTCAGTAAGTGAGTAAGTGTGTGCCCTTGAGGAAGTCATCATTTTGCCCCTTGAAACCCAGTTTCTCTGTAGAGCTTTGCACTAGAAAATTCTTACCTGCTTACAGAGTGGGCATGAAGATTAAATGGAGCAACTTATTTGAAAACACTCCTTAAACTGCAAAACTTTATAAAAAGGTAAGTTGTATAGTTAGAGAATTATAAGAATTTGAATTTCCTCTCCTCTAACTTATTCACCTCAAATGTCCAGTTCAGTTTTATAGTTTTAGTGCAGAGATATTTATATTGATACTGATATCTTTCCAATTATTAAAATGATTAGATATTAGTTCTAAGTGAAAGGTTGAAATCAAATCACTCTTAAACATTTCTGCACTTGCATGTCCCTAAAAGAAAAAAAAAACGGTTCATTATAACATCAGAAAATGTAGAAGAGGGATCCGTGGTCACTAAACCACCTGCCCTTGGAACTGAGTGGCAACATATCAGAAAGATCTCTCCTAGTGGCATTCGCCATCTTGTATTGAACTTGCAATGTTGATACTGCTGTTGAAAGAAAAGTAATTTTAATTTTTTTCTCAAAAAGTAGATTTTGCCTCATTCTCTTCATCATTTTGAAAGAGTGTTTTTTATGTGTATTGATCAAGCTGACAGAGTGCTTACAGCATGCAAAAGAAATAATAAAATATTTTTAAATGCATTATTTCCCCAATAGTGAGAGAGAATAGCTCATCACCAGGCTGGCTGTAATAGCATTTTTTTGGGGTACCATTTTTTAGTTGATTCAAAGATTTATTATTTCTCTACACACAATACTACTCAACAATGATGCTCAGCTTTGGGTTTCACAGTAAGCCTATGGTTATTGGGGGGATTGGCTTGGATGGGCAAGTCCCGAAGGCCACTTAAAACAAACAATGGAAAATTCTGTGCAGCCTCATTTCCTGGGAAATCTTTCTCCAAAGCATCTTTTCCTTGATTCTTCTTTCAAATTCTGAAAAATGTCAAGCATATACAAAAGGAGAGAGAAAAGCAAATTGAATGTCATATATCCATTTCCCAGCTTTTAGAAGATGTGTCTTGTTTGCTTTACCTATTGTTTTGCCTGATATAGTTTAAAGAAAATGTCAGACATTATATCATTTTGTTTCTACAGAGGTCAGGATACATCTCTGAAAAAAAATGGGTGTTTTCTTCTAAAACTGTAAAGCCACTATCTTACTGAAGACAAATAACAATAGATCCTTCGTATCCTTTATTACCCAGTAAATTTTAAATATTCTGATCATTTCATAACTGTCATCTTACAGATGTTAGTTTGAATCAGCCTTCCACTAAAGCCCGCACATTTCATTTTGATTACTCTTTATTCAGATGGTTTTACCCAGTTCATTTTGCTCTTCTTTACGTCATTGACTCCTGTTGAAGCCAGGTCAGCTGTCTTGTCTACAAGACATTCTAATGTCCCACACTCTGGATTTGTCTGTTTGTGGTATTGTTTTACTTGTTATTCTGTTCCCCTGTTCTTGCAAACTCAAATGGCTCCCTTCCAGGCATTCGAAACAAATTCCTGTTGATTTCTTGTCCTTCTGACACAGGCCCTTTGATCTTTTATAGTTTCCTTGTTTCTCGCACAACTAGATATGTACCGAGTCAGGCACCCTCTCTAGGGAGACCATCCTTCTCTGTGGAGAATGGTATTTAGAAACCATAATCTAAATACTAGGGATGCTTTTTAATTCAGAAATAGCATTGTTTCTGTGCCTTTTCAATAGATGGAGCTAAGAAATATATATTTTTTAAATAATTTCTCTAAGATTACATGTTTCATTTTAATGGCTCTGTATTATGTTCAAAATAATATTAACACTAATATTACCTCTTATAAGATTACTGAATGAAGTTTTAAAATTTTACACTTTTTCTTAATTTTATTAAAAATGTACAAGTGAAAGACTGAAAACTAAAGTTGCCTAATTTTGTTTGTGTGGTCATAGCTTAAATTTTCTATATGATTTGGTTCGTGTGTTGTAGCATCTTTTTTAATTTCAACAGATTTTTTTTTCTTTAATTTAATTTTTGAATGTATAATCTAGGTCTCCAAGTACAAATTATACGACAGAGTTTTATTCACAAAACTGTCACATTCATTCTTTTCCTTCGTGCCCTGTTCCTTCTTTCTTCTATAGTTACCATGTTTATTAGCTTTTGGTTTAACCTTGCAATGTTTGCTTTTGCGTATGCACGCTAATACTTATCTGTATCCATGCACTGTCCTTGCAGGAATGGTGTCGTATTAAATACATTCTTCTGCCCTTTGTTTCTTCTTTTACTGAGAGTATATCGTAGAGTTGATTGTACAGTAGTGTGTACAGATGTTCTTCACCTCATTAACCTGCAGAGGGCATTGCTTTATGTGGAGGAGCTAACACAAGGGATGAAATTAATCAAGTCAGGGATCTTATCAGTATCAGGCTTTATTAAGAATTTCAAGACTACAAGTGATTCAGGGACGCTGGTACTGTAGGGAGAAGCCCAGGATTCCTTGTTCACTCTGTATCCATGTTTTCTGGCTCAGAATGATAGATGAAGGTTTCTGATGATGTTTGCAGGTCCCTCCCATAGCGGGGATATTTAATTTTGCAGCATTCCCCAATTTTATACCTAAGAAATTTGAATAGCTCATGTGATATTCTCCAAGGAGTCATGCTTTATAACTCAGTGGATTAAATATTTGTTTACCATACATGCTAAACCAGGGATTTCCTTGTCTGAAGCATTCCATTGATGAGGACCAGATCCTGAGCAAAACATTCACTAATCTATTTGTCCAGGGATTGAGTTAATATGTCTACAGGGAGTTTAACCAAGCCAATTACCTTTCCCCCCATTCCCAGTGTGTTAATGATAAGTAGGAGGAAATGAATCACAGACCATTTGCTTTAATTCCTCCTTCAATACTCTACGGGGGATATTTAGGCTACTTCCAGTCTTTTGCCATTATATAAAAAAAAAGTTGTAATGAATAACCTTAGGCACACTTGTATTTTTGCCAGATATCTTAGGGATAAATGACCAAATATAACCAAACAATAAATTCATAAGATATTTTCTTAAATATTGCCAAGTTTTTATCCCTAGAGTTTCAACAATTTTTCACATCAGCCAGGCATGAGCATAACTATTTTCCCAGAGCCTTGCCAACAGAGAGTGTGCTGTCAACCTTGAGATTTTTTGCCAGTCTGACAGGTGAGAAATGGTATTTCAGTGTCCTTTTAACCTGAATTTATCCTAGGAACTAGGTCATATTTTCATCGAGAACAGGTTGAGAATTTGTGCTGTCTCTTAAGTGAAGCACTTTGGGCAGGAGCTTCCTCTAAGATGGTTAAGGATGCATTGATCAACAGGATGCAGCAATGGAAATATTTTCTTCCTAGCTTACATGACCTTAACCTTTGTTTACTTGAATAATGACTTCATGAAAACAGCTACCATGTGCCAAGTACTGTAGACACTGTGAAGAACAGATAGTAAACATTTCCGGCTTCACAGGCCATACAATTTTTAGTCCAATTTCACTTTTGCCATTGTAACAGAAAGCAACATAAATACTGGGTATGCCTGTATTCCAATAAAACTTTATTAACAAAAACAGGTAACTGGCAGGAGTTGGCTGCTGACCACCACTGACCACCACTATTGACTATGGTCGCCATCTCTCAGATAAAGAATTTCAAAGAAAACTAAGTAGTCTACTCGTATAATCAGTGCCGTCCATTTGTGTAAAGGTTTGCCTGGTTTCAAAGACTTAAGAAATTTTACACCAAATTATGCTGGGTTTTTGAATTATAGGTCTCCTCTTTTGTATTGTTTTATTTTTTTCTATTCCTATATATTTGATGACATGGTCTCAAATCACAAGTTTTATTGGCTGTTCTCATATTATGAATATTTTAAATCGATCCAGACAATATAAATTCCATAGTATAGTGCCTCCCTAAAATTTTTGTTTCCAAATAGATGCACAGCTAAAAATATTGTTAAGGGATCTATGAAGTGTTATGCTTTTGTTTTTGAATTGTCATCTCAGTTCTGTGATCATCCTGATTTTTAGATGTTATGTGAAAATGTCATCCTGTGTTTTTCCATATCGTCCCATGTTTTCTTATTTAAGGGCAGAGAGTACTGCCTGAATCACACCAGCTACCTTAAAACATAGAAGAGATACTGATCTTTTGGGGGTTAGTGCACATTTGTAGTAGCAAAGTCCGTATTAAGCAGTGCTTTCAAATATGGCTTTGCTTTTTTTCTTCTCAAGTTTAACCTCTTCTTTCTCTTAAAGGAAATGTCAATTATATCTTAAATGAAACTATCTGATTCTTTAGAGCAGTTGTTAAGAGATATTGATCCTTTCATTGCTGTATCCTTTGAAGTTTGCCCCATCAATCTCTTTGCTAGCAGATTACCTTAAAGTGGTTACATCTAAAGGAAAAAATGTAACTGCGTCCGTCAGCTAAAGCTTCAAAGCTTTCTCCAAGGATAAGAAAGTGGAGATGTCCTCCATTGTACATTTTATAACTGAACGGAAGACCTAAGAGTCTGCCCTGCCCACCCTCCCTCCTTGCAGTAAGATGGTGTTCACCCATTCACTCTCTAAAAACCTTGTGATTATATGCATTGTTTCCGAATAAATACACATTGTTACAGTTGAATTCTGTGGGTGAATTCCTGATCATTTGTTATGTTCACCATGAGAACCATCATCCTAGCCTCTGTGAGTTCACCAAGAGTTTATTTTAGGACTTCCTTATAGGAGTGTGTTGTAACAGAGGAAAGATATAAAGTCATATATTTTTGTTGGCACTTCTAACAACCCTCTCCCATCTCTAGTTGTTACAATATTGCTATCTACATAACAAAAGAAGATTCGGTTGTGTTGTTATTCTATTTTTGTTTTTATTTTAGAGAAAAAAAAAATGTCTGTGTCTAACATATTTTGATTTCAGTTAAAAAGCTTAACTTTCTGTGCAGATTTTCTGAATTTATGAGTATAAATATTTACAAATCATATTCATTCATTCGGGTTAAGGCAATGCAGGTGGGTATCAATACACTGTAGGTTCTAAACATTTTATCAGCTAGGGAATAGTCCAATTTTCAGTGTTTCTTTCTCACATGCAAAAACTGATGAGGAGGCCGGACACCTCCCCAGGAGCAGCCCTGTGCCGTGAGTCCCAGTCTGGCTTCAGTCTGGAACGCTTCCTCTCAACTCGATGTTCCTGTGTTTATGTAAGCCTGGAAGGAGAGATTGCAGAATTGCACACTGAACCTTATATGTTTCCACCTTGAAGTGGCATTTGTCACTGAAGCTTACAGTTTGTCCCAAAGCAAGTCACCTTGCTAATGCATAGGTAGGAGATATGTTCTTTTGCCATGCATGCAGGAAGAGGACAAGAAGAAATATCAGAAAGCTGTAGTAGTGTCTACGACAGTAAGTTTTGAGTAAGGTCTGAACATGGTTTTCTCTTTCCAAAGCTACACTTTACATCTGAGACAAAATATTTCAGCAAGGAAATAAGCTCATGCCTAGTAACCTTCAAGTTTTTATTGCTGGGAAATCTTACTGCTGCCTCTTTCAAAATACCAATCTTTTACTGACCTCTCATTTTTAGTTAAGAAGCAATGAAGTTATTTTTTAATAAATCTATATAATCAGCATAGTGCCTCAGATAACATCATTACAAACAATATTGTACATGATTCTATTTGATGTTGTACTTGGATTATGTAATGAAATAGCTTGCCCCTTCAAAGAATATGTTAAAATGTAAACCACCCTGAAAACAGCCTGCTCTGATGAAACACATACTTCTAGAATTTTTTTCCCCTGTGTAGACATAATTCAAAAGGCATGGCTTTGTCTTTCGGGTGCTGACACACCCTCTGCAGCCTGTGTGTTGCCAGGCTTATCTCTCTGCATAGATTTTGGGGAAACTCCCACCCACCCTTCACATTTTTTTTTTTTTTTTTGTATTTTTCTGAAGTTGGAAACAGGGAGTTCTGTTAGGTTATGAAAGTAAAGGGCCCACAGAAGGGGAACACGGAAGTGTTCATTTAATGCAATAGGAATGATATTTTTAATAAACATATTATTAGAAGTCTTTATGTGCAACACTAATTTGACTTAATCATTAGAGTCATTCATAGCCTTATGTATAACATGTCAATGAGGTGGACTAATACCATTTTTTTTTTGTATTTTTCCGAAGCTGGAATCGGGGAGGCAGTCAGACAGACTCCCGCATGCGCCCGACCGGGATCCACCCGGCACGCCCACCAGAGGTTGATGCTCTGCCCATCTTGGGGCGTCGCCTTGCTGCAATCAGAGCCATTCTAGTGCCTGAGGCAGAGGCCACAGAGCCATCCTCAGCGTCCAGGCAAACTTTGCTCCAGTGGAGCCTTGGCTGCGGGAGGGGAAGAGAGAGACAGAGAGGAAGGAGAGGGGGAGGGGTGGAGAAGCAGATGGGCGCTTCTCCTGTGTGCCCTGGCCGGGAATCAAACCCGGGACTCCTGCACGCCAGGCCAATGCTCTACCACTGAGCCAACCGGCCAGGGCCCTACCCTTCACATTTTACACATTATTGTTTTTCTGAAGACTTTCTTTATGACTTCCTTCAGGACTGTACCTCACCACACTTTTTACATTTTTCTATTATGGTACCACACTTTTGTGTTGGAACTTGTCCTGTGTTTCTCCTCCTTTGAGACATGAAGGATCAGGCCCTCCTGTCACCCTGGTGCCCTGGGCACTGCCAGGCGTGTGCTGGCTAGCCAGACTTTGGTGGGTACTTGACTGAGTCCTTGATGGAGAAGCGTACGTGGGTTTGGTTGGAGAGTTGTATGGTCAGTAGTCACTGCCAAACAAGTGAAAGTTCACACTGAATTCGGACAGATGGTAAAGAAATAGTTGAGCCAAAAGCTGTTGGGCCATCCTTTATTCTAGCCTCGCACCCGGCCGGCGAGTAAACACACACAGAGGGAAAACACTTCCCTTTCCATTCAGGGCTCCCAAAGCCACTGACACATCCTGGTTTTCCTAGAATCAAAGGCCCCCACCAGCTTATTCACCTCTGGTTCACCATCTCCTTCTTTCTGCACAAACTCTGTGCAAACCGGCTTCTCCTTTAGTACCCTGCCATCTTGGCTGCTTCTCTGAAAAAATGTAGCCTCCTTCCTTCCCTTTCTCCTTCTTCTCTTAAAACTTTTTGATGTGAAAACCCCTCCTCCAGCACACATTAGCATAACAAAGCCCCTTCCCAAGCAGGAAGGTAATTAGCAGTATCACCTGGGCAACGCAATTCGCAATTCACATAGGCAGTAGCCCTTTTTAACAATAAAAGTGAGCAAAATCAAATAACACAAATTTTACAAACTTATTTGACCAACAAGAGTGCTTGTGAAAGACTGGGCTTCTGAGAGAGGTGAGGGACCAGGGCCTGGCGTCTTTTATCACCACATTGCAGCCACTGGTGGGAGGAGGGGGCAGCCTGCAGGTGGCGCTGGCTCCTCCTGTCAGTACAGGGAGGTAGACAGGGCTCTATTCTGTGTGTCATTGTGAACAATTGCTTAATTCAATGACCTGCATATCAACGACAGAGCATTTTTGAGTCTCTCTTCTCAAACTACTGAGTCTGATGTTCTGAGCAGGATACTGACTGCTTCCCAGGCTAGAATCCCTGCATCAGGATCGAGGACCTGACGAGGTCAGAGGCTGCCTCTGTCTTGTTTACTGAGGCATCTTGTACTGAAATCACTGAAGTGACTACAGGAGTGAGGAGCTGATTCTGTGGCCACATTCTTAGCAAATGTTTCTGTACCACATTTCATTGGCTGTCCTCCATTCTCACCTACAGTTTCCTTCAAGACACTGCCGTTGTTTATGCCAGAACCCTACCTCCTCCCAAAACCTTTCTTGTACTCCACCAACCACCACTCTTCAGGGTCCCTCTTCTGTCTTCCTGTCACCTCCTGTCTTCTTTTAGAGTAAAGCCACCAGATGACTTGTTAGTGTCCTACATAATTGGGACACATATATCCTACATATGGGACATCATTTCATATGGAAAATAATACAGAAATTAATAAATAATGATATGTATAAGAATAAACTCTGTGTTTTGTGTATTCACAGCTGCAAACCCATATTTGCCCGCCCTGTTTATTAGACCTGTGCTTCTGAGGACTGGTCATATGTCTTGCCACTTTACAACCTCTAGTGGCAGCCCAGGGATTGACAAATAAGCTCTTAATAAATTTTTGATAAATAAGTGACCTTTTAAATAAATATTAGTATGTCATTTCTTTGTTGGCCCAGCATCTACTTTCATGGAATATACTTTTCTTGATTAATTTTCTTTTCTATTGATTGGTACTTTCCTTTGAAGAAGGAATGGATTCTTTGCGAAATTTATGGCCAATTATTAAAATATTTTATATCCTCCAGATTTATGTATAACTCACTAGCTGTGCAATGGAAATGCATGCTGTTTCTTTAGGTAATGTTACATAAAATGTTGAGAAATAATGAAAAACTATACTCCAACCATGGTTCTTGATAGGCTTTTCTATATGAAAACTTATAATCTAAGAAATGAGATGGTTAAATCAATTGTGATAGAAATAAAGATATTAATGTCTCTAGTTACTACTATGTTTTTCTGAAGTTTTTAAGTTAAAGTTATAAGTCTGTAGCATAAAATGGATAATTGGAATACCTATTCCTTTCGATGAAGACACATATTTCTACATATTGCTTCTCTGAGATGTATACAGAAAGGAGAAAATATTACATTCAAATCACACCGTTACTATCACCTTGTGGTTTAGGCAGTTAAATAAAGGAAATCTTCGTTGGAATTTACTAATGTGTTGTCAAATCTGTAGCCCGTAAGTCCACAGTGTTTTTGAATATAGAGGTGCACAATTCAGGGTTTTATTTGACAATTTCCCTGTGGCTGTGTTGGTTTCCTGAAAGCTGAGCTTCTAATGCTTTCTTTCTTTCAGACTGCATCTGAATATTCCTGGAAATGTTAGCAAGCTTTTTCGAAATCATGATATAAAATTTTTGTCACAGTGATTTATATTCAGGAAATGACTAGAGGAAAAACATGTTTCTGTACTTGGGTGTTTAAAATTAAGCCCCGTTTATTTGTTTACTCATTCATTTGAATATTGTCAATCCACGCTGTGCCCACTCCTGGGCTAGATTTGGGTGTTCTAACAAACATGACAAGGGAAAGATACTTAGATCATGAGAAACCTATCATCGGCTGGCCCCTCTGCTAAATATGTTATCTGATTAATTTAATTCTGAGAACATTCTAGAGCAGCGGTTCTCAACCTGTGGGTCACGACCCCGGCGGGGTCGCCTAAAGCCATCGGAAAATACATAATGCATATCAGGTATTTACATTCCGAATCATAACTGTAGCAAAATTACAGTTATGAAGTAGCCACCAAAATTATTTTTTGGTTTGGGGTCACTGCAACATGAGGAACTGTATTGCGGGGTCACAGCATTAGAAAGGTTGAGAACCACTGTTCTAGAGTCTGGATCTGCTGACTTATGCTGAGCTAACTAACAACTTCAAACCTCATTGACTTGTAAGACCAAAGGTGTATATCTTGCTCATATTAAATGGCAGTTTGGGATAAGGGAATGGGAGGACATGGTCTTGATCTTATAAAAGATACTAATATCTAAACATAAAATATAACATAGTGGGTTACCTGCTACCATTTCGTGCAATTATTTTTGCACAAGGTACCATTATGATGATGTATGCAGTGCAGAACTGGAGAGAAAAGGATGGGGCCGTGTGCATCTAGGTGTGACGGTGGAGGGACTGCTGAATGAGACTTGGCTGTCTGGTTATGGTGAAAAAGGGGTTTGTGAAAGCTTGACATCAGGGGCTGCCTCGGCAGGATTCTGAAAAATGATTACATTGGAGTTGATCCATCAAATGAAGGCACAAATGAGAATGAAAGTGATACTAAGAACAGGATGAAAATGCATCAGAAATAAACTTACAAACAATGCCAAGAAGTTTGGGTCTCATCTGATAGTGTTGGTAGCTGTTGAAGGGTATCAAGCCTGGGGAAGACATTGTTAGAAGATATCCCTTCAGAAATGTCAGATGGGCAGCAGTAGAGACCAGAAGATGGGTTAGGTTAGCAAGGAGACCAGCTAGAAAGCATTGCAGGCTATCGAGAGAGTGATTACAAATGTCTGAACTGAGAGTGACAATTGACTGTGATAGAGAGGATGTACACCAAATGTGTCCCTTCAGGAAGGGACATTTGAGGTTATGACTTGGTGAATGATTGGATGTTGCTGTGTAGCAGAAGAAAGGTTCTGGAATGGGCCATACCCAACGGGTCGATTCTACCCTATAGCTGCTGCTGTCTTCCAGTCCCGTGCCTGCAGCTCTTGCTTGTTTGCCCAACGGCTTTCTCTGGTCCCCTAGATTTGCTCCTTCCACATATAGAGCAGCCTGGAAGGGTCTGAGATGAAATCCTCAGCAGCATCAGTGAGCAAAAGTGAGTGGACAGATGCTCCAGCCACCCTGTTCAAGCATATTCCATCGGGTTCTACAAATGCTTCCTCAGAACTCCTTACAGCAGTGACACAAGACGCTCTGTGAAATTCTCTCTTTACAATACTGTCACATTCTCCTGCTTGTCCTTTACAGGAGGGCTTCCCAAATAAACTGTCTGCCCCCAAGGATCTGAACTAAGATACCAGTTCTAAACTTTATCCTAACTGATACTAAACTAAAACTCTTGGATTATAATTTTACCTTTGGCCTGGGTTTACTCTATGAAAGTACAAAATTACACTATTATTTATAGTAGTATAATTGTTTTTGATCAACAATTATGAACCTTTAGAAATTCTTGGTTTATAATTCTATTTTTGAGGGGCAAGTGTCATATCACAGATCCCTAGGGGAAAAAAATGCACATACACACATAAACAAAAAAATTTTACATACAATTTCAGAAACTCAAAGAGCCTTTGAAACACAAACCTGTCAGAAGACCAGTTTTAGATAAGGACATCATTGTGTTTCTTTCTCAAATTATAAAATCTACAAATGTTCCTTACCCTATATCCGTGAGGGCGAACCTTTTTCAAAAAACCGCCCACTTTTGCAGTGCTGGTCAATCTGGTCCCTCCTGCCCACTAGTGGGAGGTCCAGCTTTCATGGTGGGCCAATCACGCACCATTTGGTTGCTCTGCTACCGCCCACCATGAAAGCTGGAACGCCCACTAGTGGGTGGGAGGGACCAGGTTGACCAGTACTGCAAAAGTGGGTGGTTTTTATAAAAAGTTTCACCGTGGATGACCTGGAAGCAGGTGGGCAGTAGGAGTTAAACATAGGTCACAAAATTAGGCCATTGGAGAGCTCCAGAGGGCAGACAGAACCTCTTCTTTCTTTTACATGTGCTTACCCTGAAACACAGAAAAACTAAGCAGAATTACTGGAAATAGGATTTTTTAGAAAATCTGGATTGGTCAAAATCCGGATCTGAATTTGTATTTAATAAATTTAATGATGGAATTTTATTACTAATAAATTTGTTTTGATACCATTTAATAAGAATAATTATATTAATAATAACAATAATAATATTCAACCAAGCACTACAGACAATATTGTATCTGTGTCAGTGCTATTTAACTTGCAACACACTGAAGTGGCTGTTAGCACCATCCAGCTTATGAATATGGAAACCAAGGCTCAGAGCACCTCCACCCAGTAGTCATGGGGGTCCTGTCTATCCTTAACCAGGGAGGATACATTCTGAGACCCACAGTGGATGTTTAAAACTATGAATAGTACTGAATCCTATATACACCGGTTTTTTTTCCTATACATACATACATCATACAGACTTTTCACTTAAAGAAAGCAATTTATGGCTTTTCTTTGACATATCCAAATTGTCAGTATCACCACTTTTGTGCTTTGGGACCATTATTAAGCAAAATAAGGATCACTTGAACACTAGCACTGAGATACTGCAGCAGCAGACCTGGTAGCTGAGATGGCTACTCAGTGACTGACAGGCGGGAAGTTTACATGGCATGGAGATGCTGGCTGGACGGGGAAGAGGCCCGCCCTGGGTGGGATGGAACGGCACAGCACACTGCTCATGCTGTGCAGTTAAAAACTTATGCATTGTTTCTTTTTGGAATTTCCAGTTTAATGTTTTCAAACCATGCTTGACCTAGGGTGACTGAAACCTAGGAAAGTGAAAGGGGTCACTACGGTAGTAAACAGTGGATTTAAACTCTGAACACTACATTTAACCTGCTTTCTTGTCTTGTATCATAGAGACAGTTGTCATATATCCTTTACTCTAAATTCCGCTTCTGCATGCTTACACATGCATTTGTGTATTAACAAAAGATGAGTCACATTCCCTGCTTCATTCCCTTCTACACATACACAGTCCAGAGCCTTTGCTTGTCACACCATAGAAAGGACAAACAGAGAGCCTTGAAATTCGAAGAAATAGTTCTTGTGGTTGCAAGCATTTGCAGCAATTCTATTGCTATCCTCCTCCTATAAAATGAACACCTAGACTTCTTTTGCCTTGATATAATGAAGCAAGCTTGGAAAAATGCCAGAGAAGCCCATGGATTGATTCTTCCTTTATTGCACCATCATTCTTTGTAAGGTGACCAATCATCCTCCTTTAGGGAGGACAATCATTCTTTTGTAAGTTTCGTCCTCCCTTGAAAAGTGTCCTCCTACATGTCCTCCTTCATGATACTGGGAGACTAATCTGTAAATGTCTGTATTCGATCGATGCAGAGTCGACCCATTGCGTGTGATGTGACGTATTTGTATTTGACATGACGATTCATCAAGGATCAGTATAGTGTGACGAGACACGATTATGAGACACATGCGCTCTGTACGGGAGACCTAGAGAGAGCACGAGATATACCAAGGGCATAAATGGCTTTGTGCACTTCTTACTGAAACATGATACGGTACATACGACATTGTAGACTCACGGTTATTTCTTTCTCAGTGAATATTCAATCATAGACAGGGAAGCACAATTCACATTTTATTAATTCATTATCTTTTTAATAATTTCCAAATACATATAATTTTATTTACAAATATTTTTCTGAAATTTGAGTTTTAAAGTGGAAATCTTACTTCAAACCATATCTATTAAAAACGTATTTTGATTAAATAGTTGCATAAAACAGACATTTTTAAATTAGAAAATGATAAATACACCCGAATATCATTCCAAATTAGTGGTTTTGTTTGATATTTAATTTTACTAAGTAAGTAGTTTTTTCTTACAATTATTAAAAATTAATAGGCATGTAAGCATAATACAATATAAAATATTACAAATGTTTTTTATTATGCATTTGTCATATTATAGTGTATTATTGCAATTAATAACATGTTTCTTTTACTTATGATATTGTTTCCTTCAATTTATTTTTGTCCTCCTTTTCATTGTAAAAAAGTTGGTCACCTTCTTCTTTGGCATTTGTTAAGCTTATAATAAAGTCAAAATTCACTTCTCTCAAACAAAGCTAGTGTGCATATATCAAATATTCTCTGCACTAATGGACTTTGTTTTTTAAAGAAATCTATTTTTTCTCTCCCTTTCTTATTTCCTTTACAAAATTAGAATAAAGCACAATGATAATAGTATTTTGCATAAGCGTGTATCCAAACAACTCAGATCATTGCTTGGCTGACTAGAGCACTCAGTTGAAAGGATTTTGGTCCTAGTCAGGTAGCTCAGTTGGTTAGAACATCATCTGAGACCCCAGAGTTTCAGGTTCCATCCTGGTCAGGGCACGTACAAGAATCAACCAATGAATGCATAAACAAATGAAACAACAAATCGATGTTTCTCTCTCTTTCTCTGTCTCTCTCTCTTCTCTCTCTTTCTAAAATCAATAAAACATTTTTTAAGGTAAAAATGAATGCTGGGGTTACGTAGGACAGATGTCTGCCCTGAGTGTGGAGGTAGAAGTGGAAGCACATCTGTCTCCATTTTCCGTTCCCAGCGATACCCTGAACTTCGCCGGGGTGATCATCCTCATATGCCCAACCTCGTGTAGGGGTAGGTCAACATGTGGGGTCAAAATGCGTACACCAGAGATTTGCAAGGATATGGTGGCTAGCAGTCTCATTAGGCACCATTAAGAAAATGGCTATGTTATGACTAAGAGCGGCTGACTAGTTTTATCTTTAGTCCAGATAAAGTTCTGGCTGACAAAGCACACCTGCAAAATGATGAGGGTTGAGAGTTAGATTTTATTTAGGCCCATTGTCATGAGATTGGCACATTTCATCATGAATGAACATGTCATTTATTCTTGCCACAAGCATTTGCTAAGTGTCGTCTTATCTGTTTAGGCTGCTGTAACAAAACGCCACAGACTGCAATTGCTCAAACAACACACACTGTGTGTGTGTGTGTGTGTGTGTGTGTGTGTGTGTGTGTGTGTGTGTCAGAGACAGAGAGAGTCAGAGAGAGGGACAAATAGGGACAGACAGGCAGGAAGGGAGAGAGGTGAGAAACATCAACTCTTTGTTGAGGCTTCTTAGTTGTTCACTGATTGATTTCTCATATATGCCTTGACCGGGGCTACAGCAGACCAAGTGACCCCTTGCACGAGCCAGTGACCTTGGGCTCAAGCTGGTGAGCTCTTTGCTCAAACCAGATGAGCCTGCGCTCAAGCTGGCAACCTCGAGGTCTCGAACCTGGGTCCTCCACATCCCAGTCCGACGCTCTATCCACTGCGCCTCCACCTGGTCAGGCTCTAACAACACACACTTATTTCTCACAGTCCTTGAGGCAGGGAAGCCCAGAGTCAAAGCACTGGTAGATTCAGAGTCTAGTGGAGAACTGCTTCTCAATTCACGTATAGCCATCTTCCACTGTGTTCTCACATGGCAAAGAGAAAGCAGGAGAGCTCTCTGGGGTCTCTCTTCTTTTATTTTTATTGCTTGATTGATTGATTTTAGAGAGAAGAGAAAGAAAGAGAGATTGATTTGTTGTTGCACTTACATATGCATTCATGGGCTGATTCCTGTATGTGCCCTGACAGGGGATCAAACCTACAATCTTGGTGTATTGGGATGATGTTCTAACTAAGCTACCCAGCCAGGGCCCTGGGGTCTCTTTAATAAGGGCACTAATCCCATCATGAGGGCTCCACCCTCATGACCTAATCATTTCCCAAAGGCTTCACCCCCTTAATACCATTACATTTCGATTAGGGTAGGATTTCAACATTATTTTGAGATAATAGGACACAAGTATCAGTCCATTACAAGTGCTGATAATTTCCACACAATCAGAAGAAAAGTTCAAGGTTTTTATATTTGGGACTTTTATATCTATATAATATCATATAATCACACTCATTAAACTTTTCTCATGGGATGGATAAAATCTGATGTTTTCTTTGCTCTCTCAGAATTTCATGTGTGTACTAAAACAGATGAAAAGCTACAGATTAATATATGTATGTGTGTGTGACAGAAGTAGGTGATTTACATTTCTTAAGCTGTTGAGAGCTTTACTTGGGACTTTAGCTTCTGACTTGAAAAGTAACCTTTTCTATTCAAACATAGTTGACATCATTTAATAAGTATTTGGTGAATATAAATCTATTTTTCTCCTGGAAAAAAAAAAAGAAGATAAAATCTTTCATTAAGCTTCTTTTTCTTTCAAAATGTGGCTGGAAGAAGAGGTGTCCTGATTTGTTCTCTCCACCCTTTTACTAATTTGTTTCCTTATGACTAAGATAAACAATGTTTGAGTTAGCAAATGATAAAGATCAGGTCCTACAGAGGACCAGTGCATTCTTGAACTAAAACCCTGAATCTCCGGGTGATTTGCTTGGCACCTTGCTCTATACAAAATTAGAGGTAACAGCAGGAATGTTTTAGATTTCATTAGTGACAAGACCAAATGAACTGTATAATATATCACTTAATGATTTCAAGTCTTGGTGTAGACAGTATGATGAATAATAGGAAATTTATGCTGTTTGATATGGGGGTAAAATTTGGATGTTGAGTCTATAAAATGGTATGTTTTGAAGAATTGTACTAATAGTCAGATACTCACAAGTGTAGAGTTCAGATTTCTTATTGGTTTTGTATTTCATGAGTCTGAAATTAGCTCTTTCAAGCTCTAACTACTATAGACTGTCTTTTTCATAGCCGAGCTTAGCTAAGGACGAAGACATTATTGCTTAAATAAGGTGACATATAAAATAGGAATATTTTCTAGGCACTGTTTCAGTTTTCCCACTGGAATATTTGAAAATACAATGTGTCCGTAAAGTCATGGTGCACTTTTGAGCGGTCACAGGAAAGCAACAAAAGATGATAGAAATGTGAAATCTGCACCAAATAAAAGGAAAACCCTCCCAGTTTCATACCTAGTCAGTGCAGTTCAATGTGGGCTCATGCACAGATTTTTTAGGGCTCCTTAGGTAGCTATCCTGTATAGCCTCTACAGACTCATCACTGACTGATGGCCTACCAGAACGGGGTTTCTCCACCAAACTGCCGGTTTCCTTCAACTGCTTATCCCACCGAGTAATGATATTCCTATGTGGAGGCACTTCGTTATAAACGCGCCAATATTCACGTTGCACTTTGGTCACGGATTCGAATTTAGCGATCCACAGAACACACTGAACTTTCCTCTGTACCGTCCACATCTCAACTGGCATGGCTGTGGGCTGCTCCACTGTATACACGGTGTTATGTCATCATCTGCACATGCACACATGCTGCCACATCATCCTACAGAAACTGGAAAGGTTTTCCTTTTATTTGGTGCAGATTTCACATTTCTATTGTCTTTTGTTGCTTTCCTGTGACCGGTCCAAAGTGCACCATGACTTTACGGACACACTGTACATCGTCCTCGATGAACAAACTGGAAACAGTGCCTTCTCGCTCTTTTGTTTCTGATGTATCGGTACACAAAACTGTCTAATTTTATTCGAAATAGCAATTAATAATGTTGCACCTTTCTATAGCCTAGTAGTTTGATTCGCATAGGTAATTTATAAATGAGATTCAAAAAGGTTAAGTAACTGCTTTACAGATGACCAGGTGGCAGTGAGGACTTTCTGACTGGAAAGTCTACACTCCTTATTAATCTGTGTAGACATCGTGAAGGCCTCTTTATAGATCAAGGGCAATCCTACCACACTTGACATCTAGACTGGTGATTCTGCATAAACATCACTGGTTGTGTTCTCTGTCCCCCCTCTTTCTTGGCCTCAGTTTATCACATCCCTCATTGCTAAGGGGACCCAGGGTAGCTTTGATCAGGCAGGCCTCCCACCTCCACGTGCCATGTAAACCTTTCTCCGGGTCCTCTTGCTCACGCCTGTATGGTGCTGATTTACACGTGAGAAAAACTCTTCCCTTCCTTTGAAATTCTCTGCTGTCCACTTCTCCCGTTGCACACAGCCTACAATCATTGCCAATTTAGGGTTAGGCCCTCCCTCCTTGGGCATCTGAAATGGCTTCTGCCTTATTTTACTGCCCTATTCCAATTTCTCCAGAGTTCCTTTCTCCTAGACAGTAAACTAAATTACTCCTATTAGAACAGAGTCATAATGAAATCATTCACTTGTCTACTGAATTAATTTCTTAGTCTCCAACTTAATATTCAAAACTTTTCTAAATTCGGTCCTTATCCATGTTTCCAGTCAAGTTGTCTCGCTCACTAGCTCCTTCTGCACACGTGTGAGTTTGCTGATAACTGAAGTCTGAATTCAGTCTGCACTTTCTAGCCTTCTTCTTTATTTGGAACACCTATGATGTCAGGCATTACTGTCAAAATCTTGCCATTCATTTATAGTATCTCCTGTGTATCAAGTCACCCCATTCTGACACCTCTTTATCCTGAATAAATATATGATTTCACTTCAGTAAAACTTCTACCTTTTAGATAGTATTCATGCCAAAACAGAGTACCATGTTCATGACTGACGACTTAGCACGATGCCTTATGCAAAGCAGACACAAAATAACACTTGTTGTATTGAATTTCATACCAAGTTTATAATTAGAACTGTATCCAAAAAATGCTTCTTCTTCATAGGACTTGCAGAGTTTGCATCCGCCTACCTGAATGTCATTCTATAGCAGGGAAAGCTCTAATGACAGAATACTTTATGAAGAACAAGCTTAATCTCTCCCCATGGAAGAGAGGGATGGTAGTTAAAAAATACTTAAATCATTTTATTACATAAAAGAGCTGTTATTCTCATTTTAGAAAGAACATATAAAATAAATACAATTTGATGGTAACACAGATTGTATTTTTCTTTGACAGTAAAGCACCATTTCAGAAGTCATCCGTGCACACTGAAACGTGTTTAAAGTCATTAGAAATGGGAAACATGAATATTATTCTAGTAGCACACCCATTAGCAATCATGGCTGTGATGTTTAGTATTTTTAGTTTTTCACATGAGGCTTTAGAGCTTGGGACTAATACTGCATCATCCATAAGAGGAGAGCAGCTCATCTTATCCTGAGAGGTTGAGAGATATTTTTTTCCATGGAACGTACCAGAGAACCATGTAATTCCGGACCTGTCTCCCCATGACTCTTGTGGCACAGTAGATGATGAGCAGAAACAAACAACGCTAACGTCTCTTCACACATGAGGGTAGGTGTTAGCACAGCAGAGCAGGTAACTAGCGTCATATATTTCTGCCCTCATCTCCTGAGCAGTAAGATACCTGACGAGTGTTTTGTGCAGAGCAAATATAGTAAACGCTGATGAGTTAATGAGTTGACGGCGCTGGGTAGTACAAACAGTAAATGAGAGAAGTCAGGGGAATCTCAGAGAGAGCATCAGATGACTTATACCGGATGCTGTTCATTGACCCGCTTGCCATAAACAGAGAGGAAATTGTTTTCACTTGGTCATTATGAGAAATGTTTGGGTTTGAAGTCTTATTGGCTCTCTGCTCTAACAGGTGAAATATATTTACTCAGAAATCCACACAAATAATCTAATTCTATGCTGGAGTGGATATCATTTTTTGAATTTGCTAGTATTTTGTATCAGAACGATAACAGATACTGACGATCTTCTGGGGAGGATAAGGACAGCTTCATCCTCAGAAATCGGAAACCAAATGCTCATGATTTGTCCCTAGCTGTTAGGTAGTGACCAGCACTTTTCAGAAAACAGGCATTTAACTTCTTGAAGGAAAACGGTAGGTGTTGATATAAATGTTTTTCTGTTGACTCATTCATTACTAGGATAGATCAGCGAATGGTCCTTGTTAATATCCATCACCACTTCCCCTTCTCCCCAGGAATGCTGTTGTGTGTTACTCATCCACACACTGCCCCGAATTACTTTTAGGGAAGGGGCCCCCCAGTAAAGAAACAGAAGCCCAGAACCCCACACCATCTGTTACTGAAAGGCATGAGGTAGAGAGAAACCGTCTAGGTCAGAGGGAGTGCGCTCATGCCAGTGGTGATGCTGTTTCTTTCTCACTCTGTAACCATCTGGGTTGTTAGGTGCCCCACAATCACCAGCCCCGCTCAGACCCTGACTCTGCTCGTGTATTGGACCAACATCACCACCCTCCCTCCTTGGCACCCTATCCTGGCGGTGGTTCCCATGTGGGAGCCAAACAGCCTCACAAGGTCACTGACTTTCTCTACCAAACAATCTGGGAATAACCCAGAACTGGTGGCTTGTCAGTGTCTGTGGGACACAGGTCCTCTCTGGGAAAATAACAGCTGCCTGCAGCTTTAGGGGGAGGAGGAACCAGGGAGAAGCATGGGCCACACTTTGTTCTCTATTAGGGAATTCCTCTCAGGGAGGAGAGGGAGGGATTGTGGAATCTACAGACATATGATGTTAAAATACCTGTGTACGTGCCTGACCAGGCGGTGGTGCGGTGGATGGGGCGTTGGCCTGGGAAGCTGAGGTCCCAGGTTTGTAAACCCTAGGGTCGCCGGCTTGAGTGCGGGCTCATTGGCTTGAGCGCGGGATCGTGGACATGACCCATTAAGCCCAAGGCCTTGGCCTGAAGCCCAAGGTCTCTGGCTTGAGCAAAGGGTCACTGGCTCAGCAGGAGCCCCCCGGTCAAGGCACATATGAGAAAGCAATCAGTGAACAACTAAAGGACCACAACTCTGAGTTGATGCTTCTCATCTCTGTCCCTTCCTTTCTGCGCCCCTCTCAAAACACAAATAAATAAATAAAAATAAAATAAAATAAAATACCTGTGTAACCAGGAAGAAGCTCTGGGCCAGCACAATGCCTTGTACTTAACAGGCACTCCAAAAATATTTAATTAAAGGGCTTGTTAAATTGCATAAAAAGATGAGAACTTCATTATAGCATAAACAGCTATTGTCGAACAATCAGTCCCACCAAATTTATTAACTATAAAAAATGATAATTTCTTGTACCATTCAATAAAGAGGTATTTATTATATAAATATCTCATATACAGCATTGAAGCAGGCATGAAGAGGGTGGGAAAGAAGCATAAGAAATAGTCTCATCCTGAATCGCTCACCTGTTCTCAAATAGACACTCAAAAGCTCCATGTCAACATGGAGAGCATCTGTGTTAATTATTATGGAATCAGAGACCATAGGTTTGGACAGGAAGGGAGAGACC
The DNA here is from genome assembly GCF_036850995.1 of Saccopteryx leptura. Classification (NCBI taxonomy): domain Eukaryota; kingdom Metazoa; phylum Chordata; class Mammalia; order Chiroptera; family Emballonuridae; genus Saccopteryx; species Saccopteryx leptura. The sequence goes on along the minus strand of NC_089513.1, from coordinate 58,737,993 downwards.
TAATGGGGAAAACTGGATTCATCTTGGTGAATCCAAGGGGTTTAATATTTGCACAGGTGAGAGAAGGGTTTGTGGGGGACAGTGACAGGAGCAAGGACAGGAGTGAGCATGACTTCCATGAACATCACTGAGAAATCTGGCTCTACTAGGGCAGAAGGCTTATATCCCAAGAACAGGAGAGAAAGATGCACTGTCCACATTAGTAGGCAATGCAAATCTCAATGGCCACAGCTCACGCTAGCGCTAGGAGTGTTTACTTTATATTTATTTTAAAAAAATAAAACCACAAATCTTTGTTTATCAGAAAGTCCCTCAATAACATAGCCATAAATCCCATAAACCAGTGATTTTGTAATAGGTCTTGAACTATTGAAACATAATTTCCCAGAATTTCCAGCAAAGGGATTCACAAAAGAAACCATTTCCTCTGCATCCAGCACTGTTAATTTTATCCTTGCCATAAATTTTTCTACGAGGGAAATCCCCTGGGAGAAGCGGCCAAGGAAGCAGCTCCTGTGGAAATATCACAGTGAGATGCTCAAGGGCCTCTGGGACCATCTTTCTTTTCCAGTGTTGAGATGTCACAGAATAACATCTACCATTTAGAACATTTTTTGGTGTTACTTTCAACAGTTACATTATTTACAGATGTAGCTTGATTTGTTTCGAGTGCTTTTATCATTTATCTTTTACTTTGTCTCAGACTTGGTTTTCCTCTCTAGTTCTCCATAAATCAAGATTGCCTTTGTCATTTCTTAGTGGATCACTCCAGCACTCCCTTAATCAATCTCTCTCTCTCTCTCTCTCTCTCTTTCCTTTTTTTCATCAGCTTCATTGAGGTAGAATTTACATGCAGTGAAATTCTCCCCATTTTAGGTTTGTAGTTCTGTGAACTGGACAAACATATATAGTCGTGTAAGCACCACTGTGTTCGAGATATGTTTCTGCACTGTCCCAGAAAGTCTCTGTCCCGCCCCTCTCCCCCAACTCAGCAACCACTGATATGTTATTTGTTTCTACAGTTTCATCTTCGCCAGGAGTCATGTGAGTGGACTCATCACATATCTGGCCTTTAGTACCAGGCTCCTCTCACTTAGCATGATGCTTGTTCGGTTCGACCATGGAGCGGGAAGCGTCCCTCCTCATGTCCTCTCATTGCCAATGGTACTCCATTGCACGGATCGGCACAGTTAGCCATTGACCAGTTGGAGGTGTTTGGGTTTTTTTTTTTTCTTCTTATTTTTAGTGATTATGAATAAAGCTGCTGTAAACATTTGCATGTAGATTTTGTGTGGACATATATTTTTGTTTCTCTTAATTCCAAAATCTCTTAATTATTTTGTTTTTCAATCTGCCTGCCAGTTAATGATCCTGCAATACTCAAAATGTTTACTGAACAAACTTTTGAAGATGAAATCACATTTTAACTATCTGGGAAGTATATTTAGAGACATTCCTTGGCAATCATACTTGCAGTGTAGTTCTGTCACACTCTGATTTGTGCTTTTACAAGTTAAATTCTTCATTTCCTGGGTTTACCTGACCTGAACTTACCTGGGAGCTGACGAGAGAGCGTTGCAGTTAGTGTGACTTGTTCCAGGTGTGTGTGTGAGGACGGGTCCCCTGCCTAAGTGCCTGCAGCCACGATGGCTTTGTCTTCTAAGGGACGCCTTTCTGAAATCTGGAAAAGTATAAATTTTGAAATATACTGGGCTCTGAGAGATTTGGAGAAAGGATTTTTATTACCTTCTTCTGGGCACAACTGTCCTACGATGCTAGAGAATGATTTTTTTTTTTTTTTTTTTGTATTTTTCTGAAGCTGGAAATGGGGAGAGACAGTCAGACAGACTCCCGCATGCGCCCGACCAGGATCCACCCGGCACGCCCACCAGGGGGCGACGCTCTGCCCCTCTGGGGCGTCACTCTGCCGCGACCAGAGCCACTCTAGTGCCTGGGGCAGAGGCCAAGGAGCCATCCCCAGCGCCCGGGCCATCTTTGCTCCAATGGAGCCTTGGCTGCGGAAGGGGAAGAGAGAGACAGAGAGGAAGGAGGGGGGGAGGGTGGAGAAACAAATGGGCGCTTCTCCTATGTGCCCTGGCCGGGAATCGAACCCGGGTCCCCCGCACGCCAGGCCGATGCTCTACCGCTGAGCCAACCGGCCAGGGCCATAGAGAATGATTTTTAAGCATTTTTTCACTGTGACCACACTAGTTCACTTTATGTCATGATATACAGTTCAATGCAAATATTTACAGTATCAAAACACAATATGTACTCTTACTGCATGCAGTGGACTCTCTATACTTTTTGTCCATTTCATTCTTCTATGTTTCATGAAAAAGAAAATGCTGGTGCATGGCCACTAAATTCATTTCATAATGAACGGATTAGTCATGGCCTGCAGTTGGGAATCCCTGAGCTGCAGGGCAGAGTTCAGCGGGATGTGCAGTAAGCTGGGAAGCAAATGAGAAGTTTATCCCCGGATTGTTGCTTACTGTGAGTCATCTCTTCCCTGCAGCGATGATGGATGTGATCTTTCACAGCTGTCACATTGACCGATGAGCGCTGCTGGGCCTCAGGACTGGGTGTGGATCAGAGTCATAGGCCTCTCACTTCTGGTCAAGCAACTGAGGCCTCAAGACTGTCTCTGCCCGTAACCTGGAGTAGAGCGCAGACCTCCAGGATGTGGCCTGCACTTCAGGCAGAGCAGATTTGACCTGCTTCACACTTTGCAATAATTCACAAGAGCTCTGCGAGCCGGTCAGAGAGTTACAGTCAAAGTGTGTCAATCAGGGTGTGCTAAGGGGGAGCGGGTTACTCTGCTCGGAGAGGAAGACTTGATTTCCAGGGCTGGACTGGACACAGGGGAGGGTGGTGCCGAGAAGTGGAGGTCCCAGAGCAAAGGAAGGGGTGACCTGGTCGGTCTGAGGAGGCGGGTGCATCCAGGGGGTGAAGTGAGACCCTGATAGGGGTGGGGAGCAGGCCCCGGGGAAGCTCTGCGCTCTTTCTGTGCTGCCCCACTTCTCTGGGTCTGCAGTCAGGTATCTGGTGCTGCGTGCACCTGGTGGGCTGTGGCCCAGGGACCAACTCTCAGAAAGAAGTCTGGGCATGGAGTGAGGAGAAGCATGGTAAGAAGGACCTCTCCACATCTCTTCCTTAATCCATCAATGCACCCAACTCTGAAAAGACCTTTATAATGGCCCTGGCCGGTTGGCTCAGCGGTAGAGCGTCGGCCTGGCGTGCGGGGGACCCGGGTTCGATTCCCGGCCAGGGCACACAGGAGAAGCGCCATTTGCTTCTCCACCCCCCCCTCCTTCCTCTCTGTCTCTCTCTTCCCCTCCCGCAGCCGAGGCTCCATTGGAGCAAAGATGGTCCGGGCGCTGGGGATGGCTCCTTGGCCTCTGCCCCAGGCGCTGGAGTGGCTCTGGTCTCGGCAGAGCGACGCCCCGGAGGGGCAGCGCATCGCCCCCTGGTGGGCAGAGCATCGCCCCTGGTGGGCGTGCCGGGTGGATCCCGGTCGGGTGCATGCAGGAGTCTGTCTGACTATCTCTCCCCGTTTCCAGCTTCAGAAAAATACAAAAAAAAAAAAAAAAAAAGACCTTTATAGACAGTCGTCCTGCTGTACTTGCACCTTCCGCGTCATGCACAGCTATCTCTTTTGACATGTCTAATTCAGAATGCTTGCAAAGTCAGGATTCGGGAAAGAGCCCCCACTTTAACAAAGTTGATACAGCCCAACCTCATACCTAGGAGGCTACTCTAAACTGCTGATTATTATTCTATATATCTTTAGCTTTTGTCTTCAGAAACTTAATTGGAAAGGCTCATGATTAATTTCTTCAATTTGCAAAGACATTATAGTCAAATTTTATAGTTCAGAGAAGTGAAACATTTGTTCCAAAGCCTAAAAATAATTTGTTATCAAAACAAAAATAGATGTCTCAGTCTAATCTCATCAAACCACTATGACTTCTATTAGACAGTCTTTGGTTCAGACTCGTTCGCTGCTTTTCTCCATACCCATTCAGTCAGTGGTACTTTATTCAATAGCCAGGGCACAGACTGGGGAGAAACTGAGCATATTTGGGAGGAAGGCAAAGTTGAATTTGGAACCTAGAGTGTGACAGGTGACAGAAGTTCATGGGCACAAAGGGCTCAGTGGAGTGTGTTCTCACCTCTCCTTCCTGTAGCCTCTTTTTCAGTCTCCCTGTTCTCAGGGATCAGTGAGGTCCCTTTCATCTTTTATTGCCTATTTTTCTTTTTATCTAGTTCCCATCAAGCATTTAGATATTAGTGTCCATGAAGTGCATACGTTATTAGGGCAGGGGTCGGGAAACTTTTTGGCTGAGAGAGCCATGAACGCCACATATTTTAAAATGTAATTCCGTGAGAGCCATACAATGACCCGTGTATGTTACGCATTATCCAATAAAAATTTGGTGTGGTTCCGGAGGACAGCTGTGATTGGCTCCCGCCACCTGCAACCATGAACATGAGTGGTAGGAAATGAATGGATTGTAATACATGAGAATGTTTTATATTTTTAATGTTTTGTTTTTTTTATTAAAGATTTGTCTGCGAGCCAGATGCAGCCATCAAAAGAGCCACATCTGGGTCGTGAGCTATAAGTTCCTGACCCCTGCATTAGGGGATGAAGTCCCCTTCAGGTGTTGGCTGTGGGAGCCCGTTAGGGAAGGGTCACATGAGGACATGGTGGGGATGTCCCCAGTGTAACAAAGTGATCCTGTATCACAGATTTCAGAAATGTCAGGTGGATGAGGTTCCTGGAGTGGTTTAGAAATTAGTTACATTAAACAAAAAAATTGACTAAACTTCTAAATATAATGAGAATATGACTTTCAGGTTTCTTTTTTTTAAATTTTATTTATTGATTTTAGAAAGAGGAGATGGGGGAGAGAGAGACAGGAACATTGGTCTATTCCTGTATGTGCCTTAACCCAGGATCGAACCAGCAACCTCTGTTTTTAGGAGTGAAGTTCTAACCAACCAAGCTATCCATCCAGGGAAGGTTTCTTACCATCTGAGCAAAGATTTATAAACATGGAAAGCAGAGACTAGAAAAAAATGGAAGATTTAGAATGAACTCACGGTTTTGGAAATATTTATATATATATGCATAGAAAGATATAGCAATAGGCCCTGGCTGGTTGGCTCAGCAGTAGAGCGTTGGCCTGGCGTGCAGGAGTCTCGGGTTCGATTCCCAGCCAGGGCACACAGGAGAAGCACCCATCTGCTTCTCCACCCCTCCCTCTCTCCTTCCTCTCTGTCTCTCTCTTCCCCTCCCGCAGCCAAGGCTCCATTGGAGCAAACTTGGCCCGGGCACTGAGGATGGCTCTGTGGCCTCTGCCTCAGGCGCTAGAATGGCTCTGATTGAGGCAGAGCGACGCCCCAAGATGGGCAGAGCATCACCCCCCTGGTAGGCATGCCGGGTGGATCCCAGTGGGGCGCATGTGGGAGCCTGTCTGACTGCCTCCCCATTTCCAACTTTGGAAAAAAATATATAGATATAGAAATAGTTATAAATGTAGCTTTGAGTGTATTAAAATAAATACAGACATCAGTTTCCTCCCTCCATCGAGTGAGAGGACCCAGAAGTAATGAGATGCCAGCAACAATGAGACCTCGAGGATGCAGTTCTGAATACCGCCCTCCACTGATAAAGGGGCTCTTTGGAGAAACAGTTCCTGAAAGGAGAAGGGCTGGAAGTAGAGGAAATAGGGGATGAGCCTGAAAACTTGACTGTATCATAAAATAGAAAAATGCTTAATGGATGATAGGGACATGTCACGGGGCCCAACTTCAAGGGGCTGACTCTCCCAACTCAGTCTGAGCTCAAAATAATAATGGTAGTTTCAAAATACAACCCATCTGTTAACAAAGGAACCCGGGGATCCATACTGACACTAGTTAGCCCAGTAATTAATTAATTGGAGTTAAGGGGAAGTGCTATCTTGCAGTAGGACACCAATTAATAATGATGGACGTACTTAAACATTGTTGGCGCCCTCATAATGGTGATCAATCCATGAGGGAGTTACTGATGACGGCTAAGGTTGGTGGATGGGGCTTTGACAAGGAATCGGACATTGATGAAATTTGGGGGTATCTCCCCATAAAATATGACGATAATACAAAAGGGGAAATGGCGACACGGCGGAGAAAGCTGGCACTCAGCAGTGTGACAAAGTGAGAGAGGCGGGTCGTGGTGGAAGCGTGCGCCCCCAGCTGGTGCGCTGAGGGGAGCGCAGGGTTGCTTCTTGTAACTCCGTGGAAAGCCTGTGGCAGCCTGAGGGTCGTTCTACGTAAGGAAAACTGTCCTCGTTCAGCCTGCGCGGGGCGTGAAGGATGGAGAAAGATGAGCTGTCCCAGGTGAGAGAGGACTGAGGAGACGTGACAACTAAGTGCACCTGGGCAGGTGCACCCTGGCCCGCCTGGAGGACCAGGTGTTGTTGGCACGTTTGGTGACATTGGAACGGGGTCTGTGCCTCTGATGACAGTGTTGTGTCTGTGTGGAGTTCCTCATCGGGAACAACACATGGTGGGAATGCAGAGGGCCGGGGGGCTTTGATTTGGGGAAGTACAGACAGGTGTACAGAGAAGGAGGTGAAACAAAATGAAAATATCTTGTCTTGACACATTGTACATAAATGCACAAAACAACATCAGCACACGACTCCTGTACCTAGACTGAGCTTCCGCCTGCCTGATGTACACTGCGCTGGGTATGTGCGTGTTCATGCTTCTTGCATAATCTGATATTTCGTCAGTCTCCAAGACTGCTTGTTCTATTTATGCATTCTCCCTTGCTTAGGATTTTCTTCAGACCTGGATTCATTCTTCACTGGACTCCTTGGACTTGACATCTCACTTTCACCCTGTTTCTAAACCCACATACTCAAACAGGGCCAAACACTGGGTCTTCTTCCACTCCGGTCCTCTGCCCTGTGCACTCCTAAATCCAGCTTCTGCCACTCACCCAAAATTGGCCCAGCAGGAGTGGGTCACAGTAAACATCTCAATTTATTGTCACCCCTTTATAAGGAACATAGTCTTGTCTTCTTTTTATAATTTAGGAAACTGAGAAGTTAGATAACTTGACTTATGTTCACATAAAAGCAAGTCAACTATGAATTTTGAGCACTGTCTCTCCCCATAACATTTCCGTGTCCACATGACGGTCAATGGCCTTCCTGCCTGGATCCTACTGTCTTTCAAACCTACCTACTCTCATTTGTTCTCTTTTGTATTATTTCAAAACCAACTTGCGCCCTGGCCAGTTGGCTCAGCGGTAGAGCGTTGGCCTGGCGTGTGGGGGACCCGGGTTCGATTCCCGGCCAGGGCACATAGGAGAAGCGCCCATTTGCTTCTCCACCCCCGCCACCCCTCCTTCCTCTCTGTCTCTCTCTTCCCCTCCCGCAGCCAAGGCTCCATTGGAGCAAAGATGGCCCGGGCGCTGGGGATGGCTCCTTGGCCTCTGCCCCAGGCGCTAGAGTGGCTCTGGTAGCAGCAGAGCGACGCCCTGGAGGGGCAGAGCATCGCCCCCTGGTGGGCAGAGCGTAGCCCCTGGTAGGCGTGCCGGGTGGATCCTGGTCGGGTGCATGCGGGAGTCTGTCTGACTGTCTCTCCCCGTTTCCAGCTTCAGAAAAATACAAAAATACAAAAAAAAAGAAAAAAAAACAATTTGCTTACAATTCTCTGTGCATGCCATCCCGTTGGCCACATCCTTCAAAACCCGTGTCACACTCTGCCGGCTGAGGGAACCGTCTCTGTCACCTCCCGGACAAATAGAGTTCACAGTTCCTTTTCCGCCAGAGCTCCCACACGAGTGTCACCCTGCCTTCACCACTCTGCGGGAATTTATTTGCCTTTATCAACCTCTCCTATGATGCGAACACCTCATTATGGACGGGCGCAGTGTACTGCTTGGCACTGCCTGCCCGGGACCTGGCCACATGCCTGTCACCTCACAGATACGCATCCGTATTGGTTGAATTAGATTAGTAGAAACAGGGTTCAGTTTGAGGTCTTCAGGTCCGGGAGTTCATGCTGTTTTCTTTATCCTGCGCCGTCATCCGTAGTGACACACAAAGCCTCTTGTTTATTTCCGACCCAGTGTTTATGAAAGATGAGCACGCCGCCCTGCTGCAGCCACCCATCGCGTGTCTATTTTTTTCTTTTTTAAAAAAATTGATGTCGTCCGTTTTTCCAAGTATTTCAGTACCTGTAATTCAAGAAGGAGGGAACACCTGATATGACAGGTTGTATTTATTGTCAGTGTGGTTTAAAAGAATGAAGATTTCTGGTTGTGTTTTTTCTGTTGTCCCTGTAACCCCGCCTCCTGCAGAACCTGATAGTTCAACAGTTGGACTCTTGGACCAATGTTTTGTCTTTAACTTGGAGCGCAGAGCACGCAGGATGTGCTCCGGGCAGGGCGGCTCTGTTTTTACGAGTGTTATGGTAGAGTTTTCTCTTCTGTTATGAATACATGATTTGGAGACTTTAAACAGTGATCTCTGCGCTGTGTGGGAAGATGGACTATTGTTTGCAAACTCAGAGAAAATAAGCAAGAAAAAGACAAATGCAAGAGTCAGGGCACATGCAGTTCCCTAGCACGGAGCAGAGGGAAATGGAGAGCCCATGGGTCTGCAGGTTCATTCTTCTTACTCCTGACAGTAAGAAAGTATTTCTGAGGGGATTTCCCTGGTGAGGGCCTCGTGTGGTCACAGAATCAGTACAGACGAAGCATGTGAGGACCTCTCAGAGGCCTAAAGGATTTGACAAAACATGAGACAAGTGGATAGAATGTATGACCTTTTACACAAAGGTTGCCATCAACAAGTTTGAAAGAGCGCACGTGTTATTTTGATTGGGCCACGTGTCGAAAAGGAGGGTGGAAGCTCACAGTGGTAGAAACTGCATCGGTGAAGATATGAAGGCAGAATGGCTGTGACACTGTCCCCGGATGGTGCAGGCTCTAGAGAATGGGGTAGACATGTGAGGGAACAAGAAGTAAGATTTAACACCAAGTAGAGGAATTTGGATTTGATGTTATTGGTTTTAGGGTATTTTTTAGTCTTGCTCAAAAGAGTCACATGACCAAAGGAGTAAGTTGTATCTTTACTGTTCTGTGCTTTTTGTTTTATTTATTTATTTTTTTTCATTTTTCATTGATTAAAGAGAAAGAAAGCCTAAGAGGGAGAGAGAGAGAGAAGGCAGAGAAGAAGAGAGAGAAGCATCAACGCATTGTTCCACTTAGTTGTTCCATTGAGTAGCGTACTCGTTGATTGCTTTTCGCACATGCCCCGGCTGGGGTTTCAAACCCACGACCTCTGGCATGCTGGGTTGACGTTTGTCCACCGAGACATCTGGCCAGGGCTGTTTTTTATTTATTTGTTCTAGTATTTTGACGGCAGTGCCAGTGTACTGGTAAATGTTAAACAACTAGCTCTCTGGGGGGAAAGTGCCCAATTTTCAGCATTGTCCAACTTCCATGACATAAATACTCTCACTGTGGTTAATTTCGAGCTAGTCATACCCGGTCACTGAACACGGAGCTGGACTAGCCAGGTGTAGCACACCCCTGAACAGCCAAGAACACGTGAAGGCCTTGTCTTTCCCTTCGCTCCCCTTCAGCACTGGGAGTGTCCTAAGTTAAAGCAAGGACCTTAGGACTCTCTTAATTGACCCTCAACCTCATAAATAACAATGTGAAAAGCCAGCTGTATCCTGGTATGAAAATGAAGTGTGTGTGTTGCAGCACTTTCTCCCAATGAGATCTGATTAAAATGGACTAGCGGGGTTTGAATTTTAAAGTACACAAACCCAGCCATTAATGTAAAAGTATCCTGAAAATCCAGCTCCAACTCACACCTGTAGGAAATTGGAAATTGGCATTTAATTGCCATTTCAGTGGTAGAAGTTCACGAAAATGAGCTAATTGTTTGGATTCTCTAATGCATCAACTGGGAGTTCCCTTGAGTTGCATATTGAAAGTGATTCTCAATAAAGGTACATTTCTCTCCAGAGTTTCTCTAATCTAAATGTTTCTCCATTCACATAAAAATATATTAGTCCTGCCATATATGATTCACTGTATGAGGTAATATATTAAATAAAAAATAGCCTTTGTGCCTATTGTCAAGACATGTGGGAAGCAGTTGAAATCAGAGTCCTAGCTCTTTGTTTTTACTATTAGATAGACATACATTTACTCTGCTCCTGGGGTGACTTATTAGATCTGAGTGACTGATGAAGCTGAATCATGCAGTCACATTTCAGCTTAAGAAAAACAAGATCAGCCTGACTCGTGGTGGCACAGTGGATAGAGCATCCACCTGGGATGCTGAGGACCCAGGTTTGAAACCCCAGGGTCACTGTCTTGAGCAAGGGGTCACTCACTGGCTTGGCTCGAGCCTCATAATCAAAGCACATGCGAGAAGCAATCAATGAACAACTAAAGTAACACAACTACAAGTTGATGCTTCTCATCTCTCTCCCTGCCTGTCTGTCTTGCTAAAAAAAAGAAAGAAAGAAAAAAAAAACAGAAAAAAGTAGACTGACTCTCAGTGCATGGACTTCAGAGGCCACTTGTGAACTAGTGCAACTATTTTAATAGTTTATATTCATTTAATGATGTTCATTTGATATTTAAATCATTTTACTGAAATGCAATTGAAGTTGACTTTCCTATTAATTCTGAACCAAAGGACTTGTTTTCCAAAAAGAGTGGTATAAATGGAAGTGTTCTTTTTGAACTTCTTACAGCGGCTGTGGTTGTGTTTGTACCTGGAGGTTCCTTGTCAGCATTTCCCGAAGCGAAGTCCTTCCTGGCCCCCACCTCACTCTCACTGCCTTCTTATTTTGGATTTTTCTAGTCATAGTGAAATATTACAGTTGAGAAGACCCTTCAGAGTCATTTTGTCAGTAGGAAACAATCTTAGAAAAATAGTTTGCCCGTGAATATACATACCCGTCTCTCTTCTTCTCTGGAATTTGATAGGAAAATGGTAACTAAATTTAATTCATGAGTCAATCAAACCAAATATTCAATATAAGCATGACCACTATAGCATCATTTGATCATCATTTTTACCAGAGTACTGACTTAATGTTTTTCAAATATGTTCTGTACAATGAAGCAGAATGACTGTTTTGACTATGAAAAGTTTGAAATAAGAAAGATATACTTTTGCACCTACCAGCCCTCTTTCAACCAGCTTAAGAGCTGGAATATTACCAATACAGTTGACTCTATTCTTCTCCTGTGTCCAGAAATAACTGTTACTTACATGTAGTTTTTAGGTTCAAATTCCTAAGTGATTAATATTCTAAATGTCTGCTACTTCTTTGTCTTTCTTTTTATATATTTTTTTCTCAACATTATGTTTGTGAGATACATAGATGTAGACCTAGGTCACACATACATTTACACTAAGTTATTGATATGTAGTATTTCTTTCATCTCATGCATGTATGCTAACTTAATCTATTCATTCTCCTCTTGACAGAAATATAGGTTATTCCCAATTACCACCTCCTGCTCCCTTTTGAGAGCTATAATCACGCTGAACAAATAAGATCAATGTGACTATAACAAAATCAGAGAGGAAACGTTTACCTGTTTAAGAGAACATGACGTCTTAAGCAGTTCAGTACCTGCTTTTAAAAATGTAACTGTCATATGCCTGGAAAGCAACACAATCTAGGATATTTTATGTAGAAATGTATGCATAGATCTTATTAATTTAATAAGACAGGACTTCTGTGCAAAACCTGGTTATCCTGATTCCAAACACAGAATTTACTCAAAATAAAACTGAATTTATTGTTAAATACCCTGTAATGTATACTTATAATTAGCTTAGTGGGCCTTACACATATATTACTCATGGTCCCTGGACACTCTAATTCACTGTATTGAGTTAGCCAACATATGTGAGAAGAAGACTCTCACACTGACCCCGTCAGCCATGGTCCTCTCCCAGGCAGAGGTCCCCTTTGGCTCCCAGCATGAACTCTAAGTCAGTGGTCCCCAACTCCCGGGCCACGGACCGGTATCGGTCCGTGGGCCATTTGGTACCGGTCCGCAGAGAAAGAATAAATAACTTACATTATTTCCGTTTTATTTATATTTAAGTCTGAATGATGTTTTATTTTTTAAAAATGACCAGATTCCCTCTGTTACATTCGTCTAAGACAGGGGTCCCCAAACTACGGCCCCGCCAGCCGCATGTGGCCCCCTGAGGCCATTTATCCGGCCCCCACCACACTTCCGGAAGGGGCACCTCTTTCATTGGTGGTCAGTGAGAGGAGTACTGTATGTGGCAGCGCCGCAAAGCGCGGCATCGCTCACATACAGTACTACTTCCGGTGACGCGGGATGCACGCGTCACGGCTCCGGAAGCGCGTCATATCACTTGTTACAGCTAGCAGTGACAAATATGGAACCGAACATTGACCATCTCATTAGCCAAAAGCAGGCCCATAGTTCCCATTGAAATACTGGTCAGTTTGTTGATTTAAATTTACTTGTTCTTTATTTTAAATATTGTATTTGTTCCCATTTTGTTTTTTTTTTACATTAAAATAAGATATGTGCAGCATGCATAGGGATTTGTTCATAGTTTTTTTTATAGTCCGGCCTGAGGGACAGTGAACTGGCCCCCCTGTGTAAATGTTTGGGGACCCCTGGTCTAAGATTCACTCTTGATGCTTGTCTAGGTCACGTGATACATTTATCCGTCCCGCCCTAAAGGCTGGTCTGTGAAACTATTTTCTGACATTAAACCGGTTTGTGGCCCAAAAAAGGTTGGGGACCACTGCTCTAAGTCACACCTCACACTTAGCATGAAAACACTACCTCCACACCTCACTCCATGAAACCAAATCTCCATCATCTCTCCTGTGTCTCGGTTTTCCTGATGATCATGTTTCTTCTTTGCTCCAAAGCCTTCAGTAATTCTGGTTATGTGAATTATTTGCCCCAAATCCAAGCCCAGGAGGAGCCTGGCTGTAACCCTTTTTTACACTCCTTCATAGTCAACACTCAGTGTCCAGGGACAATAATTGGCACACGGTAGATGCTTAATAAATATTTTTTAATAAATCAACATATATACGCCAAATTGAACCATTTAATGTTCATTAGACACGCTTCATATTACTTGGTTTTTAAATGTTTTTTCCAATCTATGTATTAATAAAATTGAATATGCATATTTTAATGACATCTAACTTCCAACTAGACAATTAAATCTTTATTTCCAAATTACTGAGACGTTATTCCTGAACTCCCCTGATTTCCATGTCACCTCAAATAGTGACACGTTCTTCCCTTTATGTTTGTATTTTATCTTCCCATAACTAAATGACAGGGCTCTCTGTGACATGTCTTCTCTGATTCAATGGTACTTTGACAAACTACTGTCATAGGAAGTAAAGAATAAATATGTAGAGATAACACGTGTTCCACCAGTATGTGTATAGATGCAAACATAATATATATCTATACATACACATATAGACCTCATGGAAACAAAGAGGAAATAGACAGGAGGCTCTGCCAGGCAGATTTGTAAATAAGTGAGTGAGATAAATTATTAAAAGATTTTATGACGGGGTGTGTGCAAGGCGTGGCAGACACTAAGGAAGGAAATGGTCGATTCCCGTTACAGGAAGGTTGGTGGAAGAGCTTCTCAGTGGAGATGCGGGAGGCGGGCCTTGAAGGATGAGGAGGAGACGTAAGTGTTGTGGACGAAGGGCATTGTTGGACAAGGGGAAAGATTACACACTAGCTCAGAGGGAAAAACATTTACGTATTCTGAACATATGCAGTTTGGATGGCTGTAATTTGAGGTGCAAGGACATGATAGCAAGAGATAAGGCAAACAGGCCCTGGAAAGCAGAGCGCCCCTCACCTCACGCTCAGGGATGTGGACCTTTCCTGTAGGCGGTGTGTTTAACGTGCTCAACCCGATGCTTCTAAAATTAAACTTCGGTGGTAGTGTGGAGGCCTGGTCGGCAGAGGGAACAACCTGGGACAAAATAATGATATGGCAGTAATCCAGGGGTCAGAACCGAGCTATAAGGAAGAAGAGGATGGTGGGTTAAAGAAATGTTATGGAGACAGAATTCAGTTTTCCAGGGAGAGAATGGAAGGGCCCAGGTTCTGTTTTGGTTGCTAAATGGAGGAAAGCACCATTTTTTTTAAGGTTCGCCATATAAGAGAAAGAGCACATTTTGAAATGCAGAGAGCAGTTAGCTTTGAAAAGCTATGGAATACTGACGTGAAGACACCTGGTAGGAAGTGTGTATCTGCTGGTGTGTCTCGGGAGACACTCTTGGACTGAATCTGTAGACTTGCAGGTCCTGTCGATGCTGATTGGAGCCTTGCGGATGGTGGTGTTCGGATTTACTATGCAGAGCGAGAAGAAAACTAAGTGGAGAGCAGAGCCTTGCAGACTCATCCATATTTAAGGAGGAGGTAGGAAAAAGAGTGGTGGGTACAGTCTAGCACTTCTTAGGGGGATTTTCCAGTACTGTGACTTTTTAGGAATACTCAGAGGCAGGTAGAGAACTAGATGAGAAAGGTGAGAAAACCAAGGATTTGAGAGCGGAGAGGGGTAATCTTGCTTGTCAAGTGTGGCACAGAGGTGGAGTGGGTCACTTGGGTCTGGCAGTTGGGAGATGGCTGGTAACCCCAACAAGGCATTGTCTGAGCCCTGCTCTCGAGAGGGAGCCTGTTGCAGGAAGTAGAAGATGCACCAGGTAAGGAGGAGCAGTGAGTGTCGGCTGGCCCAGAAGATGTCTCTGAGCAGAAGGTGCTTTGTCCCTAACTGTGTGGTTGAGCCAATCCTTTAATGTTTCCCCTTGTTGGCGTTTATAATATGTAAGATGAGGAAGTAGACTAGACTGTTCATAGTTCTTTTTCATTTTCATAATTGCAATGATTTACTGGGTATATGGGTAGATATTTGGGTGATTGGATAAAGAAATGAAATGAGATGTCACTGATTTCTAAAATTATTACAGGCCTATTGCAAGTCAAATGTATAAGGATTAGCTAAATGTTAAATATATAGTTTCCAAATTACCCATTCATTTCTTTCTTTCTTTTTATTATTTTCTAAGTGAGAGGAGGGGAGATAGAGAGACAGACTCCTATATGCACCCTGACTGGGATCTACCTAACAAACCCCCATCTGGGGCTGAAACTCTGCCTATCTGGGGCCATGCTTGCAACCAAGCTATTTTTAGCACCTGAGGCAGAGTTTCCATAGAGCCATCCTCCATACCCGGGGGCCAATGTGCTCAAACCAGTTGAGCCATGGCTGCCAGAGGGTAAGAGAGAGAGAGAGAGAGAGAGAGAGAGAGAGAGAAGGGGGAGGAAGAGAGGTGGAGAAACAGATGATCACCTCTCCTGTGTGCCCTGACCAGGAATCAAACCTGCAACATCCACACACCAGGCCAGTGCTTTACCGCTGAGCCTACTGGCCAGGGCCCATTCATTTCGATCAAATATCTAGACCCATGAGCAGACTGTCACCCAGCATTTCTTAAAAGCTATTCCATGAACATTATTAGCTCTGCAGAATAAAATAGGTGTTAGATAAAATTCTGAAGAAACAATTGTGGTCAAATAAATTTGGGAAACAGAGACTTAAATGAACTTAAATTTGTTTTACTACAGAACCTCTCAAGCACTTTACTATAGTAATATACATTGTGCTTTTCTAACATGTTTGGACCAAAGACTGTTTTTTTCTTTTGTTTTGTCTTTTGTTTTAATTCAGAGCATTTCTGAGTATGAGCATTCTGGTTAATGTACTTTAGTAGACACTGATCTAAACAGTGAAGGACATTTTATTGATAAGACAGTCCCAAATGACATACCACTCAGACTATGACCCGTTCATTATATCTTCAGTAGATTCTTCAGAGTCTCATTGTGTCTGCGTGGCAGTAGTATGAATGCACCGCTTTGTTAACTCAATGAGCCTAGAGTAGTAGTTAATGGGATAGCACCTCTGTGGCTGAATTCCATTCTAAATTGGGATCGCAGCCCAATCCTGGATCCAGTGTCTGTGGTTGCTTTTGCAAACTGCATTCATTTACTGCCTTAATATATGGATGCTACGAAACGTCTCTTTTGGGATCAAGAAGCACAAAGCTAAGACTGTTGTCTCAAAGGGACTGTTTGCAAATTGGGAGCTGAATGCAGGCCACGGGGAGGGGGGTGGGGGGCATAAGGCTCTGCTCTGGCTTCCTAAGTCTCTGCTGTGGTGCACTTAACAGCTGAGGCCACAGAAAGAAGTCTCTTTTCTTTCCCTTTAGTAACTCTTTCCCCTCAACTCACTAAGTTGGTGCTTTCCATAAAACGCCATGGTCAGTTTGTTTTCCGTGAAGGAGCAATAGTAACCTCTCCCACCAAATCTGCCTTGATCCCCTTCCTTCTTATTCTAGTGATATTAACTCTCATTTCTGCTCTTTGATCACGTCAAGCACACGTTAAAAGCATACAACGAACCTACATTTTTCCTATGATGAAATCAGCCATCGGATGTCAGTATACATTTAGTTTGGAAGAGGTTTTCTTAATTGGACCTTCTTACTCTTGCTCCAAAGGAAAAGAATCTGCCAACTTAAAAAGCTTCTCACACAATCATGTTTGTTTTATTTATGGGGTAAGGGAGTCGCTTGTTACTTTCATGAAATGAAGCTTTTGCAGGGCATGCCCTTTTCCAGACCATTATTTTATTTTTTTAAGAAAAAGAAAATTAGACTAGTCTGAGGATTTTCTCCTAGAATATCCTACATTAGAATAGTCTTTATTTAATTTATATTTACTTTTAGGTATATTATGGTAGGAAAAGTGGTAAATGTATAACAGTAGTGGACTAGTTAAATAAATACTACTAACCGACCATGAGCATGGTAATGTTTGCATGTGATTTGTATAAATTAGTTTCAAAACAATAGGTAGAGCATGAAGTTAGTTTGAACTCTGTGCGCACCTATGCATGGAAGGAAGTTTGGAAGTGAGGGCCATTGGATACATACCTGAGAACACAGTCGTTAAAAGCACAAAATTTGGACTTCAAGGAACTTGAATATATTTCTGTTCTCTCTCTGACTATTTCTATGATGTTAAGGAAGTTAGTTTGCCTTCTGAAGATTTAGTATTTTCATATCTGAGAGAAGGTTAGACGATAACGCCTAACTTTACATCATGGGTATGGCTCACGAGCCAGATGTGGCTCTTTTGATGGCTGCATCTGGCTCACAGACAAATCTTTAATAAAAAAAAATAATAACGTTAAAAATAAAAAAACATTCTCACGTATTACAATCCATTCATTTCCTACCGCTCATGTTCATGGTTGCGGGTGGCTAGAGCCAATCACAGCTGTCCTCTGGGACAACACCAAATTTTTATTGGATAATGTATAATGTACACAGGTCATTGTATGGCTCTCATGGAATTACGTTTTAAAATATGTAGTGTTCATGGCTCTCTCAGCCAAAAAGATTCCCGACCCCTGCTCTACATGGTAGTAAATTGCATTAAATAACACGTGCCACGCCCTTAGCATACAGCAATTGCTCCATAGTGGTAGATATGATTACTACTTCTTTAATTTACCAAAATGTTACCAATGATTATTTCCAGGTGGAGAGTGGTCTTGCTATTCATTACATTTTTCTGTTTTTATCAAAATATATAATATATACAATAAAATGACTATGTATTTAATCCAATATGTATTTAATTACATAAAGTATATATATTTAATTACATAAAGTATATATGAATAAACACATCTTTACATGATATATATGCCTATTTTCTGTTTCCTGTCTCTCAACTAGTTTTATTTCTAATAACACTGACTCACTTTCATTTGATTCAATGAAATACAGAAGGCAAATAGTATCATCTTTTTTGTACAGAGGAAGAGCACACGGCTGAGAGTTCCTTCAGGGGAATGCAGCCATTCGGCGTTGGTGTCGTACTCACACTTGAATCCAAATTTGCTAAATTCATTGTTAATTCTCCAAGACTGAAACAAAACAAACAAAAAAAAACAACAAAACAAACAAACAAACAAACATACTATAGGTCTGCCTTTCTTGGAATAGTAAGGTAAACAAAATCAACTAAGTATTACAAATAATGAAGAGGTTCCTGGATTCAAGGATTACTTCAACATTTTCTCATATTTTTTCCCCTCTAGCTTTAATTTATAGATAAGGTAAAATCTCTCCTAGGCCACTAATACCTGTCTAGTTTTTAACTGCTTCAGCTAGAGTGCAAACACCCATATCTGTGCCAGGCATGCGATTTATTTAGTAACAATATAGTTCATTAGCATGTTTTGAGAATGAGAATTGATTTAGGTTCTTTTTAATATTTCCGAAACTCCAGGGAATCCTGAAGTCTTCCTAAACCTTAGATTACCTAAGACTCAATGAAAAGTTGTTTGGTACCTTTCGGAGCAGAAACTGGATATCTTTTATTTTAAATCATTAAGAAGATTCAAATGTACTTTACAGTAGTTTAGCCATAGAAATATAAATACAACTAAATTCCTCCCCCCTTTTTTTCCCTCCACAGCTTAAAGGGAGCCGATGCCGGCAATGGGATCAGAGTGTTTGTACCTGATATCGGGATGTTCATTGCTAGTCTGGCCATCTGGCTCATCTGCAGAAACATTGTGCAGAAACCAGTGACAGAAGAAGCAGCTCAGAATAACCTGGAGTTTGACAGTGAAGAAGTGGTAAGTCTGACTTCATGTCTCTTCCTTTGATTTCCAACCGCCTTGACTTTTTTTTTTTTTTTTTTTTTTTTGTATTTTTCTGAAGCTGGAAACAGGGAGAGACAGTCAGACAGACTCCCGCATGTGCCCGACTGGGATCCACCCGGCATGCCCACCAGGGGGCAATGCTCTGCCCACCAGGGGGCGATGCTCTGCCCCTCCGGGGCGTCGCTTTGCCGCGACCAGAGCCACTCTAGCACCTGGGGCAGAGGCCAAGGAGCCATCCCCAGTGCCCGGGCCATCTTTGCTCCAATGGAGCCTTGGCTGCGGGAGGGGAAGAGAGAGACAGAGAGGAAGGAGGGGAGGGGGGGTGGAGAAGCAAATGGGCGCTTCTCCTATGTGCCCTGGCTGGGAATCGAACCCGGGTCCCCCCCACGCCAGGCCAACGCTCTACCGCTAAGCCAACCTGCCAGGGCCCCGCCTTGACTTTTTAATGGGTGTAGAAGTATAATAGTAATAGCTAAGTGTGCACTATGCTTTAAAAGCTTTACTGTGCTTGGCTTAAATCCATGTACTCCTGATGAACAGGCATTCACATCCATACCTTGGCATGAGGACAAGTTTAGGAGACATGAGTGCTACCCTTCATGAGGCATTCATCCCATGTGGCCAGGACTTGACCCAGCGTCCTTTCTGCAATCCCAAACTATCATCTAATATTAGCCGGATGGTTAAACTTTTAAGTTCATAGTGTTATGCTCCATTGGTATAGATACCTTAGTTATTGCAAATTATTTGGAGCAGTAGGGACACCTTGTAGTTTTAGGGGGAAAAATTAATTTCACTTTTAAGGAAAGCTATTCCGTGTATGTACCTTGCTCTTCAGAGTAGCTATGTCATCTCAGCATGCTTTGATCAAGTTATTTTAAAATGCTCCAGAGAAAAGGTAATAAACATTTGAAAAACTATAGGAATTTTTAAAAGGTAAAATAAAATTGAGTAAAATATATACATATTAATTTTGAGTTATGTTTTTATGGGGAAGGGTCTCAGGAAGAGCTTTTGAATAAGGGAACATGTCAGATGTCATCCTTGGTGAAAGAGGGCTCATTGGCTAGCATGTCACACTGTCCCCCGACCTGCTTTGGAACACCCAAAGTTCTTATAACTGTACTTTGTTATGTAAGCTTAGGTGACATCGATTTGAAAAGTAATTGATTTAGTCATTAAATGAAATTTATAAAGAAAAAGTTCTAAAAAGACTTAATTTGGACATTTGACACAGACCCAACTACCAAATATTTTCATTCATAAGCTTTGGCAGAAACTAAATTTGTAAAACTGAAGTTTTAAAATTTATATTGAGAATGATAACCACAAAGACATCAAATACAGAAAATTCTGTTACAGTAAATGACTTACATGCTTTACAACTAAGCAGCAAATTGTCTTCTATACTAACAAAAACAAAACAATAAAGAAAGTATATAATTCAGTAAACCCATGCAAACTAGAAATGATATGATTGCCTAAAACCCTTAAGGATAAAAGGTATGCAATAACATTGCATGTCAATATTATGCTATCTTTAAGACAAACATTAAAAAGGAACTCAGCATAAAAAACAATCATAGCATGATAGCAACCAATCACATCTTGCATTCAAGTTCACAACCTATCAATTTGTCAGTGCCCTAAGAATAAAACTATGAAAGTGCTTTTTCTTCATGTTGACTTTACAATTTTAAGACAGAAAATTTTTAATTTTAATATCTATATTTACATTTGAATTTTTCTTTTTATAGTACTTACAGCTTTGAAAATCATTTGGTTTAAATAATCATTCCCAAAAAGTGTCCAAGTTCAGTGAAAGTAACCCTATTAACGCAAACTCTCCAGCTTTTGGTATTTTTTATCATTTTTAAGTTATAAAGGCAAGCTTGCTTTTCAATGATCCTCATATTATAGGTGAAGAATAAAGGATATTTGTTGGAAATTGAGTTGACTCTGATGTTCAGCTTCGAAGCTATCTAATAGTGGCTGTGTGCTGTTGAAAAAATTGTTTAATCTCTTTCTTCTTCTGCAAAGCAAAAATAATAATGCCTACATCACAGAGTTGTGACTACTGAATGAAACCTCAAGTAAAAAACATCAACACAGTGTCTCCTCCTTTGGGTTTCTTAATAAAATGCTACTTGCTCTTCATTCTGCTATTCTCCAATTTGAGAGGCATTAGAGCAATTTTTTTCTTTTTGATTTTTTTATTGAATTTATTGGGGGTGACATTGGTTAATAAAATTATACAGGTTTCAGGCACACAATTCAACAATAATCATCTATATAATGCAATTTTTTAAATTGCAAATTCAGAGTTTTTAGGAAGTTAGGAAGTTGGATAATATGTTTGAAGCCAACACATTCAGCAAAAGAATCCTTTCCATGCTATTCTTAACAGACAACCATGAATAAATTACAACACTTTGTATAAAAATAACTTTTGTCTGCAAGGACAAAGGCTCTTTTGCCATAGGGCTGGGAAAACCTACATTGACCAACAGAAGGATGGATGTTATAGTGAAGTGTACATATCTGTGAAGAAGAGACACCAAGCTCTTACACTGAGGAAATAACAAACCGTGTTTCCTTACTGCTTTTATTCTTTTCTCAAAGGCAAACTTGTGGCACCTCTCTCCTTCTTAAAATTTAAGTACCTGTGCCCCATATATTATTAATCACAATTATATAATGACAATAAGAGGGATAGGTACTGTAACCATTGCTTATTTGGGGCTTTGAAAATACTAAATACAGTCATCCCTCACCATATCACAGTTCACTTTTCGCGATCTCACTGTATCGCGGATTTTTAAATTGTATATGTCTAATTTTGTATTGCGGATTTTTCGCTATATCGCAGGAGTTTGCAATATACAGATATTTTTATATATTTATTATTTTAATTATTTTTGTGGTAAAATAAGCAAAATAAGTTTGGGAAATATTAACAACAGTGTAGGAAAGGTTTATAAGAGTGTGAGGGGGGCGTTTATAAAGCCTTAAAATATATATAAATAACAAAATAAATATAAAGTCGCTACTTCGCAGATTTTTAGCTTATCGTAAGGGGTTCCGGAACCTCACCCCTGCTTTTAATGATGGACCATTGCATCATTATTAAGAGGTTGATTTCCTATCAGCTATATTTGTTCTGATTTCATTTAGATATTAATTTGTATTTTCTTAGCATCTTCCAACCTACCAGTTGACCTAGCAGGAACAGGCTGGTGAGTGAATCATCTGAGATAAATCCTCAAGGATATGTTTTCTTACTTGTGAGTTTGCTGGTCCAAGTCTAGAAAGAAGTACGCAGCCAAAATAAGCAGGAGAATTTATTTTGTTTTGAAGGCCCCAACATCCTTCCTGCTACTTATAAATCTTGGCGTTTGCACTTTAGATTGTTTGGTTTTTGGAGGATCCTTTGAAAGAATAGTGTTTACTGGCATTGTTTCTTCTTTCATTTATCTCAGTGGAGAAATGGCAAGATTAATCCACTGGTGCCTGGGAGAGTTCCTTTTCAAATTCTGCATTGTTTTAAAGTAGCAATTAATTCCTGTGGAGGACTCTTGAGTCTCCCCTAACCTTTGTGGACTTGATGATGAGCCTAAGTTTGCTGTTTTAAAGGGCATCACATACCCAAGGATCCCCCTGAAGGCCCCAGAAGAGAGGGAGACTAGCAGCAGGTGGGAGACTGACTTTCTCTTCCATTATCGGAGCGCAGATCTCAGAAAGGGAACAAACTCAAGTGCCATCAAATGTTCTTTTTTTCATCTGACACGTCTGTGGTCTTGTTGGTTTGTTCATGTTAATTCATACACAGATCTACAAAACATTGCTGGGGAAAAGATTCCTCTTCTTAAATATTTAACAAAATGAGTTATGTTATGAAAATTAAGTTGTGTAGAAAAAGGTTACCTGTGTGATGAAACACGATAAACTTTCACCCAACTGACATTAATCTTGTATATTTTTATGCTTCTATCTTTATCTAGCTGTTTAATGAGATTTCAGGCCTTATTTTTGAAGCAAACGGTATTTTAATATATTATTAAACCAAATTTATGATAAATTAAATGTTTATTCAAATAGGAATTTTAGTCATGATTGGTTTGCTTAAAGAAGCATCTTCTAAATAGTCTCCCAAATCAAATATGAAGCATAAAAAGAATATTCCAGCATAAGTCATTCATGATCTGTTAAAACTTCAGGAATTCAACATTTAAGTCCTGCTAATATTGGAAATTCATTCTGAACCTCAAAAACTGCACTGGCGGCCCTGGCCGGTTGGCTCAGCGGTAGAGCGTCGGCCTGGCGTGCGGGGGACCCGGGTTCGATTCCCGGCCAGGGCACATAGGAGAAGCGCCCATTTGCTTCTCCACCCCCCCCCTCCTCTCTGTCTCTCTCTTCCCTTCCCGCAGCCAAGGCTCCATTGGAGCAAAGATGGCCCGGGCGCTGGGGATGGCTCCTTGGCCTCTGCCCCGGGTGCTGGAGTGGCTCTGGTCGCGGCAGAGCGACGCCCCAGAGGGGCAGAGCATCGCCCCCTGGTGGGCAGAGCGTCGCCCCTGGTGGGCGTGCCGGGTGAATCCCGGTCGGGCGCATGCGGGAGTCTGTCTGACTGTCTCTCCCCGTTTCCAGCTTCAGAAAAATACAAAAAAAAAAAACAACAAAAAACTGCACTGGCCTTTCTAATACATAATGTCCATTAGGTGGCACCTGGGTTTCCACATACTTATATGATGACCAACTGGGCTGTGCTTCAAATTTTAGCTGTGCAGTTCAAGTTCCTTTAAAAAAAGAAACCTTTTTATTGACACCTTCTACTTGGGCATTTAGCATTTGCTCAGCTCGGTGCTTTCCTGTGATTTAGGCTAGGCACCCTCTTTAAAGTGTGTAGGCCTTGCTTCTTCAGGCACACAGACATAATCATCTGAAACGAACCACTCAGAATGGCGAGACTCTGGACGGCTGCCCCGCTGCCCTGCAAAGCCTGCATTTCAGTACTTTTGCTGCCTCTCAAGATCACTGTCAGAAACCAGACAGAACTGACTGTCATATGTCCCTCAGAATATAGCACACTTGGACTGCCTTCTCTGGGTAACCCATTCACAAGTTGGGTGTAGCTTTTAATTCTAGTGATTCTATTTTAGTTTTTGTTTAGAAATTAAATTCCTAACATTGGTCAATAAGAATACATAGGCTTCAGGTAAACATCTCTACAGCATTTGAGCTGTTGATTGTGTTGTGTCCCTGTCACCCAAAGTCAAATCATTTTCTGTCACCATATATCTGTCCCTCTTGACTCCCCTTCCCCTGGTAACCACTTTACTTCTATCTATGTCCTCAAGTCTCTGTTTCATATCCCACCTATGTGTGATGTTATATAGTTCTCAGCTTTTTCTGATTTACTTATTTCACTTAGCATAATGTTCTCAAGGTCCATCCAGGTTGTCATAAATGACAATAAATTGTCATTTCTAATGGCTGAGTAATATTCTATTATATATACACCATATCTTTTTTATCCAGTCCTCTGTCGAGGGACATTTTAGTTGTTTCTATGTCTTGGCCATGTCTTTTCATTCTGTTCATGATTTCTTTTGCTCTGCAAAAACATTTTAATTTGGTTTAGTTCCATTTGTTTATTTTTTTTATTTTGTTTCCCTTGCTTGAGGAGATATATCAGAAAAAAAGTATTGCTAAGAGAAACATCAGAGATTTTACTGTAGGATGCGGGTTGTGGCGTAGTAGATGGAGAAAAGAGGACCAAAATCCGACAAATTCTGAATATAGTTCCCATAAGACTTGTCCTTGGTGATGGACAAGGGACTCAAGAAACCAAGAATTATACCAGGGTTTCGTTCCAGCAACCACCATTTCTCAGTCAGACCCAGAAATAATGTCCAAACGGAAATCTCACACTCAGCTTCAGTTCTTACCCTGTCTCACTGATACCCACACGGCATCTGGATTATTCTTGTAAAAGTATAATAGAATTATGCCACTTCCCTTCATGAAACACTTCATTGATGTCCCATCAAACAAGAATAAAGTGCAGGTGTCTCCTTCTGAGAGCCGTGGTTCTGCATGGCCAGGCCACGCCTTGGCTTTGCATACTCACCCCGTCTCTTTCCTTCTCCCTTTCCGGGCTGTGGTCGCACTGCCCTCCTCTCCATCCCCAGAGCTGACAAGTTCTTTTTCTGCTCTTCCATTCACTCCCTGATAAATGCATGGCTGCCTCCTTCTCCGTCATCAGTTACCTTCTTCCCACAGAGGCCTTTGCTGACCTCCCCCCGGATTATTTCCTCTGGCTGTGCCTGCCCTGTTATATTCATAGCACCTATCACAATGTGAGTTACTCTTTGTAGTGCTTTGTTGTGTGATCTGCTCTCTGTACCCCTCACCAGGCTATAAGCTCGTGATGGAAAGGGTCACATCTGTCTGTTCTCCATTGCAGCAAATCTTAAGTTACAAAGTATACATAGTAATGCTCATATACTTATCAAATTAATTGGTTGACCACCAATTAATTAACATGGAGGCTTGTGCAAAGCAATCCAAAGTATAAAACTAAAGCGACAAAGCATGAAAGGTCAGTCTTGGGCCAGGATTGTCTGCAAAGAGGTGCTTCTCCCCCAGAACTCACAGGGCACTCAGCAGGATCAGGGCATACCCACATGTCTGCCTTGAGTGACCTCTCCATGCCAGGATTGCAGATGGAGGAGGCGAGTTTATCTACGGATATGCTTATTTGTTCATTACCTGCTATGTGTCAGGATGGTCAAGACTATTATCTAACAAAGACTATTTTATATTTTCTTGCTTTGCTTTCCAAACCTTTGTCTCTTTATTCATCACATGGGCTTTGGGAATAACTAAAACAGTGTATCCCAAACCCCTGCAAGTAGCAGTAATTCCTTCTTCCTCTCAGTGTTCTCAGGACCTTGTATTCTCATTTAGAAAGAGTTATTTATACATACCAGGTTTATTCCTCTGCACAATCGCAGCTCCTCTCAGCTCCACGGTGGATCCACATTTGTAGCCCACCCTGAACCTGGCACAGTGCCCAGAGCAGAACTTGTGCCCCCGAAGAAATCCTGGCTGGAGGGAGACCAGGAATGGGTGGATGAGAGGCATGCTGTGAGTGCCAGAGCAGCTACAGCACCGCTCAGCTGTTCAACATTTCACGAACAAAGACGTGTGTTTTCTTGCACTTTAGTTCTATCACAAGGAATGATATGGCTCTTGAATCTTTTGGAAAACTTTTGAACAACAGGAAGGATTTGCTTGCCCTCAAAATGCTGCTTTTCTCATCAGTGTCTGAATTATTTCTAGAGGGAGCCCCAAAGTGTATCATTTGAAAGAGCTAAACTTAGTTGGTTCATACAAGAGATGAGAATTAGTAATAATCTCTGCAACCAAAGGTAAACGTTGAGTAAGTGATATAGGGGTGTGTGTGTGTGTATGTGCCAGTTTGGTTGTATAGTGTTTCATGAAGTGATTTATAAAAGATAAATGAAAAAAAATTAAGATAAATGGTCAATACAGTTTGTCTAATATCCATTGTTGTTCATTTCCCTTTCGAATGATATTTCAGATGATACGTAAAGACTTTCAATTTTTAACTTGGTGACAAGACTAGAAGTTTTATTTTAACTTATTTTATTTGTTTCCTTTTAATTGAATTTATTGGGGTGAGACTGGTTAACAAAATTATGCATGTTTCCCATACACAACTCCACAACACACCATCTGGACACCATATTGTGTGTTCACCACCGCAAGTCAAGTCTCCGCCCATCCCCATTTCTCCCCCACACGCCCTCCTCCACCTTCCCCCAGTCCCACGATCACCACACCGCAGTCCGTGTCCATGAGTTTTCTCTCCTTTTTTTTTCACTTTTGCTCTATTTCTTCGCTTCCCCAGCCAATCCTCTGCCCTCCCCCGACAGCTGTCAGCCTGCTCTCTATCTATGAATCTGTCTCTATTTTGCTTGTTAGTTCATTTTGTTCATTAGATTCCACATATCAGTGAAATCATATGGTACTGTCTTTCTCTGACTGGCTTATTTCACTTAGCATAATGCAGTCCAGGCCCATCATGCTCTCACAAGTATTCCATTGTGTAAATGAACCACAACATTTTTATCCACTTATCTACTGATGGGGACTTGGGCTGCTTCCATATCTTGGCTAGTGTAAATAATGCTGCAATGAACATAGGGCTGCATATATTCTTTTGAATTAGTGTTTCAGTTTCCTTTGGATATATTCCCAGAAGTAGAATCACTGGGTCATAGGCAGTTCGATTTTTACTTTTTTTTTTTTAATTCAGTGAGAGGAGGGGAGGCAGGGAGACAGACTCTGGCATGCACCTGACCAGGATCCATGTGGAAAGCCCACTAGGGGGCGATGTTCTTCCCATCTAGGGTCCTTGCTCCATTGCAACCAGAGCTATTTTTTTAGTGCCTGAAGCAGAGACCATGGAGTCATCCTCAGCACCTGGGACCAACTTGCTCTGATTGAGCCATGGCTGCAGAAAAAGAGAGAGAGAAGGAGAAAGAGAGAGAGAGAGAGAAGTGAGAGGGGGAGGGGTGGAGAAGCAGATGGGTACTTCTCCTGTGTGCCCTGATGGAAATTGAAAATTGAATTCCAGATATACACATGCCAGGCCGACACTCGATGCTAAGCCAACTGGCCAGGGCCCATTTTTAATTTTTTTGCGGTAACTCCATTCTGCCTTCCACAGTAGCTGCACCAATCTGCATCCCTACCTAGGGTGCATTAAGGTTCTCTTTTCTCCACACTCTTGCCAATACTTATTGTTTGTTGATTTATCCTAGAAGAAAACATAGGCAGTAAAATCTTGGACATTTCTTATAGCAATACATTTTTCTGATATATGTCTGTGGGCAAGAGAAACAAAGAAAAAATAAACAAATGGGACTACATCAAACTAAAAAGTTTTTGCACAGCAAAGGAAACCATTAACAAAATGAAAAGACAGCCCATGACTGAAAGAATGAATTTGCCAATACATGTAGTAAGGGTTAAAATTTATTTTAAAAAACTTCTGCCCTGGCCGGTAGGCTTAGTCAGTTAAGAACGTTGTTCCTGCCCTGGCCAGTTGGCTCAGTGGTAGAGCGTCAGCCCAGCGTGTGGAAGTCCCGGGTTTGATTCCTGGCCAGGGCACACAGGATAAGTGCCCATCTGCTTCTCCATCCTTCCTCCTTTCCTTTCTCTCTGTCTCTCTCTTCCCCTCCCACAACCAAGGCTCCATTGGAGCAAAGTTGGCCCAAGAGCTGAGGATGGCTCCATGGCTTCTGCCTCAGGCACTAGAATGGCTCTGGTTGCAACAGAGCAACAGCCCAGATGGGCAGAGCATCGCCCCCTGGTGGGCATGCCGGTTGGATCCCAGTCGGGCGCATGCTGGAGTCTGTCTCTCTGCCTCCCTGCTTCTCACTTCAGAAAAAAAAAGAAAAGAAACATTGTTCCTAAACAACAAGGTTGCGGGTTTGATCCAAGGTTAGAGTACACACAGAATATAGCCAATGAGCGCATGACTGAGTAAAATAACAAATGAATGCTTCCCTCCTCCCCTCCTCTCTCTCCCTTCCTTCCTTTCTCTGTCTCTCTGAAAATGAAAAAGAAATTAAGCCCTGGCCAGATGACTCTGTCAGTTGGAGCATCATCCTGGAGCATGGAGGTTCCCAGTTCAATTCCTGGGTCAGGACACATACTGAAGCAGATCCATGTTCCTGTCTCTCTCTCCCTGCCTCTACCAAAAAGAACAACAAAACCTTATAAAACACCACACACACACACACACACACACACACACACACACACACACACACGCACGCAGAACAAATGTCCAATTACAAAATGGGCGAAGGATCTGAATACATACTTCTCCAAAGATTATATACAGGTGGCCAATAAACATATGAAAAGATGTTCAACATCACTGATTATCAGAGAAATGACAACTAAAGTCATATCTGTGAGCACGGCTCTCATCAGTGAATTGGCCTGGAACTCTTTTAAAGTTCCGATGCCAGGCTCATCTCAGACTTAATAATCAGCATCTCTGGAAGACAGGAGAAGGCGGGGAGGGCGGGACTAGGGCAGTTTTTTTAAAGCT
This sequence comes from Saccopteryx leptura, assembly GCF_036850995.1. Lineage (NCBI taxonomy): Eukaryota > Metazoa > Chordata > Mammalia > Chiroptera > Emballonuridae > Saccopteryx > Saccopteryx leptura. The sequence goes on along the minus strand of NC_089513.1, from coordinate 58,709,019 downwards.
CCACGGATCCTGCCATCTTGACTAACCTCGTGGTTATTGTTGGCTAGTTCAGTTTGTCTCTACCTGTCCTCTGCTCAATTTTCATTCCTCTGGAGAAGGTGGTCAAGCAAATACATCTACATACTCACTTTTTACTAAATAAAACAGGAGACTATTTAAACTGCTCTTCGAAGTTTGGAAAAATAATCTTCATCAAAAAAGTGTAGCAACAGAATAAAATATTTGCTTTATCTGTCCAATGCTATCACATTAAGCTTATATAACGTACATGACACCACAGAAACAAGGGACTTTCTCCCCCTGACTGCTCACTCCTGTGGGGACACTGTGGATGGCATTTATTTTCCTTAGTGAGTCACAACACTTGTCTCTTCATGCCATGGGCTCTTCTGTTGAGATGAACCCATTCTGGTGAGATAAATTGTTAACTTTCAATAATAAACAATGGATAAGCAACTCCTGAAAAAAAAATGTACTTTTAAAAAAAGACTCCCCTTGCCTCCCAGATCTATTGACTCATTATTTATGCCTTTGATACACTTTCATTGAAATGTTTGTAATAGCTTGGTTTTAACCACGAAGAGGAAGGTAAGAGATGAGGCGGCTGAAAGGCTCTGGTCTAAAATCTGAAAACTAAAGGACACTCCAGACAAATCACTTCGATATACTCTCCAATTAAGGAAGTCTGTCATGGCAATAAGTCAAACAAAATATTTCAGATTTTGCCTCGTCAGCTGAATGTAGAGTTGGTGGCTCAGTGGTGGCAGAAGTCCTCAGGGCATGATCTGGGCTGGTGGCCTCAGAGTCACCTAAGGCAGCTCCTTATTCATGAATATTCACTCCCAGAATTTCAGATTTAGGATGGAGCTGGGTAATCTGTCCTCTTAAAGAGTCCCAGGTGATCCTTAGTATTTATTCCAAGCCCTTGGAGGTAAAGAAATATGGATGTTTGGCCCTGGCTGGTTGGCTCAGTGGTAGAGCATCGGCCTGGCGTGCAGGAGTCCCGGTTTCGATTCCTGGCCAGGGCACACAGGAGAAGCGCCCATTTGCTTCTCCACCCCTCCCCCTCTCCTTCCTCTCTGTCTCTCTCTTCCTCTCCCACAGCCAAGGCTCCATTGGAGCAAAGTTGGCCTGGGCACTGAGGATGGCTCTATGGCCTCTGCCTCAGGTGCTAGAATGGCCCTGGTTGCAACAGAGCAAAGCCCCAGATGGGCAGAGCATCGCCCCCTGGTGGGCATGCTGGGTGGATCCCGGTCAGGCACATGCAGGAGTCTGTCTGACTGCCTCCCCATTTCCAACTTCAGAAAAATACAAGGGGGAAAAATATGGATGTTTGGGTACTGCCAAAAGTAATATATTGTGTCTTCTGTGTCTAAATTTGAGTGGAAATGACTGGTAATGCTGTGACTGTTGGGATGCGCCGTCGGGGATGCAGTGTGAGAGGCAATGCAGGGCCTGTCTGCTGAGGGTCTGACCAGCTCAGCTGACCGGGCTGCAGCGTCCCTGCCCCTGAGAGCTCCTCTCCAGAAGGAGAGGCGCCACCACCATGGGTGCGGGAGCACGTCGATGTCAGGAACTTTGAAAGGAGGTGAGTTGAAGGGCGTACATTTCTTCAACTGAGTTTTAGATGTTGACATAGACAATAATGATAGGTAATACTTTGTGGGGCTTTTGAAACTAGAAAGGTTTCTCTTGGCCTTCAATTTCTAAGGTAACCCCAGACACCAGGGGAACAAAATCAGTGTTTACAGCTGCTTCTCAGCGTCAAGGCCAGAACCAAGTTGAGCACTAGTGTGGACAGGTTACAGCCGCCACGCACAGGTGCTTGCTGGTGAGTACACCAGAGCGATGTTCCCCCAGGGCAGCCATGTTTCTGCTCTACCTGCGCGGCCTTGGGGAAGAAGGCCCGCCCGTCACCCAGACAGCGGGACTGACTCATGGCAGTCTGGCCCCGTGGGGACACAGGGAAGCACAGTCAGACACGCCTCACTCAAGGCTCTCTCTCAGCTTGAAAGGTTTAAAAAAGTGTTTCCAACTGAGGGTCTCAGGGATTTGGGTACAAAAATGCTGAAAACCCTCAAGTATAGTGGTATATTTATAAAAATCACAGGGGCCCTAGTCCTGCCTAAGAGAGGTCAGGAAAATGCATTTGTTTAACCTCACAGAAGTACTTGTCCAGAAATTTTTACTCGATTTAATCTACATCTGTAGCAATTTTGAAATTGAATAATAAGTCATTCATTATGAAAGTTATGAGTGTGTTTCCAGCTGTGGTCCAGTCAGCTCTCGCTGTGTTCTCTCTCTCTGTCTCCTTTTTTAAGTGCGGTGACTGAAGGTTTGGGTCAAACTTCCCCCTCCCAGGAGGATTTTTTAATGTGTTGCTCACCTGCTGTGAGGGAATATTAAGCAGCAGATGCCCCATGGGCAGGTCCTTTATATGGGGATATAGCATGGGTGCCATGGCAACAGTGTCGGATTGACCTCCTCTCCCTCCTGACTCTGCTTGGGGAAGATGGCGGGTGGAGGGAAGACCTGGGTGTGAGCTGGGTCAGGAGCTGAGCGAGGGACAGCATGCTCCCCAGCAAAGAGCCTGTGGATTCTGGGTTCCCCCACTGGTTTTCCAGGTATGGCGTTTCCCAGCAAAGAGCTGAGCCTAAGGGTGGAGAGACAGACTGGTTCCAGGGTGTGTTAGCACCTCGGAAATCTCACCGGACCCCAGTCTAAAACCACCCCTATGCCAGTGAACCTCAAATACACGTCTCCCGTTTGACCTCTCTAGCAGTCCAGCTTGTTCCGCTGGCTGCCTGCTGACACCATGGGGGACACTGAAAGGCATCTCAGAGTTGGATTTCCCTGACCCACCCCACTCCAATTGTCTCCACTTCATCAATAAAGACATGTAACTGTCTTTGATTCTCTGTCCCTCCTTCGTGGCTAGGTCCCAGCTAGCCCAGCTGACTGGGACTCCCAGACACCGCGGAGGCAGACCTCTCCCCAGCTCCGCTTCTCCCCGCTGCTTGACCACAGCATAACCTTGAGCCGGTTGTTATTTGGAATTACCTTGTAAAACAGACCATCACAACCCTCATTAGGTGAAGTGGCTGGCAATCAAAATCCCGCTCCAGTGCATCTGAGAGAAATTCAGTGTGGGGGAGTAGCTCACTCTTAGTTTCGCTTTGCAAGGCGAATGTGGGCTGGAAGGAATGTGTTTTTCTAAAGGGAGATGAGAAGGCCTGTTGTTTGCTGACGCTGTGACCCAGAGTAATGGAGCCCAGGGTGGTGCAGGGCAGCAGGGAGAATGGCTGGGCTGTCTTCCTTTGTGTCCCAGCACATGCAGCTCATCCACAGCCACAGGAGGGAGGGACCTGAGATCTGCTCCACAGGTGGGCTGTATTGTTGTTTTTTAGTAGTTGATCTATAATATTATATTGGTTATATTAGTTTCAGGTGTACAGGGTAGTGATTTAACATTTTTATACCTCACAGTGTGATCACCCCATTATTCTGGTACACATCTGTGACCATGCAATCTTATCACAGTATTGTTGACTATATTCCTATTCACCTCTTCGCCTGTCCCCTACCCACTCCCTTCTGGTAACCATCCCGTTTAGTCTCTGTTTCTATGAGTCTGTTTTTGCTTTGTTTGTTTGTTTGGTTGGTTGGTTGAGATTCCACATACAAGTGAAACCATATGTTATTTATCTTTCTCTGCCTCACTTATATCAGCTAATATAATACCCTCTAGATACATCCATGTTGTCACAAATGACAAGATTTCATTCTTTTTTATTGCTGTGTAATGTTCCATTGTGTCTGTGTGCATATGTGCATGTGCGTGAATTACATTTTCTTTATCTATTATACATTTATGGACAATAGGTAGCTTCCACATCTTTCCTATTGTAAATAATGCTATTTACAATATTTATAATGCCAATAGCTGACATAGAGGTGCACACAGCTTTTTGAATTAGTGTTCTTATTTTCTGTGAACAAATACCCAGAAGAAGAGTTGCTGGTGGGTTTTAGGTAGATGTGCTGATGAACTGGCCCGAGCTCACCCTTCTTCTCTCAGTGAAGTAGGAAGTGGGGTCAGCAGCTGACAATGGGAAGGTTAGGAGGTAGAAGAAGTAAGTTTAGGGACATGTGCCTTCTTTTCGAACTCACCATGGAACCCTGACCAGTTCTTTTCTCTTCCTGGAAAGCTCTTACATAGGATCTTTCACATGACTGGTGACTCTGTGATATTCATATCTTAACTTAAATGTCACCTCCTCAGAGAGGCTCCCCCTGACCTCAGAATCTAAAATAGCCACCCTGTCGCATCACCCTATGTGTCTCTGATTAACATTTTATCACTGTGAGATATTTAGCTTGTTTATTCTTCACTTATTTACATGTCCCTTGCTGTATCTTTTACTAGAGATACTAGCACACACCAGGCTTTGAACAGATAGAAAAATCTTAATGAATAAGCATGAGAAATTCCTTTCCTTTCAGGAAAAAATACAAATGTGTCATGATGGAATAGAATAGAACCCAATTTGGGTGTATAAACTTGAATAGACCTGGAATTAAATCTGTGTGTGTGTGTGTGTGTGTGTGTGTGTGTGTGTGTGTTCTTGTGTGTGTAGGGCAGTAGAGTGCATCAGTAGTCAACCTAAGTCACAAGTGGTCTGTACCCTCTTAGGTAAACAGAAGCCTTATATAGATGGGTGAACAGAGCCTGGAGACCTGCCGATTCTGCAGCCAGCATCTAAAGCCAATGTGGCTAGAAACAGGTCTGTCAGCCTAGGTTCAAATGCAAGGTTTCAGACATCTTAAATAGACCCGTTTTGTCTTAATGTCATGGTTTTTATTATAACTTCTCTACAAAAATCTGATCCCTTCCAGGGAAAGATTCTAATTTGCCAAAAAAAATCCTATCTAACCTTTAAAAATAAAACAAACAAAAACACTTCATTATACCCAGTTTAAAGTACAACATGCAAATATATATATGTTCTGTACATACATTTCTTCCCTAAATCACTAATGATTGTACTGAGCTGCTGACTTGTCCAGGATTGAACCAGTATATTCTGAAAGAATACAGTAGGAAGTGACCATATATTTAGCCAAGTAGCCCAAGATTATCCCCTCATGATCAGATAATATTAAAATAGTGAACAAACATAAACTTCAGGGACAAACATGATTTTCTAAGCAGTTATTTGGCCCACCACTTCTGCTAAAGCCCTGGATACTTAAATCTCCCTCCAGTTTGCTGGAAAACTCTATAAATTTGAGGAACCAAACCCAAATTGATGAAAGCTAAGATTATTAATAGATATTTCAGACAGTTTCTTCTTCCTCCTATAAAAATGAACTCACATCGGTAAAATGACATGCAATTAGTGGCCCTATGATAAATGATGTTTGCTGTTTACTTCACCAGAAAAGATTAGGGTTCCTTAAGCTTATACAGGAACTATCAGAGACCTGGTCTGTGTGTCGGGGATGAGGGGAGGGGGTCTTAAGTAATTGTCTGCATTTTTTCCAGATTTGTGAAATCACTTCGTTGACTGACCCATAAATTACTACACTGTATAATCTGCTGCATGGATAGGCCATGTTCTGGGCTACAGTTTTTTTCTGTTTTTGTTTTTAATTTAGGCTGGAGGAGAAAAAATCGACTCAGAGGAGGCACTAATCTATGAAGAAGATTTCGACAAAGGAGATGATATTGAAGGTGAAAGGGAAGATAGCACAAAATTAAAAATCTTCCGCCGGCTTGCCTTCGTGGCTTCCAGGCTGAAGGAGTTTATCGGCAACATGATAACCACTGCTGGAAAGGTTGTTGTGACGATCTTACTCGGTTCTTCAGGTGAGAGTTCCCAGGACCGGCGGGAGCACATAAGATGCTTTGGAAAACAATAAGTGGCCAGAGAGAAAATAAAGAAAATAATTCTATTCCCTGACACCAACATAATAACTACAGCATTTGTAGAAGTGGCCGTGTGTACAAACCACACAGACAAAAATATTGTTTCTGGTGCAGTTCTAGTTTTTATATTTTAGATGGTTTTTGTTGACCTCTATGAAGCAGATTTTATCCATATCTGTTAAGTCAGTGGTCCCCAACCTTTTTTGGGCCATGGACCAGTTTAATGTCAGAAAATATTTTCACAGACTGGCCTTTAGGGTGGGACAGATAAATGTATCACATGACCGAGACAAGCGTCAAGAGTGAGTCTTAGACAGATGTAACAGAGGGAATCTGGTCATTTTTTTTTTTTTCTTTTCTGAAGCTGGAAACGGGGAGAGACAGTCAGACAGACTCCCACATGCGCCCGACCGGGATCCACCCGGCACGCCCACCAGGGGCGACGCTCTGCCCACCAGGGGGCGATGCTCTGCCCCTCCGGGGCGTCGCTCTGCCGCGACCAGAGCCACTCTAGCGCCTGGGGAAGAGGCCAAGGAGCCATCCCCAGCGCCCGGGCCATCTTTGCTCCAATGGAGCCTTGGCTGCGGGAGGGGAAGAGAGAGACAGAGAGGAAGGAGGGGGTGGGGGTGGAGAAGCAAATGGGCGCTTCTCCTATGTGCCCTGGCCGGGAATCGAACCCGGGTCCCCCGCACGCCAGGCCGACGCTCTACTGCTGAGCCAACCGGCCAGGGCAATCTGGTCATTTTTTAAAAATAAAACATCATTCAGACTTAAATATAAATAAAATGGAAATAATGTAAGTTATTTATTCTTTCTCTGTGGACCAGTACCAAATGGCCCATGGACCGGTACCGGTTCGCGGCCCTGGGGGTTGGGGACCATTGTGTTAAGTGACATCATTTTCTCTGTGTAGATTAAAAAAATAAACCAACCATTCTTGCTCAGAGCCTGTGAATGGTGCCCTCCTACAGTGAACAATTTTATGTAACCATCCAGAGCTACATAGGTGCATCCCAAGAGCTTGTCTGTTTACATTGATTCATTAGTAATCATAATTTAACTCTCCAGGATTTACTATTTTTCCTCCTAAATGAGGTTGTAATCTTTCAGCACAGACACTCACTTTCTTTAAATTTTGCTCTGGACTCCTTCTACCATAACTGTGTTATCTTGGTTTCTTCCCCTTCCATTTTGCTGTTCACTGTTGCTTCAGTGCCCCTGTGAAGTTTATTCAGCACTGCCTATTTGAAATTTCACAAGATGAAACAAGTTAACTGGTTTGTTTGTTTGTTGTTATTGTTTTTGTAATGGAAAAATTTAAAAAGTGGAAAAGAGAGTAGAATCCCAAGAAATATAACCCAATATTTTAGTAAGGAGTCACTTCAAAATGCCTACCCTCCCCCCCAAAAAAAGTTTTTAAATGCTTGTAAAGGGGCCCTGGCCAGTTTGCTCAGTGGATAGAGCATTGGCCCAGCACATGGATGTCCTAGGTTCTATTTCCAGTCAGGGAACACAAGAGAAGCGACCATCTGCTTCTTCCCCCTCCCTCTCTCCTTTCTCTCTCTATTCCTCTCCCACAGCCAGTGGCTTGGTTGGTTCGAACATCAGCCCCAGGTGCTGAGGATAGCTCAGTTGATTTGAGCATCAGCCCCAGATGGGGGTTTCCCAGGTGGATCCCGGTTGAGGCGCATGCAGGAGTCTGTTTCTCTATTACCCTCCTCTCACTTACAAAAAGAAATGCCTGTAAAGTAATTACCTCATTTATATTTCCCTTTTTTGATAATACTGCAAATCAGTTTTCATCAGATAGAATGTTTTAGTGACACTTTAACTGCCACAAAATTTATTATTATTATGAATCCTATTTGACTAAAAAAATGTAAATTATTTTTTTAAAAGTGGTATCAGGGAAAGTTGTAATGGACATACAGTAATCCTAAAAATTTTAGGGAGAAATAGAGGATGGAAATAGGCCAATAAATATGCTGAATTCTACTAGTATGAAAAGTAGATGTTTACTCAGCTCAAATACCATAGGTAGAGTTTCTTCATCATTTGATATTTCTCCATGTTAATAAATATTGCTTTATATGAGACCTTTGGCATAATAAAAATAGCATCAATTCTGATTTTATAAATAAAATGTGATTGTTATAAAGACCTGATCAATACCTAAAACCATATTAAGGAAATTTATGTAATCTCCAGTACTAGTAATTACTGAATGGCAACTGATTTTCTAGTTCTTATGCAATTTTTCCTAATTGTATTTCGTCTTCCCTAGGTATGATGCTGCCATCTTTGACCTCATCTGTCTACTTCTTTGTATTTTTGGGTCTGTGCACCTGGTGGTCCTGGTGCCGGACATTCGATCCGTTGCTGTTCAGCTGTCTCTGTGTTCTCCTGGCTATTTTTACTGCAGGACACTTGATTGGACTTTATTTGTACCAGTTCCAATTCTTTCAGGAAGCAGTTCCACCCAATGACTATTATGCGAGGTAAGAGAAGAGAATTCATTAAGGTATTTCAAGGGGGGTTAACCTTCCTTTTATATACTCTTGCTTGAATTTGCAGGGGTTCTTCATGCCGTTGGTGTGTAAAGCAAAGGATGGATGGAGGTGGGGGAAGCAGTCTAGTGCTTTACATTTATTGAATGACAGTCTAGAAAGTAGTAGAAGGTCTGTTCAGATGAAGGTGCTGCTGGGACAGTAAAGAGGGGAAGCTGCTGTTTGTAGCAAGGTGGATAGATACATGGTCTCACCTGTGTTAAAGCATCCAGCTGGAAGGAGCTCTCCTGAGCTAAGTAACATGTTGAGAATCAATCAATAAATAATGGATTTTAAAATTTAAAAATAAAAATAAATGAGTCTATGCTGAGAGAGAGAAAAAATGTAATTTGCTTCAAATAGAGATTACTATTACACCAACTCCTTACTGTAAAAATAGGAATTAAAGATAAAAGAATCCAGCATTTGCTCTGACTTTTTAGAGGAACTCTAGGCCATTCTCAGTTAATGAGGGAAAAGTCCTCTTTCCAGAATAACACCAGCTAATAAAAGGTAAAGAAATAAAAGAATTAGAAAATTACCGCCTATCAATTCTTAATGAAATCCTTGCTTCTACTCACAAACTAAAAGCATTACTTAAAAAGGTTCTTGGCACAAAGGATGTTCGCAATGATGACAAAGTATAACATTACTGATTATTTGCTAATTGCAAAGAAAAAAGCCAAACCCTTATGATCGTGGTCAACCCCTTAACCAATTGATCAAAAATTACATTACCAAACATGGGATAGTTCAACACTTCACACTCCTAGGTGTGATGCAGTACGTGATAAACAGCATCGTATTGTTAAGCCTTTAGAACTAACATTCAATTTACAGAAAATAGAAAAGATCAAATAGTAATTTAAATGCCTTCACAAGAAAACAAAATCCAGAATGTGGATTCTACAAGGCAGATGATCTGGCCTGCTCTAAAACCAGCACAAATGTGACTCTAAATTACGTCCTGCTTCCATGACAAATCTCTAAAAGATATTCTGAAGTTAAATGGGGAAATTTCAATATTCAGTGATTATGTGCTGGTAGTGTAGATTTTTTGTTAATTCTTAGATGCATGATTATATTGTGGCTTTACAGGAAAATGTCATTATTTTAGGAGATAAATACATGGTGAATTATTTGGGAATGAAGTATCATGATGTCTACACTTTCTACTGTTTAGTAAATAGTAGAAAATAATAAAAGTATTAAAGTATTAAAAACTAGTTGATTGTCATTGGATTATTCATTGTCCTACTTAAAATTTTATTTTTATGTAGAAAATTTCATAATTAAAAGTTACAGAAAAAATAAAAGGGAACAGAAATGGTAGAAGAGAGAGACCCTGGCTGGTTGCTCAGTGGATAGCGCATTAGCCCCGCCTATGATGCCCTGGGTTCGCTTCCTGGTCAGGGCACAAAGAGAAGCAACCAGCTGCTTCTCTTTCACTTCTCTCCCTCTTCTCCTCCCATAGCCAGTGTCTCAGCTGGTTCGAGTGTTAGCTCCAGGTGCTGAGGATAGCTCATTAATCCAAGCACATCAGCCTCAGACACTGAGGATGGCTTGGTTGTTTAGAGATAGGGGTTGCCGGGTGATCCCAGTCTGGGCGCCTGCGGGAGTCAGTCTTTCTATCTGCCCTCCTCTCACTGAACAAAAGAAAAAGAAATGGAAGGAGAGAATGGGAGGGTGGGGTGAAAAACTGTGCCAGTCTTCTCTTTGATATGTCTCTGTAAAGTGGTGTGGGTGCTTAAGTGAGGGAGACGGAGGAAGACATAACCCATATGGTACCACATATGTGGAAATCTGAACAGAAAAGCCAAACTCACAGAAGCAGACAGCAGAATGCTGGTTGCCAGGCAGTGGGGTGGGGGCAATTCATCTCAGTTCTAAGATGAATAAGTACTGAAGATCTCATGTCCAGCAGGGTGACTATAATTAATACAGCGTTGTATACTAGAAATAAAAGAGTAAATTTTAAACATTCTCACATACAAAAGAAGTATGTGAGGTGGCAGTTGATGAAATTGATTGAGGTAATCATTTCACAATGTACAGGGCAGGCAAAAGTAAGTTTACAGTTCTTCATATGAAAAATAATACAATAATTAATAAATATAATATAAGAATAAACTGGTTTGCATACTCACAACAGTAAACCTACTATTGCCCCGTCCTGTATATTTACATTAAATCAAGTTACACACTTTAAATATATTGTGATTTTATGTGTAATTACACTTCAATAGAGAAGCTTCTTTATATTTTGTCTTTTTTTTTTTTTTTAGAATATTAAATTTAGCAGGGTGACACTGATTTGGTATCAGGTAAACATTTCTATAGCATTTCAACTGTTGATTATGTTGTATACCCATCACCCAAAGTCAAATCATTTTCCATCATCTTATATCTGTCCCTCTTTATATCCTTCCTCCTTCCCCCTCTGCCGTCTACCTCCCCCACATCCCTGTCCGCCCTGGTATCCATTTCACTCTTATCTGTGTTCAACAGGCTCAGTCTTATTATATCACACCTATGTGTGAAATCATAGAGTTCTTAGCTTTTTATGATTTACTTATTTCACTCAGTATAATGTTATCAAGGTCCATCCATGTTGTTGTAAATGGCGCTATGTCATCTTTTATTATGGCTGAGTAGTATTCCATTGTATATATGTACCACATCTTCTTTATCCAATCTGTTATTGAGGGACACTTTGGGTGTTTCCATGTCTTGGCCACTGTGAATAATGCTACTATGAACATGGGGGTGCATGTGTCTTTACATACCAACGTTTTCAAGTTTTGGGGGTAGATACACAGTAGAGGGATTGCTGGGTCATATGGAAGTTCTATTCTTAATTTTTTGAGGAACCACCATACTTTCTTCCATAATGGTTGTACTACTTTGCATTCCCACCACCAGTGAATAAGGGTTTCTTTTTCTCCACAGCCTCTCCAACATTTGTTAATACCTATCTTATTGATAATAGCTAATCAAATGGCGTGAGGTGGTATCTCATTGTAGTTTTCAGTGTTTAATCATTGGCATAAAGGAAAGCAGTGGACTTTTGTATATTGATTTTGTATCCTGCAACTTTACTGTATTGGTTTATTGTTTATAATAGTTTTTTTTGCTGGAGTCTTTGGGGTTTTCTAAATACAAGATTATATCATCTGCAAAAAGTGATACCTTTTCTTCTTTCATGATTTGGATGCCTTTTATTGCTTTCTCTTGCCTGGTTGCTCTGGCTAAAACTCCCAGAAATATGTTGAATAAGAGTGGAGAGAATAGGCAGCATTGTCTTAGTCCTGATTTTAGAGGAAAAGCCTTCATTTTTTCACCATTTAGTATGATATTAGCTGATGGTTTGTCATATATGGCCTTTATTATGTTGAGGTACTTTCCTTCTATTCCGATTTTATTGAGTGTTTAAACATAAAGGGATATTGTATCTTATCAAATGCCTTTTCTGCATCTATTGATAGAATCATATGATTTTTGTTCTTTGTTTTGTTGATGTGGTGTATTACATTGATCAATTTCTGTATGTGCTCCTGGAATGAATCCCACTTGATGATGATGTATTATTTTTTTTAATGTGTTGTTGTATTCAATTTACTAGTATTTTGTTTAGGATTTTTGTGTCTGTATTCATTAGAGATATTGGACTGTAGTTTTCTTTTTTTGTGTTGTCCTGGCTAGGTTTTGATATCAAGGTTATGTTGGTCTTATAAAATGTGTTGGGGAGTATTGCTTCTTCTATTTTTTTGAAGACTTTAAGAAGGATAGGTACCAAATCTTCTTTGAATATTTGGTAGAATTCACCAATGTAGCCATCTGGTCCTGGACTTTTGTTTTTTGGGAGGTTTAGGTAGTTGCTTCTATTTCCTCTCTGCTTATAGGTGTATTTAGGTTTTCCACTTCTTCATGACTCAGTCTAGGAAGATTGTATAGTTCTAGGAATTTATCCATTTTTTTCTAGGTTGTAGAGTTTGGTGGCATATAATCTTTCAAAGTATTCTACTATAATCCTTTGTATATCTAAGATATCTGTGGTAACTTCTCCTCTATTTCAATTTGGATTTTGTTTATATGAGCTCTATCTTTTTTTTTCCTTAGGGAATCTAGCCAGTGGTTTGTTGATTATATTGTTCTTTTCAAAGAACCAGCTCTTTGTTATATTAATTTTTTCTTTTTGTTCTCTATTTCATTTAGTTCTGTTCTAATTTTTACTATTTCCTTTCTTCTGCTGACATTGGGTTACTTTTGTTCTTCTTTTTCTAGTTCCTTAAGATGTGATGTTAGTAAGGTTGCTTACTTGGGGGGTCTCTCTTGTTTCTTGATATAAGCCTGTAATGATACAAACTTCCCTCTTATTATTTTGTTGCATCCCAGAAATTTTGATACATAGTGTTGTCATTTTCATTTGTTTGTATATATCTTTGGATTTCTGCTTTTATTTCTTCTTTGACCTGTCATTTTTTTAAAAGTATGTTGTTTAATTTTGACATCTTTGTGTGTATCTTTACTTCCTTTTTGCAGTTGAACTCTAATTTCTAAGCCTTATCATCAGGAAATATGCTTGCTATAATTTCAGTCTTCCTGAATTTGTTGTTGTGAATTTTGTGGCCCAACATATTGTCTGTCCTTGAGATTGTTCCATGCACACTGGAGAATAATGTATAATCTGACATTTTGGGATGAAATGTTCTGTCAATGTCTATTATGTCCATTTGGTCCAGTGTGTTGTTTAAGGCTGATATTTCTTTATTGATTTTCTGTTTGGATGATCTATCTAAAGCCATCAATAGTTTGTTGAAATCTCCAAGTATAATTGTGTTTTTGTCTGCTTCTATTTTTAGATCAGTTAGTAGATATCTTATATATTTTGATGCTCCCTGACTCAGTGCGCATATATGTGTGTGTGTGTGTGTGTGTGTGTGTGTGTGTGTGTGTGTTATGTTCTTTTTACAGTGTCCATTTTATCATTATGAAATGTCCATCTTTGTCTCTGGTTGCCTTTGTTGTCTTGAAGTCAGCATTGTCAGATATGAGTCTGGCTACACCTTCTTTTCTTTGTATATTATTTTCTTGGAGAATTGTTTTCCAACCTTTCACTTTGAATCTCCTTTTGTCCTTGCAGTTTAGATGTGTCTCTTGAAGGCAGCATTTGGTTTAGTTTTACTTTTGATCCAATCTGTTACTCTGTGCCTCTTTATTGTTGAGTTCAGTCCATTTGCATTTAGGGTAATTATTGACACTTAAGGATACCCTAGTCATTTTACGTTTTCTTTCCTGGTAGCTCTGTGTCTTGTTTGGTTCTTTTTGTTTGTTTGTTTCTGTCAGTTGTTTTTATTTGGTGGTATTCCATACTTCTTTCCCCTATTTCTTCTTTTATAAAGCTATATATTTCAGTAGTGGATTTTTCATGGGTGGTTACCATTAGGTTATTAAGAGAAAAATGTTCATATGTACAAGAGTCTATTATCTCATGATTGTTTCTACACTTCATCCTCCTTTGCTACTGCAGATCTTTATCCTCTCCCCTTTTATTTTATTTTTGTCACAAATTATTCTTGTTTTTATTGTGACCTTGTTGGAGCTTTTACTTGTAGTTTTGATTTGTTTTGTTCTTTGTATCTGGTCAAATAACCCGCTTGAGTATTTTCTGCAGTGGGTTTTTTCTGGTGATAAATTCCCTCAGCATCTATATGTCTGTAAAAGCTTTTACTTCTGCTTCATATTTGAAGGATAACTTTGATGGATATAGTATTCTTGGCCGGTAATTACTCTCCTCAGTACCCTGAATGTTTGGGTCTACTCTCTTCTGGCTTGTAGAGTGTCTGCTGAGAAGTCTGATGATAACCTAATGGACTTTCTTTTATATGTTATTTTTGTATTTTCCCTAGCTTCCTTGAGGATTTTTTTTTTTATCATTGATTTTTGACAATTTTTTACAATGTGCCGTGGAGTAGTAGGTCTGTTTAGGTTGTGATAACTCAGTGTTCTGTTTACTTCTTTGATTTGAGGCTCTAACTCTTTCCATAGGTTTGGGAAATTCTCATCAGGTATGTGTTTCAATAGGCTCTCCATTTCCTTCTCCCTCTTCTTCCTCTGATATGCCCATTATTCTTATATTGCTCTTCCTGATGGAGTCAGACAGTCCTTGTAGAGTGCTCTCGTTTTTTTTTAATTGTGAGTCTCTCTCTTCTCTCTGTAGCATCTCTAGTTGCCTATCTTTGATTTCACTGATTCCTCTATCTGGCCTGTTTCTTTAGCTAAACATGTTACCTCATTTTTCAATACATGTATTGAATTCTGCATCGCTGGTTCTTTTTTAAAGTTTCAATCTCCTTAGTGAAGTACTCTTTTTGTTCATTAATTTGTTTTTTGAGCTTATTAAATTGCCTATCAGTGTTTTTTTTTTGTATTTTTCTGACGCTGGAAATGGGGAGAGACAGTCAGACAGACTCCCGCATGCGCCCGACCAGGATCCACCCGGCATGCCCACCAGGGGCGACGCTCTGCCCACCAGGGGGCAATGCTCTGCCCCTCCAGGGCGTCGCTCTGCCGCAACCAGAGCCACTCTAGCACCTGGGGCAGAGGCCAAGGAGCCATCCCCAGCGCCCGGGCCATCTTTGCTCCAATGGAGCCTTGGCTGAGGGAGGGGAAGAGAGAGACAGAGAGGAAGGAGGGGCTGGGGGTGGAGAAGCAAATGGGCGCTTCTCCTATGTGCCCTGGCCGGGAATCGAACCCGGGTCCCCCGCACGCCAGGCCGACACTCTACTGCTGAGCCAACTGGCCAGGGCCTTCTTGAGTATTTTTATGACTTCAACTTTGAATTCTCTGTCATTTAACTTGAAGGTTACCATGTGATTAAGGTTTTTTTCTGGAGATTTTTCATTTTCTTTCTGAACTATGTCTTTTCTTGTATAGCCATGGTATTTTATTTCTTCTTCTTTGATGGGATTTTAGAGTGGTATTTTTAAGAAGTCTAACCAAAAAAAAAACCCTAAAAATATGAAAAATTAAAATAAAAAAATACAATAAAAATTTTAAAATTATGACAAGAAAAAACACAAAGAATTGAAAACAAACAAAAAATAAAAAACAAAACACCCATAAAAAGAATTAAAAATATAAAATTTGAAGAAAATGAAATTCAAAAGAAAAAGAGAAAAAATAAGAATAAAATAAAGAAAAAGGGGGAAAAAAAGAAAAATAAAATTTGATTTTGAGAGGTTTCTCCCAGTAGGTGTTGCTGTATTACAACTTGTAGCTCTGTGAAGTTCTTGGGCTGTCCTTCGCTGAGATATTGCTGTAACAATTATGTGGGTAGGGCTTTCAGGCTTTGCCTTTATGCCTTCAGCTTTTCACATTATGGCTCTAGCAATGGTAATCTCAGGCTTCTGAGTGATCGTTCCCACATCTCAACAGTCTTGGGTATCAGACATGGAGCACCTCTGTTCTTCAGAGGAGAGAGTGGCTATGGAGAACTAGCTGTGGGGTTTGTCTCTGTTACTCTCTGTGTACCCCATGAGGTGAGGGAGGTGGGATCTGGGAGGCTGGGTGCCACAATTTAGCTTTCTCTGTCTCTGTTGAGTGAGGGCTGCAGGCAGACTGCAGGAACACTGGTTGCAACCCCACGCTTTGGCTGCTTTGGGTTATTTCCCTCTTTGCCCTCTGTCTCACCACTCCTCCCGGCAGAAGGAGACCCAGTCATTCCAGGTTTTCCTCTCAGTGCCACTCAGACAAAATCCAGAGATTCCAAGCTTCTCTCCTCTCCATAGTCCAGCAGAGAAAAAATAAAATCATTAGAGTAAATCATTAGAAGTTAGTTTGCTTAGCATTGTATAGACTGTTTGAACTATACAATGCAATATACAAGTATATATAAATTGCCTTGTTGTTGTAGATTCTTGCTCCCATTAGTTTGGTGGTAATACAATATTACATTTTATGTCTAAAAAGCTTGGGCATTTACATTTTTAAAACAATATCTTTTTATGAGGCATAATTTCAATGAATTGTTATTAATCCCATATTCTAAATTGAAAGAAAATTGTGGGGGGAAAAAGTATCTTGCATGAGCGTTTGTCACAAATTTCATAACATAATACTCCAGCCTATATCCAGCATCAGATGTGGCCTACTCTTAAAATCATCCAAGCCATTTTTATCATCGCATAAGCTTTCAGATAGGCTCTCTTGTGTGAATTATGATTATTTTTAGAAAAATTGAATTGACTTACCATTAGTATAATATATGTTCGTTGGTGATTATTTGGAAAAATATAATAAAGAAAACTACTCAAAAATGTAATTCTAACTCCCAGAAATCAACACTATTTACTTTTGGTCTGTATTCTAATATTTTTCTTATGTATCTACGTGTTTTTTAAAAACAAGCTTTGAATCGTAATGTGTAATACTATTTTATAACTTGCTTTACTCAAGTTCTGTGTTTACATTTTCTCATGCTATGAAATGCCCTAACATATGATTTTCACAGGCTGCAAAGTGTTTGATAGTGTGACTATATTATAATTTAGTGAATACCTGACTTTTGGCCATGTGGATTTAGGTAGTTCTTTATTTTATTTTTGCTCTCTTGAGTAATACTGTGATGAACACTCATTTTTTCTGAAGTTAAAATACTCATGAGGAGCAAACTGCCACCCCTGGTTCTCTGGGTTGTAAAGTCACCTCTACAGGGCTGCTTGGTTCTTGCCTCAGCTGGAAAATTTACTGGTTTGTGACTCCCTCGCCATGCAGGTGTTGTAAATTGAAATCCCACACTTAGGTATAGCATAGGTCTAGGATTTTATTTTTCTCTAGTCCATCTCTTCTTTCAACCCAGAACCCAGTGGCACCAAGAGGTCATATGATTCCTCTCAGCTCCATCCAGACCTGTGATGGAAGGTGTGAAGAAGATGAGCAGGGATCTCAAGTGTGTGGGGTAGACGGGAGACTAAGGATAACCTAAAGGCGGAGCAGGGGAGTAATGTTCCTCAGGGAGAAATGGGGATTCTCATCAATTTTTGCACATAGGAGTCACATGACCATATTTTCCAAAACAATATTTGGAGCTCATTTATTTGATAGTTACAGTATAGGAAGCTAAAGATACTGTGTCTAAAAGTGTGATTATTCCTCCCAAATCTGAAATGCTGTACTATATCATATCCATATAAAAACAATGACTATTCTTCTAAAGTTGATCTAGCAAAATAAATCTTCAAAACAAATCCACATAACTAAAGGTAAGACTGATCATATACTAGTTAACATAGTTTGTTTAATAGAATAGAGCCCTACTACAGTGTTATCCTAGAAAGTCTCTCGAAGAAAAATGATGAGCTAAACATTTGGCTTCGATTATCCAAAGTCTAGTCCCTTCTAAAAGTTTTGTATTTTCACAGGGAATTTCTAAGACAGCGTACACCTTAAATTTTGAAAGGCACAAAGCAAGAATTGGAGGTGGTGGCTAGTATTCAGATTCCTGCAATTATACAGGAGTGGGGAAAGTAGGTTTACAGTTATAATTCAAACAAATAATGCAACAATTAGTAAATAATAATATAAGAATAAACTGTGTTTCACATACTCACAACTGTGAACTTACTTTGCCCGCCCACCCCTGTACGTGTGCATATCCTGACCTGTTTCCCTACCTGAAAGGATGGCTGTGCTTATGAAGTCTTGGACAACTTGCGTCCTATGGGCTTTCTGCATGAATAGTGCAGAATGTCACTGGAAAGAAGGTGGGAATAGAGGCAGGTAGATCTGATTTGTTCTGCATCATGGATGTGAAAAGTGTTGAAAGCTTTAAAATGTATTTGAATGCTATAAACTTCTATTAGTCACCTGAATTAAAAGACAATTTTAATACTTTGGCAGCACTGACTGTATTTCCTTGTGAAGATGGTACCCAAAGTAACTCTAAGGTGACCTTATCTAAAAACAATCTTCCACAGAAAGTGGGTTCTTTGTTTTTTAATTTTTAACTATATAGATTAAGAGTTCTGACATAGGCCAGGGTGAAGGGCGTGGCAGGAGACTGAGATGTCTATTGTTTTCTTTATCATAATGTAGGCACTTAGAACTCATAAATTCTTTTCGCAACCCTATTAATGAACATTTTGTGTGTGTGTGTTAAGCTTTGAGGTGAGCTTTGACGGAATAATTCTTTGTCTCTTCTCATCTTAGACTAGTATTCCAACCCCTGGGCTTCCCTTCCAATGTTCACAGGAGTTACTGCAGGGACTGGACTTGTTTGCTCAAGTTCAATTTGTTTTGCTGCTTTTATTGCCTTATATTGTACAGTTAGGAAATGAAGGGGTAGGAGGGAATGGGATAGGTTCTTGGGCGATTCTCTGTGATAGTAGGATCCTCTATTAAATATACAATATTTATCCTATGTTATTTACTCATTTTACTTCTATTTCAATAAACTGTAATGATAAGAAAGTGCATTATGTTTAGTGAAGAAAAAGCTTCTGTTTAATTCAGTGTTTAAAAAATGTAAAAAAGCAAAGCAAAGCCTCAAATCCCAGCATTACAAGTTAACTGTTCTATGACAAGTTAGAAAAATGTTTAAAAAAACAAACATTAAAAGTACAATATTATTTATTATATTTATGCTATTTTACACTAGTCATAAAAATGTCCGTAATGTGCAAGATCTCAAGTAGTAAAGGTTTCGATGCTGTATGTCTTTTTCTTCTAGTTTGGAGAAGCCAGTGGGTCCTTTAGAAAATGAAACAATATGACCAGTTCTGATAGGTCTGCTGCAGTTTGCTTTGCAAATGGTTATGTAATCCAGGTGATTTAAATGAATGTACTTTTACAGCCTAGCCAGGATTGTTATGGTGTGCCTTGTGCTGCGTTAGAGTGATCTGAGGTTTAGTAACAGAAACAGCACAGAAAGACTAAGTTGTTTTTAATGGAGAACAGTTGACAAGAACTTCATCTGAAAGCAGTCCAGTATGTGAGGGAAAATAAATGTAAAGCAGGTTGTTTTAATGCTAAGGAATGTAAATTCACCGAAAAAGGTAAAACTTTTCCTTACCATTGTTTTAGAAGATGGCACTGGTGGTCTATAGTTGTTGACTTTGTAGAGTTGGTAGATGATATATTGATAACCAAAATTTTGGTTTCACCTTGAAAACATCCTTAATGATTGAGTTTTTCCGCAGGCTTCACACAGAATTCATTGTGCTCATCTGAAAGGTTAAAAATAGAAGCCTAAAGAAAAATTAATTCACTTGCCACAGATGAATGAAAGATCAATAGGACATGAATACTGGAACCCCTGAGTCCGTTTCAGCAATTCTTTCTACAACCTCTGCCCACTTGTGTTGTGGGTCCAGGAACCCTGAAATAGGCGTCCCACCCCACCATTTATATACCAAAGCTGCTTCCTACCAGATAGACAAGCTTACGCACAGGTCATCTTTCTAACCTAGAGAACTGAACTTTCTAATCTGGTCTTCTGGAATTTCGGCCATGCTGCAATGTTGCGGTTCAGATTTCTTCCCCTTTGTCTGTTGAGGGCAGCTCCCAGTAGGAGCCTCCCTTTCGGTTTTCATGGAGAATTTGCTCTGTTCTCTGTGGGGACCTAGAACCCCTGGTACCTGACAGTGCAGACTCATTCTAGAGGCTTCAAATCTACAAGCGCAGCTCACCTGCACACATATAATCACAGGGCAGGACCTGTTGTCCAAGTGCTATCAATGATAAAATGGGGTCCACTCTCTCATAAGGTGACATTGAGGGCATTATGCTGATGTTTGAAGGTGCGTCCTCTGGAGCTGGACAGCTCAGGACTGAGGATGAAAACAGTGCCTTTCTAAGAGCAGAGTGAGTGTTGTGTTACATAGGAAAACAGGTACACAGTGCATGACAATGTGCAGTGATTATTAAAAAGGAACTGATTGGCTCAGCGGTAAAGCATCAGCCTGGCAGGTGGAAGTCCTGGGTTCGATTCCCAGCCAGGGCACACAGGAGAAGCGCCCATCTGCTTCTCCACCCCTCCCCCTCTCCTTCCTCTCTATCTCTCTCTTCCCCTCCCGCAGCCAAGGCTCCATTGGAGCAAAGTTGGCCTGGGTGCTGAGGACGCCTCCATGGCTCCAGCTGCAATGGGGTAACACCCCAGATAGGCAGAGCACGCCCCCTGGTGGCAATGCCAGGTGGATCCCGGTCAGGCACATGCGGGAGTCTGTCTGACTGTCTTCCTGCTTCTAACTTCAGAAAAATACTAAATAAATAAATAAATAAATAAATAAATAAATAAATAAATGGAACTGATTTTATTATTGTAGTCATGTTAACACAAATACTTTTCTTATTTAGACTCACTTCCCCATTTCTGCTAATGGCCTGCCCTGTCCTCATCCATGTTGTTCCCTGAGCACAGTGAGCTACTCGACCGCCTGTGCTATTTTTTCCACTGGAAATGTCCTTCTTCTGCTTCCTCATCTTGCTTGTTCCTACTCTTTCCTCACACCCGGCATTGGTACCTCCTTCTGAAATCCTCCATGTTTCCTTCCAGGAGGGATAAGAATTATCTTCTGGGCAATTGCCTATGCAGACTTGCTTCTAGCACTTGCTACATGGGCCACAGTAGTCCACTGAAGTATGTACCTTTCCCACAGGTGCTGGCCTGGGGCCTCGGCACTCCAGGCTCTGACACTGCTGACCATGCAGTGGCTGTTCAGGAAATCCCTGTCCGGGATGGTTTTCTCGCTGTCTTCTAAAATTTTTGCATTTATCTACTTGTATATCAAAATCATGTAAAACTTACTTAGAATTTTCCTGAACTCCCAGTCCCAGATGTGGCCACTGGCTGTGAGAGATACATGCAGATTATTTCCCAGCAAAGTCATGGCCAGTTTTAACGCAGCCTCACTGTTATGCTCTGTGGTGCGTGTCCTCCAGGTATGAAGTATCCAGTGCAGCGAGAGATGAGAGAGCCTATGGTATATAGTGTGGCTTCATTAAGTGTCGTGTTGACAAGTATTTCTTTTCACTTGAGACAAATGATGGTTTCCAATTTATTTATTTTAAAAATTCAAGAGTATTTTTTTTATCCCTGATGGTTAAAATAAACATGGTTAAACTAGTAAGTAGCTTTCACTTTTGAAGGAATTAAGAGATTTTCATTCATATTCAGTATGTTTCTCGGGGACCAGGTTTCTCTCTTATTGTTGAGACTTTGGGGGGCCCTGTATTAAAAATAGGGCTACTGTCCCTGCTCTAGAGCTGTGGTGAGCTTCGATGAGAGGATG
This sequence comes from Saccopteryx leptura, assembly GCF_036850995.1. Classification (NCBI taxonomy): domain Eukaryota; kingdom Metazoa; phylum Chordata; class Mammalia; order Chiroptera; family Emballonuridae; genus Saccopteryx; species Saccopteryx leptura. The sequence goes on along the minus strand of NC_089513.1, from coordinate 58,687,255 downwards.
CGCATAGGGCCTGCCATGCCCGATCACAGAGGTGATGGAGAAAGGTTAGCTCTACTTTCTTTTGTAGTGTGTGTGTGTGTGTGTGTGTGTGTGTCTGTGCATATGTGTGTGTAGAAAGCATGCACAATGTGATTTTTCAAATTAAAAAAACTGTTATATGTGATGGTTGGTGAGTAATATTTTCCTGTATCTGCTGATTTTCAGTTTATGTGGCATCTAATAGTTCAGTAAAATCCATTCCAGAATAACTCTTCTGTCATCCTCCACTAAAAGTCTCACTATTAATGATACAAAAAACATAGTCTGGGCTTTGAAAAAGTTTAATACTATTTAATTCTGTTTCTTGGTATTCTCTATACATCAGAAAACATATTTCTTAAGCAAACCTAAGTGTGTGTGTGTGTTTTAAACATATATATGTTATATAATGAGGATAATTATAATGGTACCTTCCCAGATTTGTCATCAATATTAAATGAGTTAGACCTGACCTGTGGTGACGCAGTGGATAAAGTGTCGACCTGGAATGCTGAGGTCGCCAGTTCAAAACCCTGCACTTGTCTGGTCAAGGCACATATGGGAGTTGATGCTTCCTGCTCCTCCCCCTTTCTCTCTCTCTCTCTTTCTCTCTCTCACTCACTCTCTTTACTCTTTAGAATGAATAAATAAAATAAAATAAAAATAAATAAAATAAAAATTAAATGAGTTAATATTTGTGCAAAACAAATCCTAGAATATATTAAGAACTGTAAAGAGGTTAATATTAAATAAATTTGTTAAATAAATTGTCTTAATAGTTAATTAGGTATTCAAGCCTTTGATTAGAATTTTAATAACAGTATATAAGTGTAGTCTTTTATATATTTTACTTGTAAATTTTGAGTTCAAACAAGACTTTTGATTTTAGGCAATGTAATTGTAGGTGTTTGTTACAGGATTAGAAATAGCTATAATTTTTGTCAGTTACTTTGTAGGAGACACTTTGCTAACTGCTTTTCCAATTTAATTCTCATAATAACCCTAGGAGGCAGTAGGTACTGTTCTTTTTATACTCACTCTTTAAAAGACAGAAACTGAAATTTACAGAGGTTGAGTAACACACTGCAGCCACATGTTTATTAAATGACAGACCAGGATTTAGGCTTAATCCTACCTGACTCCAAACCTTGTGTCCTATATTGGTTATACTGAGCATAACCACCTTCATGAATCAGTAAAACTATAGTCTTCCTCAAATACGTATAAACAATCTCCTCACACTATCAGGTTCTAAAATGATTGTTGGTCACTCAGTCTTTGTATTTTCTTTCACTCTTAGAAGTTTAGGGACTCTAATTTGAGCCCCTATGAGGAACATATGTAGCCATAGTGACATGAGGTAGCCTATTTGTGTGGACGTAATGTACGTGGACTAAGCTAGTCCCTCTGGATACATAGCTTTTGGATCCAGGCAAAGAGCAGTGTTAGATGATTTGCCCAGCATTCAAAGGCAGTAACCACATAACTAATTTATCTTTATGTTCCCTTGGTATCTGGGACCATGTCTGGTGTGCCCCAGGCTCTAGTGACCACTTGCTAGGTCAAACAAATGACTCATTTTCACTTAATCTTTCACAATATGAAGAGGAATAAAGAGACCAGACATAAGTTAAAGTTATATAAATATTTTTAATTTACTCCAAATGATTGGTATTAATGACCATATTACTAACTATGCCTGGAATAGTACATTTCTATTCTTTCAACTTTGAACATTAATAGCAAATAGAATTTCTTGTGGTGAAAAGATAGACTATTCCTTCAAGTTAAGATAACAAGCTTATGAAAAATTAAATCTAAAGTGATCGTTTTGAGAAAGGGCATTTTGGAACAAAACAATTATTTAGCTATCAAACATTTTATTGGAAAGTGTGACCATCTTGTGTATTACAGTTAAGATTCTCATCCGTGGTCTGGATTTTAATTGATTGCAGCAACACCTCATTAATTTTTAGTTTGGTTGTAAATAAGCCAAGCTGGATGACTTGTGAAGTATTTTGAAAATAAATAATAGTGAATGATATTGCCTCATAACTGCTTGGCTTATTATGGTTCAGAATGTTGCTTATGCATAACATTTGCTATTTCATCTCCTTTTTAGTTCTAAGCAACTCTGACTCAAGGATGAAGGATTAGCTCTGAGAATGAGAAATAATTTTTTTATTTTTTCTTTCAGAGTTGTTCTAAAAGAGCTTTTTGCTGAAAAAAATTTGACCAAAGTTTTTTATAAACTTCCTAGTTATGCATTATTGGTGTAAGTAGCATATTGCTTTCCTTAATAGCTATCTTGAGATATAATTGATATGCAGTAAATTGGATATATTTAAAGTATACAATTTGGTAAGTTTGAACAAAAACATACCCATGAAACCGTTACCACAATCAAGCTAATTAGCGTACCTATGAGACCTCAAGCTTCCTCACATCCTTTATTATTTCACTGTCTCCTGCCCTTCTGTCCTCTCCTCATCCCACCCCGTGGTGGGATTCAACTAGTTTAACAAGCTGTTCTCTGCCCTAATGACTGTTTTAAATATAAAAAAAAACCAATACACTGAAAGGTAGTTTATTATTTCACACATTTAATACTTAGGTAAGAACAATAAAGGAGGTTGACAAAACTAGATTATAGTATAAGAAAAAGTTTTAAAATATTAATGTAAAAATATTAAATAATACCTGATGAAAAAACAATAAAACTGTTATTTAAGATATTTCCATATTGCTTCTTGATTGGCATCCTTACTTGCAATTTTCTTCACTTTTATCCAAGCATCACTACTCAGTGATTTTTCCTTAACCATTTTTTCACTGAAGGAGTAGGGTCCCATTCCTTTACCTGTGGACTAAATGAACATTACATGTGCTTAGAATACGCTGTTGTGCAGATGAATGTTAAAAAAAGAGTTAAGGAATGTAAATTTGTGATATCCACATTGGGCGACTGGCCAGGTGTCCACCTTAGAGAGAACCCTGATTACAAGTACCATTTTAACAACCAGTTCACCAAGCTCAACAAAAGATTAGGTATCAATTCTGCCAAACTGGAGAGAACTAGCTGAATGCCACCACCGATCCCACCCCAAGGTCAGCATTGATGTGCTACCTGTAACTAGATTCATTTACACTTTCTAGGATTTTATATAAATGGACTCATGCAGTATATTGATGATTATTATTATAATTATTAATTTCCCCAGAGGTGAGGCGCAGGGGCCAGATTTGGCTTCTTCCACTATGCCTAGTTAGTTTGAGACTTAGCCATGTTGAGAGTTTCAGTTAGTTCTTCTACATCCTCACTAACAGTATTGCAGCAGGACATGGCCCACAATGGAGGATAATAGATGTCCAACAACTGGATGGAGGAAGAATTTATTAGTAGCTACCAGAGCATGTGAGACTAGTAGCACCAAAGCACGAGCTCCCCAAAGTTATTTTTGCTGAATCTTACATACCTTTACAGCTTTAGTTTTCACATGACAAGTGCCTGATTTCTTTGATTTCTTGGTCTGCAGACCTACATGACCTTTGTGTCTCCGGGAGGGGAGGGGATAGAAGGGGAGGTTTGGACTATCTGTCCTTGACTATTCACATATCCCATTTTTCTTACTGGTGCTGCAAGTTTATTTCAAGGAACTGATAAAGGGACTATAGCTGTGGTTTGTTACTTTTCAAAATTTCTCAGTCAGCCCTTCCTCCCTCAGTCCGAAACCCTGAGGTTACTGGCTTAAACGTAAACTCACAGACGTTGCAAGCCCCCTCTCCTGCATTCTTCTGGTTTCTCCCCTCTCTGTAATGGTTGCTCTTTTTAAATTTTAGGCATTCTTGTAGATGTGGACTGGCAGTTCACTCTGGTTTTGTTTTAATTTGCATTTCCCTAATGAATAATGAGGCTGAGAATATTTTTTTTATAAACTGATTTATATTCATATATCTTTTTGGTAAGTGTCTATTAAAATATTTTACTTTAAAAAAACACATCAAAACTGTGTTTGTATTGAGTTGTGCAAGTTTAGAAAATCTAGATACAAGTTATTTATCAGATATATAATTCTGCAGATATTTCCCCCCTCTGTGAATTTTCATTCTCTCTTTTTTTTTTTTTGCATTTTTCTGAAGCTGGAAACGGGGAGAGACAGTCAGACAGACTCCCGCATGCGCCCGACCGGGATCCACCTGGCAAACCCACCATGGGGCGATGCTCTGCCCACCAGGGGGCGATGCTCTGCCCATCCTGGGCGTCACCATGTTGCGACCAGAGCCACTCTAGTGCCTGAGGCAGAGGCCAAGGAGCCATCCCCAGCGCCCGGGCCATCTTTGCTCCAATGGAGCCTTGGCTGCGGGAGGGGAAGAGAGAGACAGAGAGGAAGGCGCGGCGGAGGGGTGGAGAAGCAAATGGGCGCTTCTCCTGTGTGCCCTGGCCGGGAATCGAACCCGGGTCCTCCGCACGCTAGGCCGACGCTCTACTGCTGAGCCAACCGGCCAGGGCGAATTTTCATTCTCTTAACAGTGCCTTTGCAATAGCAGACTTTTAAACTTTAATAAAGTTCACTTTATAGTAGTTCTCTTAAGAATTATGTTTTTGATGTGGTACTTAAGAAGTATTTGCCAAACCCAAACTCACAAAGGTATCTTCTGTATTTTCCTCTAGAAGTTTGTTAATTTTTGCTGATTATGTCAGATAGTTCCAGAATCATTTATTAAAGTGACTATTCTTTTGTCACCTTTGTTAAAAATCGTGTCCATATATTTGCGATTGATCTATTCATCTTTACACCACTATCATGATTATTATAGCTTCATAATGTCTTGAACTCAGATGATCAGTCCTTCCCCTTTTTGTTTTTAAATTTGAAGTAGGTTCAGCTATCATAAATCATTTACATTTTCACATGAATTTCATTATCAGTTTTTTAATATCTATAGAAAAGCCTACTGGGATTTTGGTTGGGAATGCATTGACTCTGTATGATGCTTTTGAATAGCATTGAGTCTTTCTATGTATGAGTACATATATTTTTCCATGCATTTAGGTCTTTTCAAATTTCTTTCAGCAGTGCTTTTTAATTTAATACATAGGTCTTACACAGCTGTTGTCCAAGTTATCGCTTAGGTATTTCATAATTTTAATGCCCATTGTAAATGGTAATTTTAATTTCCATTTCTGATTGTTCATTGTTGGTACATTAAAATATAATTTATTTTGCATATTGATCTTGTATCTTACCACCTTACTAAACACATGTATTGGTTCTATAAGAATTTTTATGAATTCTGTCAGGTCTTTAAACTTTCAAAAGATATTCTACCTTCATTACTTTCATCCTTTCAATTTGGATACCCTTCAATTTGAAGATATATATATATTATTATTGTATCACACTTTCTAAAACTCCAGCTTAATATTGAATTTAAGTGGCAAGAATAGATAGCCTTGTCTTGTTCTCCTTATTTGGGAGGAAAAGCATTTAGGCTTTCATCATAAAATATGATACTGATTGTAGGCTTTTCTTTATCAAGTTGACAAAAATCTCCATCTATTCTGAGCATTTTTATACACAACAAATATTAGATTTTGTCAAATGTTTTCTATTTAGATCATTATATTTTACTCTTTTCTAGTCTGTTAATATGGTGAATTGATTTTGTTAAATATTAAACCACCCTGGTATTTCTAGATATATCATATCTGGTCAGGCAGTATTATCCTTTTTATATATTGTTGAATTTGAATTGAAAATTTTTATTTAGAATTTTTACACCCATGGACATAGTCATTAATAACCAGTACTTATCTTTTATTAGGTTATTTTTAGTTTTTGTATAGGATAATGCTAGCCAGATAGAAATACTTGGGAAGTATTTTTTTTTTTGCAATGACCAGGAAGAGCTTCTTTAGAATTTTTATTATTTCTTTCTCAAATGTTTGGTAGAATTCACCAATGAAATCCTATGGGCTTAAAGTTTTCTTTATGAGAAAGTTTTAAATACAATTTAATGTCTTTAATAGACATAGGAGTACTCAGGTTATTTCTTTTTGGTAGGTTTATGTCTTTTTTATTATTATTTTTTTCTCTTTGAATTAATTTAGTATACTTTCTACTCCTATGTCTTCAAGTTTATTAATACTTTTCCTGCAACACCTAATCTGCTGTTAACATCAACTATATTATATTTTCCTTCATACACATTAAAGTTTTTACCAATAGAAGTTTAGGGTGTTTATTATTTTTATTTTAGAATTACAGTTGACATTCAGTATTATTTTATATTAATTTCAGATATACAGGATAGTGATTAGACAATCAAATATTTTATAATATTCACAGTGATCCCCCAGATATTTCAAGTACCCAACTGGCACCATACATAGTTATTGCAGTATTATTTGCTATATTCCTTATGTTGTACTTTACATCCTTGTGACTATTTTGTAACTACCAATCTGTACTTCTTAATCCCTTCACCTTTATCACCCTGATCCCCACCCCCACCCCACCCCCGTCGGCAACCATAAGTCTGTTCTCTGTATCTATGAATCTGTTCCTGTTTTACTTTTTATTATGCCTAAAAGTGAAATTATGTACTACTTGTATTTTTCTGTCTGATTTACTTCACTTAGCATAATACACTCTAAGTCCAACCATGTTGTCACAGAGGGTAATATTTTCATCATTTTTACAGTTAATATTTCATTGTATATATGTGTCACACATCACTCTTTTATCCACTTGTCTAATGATGGGCACTTGGGTTGCTTCCATATGTTGGCTATTGTAAATAATGCTGCAGTAGAAATAGGGATGCATATATCTTTTCTAATTAGTGTTTTGGGTTTCTTTGGACATATACCCAGAAGTGGAATGACAATGTCATAATGCAGTTCCAGCTTTTAAAAATTTTTGAGGAATCTATTACTGTTTTCCACAGTGGCTGCACCAAGCTACATCCCCACAAACAGTGCACAAGAGTTTGCTTTTCTCTATATCCTCACTAACACTTGTTTTGGTTTATTTATTGATGATAGCCATTCTTTCAGATATGAGGTGATATCACCTTGTGATTTTAATTTGCATTTCTCCGATGGTTAGTGATGTTGAGCACTGTCTTATATCTATTGGCCATCTGCATGTCCTTTTTGACCAATTGTTTACTCAGGTGCTCTACCCACTATTTGATTGAATTGACTGAAAGGTTTTTGGGTGTTGAGTTGTGTGAATTCTTTATAAATTTGGGGTATTAACTGTTTCATTTACAAATATCTTCTCTCATTTAGTAGGTTGTCATTTTGTTTTGTTGATGGTTTCTTTTTCTCTACAGAATCTTTTAGTTTGATTTAGTTCCATATGTTTATTTTTTTTTCTTTTTCTCCCTTTTCCAAGGAGATATATCAGAAACAAAATGCTGAGAGAGGTATTATAGAGTTTACTGCCTATATTTTCTTCTAGGAGTTATAGATTTTCAAGTTTTATATTTAAGTCTAATTCATTTTGAATTTATCTTCAATATGGTTTAAGAATATGGTCTATTTTCAATATTTTGCATGTATCTATCCAGTAAAAATATAAAGTGCTTCATGAATTTGCATGTCATCATTTTGCAGGTGTCATGCTAATCTTCTCTGCATTGTTCCAATTTTAGTGTATGTGTTGCTGAAGTGAGTGGTGGGCTTTTTATCTTTTTATCTTCTTTGTCTCTACTTAACTTTTTGTATACATGAATATGTCTAGCTAACTTTGTTTACTGATTTATCACTCTATCAAATTTGGGTAAGTTTCAATATTGATTTTTCTACTCTTTAAATAGCTTGTAATTTTGTATGCCTGGTAATGTTAGCTTGGATGCCAGACATTGCTATTTTTATTTGGTTGGGTGCAAAATATTTTGTTACTTCTAAATTTACTTGTAAGGTGTGTTCTGGGAGGAAATTAAATTAAATGGAAAAGTTTTGAGCCTTTGAGGTTTTATTTTTTAAGATTTGTTAATAGGAACAAATGTAGTGTTGAATGTCAGATGAATTTCCTCACTATTGAGTCAAGGACCTTCTGTGTTCTCTACCCAGTGCTCCCTGATCCTAAAGTTTTTACTCTGGCTCCTGGGACAGGCACTCTTCCCTGTCATGTATGAGCAGCAGGTACTGTTGCCTCTAATCCTTTCTGGTGGTTCTCTTGGCAGTCTGAAATAGTCTTTTCACATATGTGCACTGGGTTGTACTCTGCAGAAATATTAATTCAATCTCTCTTATTCATCTTGACAAGAAACAAATTTTTGTGTAAATACTGGTGCTGATGACAGAAGTTCTGAATGTTGTTTGTTCCTTCCTCTACGATCATGTCAGATCCTAATCCTGGCAAACAAGTGAAGGAGCCTTTCTCTCTATCAGTCGCATGCAGGTTTTTCTCACAGCAAACATTTAACTAGTATATCTGTGACATCACTGATGCAAAGAAGTTGTATACTAAATCTGAAACCTTGTGAAAATCTATTCGACAGCAGAAATGTATGTACTTTTGTGGCTATTTTGGAGGATCTGGTCTCTAACCCCTAAAGGTACTTGTCAGGAAGAAGCTGGCAAGTGTGGAGGTATAAGTTTGGTTCAGACAGCTGATCTAATCTGTTTCAGTAGATGTCATTCCGAGTGACTTAATGTATTTAATTCCAGTATTTTCCCATCACACCATTTATGAGCAATTATTAGCCTTTTATTGTCAAAATAAGATATTGAGGGTACTTGTTTACAAAGTATACATACTTTGTTGTTGTTTTTTTCTTAAGTTGGAAACGGGGAGGCAGTCAGAGAGACTCCCACATGCGTCCGACCGGGATCCACCCGGCACGCCCATCAGGGGGCGATGCTCTGCCCATCTGGGGTGTTGCTCTGCTGCAACCAGAGCCATTCTAGCGCCTGAGGCACAGGCCATGGAGCCATCCTCAGCGCCTGGGTCAACTTTGCTCCAATGGAGCCTTGGCTGCAGGAGGGGAAGAGAGAGACAGAGAGGAAGGAGAGGGGGAGGAGTGGAGAAGCAGATGGGCGCTTCTCCTGTGTGCCCTGGCCGGGAATCGAACCAGAGACTCGTGCACACCAGGCCAACGCTCTACCACTGAGCCAAACAGCCAGGGCACTTTGCTTTTTGAGCTAAGTTTTCCCCATCCATTATTAAAAGGGCTGATTTCATTTTAAATTGTTGAGGAATCATGCTTGAAGTTACTATTGATAAAAAATTTTTATAGTCACCTTCCGGACCACTGCTACACTAAAAAAGAAAAAAAACTGTTCTAACATCCATTGAGATGATTTTTTAGGTTTGGAACTGGTTAAATGTGGCTACTAAGTCAATATTTGACTCCTTTAAACCTTTTAATCCCATCCGAGACTAATATGCATGACATGAAAGAGTAAATCATATATTAATGTTATTTCTAAAATCGCAAACAAATAATAAATTATTTTGGGGAAAATCAATTTACTTATTAGACATTTACTAATGAATGTGATTTTTTTCCATAAAGATAATCTTTGTTTTTTAAAAAAATTCCTTTGAGCTATATTTTCATGATACATGTTATAGATTAAAATATGTTTATGAATTCCTAAAACAGAAAATTATCAGAAATGATTTATTCAGCTTATACTTTTGTTGAATCATGTTACAAGAATATTTTATGGAAAGTTTCGATGATTTCTTACAACATGAACATTAGAAACTTAGGACTTTATCCCAGAAAACACAGAAATATTTAACCTAAAGTGAAAAAATCTGGATTTTATTTAGACTTCTAACAATTGTTTCCCTTTCTAAATATGTTTATTTCTTCCCTTTTTTTCTTTTTAATTATTTAATTTAGTTTTAATTACCCCAATCAATTCAAGGTAAAATATTTCTGTGTATAAATCAGCTAACAGTCTTACCCTTGTAGGTAACTAACTAGTTTTCTCTCACTGTTTTTAAGATTCTTTTTCTTTAAACTTTGCCATTTTTAATTAAGATGTGTCATACTCTGGTTTCTCTTCCGATTGTATAAATATTTTGTCTTTTAATTATGATTTATCTTGGTGTGCACCTCTTTGGGTCCATTTTGTTTTGAGATTTTATGTACTTCCTACACTTGTGTGTTTCTTTTGTTAACAGATTAGGGAAATTTTTGGTCTATATATTTTCAATAGCTTCTTGATCCCTTGCTCTCTCTCTTCTCCTGGTACCCCTGTGATATGGATGTTGTTATGCTTCATGTTGTCCCAAAGGTCACTTAAGCTCTCTACATTCTTTCTAATTCATTGTTCTTTCTGCTGCTTTGATTGCATGTTTTTTTCTACCGTGTTTCCCCAAATCACTGATTTGATTCTTTTTTTTTTATCCCAACCTACTGTTTAATCCTCCCAGCATATTCTTGAGTTCAGATATTTATTCTTCATTTTTGACTAGTTTCTTTTTATGATTTATATGACCTTTTTAATGCTTGCTATCTCTTTGTTGTTGAAGTTCTCACTTTGCTCATTGAGCATCCGTACAACCATTACTTTGAACTCTGTATCTGATAAATTGCTTGCCTCTGTTTAATTTAGTTCTTTCTGGAGATTCCTCCTGTGCAGTCATTTGGGGCCTGTTTTTTTTTCTCCCCATTTTGGCTGCCTCTGTGTATTTGTTTCCATTTATTAGAGAGTTCTGCTATGGTTTCCAGTCTTCGTAGGGTATCTTTCTGTTGTAGGCGTTCTGTTGGCTCCAGTGGTGCAGTTTCCTTTATCACCTGAGCTGGGTGCTTCAGAAATGTTCCTTGTGTGGATTTTGTGGGTGCTCCTGTTGTAACTGAGTCTTGATGGCTATTGACCCATTGTATATGAGATCGGCCCTCAGGCTGGCTCACTGTGAGGCTCTACCTCAACCGAAGCATGCAAGCTGCTGTGCGTGCAGGTGCTGATCACAGGCAGTAGAATTTGCCTCATCTGGGTTTGCTGCCTGATAAGATCTTCCTCTGGATATGCTGCTTATCAAGCTAATTGAATCCTGCTTTGATATGGACTGAAGCTGGCCACTGGGTATGTCGACTCTGGGCCTCTTGGGAGGGGACCTGGTACAAGCCAATGTAAGATGTTGTGTGTGACTGACCCTCAGCAACCTGTTTGGAGCCACAAGCAATCCAAAACTTATGACTAACTCTGCTGGGCTTAGGTGCATTTGGGAAGAACCAAGCTGCACACCAATGCCAGCTTTTGCCAGCACTGGACATGAGGAGAGGCGGGTCAGCAAAATTTCCAAGGCGCCCCAAATCTGCCTTGGCTGCCTCCACCTGCTGGCTGCCTGTTAGTCTTTGTCATTGTAAGAGCCTCTAGTGGAGGTGATAGAATGAGGCTAATGGATCTCCCCTCAGGGAGAGATTCCTGTTAGGCTTCAGGGAAAGTGGTAGTTGTGGCTTCCACCCCCTACAGCCTCAGGTGTCAGTCTGTCTCAGATTTTGCTCTGACCTCAGCAGGGCAGAGCTACTAAGAATTGAGCAGGTGGGGCCTTGGCCCCCACCTCAAAGCCAGACAACTGAGTCACTATCACCCCCTGAGACTGTCCAGATCTCTACCCCCTGACCAAGGGCACTGACTCCTCAGCAGGGCCTAACCTCCACAGGGTGGGGCAAGAGGAAGTTTAGTGGATGGGGAAATTGCTTTCCTCAAGGCTGATGCCACACTGAGGGGAGCGCTCTGCCCAAGAAATGTGATGACTATGATATGGGACAATGAGTCAGCACAGTGCTCTTGGTGGCTATCCCTTCTCTGTCTCTCCCCAGAGAAGCATTCCCTAGACTCACCTCTTGTGACTTTAGTCTGCTCAGCCATCCTTCCACCTTAATCCAGAATAAGTGCTATGAATGAGATTTTGTGCATTAGCCCTTTTATGAGACTCTGCAGACTCCTATCTCTTTCTAGTAGACAGAAACCTCACTGCTTTTCACAGCTGAATGCTATGTGGGTACCACTTACCAGCATGGTGTTCTGGGCAGAGAAGCCTGGCTTGGGGTTTAGACCCCACATTCTCAAGGTGAACCCCATCACCATGCCACAGCTGCAGTATCTCTTGGGAGCCTCAGCACCTGCTTGTGAGAGCAGAGTCGGCCCATTTTGTGTCTTTGCCCTTCCTACCAGTCTCTATATGGCTTCTTCTGTGAATCTTCAGTTATAAGATTCCTCTTCATTTAGTCTTGAGTTGGTTGTTCAAGATGATTGTTCTTAAATTTAGTTGTATCTCCATTTTGGTCCTGGGAAGAGGCAGCTACTCTGACACAGTCTTGGATCACCTATTGTTCTGTTTGTTTCTTCCCTGAGTAACTTTAATTTAGCTACAACTTTTCTCACAGATTTATTGCTTTCCCTCAGAGCAGTCCTTTATAAATAGATATCTAGCCTTTTCCTTTATGTTTCTGTGACCTTTCTGACACTAAATTAAACTCCTTGGTCATTAATTTTCAGGGTTCTCATTAGTGTCCTTCCTATAAATTAAGATGCAAGAGCAGAGAAGTAGCTATTCTCTTAGGAAGTGAAATCCCCTCCTGTGGTCTTGTATCACGTCACAGTGATTAATTCCTGCTGCTTTGATGCTCAGAAAGTGGTGAGCATCCCTGGCTACCCACCATCCAGGCAAAGCAACTCTAAGGGAGGAAAATATTGACAATCATCTTCTTATGGGATAAACAAGTCAGTGCCAATTCCCCAAAGGCATTCCAACATATCTGAGTAATATTCCCTTTAGAGTGGGGTGCCCTTTGATGAAAAGAATAGTGTCATATTTACCTAGGTATCCCTAGGTATAACTAGAGTACCCAACACAGAGTCAGGACTGAGGGACTCATCAAATAAAAGGATGAAATGAGTACTATAATGGAACTTCCCTATGACTAATGCCTTTTCCTTAGGGTTTCCTAATACTCTTAGGGTTTTCTTATATGACCACTTACTGATTCCAAGAAATAAGACAATGTGCTTTGAAGCTAGCAGACCTGGTTTCATAAGCCTCACCACTTATTACCTTTTCAGTCATTTGTCCCTAAAATTTTTATGTATAATGAAAACAATAACAAATAGTACTCGATTCATCAGAAACAGTACCTGATTCATCAGAGGGACCACTTCTTTGGTGTTGGTCTCCTTCTCTCCCGCCTTGTAACTTTATCAATTATGAACTATATAGGACTAAAAATGAGGTATTTAAGTCCACATTTACATTGTAGCTACTTTGGGGAAAGTTATAGTTGCAGGTAATAGAAGTGCCTACATTTACTACTTCTTACAGTATTTTGTGCCCCCGTCATGGAAGGCTGCACAGCTGATGTGTTGAGCTTGGCTTTGTTGTCATAAGAAGCAGTGCAGGAAGGAGCTTGGACAAGAAACTGGCCCTGGGAGGACTGCTCCTGATTGATTTTTCACATTTCTCTCAGAGGTGAAAATGTGTTCAGGCAAGGAAATAGACCATATATTTAAAATGCTCATAGAATATAAATGTTCTCTTATGAACCCTGGATGTGACATCAGAGAAGGTGGAGTGCTTTTAACAGTTTAAATGGAAAGAAACTTCCAAATGGCTGAAACTTGTCCATCGACAATCATAGTTCTGAAGACAAGACACCTTTTACCTGGTACAAAACTGTATTTTGGACAGAGTACTTTTATTATAAGGCAGTGTTCTGCACATGTAGCATAAAGTCCAATTACAGAAAATTGGAAAATAGTTAAGACATATATGCACCAAAAAAAAAAAAAAAAAGACTTCAAAGTCATGATGCAGAGCCCAGGGGACTTGATGCAAAGTTTTTCTAAGCTTAAAAAAACAATGTAGTGTGAAACCTGTCAGATTTCAATTTTCCCACACAAAAAGTGTCTAAAGGTTTGGCATGGAAATGTGTTTAAAGCATAAGTAAGAGACTAATGAAAAAGGATGGTTAACATTGGCTGTGTTTTTCATATGATGCAATACAAGGGAAAATGGACTTGGAAGCCAAAGTAGCAAAAACTCATGTGTAAAAAGCAGCATTATGCTCATATGGATGGGATGCCATGAGAAAGAGAGAACTGTGCTGGACCAGATTCAATCTTGTTCCAGCAAAGACATTTGTCTAGTGTTGAGGAAATGTTTTAAAAGGGTTGGAAACACAAACCTTGCTTTCTGTGGACACCTGATTTCCCTTGCCTTTTAAACAGTGTGTGTCCTTGCTTTCACTCGTACGTGAACACAAACTGTCTTCCCCAGTTGACAGTTAGTTTTGAACACTTTACTGGTCCTGATAGCACTATAGAATCTTGGATTGGGAAGAAATTCAGACACCATCTCCTGGTAGTTCTCAAGTTTCTTTGATGGCCCAACAATCTCAGGGATCATCCTTTCCCAATATACACTTCACCACCCATCCCAGGAGTTCAAGGGTGCTGGAGCATTGTGTAGCAAATTTATCAGAAAGATGAAAGTGGAGCATGAGAGCAGGAAAGAGGGTGCAGTTTGAAAAGGTGACCGCAGGAGGTTCTGTGTTTCCCCTGAGAAAGAACTTCTTTTTCTCCTTGAAGATCACTGAATCCACAGACATTTTCTATTCTAGGCTTGAAAAATCATAAAAACAAAGTTAATGAAAACTGTTGAAATCAAGCCCAGCAGAAGCATTGATTCCTATGTCCCATTACTGTCCCAAACAAGGCTCTATATCACCCTGACCTCATTCACCTTCTTCTCAGATTGGAAAGTAGTTGTGGGTCATTTCTGTGTCGACAGTATTTCTTTGTTTAATACCAGAAACTAATATATGGATTATGAATGTGTAAGAGCAGCAACAGAAGAATGTCTGTTTTGCAGAAACCAATATACAGTGTGTGAGTATTCTCACTGGTCTTCTTCTCCTTTTTTTAATCACATTACCAAATGAAATAAATATATTTTTCTTGATAAATAACCTAATACTAATAACATGATATAAAATCTTGCACACTTTTCCTACTACCTCACCCAAACTCTCCAAACCTATACCAAATATTACCACCCAGTTTTTTTTATTGAGGATAATTAAGATTCTATTCCATCTTAAAAGAGGACATTTACCTATGTTTGTTTTCCAGCAACAGAAGTATGTATCATAAAAAGAGCTGTGACCTGGCATAAACCAAGTTCATATTATACTTAATGGCAATAATAATAATAAGAGCCAAAATTTTTTGAGCAGCTATTATGTGATGCATTGTGTGATATATATGCTTTATATGCATTTTATAATATACCTCATTACCTTTATCTAGTCATTAGCAACAATGTACTGGCATTACTAATGGACTGGTAGCTGTTTTCAAGAATCCTGTTTTCTAGATCTAGCTCTTTTTTTCAATGTAGTATGCAACCTGAGCAAGTCATAGCTGAGCCTGAAAGGGGATAGGTTATTGGGTAGGGATATGAATAATGGGGTTGGGATTAGAGATTGCTAAGGTATTTTTTTTGCTCAAAAATATTTGTGATTTGACATAGATCTCCAAGCCCTAAAATAAGTACATAAGTAGCCTTCAGATTGGTTGCTGCTGTGGAAGCAGCTTCATTACTCATTGTTGAGATTTAACATTATAAATTCCAGTAATAATCATCCAGGGACTGGGAAAGTAGTAGAAGTTAGGATTCTTAAATTTTGAAATGAAGGGAATGATTTCAGTAATAAAGTTTGGATGAGAATTATTTTATTTTATTTTGTGGGAATTTGTTATTGTAAACCAGCAACTGAGAGAATCTTACAAAGTGTTTAGAAAACCAGTTTTCTTTCATATTCAAATAGAAAGGAAATTGAAGCATAAATGACATTGTCTTATTTTGATTCATTTATATCTGTTTCTGACAATAGTATTCATTATACTATCAGAGTAAATGGATGTTTTTTCCATAAAGGAAAGTAATATGAATATCTCTATTGGATCTTTGTAATCGAGCATTTGCTAAGATACTACTCTTGGGTTGACGTCAGAGAAATGGCACTGTGAGGAACGCTTCCAATATTTCTCCCTGAAACTTCAACAAAGTCAACAACCAGAGACATAAAAACAATCTCAGGAGCATCTGAAATACACATACATCAAACAAAGGTATGATTGAGCAAAGAGGTGGCTGAATATATAATCCACTCTGAAGGAAATAAGATGGAGAATGGAGTAAACTGCTTTCCTCACTGATCTGAGGAAGGGCTGCTTTCACTTGGAACTGAGAGAAAGGGAGGGCTGGGGCCGAGAGAAAAAGCTAGGCTAGGGCAGAGACATTCAAGCCGAGGAGAGAGTATGCCCATGGCTCAGCCCACACAGAGCTAATGCCAGCGGCAGACACCAGCAGAAGTGGGCAAGCAGTTGCCTTGTTTACTCCCAGTCTCCCAGTTGGCAAGCACGAGCAGTGTGCGAGTGGATCCACCTGGCACTTTGGGCATGGGTGCCGCATTCTGGGACAGAGGGGCTCGGCCGGAGACTGTCGGTAATGGCCTTCTGTGTGGGCTGTGACCAGAGTTTCTGAATAATCCTGGCTTCCCAAACAACAGCGTGCGGGAAGTGCACGAAAGCTGGCTTCCCTACACCTGGACCTGGCAGCACCTCCGCCAGCCATACAGGCTAACAAAGCATACTCCTGGGAAGAGAACTGAGGAAGTGGTGGGGGGAAGGTGCACAGACAGCTTGCAGACAGCCTCTGGAGAGCAGACCTGCAGAGTGCTGAGGCATACTAGACATGCCCAGAGGCTCATAGAAAGACACCTGAAAGGCAGTCGGCTCCCAGCCTTGCCTGATTATGTTGGCAGCTCAGGCTGGCAAAGCCTTACCCAGAACCCTGCATTGAGTGGGAATAGAGGGGGAATTTGGCAGCTCTTAGAGCCTCTTGCTCTCCAGGCAGTGGCTGGGGAAACTTCACAGCTGGATCCCAGTCTGCTGGATCAGGAAGGAGAGATTTGGGGAGAGGCTCCGGGAAAATGGACTCTCACATTGTCGGAGCCTGCAAACACTAACAAGCCCCACCTACCAATGGGACTGAGACCTAGATTATGTCATCACCATAACAGCAAATCTCTGCCTAAGAGTGCTGCAGGGGCAGAACCTGGGGTACAGTGCCACCAGCCAAAGAGAGAGAGAAGAAAGAAAAGGGAAGAACATAACTTCTCAAACCAGGAAAAATCCACAGTCTTTATAACTTTTTCCATTTTTTTCTTGTGTTTTTTATCTTTTTTTCCTTCCACCTTGGCCATTTTACCCTCTTTCAGTTTTATTCTTTTCATTTTGAACTTTATTATCCATAGGTGTTACATTTTCCATTCTTTTTTTTTCTATGAGTGTTACATTTCAAAAAACTTAACTCAATTCTTTTTTTCTCTCTCTCTCTCTTTTTGTTTCTTCCTTTCTCTTTCACTTTTTCTCCATTCAAATCTCACCCTAAAACAAATTATTTTTGTGGCAATTTGTGTGCTTTTTACTTTGCTTTTTATCCCTTTAGCATTTCCCCCAACTTTGGCTCTTCAATCTATAGTTCTTGTGCTACTTAATGCAATAGAATTTTCATTTTTCACTGTATATATTTTTTCTTTTTCTTTTTTCTTTTCTCTTACACTATTTCTCCCATTCGACCATCATTTACAAACAAATTATTTTATTCTTGATCCAAATTTTTTCCTTGTGGCATTTTCTGGGTTCTTGCCTCACTTTTTGCCTCTTTGTCACTCCCCCCAACCCAGACCCTCTGTTCTATGTATTTTTGTTCTACTTAGCACAATATATTTTTCAGTTTTTCACTGCATTTTCTCAAAAAACATTCTTTTTATCAAATCTTATTAGCGTTATTAACAATACCACTCTCAAATGCCATTAAAGAAAAAGAAATCAAATATCATGGATACAAAGGACAGAGATGTAGCTCAGATAGATGAAGAAAAATCTATAGAAAAAAAATTCAATAGCTTAGAAACCTTGGAGTTAAATGACAGAGAATTTACAATTGAAGTCCTAAAAGTACTCAAGGATATACAAGAAAGCACAGAAAAACAATTTAGGGAGCTCAAAAAACAATTCAATGAACAGAAAGAATACTTCACCAAGGAAATTGAAACTATGAAAATGAATCAAACAGAGATGAAAAACTCAATGCATGAACTGAAAAACAAGGTAACAAGCTTAGCCAATAGAACAGGCCAGATAGAGGAGCAAATTAGTGACATAGAACACAGGCAACTAGAGGTACTACAGAGAGAAGAGGAGAGAGATTCACAAATTTAAAAAAAATGAGATAGCCCTACAAGAATTGTCTGATTCCATTAGAAAGAGCAACATAAGAATAATGGGTATATCAGAAAGAGAAAAGAGAGAAAGTGGAATGGAGAACATATTTAAACAAATAATAGATAAGAACTTCCAAAGCCTGTGGAAAGAACTAAAGCTTCAAATTCAAGAAGCAAACAGAACACCAAGTTATCTTAACCCTAACTAACCTACTCCAAGGCACATCATAACAAAATTGGCAAAAACCAATGACAAACAAAAATTTCTCAAGGCAGACAGGGAAAAGAAGAATACAACATATAAAGAAAGGCCCATTAGATTATCAACAGATTTCTCAGCAGAAACTCTACAAGCTAGAAGAGAGTGGACCCCAATATTTAAAGTTCTGAAAGAGAGGAACTTCCAGCCAAGAATACTATACCCATGAAAGCTATTCTTCAAATACTAAGAAGAAATAAAAACATTCACAGATACAAAAAAGATGAGAGAATTTATCACCAGAAAAACCCCAATTCAGGAAATACTAAAGGTGTTTTTTTGACCAGACACAAAGAATAAAACAAAACAAAACTACAAGTAAAAGCTCCACCAAGATCGCAATAAAAACAATATTAATCTGTGACTAAGAAACAAAAAAGGGGAGAGGACAAAGATTAACAGTACCAAAGGAGAATGGAGTGCAGAAGCACTCATGAGATAATGTACTACAATGATATGTATCCTTTTCATTACTTAGTGGTAACCACCCCTGAAAAAACCACCACAGAAGCACATGGTTTGAAAAAAGAAGTAACAGAGAAAAGAAGTATGGATTACAACCAAACAAAAACAAATGATAGAAAAATAAAAGAAAACAACCAAACAAGATACAAAACTATCAGAAAGCAATATATAAAATGGCGATAAGAAACCCTCAAATGTCAATAATTACACTAAATGTAAATGGATTGAACTCACCAATAAAAGGACAGAGAGTAGCAGAATGGATTAGAAGAGAAAATCCAACTGTATGCTGCCTATAAGAAACACATCTAAGCTACAAGGATAAAAACAAATTCAAAGTGAAAGTTTGAAAAATAATACTCCAAGCAAATAACATCCAAAAAAAGCAGGTGTAGCAATACTCATATCTAACAATGCTGACTACAAGACAGCAAAGGTAATCAGAGACAAAAATGGTCATTTCATAATGATAAAGGGGACATTAAATCAAGAAGACATAACAATCCTTAATATATATGCACCAAACCAAGGAGCACCAAAATATATAAGACAGCTACTGACTGACCTAAAATCAAAAACTGACAAAAATACAATCATACTTAGAGACCTCAATACACCACTGGTGGCTCTAGATTGTTCATCCAAACAGAAAATCAATAAAGAAATATTGGCCTTAAATAAATCTCTAGAACAATTGGAAATGATAGATATCTACAGGACATTTCATCCCAAAGTGCCAGAGTATACATTTTTCTCTAGTGTACATGGAACATTCTCAAGAATTGACCATATGTTGGGCCACAAAAATAACATCAACAAATTCAGAAAGATTGAAATTATACCAAGCATATTTTCTGATCATAAAGCCTTGAAACTAGAATTCAACTGCAAAAAAAAGTAAACAAATCCACAAAAATGTGGAAACTAAAGAACATAATTTTTTTTTTCATTTTTCTGAAGCTGGAAACAGGGAGAGACAGTCAGACAGACTCCCGCATGCGCCCGACCGGGATCCACCCGGCACGCCCACCAGGGCAATGCTCTGCCCACCAGGGGGGCGATGCTCTGCCCATCCTGGGCGTCGCCATGTTGCGACCAGAGCCACTCTAGCACCTGAGGCAGAGGCCACAGAGCCATGCCCAGCGCCCGGGCCATCTTTTGCTCCAATGGAGCCTTGGCTGTGGGAGGGGACGAGAGAGACAGAGAGGAAAGCGCGGCGGAGGGGTGGAGAAGCAAATGGGCGCTTCTCCTGTGTGCCCTGGCCGGGAATCGAACCCGGGTCCTCCGCACGCTAGGCCGACGCTCTACCGCTGAGCCAACCAGCCAGGGTCTAAAGAACATAATTTTAAAAGAGTGGATCAAAGAAGAAATAAATGCAGAGATCAAAAGATACATACAAACAAACAAAAATAACAATACAACATATCAGAATCTCTGGGATGCAGCAAAAGCAGTAATAAGAGGGAAGTTCATATCACTACAGGCCTATATGAACAAACAAGAGAGAGCCCAAGAAAACCACTTAACTTCACATCTTAAGGAACTAGAAAAAGAAGAACAAAGACAACCCAAAACCAGCAGAAGAAAGGAAATAATAAAAATCAGAGCAGAAATAAATGAAATAGAGAACAGAAAAATTATAGAAAAAATTAGTAAAACAAGGTACTGGTTCTTTGAAAATATCAACAAAATTGACAAACCCTTGGCAAGACTAACCAAGGAAAAAAGAGAAAAGACTCATATAAGCAAAATTCAAAATGAAAGAGGAGAAATCACCACAGATATAGATATACAAAGAATTATTATAGAATGCTATGAAGAAGTATATGCCCCCAAATTTAACACTATAGAAGAAATGGATAAATTCCTAGAATAATATAGTCTTCCTAGACTGAATCATGAAGAAGCAGAAAGCCTAAACAGACCCATAAGCAGGGAGGAAATAGAAACAACTATTAAAAATCTCCCCAGCCCTGGCCGGTTGGCTCGGTGGTAGAGCGTCGGCCTGGTGTGCAGAAGTCCCGGATTCAATTCCCGGCCAGGGCACACAGGAGAAGCGCCCATCTGCTTCTCTACCCCTCCCCCTCTCCTTTCTCTCTGTCTCTCTCTTCCCCTCCCGCAGCCAAGGCTCCATTGGAGCAAAGATGGCCCGGGTGCTGGGGATGGCTCCTTGGCCTCTGCCCCAGGTGCTAGAATGGCTCTGGTCGCAACAGAGTGACGCCCCGGAGGGGCAGAGCATCGCCCCCTGGTGGGCAAAGCGGTGCCCCCTGGTGGGCGTGCCAGGTGGATCCCGGTCGGGCACATGCGGGAGTCTGTCTGACTGTGTCTCCCCGTTTCCAGCTTCAGAAAAATACAAAACAACAACAACAACAAAAAAAACCTTCCCAAAAATAAAAGTCCAGGGCCAGATGGCTATACTAGTGAATTTTATCAATCAAAGAAGACTTGGTTCCTATTCTACTCAATGTCTTCCAAAAAATTGAAAAAGAAGCAATACTGCTAAACACATTTTATGAGCCCAACATAACCTTCATACCAAAACCTGGCAAGGACAACACAAAAAAAGAAAACTACAGATCAATATCGCTAATGAATACAGATGCTAAAATACTATACAAAATACTAGCAAATCGAATACAACAACACATTAAAAAAATAATTCATCGGCCCTGGCTGGTTTGCTCAGCGGTAGAGCGTCGGCCTGGCGTGCGAGGGACCCGGGTTCGATTCCCGGCCAGGGCACATAGGAGAAGCACCCATTTGCTTCTCCATCCCCACCCCTCCTTCCTCTCTGTCTCTCTCTTCCCCTCCCACAGCCAAGGCTCCATTGGAGCAAGGATGGCCCGGGTGCTGGGGATGGCTCCTTGGCCTCTGCCCCAGGCGCTAGAGTGGCGCTGGTCGTTGCAGAGCGACGCCCCGGAGGGCCAGAGCATCGCCCCCTGGTGGGCAGAGCGTCGCCCCTGGTGGGAGTGCCGGGTGGATCCTGGTCAGGCGCATGCGGGAGTCTGTCTGACTGTCTCTCCCCATTTCCAGCTTCAGAAAAATACAAAAATAATAATAATAATAATTTATCATGATCAAGTGGGATTCATCCCAGAATCACAAGGATGGTTCAACATACATAAAACGGTTAACATAATACACCATATCAACAAAACAAAGAACAAAAACAATATGATCTTATCAATAGATGCAGAAAAGGCATTTGATAAAATACAACATTATTTTATGTTTAAAACAGTTAACAAAATGGGAATAGAAGGAAAATATCTCAACATAATAAAGGCCATCATATCAAGTGGCATAAAACTGAGGACCTTTCCCTTAAAATCAGGAACAAGACAAGGTTGTCCACTCTCTCCACTCTTATTCAACATAGTGCTGGAAGTTCTAGCCAGAGCAATCAGACAAGAGAAAGAAATAAAAGGCATTCATATTGGGAAAGAAGAAGTAAAGGTTTCACTTTTTGCAGATGATATGATCCTATACATTGAAAACCCCAAAGACTCCACAAAAAGACTACTAGAAAGAATAAACCAATACAGTAAGGTTGCAGGATACAAAATTAATATACAAAAGTCCATTACCTTCCTATATGCCAACAATGAAACATCAGGAAATGAACTCAAAAAAACAATCTCCTTCATGGTTGCAACAACAACAAAAAATACCTAGGAATAAACATAACAGAGAATGTAAAGGACCTATATAATGAAAACTACAAAGCATTGTTAAGGGAAATAAAAAAAAGATATAATGAAATGGAAAAATATTCCTTGTTCTTGAATAGGAAGAATAAATATACTCAAAATGACTATATTACCCAAAGTGATATACAAATTTAGTGCAATTCCCATAAAAATTCCAATGTCATTTTTTAAAGAAATGGAACAAAAAATCATCAGGTTTATATGGAACTATAAAAAACCCTGAATAGCCAGAACAATCCTAAGGAAAAAGAATGAAGCTGGGGTCATTACAATACCTGACTTTAAATTATATTATAGAACCACAATAATCAAAACAGCATGGCATTGGCAGAAAAATAGACACTCAGACCAATGGAACAGAATAGAAAGTCCAAAAATAAAACCACATATATATGGTCAAATAATTTTTGATAAAGAGGCCAACAACACACAATGGAGAAAAGAAAGCCTCTTTAACAAATGGTGCTGGGAAAACGGGAAAACCACATGCAAAAGAATGAAACTTGACTAAACCCCTTGTACTAAAATTAATTCAAAATGGATCAAAGACCTAAATATAAGATCTGAAACAGCCTGACCAGGCAGTGGCGCAGTGGATAGAGCGTCGGACTGGGATGCAGAGGACCCAGGTTCAAGACTCCGAGGTCGCTGGCTTGAGCATGGACTCAACTGGCTTGAGCAAAGTTCATCAACTTTGACACAAGGTCGCTGGCTTGAGCAAGGGGTTACTCAGTCTGCTGAAGGCCCGAGGTCAAGTCGCATGTGGAAAGGCAGTCAATGAACAACTAAGGTGTTGCAACACGCAACAAAAAACTGATGATTGGTGCTTCTCATCTCTCCGTTCTTGTCTGTCTGACTCTCTCTCTGTCTCTGTAAAAAAATAAAAAAAAAAGATCTGAAACAATAAATTACATAGAAGAAAACATAGGTACTAAACTTATTTAAAAAGAGCACTTTATGAATTTGACTCCAAACGCAAGAGAAGTGAAGGCAAAGATAAATGAATGGGACTACATCAGCCTAAGAAGCTTTTGCACAGCAAAAGAAATGGACAACAAAACAAACAGACAGCCAACGAAATGGGAGATGATGTTTTCAAACTACAACACAGATAAGGGCCTAATATCCAAAATATACAAAGAACTCATAAAACTCAACAACAAACAAGCAAACAATCCAATAAAAAAATGGGAAGAGGACATGGACAGACACTTCTCCCAGGAAGAAATACAAATGGCCAACAGATATATGAAAAGATGCTCATCTTCATTAGCTATTAGAGAAATGCAAATCAAAACTACAATGAGATATTACCTCACACCTGTTAGATTAGCTATTATCAACAAGACAGGTAATAACAAGTGTTGGAGAGGCTGTGGAGAAAAAGGAACCCTCATCCACTGTTGGTGGGAATGTAAAGTAGTACAACCATTATGGAAGAAAGTATGGTGGTTTCTCAAAAAATTAAGAATAGAACTACCATATGACCCAGCAATCCCTCTACTGGGTATATAACCCCAAAACTCAAAAACACTGGTACATAAAAACACATGCAGCCCCATGTTCATTGCAGCATTGTTCACAGTTGCCAAGACATGGAAACAACCACAAAACCCTTCAATAGAAGATTAGACAAATAAGATGTGGTACATATATACTATGGAATACTACTCAGCCATAAGAAATGATGACATCAGATCATTTACAACAACATGGATGGACCTTGATAACAATATACTGAGTGAAATAAGTAAATCAGATAAAACTAAGAACTATATGATACCATACATAGATGGGACATAAAAATGAGACTCAGGGACATGGACAAGAGTGTGGTGGAAGGGGTGGGGAAGATGAGGGGCACAAAGAAAACCAGATAGAAGGTGACAGAAGACTATGACTTTGGGTGATGAGTATGCAACATAATCAAATGTCAAAATAACCTGGAGATGTTTTCTCTGAATCTATGTACCCTGATTGATCAGTGTCACCCCATTAAAATTAAAAAAAGATACTACTTTTAGTAAGATTTAGTAACAATTTCTAAAATGTAAATGATCAATGTATGAACTTGTTTGGGAGATTATTGTGTAGTTTTTTCATAGGCATATCGACAGTATAATATTATGTACATTTTTAAATAAATTGATGATGTAACAAATGTTGGAAAAATATAGAACAGATATCTGGAAAGTTTTTCTGTCTTTATAGAAAGATCTGTTTTATGTTTGACCATAAACACTTTTCAGTGGCTTCTTGCTCAATATTCTAATTTTAGAACATCTATTTCTCATGCTGTATCTTCCACTTTTTTACCAAAGAGACTGAGGTCATTGTGTGGCCTTTATCCTAGGAGAGTCTATAATAATGTGCTTGTAAAAGTGAAAGAGGTGGAGGAGGGTGTGAGCAAAGGGAACTGGGTGCTTTTTGCTCAAGCAAGAAGGAAAAGTCTTTCTCATGTGACAGTTCCAGGCGCTCTGCCTTTTATTGGCAGTTTGGCCTCATGAGGGGGAAGGACCTTGGAATTCGGACAGACGTGGGTTTCCACTTGGCCTGGCTTACTCATTGTGAGACTACGGTTTTGACTTCTTCATCTTGTATTTAGTTGAATAATATCTACTTCATGGAATCAGTGAGGTGCTTACCAGATTGTGGATGTACAGTGCCTGGCATCTGATAAAACTCAGTCACTAGTTGTTGTGTTCTCCCAAGAAGGCTCCATGACTCCGCAAGGAAATGTGAGAGGAAAGTGAGGCACCGCCTCTATATAGTGGGACTGGGTTGATCATTGCATAGTTATGGTTTCTTGAATACTAATCAGCATCAAGTTCTAATTCATTGAATGTGCCCAACAACTTGATAAGGTTGGTTTCATTACCCTCATTTGCCCAAGTCACATAATAGGAGAGGCAAAGCCAGAGTTTAAACTCAAATTTAACTCTGAAGCCCATGCTCTGAATCACTTCCTATACCACTTTCCTACCTCACAGAAATGCAATGAGCTCTGCAGAGAAGCCGTAAAAACAAGGGTCAGAGAGAACTGTCAGCCAGGGCTAAAGATGTATATATTTACAAGGGACTCTTGCTTTCAGGAAAGAGTAAACTAATGAGTTCTCCAAACAAAGAATTTGCATATACGTTTTTGTGAGTAGTTTTTGAATTTCAAGTTTGAAACTGAGGCAAGAAAACATATGTGAGCTGAAGCTGAGGAAAAGGGGAAGGAGACTCTCTAGAGGCCTGAGAAGCTTGGTGAGCTTGGTCTGAGCAAGGGTTGGGTATAGACTTAGTGAGCTGGCTCTTGGAGCCTCTATGAAGTGATGTCTTCTCAACTTGTTTTGTTTGTGTACAACTTGTACTATAGTTTTAGTTATCTTTGTAGTAAATTTAGTCACGGAGAGGTCACTCTCAACTCTCACTGCAAATAAGACCCACAGGGGAGCTTTGTAGATGTTCTGTCACCTTCAGCCCTACCCAGAGAGATTCCAGGTGGTCCAAAGTAGGGCCAGGTAGTGGCACTTTGAAGGATCCCAAGGTGACTCCAACTGGAGAGGGGAAAGACACCACAGACGCCATAATGGTTTGAAGTTGCAAAGGAGAAGAAGCACACAGAAAGGGATGTCAGAGCCTGGGGACTGTTTCCTACTTGTACTCCTCCTTCAGCCCTGAGGGTCTTGTTTCCCTGGACTAGTGTGCTCTGAGCCCTCAGCCATCACCAAGAGCCAGCCAGCTCTGTAGCCACGGGTTTATAGGTTGGCTGAATGGGCAGATGCAGAACACACAGACACACAGGGCAGACTAAGGGAGTTGAGCATTCAAGAATTGAAGACAGCTGTTGTCTCTGAGAGACTGAAGATCCCTGGTTCCTTGGCAAGCCTTTCAGGAGCTCCTTAGTCAAGGACTTAACCAACTAGTTTCAAAGCATGGAGCTCAAGTAATTTACACCAGAAACACCAAAGATAGGGATGCCCCAGCTGCTGGTGAAGATGCATGAAAACAGGTCCCACCAGCTGTACATTTTGAAAAATAAAATTTTATTAAATATAAAAAAAAGAATTTTGATATCAGGAACCAAGGGATGACTGTATTAAGCATCAATCTTAATATAAAATACCTCTCCCCTCTTTATAGGGCCAATTTGGTCTGTATTAAAACATTGCTCAGCCATTTATTAGGAGCTAGGTGAACTGGGTAAATCACCCACCCTGCGACTGAGTTCCCTTATATTTAAAATCAGTACAATAACAGTACCCACCCTACAGGTCACAGACAGTAATGCTGGAGAGCCGCAATAAAAGAAAACCCCTGTATTGCTACTCCCGGTACCTTGTCTGCATGGAGGAGTCCTTTCCTTCACATGTAGTCTCCTTCCTCTCAACTCTAATGAGAATTGGAAATTAAAAATGTTCTAGCCTGACCAGTGGTGGCTCAGTGGATAGAGCATCAACCTGGGATGCTGAAGTCCCACATTCAACACCCCAAGGTCACCAGCTTGAGCCCCAGTCAGGGCACATATGAGAAGTGGCACAACTAAGTGAAACAATGAATTGATGCTTTCTTCTCTCTCTCTCTCTCTCTCTCTCTCTCTCTCTCTCTCTCCCTCTCTCCCTTCCTCTCTCTCTTTAAAAAAAAAATTACTAAGGTTGGGGACTGAAGGACAAGTTTAAAAGTAGCTTCTCTCTGATGAAAACACACAGTACCTAGAGCCGGGAACTGGAACTTGGCCTTTCCACAGCTTCTCCAAGTGACCCAAACATCCCTCTTGGAGAAACATTGAGTTGATGCAAAGCATAAATTTTAAACACTGTCCTTAATAAAAGTTCAAGCCCTGGCCGGTTGGCTCAGTGGTAGAACGTCAGCCTGGCGTGCAGGAATCCCGGGTTCGATTCCCGGCCAGGGCACACAGGAGAAGTGCCCATCTGCTTCTCCACTCCTCCCCCTCTCCTTCCTCTCTGTCTCTCTCTTCCCCTCCCGCAGCCGAGGCTTCATTGGGGCAAAGACAGCCCGGGCGTTGGGGATGGCTCCTTGGCCTCTGCCCCAGGCGCTAGAGTGGCTCTGGTCGCAACAGAGCGACACCCCGGAGGGGCAGAGCATCGCCCCCTGGTGGGCGTGCTGGGTGGATCCCAGTCGGGCGCATGTGGGAGTCTGTCTGACTGTCTCTCCCCGTTTCTAGCTTCAGAAAAATACAAAAAAAAAAAGAAAAGAAAAGTTCAGGGATCATTGAGATGAATTCGATAAACCTATGAAATTAATGCCAACAGAATAAGATAAGGCATGTGAAGTAACTTAGGGTACCAATTATAAATAACAATAAAAATGCAAGGGAACACTCAACATTTGAGCTAAGTGAGGAGTAAAACCCTGAGAGAAAAGGAGACTGATGCAGACAGGAGGTGCTATGTGGAGGAAGTGAGCAGCTTGGACCCGGAGGAAGGTTTGTTACGGAGAGAGCAGGGAATTCCAAGTGAGGAGAAATGGTGTGAGTCATTGAGGGGAGATGGCTCAGACCTAGAGCTGTTGGGGACAGTGACCAGGCTTCCTGACCGGAATACAGGTTCATTTTGGGAAGCAGGTAGAAGATGGTGGGACTTAATCACCGAAGGCCAGACAGAAAAAGAACGGTCATTAGTGCTCATGAAAAACAAGTTTACGTGAGCTCCACAACCTCTGTGTCATTTATTTCAGCATCCAGTGAACTCTTGAAAGCACCAAGGGGAATCCAGCAGAACAGTGGGGACATAGCACCTGGCACTGAGGGGGATGAGATGGAACTTTTAGCCTTAGATACTAAGGGAGGAGAATGAGTTGCAAAGCTCTGATATATATACTTTCATGGGTGCTCAGACTTCAGATGCCAGAATTTCTCTGAGCAAGTGATCCAGTACTGTCACCTGTGTGTTTATAATGTATAACCTTGGTAGTGAGGACAATCACAGTTTGCTGTTTACCACATGGCATCGTGGATCCTGTCTGGGCATCAGCATTTTACACACTCTGCAATAATTCCACGGTCCACCTCAAACTCATTCTCTCTGTACCTGTTTTACCTTTGGTTCACAGTTCTTCCAGCACCATTTAGGAAATGGGAAGGAAAAATTGAGTCCCTTGATTGAGAAGAGCTATCACATGCACCAAAAACACCAACCATTTTGTTAAAATAAGGATTTCTACAGGCAACAGCTTAATTTCTCATTTTGATGAATTTATTGTCCAATACCCAATTTGGTTAGTGGGTCTCCAAAACCTAACAACTTTGAATTGTAAAGGCTTAGGAAAACTTTCAATTATTACCAAACTTTTAGAAAGGTGAAAATTTATATCAAGTAATACTTCAATATCCTGTCTCAAACAATTGAAGTTTAAAGTTCAGTGACATGTTACTATCTATGAGATTGTTTTTACTTTAATTAAAAGGTAGTTAGGTTTTCTCAGGTTTATTCATTGCAAAGCTAGCAATATTTTATGACCTTACTGTGCCTTTGTAAGAAACTTATAAAATCTGTTTACCTACTAACCTGCCCATCATATTTAATTGATTTTTTCTTAGTTCTTTTAGGGTTTTTTTTTTTTTTTGCATAAGAGAAGTTACTTTTTAAGCAGAAACTAAATTGCTTTCAACATTATCAAGAAAAAAATAGTTAAATTACTCAAATAGATGTTAAATTTTTTTTTCCATTTACTGTATAAAAAGCTCCTCAAAACTATAGCTCCCTAGGCTGAAATTGGGTTGAGAGATTTTATGGAGCAGAGAGAAGAGCAGGGAATGTGACTGTGGTCTCATTCAAGGTTGTAGTTATCTTTACCTGTGACTGCTCCTACACTTATACTTGAAACTGTTGGAAGATGATGCCATTTTTCATGTCTTTGTCTTGAAATGGTTGATGCAATCACATTTTGGCAATCCTCAGAGTAGTATTTCTGAGAACCATCTTTGTAAGCCTTGGGTGAGAGGGGGCAATACAAAAGAAGAAAAAAAAGAAAATTATCAGAGAGCCCTGGCTGGTTGGCTCAGTGGTAGAGCGTCGGCCTGGCATGCGGAAGTCCTGGGTTTGATTCCCGGCCAGGGCACACAGGAGAAGCACCCATCTGCTTCTCCACCCCTCCCCCTCTCCTTCCTCTCTGTCTCTCTCTTCCCCTCCCGCAGCCAAGGCTCCATTGGAGAAAGATGGCCCGGGCGCTGAGGATGGCTCTGTGGCCTCTGCCTCAGGCGCTAGAATGACTCTGGTCGCAACAGAGCGACACCCCGGATGGGCAGAGCATTGCCCCCTGGTGAGCATGCCAGGTGGATCCCAGTCGGGCGCATGCGGGAGTCTGTCTGACTGCCTCCCAGTTTCCAGCTTCAGAAAAATACAAAAAAAGAAAAAAGAAAATTATCAGAGAGAAAAATAAAGAAAGGAGGCAAATGTTTGTTTAAGTAAGGAAAACTGGACTCAGTTTTAATTTTCTTAAACATCAAGAGATAAGCAAACGCATGATAAAAGAAGTGGTAGCTTTGCTTGTATATTGTAATAGCTTTTACTAAAAAATACTTGTATAAATTATAGAAATAAAAACCTAAGACGTATACAAGGGCATGAACAAGGAAGGAAAACAAATGTGACATAGAATGAAATATTTTTAATAATCTTAAAATGACAGTGGTAATGTATGCTCATTGGAAAAAGTCTAAATCATTGAGGATATATCTGAGAGAGAAAAAGAGAGAGTAAAATGGTAAGCTTCCCCCTTCTAATTTGTCCTATCCATAATTTAGTTCTTTTCTAGCAGAGTTAACTGAAATCAATAATAAGTATACTTCCAAATATTTTCCTATATATTTACACACACATAATAATATATATATAGGTCAGAACAAGGTTCGGAGGGTAAATCTTATATACATATGCTTAAGTGAAAAAGAAAAAGCCAGTCTGAAAGCTTACATACTATACTACTCCATTTATTTGATATTTTAGAAAAGGCAAAACTATAGGGATAGTAACTATATCAGTGTTTACAAGAAATTTGAGGGGAGGAGTAGTAGAAAGTTGAAAGGTGAATGATGGAAACATTTTTTTTTTGTATTTTTCTGAAGCTAGAAACGGGGAGAGACAGTCAGACAGACTCCCGCATGAGCCCGACCAGGATCCACCCAGCACGCCCACCAGGGGGCGACGCTCTGCCCACCAGGGGGCGATGCTCTGCCCATCCGGGGCGTCATTCTGTTGCGACCAGAGCCACTCTAGCGCCTGGGGCAGAGGCCAAGGAGCTATCCCCAGCGCCAGGGCCATCTTTGCTCCAATGGAGCCTCGGCTGTGGGAGGGGAAGAGAGAGACAGAAAGAAAGGAGAGGGGGAGGGGTGGAGAAGCACATGGGTGCTTCTCCTGTGTGCCCTGGCCGGGAATCGAACCCGGGACTTCTGCACGCCAGGCCGACGCTCCACCACCGAGCCAACCGGCCAGGACCTGATGGAAACATTTTAAGGTAGTGAAATTATTCTGTATGATACAATAATGTTGGATGCATGGCACTATACATTAGTCAAAACTGAATGAACTTTATAGCATAAAGAGTGAACATCAAGGTTCACTGCAAATTTAAAAAATTTAGGAGGTTGGAAGATTAAATCATGGAATTGAGATTGTGATGAAACAATCTAACTGTATTACAAATGTAGCTATAATCTCACTGGGGATAAAGAGGAAGATGCTACTTAAGTAACTTTGAAGATGAGTGGAAATTAAAAAACTAAAGACACAATAACTGCACGTATAAGCCCTGCACTCTAGTTAATTCAATTGTTTCCCCTGGAGGTACTGGCAACAATTCTAAGACCACAATACACGTGTACTGGGATTAAACAAATAAGTAAATGGATGACAGAGAGGAGAGCCACTTTTCCATTGTTTGAGTGAAAGGTTACAGATAGGCAAGGGCAGAAATTTGTGAAAACAAATTACAGTTGGAGACATTAAGTATGAACTCATCTAAATACAGATGGTATGTATAAAAATTCACATGTGTGTATATGCATGAAGAAGTCTGCATACACGCATTTCCTTGCTCGGTCAGAGGGCATAGAGGCACTGACCCCCCTCCCAGGAGCAATAGGGTACCGAATGTCCAGATCTTGGTTTTAATACTTTTTTCCAGTAAAACGGAACCAGCACTCCTTGGAGAAAGGCAGGCTCCAAGCTTTGGTTCAGGACTATGCAAGATGAGCTTGGGGCATCTGTTAGTGCCAGAAAATAAACAAAATTATAGGACTTGTCAAAGGAATAAAGAGCAAATTGAAAGTGTTCCCAATGGTCAAACAGGCACAATTTGAGCAACAATATAAATAAAGCAGCAGTACTGGAGTACAAACCAAGGTATAAAATACAAATCCATGAGTCCATATAGATATCGGTAAATGGTTTACTAAATAAATGAGGGAGAAGAGACAATTTTTCCATATGGAAGAATTCTAAATAATTTGTAATGATACTAACCCTTTAAGGAGGTGGAGCATGACATCCCACCCCTTGAATGTGGATTATACATAGTAACTTCCTGCCCAAGTGCAAAGCGGAAGGAAGGGAAAGCCTAACTTTACAGTGGAGAAACTTAGTAAAAGCTACCTGTATTGGGTGATCAAAGTTATTATTAAAAGTAATAAGATATATGTATATATTTTTTTAAAGATGCTCATCTTTTTCTTTTTTTTAATTTTATTTATTCATTTTAGAGAGGAGAGGGGGGGAGAGAGAGAGAGAGAGAGAGAGAGAGAGAGAGAGAGACGGGGGAGGAGCAGGAAGCATCAACTCCCATATGTGCCTTGACCAGGCAAACCCAGGGTTTCGAACCGGCGACCTCAGCATTTCCAGGTCAACGCTTTATCCACTGCACCACCACGGGTCAGGCAATAAGATATATTGATAGCACATATCCTTGATATGACGTGATGAGAATGGCACTTGACCTCTGTGGTGTTCTTTCTCAAAATCCATAGCTCTCATTAGCCATGAATAAACAAACAAACAAACAAACAAACCAAACTTATGGACATTTTACAAAATACATGATCAATACTCAAAACTGTCACAAGGTCATAAAAAATCTGACATGTCACAGTCTAGAGTATCTTAAGGAGACATGATGACTAATAGTGATGCTATTTATATATTCTGAATAGGATTCTAGAACAGGAAAAGAACATTAGGTATAAATTAAGGAAACTTGAGTAAAGTATTGACTTTGGTTATAAACAATGTACCAGGATTGGTGTACTAGTGGCCAAAAAATTCACTATGCTAATGTAAAATGTTAACAATAGAAAAAACTGGGTGTGGGAAATTCTCTGTACAATCTTTGCAACCTTTCTATAAACTTAAAATTATTCTAAAATTTAAAATATACTTTGGAATATTTTCTATGAAAAACATATATAGATATTCCTTATTATTTATAATGGCTACATACTATTCCATAAAATACATAGACATGACATACTTCATTAGACATCCGCCACCACGGTATTTAGATGTATGCACATCTACAAGAATTTGTCTGTTTCTTTTTTTATTAATTTTAATGGGGTTACATTAATAAATCAGGGCACATATTTTCAGAGCAAACATCTCCAGGTTATTTTGATAGTTGACTATGTTGTATACCCATCACCCAAAGTCAAATTGTCTTCTGTCACGTTCTATCTGGTTTTCTTTGTGCCCCTTCCCACCCCCCACTCCCTCTCTCTCCTCCCTCCTCCCAAGAATTTGTCTGTTTCTAAAGCATTAAATCTAAAGAAACTTTGAAATGTAAATATAGGAAGCAAAGGCTCTGAAAATATTGAGTTCTTAAAGGCCTTTAGATAATTTTTTATGTCACCTTTAGTTTTAGTATATTTCCCCATGCATTAATGATACTTCTATCTTTTTACTCCTGTAAATTATTCCATTTCTAGAGTAGTTGGTTTATTTATGCAATGAATACTACTCAGAAATAAAATGAACTCTTATTTAATACATGCATAAGAATATATACAGCCTGACCAGGTGGTGGCGCAGTGGATAGAGCATCGGACTGGGATGTAGAGGAACCAGGTTTGAAGCCCCGAGGTCACCAGCTTAAGCGAGAGCTCTCCAGCTTGAGCGAGGGGTCACTGGCTTGAGCATGATATCAGACATGACCCCATGGTTGCTGGCTTGAGCCCAAGGTGGCTGGCTTGACACCCAAGGTTGCTGACTTGAAGCTCAAGGTCACTGACTTGAGCAAGGGGCCACTCACTCTGCTGTAGCCCCCCAGTCAAGGCACATATGAGAAATCAATCAATGAACAACTAAGGAGACTAAGGAGCTGCAACGAAGAATTGATGCTTCTCATCTCTCTCCCTTCCTGCCTGTCTGTCTCTATCTGTCCCTCTCTCTGTCTCTGTAACAACAACAAAAAAGAATATATACAAATATGACCATGTATAGAAAGTAAAATTCATACAACGATAGTATGAATTATTTAAAAAGTGGGTGAACATTCTTGTGAATGATACACATTAACCTTAGGATTCTGTTCATAAGGAAGGGGGAGGAGGAGCAAAAGAATATTGGATAAGTCTTCAGCTATGCCAACAACTTTTTATTTATTTTTCTTAAGTGTGAGAGCAGAAACAAATATGGCTAAATGTTAATATTTCTTTAACCTGAGCAGTGAGTATCTGTGGATGTTTTATAAGTTCTATCTTTTACATCCAATTTGTTAAAATTTAAAGTCATTTTACTTATATGCGATTCAGTTCTTTCCTTGTATTGTTGACAAATTATAATATTATTTTTAATAAGTTTATTGGGGTGACATTGGTTAATAAAATTATATAGGTTTTAGGGATACAATTCTATAATAAATCATCTGTATATTGTATTGTATGTTCACTACCCCAAGTGAAGTCTCCTTCCATCACCATTAACCCCCGTTCCCCTCTTCTCCCTCCCCCATCCTCCTTTCTCTGTGTTAATGACCATACTGTTTGTGGATATGAGGTTGAGTTTTCTTTTGTTTGTTTGTTTTTTGTTATTTAGTTATTATAGGGTTTTTTTCCCCCTGTACTTCAGAGATGGACTTTATTCTGCCTGCATCTGTGCTTGCTTATCGTATCTAAGTTGATTTTCTTCTCCCTTTTTTCTCCATTTTGTTCTTTTCTTATTCCTTTCCTTTTATTTTATTCTTTAATTTAATAAGGCCACATATGAGACCGAAAACTAACACACACAAAAAATAATATTCCCTAAAGCATTCACCAAAATAGTACGTAGCTCTGAGTCTGTCTTTTATTTACCACACACACTAATTACTGATGATGCTTTAATTCTATCAGTAGTGTATGTGAAGAAAAAAATCAGAGTTAAATGTACTATTTCTCTTAAATACTTTTATTGTTGAGTATACAATTTAAAAATGCATCAGAGTTGTGAAGGGGGTAAGAAGAAGCTGCCAGCAGTGCCAGTAGTTATTTTGTTGTTGTTTTTGTTTTTAAGTAAGAGTTTTATTTATTTTTAAATATTTTATTTATTTATTTTAGAGAGGAAAGAGGAAGAGAGAAGGGAGAGAGAAGAGGGGGGAGGAGCAGGAAGGATCAACTCCCATATGTGCCTTGACTGGGCAAGCCCTGGGTTTCGAACCCATGACCTCAGTGTTCCAGGTCGATGCTTTATCCACTGCGCCACCACAGGTTGGACCCTGCCAGTAGTTCTTGCTGGAAGGAATCTTCAAAGTATGCAATAAGTAATTCAGGGTCACATGTACAACAGAAAATCCCTACTTATTCAAAATTTAAAAATCTGAAAGAGAAAATTAATTTTTAATAAAAAAGAAAAAAACTGTTAGAACTAATTAACAGGATTTTTTTGTCTCAAAAAATAAACAAACTGCTCAGACATTTAAAGGGTCAGTGCAAATTCTTACAACCTCTATAACAATGCAGTTTCCTATAATGGAACTGATGTTTCTTTTTTGTATGTGTGTGACAGAGACAGAGAGAGGGACAGATAGGGACAGACAGGCAGGAAGGGAAAGAGATGAGAAGCATCAATTCTTCATTGTGGCACCTTAGTTGTTTGTTCATTGATTGCTCTCTCATATGTACCTTGACCGAGGAGCTACAGCAGACCAAGTGACCCCTTGCTCAAGCCAGTGACCTTGGGCTCAAGCTGGTGAGCCTTGCTCAAACCAGATGAGCCTGCGCTCAAGCTGGCAACATTGGGGTTTTGAACCTGGGTTCTCCACGTCCCAGTCCGACGCTCTATCCACTGTGCCACTACCTGGTCAGGAGGAACTGATGTTTCTAAAGTTGATTGCAAGGTCATGAAAAAATTATATAACATTCAGAAATATCCTAATATTAAAATGTAGTCTGTTTATTTCAAAATAGTGAACATATAAGACATCTACAGATTTCAGTCTAGCTGAGTTACAAAAGTTTGGTGAGCTTCAAATTTATTATTCTAAGTTTGATTTATGAAAGCTAGTGTAATCAAAAGTATTGGGATTCTTTTTTTTTTTTTTTTTTTTGGCCATCTTTTGGCTTATACTCCCTTCTAGAAGTTGGGAAGTAGACACTAATGAGCACCTTAGTGCTTTTCAACCAATACACATGAAATACAAAATTGCAAAGAGAAATATTGATAACCCCCAGTGAAAAGTACGTATGACAGAAGTTAGCAAGCTCTCTAGTCACGCAGTCTGCTCCTTCTCCGGTGCCCAGCAGAGCAGTTTGCGTAGATGGGTGGGGGCCAGCAGACCCTGCCCCGGCTTCTCCTGTGCTTTGCAGGCTCTGGACTTCGCAGGAAGTGCTGTGTGCCACCATTCCTTATGAAACACACGGTCAGGGGGGTTCCCTTCTGGCTAGCTTCACACACCCTTAAAGTACAAAGCACGATAGGAATTATGTTTCCTCAAAGATATTTTTAGGTATTCCCCACCCCAACACATACACAGACAAGGAAATTCTAATCACTATCATCGATTATATGGGTAATTTTAATAGTATCAATTATATGGGAAGAATAATGTTAAGTGTTTATTTTAAATTATACAGCTGGGGAAAAGTATTAATTGAAGATGGACAAGCCATTAATAAAAGACTCTTGACAATATTCTAAGACGCGAATGTCTGGATACCCTAAGTCATTGCTATTCAAAGTAGCAGATGTGCTCATGCATTAAATGTTTAAAACAAACTTTTAACAAGTTAAATACAGAAAGTGAGAGACAGCATTGAAAAAAATATAGCAGGTTGACATTGTTATGCTATTCAGGCATATGATTATTTTTCTACTAAGTAGTTTTTATTGTATTTTACAACTGTATCAGTACAGAGCAGATAGGAATTTTTAATGTGGTTCTCAGGGATAGCTAAGGAAACACATTTTAGAAAGTGATTGAACTTGTAATTAAGTCTATTTTTATTATAAAGTGTATAACTTTTGATTTTACCTGACACTTACTTAACATTAACACTACTGTATTTATAAATTATAACTTAAAGCACTCTTGGATTTACAAATAACATGAAATAACATGGAGAGTAAAAGAAAAAAATGTTGCTGTGATTCTTTAGTGAGAGTTGAAGAAGGGAGAGTGTGAAAGGAGATGAGAGAGCGTGTGCCTGGGTGTACCCGGAGGGAGCGTCTTTAGAGAGAGTTGAAGAAGGGAGAGTGTGAAAGGTGATGAGAGAGAGTGTGCCTGGGTGTACCGGAGGGAGCGTCTTTAGTGAGAGTTGAAGAAGGGAGAGTGTGAAAGGAGATGAGAGAGTGTGTGCCTGTGTGTACCCGGAGGGAGCGTCTTTAGTGAGAGTTGAAGAAGGGAGAGTGTGAAAGGAGATGAGAGAGCGTGTGCCTGGGTGTACCCGGAGGGAGCGTCTTTAGTGAGAGTTGAAGAAGGGAGAGTGTGAAAGGAGATGAGAGAGCGTGTGCCTGGGTGTACCCGGAGGGAGCGTCTTTAGAGAGAGTTGAAGAAGGGAGAGTGTGAAAGGAGATGAGAGAGCGTGTGCCTGTGTGTACCCGGAGGGAGCGTCTTTAGTGAGAGTTGAAGAAGGGAGAGTGTGAAAGGAGATGAGAGAGTGTGTGCCTGGGTGTACCCGGAGGGAGCGTCTTTAGTGAGAGTTGAAGAAGGGAGAGTGTGAAAGGAGATGAGAGAGTGTGTGCCTGTGTGTACCCGGAGGGAGCGTCTTTAGTGAGAGTTGAAGAAGGGAGAGTGTGAAAGGAGATGAGAGAGCCTGTGCCTGGGTGTACCCGGAGGGAGCGTCTTTAGTGAGAGTTGAAGAAGGGAGAGTGTGAAAGGAGATGAGAGAGTGTGTGCCTGGGTGTACCCGGAGGGAGCGTCTTTAGTGCTGAGAGACAGAAAAGAAGCAATGTACTTGAGTACAACCTGGTGAAAAGGTGGTGGTGGCCATATAGGACTAATGAGTCCTAGTGACAGCAGTCTGGAAAATTTCTAGGTCATTTCTGAAATGAAGTAAGAAGAGAAAAAAGTGAAACAAGTACATTCACTTTTCT
The DNA here is from genome assembly GCF_036850995.1 of Saccopteryx leptura. Taxonomy (NCBI): domain Eukaryota; kingdom Metazoa; phylum Chordata; class Mammalia; order Chiroptera; family Emballonuridae; genus Saccopteryx; species Saccopteryx leptura. The sequence continues at coordinate 58,649,036 of NC_089513.1, read as the reverse complement.
GTATGTGCTATTTGCAAATCAGGTATTTATTATTGTTCAGGTTGTGTTTACAGACAATAAACCTATGCTAAAAGTTTTCTATTTAGTAAATAGAAAATAAATAAATAAATAAATAAATAAATAGAGATAAATAGAAAATTTTCTTTAAAAATATCTTAATTTTAGGTAGATAGGTAGGTAGATACCATCAGGCAAGCATGTTACAAAATGTTAAAAGAGATATAAAATGTGTGGGACATCTTTTGGAAAATGTCCCATCTCTGTTCACAGGCTTACCTGCCCTGCCCACCCCTAATTCTTTCAGATTTCATGCAGGATATAACTTTGGAGCCACCTACCAAATGCACATGTGTGTGTTATCAATAGATCTGGGCCTGGGGTCCAAGGTGAACAAGAGATATTCCAAATACACAGAAGAGAACAGTTTTGTCTTTCTGCTTCTAAGTAAGCAATAAACACAATTTGCTACTTTATAGTTGTGTCACCCTATATGTCTTAGGCAAACTGATATTTCTTTGGAAAGATTTAAGATTGTAATTTTTAAGTGTCATTTTCTGATAAATTTTGACAATACCTATAATTTTATTTAATAAATTTGGGCTAGGACCTAGTGAAGATACTAACAGTTGTGTGGGAATCATCAGGAAAGAATGAGGTTTATGAATATCCAGCAACAACAACGTAGAGCTTTGATATTCCTGTGCCAGTTTCCGGCTCTCCTTCCTCAGTCCAGGTCACAACTGGGCAGCATCTCACCAACCCTTCAGGATGTCTCTTTATCCTGATTTACTTATCATCCTTTTCAGATTGTCCCAGCCTCCAGCATTCTTCCTAACCACCCTACCCAGTATGCCTCCCAAACACCCACGGAGAATTGCCCGAACACCTTGCTTTCGCCAAACTAGCATATCATGTTATTATAGTTAGATCAAGAGTTGGCAGTCACAAAATAGTCCCAGAGATTTAAGGTACAGAGAATATAGTCAACAACATTATAGGGTCTACTTGAAACATCAGGGGGACCACTTTGTAAAGTACATGGTTGTATAACCACTTGTCTATAAAACTGAAACTAATACAAAATAATGTTGAATGTAAACTGCCGTTGAAAAATAATATTTAGCCTGACCAGGTGGTGGCACAGTGGATAGAGCATTGGACTGGGAGGCGGAAGACCCAGGTTCGAAACTCCGAAGTCACCAGCTTGAGTGTAGGTTCATCTGGTTTGATCCCAGCTCACCAGCTTGAACCCAAGGTCACTGGCTTGAGCAAAGGGTCACTCAGTTTGCTGTAGCCCCCCAGTCAAGGCACATGTGAGGAAGCAATCAATGAATAACAAAGGTGCCACAATGAAGAATTGATGCTTCTCATCTCTCTCTTCCTGTCTGTCCCTGTCTGCCCCTCTCTCTATCTCTGTCAAAAAAAAAAAAAAAAAAGAAAAAGAAAATTTAGAAAAATTAAAAATGAAATAGAAAAAAACAAGAGAGAAAAAAAAATGAAAGAGAAGGGGAGAAATGTTGGGTCTTAACAATATTTGCATAGTCTTGTTAGAAAAATTGCATGTAGGGTGCAATGGTCTCCCATTTTATAGCTTCAGCACCTGCTTGGTAGTCCATGCTCTGGCAGTACAAATCGTAACACCGAGTTCTCAGTGTTCTTGTGGAAATGTGCAGTCAGTCTGAAATATGCTATGATCTCAACTGTAAGGTGTGGAGCATGGACATGATAGTCTTTTAGGCGGCACAGAGTTTACAACCAGCTGCGGAAATTAATACTAACATGCTGATGCATTTAAACTAATTAACAGGTGGTTTTAAAGTAACAACGGATGAGAATATTAGAGCATGCATCAGGATGGAGCAAAAAGAGGGAGGACTCAGTAGCTGAAACACACCTAAAGATTATTCAGCTCGTTGGATCCTAAATCTGAGAGCTTCTGGCTCACAAGAACTTCACATTTTATGTAGGCTGCAGAGCAATATTCAGAATGTTCCACTATTCTAAGAGGGACATAACTCTCTAGTTATTAGAAACTTTTTTCTTTCTAACTACAAAATGCTAACTACAAAAAACCTGCTTGGACCCAGAAGAAAAGCAAGTTTTATTATAACTGATTTTTTCCAATACAGTTAAAGAAAGTTTAATTTCTTTTTTTATTATTATTAAATTTAATGCAGTGACATTGATAAACCAGGGTACATATGTTGAGAGAAAACACCTCCAAATTATTTTGACATTTGATTGTGCTCTATACCCCTCCCCCAAAGTCAAATTGTCTTCTGTCACCTTCTATCTGGTTTTCTTTGTGCTCCTCCCCCTCCCCCACCCCCTCACTCCTTCTTCGCCCCCTCCCCCCTCCCCCCACCCTCCACCCCCATTGCCATCACATTCTTGTTTATGTCTCTGAGTCTCATTTTTATGTCCCATCTATGTATGGATTCATATAGTTCTTAGTTTTTTCTGATTTACTTATTTCACTCCGTATAATGTTGTCAAGGTCCATCCATGTTACTGTAAATGATCCGATGTCATCATTTCTTATGGCTGAGTAGTATTCCATAGTATATATGTACCAAAGCTTTTTTAATCCACTCATCCTCTGAAGGACACTTGGGCTCTTTCCAGATCTTTGCTATTGTGAGCAATGCTGCCACAAACATGGGGGTGCATTTCTCCTTTTGGAGCCGTTCTATGGTGTTCTTGGGGTATATTCCTAAAAGTGGGATAGTTAGGTCAAAAGGCAGTTCGATTTTCAGTTTTTTGAGGAATCTCCATACTGTTTTCCACAGTGGCTGCACCAGTCTGCATTCCCACCAGCAGTGCAGGAGGGTTCTGTTGTTTTGTTGATGAGTGCCATTCTGACTGGTGTGAGGTGATATCTCATTGTGGTTTTAATTTGAATTTCTCTAATGATTAGTGATGTTGAGCATTTTTTCATGGGCCTACTGGCCATCTGTATGTCCTCTTTGGAAAAGTGTCTATTCATTTCTTTTTCCCATTTTTTGATTGGATTGTTTGTCTTTCTGGTGTTGAGATTTACAAGTTCTTTATAAATTTTGGTTATTAAACCCTCATCAGACGTATTATCAAATATGTTCTCCCATTGTGTAGTTTGTCTTTTTATTCTGTTCTTATTGTCTTTAGCTGTGCAAAAGATTTTTAGTTTGATATAGTCCCATTTGTTTATCCTGTCTTTTATTTCACTTCCCCGTGGAGATAAATCAGCAAATATATTGCTCCGAGAGATGTCCGAGAGCTTACTGCCTATGTTTTCTTCTAAGATGCTTATGGTTTCACGGCCTACATTTAAGTCTTTTATCCATTTTGAGTTTATTTTTGTGAGTGGTGTAAGCTGGTGATCTAGTTTCATTTTTTTGCAGGTAGCTGTCCAATTTTCCCAACACTATTTGTTAAAGAGGCTGTCTTTACTCCATTGTATTTCCTTACCTCCTTTGTCAAATATCAGTTGTCCATAGAGCTGTGGGTTTATTTCTGGGTTCTCTGTTCTGTTCCATTGATCTATATGCCTGTTCTTATGCCAGTACCAGGCTGTTTTGAGTACAATGGCCTTGTAGTATAACTTGATATCAGGAAGTGTGATACCTCCCACTTTATTCTTCTTTTTTAAGATTGCTGAGGCTAAATAAAAAATTTCTATAAAAAAAATAAAAAAGATTGCTGAGGCTATTCGTGTTCTTTTTTGGTTCCGTATAAATTTTTGGAATATGTGATCTATATCTTGAAGTATGTCATTGGTATTGCATTGAATTTATAGATTGCTTTGGGTAATATAGACATTTTAATGATGTTTATTCTTCCTAACCATGAGCATTGTATATGCTTCCACTTGTTTGTATCTTCCTTGATTTCTTTTATCAATGCTTTGTAATTTTCCGAGTACAAGTCTTTAGTCTCCTTGGTTAAGTTTACTCCTAGGTATTTTATTTTTTTGGTTGTAATAGTGAAGGGGATTGTTTCCTAATTTCTCTTTAAAGAAAGTTTAATTTCTATGTAGCTTACTTTAAAAACATGTTCATAAATTCACCAGTACTGTACTTGACTTGTTATGGAAAACAATAATAAACCTGAAAGGTTTTACAAGTGAGGAATAATTAGTCTTGAAAGATCTTATAACTGAATGAATAATGTAGCATAAAAATCAAAGGAGGAACACATGAGATACAGATGACAGAAAGAAAACTCACTTAGCATTAAAGTTTTATTCATTTAGTAGAGTCCTTAGAAAAAATCCATATAAAATGAATTTTTAAATAAATCATATTTTACATATATTCCCATTATATAACTAGATACAATCTGATTATATCATAGAAGGAACATTCTGGTATATATGATTTAAGGATATATATATATACACAGTATATATAAATAAATATACTATTTAAATATGTAGTTACATATACAGAAGAGTCATGAACTATCCGAATAAGATTATTAACCTGAGAAGAGCTCAAGAATGTACTAAAAACAAGATTTTTCTCTTCTGAGTTAGGGACATGGATCTTTGTTATATATTTTTAATATTTTTCTTTATTTTTAAACAGGTTGTTCGGCATCAAATCAGTAATTCAGATAGACTGTTCCAACACGTGGAAGATCATAGCAAACCCAGAGCTGTCATGGTACCACCATGCCAACCCCATCCTCCTGCTGGTGATGTACTACACGTTGGCAACTCTGATCCGCATCTGGCTACAGGAACCCCTTGTAAGGATCAAAACGTTTTTGTGACCTTGTCTGCAAAGTAACCTGGAAACTCCAAGTGAACTGGTTCATGCCTATTAACTGCTCACTAATGGATGCTACATTCCCAAATATCTATAGTGTTTCACCTTTCTTTGAGGCCCACTGATGGCAGTTGCATAGTAGCAGAATCTTCATAGGGTCATAGGAGGCCCAAATTGCCATCTATTAACCTGTTTATCCAATTCCCTTCTGAAATGGTAAAATTCCTTAAGTTGTTTATTGTGTTTCTTTCAGCCACAGAACCACATATGGATATGGATAGTATCTAATATGTATGAGTAAAAACGTGAAAAATTAAAGTATACTATGGGAATAGTTTCTGAGAAATGTTTTAAAATGTTGGAGAGTACTTGAAGCTATCTGAGTTAATCAGCATTCTAAGCGCCCTAGCGTTTACTGGTGTCTCAAGCAGACTCGTGGAACCTCAGGTTCTCCTGAGCTGTGGAGGTCATTGCTGTAGTGAAGGGGAAGGCTGTCACTGACCCTCAGGCCCAGTGGGCTTCCTTAGCCGCAGGGCATCTGGGGACAAAGGAAGGCAGTGAGGAAGACAAGCGAAGTCCCAGCCTGCACAGTTAGTTGCAGAACCACGAAGCACAGAGCTAGAGGGGAATGGCCCCTGAGGCAGTGCTGGAAGATGAGTGACAGCTCCTATCACAGTTCCAGATGACCTGGCACATTTTGTGAACAATGCCAGTGGCAAATGTAAGTTCTGAGGTCAAAGTCTATGATACATGTTTGAAAAAGAGAGAGAAGCAAGTGTCAAGACAGATGTAATCTATGGACTCCCTGCTGGCAAGTGTGAATTCCTACTAGTGTGTCTGAGTGTTTCCACAGCTGCTGCTGGCACACCAGGCTGTGTCCCCTCCCCCTGCTCCAGAAGCGGTGGTGTGTTAACGCCCTTTTGATTGGGCCATCAGTGTTGGGAAGCCAAACTAAATACCCAAGTGCCTCCTGTTCCTATACCCTCTATCAGCTCTCCCAGACCAATGCTCTAATTTAGGCCAATGTGTTATTAGGCAAGATCATAGTTTTGTGCATAAGATATATTCTTGGTTAATAGTGTATGTAAGTTCTAGTTGATTGTGCCTTTAATAGATTTTTTTCTGAAAGACTTTCCACGGCTGGATTACATAGTTAACTGGGCACATTTTTGGAAAACTCTTCTTCTAAGAACAGTTTGTACAGCTACTTCCTAGTGTTTAGAATATACATTGAGAGGCTATGAATACATTAGAGCATATCTCTATAATTTATGAGGCTTAATAGCAATCAAGAACATTTAATATTGATGAGCTTAGCATTTAAAGAACAGTTTTTTTGTCATTTTTAAAAGTATCTTGATAAAATTTTGTATATTATATACGTTAATTTAAAAAACATAATCATATTGAAGCAAAGATGAAAAGTTTCACTGGTTACCCAGGTTGTTGAGCAAACTGCTAAGGGAAGCAGGAATGATCCTGTGAGTTACTCTGTGTCTCAGGTGCAGGATGAGAGGACCAAGGAAGAGGACAGAGCCCTGGCTTGTAGCCCCATCCCAATGACAGCCGAGAGGAGGCGGAGTCTGTGGTATGCAACCCATTACCCAACCGATGAGAGAAAAGTAAGTCCCTAAGAAAGGAATTTCTGTTTTCTACTTTATTTTCCTCTTTTCATATTATATCGCTGAATATAAGTCATATAATATAATATAATATAATAATAATATAATATAATATGCAAACTCAAATTGCTCAGTTTATAGAAATAACTTGATTTCCAAGTCTTAGAATCAGAAAGCTCTTTTTAAGATGGGAACCCAGGGCTTCCAAAAGATATACCATGGCTCCATCATACTCTATGAGATGCCATTTTCTGTGCTTTCTAGTGAAGTCTCTTAATTCTAAAGAGAAAGAACATTCTTAGATTTGTAAAAACAAAAAATGATGAAGTACTCTGTTAGCACTGGGTGGCAAAAGTTGGTGTTGAAATACATTGCAGAAAATACTCTCGCTCTATTAAGTAGCCAGCCACAATAATAACTCAAGAAACCACTTAAGAAAATCAACACAATCTATGTGAATATAATTAAGTGACTCTTACTACTTTGAAGCAGCAGTGTGAGCTACAATTTGGTAATTCATGTAACATTTTGATCACATTTAACCATTTTAAACTCCACTCAATCAGTGCTGTACTGACTTAACCAAAAATGGTCTACTTGCAATGTTCTAAAGACAAATAATCTTATGTTTCTCAAATAGGGTCAGTGTTTTGCTTTAGAGCAAGTTAGAGAATTGAGGAGTAGATTCTCTGAATTATTTGGTGGTGGGTGAGTTTCCCTAAGGCACATGGTCTTATTCTGAGCATGGTTGTCCTGTGCTGGGAGGGGGGAGGGGACAATAGATGTGCTATTTCAGGGAGCGGACAGCAGAGTGGAGCAGATGTGGTGCCCTGAAGTCTGAGGATTCCCGGGGGCCCTCTTCTCTCCCATTGCACTGTTTCTGGTGATCCTGCCCATTTCCCTAAGTGATGATATCATCAGCAGTTTCCAAAGAGAGGTCTCTACACCTCCGGAGATTCCTGAGACCCTTAGAGCAATTCACCAGCCCCAAACTATTACTGTCATAACTGGTAAAATAGTTACCTTTCATTGTGCTTATATTTTCTCTGATGGTAGAAAAACACAAACCAAGGCAGCAACGCGAACCGCTACATTCATGGTCAGCTCTTCAAGGCCGCACGCTCATAGGACACAAAGCAGAAAGTTCAGTTACACTTAAATATAGCCTTGATGACCAGAGATAGTTATTCATTTCTTTAAATCTCAAGCTTAGAGCACACGTCTTTTTAATATTTTGTGTGGCAAAACAGGGAGTCCACACAGAGTGCCACATCCAAGGTAGGACAACTGTGGAATGAAAAGCACTCGGCCGATCACTGGAAGTGTGGGCTGAACTGGCCACGTTCCATCCAACAGCAGGTTTACTTGAAAGAACAGCCCGCAGACAGATAGATTGTGGTTATACTGGGATAGGTATTTGGCAGATAATTCCTGGAAAATAAATGAAATGAACCCCTTTTATTTCAAGACATGGACTCACACAACATTGTTGCCAATGATACAATTTGAACTTTTGAGTGAAAATTCAAATATTGGAAAATCTCTATCTACTACTGAGAGCTGGAAAAGTTCCCCATGCTAAGGACTATCTTGATGAAATCAGTGGTGACATTAACCAATGTGCTTTTTAACTGTGTAATGAAATATATGTCAGTACTCCGTAGGGCTGTAAGACTCACTGAAGCAAATCGCCACACTCAGTATTGTGATGTGTGGGTACAAAATCCACAGAAGGTGCAAGATACAGGCTCACCTTGCTTTATTGTGCTTCGCTTCATTGCACTTCACAGATGTGGTGTTTTTTACAAGACCCTCCACCAGCAGAAAGAGGGTGACTTGCTTTATGTCAATACTCGCTTTATTGATGTGGTCTGGAACCAAACATGCGATATCTCCCAGGTGTGACCGCATATCAGTGGGCTGTGATGAAACAAACTGCTAAGGTTGTTGATCTGGTTTCAAATTTCACATTTCAATTAACCTTCAAGTTCCTACTACTTGACGAGTTTGGTCTAGTAGCAAAGAAAACTATCCACGATTATCTGGGTAGACTATTGAAATACTTCTTTCTTTTCCAACTGCATGTCTCCATGAACCAGATTTTCTTCAGACATTTCGACCAAAACTACATATCACAACAGATTGACTGCAGAAACAGATATGAGAATCTAGCTGCCTTCTTTTAAATCAGACACTATAAAGATACACAAAAGCGGCCCTGGCCGGTTGGCTCAGCGGTAGAGCGTCGGCCTGGCGTGCGGAGGACCCGGGTTCGTTCCCGGCCAGGGCACACAGGAGAGGCGCCCATTTGCTTCTCCACCCCTCCGCCGCACTTTCCTCTCTGTCTCTCTCTTCCCCTCCCGCAGCCAAGGCTCCATTGGAGCAAAGATGGCCCGGGCGCTGGGGATGGCTCTGTGGCCTCTGCCCCAGGCGCTGGAGTGGCTCTGGTCGCAATATGGCGACGCCCAGGATGGGCAGAGCATCGCCCCCTGGTGGGCAGGGCGTCGCCCCATGGTGGGCGTGCCGGGTGGATCCCGGTCCGGCGCATGCGGGAGTCTGTCTGACTGTCTCTCCCCGTTTCCAGCTTCAGAAAAATGAGAAAAAAAAAAAAAAAAAAAAAAAAAAAAGATACACAAAAGCATAAAACAATGCTACTCTTTTCACTGTTTTTTTTTTGTTTTTTTTTTAAATAATTTTATTTTTTTAATGGGGTGACATCAATAAATCAGGATACATATATTCAAAGATAACAAGTCCAGGTTATCTTGTCATTCAATTATGTTGCATACCCATCACCCAAAGTCAGATTGTCCTCTGTCACCTTCTATCTAGTTTTCTTTGTGCCCCTCCCCTCCCCCTTTCCCTCTCCCTTTCCCCCCTCCCCCGGTAACCACCACACTCTTATCAATGTCTCTTAGTTTCACTTTTATGTCCCACCTACGTATGGAATAATGCAGGTCCTGGTTTTTCTGATTTACTTATTTCGCTTCTTTTTTTAACCTTTCTTTTTTTTTTTATTTATTCATTTTTAGAGAGGAGAGAGACAGAGAGAGGAGAGAGAGACTTTTCACTGTTTTTTTTAAAAAAATATAGCTATTTGAATAAAATTTATGTTAACATATAATAGCTATTTCATTTTTAATTAACTAATAGATACATATTCTTAAATGCCTCAATTTTAATTTCTAATGTGGCAGATATTGATCAATAAGACCCACATAAATAAAAACACTTTGGGACTCCCAGTGATTTGTTACAATGTAAATGAATCCTGACTTAAAAGGCCTGGGGAGCTCAGGGCATTGTCACAGCAAATGCTTATTATTCAGGGCAAGCCCTAACCGTATGGCACTAATATAGTTAAAAAATAGTCATATGATAATTATTTTGTTGTAGACAGCATGAAAATCTTAAAACTCAAATCACACAACAAACTAATAGTTCTTCATTATGAAACTTCTGTTTCTTGAAAAGTGAACACTGAGAATCCTGCAGCTGTCTCAGATGGTTCTAGGAATAGAAAATCAAGCAGTTTAAACTATTAGAACACTTGAAAGATATAATTAACTTTTGTAGTGACGTAGTTTATTGAGGCTTATTTGCTGTTATAATGAAAAGTTAACATCAGAAGCTGGAAAGTGGTTATAATAAATAGCAACATCCCAACTGAATATTTGTTCCTGTATATTTTGCATGGCTGTTTTAACATACTGACCTTGATTTAGTTTAACAGCATGGATATGATTGTCGTATAGATGTGTATAAACATTACAGTGCTTTCGGCTTATATATTAACATGCTGTTCTGCATTGCTTTTTGCAGCTTTTATCCATGACCCAAGATGACTACAAACCATCTGATGTTAGTATATCCTTAGCATTATTATTTGTGCGTGCACGAGAGATATAGAAATGACATAAGTGGAATTAGCTCCTTTGCTTATATTTGAATGATCTATAAAATATCTTACAAGGTTTTGAATAATCATTTTGTAAATATTATATCTGGTTTATTGCTATTAAAACACTGGCTCATATGAGCTCGAGTATAATACAAAATGAATTTAAACTTTTAAAAAGCCATGTTGGATGGTTTCTTAAAAGCATTTTGCTCTGTAGATATACCTGTTACATAGTTTAAATAGGAACTCTTACTTGTCTGTGGACACACAGACATATATGCATATGTTTATATGTATATCTTTAAATTTGTAAAGGCAAAGAAATAGAGGAGGGAAGAAAAAGAAAGTGCACTAAGCATACAACATGCTGCAGTAAAGGAGATAAATTGGAAGCATCAGGCAGAGATGCCAGAGGGGGAGCCATCTAAGCTGAGGCCCGTGGTGTTAGTCTGTGCAAAGCCCCTTGGGCTGTGCACAGGACTGGGAGGGGCTGGGGCAGGATGCCCCTGGGCAGGGCCCAGGAAAGGTCTGGAGTTCCTTATAGCTAGAGGACTAGCTGGGAGGGGGATAGCCATGAGACTGGAGGACCAGACCAAGTCACGAAGCCCCTGCCTGCCTGCCTGCCTTTCCCAGAGCTCTCACTGCATGCTGAGAGCAGGGGGTGCCTCAGCAGAGGTGGGGCAGGGTCAGATTCACAGGGTATTGTGATCTCTCTGTGGAGGATAAGTTTGAAGAGGAAAGAGACGTGATTTCATCTCACAAAAGTGGATAGTTAAGTAAGCTGTTTCAACTGTCAATCAGCAATTCACTGTTGAGCTAGGCCTTAGCGTAAGGAAAAGAGGCGGGATGTCCATATCAAAAATGGCAGCTCCTTGGTCACAGGTGTGCCTTTGTCCCTCACTCCCTCACAGAGCCTGCTGGTGACCGTCAATGGCAATCCTGTGGATTACCACACCATCCATCCCAGTCTTCCCATGGAAAACGGCCCCGCCAAAGCCGAGCTGTATTCCACCCCGCAGTACAGGTGGGAGCCCTCGGACGACTCCACAGGTGAGGGGCCAGCTCTGCAGGGCGCGGGCCTACCAGGCTTTGGTCTCTCCCTCGCACAGACTCAGCCTGGCATCGCTGTCTTTTTATAATTGTTCACTGGATTTGGTTTTTTTTTCTTCTTCTAACAAGTGTTGTCTTCCATGGTCGGTATAATTAAGCTCCTTTCCTTCCGTTCTCCCTGTATTCTAGCCCAACCTATGGCTAGGTGTGCTCTATCCTTGTTTACCGAAGAGGCGTAAGCAGGGCAAACTTTGAAAAGTAGAAGGTAAAAAATGATTTTAGGATGTCAACTTGTGTATATGTATGTTTGAGTCTTTCTGTAATTTGAGAATGTAAATCATGATCAATAGTTCTCCAGGTTAATGGTTGAATGTTTTCAGCAATTGTTCTTTTTGTCTATTAAAAAGTAGAGAGGGTCCAGACGTGTCCAGGCCACCCCCCCTTTCTCCCCACAGTTTGTTGTGATGAAGGAAAGCAGAAAGGAGGCCTGGGGGGGGGGGGGAGAGGAAGTCTTACTCTCACACACTTGCTTTTCTGGCCTATAGAGCATCTTTTTTTTTTTTTTTTAATCAACTAGTAAACAACATTTTAAAAGCTGAAGCTCTAACCCAGAAATGAAAATTTCTGGAATCCGTTGAAGAAGTAAGCGTCTGGCAAAGCAGTCCCTAGTTTCTGCCAGGCAGCAGTTGGCCAGCCCCAGGCTGTCATTGCCCTGCTGGAGGCCACGCCCATCACCAACTCGTACTGACGGAATTGGCTACATTTACTACTGAGAAGGCAAAGCAGGATGCCTGCAGGTAGCAGCAAAGCGGCTACAGAGTTAGAGTGGGTTTTTCTCTCTGTTTTGATGGACTTAAAACTGAGTTTTTATAAATTATCCCATGCTTAGTAAACAGTCAGCAACCCTCCAATCTGTATTATCTGTACATTGAGCTGACTCTTCTGTACTTTTTTTTTCACCGTTCTTTATCGGCCTTATTCTAATGCTCTGTTCTGCTTAATCCTTATCCGTGCTCCCCGCAGTTGCCTCTGACCCTGCATCCACTGCGCAGAGCAAATGGTTCGTTACATTAGCCAACACTCCTCAGCCAGGTCAGATCAGTTCAGTTCTCCCGCCCCCACCCTGTCCCTCCTCACTCACCCAGCCCCAAGACGCATCTTCAATCTCTGGAGAGCACCAGACTCTGCTGATTACTGGCCCATCTCTCCTTTCTACATGCATGTTTCAGTTTGCAACCCAGGTCTTCACTTACTTAATGTGTCGGGAAACACACTACTTTCCGAAGCGTGGTCTTCAGACCTGCGGCATTAGAATCACAAAGGCAGGCCCAAGAACCAGCATTTGTGACTTCTAATGTTTGAGAAGTTCCGGTCACAGCCAAATAACCTTCTATTTCCACATTACTTAACGTGAAAAGAAATGAAGAGAATTTTTGACTGCTGACAAGGCAAAACCCATACATACTAAAATCATAAATTGAACTTTCAAAAGTAAAACAATAGTTGGTTATTTTTTTTTATTCAAATCTCTATATCCAAAAAAAAAAAAATGTTATTGCTAGAGAAGTAGCATGCCAGTAATTATAAAACCCATCCAATTTGGTTCCTTTGTTGCTGTCTCCGTGGCCCTCCCAGCACACCCTGGGCTCATCCCACCCCACACGGGAGGGGCGGGCAGCCAGGGGCTTCTGCAGGAAGAAACTTTGCAGCCTCCATCAGAGGCCCACTTCTCAGCCTTCTCAGGCACTGGGTTTCGGTGATGTGTGTATGCTTCCTCTTCATGGTGTGAAGCAACTCCCTAATTGGGATATAACCCCTTTTTATATAGCCGATACAATTTAAGAAAGAAAGACAGGACATTTTACTTAAGTGTGTCACTCATTACTTCATCCGTAGAATCAGAGTGGCTCTCCTGACAGCTGCAGGGGACCTGGAGGAGAGCCCTTCCCACCCACATCAGCGCTGTCCTGATCCTGGTCTGCGCCATGCGGACTCCACTTCTCTCTCTGCTTTTCGTACGACCTGGAAGCAAACTGTGGGCCACCGTGTTCTCTCTGGCACAGTGGATGCTTGGCTGGCTGTTTTCCTGGCTTTCTGCATCTTCTCTGTGCCTGTACCCCATATACTCTTTGTATGAATTATCTATTACTGAGTAACAAACTTAGTGGTTTAAAACAACGTTTAATGTCACAGCTTTAATTGTGAATAAGGAATCCTCTGTAACTAGGCTGACGTTCTCTGGCTCAGGGTCTCTCCTGAGGTTTTAAAGTCCAGCTGCTAGCCAAGTCCTTGGTCCCATCCAGGGACCGGGGTCTGCTTCCATGGCTATTCACATGGATATTGACCGGCCTTAGCCTTTGCTGACTGCTGACCAGAGACATCGGCTCCTTGCCACCTGGGCAACCCTCCCCCATAGAGCAGTTACAGTTTGGCAGCTGGCTTTGCCCAGAGTGAGAGAAGGGGAGAAAGGGCTCCAAATGAAAGTCTTAGTCTTTTATAACTCCATCTTGGCAGTATTCCATCCCTTCTCAAGTATTCCGTTCTTTAAAAGTCCAGCATGGTCCCACCCACGGTCGAAAGAGAGTTGAGCAGGCCGTGAACAGCAGAAGGTGGCTCACCGACGGCCAGCTGAGAGGCGTCCCTCCACTCTCTCTCATCTGAGCCTTTCTCCTGTGATTTCTGAGTGCCGCTCACATCACACTCAGCAAGCAGAACGTAATGAATCCGTTTGAACGCTAAGGGCTTCGTTAATTGGAATAATCTCCAAAGTCTTAAAAAAAAAAAAAAAAGGCCATGCTAAAACCATATATAGGCTGCATTGCTGGGGACATTTAAATAAAATGTATATATTTGCATTAATAGTGATATAAAATATTTGTCTATCTAGAAAAGAAAGAGGAAGAAGAGGATGAGAAAGATGAATTTGAAGAGGGATGGATCTGTGAGGAGAAAACAAGTGTGAAAGTTCACGCCATGGTCTCCGTGTTCCAGTTTATTATGAAACAGAGTTACATCTGCGCCCTCATTTCTATGATGGTAGGTACAGAGGCCCGGGTGGCCCGCTGGCTGGGAGCCCCTCCACCCTCCCGTGGACAACAGAGATACCGTAATCCGCCCAACGTCTTGGCAGAGAATATTTACTTATATGAATTTTTCATGGGATTTTTATATCCCTGATTTCAAGATCATGTCCTTTTCTACTCAGCCTCCTTTTAAATTTTAATACATTTCTCCCAAATTAGCCTATCAAGTCACACTTGTCCCCTATTTTGGCATTTAAAAGGACATATTGGGTAGTTTTTCTAAGTGGTACTGAAGGTGTTCAAGATGAACACAGATTGCTTATATTTCTTTCAGAAAGTGAGAATTGGATTCACATGGTATCTTAGATTTGAGTGAGACTGGTTTGTATCTTAGCTGCAATAAATTTTTACCAATATGAACATCAAGCAACCAGAGTTCCCAAGTGCCTTTCCCGCTGTGAGCACTCGGCTGGTACATGTTTCTATTCACCTGTGGGTACGTCCTGCATCTCCGGCCTGTACACGGATGATAACAGAAAGTCTAATTTCTACCTTTCTTAAAAATAAACCTTCGTGAGAAATCTAATTTATTTTCAAGAGACCTAACACTTCTTTAATACAAGTCTCTTCCAAATTCTGTGGTCAATGGTGAAATCTCATGGACATCTTTAAGGATAAAAATGAAAATATACTATAACTCTAGGAGGAAAATACCTACACAGTTTCCTTGGCACTCAGTCAGGTTCCTTCCAAACTTCGGCTCTGGTGAGGACACTGCCATATCTGAGAGAGGTTTAGGGGACAGAAAACCCCACCAACTTAAACGTGGCTCTTCTGGCAACTGTTCTTCTCTAAATAACATTAATTAAGGGCTCTTTGGGATACTTTTTAATGTTTTCTATATATCGATCTCTACCCCAAATTTTTCATTCTAAAATATCGAACATATAAATGAAACTTACAAATCTGATTCTTAACTCAAAAAGGTATACACACTTCCACCCCTTTATTTCTAAAAATAAGCCAGTTCAGTCTGGTGGTCCCTTTTTGTAAATAAATAGGGCTTGAACATTTTTTGAATACACGTTTTATAAAAAAAAAAAATCTATTATGGAAACAACCTAAGAGACAGATCCTTCAGGAAAGACATGCCCGTATTAAAGACGTGCCCTTGTCTGATGTGACTTCTGTTGTTTTAGTGGAGCCACAGTATTAACGTTTCAGAAGCGCCTGCCTTCCAGGCAGCGCCCAGGGTGGCAGACTGAATCACAGACAGGAAGAGGAGACCCCAGGAGCCGTGTCTGTTAGAACAATACGTGTATTTCTGCATCAATACAAAGGATGGAGTATTGAATGCTCAGGAAATCCAGACACTGAACACAGGAAGCAGCATAAAGCAGAGGCTACTTCCCAGCTCCCATGTGTAACTTAACCAATAGCGGGGAAGGACGTTTGTAAAGAATCCTCATCACTTACCTTTCTCCCTCTTCCACTCTCGCCTTCCCGAACAAGAACAGCATGCAGGGGAATTATATCTGTGGAGCTTATTTTCCTGGGTCACACACACAAACATGGGAGTCATATCTGCCTTTCATACTGGGATAAATGCATTAAATTCATTATTTAATGTAGATATATATGTGTGTGTGTGTATATATATATATATATATATATATATATATATATATATATATATATATTAAATGTTACCTAAACTTTGATAAACACTACTTCCAAGAAATAAAATCTTTACGAAAACAATTCAGACTTGATCATAGTTACCAGTCACTAACTTAATTTTTTATTTATTTATTTTTTTAACAGAAACAGAGAGAGTCAGAGAGAGGGATAGATAGGGACAGACAGACAGGAACGGAGAGAGATGAGAAGCATCAATCATCAGTTTTTTGTTGCGACACCTTAGTTGTCCATTGATTGCTTTCTCATATGTGCCTTGACTGTGGGGCTACAGCAGACCGAGTGACCCCTTGCTCGAGCCAGTGACCTTGGGTCCAAGCTGGTGAGCTTTGCTCAAACCAGATGAGCCCGCGCTCAAGCTAGCAATCTCGGGGATCTCAAACCTGGGTCCTCCACATCCCAGTCCGATGCTCTATCCACTGCGCCACCGCCTGGTCAGGTACTAACTTAATTTTAATAAAAACATTTAATTTTCAGCTTATATCTATGTGTTTTAACCAACAATTTTAAATATCAATAATTTGTCACTTAAAAAGCTAGCTGTGCTTTAGGACAAATTTGCAAATTGCTAAGAAGAAATAGTCCTTTGTTCATGCTGACTTTCTTTGTCTTGATATTTACCTATTTTCCAGAAGCAAAACCAACTTGTAAAATATTTTAGACTTTATAACTAATTCCTGATAATAATGATATTTCAGGAATATTATTGATTACAGTTAGCCTAAACTATATCTAGAAGGTGTTTTTAAAGGTCTTTTCACAAAAATTTTATATCAGAGGTTATAATAAAACATGTAGATTTCCTGAAGTTCATACTATTAATATATATTATGAGCCTGCTTTACAGATTGTCTGGTAGCTGCCCTTTGAGATATATTTCTGAATTTTCAAAAGGTTAGTGTGAGGATCATTTGTCCAAATGTTGTGAGGGCTCTTTTGTCCTACCCCTTACAGCAGTGGTCCCCAACCTTTTTTGGGTCACGGACCCATTTAATATCAGAAAATATTTTCACAGACCGGCCTTTTAGGGTGGGACAGATAAATGTATCATGTGACCGAGACAAGTGTCAAGAGTGAGTCTTAGATGAATGTAACAGAGGAGATCTGGTCATTCTTTAAAAATAAAACATCATTCAGACTTAAATATAAATAAAACGGAAATAGTGTAAGTTATTTATTCTTCCTCTGTGGACCGGTACCAAATGGCCTATGGACCGGTACCAGTTCGTGGCCCCAGAGGTTGGAGACCACTGCCTTACAGGACAAAAGCTAAGGCTGGTTTGTAAGTTAACTTGGCTTTCTTGTTTGGGGTGCACAAAAGCCTAACACACAACTTCCTCGTGTACATTTTCTAATTTCTAACGTGTGTATCTTTTTGAATCATCTAAGCGTGATCGATCTCTGAAGCCCACCGAGTGTGCTCACCCTGGGTATTCCCACAGCTTCCATCTCTGAGCCCAGCTGCGAGCCACACTCGGCACCCTTAAGTAACTGCTGACTCCAAGCAAGTTTGGTAATAGAGGGGAGAAGGCCCTTACAGTTGCTTTTAATATTGCAAAGTAGGGTGAAAATGAAGACCCTTGAGGTTTGAGGGAAAAGGACATGGAACAAAGACATCCCCCCCCCCCTTGCCTTTAACTAGATTCCTCACAGGAAGTGGAAAAGCAGGTTCTTCTCAGAAGAATCAGTCTTTCTCTTCTCTTCTCTCCCTCTGCCACAGGTTGGGATCTCTTCCCATGATTTCAGCACAACTCTCTTATATTATTAAATTTTTCTCTATGGATAGCTTAACTTACCAGCGTTGGGGGCCATACATTGTGTTGACCATTGTTTTTTCTCTTCCTTTCTCCCTCAAGGCTTGGAGCATCACCTACCACAGCTGGTTGACTTTTGTGCTATTAATTTGGTCGTGCACTCTTTGGATGATTCGCAACAGAAGAAAATACGCTATGATCAGCTCTCCTTTCATGGTTGTCTATGCAAATCTGTTGCTGATATTACAGTATATATGGAGTTTTGAACTTCCGGAAATTAAAAAGGTCCCGGGATTTTTAGAAAAGAAAGAGCCAGGAGAACTTGCCTCAAAAGTAAGTGAATGGGAAAATAAGAAAACAAAACATTACACCCACAATAATTATAATAATCATGCCTAAGCAAACACTTACAAAAAAACAGGTACCAAATATTGACTGCTTTACAAAAATGAATAGATGTGAATCTATAAGAAATCATTTATATTGCTTTGAGGTGTCTGAAATTTCAAATCGAACAAATATTACATCGTGCTTTTAGATTTTATTTTAAAGTGACAGTGCTTTCCACTCAAAGAAAAAAAAAGATAGTCTAAATTATTTTTAGTATAAATTATAGTATAAAATAATTTTCAACAGGTGTGTCGTGGCAGGCACACTGGTGTGGTGCAAGATTTTTTAAAACATGCAATAGCTGACTATGTAGTCAGGGTCACTAACCTCTTTACCTTTATATTGTCAAATAAAAGAAAATGGCAACACAACAATAGCCATCAATGTGAGTAAATCAAAATTATGCCTATTTTTTTTTTTTTGGTCAGGTCAACAAAAATTACATTTTTTCGTGAGCCACAGAATTTTAGTAATTAATTAATGTGTGCCATAATATGAAAAAGGTTGAAAATCAATGACATAGTAGAAGTTAGATGGGGCAATAGGAAAATAAAATGTAAATGTATCAAAGAATTAGAAGACTTTGACATTAATTTGCAGAACAGGCTGAAAGCATGGCTGCTTCAGGCACTTACTGATTATTAGTGAAAACATTGTTCTTCTCCAATTACACCTTAAAATGGTTTTTAACGGCAAAAAATCAAATATGATGTGCTTTTTTTTTCTATTGATCATATACTATGCCTTCATCTGCAGTTAGGAAGTTCATAACCTTTCACTATCCATCTGTTTTCTTGTCCCATTTGAGTAGTTCTACCTCAGAAGGTTAGGTGCCTCAGTGTTTTGCTTTGTGAACAGAGTAGCACACTGGGCATCCATCTCCCCTTTGTGCTGATGGCTGTGTTAGGACAGGAAAGGTAATCCCGTATAATTATGAATGAGCCTTGGAAACCTTTCTCTAAGTAGAGAACGGCTCTCTGAAAGAGACATTTACTTACATCCCATGAAATCCAACTTTTTTACATGTTCCAAGTAGCCCATAACTAAGGCATTCAGGCATAAATGAGATATTGAGCAGACTATACTGAAGACTGGTTCTTGTAACAGATTTTTTGGTAAAGACTATTGAGATAAAGGAAGAAATCTTAACAGGTGAATGCTGATGACAATTAGATCATAATCCCCTGTGTCCATGGACCATGACAACTTTATTCATTCATTTATTCAGTCACATAAAACTCCCATACCTACCTTACTTGCACCTTTTCTCCCAAACCTTACTCTCTGCTAAAAGCCCACATAATACTCTCATTCAGAGGTCACCTTAACTGACACTCTATTCTTTTTATTCTTTCCCTTTCCATCTTTCCCTTTACACACACACAACTGCCAAGTTAGTCTTTTTATAAAAGAAATTTAAAAACTCATCCTCTTGTTGTTTTTTTTGTTTTTTCATTTTTCCGAAGTTGGAAACGGGGAGGCAGTCAGACAGACTCCCGCATGCGCCCGACCATGATCCACCCGGCACGCCCACCAGGGGCGATGCTCTGCCCATCTGGGGCGTTGCTCTGTTGCAACCAGAGCCATTCTAGCACCTGAGGCAGAGGCCACAGAGCCATCCTCAGTGCCCGGGCCATCTTTGCTCCAATGGAGCCTTGGCTGCGGGAGGGGAAGAGAGAGACAGAGAGGAAGGAGAGGGGGAGGGGTGGAGAAGCAGATGGGCGCTTCTTCTGTGTGCCCTGGCCAGGAATCGAACCCAGGACTCCTGCACGCCAGGCCGATGCTCTACCGCTGAGCCAACCGGCCAGGGCCCTCATCCTCTTGTTAAGGGAGAAAATATGTTCTTCAGTAGTGTCACAGGAAAAGAATTTCAGGGACACTCATCAAGGAGCCGTTTAGTGATAGCGGCAAGACTTATCAGAGCAAAAAGTAACTAGAGTCAGTACACTCTTGGAGAAGCAGAGAGTGGGAAGACTGTAGGCTAGCAGCTGTGTGAACTCAGAAAAGGAAGTTGCAGCCTGACCAGGCAGTGGCACAGTGGATAGAGCATTGGACTGGGACTGGGAGGACCCAGGTTCAAAACTCCGAGGTCACCAGCTTGAGTACGGGCTCATCTGGTTTGAGCAAGGCTCACCAGCTTGAGCCCAAGGTCGCTGGCTCGAGCAAGGGGTCATTCACTCTGCTGTAGCCCCCCGTTCAAGGCACGTATGAGAAAGCAATCAATGAACAACTAAGGTGCCACAACAAAGAATTGATGCTTCTGATCTCTTTCCCTTCCTGTCTGTCTGTCCCTATCTATCCCTCTCTCTGCCTCCTCTGTCTCTGTCACACAAAAAAAGGAAGTTACAGAGGCAAAAGGAGAGCCCTCTGCCACTGGTCGCTGCTCCCCTGGTTGGGGACCCTTAGAGTTCATGAGAAAAGAAGGCAGACAGTACAAGCCTGTGAGAATGAAGGGCATGGTCACGCTCCAAGGAGGGTGCACTGGGTTCTTTGTCTTGTTTCCATGTATTTGCTGGGGTTTGGGAAGGAACAGGCTTTCTTCCAACCTACCCAGTATCTTCCCTGGCTTTTCCCAAGCTTTTCCTGTGCCTTCCCGCTGTCCAGTTTCCTTCCTGGATTTCCTGGGGGCTTGTGCCCTTACCCTATCAGATCTCTTTCCCAGATTTTCCCAGGTTTTCCCCTCCCCATCTGATAGTCACCATTTTGGCTTCTACTGCAAATGCACTCAGTGAAAGGAATTTTCCTTGCCATTTTCTCCCCCTGTTAATACAGCTGACTGATGCCATCCCCAGGTGCTTGTTCCATTTGTTCCCTCCTCTTTTGTTAATTATCTAACTTCCTACTATAATATAGTGTGATCTGAGCCATTACAACCTAGCTCAAAATATTGGTCAGACTTCTCATTAATGGCATGTCACCTAACTAGTTGAATTATCTCCCTGTCTAACCGAAAATTAAAGTTCTTTGGAGGAAGGAGACATTTTTGGAAAAATAAATATATTACACGTAAAAAATGTTATTCTCAAGAGACTAAGGTCTGCATTTACATTTTAATGTACCCAGGAGCTCAAAAAAGAAAGAAAAAAGTGCAAGGCTCTGTCATTGATAATAGTAAAACTCTAAGATCATAAAATCTCCATCACAGTAACATTGGCCAAAGACATTATTAAACACACACTGGTAGCAGAGTACTGGATGGGTTACTGTGAGAGAAAATGAGAGAAAGAAAGAATATGGCCTGGTTGCTCAAAGGTCTGGGCGCCTCTGGTAGAGCCAGACTCAGCCACTGCACAGCATTCTCTCGCTCCTGGCTCTACCAAAGCCCACCAACCACTGCCTTCAAAGCCTCGCCTTTAACTCTCCTTCCCAGGAAAGATGTCCCATCTGCCCCAAGCTGTTCCTAGGCTGTCATGCATATGCATTCGAGAAACTAATTTCTTTCCCAACTTGTAGCTATAGTTTAATTTATTGTGACCTCTAAAAGTCTAATTCCAAATTTTCAAGAGTATAGGCATGCCAGTTCTTGATTTCACTGGGTGTTAAGCGTGTTTACCAGGACTAATTGGCACTGGTTTATGTTGAAGGTAACTAATAAGTGGATGTTATGGTTGGTTAAGTGGGTACTTATTCAAAGGGAAAAATGACCCACTCGTTTGCCTATTTTTTCATTTCTTTGGCAAGTATTTATTAAAATCCTATGAACCAGAATGAGTTACCACATCCCACCCACGAAGATAGCTAGAGTTAAAAATAGACAGTAACAGGTGTTAATGAGGAGGTAGAGAAATTGGAACCTTCATATACTGCTAGTGGAAATGTAAAATGATGCAACCACTTTAGAAAATAGAGTGGCAGTTCCTCAAAGTGTAACATAGAGTTACCACGTGACCCAGCTTTCCATTCCTAGGTATGTAACCAAGAGAACTGAAAATTTATGTTCACATAAAAAATTGTACTTGACCAATGTCACCCCAATAAATTCAATAATATTTTTTAGGTGAGAGGAGAGGAGATAGTGAGGCAGACATCCACATGCACCCTGACTGGGATCCACTTGGCAACCCTGTCTGGGGCCAGTGCTTGAGTACCAAGCTATTTTTAGTGCCTGAGGCTATTGCACTCTGAGGGAGCTATTCTCAGTGCCCATGGCCATGCTCAAACCAATAATTTACTGGCCTTAGGAGCAGAAGAGGGAAAGAAGCAGATGGTTACTTCTCCTGTGTGCCCTGATCAGGAATTGAACCTGGGACATCCATATACTGGGCCAATGCTCTATCGACTGAGCCACCATCCAGAGCCAATATTTTTTTAAAAAATTACAAAGCTATTCCTTTAAATGGGTAGGTCTTGAATCACAATGGCTGCTACTCAGTACACATAGTTGATCATTTAATCAGTTAATGCTAACTGAAGTATGTTAGGCATGTGTATGGGCAGATAGGTTACTAGTGTTGGATTAGATATAAAGATATTTTATCTTTATAGATAATTTGGCCAAAGGTAATGTCAAACCGTATTTTCTCAGTAAAAATGAGAGTATGTAATCTAACAAAACAAAAACTAAAACAAAAAAACTTGTCCTTGAATCCTTGAATCCTCATAGCAGTGTTATTCATAATAGTTCCCCCAAAATAGTAACAACTTAAATGTTCATCAACTGATTAATAGATAAATAAAATGTTGCTTTCATACACTTGAATATTATTTTATAATAAAATGGAATGAAGTACCAGCTCATGTTACAACATGGCTAAACTTTAAAAACATTATGAAGTAGGAAAAGCTACTTACAAAAGAATACCTACATAATTCATTTGAACATAATGAACATTTATATAAAACATAATGAACATTTATATAAAATGTTCAGATTAGACAATCTATAGAAGACCGAAAGTAGGCCGGTTTGCTCAGTGGATAGAGCATCACCCCATCGTGCAGACGTCCTGGGTTTGATCCTTGGTCAGGCCACAGATGAGAAGTGACCATCTGCTTCTCTTCTCATCCCTCTCCCCCTTCACTCTCCCTTCCCCTCTCACAGCCAGTGGCTCGAGCATCGGCCCGGAAGCTGAGGATAGTTTGGTTGATTCAAGCAGGGGATTGCTGGGTGGATCCCAGTCTGGGTGTGTGCTGGAGTCTGTCTATCTCCCCTCCTCTCACTTAAAAAAAAAACTAAGAAGAAGACATTTTACCACTAGTGGTAGGTGGGAAGAAGAGGGGGTGACTACTATGGTGCTTCTTTTGAGAGTGATGAAAATATTCTAAAATTGACCGCAGTGATGGTTGTACAACTCTATCAATATGCTAAAAACCATAGAATTGTACACTTTAAATGGGCAAATTGTATGCATGTAAATTATCAGGCTCTCTATTTTCTGAAGAACAAAGCTGGAAAATCATAAGATTTTCTCTCTTAGACCTAAAAAACGCATTAATTTACAAATAGTAATGTACATGTTATAAAATAATTCTCTCTTTGATTTTGAGAGATAATTGAGAATATGAAGGATATTTTCTAGGATGAAATGCTGTTTTTCCTGTCTTCAGAATTCTTCAAAATAAGGAAATTGTGGAGTCAATGAGTATTATAGAAGTATGTCTTCCTGTTACAATTGTGCTGATGTCGCAGTCAGGACAGGAAATCAAGGGCTAACTCCATGAGGACAATTGCCGTAACTGATTTTTGGACGATATGAAAGTAATGTAGACTGTCTGGTGCATCTTACCCGGGCCTTGCACGGTGCCAAATGTGACCCTGCAACTGAGCATGCACACTAGCGTCCTCGGGAAAGGGGATTGAGAAAGCCCATTGAAATCAAGCGGGCACTGATTCTGTTTCAAATACAAAGGTTTACTGAGCCAGCTCCCACTGAAATGGAGAGAACATGTTGTATTTGTTGAAATGGACTTACACTTAAAACGGTGGCTTCATTCTTGTTGTGCTCATTCTCTGCTTGCAGATACTTTTCACCATTACTTTCTGGCTCCTGCTAAGGCAGCACCTCACAGAGCAGAAAGCCCTTCGGGAAAAGGAAGCTTTTTTATCTGAAGTCAAAATAGAAACTCAGGAAACTGAAGAAAAAGGTAAATTAGTGTGTACAGTGTGTGACGAGAGATATCTTGTGCTCAGCACAATTACAAAGAAAGAGCCCATAAAGTACAAAGGAAAAGCCACTGTGTTCCAGAACAAAAGGATGCTGACATTAACCTGGAATGATAAATAGCAGTGTTATAGTGCGTAAGGTTTAGCGTACACATGAGAGCTTACAAGGAGTTTTTGAAAAATATTGTATTGGCCCTGGCCAGTTGGCTCAGTGGTAGAGCGTCGGCCTTGCGTGCAGAAGTCTCGGGTTCGATTCCCGGCCAGGGCACACAGGAGAAGCACCCATCTGCTTCTCCACCCCTCCCCCTCTCCTTCCTCTCTGTCTCTCTCTTCCCCTCCCGCAGCCAAGGCTCCATTGGAGCAAAGATGGCCCGGGCCCTGGGGATGGCTCCTCGGCCTCTGCCTCAGGCGCTAGAGTGCCTCTGGTTGTGACAGAGCGATGCCCTGGAGGGGCAGAGCATCGCCCCCTGGTGGGCAGAGCATCGCCCCCTGGTGGGCGTGCCAGGTGGATCCCGGTCCGGCGCATGCGGGAGTCTGTCTGACTGTCTCTCCCTGTTTCCAGCTTCAGAAAAATACAAAAAAAAAAAAAGAAAAATATTGTATCATTTGATCCTCACAAAAGTGATTCCCACTGAAGGGAAGAAGGAATAGGCCTCCGAGAAGTGAAATGATGCCTCTGAGGTGCCACTGGGACGGTCACCAGAGTTCAAAATTGAAATGGTAGTTTTGGTTGGTGTTCATTAGTGCCTGTTTATTTTTCTAGAACCTGTTATACTTAAAGCTATCGTGGATCTTGAAAATAAAATAAGTGTTATTAAAAGAGTAATTAAAATATTATCAACTATATCTCCTTGAAAATGTAACTCAGGGAGGTTCTAAAAATTGACTATGATTAGTTATAAATGCTGCCTTGTTTACCAGAACAGTCTAAAATCATTCAAATCATATACAGTAACACATAAAATATATGCTTCCATGGTCCACACATGACCCTTGTCAAAGTGTGGATTTGGACATGGGACCAGCAAGGTATTAATGGCACGGTCTTTTGTTTTGAAGATGACGAACAAGATATACAAGTGGAAGGAGAAGCTGAAGAGGAGGAGGAGGAGGAAGAAGAAGAAGAAGAAAAGACAGAGAAGCAAGAGAGTAAGAAAGAAGAGGAGGAGGAAGTGGGAGAAGATGATGACCAGGACATCATGAAAGTACTGGGCAATTTGGTGGTGGCCATGTTCATCAAGTACTGGATCTACGTCTGTGGAGGGATGTTCTTCTTTGTCAGCTTCGAGGGCAAAATTGTGATGTACAAAATCATCTACATGGTGCTGTTTCTGTTCTGTGTGGCTTTGTATCAGGTGCGTAAACCATTGTCCTCCATTTTTAATCCTCGCACCCACCCCAGGAATATATATATATATATATGAGCTTCCTTAGACAGCATTCTAAGTTACTTTAATCCTATGCACATGTCATTTAAGTGATATGCGATTCAAGCGCTACATACTAAGAATTCTTAAATGGAAAGTGACTATCTTCATCTTGTTCATTGTTTTTAAATTGTAGGTTCTTAAAAAGTAAATAAAAAATAGTTTGTGATTTTTTTTCCAAAAATTCTTAAAGAAAGAAGACTGTATCATTAGATTAATTTTAAATAGTACTTTAAGAACAGTGGCTGAATAATCTAAAATACTGTACGATACCCAGTTCACATGTATTTTACACTCTGGAATTGGAAAATATTGGTATGCGTCTACATATATATGTATAATGCATCAACTACTTTAGTATTTCATTAATTAGAATTTATAAAAGATTATATCATAATTAATTAGCCTCTCCACAATTTCAGTTTTAACCAATAATAGAAGTTTTAACCCAATGATATAAACAAGTGCAACAGTAAAATATTTTTGCAAGCACCAAAGAAAAGATACAAAGCAACTACAATAAACAAGAGTATATTATTGTGGAGGTAAAAATATCTCAACTGAAATCAGGAAGGTATTCTGTAATGAATATCCACAGGCTGTGCTACAGAGAGATGTTTCTCTCCGTGTTGGTTTCACATTTTTAATCATATAGTAGCACCTTGAATATCAAACCCCCGGCACTTTTCTTCTAGCAAGAAACAGAGTGATGGCAGCATCTACCATACCATTCCTTGAATGCTTCCTATAGACCAGAGCTTGTGCTGCGAGCTTTATGAATATTACATTATTGTCTTAATAACTTTCAAAGTAGATACTTATAGAAGAGGAGACTGAAGCTCAGTATGGCCCAGCAACCCACCCAAAGACACAATCAGCAACTTCTGATCGTACTGAGATTCCAACCCAGATCCACTTAACTTGACGAGGAACAGAAAAAACTAAAAATTAAATAGACTTTATTTTTAAGTATCTGTAAATATCATCACTGTCTTAGTTGAATAAACCAGTTTGTTTGTTTGTTTGTTTGTTTTGCAAGTTTTCCTATAACCAATTTTTTTCTTGTTTGTTTTGAACATCTGACTCACAGGTGCACTATGAATGGTGGAGGAAAATTCTGAAATATTTTTGGATGTCTGTGGTTATTTACACTATGCTGGTGCTTATCTTTATATACACATATCAGTTTGAAAACTTCCCAGGCCTGTGGCAAAATATGACTGGCTTGAAAAAAGAAAAGTAAGCAATTTTGGTGTGTGATGGGAGTCAAAGTGACAAATAGGGTGAAGACCTGAATGCGTATTGTTCAAAATATTTTTATGGAAGAGTTTACTATAATATGATGTCATCAATGTCTATAAGTCCCCTGAAAACAGGATTTATGTCTTAGTCACTTTGTGTCTTCTCTATCTAGCCCTGATCTCGGCACATAGGAAGAACTTATGAATATTGACTGAACAGCAAACTGACTGAAAGGGAATTGTTAGCTTCATTGTAATGAAATGACATTTTCTAATGTCAGTTTCATGTGACTCAGACTTGCTTCGTATTAACCAGTCGTGTTTTCTGCTTTCCAAATTGGAGCTCAGTTCTTCAGTCCGTCATTAGGCGCATGGACTCAGAAAGTGGCAACTTCTCCTCATTTGTGTAGCTTATGCTAAGGTTTTAAAGAGTAGCTGACTTACCGGAAAAAGAAATTTAAGTGCGTATAGACTAGTGACAATGAAATAATTTTTCCTGTGCACGAAATAAATGGCACTCTATCCTTTCCCTAGTTTGCTTCTTTGAATTTCTGAAAATAATTTAGAAATCCAACCAGAATTGGGCATAGAGTAAATATACTTTGGTGACTAAGAGAAAAGATTAAAAGGAAAGGATCACCAAGGAGCTAGACTGAAACATAGTTAACATTTATTCAACAAATATTTATTGGACGACCTCCAGATGCCAGGCACTGTTCTGTGCTGGGAACACAACAGGCAGCGAGACAGAATCTGAGCCCTTTGCCATTTGTATTCTGGTAGGGGAGACAAACAAACAAATAAAAAAAAGACTTAATGTGCAAATAAATCCATTACAAATTGTGACAGGCCTGTGAAGGAAACAGAAACAGGCTGGGTTAGGCCCTGGCCGGTTGGCTCAGTGGTAGAGCGTCAGCCTGGCATGCAGGAGTCCCAGGTTCAATTCCCGGCCAGGGCACACAGGAAAAGCGCCCATCTGCTTCTCCACCCTTCCCCCTCTCCTTCCTCTCTGTCTCTCTCTTCCCCTCCCGCAGCCAGGGCTCCATTGGAGCAAAAGTTGACCTGGGCACTGAGGATGGCTCCGTGGCCTCTGCCTCAGGCGCTAGAATGGCTGTGATTGCAGCAGAGTGATGCCCCAGATGGGTAGAGCATCGCCCCCTGGTGGGCATGCCGGGTGGATCCCAGTCGGGTGCATGCGGGACTCTGTCTGACTGCCTCCCCGTTTCCAGCTTCAGAAAAATACAAAAAACAAAACAAAACAAAACAAAAAAACCCAGGCTGGGTTAGTAAATAATGAGGGATGCGAGGCATAAGTGGAGTGGTCAGGCCAGGCGTCAATAAGTGGATGTCATTTAAATCCCACCTGAAAGCTAAGAAAGAGCTTGTCTGTGGGAGAGCATCCCAGGCAAAGACAACAGCAAATGCAAACACGCTGAGGCAGGACGGAATCTGGCTGATACGGGGAACTAAAGGAATGTTCTCCTGGCAGGAGCAAAGGGGTGGAGAGTGGAAGGAGAAGAGGTGGGAGAGTTCAGCCAGGCACCTAGGACATCGCACGTGGCAATTGGTAGCCGTGGTTGGTATTTCATTCTTGGTGAAATTTTTAAGACTTTAAAGCATTCTGAACTGGCAGAGAAAAAGGGATGTGTCAGGAGGCAGGATCAAAACGAGAAGACTGCTCAGTGAGCAATAGCCATGAAACCGTGAGGCACGCTGGTGGCTTCGCCCGGCAGAGGTGGCAGTAGAGATGGATAACAGAAGTGCGCAGATTCCAGAGATGGTTCGGGCAGTGAGCAAAAAGTAGGTGAACGAGATGTGAAGGCAAAAAAAGGATCAAGGAAGGCCTCCTCCTGACTTTGGAATTTGGCTCATGGAATTAGGCGGCTGTACCAGAGGAGATTTAAGCAGGGAGAGTGGGTGGAGAACAGCTTGCCGGAGGAAACGAGGGAAATCAAGAACACTGTTTTGAAAACACTAAATATGAAATAACTCTGAAACAACTGATTTATTTCCAGTGGACATTTAGGTATCAGAATCCATAGGAAATGCCTGAGCTTTAAATGTACATGAGCCATCGATGTAAAGATGGTGTTTAGTCCCCAGGAAGAAGGAGATTTCCTAGGGAAAAACCAGCTAGAGAAGCTCAGCACTGAGCCCTGGGAGTACTTCAGCCTCTGGAGGTCCAATACAAAGGAGGAGATAGTGACAAAAAGGAAAACCAGGACTGTTTCAAGGACTAAAGGCAAGACTGAACAAAGATAGAGCAGCAGCCACCGAATTTGGCAATACTGGGGTGGTTACTGACCACCAGGTACATTGGACTCTGGAAAGGAAAGCCAGAGTGGGATGTGTGGGAGTGAAGGGTGTGCCCAGTGGTGAGCCCGGTGAAGGGGAAAGACCGGGCTGGAATTCATAGTGAAGAGACTGTGTCTTCATTTCCTAAAGAAAGTTCCTGATTTTTTTATTTTGTTTTGTTTTACAGGCTTGAGGATCTTGGCTTAAAACAGTTCACTGTGGCTGAACTATTCACTCGCATATTCATCCCAACCTCCTTTCTGCTGGTGTGCATTTTACACCTTCACTATTTCCATGATCGGTTCCTGGAACTCACAGACCTTAATTCCATTCCCAGCAAGGAAGACAGCGCCATCTACAGGTGAGGGAGCGCAGGAAGCACAGAACTCAATGGGAAGGCAGCTTTATTTAATTCCCCACCTTCCCTCGCTTGCCTTGCAAAAAGCCAATAATTTAACTTAGAGTTTCAACCTTGAGTATCAACCTGTGAGTGAAAAAATAAAAAAGAAATATGGGACATTTAATGACATTTTTTTAAACAATCGGTAATGATTTATGACTGATTAAATTGACCTTGATTGTAGTCATTGAGTAGATTCAGAGTAGCTGTGCAGACGAAAATACCTCAGAGTTGGTGATGCATATTGTGTCAAGACTGGCGATGTGTTTTGGGAAAGTTACAAAATCTAGCTAATTCAAAGGATGGGTTTCCTATGGTGCTGACAATCAGTAAGGAGTCATCGTG
The DNA here is from genome assembly GCF_036850995.1 of Saccopteryx leptura. Lineage (NCBI taxonomy): Eukaryota > Metazoa > Chordata > Mammalia > Chiroptera > Emballonuridae > Saccopteryx > Saccopteryx leptura. The sequence goes on along the minus strand of NC_089513.1, from coordinate 58,619,039 downwards.
AGGAAGATCATACCAAAAGATGATGGGCAGAATTTTCCCTTCCCTCTTGGAAGTGAGCCTTAGCTAAAAGGACAGAATCTGCAGTCGACTAGTAACTAGAATAATGTTTAAGAAGAGAAAGTGAAGGCAACATCTTTTATCAGCGTTCTGTTGTTGTCTTTGCATCAATAAATAGAAACTGTCTACAAGTAACAGAGGGGATATTGCTCTCTCTGCCCATGTGTGTTGAAACCACAATAGGTTATTGTAAATTCCTCAATCTGTTGTATCACAGGAAAATTACCATCATTCTTCTAATAAATGTCAATATGGATGTTCTTCTCCGCTCCATCATTCAGTGTTTGGAAAAACACTTGTTCCTTAACTAAGGAAGCCAAGGGCTACATTAAAGCACACAGATGCCACAGCTGAAAATTCTCCTTAACTCTTTTTCAAGGGAAAAAATGAGTTCATCAAAAGAAAAAAAGATGAAGTAGTTTTTTATCATGCACAGTTTATAAAATACCAAAGTTTCCATTTTCTGCTGTAGTAGGAGCTGAAATTAAAGATAATTCCAAAACATTTTTATTTATTATGAAAAACATTTTATAATTTTTATCTATTTACTTATGAACAGTAGATTAATTTTTCTCATTGTGTTTAGTTGAACTTACAGTTTCATTTAGTTTTTCTTCTGAGCAAACTCTAGATGACTGTCAGTGTGTCAATGGCCCCCAACCAATAGAATCAAGAGGTATCAACCAGTCATTATTTCTTATCCTATTTTGCTACCATAAATAATCAAGCTCAACTAAAACTTTCTCCTCTCAATGCTTTAAGAGGAGAAGGGTATGAATGGGGTAAGTGGCTGCCTTCAATGACATTAAGAAAAATAAAATAATTATTAGGTTTATCAGGGTGATCATTTTGTAAGGTATATAAATGTCAAATCACTATGTTGTACATCTGAAACTAATACAATATTGTATATCTAATGTCATTGAAAAATAAATTTTAAAAAAAGTAGAAGTGTAAGAAAAAAGATGTTTGAAGATCCCTAGGAAAGATTATTTATAGGCAGACTTGTTGGCAAGAGAAATAACCCTAAGATTAAAAATTTCTAAAAGCAATGCCTGCATAGAAAAGTGAGTTGTCAATAATTATAAAAAGTATTATTTGATGATTTTTGACATTACTTGTGATACCTGTGGATTGAACTAGTATTTGATATTTAACTCTGACAATGTAACATATTCATTAATAAAAAAAAATCTTTTAGTCAGCAGAGTAGATTAAAATGATTGTGAAAGAAATGTAACTATTACTAATTGCTAATGATACCTTTTTAATTTTTTTCGTCTAAATGCCTTTTGCCTTTGCATCTTTTCTCTTTGGTAGAAGCTTCTCCAGTTTGTAGGAGCTGTTGCTTGTCATTATTATTATTTTGTTTTATTTTTCTTTTAGTGAGAAAGGGACAGGAAGGGAGAGAGATAAGAAGCATCAACTTATAGTTGCATTACTTCAGTTATCCATTGATTACTTCTCATACATGCCTTGATCAGGGGACTCCAGCTGAGTCTGTGACCCCTTGCTCAAACCAGTAACCTTGAGCTTAAGCCAGTGACCACAGGATCATATTGAGCTTAAGCCAGTGACCTTGCGCTTAAACCAGTGACCCTGCACTCAAGCTGGTGAGACCATGTTCAATCTAGATGAGCCTGCCCTCAAGTTAGAGATCTCAGGGTTGATGCTGTTTCCACTGTACCACTACTGGTTAGGCACTTGCCATTATTTTTATTATCACGTATCTGAGTCTTCTCTCACACAATCAAATAGAGAATGTCACTTTTTTTTTCCAGAAAAATAGAGATTTTCAGGACCACATTTTTACAAGAAAAAATACACCTCAGCAAAGATTTTACCAGCCTAAGGAATCATAATTTTTTTATGTGAAGGGTATGTGAAAATTGAATTCCCTTTAAGTATATAGAATATTATTTAGTCATGTGTTCTGGGGAAGGACTACAGCCTCATGTTAAGATACATTTTCCCAGTTTCCTCAGCTGCTGCATTCCCAGCCCTTCCTCCCAGACCACAGCGAGGGAAGACGGTCTAGGAACTGTAGCAGAGTGAGCTCTCTGCTTGCCTTCCTGGGTGCTTCAGTTTACCTCTAAGCACTCCCCTCACAAGTAATTTTCCAGTAAAATTTAAAGGGAGAGGAGAGAGCCTATAATGTCAGCTATCTGAAGAGTTTAGTTATATGGAATTTCATTTTTACTTTTGTGGAAAAAAGTCTCTGGAACCTTAAGGAATTTGAAAGACTCACTCTGGTTTAGTATTTTGGGACTTTATACCAGAGTTTAATTTAAAAGTCCCCAAATTTTAACTTCAGTCATATGATATATTCCCTTATCTTTTTAGCAAATCTTTCCCATTGCAGTATTTTTCTTACTAATAATGTTCACCTCACAGTATTTTCTTTCTTTTCTTTTTTTCTTGTTTGTCTCTGGAGTCCTAATGATTGACTATATTAGAGATGAAATGATGGAGAAAAAGAAATATGTTCAGTGTGGGGATGACTGTCATGCTTTTCTTTCACAATCCCATTTCCTCGGTAGATGCTTTAACAAAGAGGGCCCACAAACCAGGAGCAGTCAATTCACTGTGCTCCTTAAGTCGATGCACATGTTATTGTTTCTGTAAACATCTGGTGTTATTTTCCCGTCCTGTCTGTGGTGTGTGTGTGCTGCGTGCCTTGTTCACAGGGGTAGCGCAGGGAAACGTCACGTGTCTGGAGCCACTCACTGTGACAGAATTTGTCAACTTAGCATTATGAAGAAGTCTTATGCTATACATAAGAGGAAAGTAGTATTATTTTTAAGTTGGTATTCTCAGGACTATCATTTGACTTTCTTATTAATAAACTATGTAATAATTATACCACAAATATTATTCTGATATATACTTAATAAAAAATGTGCTAAATATTCACTAGGTATTTAAATATCTATCACTACGATTGGTCCATAATTTATTTCAGAATATATTGTGATGCATATAGAAATACAAAGACTTTCTAAAATTGTTATAGAAAAACTTAGAGAACAATTATCTTGAATTTGGTGACTTAGTAACTTTCTATTTTTTTTTTTTAAATTCTGGGAAAGGAACAAGAATTAAAGATTGTATTTTATTTAATCAGTGTACCCTGCAAATTTAAACATTACAAATTTTTAATAACGTGTGTAAGATGGGAAGGGATAAGAAGAATGGAAAGACTTGTTATATTCAAGCATTTCTCCTGAACGTGTTTAACTTGATGTTGCTACTGGATCTCGCTATCTAGACTACTCTTGAGTGCGTGAACGTGCGTGATGAAGACACGCCGGGCGGGTAAAGCGGGTAAAGCTCACAGACAGTCCGCCGCACTGGCCTCTGCCTAACAGTCTCCTCTTTCTCTCCACCTGTCTCCCACTGCCACCGCATGCCACCTGTGCTTCCATCTCTCGCCTCGTAGCCATGCCAAAGTCAATGGGCGTGTCTATCTAATAATAAATAGGTGGGTACTTCAGTGTTTTCTCCCTGAATTTTCTTAAAAACGGTTTCTGAGTCTGTAAGACGTTGTACTGTTTTGTAAATGAAAAACTATGTCATCAGAGAGTGGATGATGGTCTTCAGGTATGCTCATGGATGTTATTGTGCAAATCAAACCATTTGGTGCTTATACCAAATGGTGCCGCCAAGCGGATTTGGAGGTTGACAGGGTTCTTCAGCTGGTGCTTTGGTCTGGGTTCAAATGCATGCACCACTAATTTTATTCTTTGGTAGAATTAGTTCAAGGCTTGCCTGAGAGCTCATCTTTCTATTGGACACATAAATTGAGAGCTCAGCTCAAGAACCACCTCCTCCACAAACTTGCCCTGCTAAAAGTCACTGCCCTTCCTCTGAATTCCTGTAGCTCTTTCTCATCGCTGCCTCCTGACACTTGCCTCCCAGCCCTCTAGCTGCCTGCTTGTCTTATCTCCCTGGCCAGAGGTGTCAGCTCCTCAGGCCTGGAGTCCCCTATAAATCACCAAGGTATCCACTTACCACCTACCTTGGGGCCTTACCTAATAGCTGACCCTCAGTTGATACTTACTAAATGAAGTGAAAACAGTCACAATATATGGTGAAAGAAAATTAAAACATCAGTTTATTCAAATATGTGTCTACTTAAAGATCAACATATTGAAGAAGGTATTTTATATCACCAGTTTCACAATTTATTTGCTTACCACAATAGGCACCAAGGTGAGCACTAAGATATGACCCTATCTTAGCTGCATGTCACCTAGCTGGGGAGATAAAAAATGCAAATGACCACACATAATAAAGAGTTGGAATTGATAGTATTGTGTATATATTTGTCCTCAAGTGCCCCAAGAGTACAGAGTCAAGATCCTTTGGGATTTCATTTACTAAAACTATTCTTACCTTATTAACTAGGTGAATTAAAATATCTACTCCCATAACCTCATGGAATTAGTAATAAAACCAATAATTTAGGTGATAGAAACACTTATTTTACTATAAATCCAATTAACAATATAACTCTTTGAAAGTTTTATTCTACTCACTTATCTCTGAGGTAAAATCCTAAGGCTAACAACCAAAACGCAAACCTTCGTAGGTAGTGCTTCTAAAAAGACGTGTGCAAAATCAGTGCTCATTGTGCAGATTGCAGAAAGGAGGAATGAGGACTGGATGGTTGCCTTTGGAAGCCAGTTTGTTGATAACCTGAGAGAGCAAAGTGAACCTCAGGTTTTTAGCTGATAGACGCAGAAGTAAAAGATAGACTCTACCTAGAAATCTTGAGCAACTATTTAAATCTCATCCCTCCAAACATAAGGGACTATTCTCTCTTTCTCTGTGTATGTTTCTCATATTTACCATTTGCTTTATGGAAGATGGCTGGGACACTAAAGAAAACAGGAGTTGGTTTGATGGACCTGGTTGGCTGAGCCTGATACAAATGTTGGCCCTAATTGTCCCAGACTTACCTCTTGAGAGAAACCAATGCCTGTTACCTCAAGTTTCAAGGCCATTGAATTAACTTAGGAGATGTAGAATGATTAAGATTCAAAGTCATCCAAAATAATTAAAAACTTGAAGCGTTTCAACATTGGCACTATTCTCTTCCTAGTTAAATCTCTTATTTTTGCCTTGATGTTAGCATGTTAATAAAGGCCAGAGCTATGCCCCAGAGAAAACCTTGCTAAATAAACCCATCTCTCATTAGATAACGTGTGCTTCTGAAAGGCAGTGTGTGTGGTCAGTTTTGAATAGGGCTTACTTTTGATTAGATTGGTGAGGTGAATGCTTTTATTAAGTAAAGACGTTTTACTTATTTTCATAATTTATTTCTTTATGCTCATTGTTATTTTTATTTTATAAGAAGAATAATGTGCTTATAAACGCAAGTTCTCAATGAAAGAGGGTGAGCTACATTCAACTTCTGGGTTGTTTAAATTATGTGTTACCATCTAAGGTGCGAGATGGGACCAATGTTGAGGAGAATGAGCGACTAATAAAAGTTTGATGATATAAATAATTGTAGGGAAGATCCAAATGAATTAGTAATCAGTATGTATTAGAATACTTTTAACAGGATTAATGTTTATTTCTCCTCAGTAAAAAATAGAAATGGAAGGCTTTGCACCCCATCCTATCTGGTAGATTATTTGGGAGGAATTAGTACCACACACATTTAAGATGTGATATTAAATTTACAAATCATTTGCTCCTCTGTGAATACAGTCTTCTAAAAGTGTCTGTAAATTCTAGAAAATAATCTTAAACAGTATAAATATTCTAGTTTAAATACTACTTATATTATAAACACTATAAATTCCAAAGACATCTTTTTTCTAGTATTCTAAAAAATGAGGTGAGTGAAGTTTACATTACAACATATTCTAAACCAGAATAGTTATAAATAAATGGAATCTAGATGGGATTTTACAAAGGCAAAATATCAATTTTCTTTCATGGTAACTAGCTTAATATGTGGCTTTTCAAAGTCAGGTTTCCAGTATAGCATTAAACCTCTTCAATTCTCCATGTAACCTAATTGGTTTCTTCTGTTTCAGATAAGAGTGCCTCACCAGGCGTAGAATTTATCCACCAAACATTCAGTGGATCATAGTGTATACCAAGCACAATGCTACATTATGCAGTGGAGATGAGGAGAGTAAGGCTGGATTTTTGCCCTCCAGGGGGAGAGTCCTCAGCACCATCATTAGAATAAAATGATGCAGAGAAACACACACAAGAAAGACTGATGAGCATGAAGGAGAGAGCGGGTGAATAAACAGATAAATATCATCTGTTGTGTTAGAGTGCAAAATGAGAAACAGTCCGTGAGAGGATCTTATTTGATTTAGGAAACAGTGAGAGGATTACAGCTCAGAGCCTGTATTAAAATAAAAGCAAGGCAACAAAGTTATAGGCGTTGGTTGTAGAAAACACAGAACTGAAATGAACTCCCCGTGGGGAAAGGCAGGAGAAACAATGGGATGGGGGAGGGAGGTGAAGGGAGGGGCTCCTCTGAGAATCCAGTTCATTATTACCATGTCTGTTTGGAGGCCCAAAGTATAAACCCATCCTATGATAACTAGGTCATTTGTACGTGATAATCAGTGGAAAATTAACCAGCACTGTAAGTTCCTTAACTAGACATTTCAGGGAATGTTATTACTTAAAGGGAAATTTTTAATACAGCTTTAAAAAAAAAAATCAGGATCCTTTTTAAAAAATATGCTAGGGTGGAAAAAGCTAACTTAAAGTGTACAGTCTTTCCTGGATAAGCCATACAGATGTTGGCACACTATTAGCTAGAGGGGTCTGTGAGCATTGCCCAGACAGACCCACCTCGCCAGCACCTGCGTCACAGAATGCAGTGGCGACAGGTAACAGAGAGCAGAGTGCTCAGAGGGTTGACAGTATTGGAGACAGATTCCCAAGGAATAAACATTTACTCTTTTTCTTCTGAATGGTATTTTAATACACAAGTTTTATTTAAGAATGTCCCGATGACAGAATTACAATTTGAACATAGCACCTTCCCTGGTGTCTGGAACTCTGTGGTCCCTTTCAAAGGCATGTTTCTAATGGTGCCTCTTCATTAACCTGAATTTACGATGCAGGTTAGCAAAACAGGGTATGAAAATCTATCATTAGGAGATAGTTTCTTATATTAAAAATATTGTGTACTAAGCACTGTGTTAAGCCCTTAACACAAATCATCATAATTTTCACGACATCCTGTGAAGTGGGCACTGTTATTCCATTTTACAGATTAGGAAAGTGAGGCTTAACAGACAGTGTAAGGAATTCTGTCACGTCACCTAGCTAGTAAGTAGTCTAGTTGAGACTTGAATCTAAGTTTTTCTGATTCCAAAGAACATGCTTTTAACAGTGTTCTGTATTACCTCCAAAATGCTGATATAAATGAAAAAAGAAAGAAAGAAAAATGAAAGGATTCACATAGGTGTCTTTTAAAAAGAATAAACTCCAATCGTGCATTGAAAATATTCTTATCTATCCACATTTTCTACATGAAAATTTTCTCAGTGAAATTTCTCAGATAGTTAAACTCCTAGATTAGTAAATAATTAGATGGATATATGTTTTCTTTTTTCTCTCTCTCTTTTTGTCATTTATTACAAGCTCATGAGGCTGGACTACACGAGGGGCGCCCAGCTGTCACAGTCCCTGTTTTCTCACAAGGATCATGGCAGAGAAAAATTAGCAGCATTAGACCCAGAGATTACATTCTCTTCCCCCCTGCATTATCTAGTCCCAGGTCTCTTGTAGACCAGCTTCCAGAAGTACATCTTCTAGACGTACTTTTAAAAGGTTAACTCCAGTGTTTATCTTTGAATTCTTCATTCAATAGTCTCCCCCTCAATCTACCTCTTGTGGAAGGGTACCTTGGGGCCTCGTTGCTTGACGAGTTTTGTTACGGAGCCCCAGTGGCAGGTTCAGAGACAGCCTCTTCTCTATGTTTTACTCCATAAATAACCTGACTTCTTAGAAAGTTGTTTTGTCAGTATCAAGTCGTGGCCGCATCTATGTAGACTATTAGAAATGCACTCTGAGATGGCCATACTTCTAAAATAAAAGCTACCAGATGCCTGTCATAATGAAAAAGTTTATCTTCTCACTTACAAAATGCGATCTTCTGGCAATGCTGAAGAGAACATATAAATATTGACAATATGTAACTCCTGACTGCTTTTACATTTAATACCATTTAACTCATAGAGTCCTGACAAAGCAGCACCAGCAGCATGTGCACTGAGCCGTGATGTGCACTGCTGACGTGTAAGAGTCGCTACTGCAGTTTCAAGAATGGCGGACTTTCTTTCCCAAAGGCAGGAAGGGCCACTGAACTAGCTTTAGAAAATGTATCGCCCTGGCCGGTTGGCTCAGTGGTAGAGTGTCGGCCTGGCGTGCAGGAGTCCCAGGTTCGATTCCCGGCCAGGGCACACAGGAGAAGCACCCATCTGCTTCTCCACCCCTCCCCCTCTCCTTCCTCTCTGTCTCTCTCTTCCCCTCCTGCAGCCAAGGCTCCACTGGAGCAAAGTTGGCCTGGGCGCTGAGGATGGCTCCATGACCTCTGCCTCAGGCACTAGAATGGCTTTGGTTGCAACAGAGCAACGCCCCAGATGGGCAGAGCATCGTCCCCTGGTGGGCATGCCGGGTGGATCCCGGTTGGGCGCATGCGGGAGTCTGTCTGACTGCCTCCCCGTTTCCAGCTTCAGAAAAATACAAAATAAATAAATAAATAAAATAAAATAAAATAAAATGTATCAGCACTACTCCTTCCACCAATACTTAAACAAACGTCCTTAGAATGTCATTTCTTCATTCAATGAATAGTTTGTTTCTGGCACTATTTAATTTACCTGCTTAACACTCTGTTAAAAGGAATTACTTTTGAATGATAAGCTGTCTAAAAGTCAAAGGATGACGTAGATTCATTACAATAGTTACCCAACACATCATAGGTGTGTTTCAAATATAAAACCTACAAGTTGTAAGTAAGATTAGATATTTTTTTATCTAGTCAAGCTGCCCCATTTTATAGAAAAAAACATTAAATTCCAGAGAGTTACATAATTTACTCAGAGCCCACAATTATGCAGATAGGTCAGCATTAACTGTCCATCCCATTGCAATGAAGCTGATATGTATCGATTACTTCTGACGAATGGAGAAGGCCACCAGGGTTTCCACTAGACCTCTTCCTAATACCTACTTTACTGCCCACAAACATTCCTTCAGTCACTTGAATATGAGTAAAAAGAACTTTTTTAAAAAATCAGCAGAAGGATCACACTTGTTATTGTCCACTGTGAAATAGGTTGTAGTGCCCTGATTACTACCAGACTCAGTGAGGCTGCCCTCCCCCACCCCCCCCACCCCCCGTCTCACTCTGGGCTCACACGTCATCCTCAATAGCAACATCCATGTCCGTGAATGGAGACGTAGTGCAGACTTCTTCTCCGGAAAGCATTTAGCATCCGCTGCGTTCACTGCAAATAATAGCAGAATGGGATGAGGCTATGCAAAAGTTGACTGAGTTCAGAACTTTTGTATAAACCTATTTAAAATGTGAATGACTTGATTCTTGCGGGATGGTTTGTTGCATCACTAAAGAATGCATGACCTGATCTGCCTCGGTAGTTTATACGTTCTCTCCCTTACCACCTGCAGTCCCGTCCACTCTCACATCAGTGGCCAAGCATAGGGCTCCTGGCAGAAGCACGCCCCTGATGCCACCCCGGAATGCACTGGCATCAGGACTTCGCCGCAACTGGCAAACAGGAATGCGCCAGTGGATGATGTGTAGCATGATGTGTGATCTCTGATAGTCCTTATAATTCTTCTGTTCTCATCTCCTTTTTTTTTCCCCCTTTCTATTTCAATTACTTTGAGCAGCATCAAGAAAAAATTACCAATCCACCAAAATGAGTAAGTCCCCCTGTGAAGCCATGAAACGCTTGCTCTACATGACGCTGTTTCATGCTTCTGCCTCCTAAACTCTGACCATTTCTCCTCCGGGAAAAATGCCAAGTTTAGGTGTTGATAGATCTCAATACTGACCAATCGCTTACACCCTAAATTGGAAGAGATAACGAAACCTAAGTGAATTTACAGTTTGTCTTTAGAAAGATCTTTAAAAAAAAAAATAAGAGGGACGAGACACCAACAAGCCCGCATTGCAAGGCCTGTGCACACGCACTGATGTTCATTTTTTGTTCCTTCTCCTTTGACTTGACCCTCACTCCAATGTCTGCCAGCACCCTGGCCACTCCTGACTCAGCCACTCTCTGCCAACAGACTGGCCCACCCCGAAGGCAGCCTGCCCGACCTCGCCATGATGAACCTGACCTCCAGCCTGGAGAAGCCGGAGGCCAAGCAGCTGGCCGAGTTTGGTGAAGAGAAACCGGAAGGATGCTCCGAAAACATGGAGAAGGGTGAGCTTGGGAAGGGCAGCAAGGAGGATGAGGAGGATGAAGATGAAGAGGAAGAAGAAGAGACATCAGGTAATCCATCCACACTGGCAGTCGCTGCTCAGAAAATGGTGGCTGACAGACCGGTGCGTTTGGAGCCAAACACATATATATATATATACATGACCCATTCAGTGAGATGAAACTTAGGGTGTGGTGTTTTGGTTGCTACAGTGATACTTTTTCTGTTCCAATTGCTCCACTGATTTCCCTGTAATTCTGACTGAGCAGCAGAAGCAGACTGGTGGCTGGTAAGCAGCTGCTGCTCCGCAGTACGGCCCGGGCAGAGCCTGGAGGGGCATGGCTCTGACCCTCACTCAGACAGGAACGCCGGCCAAGACGTTTCCTGCAGAAGCAGAAGCGGGCAGCTAGATGGAATTTCTGAGAGTTCTAGACATGGCCTTTCCAAATGCATCCTGGAAGAAATTATTTTGAGGCTTTTCCAGGAAACTAATCATTGACAATATATTTCTCACCCTGCCCTAATGTTTCAGGATATGGGAACTGGAGGAGAGAAAATGAACAATTGGCTAATTATCATTTCAGGTCAATTTCTAGAGATGTTTTGTTGTCATTGTTATTTAGACCTTTTCCTTTTATTCTTTAGGCTCTTCTTTTCTATTTTTTTTCTTATAGACTTGAAATAATGTTGGAATAGGGCGTGCTGAGTCTAGATGGCCTCAGTGATCATGACACATTGTATGGCAGGGGGTCTGCAAGGGAGCAAGCTTAGTTTGTCAGTAGTTTCCAGAAAGTGAGGGAGGAACCAGATTAGAGCCTTTGGGTTGATGTTCCGGGGCAGTGACAGTAAGATGCTCCCTTCTCTGCTGTGCTCTGTGCTTTATAAATTATTGACAATAAAAAAGCACGAGGTAGGAGATCCCTCCCAAAAACAAACTTCCCCAAACCTGGACCTTTCATCCACTCCACCTGTCTCAGGAGATATCCTAGGAGAGGCCCAGGAATGTTCTTTGTCTCTGAGCAACATGTATTCCCTGAGTATAAAGGGAGAAACAAGCTCTGTGGGACCAAGCAATCAGGGTGAGAATTTGGTTATTCTCAGTGGTGGGATTCAGCTGGTTCTCACTGGTTCAGCAGAACCAATAGCTACTTTTTTTTAAGTTCAGCAAACTGGGTGTTAGAATGGCACTTGTAATCAGGGTTCTCTCTAAGGTGGACACCTGGGCAGCTGCCCAATGTGGAAATCACAAATTTACATTCCTTACTCTTTTTTAATGTTCATCTGCGCAACAGCGTATTCTAAGCACCCATAGTTATGTTCATTCCCTCCAAAGGCGAAAAAAGTTGCAAGTGAGGATGCCAATCAAGAAGCAATATGGAAAAACAAAGAATCAATATGGAAATACCTTTAATAGTTTTATTGTTTTTGTCAGGTATCATTCAATATTTTGTCAATATTTTAAAACTCTTTCTTATAATCTAGTTTTATGTACCTCTTTTATTGTTCTTTCCTTCCTTTCTTTCCTTCCTTTCTTATTTTCTTTCTCTTTCTTTCTTTCTTTCTTTCTTTCTTTCTTTCTTTCTTTCTTTCTTTCTTTCTTATTTTTTCTTAAGTGAGAAGCGGGGAGGCAGAGAGACAGACTCCCACATGCCCCCCTACCAGGACCCACCCAGCAAGCGCCCTATGGGTCAACCCTCTACCCATCTGGGGCCATTGATCTGTAGTTCAGCATCCAAAGTATTTTAGTGCCTGAGGCAAGGCCATGGAGCCATCATCAGTGCCCGGACCAACTTGCTCCAACTGAGTCATGGCTGCAGGGGAAGAAGAGAAAGATAAAGAGAAAGGAAGAGGTTGGAGAAACAGAGGGTCCCTTCTCCTGTGTGCCCTGACCAGGAATCGAACCCTGAACATCCACATGCTGGGCCGAAGCTCCACCACTGAGCCAATTGACCAGGGCCTGTTGTTCTTATTTAAATATTAAATGCATGAAATAATAAATTACCATTCCATCTTTTTTTTATACTTAAAATGGTCATTACAGCAGAGAACCAGTTGTTAAATTATTTGAATCCCACCACTGATTATACTGCTTCAGCACAGGTTGGAGCCCTCCTAACAGAGTGTCACCAAAACTTGGATTTTACCTATTGTCTCTGCACCTGTCATCTGCACCTCTGCGCTGTGCCCAGTTATGATGCAAATCTTTGGACTGTCATCAGAGCCGCAAAGGGACGTTTTTTCACAGTAACTAAAACCGTACTTAATTCAACCACACAAGAGGCGCTTAACTCTCATCATCTGACTGGGCTTGAGAGCTTTTGCCTATGAATGTGGTAATGTTTGATTTCGCAAAAACAGTCCTGTGGTGACTGTCATTCCTATTAACCAGGACAGTCCTTCCAGGCAGAAGCATTACCCCAGTCAGTGAATAATACTCCCTAGCACAAGGTAGAAAGAAGAAAATGACTAATTTGATAAAAAGTGCTGATTACAATGAATCTGATCACACTCTGTGAGCTGAGGCTGCGGGTTCGCTTTCAGCTGGCGGAGGACCAGGCTTCTCCTGCCTGGGGCAGTGCAGCCCAGCTGGACCCTCAGCCCCTGGGGAGGCTGTGCCCACTCTCCAGCCCAGGCCCTGGAAAGAGAATGACATTTGCAGAAGCACTACATACTTTGCAAGCAAGGTGTCATTTACATGGAGCTCATGTTACTTAACATTCCCAGGATATTAAGAAATTATATTGATAGCTCAGCTTTAACAGTAAATAAGGTCATGTGTGTATACATATACCCAAATACCTCTGTATGTCTGCTTTATGTATATACTATGTGGGCTGTATTCATATCTAAAGCTTTAGATAAAACTGTATGTATATATAATTGTCAATAGATACACATCTGAGTATACACACATACTTTGCACATCTATAATGTATAAATGTACATGAAATGCCTGAATTTAAATTATATGTGTATAATCATATATCCAAATACCTGTCTGTGTCAGGCATGTCTGAGCTCTAAGATTTGCGGAAAAGGAGGGACATTTCATCCTTATGCTGTTCCACACCTGACTCAGTGGTTAGCCAGGCACAGAGGAGACTCAGCGACTGCCATCATGGCGTCCCTTTTTTTTTTGTTTCCAGGGCATATGTGGTGATACATGTGCAATGCACGGCTCACGTCTTGCCCTGTGAATGCCCACCTACAATGGTCCTGTCTTAGAGCATCTTCTAGTAATTGATATTTGCATATTTTTAATAGTGTTAAATTTTTACTTAAAAGAATTCCTTTCTAAAGCAAAAAAACAGAGTCAATAAAGTCCAAATTCTTCACAATAATTTAATTAAAAGGTAGCTAAAAGTAACCTTGCCCCTCAGAATCTCAGTATAGGATGTCTAAGTCATCTTCACAACATGGGACTCTTAGACCACCCTTGCATTAGACTTGGATAGCCTTAGAATTCACCCACTTCTTTTATTTTATATCTTTTTTATTCCAAACTGAAAGTTACAAGATATGCTTTAAATAATAATGCCCAAAAATAAGCCTGTCAGAGAAAGACAAGGACCGTATGATTCTACTCATGTGTGGAATCTAATGAGCAAAAGGAACTGACAAGAAAAATACAGGCAGGCTCATACACAGAGACCGGGCAGATAGCTGTTGGAATGGGGGGCTCGGTGAAGGGGTGGAAGGATTGGGCAAAAAGGACCAAAAAGTAAAAAAAAGAGAGAGAGAGAGAAAGGCTCGTGGACACACAAACTGTGGTAATTGTGGGGTGGGGACAGGTGGAGGAGAATGTGGGAGAGATAAATCGTGATGGACGAAGACTCGACTTGGGAAGGAAAGGAACACGCAATATCGTGTGCAGAGGTGTGTTGTATCTTGGGCATCTGAAACCTGTATAATTATGTTAACCAGTGTCACCCTCAATAAATTCAGTTAAAAATAATATGAAAACCTTATTATGCCCTTGGGTAAATGACTGTTTTGCAGATTTAAGAAACAAATGGCATCTGGTGATTGACCGCCTCACTGTGCTCTTCTTAAAATTCCTGGAGTATTTTCACAAGCTGCAGGTGTTCATGTGGTGGATTTTGGAGCTGCACATCATCAAAATCGTCTCGTCATACATTATCTGGGTTTCCGTGAAAGAGGCAAGTAAATGTTGGTTGTATCATCGGGGCAAGCACAGCTGCAGTGGGTTGTTACTTTACTTTTCCAACTGTCCACAATTTTTTTGAAATGCAATTCTTACTACATTAGAATATTGAGATTGTAAGATAGGCACATACACTTTATTTTACAGAAAAAAAAATGAAGGACAATTGTCCTGAGAAGAGGGGAAGATAATGGGAGAAAGAGGCTCCTGGCTTAGTTCCTACTTGGTTTGGTCAGATCACACAGATTATTTATTTTCAAATTGAAGTGTGTGAGAGCAAGCTGCTTTTCTGCACTACAAGTGAGAATCTATCTCCCTAAATTTACTTTGAGAAAAAAACAATAGTTTATGTTACCAAAAAGTAAACTTGGGTTCCAAAATTTAATAAAACTTTTAGTAGAGCTCACCTCATTTGTCACTGGATTTTTTTGAGCTAAGACACAAAGTCTTTCCACATTTTAATTGCATATCTATCTGTTTTCTCATCTGTAAAGAGGAGAGTTATCATTCAACCAACAATCATTTGATGTTTACGGTGGAGAAATTAGTTTTTTATCAATTTATTCAATCAACAATTTTCACAGACTTCTAATTTCCCTGGACTATTTTGAGTGACAGTTCAGAGTCTTGACTCTCTAAAAATTATACATTTTTAAAATTCACATAATAAATTAATATTATAACTACAAAACCATAAACCTAAAATGTTTCACAAATAGGTAACTAAGGGACAAAGCTTAGTTTGAGCTCCCCAGTCTAAGCTAGAACTTCTTCCCATTTCATAAAAACCATCTGAAGTGGGTAAGTGATTATTGCCAGGTGGGAACAAAACCAGAAGCCGCTCTTCCTGTGAGATTTATGACAGAAAATGATATAAGCTCTGTGGCTAAGTAACATTAATTAGAACTGTATCTTATCTAGCCTAATATGTTTATTAACTGAGAACAAAAGATTTTCAGCTATATTAGACTTTAACTATATTAGCAAATTAATTAATTTCGACAGAATTTGAGAGAATATTAAAGAGGAAAAGAGAAGGCAATTTGGCTAGAAATGAGCAAAGGTTTCATGATGGGAGTGGGTACAAAATAAGAGAAAAAATTAGTGTGACTGGGATACAAAAAAATCCACACTCTGAAATCTATTCTAGAGAGTTCAGAAACAGATATGATGAAATGATAGCATTGTCTTACAAATCCTAAGCAAAAGGCAGCCATATATTTTTTAAATCATCCTTAATGAGTCTATAAAGAGTATCTTCTTAACAGACAAACAAATTAAAGATTGTGGATCTATTCACCCTGTTACCTATTAGAAAAACAGCTTTTGATGGAATATGACCAGTTCCTTCTCTGTGGTTTATACATTGTGTGGACTTCCAGAAATTTTATTCCTCGTTCCATCTCTCTCGGCTGTAACTCTAAAACACATCACAGACTTATGCGGCAGAGAAATTTTGCTCCTACTGCACTGAGCATCTGCCAGAATCCTGCTGATGTAAAATGGTCTAACCCCCATGTGTACCTCTGAGTTCCACATGATGTCATCCCACCCATGAGGGTTTTCCGGACCTGAAGTGTGAGTTACTGTGTAATCCGAGGGTGCCGTCACCGCTGAGGTCTCTGCCCTCTCTCTGCTGACTTTGGTCTGTGGCTCCAGCCGGCATGTTCACGGCTGATTCTTATTGATGTCACTGAAGCACTGAGTGATCAGAAAACATGGGACGTAATCATAAAAATAACTTTATTTTGGACCTCCACTGTTCCTTTAAAATGTATTTGACGAGAAACTTTTCTTCATGTCCCTGAATGCAAAACATTTGATCATGCCTAGGTAAAGGAAAGTCCTACTGTTATCTTAAAGAGATGCAATATCTCACTTTGTTCATTAAAATTATCCACAGAAAAGAACCAAACTGATCTCTTACCAGGGAGGAGTGTCTCCTCTTCCTAGCTGCTTTCTTCTCTCTCACAAATACTTCCTCTTACTGCTTCCCCCCCAGGAACTAACTTCTGTTAGAAACCTGCTGGGCTGGACCATAAGCTGCTGCTGGGTGGGGGCAGGGGGTTGGGAATGGGGGTTCCCGAGGACATAACTGGTTCTATCATTGGATAGTCTCACACTCTGGGCTGGATGAGTTGAACCCACCCTTTCTCTCAGGGAGGCTCCTCTGCCCCGGTTTCCCAGGACCCTCCCTCTGGGACCCTGCTGCTGGGGACCTGGCCCTCACCCAGGCAGTCTACTTGAGCCGGATGCAGAAGTGGCTTTCTCCCTCCTGCGTCGGGTGCCAGGGCAACACTGAGGAGTCCGCTCTGCTCAGGTCCCAGGGAAGCAGTCAGTCCCCTGTGTTCTGCCACCACCGCAGCCTCTCTTCTTGCCATCTGACTCTCTGGGTAGAAGAATGCAGCCTCCCTTTACACCACCCCATCCTCCTCGGGTAAGGGGGACAACGACATCTCCCTACTAAGAAATTTTTTCACACTTCCCCCACAATGTCATCTTCACTATCTTGACCCCATTTATTTCCTCCTGGAGGGCATTAAAGACCACCAAGTGGTTTCCCATCAACTGTTCTGAAGTTTCTACATGTTGATTAGCACCTGGTTTTGGGATGTTAAATCACCATCTGTTATAATTTGGTGTCTCACAACACTTTGACTTAACACCTTTCTCTACTGAGTATGACTGAGGAAGAGAGACAAACATTGACTCTTGTATATGGTTTTTGTAAGGAGCCATATGTCAGTCTAGCATGTGATGTGTCTGTATTTTACCCAGTTATAACAAGGGACAGGGTATAGCTGTCCACCTCAGGGTGGCTATCTTGTACAATTCCAGGGGCATATTCACCTGTAAACAACAGTGCTGAGGTTGTGCCCCCCTGAGAGGCCAGTGTATACCTGCAGGAGCCTCTTCTGCTCCAGTGCTTGTCTCCTCTCAATGGGAGAAGGCTGCCAGCAATGCCACTTACAATGTATATGTATATGTGTATACAGTATATAGATCTCACAAAAATTAGGGGATATTTTATAGCTTCATATGATGTGATAAAATATTCCCTAATTGTTGTGAGCAGTGTGTGTGTGTGTATATATATATATATATATATATTTGCATTTGTAGCTTATTACTGTTGATTAATGCAAAATATATCCTTTCTGAAAATTTTCAGATCAACACCTGGCAAACTGAGAACAAAGTCAGAATCCCCTATTAAATCTTCAAGGTGTGTGGCCACCTGCTTTAGGTTCAAACTTCCCTCACCCAATGCCATCAGCCAGGGTGCTTGTTTTCACAAACTTTCTGCCACAAATATTAAACCTTCCAAGCTTACCATTAGTCTCATCCAGGGGAGAAGAGCTCTCTGAGAAAGAATTTGTTACTGAAACCTTGGCCTTCTATCAACTTCTCTTGCTGAGGAGTGATACCATTTCTGAATGACCTTATTAAAAAATACATGCACCGTTCTCTTCTTTTTATACACAACTACCTTTTTCATTTCTTTTTTTTTTTTAATGGGAATTTTTTTTTATATTTTATTGATTTTTTTTAGAGAGAGGAGAGAAAAGGGGGGGGGTGTGCAAGGAAGAGCAGGAAATAGTAGTAGTTGCTTCCTGCATGTGCCTTGACCAGGCAAGCCTGGGGTTTCGAACTGGTGACCTCAGCGTTCCAAGTCAACACTTTATCCACTGTGCCACCACAGGTCAGGCATGGTTTTCATTTCTAAAGGTTCCTAGAGTGATCTGTGAGGCCAAGTTGTTCCTGAGGAAAGGGACCAAATATGTCTCCTCGTGTCCTTAGTAACCCCAGAGCACCAGGCTGGCTGCAGAGACTTAGTGAATGTTTGCTGGCTGAGGGAAGAAAAGGAATGACCACAACTTGCGGTTCTTCCTAGACATCTGTTGACATTCTTCTTAGCTGTCAGTTGATATCTCATCACTATTAGTTTCAGTCTCACTAAGTGTGCATTTAGCCTTTATTATACACTTACAATAAATTACGATAAATTGAATGTTTATATTGTGCTAGATGCTGATGCAAAAGCATTAAAAACATTTCCTGTCTCAGCTTGCAGTCTGATAGTAATGGCTGGTCATAAAACCAAAGTCACCTTTACTATTGGGTGACAGGTGTCCCCAGGAGCTCTGGGCACACAGGGAGGGGGTTTGTGTGCAGGAGGTGGCACTGACATGGTGGGTTCTCTGAGGAAGGAAGGGCAGGGCTGGGTAGGCAGAGGGCCAGGAGCCACAGTGCTAGGGGCTCCTCTCTCAAGGCAGTGGCTTCAAGTTTTACTAGTTTATGGTCAGATAAAATGACAATTTGTGTAAAAATGTTTTGTTGGGAAGATAGTACACCATAAAATTATTGTCCAAAATTCCGTGATAGTAAAAGTCACCTGGATACTTTTTCTATAGTATTATCAATCATTTCCCAGGAATTCTGATTTATCAGGTATTGATCAGGGCCCAGGTAGTTGTCTTTTTTTTTTTTTTAAATGTCATTCTGTGGAATTCCTATCACCATCATCAACCACATTTGCACTGAACAAAATATTGTATTTATCTGAGCCTGTTTTCTTCTTTGTAAATTGATTAAAATAAATAAATAAATAAAAACACCCCCCCTCACAGAGTCTTCTCAGTCCTTGTTTTACTTGATTCTTTGTCACAGCAGATGTTAAAGATCGTGTTCTCATCCTCAGAACTGTCCCTTCTCTTCCTTTCCACATCAGCACAGGTTCCCCCGTGCCCCATTGTTTGGTCCCCCTTTCCAGCTCATTCACGGGGGTTCCTTCTTCTCTTCCTCCAGCTTCTTTGGGTTCTTCAAGGTCTATGTGCAGACCCCTTTTCTGTGACTGGACTCTAGGTGATCTCACGAGCTCCTGCAGTTCACTTCCCATCTGTGCACAATGAGTTGTGAACCTGTATCTTCAACCAATCCCTTCTTTGAGCTCCATCCCCATATCCCCAAGTGACCATTGAACGTGACTGTGTGTCCCCAAAGCCTTTTTAACTAAATGTCTCTAAGACTGAACTCATGAATGTCTCTATCTATAGCAGTTCCCTTTCAGTTAACATTTTCTTGACTCTACTTTAATCCTTCTTCCTTCTATTCTGTCATACAGTCAGAATAATCTTTTCCGAGTATGAGGATCGCGTTAATCTTCTACTTGAAAACTTGCAACAGCTCTCTGTCCTCCTCCTAATAACATGATATAAAACTCATGATCTGGTCCTAGACCACTTCGCTATTTCCTCTTCTACACACCCAAGCTGCCTGGAAAATTCGCAAACCCTCTAAACTGCCTCATCTCACATGGCTCTCTTGGCAAAGCACTTGGTGCTCTAAAGATGTCCACCACATGCTCTGTCTTGCCTGTAAAGCCTTGGACCAGAATTCCTCTGCCAGTTTAACTCCTACTTGACCTCAAGTCCTCTGGGCCATTTCCCCCAATGCTGGGTTAGAGGATCAGCTCTGTGCACCCATGCAGCTCGGCTCACCCAGCAGAGTTCTTCCTGGCATCTTCCTAGCCTGTTAGCAGAGGTCACCCGTGTAGTTCTCACTTGCATGACCCTTTGTGTTTCTGGAGGGCAGGGATCCACACAACTTAGGACTTTTACTAAAGATATTAATTTTTTCCCTTTCTCACACAAAAAAACTTAGTTTTATGTAAATTTCTTGTACTGTTTTTATACTTAATGCCTTAAATAAATAATAAAAATAACAAAGGGAGTTAATGTCTTAGTATCCTTAACAGAATTTGCTTTCTAACATCCCACTTGCTGATTACCGAGGAGGAGGAGTAATCTAGCTGGTCAAAATATTTTATTTTATATTTTTTAATTGATTTTAATTTATTGTGTTTACATAGATTCTAGTGTTGCCCTGAATGCATCCCCCCTCCCCCATATTCCCCTCAACATCTCCCTTACCCCACTCCCCATTGCACCCTCCTCCCTTCCCTTCAGGTTTATCCCATCCTCTCATCTCCTTCCCCTCTGTCCTCTTTTCCTCTGGTCCCTTTGATCTCTCCTCTGTCTCAATTTCGTTCCTCAGTTCCATTTGTTCATTGGATTCCTCAAATGATTAAGGTCATATGATATTTTTCTTTTTCTGCCTGGCTTATTTCACTTAACATAATAGTTGCCAGGTTCATCCGTGTTGTCACAAAAGGTAATATTTCCTTCTTTTTCATGGTCCCATAGTATTCCATTGTATATGCACCACTGCTTTTTAATCCACTCGTTCACAGACGGACACATGGGCTGTTTCCAGATCTTCGCTATTGTGAACTATGCTGCCATAAACACAGGGGTGCATTTCTCCTTTCAAAACAGTGCTATGGTGTTCTTGGGGTATATTCCTAAAAATGGGATAGCTAGGTCAAAAGGAAGTTCGATTTTTAATTTTTTGAGGAATCTCCATACTGTTTTCCACAGTGACTGCACCAGTCTGCATTCCCACCAGCAGTGCAGGAGGGTTCCCTTTTCTCCACATCCTCACCAGCACTTATTCTGTGTTGTTTTGTTGATGAGCACCATTCTGACTGGTGTGAGGTGATATCTCATTGTGGTTTTAATTTGCATTTCTCTAATGATTAGTGATGTTGAGCATTTTTTCATCTGCCTATTGGCCATCCGTATATCTTCTGTGTAGAAGTGTCTATTCATTTCTTTTGCCCATTTTTGATTGGATTATTTCTCTTCCTGGTGTTGAGTTTTATAAGTTCTTTATAAATTTTGGATAATAACCCCTTATCAGATGTCTTGTCGAATATGTTCTCCCATTGTGTAGTTTGTCTTTTTATTCTGTTCTTATTGTTTTTAGCAGTGCAAAAGCTTTTTTTTTTTTTTTTTTTTTTTTTCATTTTTTCGAAGCTGGAAACGGGGAGGCAGTCAGACAGACTCCTGCATGCGCCTGGGATCCACCCGGCATGCCCACCAGGGGGCGATGCTCTACCTATCTGGGGCGTTGCTCTGTTGCAGCCAGAGCCATTCTAGCACCTGAGGCAGAGGCCACAGAGCCATCCCCAGCACCCAGGCCATCTTTGCTCCAATGGAGCCTCGCTGCGGGAGGGGAAGAGAGAGACAGAGAGGAAGGAGAGGGGAAGGGGTGGAGAAGCAGATGGGCGCTTCTCCTATGTGCCCTGGCCAGGAATCGAACCCGGGACTCCTGGCAGAAGCTTTTTAGTTTGATATAGTCCCATTTGTTTATCCTGTCTTTTATTTCACTTGCACGTGGAGATCAATCAGCAAATATGTTGCTGCAAGAGATGTCGGAGAGCTTGCTGCCTATGTTTTCTTCTAAGATGCTTATGGTTTCACGGCTTACATTTAAGTCTTTTATCCATTTTGAGTTTCTTTTTGTGAGTGCTGTATGTTGGTGTTCTAGTTTCATTTTTTTGCAGGTAGCTGTCCAATTTTTCCAACACCATTTGTTGAAGAGACTGTCTTTACTCCATTGTATGCGCTTACCTCTTTTGCCAAATATCAGTTGTCCATAAAGGTGCGGGTTTATTTCTGGGTTCTCTGTTCTGTTCCATTGATCTATTTGCCTGTTCTTATGCCAGTACCAAGCTGCTTTGAGTACAATAGCCTTGTAGTATAACTTGATATCAGGAAGTGTGATGCCTCCCACTTTATTCTTCCTTTTCAAGATTCCTGAGGCTATTCGTGTTCTTTTTTGGTTCCATATAAATTTTTGGAATATGTGTTCTATATCTTTGAAGTATGTCATTGGTATTTTAATTGGTATTGCATTGAATTTATAAATTGCTTTGGGTCAATGTAGCATTTATGCTGGTGAGTGCTTTCTATTTTACCGGGTACTTCTCCATACATTTCACCCTCAACTCCATAAGGCATCTCTTACTACCCTAATATTTCAGCACTTACTTCTAAGAAGTTCCTTGCTTTGGATAGTGTCAAGTAGTTACGTAGAAGAGTAAGAAGAGTAGTAGGTCACAAACTGCCAAAGTAAATAGTGTCCTGGAGTCTCCATGCTTCCTGTGTCGATCTGCAGCCACACAGGAGCCATGCCCCGGAGCCCACAGTGCTTAGCGCCTGGGAGCATGTTTGAGGCTGTCCATGGACTGTGTGCAGTTCTTTTTACCTGGTAATTTTAAATATCCCTAGGGTATTATTTTAACAATATTCAGATGTTATTTTAACAATACCCAGAATAAATGAGTATTCTCCATGGCTGCCATTCAGTGAACTATTCAGTGAACTATTATTGACAGAGAATTATTAAAAATGAGTGAACAGCTCACCTGATCAATAAGTCATTGCCCCCCCCCCCCTCACACCTGCCTCTGGCTTCAGATTCTGTCTCAGTGGCGGCCTGGTCAATTCTCTCAAGACTCTCACTCCCAGGCCAGAACCTTGGGAGGCATTCTTACACTTTCTCCCTTACCCAGCACCCACTCCAAGTCATCAAATCCAGCTAATTTAACGTCCGCCCTCAAATCCATGCATCCCTCCCACTAGCTCTGCCCCACTGTCCAAGTGTGGGCCCTTCGCATTGTTCTCCTTGGGGGGGGGGGTGACAGTGCCTGTGAGCTGGTCTCCTCTCCTCTGGTCTAACCCCCATTGATGCACCCCCATTCTTTAGTTACATGTCACTAAATAAAATGCTGATTGTTGCCTAAAGTTTCCCTATGTAGAGCCCTGCGGTGGCTCACTATTCTCTATTCGAGGGGTTATGAGCCATAGCATGGATTTAAAGGGCTCATCAAAATATGGCTCCCACTGCATCTCCAGCCTCACTACCGCTGCAGTTCAGCACTTTCAACTTCAGAGCCCACAGGTGTTTGTGGTCACCTGTTCCTGCCACGCCCCTTCGTGCTGTCCCGCCTTTGCCCACATACCCTTTACATTGAAGGCACTATTCACCTGTCATGGCCTGGCTGGCTCTATGCGTCCTGCAAGGCTCAGCTCAGCATCTTCTTTTCCAGGAAATGTTTCCTGAAGCTCCAGATTGGGTCAAGGACCCCTTCTGGGTATTCTCTTTTTGCATCTAGTTTATTACTCCTACGTTATATTGACACCATCTGGTTACATATCTGTCTGCCATACAAGTGATTTGTCTTAGCACCTAGGACAATGTCTTATCCATGCTCAGAGCTCAGTCAACCTCTGCTGAACTGAGCTGAATTGAATAAATCATATTGCCATGTTTATGGGTGTTATGCCATGTTATGTATTTTTGTCCCCATTTCTGATTTTATGTTTTCAGGTGTCTGTGTTCAACTATGTATTTTTGATTTCTTGGGCTTTTGCTCTGCCATACGCCAAGCTACGCCGTCTGGCTTCAAGCATCTGCACTGTCTGGACATGTGTGATCATCGTCTGCAAAATGTTGTACCAGCTGCAAACCATTAAGCCTGAAAATTTTTCTGTTAACTGTTCCTTGGTGAGCCTCACAGATGGGGGAATCTTTCTGAGTGGCATTTAGGGAAATAAGGGTGATCTTGAGGAACCTATGTCCCCAAGCACATTCCACCTGGCCTTTAAGTCACCTTGGCAGGTTGGCTATATTCTGACCCAGCATGCTGGGCTCAAGTCTCTATTCCTGATGAGATTTTTCCCTTTGAAATGGGTCTTTCCCTCCTTGTTCCCAATGTTCTTATGCTCAAAACTGAAGGAGAGTATTCAGAACTCTCCTAATCTGTGAAGCCATTTTCTATTTCCTTTTCTTTTCAGCCAAATGAAAACGAAACAGATATACCCCTCCACCAGTTGAACAAGTCTGTACTCTACAACGCTCCCGTTGATCCCACGGAGTGGGTTGGCCTGAGGAAGTCTTCACCTTTGCTCATCTACCTGAGGGTAAAGGCTTTGTTGTGTTGAATGGGTGCCTCTGCCGTTATTTTCTAGAAAATCGCATTTGATAGTAGCCTCATCTTACGTGGCATTGAGAATCACCTTCGAGACAAATGACTAAATAGTAAGATCAGTATCATATTGTGCTGAAAAGAAATTTATCAAGTACTTTGTGATTAATTGAATAAAACATGACAGATAGAGTCACTGGCATATTATAGAACCACTGCAAGATTGAGATTGGTAATATCAGACATTAAACGATATCCAAAATCTATTAAGTTTAAAACAAATTTAGAACACTGTACATAGTATAATCTCTTTTAGATACAAAGAAAAAAAAGGAGTAAAATATACCAAATCATCAGCAATAATTATTTCTGAAAAATAGGTAGAGCATTAAAATAATTTTTTGCTATCTAAATTGTTTCTTTACAGTTTTTAATAGAGGGCATTTGGGGATAATCAAATAAAGAGCATATCTTTGAAAAAGGAATTTTGCAAGCAGTTGTGAGAAATATAATGAAAGTAATAGACTTCAGATTTTTCACATTTTACTTTGATGGATAATCTGAGTAATTTTAGTAATATGCTGACAAGGCACTTAAAAATGAAAAATTTATATTCAACACCTGGAACTTTAAAATGTACTAAACAGCCCATTTTTCTTTGACTGTGGCAGATTTCATTTGACAAACCATATGGCTGATACCATTTCTAATGTTTATAAATGGGATTGACCATCTCTGCCATGTAATATATGAATGATATCTACCATAAAGAGCTGTTTTATGTATAAAATAAACTGATATTTGAAAAAGGTATTTAGAATAGTGTCTGGCGCATATGTTTTTGTCAATGTTAACTATTTTATTATTATTATTATTATTATCATCACTATTGGTATTGTTACTATATTATCTTCAAGCATCTCAATATTGCTCTCTCTAGCCAGATTTCAGAAGTGTTCCAAACTTTCCCCTCGAATGTTTATCCCACTCCTGCATCTCAGTCTGTTTCCCAGGATGTCCTTGTAGAACACTGTAGAGGTATTTTGTACTTCTAGTTCCCAATAAGGTTGAACCGCCTTCCCAAAGTGACTGTACACTTTTTTTCCTGGTGCAGGTGTGTACCTTTTCAGGAACAGACTTTTGTCTGGAGATTCTAGATCTTAGCATTATGTATATTATTCTAATTTACATAATAGAGATAACTCATCTTATTACCAGAAAACAAGGGAAAATGAACATTGATTTCAAGACTGTATTTTATAGAGGTGGGATTTTATAAAGCATTGTCCTATTAGACATCAAGAATGGAATCAAATGATTTATTGTGAGTATTTGGCCTCACCTAGCTGCTTCCTTCTTCGTAGAATAACCTCCTGATGCTGGCCATTCTGGCCTTCGAGGTCACCGTTTACCGCCATCAGCAGTACTACCGAGGGCGAAACAACCTGACGGCCCCCGTATCGAAAACTATCTTCCATGACATCACGAGACACCATCTAGATGATGGGCTTATTAACTGTGCCAAATATTTCATAAATTACTTCTTCTACAAGTTTGGTCTGGAGGTGAGTTTCCTTGTGACACGTTTTCTCTCGGTTTTCTGTGATAATCCCAAGCGCTGCTTTTGGCCAGTTGGCCGCTTGTAGTTTCATTGTGCATCTCCATGGTTACTGACCCTAGGGGTCAGCAGGAGATTCTGCTGAAGGGTTTGCCTGGGCTGATTGGAAGTTTTCCAAGATCAAGTGTCATTGACCCCTTCTAACAGCGAACTCAGCCTCTCTGGACCCCTGTAGTCTTATAGACACATGGATATCCATCACTTGTCATTTTAACTAGTTCCTTGTTAAAAAAAAAAAAAAAAGTGGTAATTTTTTTTTCTGTTTTGTGCATTCTGAAAATGTTGCCTTAGCCAAAATAAACTGTTTTGACCTGGAATGGTTGTGGTAGTACCTGCTTCTTCACAGAATGAATTTTAAACAGTGATTTTCATGAAAGATCATAGCTGTAGTTCTCTTCATAGTTTGCAGTGGTTTTTGTCAATGATGATGTAGTCAGTTTATCCCTCAGAATTAATTTGTACAGTATTTCTGTCTTCAGGTTAAAAAAAAAACCAAAACACCAAAAAGACAAGAGCTAGTGAACATTTACAGAGAAATCCTAGGGATGCCCCTGCAGAGGACTGACACCTGACAGCACTTCCCTTCCCTAAAAACCCAATTTTATTGCCTCTTTTCATCCTTACACAGACCTGTTTCCTAATGTCAGTGAACGTAATCGGTCAGCGAATGGATTTCTATGCCATGATCCA
This sequence comes from Saccopteryx leptura, assembly GCF_036850995.1. Taxonomy (NCBI): domain Eukaryota; kingdom Metazoa; phylum Chordata; class Mammalia; order Chiroptera; family Emballonuridae; genus Saccopteryx; species Saccopteryx leptura. The sequence continues at coordinate 58,592,231 of NC_089513.1, read as the reverse complement.
CGCCTGTTGGCTGATCGCTGTCTTATATCGACGCAGAAGAAAAGCCATAGCGGAGATCTGGCCCAAGTACTGCTGCTTCCTGGCGTGCATCATCACGTTCCAGTATTTCATCTGCATCGGCATCCCCCCGGCTCCCTGCAAAGGTGAGCGTGCGTCCCCGGGGCACCGCTCTCCCGGCCACCTTTACCCCGCGCGCAGAGGGCAAAGGGCTGCAAAGAAGCATGTTGATTTTGCTCTCACCACCTCCCTCCCTGCAGATTACCCATGGAGATTCAAGGGTTCCAGCTTCAACGACAACATCATAAAGTGGCTGTACTTCCCAGACTTCATTGTGCGGCCCAACCCTGTGTTTCTCGTCTGTAAGTGTTGCAGCCTCGGGTGGGGCCACAGAGCACTGTTATTTGACATTACGTTCGCTAATCCATCTTCATGCGCTATGCATTAGTGCTTTTGCTTCTTCCGCTGCACTTTATAATCATGCAAAAGGCTTGTTTCAATGCATTAATATCACAGGTCCTTAATGGCTTCTACTTGCCCTATTACACTTGCAAAATTAATAAACACTGATGGGCCATAATCGCTTTCATAATTTTGTCTCCCAACACACACATGCCCACCCGACACCCCTTCGCACCCACCTTCCAGAAGGTAGACTGGAGAGGGAGGTCTTAGGTTGTGTGAAGTGGCTGTTTTCTGGCTGCCACCACAGGCTGACCAAATCTGGAGGTAAGACTGCCAGGAAGATGCTACTCAAATTGCCCATGCTCCTGAGCTGGGCCTCAGCTCCCAGCCCTTCCAAGGGCAGACTGATAAACTGAAGGTCAAAGTTACAGGGCCCCACCTAAGACAATAGGGGGTGCTGGGTGCTATGGAAAACCAAAGAGCGACTTCACTGCCTAAACAAATTCAGATTTAATTTAAAGAACAGCAAAGCAACCTGGGCTGGAGGCTGCCAGCCCAGCTGGAGTGAGGGCCTGCTCTGGGCTGTTGGACACAAGAACAGCTAGTCAGACTTCTCCACTCTCGCAGATTGGCCTGTAATTGTCATCTGCTGTCACCTCTCCTTCGCTACAGTGTGTGCACTGGGAAGAGTCTTTGATTACAAATACAAAAGGGGAGTGGAGAGGATAGGAAAAATCAGCAGTGTCTGCTTCTGCCAATGTAAGAAGATAAAGATGAGGAAGGGGCTCAGAGGGTCTCCTCAAAACCTTGGAGAAAGACGAATGCATAGGAGAGCCTTGAAGGCAACAGTTAGCACTTGGCACTGTTCACTCACCCACGTGCAGACGGTCGGAGACTGTCCCACCTTGAGTCCCTGGAATGTCTGTAGTCCCTCTCGCAACACCCAGGGGAAGGAATGTGGCACAGAGCCCCGACCTTGGACTCCAGGAGGAATTTTGGGGACACAGCTCCCTTAGGAGTCAAGGGGCAGCTCACACCGTGCGGGGACTGTTTCTACACGTGCGAACCCAGGTGTCATCGTCTCCCCTCTGTCTTGCCAGATGACTTCATGCTCCTTCTGTGTGCCTCTTTACAACGGCAGATCTTTGAGGACGAGAACAAAGCGGCAGTGCGCATCATGGCCGGGGACAATGTTGAGATCTGCATGAACCTGGACGCGGCCTCTTTCAGCCAGCATAACCCCGTGCCGGATTTTATTCACTGCAGGTGAGGGCAGCGGTCTCAAAGCGCTTTGGTGCTGCCTTTCCCTGAGGGTCGTGTATCTCTACTTCCACTCTCTCTGGCAGTCTTGGAACGTGGGCAGGTGATTGTACACATGAAACTAATAAACATGGGACAAGGTGATTCAGTAATCAGGAAGCTGAGCCTCTGAATTGGAGGTCAATTTCTGCTCTGTCACCATTAACCACACTTTTTTATGCCTCATTTATTTGGTGTGTTTTTTTTATTTATACACAAACTGACATGTACTCTTATACTGCTTTCTGGCTCTCTAGCAGGGATCCCTCCTCCTCACCCCTGGTCCTTCCTCCTCATCCTCTGTCCTTCATCCTCATCCTTCTTGTCTCCGCCTCATCACCCGTATCCAGCAGGCACGGAGGACAGCTGGTCACCGCTGCCCCATGCTAGCGAGCTCCTGGAGCCCTGTCTCCTCCGTGACTGCGCGTGGCTCCCTCTGTAGCATGTTTTCTGCCCTCCTCTGTCTGTGACAGCTGATCTTGGCAGCCTGATCACCCCTTCCACAGAGTTTGTGTATAAACCAAATAAACTTCTCACTGTGAATTCCCTCTGGAGTCTCTGGGTTCCCAAGTCCTCCAAGTTTCTGTCACCTGACACCCCCCTGTGGAGAGCAGCTCCTTCATCCTGTAAAGCCTTTCAGACTCAACTTCACTTTCAGTGTGCAAGTCTGACAAATGGGTGTCTCACACACACACACACACACACACACACGCACACACACATCAGAAGATCCTGTCTGCATTCCAATGTTAAGAATGGACTGAATCATTAGCTCTACCTGCGATGATCCTGGGAAACAGAAAAAATGACATTTTGTCAACTTTTCTTGGGTGTGAAATCAAGAAACAGTGTAATATATTTTAGGAAAAAAATACGAAAACATTTAAGTGTTGAGGATGGTACTCTAAAAAAAAGTAAAATTCCAAAGTTCACTTAGCTGACATTGTACCTTTAAAGCACAGTTTATTGTCTAACAAGTATGTCAAATGCAGTGCATATTTCATCCAGAGGTTACTTATTAACCCGTACAAAATAGCAACTCATTAATCAAAGAACTGACCCCTCTTGGCTCCTCTGTGCTTCTCTTCAAACCTGGGAAGAGAAGCAATCAAAGCAAAACCTCTAAAACAAACAACTCTAATTATGCAGGTCCAGGCGTGACATCTGTCAGTGTCGGAAACTGCGCTAGGGAAACTCTCAGCAAGGCGACTGAGCCCTGAGTCTGCCTCACTTCCCTCGGGAAGGTGGAGCGGAGGAATAGCTCCCTAAAAAAGAATCTAGAGCAGGGGTCCCCAACCTACGGCCAGAGGGCCACATGCAGCCCCCTGAGGCCATTTATCCGGCCCCGCCGCACTTCCGGAAGGGGCACCTCTTTCATTGGTGGTCAGTGAGAGGAACATAGTTCCCATTGAAATACTGGTCAGTTTGTTGTTTTAAATTTACTTGTTCTTTATTTTAAATATTGTATTTGTTCCCGGTTTTTTTTGTTTGTTTGTTTGTTTTACTTTAAAATAAGATATGTGCAGTGTGCATAGGGATTTGTTCATAGTTTTTTTTTATAGTCCGGCCCTCCAACTGTCTGAGGGACAGTGAACTGGCCCCCTGTGTAAAAAGTTTGGCGACCCCTGATCTAGATTCTACCCAGAGATGGGCAAAGACAAGAGTGTTGGACAGAGCATACGAGCACCACGTGGCTGTACCTGCTTTGTCAGACATGTGGCTGTCTCAGCTCCAGGGAGAGCCTTTTATCTCTAGTAAACCCTTTACATCTAACATGGAATTGTTTAATCTCTTCATTCCTCAGTTATCAAAAAATATTTTTTTATTTTAATTTTATAATTTGTATTAGTTTCAGGTGTATAACATGGTGGTTAGACAATTATTTAATTTACAAATTGATCTCCCTGATCATTCTACTACCCACCTGGCAATATACACGGTTAGTACAATATTATTGACTGTATTCCCTATGCTGTCCTTTACATCTGTGTGACTATTTTGTGGTTTCTTACTGCCTTCACCTTTCTCACCCATCACCCCCAACTCCCTCCCATCTGGCAACCCACAGTTTGCTCACTGGATGGGTCTCTTTCTGTTTTGTTTATTGATTTTGTTCTTTTAGGAACCACATATACTAAAATTATATGGTATTTGTCTTTCTGTAACTGACTTATTTCACTTAGCATGAAACCTTCTACTCCAAATGGTAAGATTTTATTCTTTTTTATAACTAATATTCCATTCTTTACATGTGCCACGTCTTCTTTATCTAATCATCTACTAATGGGCACTTGGGTTATTTCCACATTTTGTCTATTAGAAATTACTGCAATGAGCATAGGGATGCATTTGTCTTTTCAAATTAGTGTCTTAGATTTCTTTGGCTATATAACCAGAAGTAAAATTGTTGGGTCATAAGGTAATTCTATTTTTAATTTTTTGAGGAAACTCCACACTGTTTTCCACAGTGGTTACACCAGTTTGTAATCCCATCAGCAACGCACCAATGTTCCCTTTTCTCCACATCCTCACCAACACTTGATTGTTGATTTATTGATGATAGCCATTCTAACAGGTGTGAAGTGATACCTCATTACAGTTTTATTTTACATTTTTCTGATGATTAGTAACATTAAACATCTTTTCATATGTCTGTTGGCCATCTGTATGTCCTCTTTGGAGAAGTGTCAATTCAGATCTCCTGCCAATTTTTCAATGGGATTATTTGCTTTTTTTGGTGTTGAGTTGTATGAGTTCTTTACAAAGTTTGGATATTAAACACAGATGTGTCATTGGTGAGTATCGATACCCATTCAGTAGAATGTCTTTACGTTCTGTTGATGGTTTCCTTTGTCATGCAAAAACGTTTTACTTTGATGTAATCCCATTTGCTTCTTTTTATTTTATTTTCCTTGCCTGAGGAAGTATGTCAGAAAAAATGTTACTAGGAGCAATGTCAGTTTACTGCCTATGTATTTCTTTAGTATTTTATAGTTTTTGGTTTTACATTTAAGTATTTAATTTATTTTGAGTTTATTCTTGGATATGGCATAAGAAGTCTGCCTACTTTTATTTTTTGCATGTATCTGTCCAATGTTTCCAACACCATTTATGGAATAGAGTAGACTGTCTTTACCTCATTGTATGTTCTTGACTCTTTGTCATAGATTACTTAACCATATAAGTGTGGATTTATTGCTGGGCTGTCTATTCTGTTCCATTGACATATGTGTCTGTTTTAATGCCAGTACCATGCTGTTTGATTACTATAGTTTTATACTATAGTTTGATATTAGAGAGCATGATATCTTCAACTTTGTTCTTCTTTCTCATGATTGTTGTCATTATTTAAGGTCTTTTGTGATTTCATATAGATTTTTGGATTATTTGTTCTAGTTCTGTGAAAAATGCCATTGGTATTATGATAGGGGTTGCATTGAATATATAGATAGCTTAGAGTAGCATGGACATTTTAATGATGTTAATTTTTTTTTATCTATGAGAAACATATATATGTTTTCATTTATTTGTATATTCTTCAATGCCTTATAATTTTCCTAGTACAGGTCTTTTACCTCTCAGGTTAAATTTATTTTTAGGTATTTAAATAGTTTGTTTTTTTAAGTTTATTTTTCTGATAGTTTATTATTGGTATAAAAAATACAACTGATTTCTGAATATCAATTTTGTATCCTGTTACTTTACTGAATTTATTTATTTAATAGTTTCTTGGTGGAATCTTTAGGGTTATGAATTGTGTCATGTCATTTGCAAATAGTTTTACTTCTTCCTTTCCAATGTTGATGCCTTATATTTCTTTTTCTTTTCTGATTGCTGTGGCTGGACATCCAATACTATGTTGAATAAAACTGTTAAAAGTAGATAACTTTGTCTTGTTTCTAATTATAAAGAAAACATTTTTAGATTTTTCCCATTCAGTATGATGTTATTTGTGGGTTTGTAATATATGGCTTTTATCGCATTGTGGTATGTTCCCTCTATTCCTACTTTATCATAAATGGATGCTGGATTTTGTCAAAAGCTTTTTCTGCACCTGTTGATATGATTTTGTTTATGTGATGTATCACCATAATTGATTTGTGAATATTGAACCAACCTTGCATCCCAGGAATAAATCCTACTTGATCATGGTGTATGATATTTTTAGTATATTGCTGAATTCCGTTTGATAATATTTTGTTGAGGATTTTTGCATTACCTTTATCAGTGATGTTGGCTTATAACTATTTTTCTTTGTCTGGTTTTGAAATCAAAGTAATGCTGGAATTGTGCTTAGGAGCCTTCCTTTCTTTTGAATATTTTGGCATAATTTGAGAAGGGTAGATGATAATTCTTCTTTGAATGTTTGATAAAATTGACCTATAGAAGCCATCCAGTTCAGGTCTTTTGTTTGTTTGTTTTTTTATTACTGATTCAATTTTGTTGATAGTAATTGGTCTGTTCATGTTTTCTGTTTTTTCTTGATTCAGTCTTGGAAGCTTATATGCTTCTAGAAATTTATCCATTTCTTCCAGGTTGTCAATTTGTTGGCATATAGTTGTTCAAAGTGTTTTCTTATAATTTTTTGTCTTTCTATGGTATCTGTTGTCACTTCTCTTTCTGATTTTATTTATTTGGGTTCTCTCTCTCTCTCTCTCTCTCTCTCTCTCTCTCTCTCTCTCTCCCTCTTTATGACTCTGGCTAAGGGTTCATAAATTTTGTTTATCTTTTCAAACAACCAGTTCTTGGTTTCATTGACCTTTTGTATTGTTCTTTTCAGATCTACTTTTCTATTTTGTTTATTTCCAATTTGATCTTAATTATTTCCTTTCTTCTACTCTCATTGGACTTTGTTTGTTGTTCTTTTTCTAGTTCCTTTCAGTATAAGATTAGATTATTTATTTAAGATCTTTCTTGTTTCTTTAGGTAAACCTATATGCTATGAATTTCTCTCTTAGGATTGCTTTTGCTGTGTCTCATAGATGTTAGGTCATTGTGTTTTCATTTTTATTTGTCTCAAGGTATCTTTTGATTTCTTTCTTGGTCTCATTATTAACCTATACATTGTTTAGTAGCATTAATTTATCCTTCATGTGCTTGAGTGTTTTTCAGTTTTCTTCTTACAACTGATTTTTACTTTCATGTCATTGTAGATGGAGAAAATGCTTGATATGATTTTAATTTTTTTAAACCTTCTGAGATTTGTTTTGTGGCCTAACATGTGTTCAATTCTGGATAATGTTCCATATGCACTTGAAAATAATGTATGTTATGCTGTTTTAAGGTGAAATGTTTGGGAGATATCAATTAAATCCAGTTGATCTAGTGTGTCATTTAAGGCCACTATTTTTTTTTTAATTTTTAATCTGGAGAGTCTGTCAATGAGGTATTAAAGACCCCTACTATAACTGTATTACTGCTGATCTCTCCCTTGGTGTCCATCAATATTTGCTTTACTTATTTTGATGCTCCTGTGTTAGGTGCCTAAATGTATACAAGGTGTATATCCTCTTGTTGGATTGATTTATTTATCACTATTAATGTCCTTTCTTGTCTCTTATTATAGTCTTTGTTTTATAGCTTCTTTTACCTTCCATTTTTATGGAATATCTTTTATTTCTTCACTTTCAGTCTGTGTATGTCTTTTAATCTGAGTGAGTCTCTTAAAGACAACATGTGGATGAGTCTTGCTCTATTTATTCAGCTGCTCTATGTCTTTTGATTGGAGCATTTAATGATTTATGTTTAAAGTGATTATTGATAGGTATATAGGTATTTTGTAGGTATTTCCATTTTATGTTCCTTCCCCCCAACCCCTTTTTTTTCCTTAAAGAAACTCCTTTAATATTTCTTGTATTACTGGTTTGGTGGTGATGAATTCCTTTAGCTTTGAAAAAAAAAATTCTTAACTGTTCTCTTGCTCCGGGAGGCATCTGTATTTTAGAATATTCTTTACTCTTGCCTCCTATAGAAAGAGAGGACTTTTCTGTACTCAAGTAGTAGACATAAAATGTTGCTGTTTTTGGAAATGTGGCCCAAATCAGATTTGATAAACATGCACACAGTTTTTTTTTACAACTTATCTAACTTACCTATTCATCCAATACTATTTCAATGAAGATTTGTTATAGATCAGGTGGTGCCAAATGAAAAGTGAAGAGTTCACAGTATGACTTGTTAAGTGGAATCAAATTTATAGTAAGTGCTCCTATGTTAAAGGATTCTGCTTTTCCCGTAAAGCAGAATCTCCCAATTTAATTTTTTGTTTTTGTTGTTGTCCTTTGATGGTTTTGTTTTGTTTTCCAGATCATACTTAGACATGTCCAAAGTGATCATCTTCAGCTACCTCTTCTGGTTTGTCCTCACAATCATCTTCATCACCGGGACAACAAGAATCAGCATCTTTTGTATGGGTTACTTGGTGGCCTGCTTCTATTTCCTACTCTTTGGGGGTGATTTGCTATTGAAACCTATCAAGAGCATCCTGCGTTATTGGGACTGGCTGATTGCATACAACGTTTTTGTGATTACAATGAAAAACATACTGTCAGTAAGTGACTCCCACTGTGTAACACATTTGTGGTTGCAGTATAACAGTAAACAGTCTGTTCAGCAGTTATTAAAAACCCATTGTCCATCACACTGCTCTCTTAATAGCCCCAAATGAGATGCTGCAAATTCAGAATTCAAAAACCATTTATTAATTTTGCAATATTAAGCAGAATACTTTTTGCTTATTCTCACCATCTCAAGGTCACATGATGAGAGGATATACATTCATAGGAATAAATTCTAAAACACATTTTATTAAACTCTCATCTCTTCTGAGGAATAATTTATCATCATTCTTACTATACTATGAAAGTTCTTTAAAGTCATATCATGTTGGCTAAAAGAAAGAGTTATAGAAGTATTAAATAAAATGAGCATAGTTCTCTATAATGCTGTGTGGGGTAGGGAATGAGATGAAATAGGGTATTGAAAGCGTGAATGGGCCCTGGCTGAGTGGCTCAGGAGATAAAGCTTACCCTGGCATGCCAGAGTTCATGGGTTCGATTTCCCCCACCCCTATCTGGGCATATATGAGATGCAATCAATGAGTGCACAACTAAATAGAACAACTAAATGAAACAATGAATTAATGCTTCTCTTTCTCTCTCCCTCACTCCCTCCACTCCCCTCAAATCATTGGAGAAAATAGAAAGCATGAATGTCTTATGTACACATAAAATGTGGCTAATCACAGAGGCAGTCACAGCTTCATGGCTGCCCTGAGCACAGGCATTCTGATCAGGGTCCAGCTAAGCCAACGTAGAGTTGAAACAAAACCCATCTTTTTCTTCCACAGAGTTCAGCTGCTCTGCTCTTAAAGTTCCATGTTACATAGCACAGTGTTTCCCTCTGATCTGGTAAATAATCAGACTGCCCCCTTCTAATCCCAGAGTCACAAAAACTCTTGGACACCAGTTATTCGTTATTTGTTATTTCAGGATATTGAACAAAAATCTTTCATGAACTGAAGGAGTTAATACATCTCTAGTCAACTCTAACGTAAAGTTAATCCTAGTGCCTGCTACGCCTAGGCTATACCTGATAATGCATTAGAAGAACAGTATATAATGACTTCCTGCTTCTTCCCTCTTAACTACTTAAAGATGAGCTCACCAGTCAGGCAATTTAATTTTGAAAACATTTGATTTTTTTTTGAGAGGGACAGGAGGAGCAGCACTTTCATTGCTGCATTTAGAAGTCTTGGAAAGGAAATCAGTGTAAACATGAGTATGTATTTTAATAATTTATTTTGTCTATAGTCCACTGAAATATTAATTTTGTAGTTGATACTAAAAGTGACTTTTATTTACCACTTTTACCACCAGTATTTGTGTACATTTGGGGTACTATTGGGAGCTATAGGAGAGGGTATGAGACAAGACAAAAGAATACCATTTCATCCTGAAGCCTGTCTGATGATGAGGATCCATTACTAGAAGCTGACCCCTGCCGCCATTTTTAGAAAATGTGTAGCTACAAACTCCGTTCATTCATTTATTCTGTGAACCTATATTGCACTGTTTTTTGCTAGGGATTATTTTATATCTTGAGGAGCTAAAAATAAATAGTATTCAATTTTTATGCTGAAGGAACTCATATTGTAAAAGGGAAGCTCAACCTACTTGTAAGCATAATATATGTTTTAATACTAATTATTACAACAGTTCAGGCAAACAAGACCAAAAAAAAGGGTACCTAATATATTACTTAGATAAATTGGAAACAGGCTTCTTGGAGGTGATACCATTTGGGCCTATCAGAGATTGAAGGTGTCTTCCAAGGGGACAATGTGGAGAGAATATTTCAAACATAGGGAACCTGGGCAAAAGCATGGCTGTGTAGGACTGAAACATGAATTCAGAAAGCATGTTCGGTTGGGTACTAATGCTGAGTAACTGCTGATTAGGGAGCAAATCCTAATTATATTTTTCGATCTCACATGTTCTCAGGAAATATACATCATCAGCCATTGCCTTTATGTGTTGGCTTCCAATGGTTAATTTTTATTTAAACTTTTCTTTTCTCAAGATGGAACTTAATGTATGAAAATAAAGCATTGATATGAGACAACTACATGCAAATTAACAAAATTATTGCTTTACAGAGAATTGACCAAAAATCCTCAAAACACATACTCTGCTCCTATTCTGAGAATTATGTATCATGCAGCTTATATTTGTGATGATGTCCTGGAAAATAGCATGGGTTTAATATGTCTGATTTGCCAGGAAATTACTGTACCAAAATCAAAGTCCTTGGGTTCAGGCTGACCCATCTGCTATCACAGAGTTCAGCTTCTCTCTATGATATTTCAAGATTTGCTCTTTGAAAAGAGAGGTGCTTCCAAGTGAAGAAACATCACACTAAAGACTCTCCTTTTACTTATTGGGTTTAATTTTCCTTAGGAAATGATGGTGCTTCTGAAGCATCAATTGCACTGCCCCTGTGGTGGCTTTAATTTAAGTATTATCAGTACTTCCCACTATCACTGGCACTGAGATTTTGTGAATTCTTGCATATGTGGGATCAAAAGACATCAAGCTTCATTTCTGAGTGCAGAGTTTCAGAATTTGCTTTTCCCATTTGCTTTTCAGATTGGAGCATGTGGATACATTGAAAAATTGGTTAAAAATAGTTGCTGGTTGATCCAAGCTTTCAGCCTGGCCTGCACAGTCAAGGGCTATAAAATGCGTAAGTATAAAAAGCATACTTGGGAGTGGAAGAACAAAGAAGGAAGGACAGCTGTATTGTTTTAATTTAAAAGTTGAGCCAAAACATGTAAAGAAAAGAGATAAAAGTGGAGTTCAATTTGATCTCTACATGGAGGCTGTGGGATTGCACTGCTTTGTGAATTTGTTGTCTATGACGGGAAGTGCTCCTGTTCTAGACACCTTGGATCCTTATCTCCAAACATGTCAAATCCTGCAGGTCTGGGGCTGGGTGTGGCCTGTGGTAACTCCCTGAACTTTTCTGAGTTATGATTAAGAAGGGTTACGGGCCTGACCTGCGGTGGCATAGTGGATAAAGCATCAACCTGGAAATGCTGAGGTCGCCGGTTCGAAACCCTGGGCTTGCCTGGTCAAGGAACATATGGGAGTTGATGCTTCCAGCTCCTCCCCCCTGTCTTTCTCTCCTCTCTCTCTCTCTCTCTCCCTCTCTCTCTCTCCTCTCTAAAATGAATAAATAAAAAAAAGGGGGTTGGCCCTGGCTGGTTGGCTCAGCGGTAGAGCATCGGCCTGGCGTGCGGGGGACCCGGGTTCGATTCCCAGCCAGGGCACATAGGAGAAGCGCCCATTTGCTTCTCCACCCCCCTCTCCTTCCTCTCTGTCTCTCTCTTCCCCTCCCGCAGCCAAGGCTCCATTGGAGCAAAGATGGCCCGGGCGCTGGGGATGGCTCCTTGGCCGCTGCCCCAGGCGCTAGAGTGGCTCTGGTCGTGGCAGAGCGACGCCCCAGATGGGGTAGAGCATTGCCCCCTGGTGGGCAGAGTGTCGCCCCTGGTGGGCGTGCCGGGTGGATCCCGGTCAGGCGCATGCGGGAGTCTGTCTGACTGTCTCTCCCTGTTTCCAGCTTCAGAAAAATACAAAAAAAAAGGGGGGGGTACAGAAGCCCACTTAAACCTGTGGGCTTAAAACTGTAACCTTTGTTACAGTTAGAATCTTGAATCATCAACATAATTCTGACTTCCAGGCTCTCCTCTCCTTACGTAGCTCATAGAACCTCAAATTCAGGAAACAAGTGGGGAGGACTGCAGAATTTCTGGAGTTAGACACCACTAAGCCAGAGGCAGAAGTCCCATTTCCGTCTCTCTGCCTCTAGTACCAGAACCCAGGGAAACATCACACATGGTCCTCCATGATACCCAGAATGGGGACAACTTCATCCTGATGCTCTCACACTTGTCTGCCAGTCCAGGCTACACTTTGCCAAGGATGACGAGTCACTGGGAATTTGTTTTGACTTAGGATCAGATGTGTTGTCAAGACTCTTTTTCTAAGAGATCCCACTGTGCTGCCTACCTCTGGGTAGAACCCACTCTCAGAAAGGGTGTTTTTTCTTGTCCCAGAGCATTGAGACACGCTGACATTATTTCTTTATGGCCTTTGTTGGGGGTTGAGGGAAGGGATCCCTTTCTCCCTAAAAGAGAGGCATACTCAGGAGGTCTCCTTGGCAAAGAGCCCCTCCTATTCCTTACATTGTCATGAGTTTGCTTGAGGTCAGTCTTATGGATCAATGTTCATATTGGGTATGATGTGCCTAGCTTCCCTTGTAGATAAATCAACTAACAAGTGAGTTGTTGGGTCAGAATGTTTGTTTCCTGCCTGTGTAATTATTCTAAGCCTGATCACACCAGGTTTTATAAAATAACAACAAATGGATGTTCATTTTAATCATTGTCTATTTTTTTGCCCCAGCTGATGACGACTCCTCGTGTAAACTCCCCAGTGGTGAAGCGGGAATTATTTGGGACAGTATATGTTTTGCCTTCCTCCTGCTGCAGAGGAGAGTGTTTATGAGTTACTACTTCCTGCATGTTGTGGCTGATATAAAAGCTTCACAGATCCTGGCATCGAGGTAGGGCAGACTTCTCCTAGACTCCACTCTTCTTCCAGTTTCTGTCCCTGGTCTTGTAGGTTTAGGGGGAAAGACTGGGAAGATGACTAGGTATTAAAAGGAAAGCCATTCAGATGGGGGTGTCAATGGCTGCATGCATGATCCCTTGACGGCTGTACCCACCTCAGAGACACTGGGCAATTGAATTGTGAAATCAGTGACCTTGACAGGTGAGAATCAGAGCTGAGCACCAGTGAGCCGAGGTGGAAAGTAAAGGCTTGGAGACAGTGAGTGCCAGATATTGGCCTGTGCGGGGGCAGTGCTGTAAGGCTGTACATAGAAAAACACAGGGTACGTGTTTTTCTAAGATTTGACAATATTTGCATGCTTATAAGCAGGTTTCATAGCAGTGGAAAGGTTGAAAATGCAGAAAGGAAGAAAGGAAAGAAGTATAGAGTCCCTCGGCAGTGGATGGGGAAGGGACCTGAGCACAGGCAGGCCTTAGGCAGGAGAATGTCACCTCTCTGTCACTGCAAAAAAAAAAAGGGGGGGGTACCCACAGGATAGGTGGCAATAAGCTGAGCGAATAATTGCTTCATGACTTATGTTCTCCCTGGGAAGGAAGAAGCCAGGTCATTTAGTGGGATTAAAAAGCCCTTGACAGAATTCAAGATTTGAGAAAAGGAAGAGTTTGAAATAGCCACTAGAGAGGAACAGAAGGGTTTCCAGAGTGTGGTGCAGTGGACAGTCTGCCCAGCATGTGTTCTTTGCACCTGGATGACTGTTCACCCAAGCACAGGGCTAGCCACCATTGGGATTCTACAGACTAGCAATTTACCAAGCAACTGTGCCCTATGACAATGGGACAGAGTTGAGGATGTTAAGAGAGGTTGATGAGTTGGCTTGAAATATCAGAAAAAACAGAAGGGAGGGGAAGGATAGAAAGAAGAGAATCAAAGAGTCCAGAGACTGAAAATCCCATTGATGGTGTTTGCACTCCAACTTTGTACATTCCCTTAAGGAGTCCTTAGCTCACTACATAACCTCTCTGTTTATTGAATAGAAAACTAATCCGAACTCACTGCTTGCAAATACTCCCTAGTGCAGCAATTAGAATAAGGTCAGAGGAGTAACACTTCGCTTACAACATTCTGTGGGACAGGTTTGAAGAGGCATGTGGCTTTTAATGTCTTAGAAAACACAGACCATTTTATTTTCACTGCTCTCTCGGGGTTGTGAGCAGCTACTCCTTCCTGGGAGAGGTGGCACCATGTTTGTCCACAGGGAAGAGGCTTCTAGAAAGGGCATGTGACTCCTACCCCCAGGCAGGAAACTTCAGTCAACACACAGCCCAGCAAGAAGTGTTTTCTAGTCCTAAGTAATCATTTTAGGGGAAGGTGAGTAACGACAATAGAAATGTTAACTTGTTCTATGTCTCCATTTTTGCTTTAGAGGGGCTGAGCTTTTCCAGGCCACAATTGTAAAGGCTGTAAAAGCAAGAATTGAGGAAGAGAAGAAGTCAATGGATCAGCTGAAGAGGCAGTAAGGATGCTTTCCTTTACTCTCCTCCTTGCCTTTTACTCTGGGTCTCTATGATCCCACTCAGACACACTCAGCTCTCGAGAACTCAACCCCCCCAAAAAGCTACCGTATTTTTCGCTCCACATAAGATGCACCTGACCATAAGACACACTGAGGGTTTTAAGAAGAAAAATATTCTGAACCAAATGGTGTGCTAAAATATTTAATAAAATACCATATTTTTCACTCCATAAGACGGGCATTTTGAGGGGAAGTTCATCTTATGGAGTGAAAAATATGGTATTCCTGTTAATTTTCACAACTTCCTAGGTGCTTACTCACTCTGGTGCCTGATAGACTGCGAATGGGAGCTGTTAGAAAGGAAGATGGCTGCAAGGTGGTAGGCAGGGAGCCGTCTTGGGGAAGGCCAAGGTCAAGTCTTAGCTCGGCTCTTTACTTTGGAAACTTAAGCAGGTCATTCATATTCTCTGAGGTTAAATTTTCTGTCTTACGTTTAGGGCTCACAATTCTACCTAAGTTTTTATAAAGAATAAACAAGTTAATGAATGAGATAGCATCTTGCCCAGTGGCAGGCACTTGGAATAAATGATCATTAGATCTGTGGGTGAAGGGAACAAATGCAGAGTCCTGGCTCTGGAAGGATCTTTAGAGATAATATAATAGACTCTTTTCAGGAAGAAATAATGGCACACCATATTATATAACTTAAAAGTCACAACTAACTAAAAGCAGTACTAACAATAACAATAAAACCCATATTTCCCTAGATTCAATTTAAGACTTTTTCCACCACAACATTCTGGAAAAGCCCCAGTAAGGGACTGACTTCACCCTAAAGATTTGAGAATTCTGAATTCTTTGGAAGGGATATTTGTTTGTTTGTTTTTAACACATTTGTAAAGAATTCTCTTAGAGTGACATTTCCAGCAATCAATGGAACTTCTGAGGATTGGTAGCCTCCCTGTGTTTGGGGGCCAGGTTTAAGAGTTAATGGCCTCGAATGGAGAATCTAACCACTTTCCCCAAGAAAATGGAGATGTCTGTTAGGCCACAAGAAGAATTTTGAGTTTGCTAATACTGCTTCATTCCATTCTGACCTCATATTTGCTACTATAAATTACAATATCCCATAGCATGGTTATTTTTACAATCAAAGATATGAGATATAGAGTGTAATACAGTGCAACTGTTGCTAGTGTGGTTTCTAACTATGCAAGTCAAGTCTAGAGAAACAAATTTGGACCCCCATTTAGAATGTGTTCCCATAAGCAAGGCCTGTTACTCCAATTTACTTCACTAAATTTGTTCATTTGCTTAACCAATAGAAGGGCAGAATAAAATGGAGGCAGTGATCATTGCAAAGACAAACTGAAAGTGTTGTTTTAGTTGCACAAAGCAGAAATAGTGCTTAAATCTTAAAGCAGTTTAAAGACTTGAGCACTATATCCAAAATTTTAAGACATTAAATGAAGCAATGAAACATTTCAGGGGACAGATCTGGGAAATAGAGTTCAATATTGGAGTTTCTGAAGAGACTTCCTGAATAAGCAGACAAAATAAAGGTAGTGCATCAATAATTAAAGATACAATAATACATTTTCCGATAACCAATAAGAAATTGGATTTGAAATAAAGAAGAGGCATATGTTCTAACAAAATACTAAAGAACATTTGGGAGTGACTTTGCTATTTACAAAGCAGTTCTCACATTCATATATATGATAGTCACAACAACTGTGTAGACAGATATTATAAAAATGCAAACCCTAGGAGAATAAAGGACTTATATTTCATAATATGCTGTGTTCAGAATGGCTGTGGTACAAGGTGTAAGTAGACAGAAACTATCACATATCACACTTTAGCATAATTATTACTGGTCAGTATTAAGACCATTATTATTGCTAGTGTTAACACTAGCATCTGTGTAGTGAAAATGAACATGGGTGTATTTTAAAAAATGAACATATTGTTCCTAATAAGAAACCATTCACAAATCTAAAATATTGGCCACTTTGTTCACACTTTTAGCTATACACATAAAAGTGTGAACCTAAAGTATGGCCGTGTGATAACTGCCACCGTGCTCTTGCATTGCTGCTGCTCTTGCATCTTACAGGATGGATCGCATCAAAGCCAGGCAACAGAAGTACAAAAAGGGTAAGGAGAGGATGCTGAGCTTGACCCAGGAGTCAGGGGAAGGCCAAGACATCCAAAAACCCTCTGAAGAAGATGATGAAAGTATGTCAAGACATTTTCCTCTTATTCAAGTACCTTGACATTGAATAATAGCATGATACTGGCTAGGGCATAAAATATATAACTTTTCATTTGGGCAATATTATCAATGTATTCT
Source organism: Saccopteryx leptura (assembly GCF_036850995.1). Lineage (NCBI taxonomy): Eukaryota > Metazoa > Chordata > Mammalia > Chiroptera > Emballonuridae > Saccopteryx > Saccopteryx leptura. The sequence goes on along the minus strand of NC_089513.1, from coordinate 58,575,529 downwards.
TTTTACCTTAATTTTTCCCTTCTCAGTGAACAGGATACCTTTATTTGTTTCATAAAGTACATACTTAATGAATCCATAACTTTACAAGTGTCTCCCCTTCAACCAGACAACTTTTATCAACACATAACCTAGTTTCTGTTTCACAGATGTTTCTAAAGGAAATAGGCATACATTTACTTAATTTGTTCCTTCAGAGAAGATGTTTCAGATATGTAATCTACTATAATCTTTGATTTCTATAAACTTTATATAAAAGCTAAGTAGGTATGCATTTATGTGGTATTTAATAATGGTAATTAAAATATTATTTAATTATTGTCTGTTCCAATGAAACGTAAGATAAAATATATATTTATTATATCTAATATATTTTATATCCCATTAAGTTTTAAAGGTCTTCTTATAGATGTTTGCATGCTTTTCTATTTAAAGGGAATAAAGAAATAATGCATGACAGTATCTACTAATCACCAGTGAATATATATTTCTTCAACCATGCATTAAAATAATTATAAGAAAAATGTCTGGTTATGAGAATATATGCATTTTAACAAATTATTTGCCACTAAGTCGTTCTATAAATTTTGGATGATGCTTCCTTTCTGTTAATTCAATAGAAAAGTCAGTGAGAAATACGTTTTTGACAGATAACCCCATCTTTTTTAATATTGTTTCTCTGTTACTAAAAAGAAAGTGAAAATGTGGCATAATGTTAAAAGAAAACAGTACTTATCTGCTGAAACATGTCAGCTTCTCGGATTCAGTAGAGTTCTTTTTCCTGACCTCTGATGTACTTTTGCAACTTATCTATATTTTGACAATTGAGTTGTTAAAGCATAGTTTTCAAAATTTGTTTTTCTCACTTCATAAGAATTAATATTTGGACATATTTTATTTTAGGAGAAGCAGACAAACAGAAAGCCAAGGGCAAAAAAAAGCAGTGGTGGCGGCCTTGGGTTGATCATGCTTCCAGTAGGTTTGCTCAATCCTCTTACAATTTCATCAATTCTAACCCTTATATCCTTGACCAGAATTCAGACGTCCCCATGGCCTGTGTGTTCCATGCATGGTTTGATCCTTGTGACTTGATAGGGGGTCAGAGTATAGGAAAGTTGTAATATAAATGGGTCTCTGAGCCTGTCTACAGAATCTTCCAGATAAATCAGCTGATTAGCATCCCAGCTGAAGAAAACCCAACGTGTGGCTTACACACTTCTGAGCACCATTTATGGGCTTAAAAACGGAAGAATAATTGACTACTCCGTTGTCCACTTCTGAGCTCCAGATCTCTGCTGATGTGTGTTTGTTTTATGGCTTAAACCCCTTAACAAAAATATGTTTCTGCTCCTCTTGAGTCTCTGATTTAAGGGCAGTCGTTGTGTCTGAAGTGTTGTGACCCTTTTTGTAAGGCACTAGGCATGAATGCCAGTGAGCCTCCCATACCTTTATCCCAGAGCTTTGATTTTATTTATGTTAAGGATTTTTTTTTGCAATTTATTAAATATAAAAATGAGGACAACCTAAAATTATTTACTTTGTCACTCTGTCTTCATTCTAGTTTCAAAGAGGCTCTGAAACCACACTTCAAATTCAGCTCCTGGCCCTGGCCAGTTGGCTCAGTGATAGAGCGTTGGCCTGGCGTGCGGGAGTCCCGGGTTCGATTCCCAGCCAGGGCACACAAGAGAAGCGCCCATCTGCTTCTCCACCCCTCCCCCTCTCCTTCCTCTCTGTCTCTCTCTTCCCCTCCGGCAGCCGAGGCTCCATTGGAGCAAAGATGGCCTGGGCGCTGAGGATGGCTCTGTGGCCTCTGCCTCAGGTGCTAGAATGGCTCTGGATGCAACAGAGCGACGCCCCAGAGGGGCAGAGCATCACCCCCCTGGTGGGCATGCTGGGTGGATCCCGGTCGGGCGCATGCGGGAGTCTGTCTGACTGCCTCCCCGTTTCCAACTTCGGAAAAATGAAAAGGAAAAAAAAAACAACAACAAAAAAATAATAATTTATTGTCCATTGGTATGTTAGTCATGTTAACAATCTAACAATGCATTGCAGTATATGCCTCTTTCTATCAAGTCACAAGTAAACTATGCTTATCTTTCTGTTTTTAAAGGGTCCTTTGCTAGTTTAGAGAGACCTATCCATTTCAAAACTGTGTCATACTAAATGTTTGGTTCTTTCAGCTGGGGCAAATTCCCAATGCAATCATTGTGGTTGTATTTCCCTTCTCATCTAAACACTGCATTTTGGAAGGATTTGGATATGGTCTTTGATAATCAGCTTACAAGTTGGGAATAATTTAAAGCACTTTCTATGAGGGTTATTGTCTTTAGATTTTCTGATTCATTTCACCCTCATTATATCAAGTTCTTGAAGACTGGTATTAAACTAAACGTGCCTGTTAACAATACCGTATGGTGCAATAATGCATGAATGTGTGCAATTCATAGATTGGAGTCAGATTCTCAGCATAGTGTTAAATTTTTTTCACAAAATGCATTTCCTTTACAAGTTTATGAGAAAATGAAAAAAAATGAATATGTGGTTTAAATTTTAGACCATAACAAGTTCTAAAACTTATCTTCAGATCTGGAAGCACTTTATTTAAAGCTCTTATTTCTTTAAAAGTAACTGGGCTTTGGAATAGATATTTCTTAAAGGAGTCAAATATAAAAATAAATGTAGTTAGCATACCCTTATATAAATTCATTGACAATATAATAGTGTTTCTATGTTGTTCATATTATTGGTAAGCACTCAAGATCTTAACATAGACTGCAGATAACAAATCTCCCACTTCCAAACCTGTGTGCACACATACGATTGCATTATTGCTGTTCAATGATACCTTCCGTTTCAGTGTGGTATGTCTTCATGTCAACTCAGTACTATTTAAATCAATTAGAAATCTCAATTTATTGTTAAATATCTGAAATAAAAGGCCCAGTTTCAGGAGGCAGGGTTTTAAATGTTCTTTTCATGCTTAGTTGCTCAGCAATAGTATCAACATCCACAATACGTATATGGACACAGGCTGTAGACAAGTTCTCTATCCAAACTAACAAAGGCATATATGAGAGCTTCTCCACTCATTAGCAGATAGCACTAAAGAATATTCTATTATTTTCCTACTTTTATTTCAGTAACTTTTTATAAAAAAATAGAAAATATTTAATGTTTTTTTAAATGTATTAATTCTACTTCTCACATACAAATTAGTAGTTTCTTTTAAATTATAAAATCAATGTTATGACTACTTGAGATGAAAGCTGTTTAGGCTCCCAGTCCATATGGATGAAAGTTAAAGAAGGTATGATTGAATACAATTTAAGCGACTGTTGATTTTTAGAGACTATAATGAGGGTAAAATGCTCAATCTTATAATATTTTGTTTTTATCAATGACTATGTGATTACAGTCCATGTCACTTTCCTGCAAATCTCGGAGCTTACATGAAGGCATTACTTTAATGGTCTTCTCACTGTCAAATGTAATGCTGTAACTTTGGTTTTTTCTGCTTACTCTCACCTTATGTTCTACTGCATTCATTTCCTCAGACCTGGACCCAGTACCCTGGGCCCGGTTCTTTCTTCAAAATAAAAATCACAAATTACAGTGCTTCTGTTCAAGGATATAAGGCCCAATTCACTCACTCTGTGTCTTCATGGATGGAGGCCTCAGATACGTCTGAAATCACGGGCAAAATTATTTAACTTTTGACCATATTTAGTGATATTCAAGTAACTAATATTAAACAAGCCAAGGTTCCCCATTATCTTACAATAAGTCCAAAAGATAACTGAACACATTATGTTATGTCACCCAAAAGATAACTCAGCATTTGAAGACTTGAACATAGCTTGAAAAAAAAAATCCTTTCCTGCAATGATGGTGCAGTTCTTGTAGCATCAGAAATGTATATGCTGGGTCTCTTTTCTCTGATAAACTTAAAATAATGGCTAAACTGAAAATATTTGGATCCTTAAATTTCTTTAAATCTCTGGACAGTAGTAATATGTTCTTCAATCTTAGCACAGTAATATGTTCTTGCAGGGAAGGTAGTAAGCAAGGCAAGAACAATCTATACTGATGAGCTTTATGTCTTATGCTCAATCCAGGTCTCCTTAAATGTCAGGAAGTAACTGGAGAGCTCCTGGTTGACCAGAAGCCTAACAGCACTATACTGTACAAGTCATGTCTGCTGTGCCCCAGTCAGTCCGTGCCACATGTATAAACAGCCTGGGGGGGTTGCTATTCTGGTTGTGTTGTTCTTTTCATGTTACCCATCCTTTTCTTCCTCATGGCAATGTGCTATTAAAAATACAGACAAACAAAAAAATCACCTCCTTTATAAACACCATGTTTGTTATGTCCCTTTGTGTCATGTGTGTAAAAGTGAGGTCTACACAGTATACAATAAAGTAGAAGATTGGTGACACTGATTCTTGGCCTGGAATCTTCCAGATTGGACTTTTTACAAGTCTGGACCATTCAGACAACACCAGCCCCCTACTTTACTTTGGCCCTCTCTAAGGGACCAGATTGCTGAATGGTGAAATAGTTTTCAGTTATATTGGCCATCTTAGTAACAAAACTGGTTGCTGCAGAATTGATCTGATGCATCTGTATAAAATTTGCAATGAAGAAGGAAGAAAATACCAGATAAACCCAGTAGTGGCCAGTTCTCTTATGGCATAGACAAGGCCTCATGCTCTGGAGACCCAGTCATGCCAGCAACACGTAGCATAGCCCAGAATGAATTTTCTTCATCTCTTGTTTTTCTTCCCTACCTGTCTCTTGCTATGATCCTTTTATGGACAATTTATGTGTATCTTCGAGGGGCACTTCATTAATAAGCCTCTGATTATCTTTTATCTCTTTCAAGAAATAAGTAAATATTTTGTTTTGCTTAGTGGTCAGGAGTGGAGACTATTATTTGTTTGAAACGGATAGTGAAGAGGAGGAAGAGGAAGAATTTAAAAAGGAAGATGAAGAACCCCCAAGAAAGTCAGCTTTCCAGGTAATTATGGGATTTGGGAGACCATGTCCTTTCCTAGTTGAGTCTACTTTTTGACAGATCATGATTACAAGCCTAAACTTTTACCATGTTCATACATGTTAGAGTGCCAACAAGCCTCAAACCTACACCTAAAATAATTTATTCCTCATTAAACTAGTGCTACTTGCTCTCAGCATTGCCATAATTATGACCATGCAAGAACACTGTTCCAGTTCAGTCTTCATTCACTTACATCAAACATTTTCTGATCCTTTAAACAAAAAGTTAAACTTCCTTGGGTGAATGCTATTTTTCTGTTAAAGTAGGAGATAAAGAAGACTTCTCTGGCATTGCTCTGGGTTACTTGAATGGATTTATATTTTGATATGTAGCATGAAAATAAAATACTTGCTTTGTTTTAAAACAAATAGTTACTTAAATGTTACTTAGTTTTGAAAGTCAGTTTTGTTTGTATTGCAAAAGAGTTGAGAATATATTGGAAAAATGAAAATATCTAGCATAGCTCTGATTTTATTCAGCTTAACTGCCCTGCTTTTTCTAGAACCTGCCAGATCATTCTCAGTTGAATAGCTCATTAACCTAAATATAGTGTACCCAGTGAATGTATAATTAATGCTACCTAAATGTGATGATTTGTCAGAAGAGTTATATATGGAATGGAAGCTTGATGTATTTAAACGTATATACATTTTATGAAGGAGCCACCTATTAGGAGTCATTTCCCATTTGTTATACTGTAAGCACCTAGAATTACATAATATGTCAATGAGGAAGCCCCCACCGGTCTGCCGGCCATGTCTTCTCTACTTGTTTTCCCAGTGACACTGAAGAACTGAATTATTCACGGAGACACTTTGCTGTGCTGCTTTCTCACTGACCACATCGCTAACTTTGTGTGTTTCTAGATGACTGTCTGTGTGCACGTGTGCAGCTGTCCTGTCAAATACTAATGACTTGACTTGTTTATTTCTATTCTAATGACTTTTATTCTAACCATCACTCATCACGCAGCAAAGGAGAGACCGTGATCATCTTCACTGTTTTTATGGATTACTTACAATGATTGACTATTTTCTTTATTCCTAAATGAGCAGAGCACATTTTATTCTAGCTTCAATAATTGACACATTTGAACCTAGTTGATGTAATTGTAGAGACAAACTCTTACTGACGTCTTATATTAAATTATTAGTTTTTGTTTTTTTCTACTAATTACTCTTGCTTTGTCCTTCTTTATAGAGAGCTATTGGGAAGTTTGCTTCAGCCATTTTAGCCTTGCCAAAGTCTGTCATTAAACTTCCCAAAACTATTCTTCAGTATTTAATCAGAGCTGCAAAGGTATTTGATGTTTTCCTGGTGTGTGGTGTGTGACCCTCTGCTCCGTAGATCTTTAGACAAGCAGACCCCTGTGCTGTGTCTGCATTTTCCCTGTTCTATAGATCAGGCCATGAAGGAATGATAAGAATTTAAAATACTAGGCAAACTTTTCCACAAAGGGTTCTGAGAAGCCAAAGTTCCTATTATTTTATTCCTGTTTTTTTTCCGTTAATACCAGAGCCTATGGAAAAATAGAGAAAATGCAGATACACATCTACTTTCTGTCCTTTGTGTAGTTTTGTCTAAGTCACATCTCACTTTAAAAGGGTCACATCTGGTTGCATGCATCAGTTATGATGTGTGAAAAGTCTGATGATTTTTCTCAGAAAGCTGGTTAAATTACAAATATGCTAATAAAGACTCAGTTGCTCCAGCTCCTTTCTGGCTTCCTGTTAAGTCTCCATCTTCCTAAACTGGACGTCATCTTCCGTTTCCCATTCGGAGTTCCGGACTATGTCCGCACTAGAGTGTGCTGCCCTGTGCCATCCGCTGCGGCTCTCCCAGGTCCTCAGTGACAGCGCTGAATAAACTCTTTTTGTCCAGCTACCTCTGTTGCTGTCACTTCATTGCTGAAAATCATAGGCAATGAATTACTCTATACTTTAATGAAAACTGTTTCTCTTGAGTTAATCTGAGGCAAGCACTAAAACTCTTAGATCTTTATGCTCCTCAGAGTTAAGCAAATGGTTTGGACCTGGGGAGCTTACTTAAATGCAAGTCGTTTAAATGAAAGCCTGGGTGGGACCTGAAATTCTGTAACACTAGCAAGTTCCTGGGTGAAGTGCAAGCAGCCGGTCCCCCTTAAGCAGCATGATCTAATAATACTCTAGTTCCTACCATTTTTTAAATGCCAGGATTCTAGTCCTTAGTTTAATGTTCACTGTTGTCACTTCTCTAGGATTCTTTGTCTTTTCTCCTTCATGACTACCACAAGAGTGTCTCCATCCCTATAAAAGCATTTATATGAAATATTACAATGTAATTATCCCCCATCTTACTCTTTTAACCCTTTGAGTAGTGAGTGTTTTTCATGCTCACTGACCTCCCGGAGTGAGTTTGTTTTTTGTTGGTTTTTTTTCAAAAAATGAAATTAGTTCCAGTTACAGTTTTATTAACTTAAAATCATGTTTGTTTGATAACCAATTTATGGAAACAAGAAGAACATACATTTGCCTTTTTATTAATGCTGCCTTACACATTTTTAAAATAAAAATTTTTGTACAGTCGTACTCTGGCTGGTCAGGAAGCACGAGGACATACATGAACATTGGTACTGCTCAAAGGGTTAAAAAATCTTCTTACAGACAACATAAAGAATTCTAGTCCTGGGCCGCACCTGAATTAAAGGACGTTTATGACACAACCAATTACAGATGAGGATCTCCACATCAATGAAGTTCTTTCCTGTTTTAAAGATTAAATTATTTTTTGTATAATAACTTTTCAGTAAAATGAATTCCATTTTCCTTAATATATATGATAAAACTTAAGATAAAATCATGTAAAATAAAATTTATAAAGTTGAGAGTACAGTGACTGTGCAGTTTGGAGAAGACAAAGATCATTTAAATACATTTCCCTGTAAATTGCTACTTAAGGTTAGTAGTCCTCATGTCCAGTGGTACCCAACCTTTTTTGGGCCACGGACCAGTTTAATGTCAGAAAATATTTTCATGGACCGGCCTTTAGGGTGGGATGGGTAAATGTATCATGTGACTGAGACAAGCGTCAAGAGTGAGTCTTAGACGGATGTAACAGAAGGAATCTGGTCATTTTTAAAAAATAAAACATCGTTCAGACTTAAATATAAATAAAACGAAAATAATGTAAGTTATTTATTCTTTCTCTGCAGACCGGTACCAAATGGCCCACGGACCGGTACTGGTCCACGGCCCAGGGGTTGGGGACCACTGCTCATGTCTGATTCCCTAGAGACCCTTCAGATGGATGATAGCTACAGCCACCAAGTCAGAATTGAGAAGTTTCAGTAAGAAACTTCCATTTCTTGACTCAGTAAGAAATGAGGTGTTTCCTCTTCTACCTTCATTATCAACTTTTTCCTCCAACAGTTGAACTTAGGCCAAACTGACCCTCTGTGAGAAATGTTCCTGGAACTGTAAAAGGTTTGCATTTCCAAACATCAACATTAAGATAGCTTACCTATGGATAAGGACTTTTCATATGATTCTTTCTCCCCCCCTTCTTCTCTCCTATTTGCGTTATCTAAATTCTTATCTCAGTGAGAAAGAACTGATAGACCTAATTGTTCAGATGTGTGTCTAGAACCAGGAGTTCCCTTTTAAAGCAGTCAGATTTCAGTGGCTCTCTGCCATTCTACAAGACTTCTGAAGCCTATTCTAAGCACCTCCTCTTCTCCCACCTTCTCGTCCAGTCTTCATTTTCTTCAGAGCAAAACAACTCCAGCTGTGAACTTAATACATTCATAAATCCTGAACTTTTAAAAAATTTTCTATTTTGGGGATTCTTGCATTCTCTAAAAGCAATGCTCTAATAACTTTTTAAAGTAAAATGTCACCATATTTTGCTCTTAAGCCTGAAAACTTATTTACGTTTAGAAGAATAGCTGTTTTTTCAAAGAATATTTTATAAAAACAAGTTTGCTTATTAATATACTAAGCCTCAAAGATATTCTTGATAGAATTCCTAATTAATCTGCTCAATAAAGATCTACCATAAATTCCTTTATTTGGTCCTTCTTTTTCAAATTCTAGTTTTTCTCATTTTTCAAAATGCGATTTGGGGGCATAAAATAATTTTTTTTTTTTGTCTTCTGGATTTATTTTACATTACCATATATGGAAACATTGAATTCCTCTTTATTTTTACTGACATCTCAGTGCCCATGGTGTCCTTAAAAACTGTGCTTTTCAAAGATTCCAGAAATCTGAACATTATATACAATAAAATGAAAGTGTTTGGGTCTACAAGCACCCCTGCGAAATGTTGCTTTAACTCTATGATGATAATAGAAAACCCAGCTTCCCTGAGACCCAGGTGTGTCGGTGGGTGCATGAGGAGCATGCCTGCTTGGCTTCGTGGTTCTAGGTGGCTGACTTTATATATCTAGGTTTTCTTTTTGTTCTTTCTGCATGACTTGGGAAACTATTGGTGGGCGGGCTGTTCAAAGTGGGTCTATCGTGGTTATCGGTTATAATATATAATATTTATATTAATGCAACTATTTTCAGCTCTTGAATGAAAATGACAAAAGGAAACAAAAAGCACATGTTTTTCTTCCAAACCATCTGAAATAACTTCTTAATCTTAATATCATACTATTTTTCCTCTCCAAATACTAATCAGCCTTCAAAACCCTTTGTCAAGTTGCTGGTAATAGCTGTTATTTGCAAGTGAAAATATCAAATGTGCAAAACTATTTCCCAAAGTAAAGGAGTAAAAGATGGTATTTTGTTCCTGACTCAAAGTTTATTTTTGATGGGAGACTATTCTAATGATACTTCGTGAGGCTTCCAGTTTATTCCTGTTGTGTGGAATGGGAAAGATTTAGTTAAGTATCAGAGATGGTGGTAGGACGTGGGAGAAGTGCTGGTTTTGTACACACCGGAAGTTTCTCATGATCGTCTGTGATCCCAGCTGAAATCTATATATTTCTACGTATCCGTATTCATCTGTTATTTCTTAACAAAAGAAATAGCACAGGGCAGCTCAGCATATGAAAGGCTATGGGGAGGAGCGGGGGAGAAAGGATATGAAAGAGAGAGATTTAAGTTTGTGTTGGGAGAAATAAAAAAATGTTTCCAGAAGTCAGGATGCTTGGTGTTGGTCCCTTTTCTTTTACATCAAATTATTATGAAGTCAGAAAAATAATTGAACTCTCTCCCTTCAGTTTGTTTATCAAGCCTGGATTACCGACCCTAAAACAGCACTCCGACAGAGGCGCAAAGAGAAAAAAAGGTCTGCCAGAGAAGAACAGAAAAGGAGAAAAGGCTCTAGGGAGGGTGAGTGTCGCAGGGTGGGCGGGTCTAGCCCGGGTGGGCGGGTCTAGCCAGCATGCTCAGGTTCTGTGGCCCGGAGGAAGACAGTGGAAATGCAAAAACAGAATATTCGGAGAAATCAAATTCTTAAGTTCTAAAGAAGGCAAAGCTTTTTACTTGTCCTTAATTGCTGTGTCTCACACTTGGAAGAAATTAAAACATGAATTTAAGTTAAGGTACATTTTATAAAATGGAAAGAGAGGTCAGATAAGCCCAAAAAAAGTGGAAAGAAAAAATTAACTTTGAGGGGAATATTACTAAGTTACAGAGCATATGTACAAGACAAGACCTTATCATTATGTGAAAACATGTTTTTAGAAAAAACTAATAAGAAAATAAACATTTGCTCAAGAAAAAAGGGAAAGCACACTTAAATAGTATTCAGGAACCAAAAATGGAACATAACTACCAACGCTGTATTCAACATTATGCTGATGCATTTGAAGACAAATGACAGGAACACAGTTTTAAAGGGGAAAAAACTACAAACCACAACAAACACTCCAATAGCAAAGTTAAAGTGCAACAGGGGCACTCAGGCAAAACATTTTCATTATATAAATCTGACTAAAGGTTAGTATGAATGAATATGAAGACAATTCATAAATCAGAAAACGGAAGTGGCCTTTAAAAAGAAGCTCAGCTACACTATTAGTATGAGAAACACAAACTAAATATTTTGACATTTTGATTTTTTACCTCCAGGATTGGCAAGCAACTAAACAATTTGTAACATCACCATTTGGAACTATCAATAGTAGCAAGTTATGTGCTTGTACAGACTCTGAATGGTGTTATAGAGTTATATACATCCACTTTGAAGATTAGTATGTCAATATCTGTGAAAATTTAAATGTACATATCCTATTAGATACCAGTGCCAGTTCTAGGTGTGTGGCTTAACCTGAAGCAGGATTTGTACATGCACACGAGGATACATCAGTATTTCTCAAACATTATTTGTTAATAACAAAAACTTAGAAACATCTTAAATGCTCACAGGAAGAAGACTCAAGTAAATTATGCCGCCAGTATATAATGGAAATATAATGGAATGCTCTTCAGTAGTTTCAAAAAACAAGATTACTTTGAACTGACTTGGAGATCAATTCCTGACATATTGTTAAATGAAAAGCACTATGTTGCAAAATGTCATAGACATTATGAAATCATTTATGAAACAAAGGAAACCTCAAGAGAATATTTTGTATTTTAACGGCTGCATATAATAGTGTATAAATGCAAAAGAAAGATCAGGAGGAATACTTAGGAAATTATCAACAGTGGTTACTTCCGGGGGAGGAGTGGAGAGACTGGAATTAGTGGTATGATTAAAGAGAACTTTAGGCTTATCTGTTACATTTTTATGCTTTATAAAGAAAATGTATATATGATCCTCGTGAAATCAAAAATATATTAAAAAATAAATAAAAAGGAAAATATAATTTCTGATAGAGTTCTAATTGTAAAGCCTCTCACCATTTTTATCATTCTGCCCCCTGCTATCTCCTGGTAACTTTCATTTTATTTTATTTTGATTTAATAAGATAAACTTAAGGCAGAACTGATGACAAGACATCTCAGTAAAGAGATAAATGCACAAGCTGCCCAAGAAACCTACCCACTAAGCTACCAAATACTTCCAATATGTACGTTCACTTTCACTCCTTTCTTTTGGCCATAGCACATGTGTGCAGGCTTGGTTTCCTTTGTTTGTTTTTTAAAATGAGTTCATGTCATACCAACTGCTCTTATATGTTCATTAGCAATGCATCATGAACATTTCTCCAATTAAGTATTTATAAATCCATATCATTTTTAAGTTGTAAAATATTCTGTTATATGAATATGCATAATTTATTCAACTGGTCCATCACTAATGGACAAAAGTTTGCTTCCAGATTTTCTACAATGATCAATGCTATCATAGATATCCCTAATCGAAACAATGTATATACATGTATGTGTATGTATATTAAAATGCATAGCAAAAACTCAGGAAAAACATGCATTGTCCATAGAATACGTTATCAAAAGTGGGATTACGAGCCTTAGCCGGTTGGTTCAGTGGTAAAACATCAGTCGGCCAGCATGTGGATATCCCAGGTTCAATTCCCCATCAGGGCAAACAGGAGAAGTGACTGTCTGCTTTTCCGCCCCTCCTCCTCCCCCTTCTCTCTTTCTCTTTCTTTCTCTCTTACTCTCCCTCTCTCTTCCTCCCATAGCCATGGCTTGATTGGTTTAAGTGAGTTGGCCCTGGTACTGAGGATGGCTCCATGGATCCTCCACCTCAGGTGCTAAAGATAGCTCAGTACTCAAGCACTGACCGTAGACAGAGGTTGCTGGGTGGATCCTGGTTGGGGTGCATGTGGGAATCTGTCTCTCTGTCTCCCCTCCTTTCACATTAAAAAAATAAAGATTTTATTTATTGATTTGAGAGAGAGGAAGGGCGGGGAACAGAAACAAAATCACAGCAGTTGCTTCTCTATGTGCCTTTACTAGGCAAGTCCGGAATTTTGACCTGGCAACCTCAGCATTCCAGGTCAATGCCCCATTCACTGGGCCACCATAGGTCAGGCACTTATCGAAACAATTTTTAATTTTTTATGTCAAGTAGGTCTAAATTTCTTTTTGATGTTTCTAGGTTTCAGTTCTGATTAGGAAATTCCCCCAAATATTATGCTAATGTTTTGCCAAATTTCCTCCTAGTTTTATTTATACTTAGAAGTTTTTATTCTATGAAGTAGAGATCTAGTTTATTTACTTTTTACTTTTAGGTTGATAGACGGTTATGCACTCCCTGTTGATTAAATGGTTCTTCTTTTTTCTATTAAATTTCAGTGCTACTTTTGTCAATATCATGCTTTCATTTACTCTTAGAAATGTTTCTGGATTCTGAATACTGACTCACTGTCCTATTATCTGCTAGCTTCAGGCCAATGTCATATATTTGTTAGTTGGTTGGTTGGTGTTTTTCTTTTTTTACTTTTTTTAATTTAATTTTTTTTTATTTTTCAATGACATTTTACATTTAATATTATTTTCTATTAGTTTCAGATGTACAGTGCAGTGGTTGGAAAATCATATACTTTACAAAGTGTTCCCCCTGATATTCCAAGTACCCATCTGGTACCATATGCTGTTATTACAATATTATCAATGTCATATATTTTTTAGTCTAGTAACTACAGAGCTAATTATGTTGTATACTCTCCTCGCTATCCATTTTATTTCCTTTACAATTGTGTTTGCTATTGTAAAATATTTGTTCTTCTAAAATTATTTGACCAGTTCTATATATATGTATCCTTCAACCATCTTATAAATGTTTCATGACTCTGTATTGTGAGGGTTATTTCATGTGCAGATAGAGCACCATTTACCTATAAATCAAAGGCAACAACAGTTCAAAGATATCGGGACTGAAATCATTTTTTACTTAATCATTTAATAAATCTTTATTCGGCACCTTCTTGGTACCAGGTGTCACCTCTTCCAGGTTTCCCCTAGGGAGGTAAAGCACATCCACTCTGTCTGATGTGCCAGGTCTGTGGTGCTTTCTATGCAGTAACTCACCTGGTCTTCACCACAGCCCAGGCCATTTCATCCTCTGTGTCCCACAGACGAGGAAAAGGGTCCAAGAGGTTGAAGAAACTTGCCTAAGGTCACACAGACATACAGTGGGCGGTGGATCTGGAATTCAAAACAAGCATCCTGGCTCTAGATCCTTCTATCTTAACCAGTAAGGAACACAAGTAGAGGGAAAGGAGAGACGCCAATGACACAGAAACTGCCTAGGTTCATTTAAAATACAAGTACAGATAACATAGTGTGGGGCCAGAGGAGAAAAGATGACTGAGAGTAAAAGAGTATAAAGGAATGTAATACCTCTTGAAAAAGACAGCGGATGAACAGAGCCTCACAGTCTGGCAGAATGAAGCAAGACCACGAGCAGGTCAGCGTAGCTGGTGGAAACAAGATGCAAAACAGAGGAGGAGAAAATCAGTTTGAGAAGATGAAGTGCAGTCCGATCATTAATGGTCTTTGATAGGGTTGCTGGAGAAAATCCAAGAAACCCAATTAAATTTGAAAATTTTAAATAAACAACAAATATTTATTTTAGCTTAATAATATGGCTATACTGCGTGGGACTTATTTATACAAAATAAAAAATTATAAAAAAAATTTTGTTCATAACCCTGCACTTGTCTGGTCAAAGCACATATGAGAGTTGATGCTTCCTGCTCCTCCCCCATTTCTCTTTCTCTTTCTCTCTCTCTCTCTCTCTCTCTCTCCCCCCCCCTTTCTAAAATGAATAAATTTAAAAAAATTTTGTTGTTTTTCTTAAATTAAAATTTAATTGGTCATCCTATATTGGTATTTGCTAGATCTGACCACCTTCTATGTCACTTTAGGGGGTGACACACTAAAATTTGTAACATCGGTCAGTAAACTCATAAAGGGTCAGGTAGTAACTATTTTAAGCTTTGCGGGTCATAAGTTAAGTTGCAACATAACTCTGCTATTGTAGGTTGAAAGCAGCCATCAGTAACACATAAATGAATAGGTCTGGCTGTGTTCCATTAAATTTTGAATTTAATGTCATTTTTATGAGCACAAAATATTCCTTTTTAAGATTTTTCAACTATTAAAAATATAAAAACCATTCTAAACCCAACAGGCCATTTTTAACAACAGGAAGCAGGAGAGATCTGGCCAGGGGACTGTAATCTTCCCACTCCTGGGGGCCCCTGATTCTTCTTCTGGAGAGAAGAGAATCTGAAAGCTGTGAATTCTTACAACTTTTCCCCAGGAACTCTTAAAATAGAGTTTCAGATAGGCCGACTATCTGAAACTTAATTTTAAAAATTTCTTTTAATTTAGATGAGTCGTGTTTAAATTTAATATACTTTAAATGAATCTAACTCATGTTTATTGAACACACTTGGCAGGTCCTGTGGAGTGGGAAAGCCACGAGGATGAACCAATCAAAAAGAAGTCGGATGGGCCAGGTAATAAGATAAAGACAAATATGACCTGGCAGAGATTTGAAAATGTCACTTGCCCAAATGTTTATGTAATGAAAGGCTGCCTAAAAACAATCCATCAAATACTATTTCTGGACTATGCCTAAATAATGTGTCCTTTGATATCTCCTGTGAAATTGCAAACTGACTCCTAAAAGTTGATCAATCTGCCCCTTGCACTGTGGGAGTAAATAAAGAGTGAGTTTGTTAAATCTTTTATCCAAGTACCTAGGAAAGGGAGTGTGGGGGCACCAATTATAAATGTCCCATAGAAGCTATCAGAATAGAGACATAAAAAATGTTAACAATTAATTTTAAAGAACAGAGAAGGAAGAAGTGGGAGCTAAGTAGAATGGGGGAAATGAGAGGTATTCTGGATGCTTGAGCCAACCTCCTCATTTTATGAGGGAAACCCAATCCCAGTGAGTTTACCCAGGATTCCACAGCTGCGGTCAGGGACAGAACCCCTGTCTTCTAACTCCTGGCCCAGTGGTGGTACCATTTGGGCTTCACATAGTATGTGATTGGGAGGAGGATTTCTCTATGCAGTGGGGGGGGGGGGGGGGAGGAAGGCATAACAAAATTCTCCACATGAAATTAACTCAAATGCTTCTCTTGTTCTGTAAGAACGCTGTTTTCTTTATTGCACGGGGCTGGAACTCCTGTGTAGATCACAAGCTGGATGTTCAAGCTCTTTTCTCTGGGCATAAATACTTTCAAGGATGCCATCTGCTGGCTCAAAATGAGACTTTCTGAAAGCTGTCTAATATCCTTAAACCCAGCCTCCGTTTCCAGACAATTCTGCTCACATGTCTGTGAAGCGAGTATTCTAATATTGCTCAAAGCCTTTTTCGAGAGCTTTAGGCATATTAACTTGTTTAAGCACCTCAAAACCCTCTTCCTCATCTGACAGTTAAGAAACTGAGGAAGAAATAGATTAGCTAAGTTTTCCAAGTCTAGATAGCTACTAAGAGGTAGAGATAGGATTTGAACCCAAGGAGTCTAAACCCAGAATTTGTGCTCTTTGATGACAATGCCCTGAGTAAAAATAAAAATACTAATTTCACATGTTAGTTTGTGATCACACAAGTTAATAAAGTGCATGTTATACATGTCTTTAACACAACTATTTTAGTTTTACCATCAAGACCGCCATAAGCAAAACTATGAAATAATTATATTTATATTTATCTGTATTTTATACATGTATTTCATAAATATTATATTTATCTAACTCTTCTAAGGAAATAACTGTGAATATGAGAAAAAAAATTAAGTTGCCAAAAAATATAAGATGCTGCTAATGTTGATTAGTCTACTGCTCATAAAAATTAGGGGATATTTCAAAATGAATAAGAAGCGATAAAATATCCCCTAATTTTTGTGAGCAGTACAGTTGTAACTAACTTCAAATCCTTCAGCCTCCAGAGCTCCAAGTTGCCTTTGATGTCTGTATAAAACAGCTTGAGGTTCCATCCAAATTACTGGGGGAAATGCATGCCTTGCTCAATAATGAAACAGAAGGAGGAGAACAGGAGCCGGGGGCTGAAGGAGAAGTGTGGGCGTTCCCAGTGCTCTCTGCTCAGAGTTGCTCTTCTGTGGAATCTGCAGCCACTCAGTGCTGTGAACCAGCATGGCTAATATTGTCCAGGTCCTGAGTGAGAACCGTGCGGAATGAAGAAATAAACTCAGAGAGAAAAAGAATGGGATCAGGTGGTCTCTGCACAGCCCATAGCTTGCCAGAGCAAAAGCAAAGCCCCTGGTCTACTTTATTATATAGTGCAGAGCCATATGCAAATAAGGAAGTCTCTGACACAAAATCACATATCTGAGGCATAAACAGAAATCTTCATAAGAATGCACCAGCCCCCACCATGCAACAGTCAAGGGTGTGGGGAAGATCTTAGTCTTGGAAGGGTGTGGGGAAGATCTTAGTCTTAGAAGGGTGTGGGGAAGATCTTAGTCTTGGAAGGGTGTAGGGAAGGCTTAGTCTTGGAAGGGTGTGGGGAAGATCTTAGTCTTGGAAGAGTGTGGGGAAGATCTTAGTCTTGGAAGAGTGTAGGGAAGGCTTAGTCTTGGAAGGGTGTGGGGAAGAGCTTAGTCTTAAATTAAGCCCTAGGCTCTAAGGACTTTGTCAGTTTATAGCCTATCTCCCATATATGCCCCGTTTTTATTTTTAAATTTTAGCTCATGTGCTGAGATTTGCACTCGTCTGATTTCCCAGATTCCAATTCAGAGGCAGATTGGAAAAATACAGAATAAGTACAAAATTAGTATAACCAATGTTAACAGATACCAAAACAAGTGTCTTAATACATTAATGGAAGCCTTTTAGATCATTAAGCAAATTCTTAGCCAATATAGCAGGATCCGTAATAAAGATTTTGCTGTTTTGAATGTCCTTAATATGCTCACCAAGTCCATGCTGACACATCACTGTTCCATATTCCCTGCAAATGCAACCCAACCCCACTTCAGTCCCATTGAAAATTGTCACAAGGAGCAGGAGTCACACACATCCAGGGAAAGTCTGCATGGCACTGGAACTGTTGTCACATTTCCACACTCTGCAGCTGGCCTCCAAGTCCCATGACCACTGCTTCCAGCACATTAAGCTTTTGTCACAAGCTTAATGTCAATTCTGGGTTTCTGGCGATGATTCAGGTAGACTGAAAGGGCCATGTGTAGGCATATGTGGAGATGGAGATTTTTGTTTTCTTTAACCTGGAGAGATGAAAGCAGGGAGCTTTTTCCTGAAGTTTTGCAGCCTTGAGGGTGGTGAGACGAACCTTGGGATTCACTATGCTGCATAGTAGAGGTAAATTTGTAACAGAAATAGGCAAATCTGGCTGGGTGAGAATAGCAACAAAGTTGATTCTGAGGATGGGAGGTGAAAGAAAAGAAAGGCTCTGAATTTGGAGAATAGGTCTTGGCCTAAAATACAGTTGGGGCACCAAGGCAGGAGAAGAAAAAGTATGTGTAAAGGAGACACCATGTATTAGATAAGGCAGTGGATCCATGGCAAGTGAGGAGGAAAATAAGACCATCAACACCTACAACAGAGATCTTTGAGGGATGAGCAGGATCCCAATATTTGGGCAAAACAGAGTAAGTGGCCCCATGTCTATACAAAATGAGATCAGTTTACCTGCTATTTGGATGGTCACTAGGCTCATCAATGATGATATGAGATGGGGCCAATGGCCCTGGGCACATTCAGTCTTCAGGGGCGAGTTCCAGAAGGCTGGGCAAGGTTAGGTCAGAGGTGGCTGGGGTAGGGCTGGAAGAGACTGAACCCTCCCTTGGAAAAGCAAAGGGGCAATCTACCTTCCAGTGTCCCTTTTTCCCACAATGAGGGCATGGCCCTGGTGGGGGCCGAGAAGCCAGACAGGCTTTAGTCCAATGACCTTCCTTTTTACACTTGAAGTAGGGCCCAGATGGAGTCTTATGAGGGCCCTTAGGAGCATTGGAGCCTTTAAGGGTGGCTGCCAAGAGCTGGTATTTTGCCTGATCTCTGGGCTCTGTCTGCCTTCTCCTGTTCCTCTTGGTCATTATAGTCCTTAAAAACCATGCTCAAGAGAGCTTGTTGAGGGGTTTGAAGGCCCTCCTCTGCCTTTTTAAGCTTTTTCCATATATTGGGGGCTGATTGGAAGAAGATAGAGAGACAGTATAATTTGCAGGAGGAAGAGGTTTGGGGTGTGCTAAGAGGATTTGACAGGTGGAACAGGTTTAACAGAGAGAGGGATGAGAGTGGAGTATAATAAGCCTTATACGATTGTGCTTGTGGAGTAAGTCTCTTCTCCTGGCTCATGGTGTCTCAACAAACATTCAGTAACCCATCAAGGAGCCTTAGCAGTCCTAGGAAAAACACAAACATATCCTTCGCCCCATGAGAGAACAGGGTCTGGCCCTTGCCAGATTCCTGTGAGCGGGTCCTTCCATCGCACTTCAGGGAATGCTTTCCTTGTTGGATTCCAGAGTCTCTAAGCTACTGAATGGCCCTGTACATCAGCATTTAAAGTTTTTTTAAAGTAAAAAGAATGTGATAAAGAAGATTTGCAGGAGTTTCAGGGTATGAATCCCTCCTTTTTATTTTTTAATTGACTTTTAAGTGTTCGATAGACATGCTCTAAATCTGATTAATCCTAATACATGAGTTGCTATTTTACTCTCAACTCAGAAAACAAAGAACACACCTTACAAAGCACCAACTAAATTAGCAAGTCTTTAGGCTCTACAGTCCATTCTGTTTAAATTTAAATGAGCACTCTTGACATGTTCCAATTTTAAAGCAAAAATGTAGGAATGAAACTATTTTATTTCTTCAATATAAGAGCCAGCATTTCCAATTTTTTGCATGCAAGAACTTAATTTAGGCCTTAAAAATAACATTTTAAACATCAGACAAAAACTAAACAGAAACTAGAATCAGACAAACTAGAAAGAAACCCGGGATTTCAGAGCACAACCAGACTAGAAAGTTGCCTGCCTATTCTCAGTCAGGGCATTTTCTGACAGAGGGACTGAAGGATGAGACTAAACAAAATCTCCCCAAGAGAATTTGCTCTCGGCAGCTACACAGGAAATTTTGTAGTCAAATCCACCAGGGGTCCCCTGCCTAAATTTCCAGGCAAAGAATAAGAAAGAAACAAAATAATAGTTCAGAGGATTGTTGCTAAAACATTAAAGAAAATCAGACAATAACAGGAAAAGCTGTGACTTTAATAGCTGAGTTTCCTAGCCATTCTCAAATTCCATAGTTGTTGAAACTGGGGGCTCAGGTTGACCATGACAAGACTTCCCCTCTACCTCAATTTTAGCTGAGCAGCAGACTAAGCAGCCAGAGAGAACTAGGAGCAGCCACACCGTCCCACATTCCTTGGCCCCCAAACCACAAAGTACAGCACGACCTGCCATAGTCTCCTCACACCACTACCTTTTCAGAACTTTACCTGCATGCTCCCCTGTAGCAGAACTAACCATTTCCTCCCTCTGGGAACCAGGGGCGCACATCTTGAATATATCGCAAAAAGCATTCTAGCTACATAACTATTTTTTAAAAAAGGTCTCTTACTTTTGACCCTAATTGTCCCATAATTTATTACTCCTGACTATACTTTCCCTATAAACTTTACTCACTGTGCACACTTGGGGAGTTCCATCACCTGCCTTTAGTTTAGTTTTCTCTTCCTCAGGACCCCGTTCAGGCACCACTTGCCGCAAACCAGTGTGGCTAGTAATTGTCCAGGTCCTGAATGAAAATGGTGCGGAATGAAGAAATAAACTCAGAGAGAAAAAGGATGGAATCGGGAGGTCTCCGCTCCGCCCACAGCTTGCCAGAGCAAAAGCAAATCTTTTATTATATGGTGCAGAGCCATATGCAAATAAGGAAGTCTCTGATAACAAAGTCACACATCTGAGGCATAAACAGAAATCCTTATAAAAATGCACCCCCCTCCCCACCATGCAACAGTCAAGGGTGTGGGAAGATCTTAGTCTTAAAAGGGTGTGGGGAAGAGCTTAGTCTTAAACTAAGCCCTAGGCCATAAGAACTTTGTCAATTTACAGGCTGTCTCCCACATCTCAGCCCACTCACAGATCAGCGGCTCCCTTACTGGGCGTCTTTGCTCAGTGAAGATTACTCTCTCATTTCTGTGATAGATGTGACCCAGTTTTTACCAAGGTTTGGGTGGGGGGTAGTGGGAGGCAGTGGCCCTCACAGCAGGAAATTACTCAAAGGGAAAGTCAGCCAGTAATCAAGATGCCCAACTTATCAGATCTCTCCCCAGCTGCTGTCTCTATAGCTCAGGGCCCCATCCCTTCAGGTTCTTCTCATTTAATCATTCTCCCATCTCCTTCCCCATATTCCCAGTTTTCTTCCCAGCTGCCCACTGGCCACTCCTAGATTCTTGTTGCTCCCACAGATAGAACTGTTTGACTCTGCTTTGACCCTCTTGTCCACCTGGACTCTGTCTGGACGCCGTCCCATATAAAGCCATGATTTCTCTGATAGTTTCTCCTTTGACAAGAGCAAACATTTACCTAGAGAAAGACTGCCTTTGTCCTATGCCACTGGATTCACAGATAGCTAGCTTTCTTTCTTTTTCTTTCTTTTTTTCTCTCTCCCTTTCTCTCTCTCTCTCTTTCTTTCTTTCTTTCTTTCTTTCTTTCTTTCTTTCTTTCTTTCCTTCTTTCTTTCTTTCTTTCTTTCGTCTTTCTCACCATTGCAAAGTTAATCCTTAACTCATACTGTGGTGTGAGAATTAAAGCAGAGAGAAAGGAGTACGGAAATCATGGGTGAGTCTCCCAAAGGTCATATCTGATTATACTGGATTCGAAGTCAGGAAACTGTTCCACTTGCCACCTGTGTTTATATGGTTAACAAAGGATGATTTTTATATTTTTAATGACTGGAAAAAAAATAGAAGAATATTTTATGGCATACGAAAATTATGAAATTCAAATTTCAGTGTCCATAAATGAAATTTTATTGGTAACCCAGTCATGCCCGTTCATAGACGATTCATTCACTGTCTACAGGTGTTTGCACACTACAACAGCAGTGATTAGTTATAATAGAGACAGTATGGCCTGGAAAGCCAAAAATATTTTACTATTAGGCCCTGTCCAGAAGAAAGGGTTTTTTTTATTGAATTTATTGGGATGACACTGGTTAACAAAATTATGCAGTTTACAGGTACCCAGCTGTACAACACACCTCTGTACACCGTATTGTATGTTCACTTCCCCAAGTCAAGTCTTCATCCATCACCATTTGCCCCTGATATCTTCCTACACCTCCCTGCCCTCCGGCATTCACCACACTGTTCTCTGTGTTCAGAAGTCAGAAAAAGGTTTGCTGAGCCCTGCACAAGATCATAAAGGCTTATACCCTTTCCTACATGCTATCTGAATGATTGTAAACTGTAATTTTAAACTATTGCCATTAATTCTAAATTTATTAAGGTTTTATTATGACACTTGAATCTTCTTTCTCTTTCTCTTTTTTCTTTTTGGTAAGGGAAGGGTGAGAGATAAGAGTTGTTTTCTTGTTGGTATTTGTCTTTAACAAACGGTATCATAATTCATTGTCATGTTCACCAAGTATTCGCTTTATTGAAATTAATGTTTGAAATAGTTAATAAAACTAAATTTTTATAAAAGTACACACGGATGAAAATTTGATGGCATGTTCTGAAGGGTTTCTTGTATTCTGGCTGAGAAACCATTGGCTTACGCAAACAAATGAGCAACACTTAATATGGAATCTTCCCTCCTTTGTTTTGATGCAAACCTAAAAAAAAGTTAAGCCATATAGCTATGGTGTCTCTCTAAACCTGATCAATGATCAGGTAGCTTGTGTTGAATTCTCTGAGGGCACTAGATCACCATGTGCTGCACTGGGACACATTAGGGACACAGTGGCGATCTGCAGATGAGCTCCTCACACCGGGCAGCTGTCCTGGGCTCCCCAAGTCACAGCCACAGATAAGGAAGAGAACCCAAGCATGGCAGAAATTTCATGACTTTTGCTGGTTTGGGAAAGTTTGGTCCCATGTGCAGTATTTTGTATTTAACACAGCTTAGTATAATTAAGAATAATGATAGTTCAGTGGTATAGATATATACCCTTTTTTTTTCTATTTTTTATTTACTGATTTTAGTGAGAGAGGAAGGAAGAGAGAAACAAGAACATCAATCTGTTCCTGTACGTGCCCTGACCAGCAACCTCTATGCTTCCAGACAGCGCTCTAACCAACCAAGCTATCTGGCCAGGGTTAGATATATACTCTCAGTACATGTACTGAACTCTTTATAGAATAGCTTTAAGATGATTTAATTAAAATGCAATTGCCATATAAAGTATCCAATTCCCTGGATAAACACAGAGTGTTTAGAGCCCTGTGTCAATAACAGAAATAGCTTTAAATGCAATCTCTTCTTTTAATCTAATTCTGTATGTGAATGTATTCTGACAGCTGTTTTGATCAAAGGTTAATAATTCTATACTACCTTGGTTTGGAGGTTGGCACTGCATGTGTAGAAAGACCAGTGGTAGCTTCCCATACTTTAGGGGCCCCTCATTCCCCCTTATACTGAGTGTCACATGCCCCTCTCCGCGTGAGGTATGCAGGGCCAAAATCGGGTCTGCCTTTGGTCAAACATCACTGGCTACACACTGCAAAATGGTTGATGGTATTTTGTTCTTTTGAAATTTAGTTTCTTTTTCTTCCTCCTAGACAATATCATCAAGAGGATATTTAATATTTTGAAATTTACCTGGGTCCTTTTTCTGGCTACAGTGGATAGTTTCACAACTTGGCTTAATTCCATTTCAAGGGAGCACATTGATATATCTACAGTTCTGAGAATTGAAAGATGCATGCTGACCAGAGAAATTAAAAAGGTAACACTCTTGGAATAATTGGTTTTGTTTTTTCTCACATTATAAAGATTGTGACAATCAATATTCATAACTCCAAGTAGGAAAAGTCAAAATCCTTTCTTTCCAGACCATCTTTACATAACCCCTTTATTTTTATACATATTTAAATCCGTTCCATGCTCAAAATTAAAATCAAACACTACACACAAATACACACAGTCCTGAAAGTCTTAGAATACTGGTCAGTTTATTCATTCTGTCACCTCACTTCATTAAAGTTTACAGGTGCCCAGACTGCCATGTGTCATAAAGGATCACATTGTTTAGTCTGAAAAGTTTAATCTTAAGCTTATCATACAAAAATTTAGAACATATGAAGAGCAACAAAATATAGTTATATAAGTTTCTATATTTTATTTAAAAATAATAGTTTATTTGTGGAAAAGTTACTATTATATACATATTTATATATAGGTATGAAATTACATATAAGAAGAGATTTCTTTTAAATTTTTAATTGAAAAATAATTAACATATAACATTATATTAGTTTCAAGTGAAAAACATAATCATTTGATATTTATGTATATTTTGAAATGACCACCACTTAACATTCATTACTACACATTGTTACATATGTTTTTTTCTTGTAAATTTTTAAGATCTATTACTCTCTTAATAACTTACAAATACAGTAGTCCCTCTTATTCATGGTTTCACTTTTTGTGGTTTACACTTGGTCAACTGATATCCAAAAATATTAAATGGAAAATTCCAGATATTAACAATTCATAAATTTTCAATTGCCTGTTGTGCTGAGTAGAGTGATGAAATCTCATGCCTTCGCCCCTCCTACCCAGGATGTGAACCATCTCTTTGTCCAGCATGTCCACTCTGTGTACACTTTCCTGCTCGTTAATCCCATAGTCGCTGTCTGGGTTATCAGATCCAATGTGGTGGTGGTGTCACAGTGCTGTGTTCAAGTGACCCTTATTTTACTTACTAATGGCCCCACAGTGCAAGAATGGAGATGCTGGCAATTCAGATAAGCCAAATAGAAGCAGTAAAGTGTTTACTTTTAGTGGAAAAGAGTTCTTGATTTAATCAGGAACAAAAAAATCATATACTAAGCTTGCTAAGATCTATGTAAGAACAAGTCTTCTATTTTGAAATTGTGAAGAAAGAGAAAAAAAATCTGTGCTACTTTGCTGAGATATAAAGAAACCACACTGACATAACTTTTAGTATAGTAAATTGTTATAATTTTTCTAATTTATTATTGTTCTTAATACCTTAGCGTACCTATTTATAAATTGAACTTTATCATATATATGTATGCATAAGAAAAAGCATACTATGTCAGTACTGTCTATGATTTCAGACCTCCACTGGGGGGTCTGAAACGTATCCCTTGTGGATAAAGGACTCCCATATACAGTATAATATGATTAACTATAGTCACCATGTTGTATATTACATTCCCATGACTAACTTATTTTACAACTTGAAGTTTGTAGCTTTTAACTGTCTTTAGCCATAAACAAGAGGGATTTATTATTTAGCATTATCCAATAATGAGTGCAATTAATTCAATGAGAGGATGTCAGTGCCCAACTCACCAGCTTTGTATTAATCTACTCAAAGTGCGCACGGTGGCTGAGAGTTGTCAGTATTGAGAAATGTCAGGGGGCTGCAGAGGTGAATAAGAACTGTGCCCTGTCTCTCTCCTTCACTGCAGGGCAACGTGCCCACTCGGGAAAGCATCCACATGTACTATCAGAACCACATCATGAACCTTTCCAGAGAGTCTGGACTGGACACAATTGACGACTGTCCTGGTGCTGCTTCAGGTGCACAGACAGCCCACAGGATGGATAGCTTAGATTCCCATGACAGTATCTCCAGGTATTTCACGTTCTAAACAATGGGTTTGGTTTTGACAAAGGTAAAAGAGGTGGACCTTATCAATATGAGAAATGAATGTGTGAGGTGAAAGTTAATCAAAACTTATGTGGATCCCCGTCCTCTTCAAGTTATCTCCATGTGTGCAGCAAGCCAAAGGAATGTTGTTCTCCCCTTGACCAAGCCAGATAAAATCAGGTAGCAATAAAAAGCTATTAGGGCCCTGGTTGGCTAGCTCAGCAGTAGAGTGTTGGCCTGGCGTGTGGAAGTCCCGGGTTTGATTCCTGGCCAGGGAACACTGGTGAAATGCCCATCTGCTTCTCGACCCTTCCCCCTCTCCTTTCTCCCTGTCTCTCTCTTCCCCTCCTGCAGCCAAGGCTCCATTGGAGCAAAGTTGGCCCGGGTGCTGAGGATGGCTCTATGGCCTCCACCTAAAGTGCTAGAATGGCTCTGGTTGCAATAGAGCAACACCCCAGATGGGCAGAACATTGCCCCCTGGTGGGCTTTCCAGGTGGATCCCAGTTGGGGCACATGTAGGAGTCTGTCTCTCTGCTTCCCCACTTCTCACTTCAGAAAAAATACAAAAAAAAGAAAGAAAAAGCTACTAGGGACACCTGTATGATTCACAGGCACAGCATAGTAGTTTCCAAGCTGGAAGCAAGTAAGAATGAACCTTTTTAATGACAAAATTACTGTTGGTGTCAAGGGTTGCATCTTTCATTCTTTTTAAAATGTTGCTCCACAAAATGTCTCCTATACTAGAATCTTCTACATCTGCTGTTATCTTTGATCTTTTTCTTTCAGAATTATTAGTTCATGGTCCATAATGAAAGTCCAGGAAGGGGTTCTGTCAGCTTTCATCTCCCTGTGTTGTGGGAACATGTGCATTGTCTCACAGCAGGGACCCTACACTGACCACTCGCCATGGACCAGCACCACGTTCTATGTGTGGGTTACCTTATTTTACCCTATGAGATGCACAATGTTATCATCCCTCTAACAGAAGACCAAGTTTAGCTACAGACCCAAAGTCACACAGTTTGAAAGTTTATATAAATGGACTCAGAATCCAAAACCATCTGATTTAGCTCTGAGCCCAACTTCTCCACCACCTCTCAAAGTAACAAGTGTACTGCTGCCTCTCATGATATCTTCTGCACTCCAGGCCTGTCTTTCTTACTGCCTCCCCCAGAAGAGCCTCGGATTCTTTGCACCACTGAGTTCTAGATCACTGCCGTCAAGCATACAGATCTAGCTTTTTGCCTTAAAGCATTAGTCCTGTCTTAGGAGAAAAATAACATGCCTAGGGTAATTAGCTAGACTGAATGAATTACACCTTGTATCCATCTTCATAGGTAAAGAATTGTTATCACTGAGGACATTCACTTCTTTATTGTTTTCATTAAACATGTTAAAAAGCACCGATTCCATGCCAGATCCTGGTCTTGATTCTGAGATAGACACATAAAGATAAGTCATATCTAAGTGATTTGAGCCTGGGAAGAAAGACTCACCCACAAGATTATCTCTGGAATTCTGGACTAAAACTCCTGCTGTGTGAGGACATGCCCACTGCTGGTTTAGAAGCTCCATGTGCTGAGCAAGGCTCCAGGACTATCTGTCCTTCACAAATACTGAACATGTTACAGATGAAACAGGGGAAGGGACTAAGGCTATTTTATCAATACCAAGAAACCAAACCCAAAATAAGTAACTAGAAGTTGAAATTGCAACATAAATGGGGAGAAGTGGGTAAAAAAACAATTTACCATTAAGTGCTATTTTTAGTTGTTGCTGAATTGCTGTATTTAACCTACTCCAATTGTACCTGTTCTTTATTCTAATAATCTGTTTGATGCAGATCTGAATTAATTGGTACGGAAAGATGTTTTATACATATATCAATATATATATTTAGTAAATATATAAATATTTAATAAAACAAAATTCAAGTTTTAAAATAATATATATGCTAAAATCTTATTTTTATTTTTTTAAAAATATATGTACTCATACATATATTGATTTAAATTTGATTTTTGTACAGATAAAATTCTTCATGGATATAACCCCTCCAGTCCCCCCAAAATAGGTATTGATTCTTTTAAAATCCTTTGAGGAATAATAAAAGGAATCTTGTTTTTCATTTAATTTGGAAATAATCCTTGCTTATTTATAAGTATCAAAGAAGTAGATATATTTCAGCTATTCTGTATTTTTGTGAACAGAAGAAACACTTAGGACAGAAACTCGTAAGAGTTTCAAGGTAAAAGCATTTATTTGCTATTTGAAATGCTTTTAATCCTAGAATAAAATAATGGGTTATTAAAACATTGTACATGGTAATAAAACTTAAGTTTTCACTTTCCTTCTACCCCAGCATCCACACATTTCTCGATAGTTAATTTCTGAAGCTATTGGTGATATCAGTTACAGAGTGAACATACGTGTGTCCTTGCATTGGGAGTGCTGCTGAGCCTCCCAGCTGCCTTCCTGAAAGCGACCCACAATCAGCGTTTTTAAAAGGAGACATTCAGTCTGCTTTGACAGACTTCATTGAAACAGAATGTCATTTTTGTCTATACTTTATTTTTATATTTTTGCAAGCCATAAAACCTGTCTTATTTGGAAGTTTCCAACCTTCTTAAATGTGTTCTTCTTGTAACAATTCTCTCTATATATATGGATCAATTATTTAAACTGAATTATTTTCTCTTTAATTCATTTTCATGCTAAAAGTAAAAGTTCATTTTCATTCCCATTCCACCCACTCTCTTACATATTTAAAGTTATTTCATGGTAGTGATTCTTTTTATTTCTATTTATTTATTTATTTTTAAGTAAGAGGAGGGTAGATAATGAGACAGCAGGCACCCTCACCAGGATCCACTAGACAGCCCCCATCTGGGGCTGATGCTTGAATCAACTGAGCTATCCTCAGTGCCTGAGGCCAATGTTCAGACCAATTGAGCCACAGGCTGTAGGAGGAGAACAGGGAGGGAGGGGAAGGGAAGCAGATGGTCACTCTTCTCAAACCCAGGATATCCATATGTCAGGCCAAAGCTCTATCCACTGAGCCACCAGCCAGAGCCTATTTTTTTTACAATAAGAGGAGACTGCATAGGTACATTTGCAGAAGTGGTTGGACATGTCAGCAAGGTGAGGGAGGCAATATTTGTCTGAATGTAGTGAATGTTCAAGATACTGACTAATGTTACTTCTCGGTTATAGGGTGAATGAAAATGAACTGAGGAATCTAAAAGTTTCCAAATTCATGCTTTATAATGTGTTCATGACTCAACAACCATTTTTTTAAAAATGGGAGAATGAAGAAGAAAACAGCTGAGATACTCTGTACATTTTCTAAAACATATTCCCCTTGTTTTTTTATTTGTCTATAGCATATTTAACCCCCCCACACGCTCAAGTTTGGATAGCTCTGCTCTGCATATATAGAATATGGACAAGGTCTGAGGCAAACTGTGTTTTCCTCTTTCTGAATTTAAAAATAAACGGCTTACGATAACTCTGTTTATCTTAACTGAAAGTCATGTTTATATTTTACTGGAAATATATCCTCCCACAGAGTTAAGAATACAATTGTATACATGCATAGTATATATTTGGTTACTGCATATTTGCATCTGTTTTTCAAAACACATGATGCTCCATAATGTGAATTATAATTTTTTTTTTACATGGACAGAGAGAGAGTCAGAGAGAGGGACAGATAGGGACAGACAGACAGGAATGGAGAGAGATGAGAAGCATCAATCATTAGTTTTTCGTTGCCATTGTGATACTTTAGTTGTTTATTGATTGCCTTCTCATATGTGCCTTGACCATGGGCCTTCAGCAGACCGAGTAACCCCTTGCTCAAGCCAGCAACCTTGGGTCCAAGCTGGTGAGCTTTTTGCTCAAGCCAGGTGAGCCTGAGCTCAACCTGGTGACCTCGGGGTCTCAAACCTGGGTCCTCCGCATCCCAGTCTGATGCTCTATCCACTGCGCCACTGCCTGGTCAGGTGAATTATAATATTTTGAAATGAATTTTTTTTTACCTCCCTTCTTGCCTTGCTTCATAATACAGGGATGCTGTTGTTGTTACCTGATCCCTAAACTTGGCAAGTAAGAAGGGGACTGGATGAACTAACCTTTCTTCATTAACTTGCAATGACACTTACACTGGTTGGCTGGTTGGCTCTGTGGTAGAGCATCAGCCTGGCATGTGGGAGTTCCAGGTTCGATTCCCAGCCAGGGTACACAGGGGAAGTTACCATCTGCTTCTCCACCCCTCCCCCTTCTCTCTTTTTCTTCTCCTCCCACAGCCATGGCTCAAATGGCTCAAGCAAGTTGGCTCCAGGCACTGAGGATAATGCTGAGGATAGTGCTGAGTATGGCTGCATGGACTTCCCTCAGGTGCTAAAATAGCTCAGTTACAGAGCAACTGAGCAGTGGTCCCAGATGGGCAGAGCACTGCCTGGTAGGGGACTTGCCAGGTGAATCCCTGTGGGGGCACATGTGGGAGTCTGTCTCTCTTAATAAAAGACACTCACTTAATAAAAAAATAAATAATAATTTAAAATATTTTTCATGAAGTTATATACTTTCTCACAAAGGGAGAAGTGTACAGAAATACATTTTTTTCCAGAAATTTCTGAGGATTTCACAAGCCTCCTGAATATCACACATGAGCCATGCTGGAGAGTAAGGGCTCCAGAGGCAGATTCGGAATCACACTAATCAGAGCAAAGAGAATGTTAGACAGTGAACTGAAAATCAAACTTCCATGAAATAAACATATATAATTCCCGTATTAGCAACATTCAATGGCACAATAATTATTGAATAATAATATAGCCAATTAACACATTGTTGACCGGCAATTTCACACAGAGGTTATATCATGTCACCAGCTATTTTTTTTTATAATTATGAAAGTGAAACAATCTAAATAAACTTCAGTATACTTTATTTATACATAATGAATTTAAATGAAACTTTGTATATATCTGCTACATATTATATTTTATACATATTATATATTTTAGTAGTTTTTTTTTTTTTTTTGGTGTGGTATACTGTGTAGCAATCAGCTATGGGTAATGGTACAGAACATGTTTTGCAAATATATCTGTTTCGCTGCACTTTCCTTTTCAAACACACACTTTACACGTTCTAGTTGGATTGAACATGATGAAAAAGACTTTACAATATCCTTAGTAGTATGTTCTAACTGCAAGCGGTTAAAAGATAGTCCAAGTTTAGTTTAGATGGCTCGACACTGTGTTTGTTTACTGTACCTTCGATGTTGCGGTCTCACGCCTGGAAGAGTGGGAAGAGGAAGAGTGGAAAGAAAAGGAGTCTGTGTGAGAATACAGAACCGTGTGCTAGTTTTCGAACTTCAACCTTCAGGGCGAAGAGTCACAAATACAACAATCCTTCATTACCCTGAGTTTCAAAAATTGAAAAAACTAATGCAAGTACAAACATGAGTTAACTCGTGAGTGGTCAGCAATGTAAAATTAATTAAAATTCTAGATCACAACTCAGGATAAAATAGAAGAAAAAGGAAAAAAAACCTTTAAAACAGTTCATCTGACCCAAAATTACAATATAAAACTGTATCCATCATCAAAAATTGTGAGATAGAAGATATTTTGCCTGACCTGTGGTGGCGCAGTGGATAAAGCATCGACCTGGAAATGCTGAGGTCGCCGGTTCGAAACCCTGGGCTTGCTTGGTCAAGGCACATATGGGAGTTGATGCTTCCAGCTCCTCCCCCCTTCTCTCTCTCTGTCTCTCCTCTCTCTCTCTCTCTCTCTCTCTCTCTCTGTCTGTCTCTCCCTCTCCTCTCTCTAAAATAAATAAATAAATAAATAATAAAATAAATAAAAATAAAAAAAAAAAAAAGAATTCCGCATGTGTGTGTGACTAATCTAGGGTTAACTTCCAATAATTGATCAAATGGATTGGTGATACTTCTTTTTAAAAAAAAAAAAAGAAAAAAATTAAAAAAAATTGTGAGATAGAAGATCTTTAAATCCATGAATTGCCTTTTAGCAGAGACTGTCAAAATACCCCCCAAATTTAAAAAGGGTCATCCAATCAATAAATATATTAGTAAAAAGTCAGTATTTTTAAAATTAATTTTCACTTTTTATTTTCAACCTAAAGAAAAAAGAAATGCAATGAGGTTCACTATATCATTATATCTCTAGCATTAAGAAATGAATTTACATGCCTGACCAGGCAGTGGTGCAATGGTTAGAGCGAAGGCCTAGGATGCTGAGGACCCAGGCTGAAAACCCTGAGATCACTGGCTTGAGCATGGGCTCACCACCTTGAGTGCGAGGTCACTGACTTTGAACATGGTATCATAGACATGACCCCCTGGTCCCTGGCTTCAGCAACAAGTCACTGGCTCGGCTGGAGTCCCCCCATCATAGGAGAAAGCAATCAATGAACAACTAAGGTGCTGCAACAAAGAACTGATGCTTCTCATCTCTCCTTTCCTGTCTGTCTCTGTCTGTCTGTCTGTCTCTCTCTCTCTCTTGCTAAAAAAAGAAGAAAAGAAAAGAAATGAATTTACATATTTTTCCTTTTATTAACGGCTGAGCTGCATTCCTAGCTTCTTTGCTTTAGGAAATTTTCCAACTGCCTATCATTTGTCTACATTAGAGTCAACAGTAAGGCATGCTGATTGCTGGAAGGGCAGTAATCTCCCCTAGAAGGTATTGAGTATAGAAGCTTGTTCCCAATATCTGTGCCATTGGGCAAGGCCTAGCGTCATTCCCAAGTAAGAACTCACACGCCCAGTGTGACATGCTCAGTGTGACCCCGCCGCTTTTACAGAAGACCCAGCCTGGGTGGAGCCTCCCACCTGTCACAGCTCCTGCTCTGCCTCCATGTCACACATGTTTACATCTAGGCTTACAGTATATGAGGTTTGGGTGGGAACCTACCAAATGAATTTGTATTCCCTTTGACTTATTAGAATAGTCATGAGGTCCTTCAAATCCAAGTGTAAAATGGCCATATTTTTAATGGTTGTTGTAGAAAATCAGAAATCATTACCTTCTCATAAAATACATTGGTTTAAATTCCTGCAAGAAATATTAGTGAAATCCTAAAGAGCATTTCTAGATATGAAGGGGCTGATTGTTGTTTGAGAATGTCACCTAGAGCAGTGTTTTCAACCACCAGTCTACAGACTGGTCCACCAGAAACTCCGTGCCAGTCCGCAAAAGAGAGTTAACCATCTTGCTGCTGTGTGACAATTATAGACCCAATGATCTTCACTGAATTCGCTTATGCTCAGGACGATTTCTGCCTTAGTGGTCCCCCAAATAATTCTCCTGTTTGTACCAGTCACCAAGTGTGAAAAGGATGAAAACCACTGACCTAGAGGTTGCTATATGGCCCTGCAAGGTGACGACCATCCAGTTAAACCTGTCATCAGGGCTTGTTTTTATAAAGTTTCTCCGTTTCCCCTTTATGTTTAATACCATCCTGGATTGGACAGCAGCTAGGTCCAAATCACCCAAACAACCCAATCACCTGGGTTCTGAAGGTGGGTGGGCTGATGGGACAATAGGACTCAAGGTAAGAACGAAGGAGATAAGTGGGGATTATTAAAGAATGGCTCCTGTGCAGAACATCTGAGCAGTGCAGCAGGAGAGCGTGCACAAGTCTCTTCCTACAAACTCCAAAAGGGCTGTGGGGCTGTACCTCTAAAATATGCAATACCGAAATGCACAGATCCAGTTCCTCCGCCTCATAAATGGCAAAACTGGGACCCGAAATGAGAGACTGCCTTACCTGACACTCAACAGCCAGTTAATGTCCAGCTGGCGGTTCAAACCCAGTCCTCCCTATGCTTGTTCATGCATTTCTAGTTTACCTCGTTGTCATCTCCTCATTTGGCTCAGGACATGGTGACATCCTAAGGAACTATGGCCCTCTTTAAGATAATCAGCCTGTGTGTCATTAAAGACTATTTGGATGCTTACATGCTCACCTCTCTCATTGTCCTGGCCCTGTCCTGGCCACGTAGCTATGACACGTGCAGCAGGATGGTCACACTGGCGCACAGTGGGATTATGCTAAAGCACCTGAAACCTAAAAAAAAGCCCTTAACTGGTTCCATCAGCGAGTGACTCAGAGTCCCTGTTCCCCAGTTCCCAGCGATGGTTCCATCCTGAATGAGGTCCATTTCTGCCTCACAATCATTACCTGGCGGCATCAGGCTGTGCCCATTGGGCATAGAGTAGGCCTCCCAGTGAGGTCGCTTGCTGAAGATGTTCAGCTTAACAGTGTCAGCTGGTAAATCAGCCATCCTGTATCACAGGGGCCTGCTCTCCTGCATCAACCAAGTCATTAGCATTCAGGCCGGAAGATAGGTACTCCATTAGCCACCCTTTGGGGGGTTAAGCTGTGTGTCTGAACAGAGATCATGTCTACGTCCTAACTCTTTTAGCTTCTTCTCCTTCAGTAGCATCTCAGTCCTGCATCTGCCACCATCCCCTCCCCAATTGTTGCTTCATCGGGGACCAGGAGCTGAGGGTGTTTCAGCCAATGGGTTCTCATCTTAAAGATATCCATCAAGACCAAAAACATCATCCAGAAGATAAAATTCATTAGGCAAAATGAAAAGTTAACAGACAAAATAACCCTGCCATTGCTAGACTTCCTTTGTTGTTTTCTTTGTACCAATTTCTTTCTTTATTTTCTTTTCTTTCTTTTATTTTTTTTTTGATGTTGGTTTATATCCAGTTGCATATCAAACCAGCATCTCTTCAACATGCAAGGCATCGAGTTTGGCTTCACTGAATATCACTCGAACAATGGGGTGGAAAATTCAGTTTGTTGTGGTCATCCCTGAGCTTCCCTCTCTCATTTTGGAGACTGTGTTAAAATATTTTTTAATCTTTTATATAAATTTTACATGAAGAAAAGCTATTTCTTCTTAAGCAATTGGTTACAAAATGCTCTCCATGAACTCAGGGAGCTCCAAATAAACCATATTTTTCCTCAATTAAAATAATTCCGTTTTGCAAAGTTATAATAACATGAATTCTCTGTGAGAGGAGGTGTCAGGACTTCTAATTATTCTTATTTCCATGTCCCACCCAGAGAGTGACATTTCATACAGTATCACTAGCCATTATATTTTGGTCAATCCAGTACTGTTGTATTTTATTGTCCTGCCAAGCAGGTCCCTCCCTGTCCTTGAGCCCCGCTGTGGCGGTCGTCATTGTCAGCAGTGTTGGTGTTCGTGTGTCGTTAGCTGCATGGCAGTGTGTTGGTCAATTGATCCATGTGTAAACTGATTTACCACTGGTGTTTTAACCCTGTGTCTCTGTAACTGTTTGCGCTGCTAGCTGCTACACTGAAGCAACCATGCTGTTCTCAAGGCAGTCTACCCTTGATGATTTAGATGGACCAGAAACTGTTCCTAAAACAAGTGAGCGTGCTCGACCTAGGCTCCGTAAAATGCTCAGCTTGGATATGTCCTCCTCATCAGCTGACAGTGGCAGTTTAGCATCAAGGTGCTTAACTTGTGCATGCTTTGTTCTGTCATTTTATCATATGTGTCCCCTCCCCCTTGTATCATTGCAAATATAAGTTCATGTAATGTATGTTTTCTTTTTATTTTATTTTTTTAAGAATTTGCATGAATAACCAAAGCATAACCACTACCCTTTCTGGGGACATAACTGGTTGTTCCCAGCATTCTAGTAAACTAACTGCTCTTGAGTTTTTGTCTGTTAGAAGTTTCTTAAAAACCATTCTTATAAACATTGTCCTCCATTTCGTAAGTATTTTTACACTTTTCACTTTCAGAGAACTAAGCATCTTTCTTCCTTGACTAAGAGCTCATGTAGGTCGTCCTCACAGGGGAAAATGTGTCCAAAAAGGAAGAAACAGTTTTCTCATGATTCTATCAAATCATACATGCCATAGGGGGGGAAAAAATCTGAAAATGTGCCGTACATGGTCATTTTCTGAAACAGAATAAATCTGCCTACATTTTATATGTATATCTGACAGAAAAAGTCAGACTATAGGTTACCATTGATTTTTTTAAAAGAATGTTATATATATATATATATATATATAACAATGTGGCATTGTTATATATATATATATATAACAATGTGGCATATATATATATATGCCACATTTGTAGACTGTAATTTGTTTTGTTTGAAAAAGATGAATTTGGGTTTAAGTGTCCTCATTAAATCCTACCATAAAATAATAATTGTTTAAAAATGAAATTATTTGTATAAGATCCAAAAGCTCTTTTTTGAGTTTTTTTGAATGATCAACAGGGAACAGAAGCATCAGTTAATGGTAGTTATCCTGCCACTCAAATAACCCAATCCAAAACTAATATCAATTTTGGAAAATCAGAGGGTCATTAACTTCCTTTAGCTGGCAGCTACACTCTTAATACAGTGCTGCAGTATGCTGGAGCCGGGCAATGACGACGATGCCTTGGCAATGGGAGATGTCCCCTGGCTGACACGTGCTGTGCTATTCCACTCTGTTGATTCCTGAAGGTACCAGGATTTGTTGAATCCCTTCAGGAACAGACCAGATCCAAAACCATAGAGAGCATTCCTGTGGTGTTGGCTCTAGTGGTCTGGAAATTCCCTGGGGTGATCAGTCCATTTCATGGCCTTCCCAGGAGACTGTATCTAATAGAGGTAAGTCTTAGCAAAAACCCTCCTTGGCTTGGCATTCCAAGAGCCTTCTACATGTGCACACTTAGGGCCAAACCCTGGGACTATTAAAACACCCGAGCACATACTAAGAACTCACGCTAATCTGATTCTTCAGCCTCAGGACTCAGCCAGTCTCATTCATTTGTTCATTCATCTGTTCATTCACATATCTACACTGATGTCAATGCCAAGAAAATGGGTGCAATCTGTGCATTTGAGAATCTCAGTGTTTATGGACCCAAACGGCCCGTGTATGCCATTCAGATAACAGCATGTATTTCAGAATCTAATAAATTATAGTTCTATATCCACAGATTCCACATCTCCAGATGACTGTTGTCCCTCCCCCCTTTGGGGGCTGGATGTGTCCGAGGTAGACAATATTAAAAAGCACGTGCCATGACATTCCCTGGTATGGCAGCTCTGTTTCCATCTCCACCTTATCCTGCATGGACCTGGCAGGGACAGTGAGAAAATAAAACACAAAAAGGACAGGAGGCATGCAAGGGACAAGAACAAGAGGCCAAAAAGAGACAGTGAACATAAGGGTAGAGAGCTGACAGGAAGCGAGCGCTGGAAGGGAGCTTGCAGAAGATCAGCTGAAGTAGAGGGAAGGAGGGAGGGCAGGAGGGAGCTGAGGGTGGAGCCAGCAACCCCAAGGGATCACGGGGGCGGGGGAAGTGGTGGGCGTATCCCTGTGCAGAAAGAGTTCAGTGGGAGATGGTTGGAGCTGGAGATGGTGAAAATTCAGTCAAATGTAATAAGCACCAATAAGAAAAAAAGCAAAGGATGAAAAAACAGGGAGAAGGAACAAAGATGAAAGAAGTGTGCCCTTTTTTGATAAAGCATGCAGTTCTTTAGCCAACATTTTGTCATTCCTATCATCCTCTTCTGGATCAAGGGTGGGCCCTCTGCATAGAACCAAGGGTAGCGTTTACTTGGTCAGCACCAACAGACCCAAACTGGCAAAGCTGCTCATTCCCATATACAGCTTGCTTTAAAATGTACATAACGGTAGGTGTGCTCTACTACATCCTGACTTGGAGAGACACACTGGAACCCCTGGCTGCGGATCTCTCTATGAGTTTGAAACCTCAATGCACAGGTGGGTTTAGCAAGCCATGTGACTTTCTCTGGTTTTTCACCCGTGTGCACACGGTCAGCTCTTGAAATTAAGAGAGCGTGCTTGCAGTCTGCAGGCCAGATGCGACTAGGCTGAAGGGACAGTGCAGGTGGAACGCAGGGAGAGGAGAGGGAATGTGGTGTTGGATCTCTCACGTGTCTTGATGTTTTTCTTTGGGAGCTCTAAGAAGGTACCTTGAGAGTGTAGGGATTCGCAGGAGCTGCTTCTGAGCCAGGTCTGTGCCCGCCCCTCTCTCCCCACAGCGAGCCCACGCAGTGCACCATGCTGTATTCACGCCAGGGGACCACGGAAACCATAGAGGAGGTGGAGGCCGAGCAGGATGAGGTGGAGGCCACGCAGGACGAGGAGGCTGAGCCGGACCAGGAGGTGGGGATCCGAGACACCGACGACGAGGGCAGTGAGGCCGAGGTGGACATGGGTTCAGGTGGGCTCCCGGGGCCTGAAGAGGAGGGGCAGAAAGAGGCCGAGGAGGCCGAGGAGGCTGGCCTCACCCCAGACCCTGAGCTGCTGCGGTCCTCCACCGAGGAGGGCGACGTGGACGTGCCGCCGTCCTACAGCAAGGCGGTCAGCTTCGAGCGCCTGTCCTTCGACTCGCGGGATGACTCCGTGGGGCCGAGCCGCATGGCTGTCAGCCCCGACGACAGCCGCTCTGACAGGCTGGAGTCCAGCATCTTACCACCCCTGACCCATGAGCTGACGGCCAGCGAGCTGCTGCTGAACAAGTAAGAGCATCCGGGGGTCGGCATGGGTGGTTGCACACGGAAAAACCCACATGTTCAGAATGCTCGTCTACATGTTTGCAGCAAACGCAGCCTTCATTACTCATCATTCTGTAAACACAAAACTAGCTTCAGTGCCTCTGCCGCTGGGCAGTAGAACCAGCAAGACCCGTCAATAGGTTCTTGCTCACATTCCTACATTTTATATGTATATCTGACAGAAAAAGTCAGACTATAGGTTACCACTGATTATTTTAAAAGAATGTTAATATATATATATGCGCCACATTTGTAGACTAACTTGTTTTGTTTGAAAAAGATGAATTTGGGCTTAAGGGTCCTCATTAAATCCTACCATAAAATAATAATTGTTTAAAAATGAAATTATTTGCATAATAATTTCTGTAATGTAATGTTGTGTTTTCCAAAGCACTCCGCAACAGAGGAAGGGGGGAAGGAGCTGCAAAGTGGGGATCAGTACCTTGGAGAATTCAGACACCTGGGTGGTCATGTTTCTTCCGCAGGATGTTCCATGACGACGAGCTTGAAGAGTCGGAGAGGTTCTATGTGGGCCAGCCCCGGTTCCTGCTGCTCTTCTACGCCATGTACAACACGCTGGTGGCCCGCTCGGAAATGGTGTGCTACTTTGTGATTATCCTCAACCACATGGTCTCTGCCTCCATGATCACCTTGGTGCTGCCCATTCTGATCTTCCTCTGGGCCATGCTGTCTGTCCCCAGGCCCAGCAGACGCTTCTGGATGATGGCCATTGTCTACACAGAGGTGAGCTTTGAACGGACCCCTCCTGTGTGCTGCTCAGACATTTCCTCTAGGTGAGCCTGCCTGAGCCCCACATGCTGTTACACAGAACAATCAGTTATATAGATAGTCTTAGAGAGACAAATGAATATCAGTGACAGTTATCTAGTGCTGGTAATTCTAGATATCTTTGACATTTCATACCTCACACAAGGTAGGTGTGCTAATATCATTCATATTTAGTAGATAAGAACCAGCTCTAATAATGTTAAATAATTGGCCCAAAGTGACCCAGCGGGTGAGTGGTGGGGCAGACTCCTGGATCCTGGTTGGCTGTCCGGCGACAGGAACCACAAAGGTAACAGCGGAGCTGTACAGGGCAGAACCCAGCACAGTGCCTGGGGCTGGGGCAGTTCCCCGAATGCATGCTGAATTAAACAATGCAGCAAGCGCTTTGAACAGCAGCAAGGATAGGTCCCATTTTCAAACTTGGGCCAGTTTCCGCACATCAAAACACAAGTTATATAATAACCCACTTAAAAATCTGAATGATTGCCCTAGCCGATTGGCTCAGTGGTAGAGTGTCAACCTGGCGTGTGGATGTCCTGGGTTCTATTCCCGGTCAGGGCACCCAGGAGAGGTGACCATCTGCTTCTTCTCCCCTGTTTCCCCTTTTCTCTCTCTCTCTCTCTCTCTCTCTTCCTCCTTCTCTCTCTCTTTCCCTCCCACAGCTATGGCCGATTGGTTCAAGTGCTTTGCCCCAGGTGCTGAGGGTAGTTCCATGGAGCCTCTGCCTCAGGAGCTGAAAATAGCTCGGTTGTGAGCATGGCCCCAGATGGGGTTGCCAGGTGGATCCCGACAGGGCACATGCAGGAGTCTGTATCTCCATCTTCCCTCCTCTCACTTAAAAAATAAATAAATAAATAAATAAATAAATAAATAAATAAATAAATTTTAATGGATAAATAAATAAATAAATAATCTGAATGACAAAAATGGAGAATTACCAGCCTATTTCTATCACAGGTGAGGGGACAAAAGACACTATCCAATTGTACCTGCTTTTCTATCCTGCCCTATCAAATGCAGAGAAGATCAGAAATTCCCATGACAATCATAAAACTGAAATAAAAGGAAGCTCTTAGACTTTGTGCCTTGGGCTATGCTGGATCTTTGTGTTAGGTTTATGCAAAAGGAAAGGGTTTTCACTAACAGTGGTACTTAATTCTAAAAGGTGCTTTCTTCTTAAAGGCTAGTACTCAGCATGGATGTACCATCTGAGTCTAGAAATTGTGTAGATGTATAAGTATTTCAACAGTAAAATTAAAACAAAGTTACATATTAAATCATTTCAAAAGTATTCAATTTAAAGTATTGATATCATGTACCTTATTTTCATAATAAAATAAAAGCTGTAAAGCCAAATGTATATCTATTACTTTAATTAGCCTATCACAATCTTGCCAAAAGAATTGTTCTTAAATATTACTTCCGTTATGTCATTTCATGACCCAGGATGTAAATGACTTCCTCATTAGAGAATGGCTACACCCTCTAACATCTCAGTGAGAGGAAGTTTCTCACCCAGAAGTAAAGTAAGAGCAGGTACTGAGAATGCAGAATGGGACAAGAGCTACTTATATACAGCTTTCATCATAAAAATAAAAATCGTCCTGGTTAAGTTAAATTTGGGTTCTCCATTTTGAGAAGAAGTGAAAAATTAAGTTGATGTTAATTCACTCCACAATGTGAATTATGCTCAGCATGAGAATACAATGATGAGTTTTTAAAAAAAGAAAAAGCTGGCCCTGGCCGGTTGGCTCAGCGGTAGAGCGTTAGCCTGGCTTGCGGGGGACCCAGGTTGGATTCCAGGCCAGGGCACATGGGAGAAGCGCCCATTTGCTTCTCCACCCCCTCCCTCCTTCCTCTCTGTCTCTCTCTTCCCCTCCCGCAGCCAAGGCTCCATTGGAGCAAGGATGGCCAGGGCGCTGGGGATGGCTCCTTGGCCTCTGCCCCAGGCGCTGGAGTGGCTCTGGTCATGGCAGAGCGACGCCCCGGAGGGGCAGAGCATCGCCCCCTGGTGGGCAGAGCTTCGCCCCTGGTGGGCGTGCTGGGTGGATCCCGGTCGGGCGCATGCGGGAGTCTGTCTGACTGTCTCTCCCCGTTTCCAGCTTCAGAAAAACACAAAAAAAAAATAAAAAAGCTATTTCTGCTTCCCAATGGCTCACAGACTACTGTGGCAAATAGAAGTGATGTAAATAAGAATTGCCCCACAACTGATGCAAAACTGCATCAGAGAAGATACAGAGTTAGACTGGAGCTGTGCCCCATGCAGCCTGGGGGAATGTGGGGAGAGGTTAGACAGCACGGGAGTGACTTCTCAGTGGAAGAGAGCTTAGAGCTGAGTCTTAAGAGGTGAGTATAAAGTCA
Organism: Saccopteryx leptura; assembly: GCF_036850995.1. NCBI lineage: Eukaryota > Metazoa > Chordata > Mammalia > Chiroptera > Emballonuridae > Saccopteryx > Saccopteryx leptura. Next base: position 58,534,025 of record NC_089513.1, on the reverse strand, counting down.
CCAAAGGAAGAAAAGCAAAGAGAGCACCAGTCATTGGGAATAAGCCATGCAAAGAAACACAGGCATATGACGACCTGGCAAATGCCCAGAATGACAGGTGGCTTACGATGGCTGGAAGGTAGGTTATGAGTGGAGAGCGCAGCTGCAGGAGCTTGAGAATGTCAACAGGGTTTATGCTCAGAACTTATCCCCACGGTACCGAAGGGTTTAAACAGGGGCATGACTCAATTGGATTTGTGGTTTTGCAAGTTTTTATACAGAACGGAAGTGAGCACATGGAGACCAGCTAGGACACCATTGTAACTATCTGCATGAGAAGTAATAAGGTCTGGATGCAGTGGTGATGAGGCTGAAGATGAGTGGGTACACGAGGTTTTAGTAATTGAGTAAAACTAGGTAGGGTGCAGGGGAGAAGGGGAGAGGCAAGGAGGGCCTGCAGGCTTCTGCTTTGGAATTTGGTATGTGGGGATGTCATTCACTAAGATAAGAAAACAGGACTGTTCTTTGCGGAAGTTTGACTAAGAAGACAAGAGAGAGAGAAGAGCTGTAGGAAGACTCTAAGTCAAGAGAGGGCTTTTAAAAGTATTTTTATTGATGAATTGTGTATGTTGCAATGAACTCCCAATAGACATAGAGGTATGCCTAAATGAAACCCGTCAATTTTCTCATTTGCCCTCCTCTCTCAACATACCTCTTTTCTACATATTTATACACTTACACCAGCACAACTGGCTAGTTTCTCTTGTTTATTTCTATTTCTTCTTGAGAAGAAATTCTAGTGAACAATTAAGTAGTGGGAAGAAAAAGATCGGAGTACAGTGAAAATTGTGTACATCAAAAGTATGATATGTTCATAAAGATTACAAATTAATGTAATACGTAAAAAAATGAAGACAAACATTATTCTTTTCTTGTATCCTAATTACTGTATTTTAATAGTTGGATAATTATATATGTATCAGTTAAATCAGAGCTTACTCCTCAAAAATAGAGGAAATTATTTTAGCAGTGTCATGAGTAATCTGACTGACCCTGATATTTCTATGATCAAAAAAGGCATTCCCAAGGGTAAGATTTAGCTGCTGTTCTGAAGTCTATAAGAATAATAATGTGATTATTCCACATAATTGTGTGCATTCCATCATCAAAACTGCGAAATGGATTTTTCTTAGTTTTTCTTTTCCTTTTTTGTATTGCTTTTTCTACTATATAACTATTCTTACAAAGAATTTTATTTTTTATCATCCACATGTAGGTGACAATTGTGGTCAAGTATTTCTTCCAATTTGGGTTTTTCCCCTGGAATAAGCGTGTGGAGTTACACAAGGATAAACCTTACCACCCACCTAATATCATAGGTGTGGAAAAGAAAGACGGTTATGTTCTTTATGATCTCATTCAGCTCCTGGCTCTGTTCTTCCATCGATCAATTTTAAAGGTACTGTACGTTAACAGTTAACCAGGGCATGTTGATAGTTGCTGTCCCTGTAATATTCCTAGAGAATGTGAACACTAGGATTGGTGATAGTGCTGAGGGACCAGGGGGTGGCATCTTCTTGGATGCTTTTTTTTTTTAATGGTTATATTCATTTTATTCATTTAGTGGATATTTTCTCTAATGCTCTGTGCTCAGTAATGAAACTTATGAATCTGGGAGCAGATTTCCCCATATTTCTATCCTGTGTTAAACATATAATAATTAATGCCTGATATACTAATTTCTACTCCTAGTTTCAGGCAGAACATCAGAGAGTTACAATGTGAAGTGGATCATATTGCTTTTCATCTCCATCCCATCCTGTGCCTGCCTTCTTCTGGTAGCATTTCTCTCACTGGGTATTTTCTTTGTTGGGAAACCATTCGCTTTAGTGAGAGATCGTTTAGTAATCCGTCTGGGGTGGCCAGTGCTGTGTCTTACTTCCTATCAGCTCTCTGTTACGAAAACTGTCACACTGCTCTGGCAAGACTTGCCCTCAGAATGACCTGTCTCAGGTTAAGTAACTCTTGTCATCCTCCTGAGCAACTATGTAGGTTTTTTTCTTCTTGTACACTATGAACTATAAGCTAAGCTTGTAAATATATAAACTATGCTACTCAATGATAAATATTAGAAATTATTGCATAGTATACATTTTATGTGTTGATGTAGTTATTGTCACAGCCTTACTTTTCTTCCTTTACTTTAACCTTGTCTCCTTTTATAAAACATTTAAACTAATTTAATAAGTAGTATCTTTATTAGTTCCTTTTTAGAATAAACTTGACCTAAATTAATACATATACACACATATATACACATGCACACATATATATGTAATAGTGTGTTCAACTTCTGTTCTACTCTATTTCAAAGTTCAAGGTTTGCAAAGGTATGTTATTCAAAAAAACCAGTTAGCCAACATTGAATATGCCCGAAAGCTTTGGTTTTGCTGATGAATATGTTAATTTTCTGAATTAATCCACTTTACTAATTAAATTTTGAATATATTGATCTTATATTTTTCGTTCTAGAAATTATTTAAAATATAGTCAATATTTAAAAGATAATGATATAATTTTGGCCACTTTATAATTTATCTTGCAACTTTTGTATCATTTTGCATGGTCCTTTAAAAATTCTTATAAACCTTTAGGCACTTTTACTACTTTTTGCAAATAGTCAAATGTTTTAAAGTTACAATTTTACATTTAAAGTATACAATAAACAAAATTTTAGTGTTTTGTGTTGATATACTTTGATTTCTTCACTGAAAATTTCATTTACATGGTGAATGTATAAGATTTGAGGTACTGGTATTATGCTGAAATTTTGGATAATCATATGAAAAATACTTTTGGAATGATAATTCTTTTCATGAGAAGACCAAACTACCCTACAAATTTTTTGGTAGAAAAACCTCTTATAAAATGCTGCTATGGAAACCAAACAATAAAAACTATGTAAAACTTTGAAAAGTAGTTAAACCTATCCTATTTAGTATTAAGTGCTGCAATTTTATAAATAATTAGAAGAATTAATAAACTTAAATATACTATTAAGAATGTAGGGAAAGACTCAAAATATTAATGTTAAAATGTTGGCAAAAGTCAAAACAACTTTTAAAGTGATTTGAAAGAAATCAGTATAAACTAAAAAATCTCAATGATAGCTAAAATGTTTATTTATAAAAATGCATTCATTTAATGTTTAAAAACAGCCTGACCAGGCGGTGGTGCAGTGGATAGAGCATCAGACTGGGATGCGGAGGACCCAGGTTTGAGACCCCGAGGTCGCCATCTTGAGCATGGGCTCATCTGGTTTGAGCAAAGCTCACCAGCTTGGACCCAATGTCACTGGCTCGAGAAAGGGGTTACTTGGTCCACTGTAGCCCCACAGTCAAGGCACATATGAGAAAGCAATCAATGTACAACTAAGGTGTTGCAATGAAAAACTGATAATTGATGCTTCTCATCTCTCTCCATTCCTGTCTGTCTGTCCCTATCTGTCCCTCTCTCTGACTCTCTCTCTGTCTCTGTAAAAAATAATAATAATATCTATATATAGATATATAGATATAGATAGATAGATAGATAGATAGATAGATAGATAGATAGATAGATATTTAAGAATAATTAAATTAGTGAATTGGTTTTTTTGACCAACCGAATTTTGTCAAATTGGCCTGGAGCTCTTCTCTGCAGAAGTATGTCAGAGGGAGGATTGGTCAGAACGTTGGGGAATCGACGCAGAGCCTGGCAGTCGGGCAGTGAGCTAGCTCACTGGGGAGCTTTGTCCAACAGCAGCAAGGTCGTCATTGTAAGGGTGACTTTCAGTCCAGGAAGCATCTTACTCCAGCAAGGCTCCTGCATTCCCAGCCTCCTTTTCTACTATCACTCCTCCCCTCTTAATCAGCCCCTTTTATCCCATTTCTTTGAGGCAAACCCGGGCTCTGTAGGATGCAACATAATCTCTGTCTCACATGTGGGCCGACATTTCTTAAGTAAAGTATTTCAGCTCTGTTTCTGAGTCAGCCATGGATGACTCAAGTATTCACATCTTGTTATACAGGCTTGGGAGGGGACAGTAGCACTGTTCAAGCACAGACATTTGGTAAACAGGGCAGCAGGGCTAAATTCACCCACTGATACTTCAAGTTGATGCTTGGAATACTAGTTGTAAGCATAGAGATGTGTTCCGGAAAGTGCTGTCACTCAAAGAATAAGTAAAGTGATTACGTATAATTTTACCTTTTCTCCATCTGCCCAAATCATCTGTCTCCATTTCAGTTAATTGGCCAAACTCTTATCATCCACACCCACTCATTTCCACTCTACTGGGACTACCATAATATTATATATAATAAGAGTTCCCAGAATCCCTCCCCATCGCTGGTTTTCTAATCCTTTCTTTTTCATTTCAGCTTTATTGAGGTATAACTGACAAATAAAATTATAAAATATTTAAACTGTACATCATGGTGATTAGATAAATATATACATTGTGAAAGGACTCCCCCATCTAGTTAATTAACACACTCATCACCTCACAAATTTATTTTTAACAAGAACATTTAAGTTCCACTCTCTCCACGAATTTGTTACATAGCAACAGATAATAACACAACACAATCAACTCTAGTCACTCTGTTTTACCTTCGGTTTTCTAATCTCGGGAGACAGTTTGTTGGATGAGCTATTGTAGGTCAGAGTACACGCGCCTTCTCCTGAAATGGCACTCTGAAGTGTCCCTCCCCTATTTCCACAGTGTCACGGCTTATGGGATGAAGATGACATTACCGACAGCAGCACCGACAAGGAAGACTCGGAGGACGAGCTATCCCTCAGTCACGGCAGAAGGGCTTCCTCTGATTCTCTGAAATCCATCAACCTGGCCGCGTCCACAGAGTCAGTGCACGTGTCCTTCCCGGAGCAGCCGACGGCTGTCCGAAGGAAGCGTTCTGGCAGCAGCTCCCAGATATCCCAGAGATCCAGCTTTTCTTCAAATAGGTCCCAAAGAGGTATCCCGGGGCTGGAAATACCAACCGAGCTGTCTCCTTTTCCTGGTGCCAGTATGTCTGGGGTAGGGGAGTTTGTTGGGTGCTACCAAGGAGACAGGTGAAAACAAAGTGCTTTGACATCAGACAAACCCCAATCAGATCCTGGATTAGTTGCACATGTGACCTAGGGCAGTCGTATTATTGCTCCAAATAGCAGATTCCTTCTGGAACAGGGAGTTCAGATAATTGTGAAAAGCGACCAGCATACCGCTTGAGACCTAATAAATGTAGGACCCACGATAGTTTTAAAATCATAACCACACATTCTGCTGAGTGTGTCCAGAGTGCTGGAAATCACAATTCAATTCAAGAACATATTTAGATATTATTGATGGGAACTTTTAGCCACACTATCTAGTAATTTTTCCACCTAATTATGAATTTCTTACTAAACAGTGAATACAATCAGAATATATGCCTTACAGTTGCCAGTCTAGGAATGATTGCGTGTTTGTATTTATAGCACTTCTGTCTGAAACTTACCAAATGCTGTGTAGAGTCGTGCCATGCATAATGACTGTTCAGGCGATGATGTACCACATACACAATGGTGGTATGCCATAAAGCCTAGCTATGTAGGGGGCTGTACCATCTAGAGTTGTGTACACTCTCTGGTGTTCACACAACCACAAAATTGCCTACTGATACATTTTTTCAGAATGTAGCCCCAATTAATGTGTCATTAATTGGTGCATGACTGGATTCACCAGAAGATATTTTTCAGGCAGATGCTAGAACATCATCTCATATGCTTTTTACAGTTAGGGAAATTAGGACATGAAAAAAGGGTTGAGTCACGGACCCAATCTGAAAAGCCTGCAACCTAGGACCCCAGTTAGCACTACAAAAGCTGTTCTTTGAATGTATTTCTTCCGGGGAACAGAGGTCACATAATAATCCAGGAAAAAGTCAGCATTGGGTATAAAAAACCCCGGATGCATTTTACTGCTGACACAGTTGAGAGAGCAGATTCCACTTTTTCAGTCACTGTTCTTACAGGCTTGTGTGTTCTTCCCTCTGAAACAGCGTCAAGCCACCCATCTGCCATGTGGGCCCCGGGAGCTCCTGTGGCTCCTGTGTCAACATGCCCGTGCCTCACAGTGCGTCTCGGTCTCTTCCTTTCCAGGCAGCACGAGCACCCGCAACAGCAGTCAAAAAGGAAGCAGTGTTTTGAGCATCAAGCAAAAAAGCAAAAAAGAACTTTATATGGAAAAGCTTCAAGAACATTTAATCAAAGCAAAAGCATTCACCATAAATAAGTGAGTGCATGCAAACCCTTGGGTTATAGGTTTTATTTTAGGGCTGGGGAACTTTGGGAAATAATTGATAACAATTCATTGAAGTAAACAGAGAAGTGGTTTCTGATATCACACATATCATCTTCTTAAGGCATGAAAAAATGGACTCATTATTATATTATTCTGAAAAATCAATTTTTAATAAGTGCGATTCATTTTTATATTCATTGCATTTATAAACACACATTTTCTGTTTGAACAGGATAAATAAGTAATTTCAGAAGCTCACAGTATGTAATTCCAGTCATTATCATGGGAAAGTATACTGGACAGAGATGAATTTTTTTAACTTATTTTTATTAATTTTAATGCAGTGACATTGATAAATCAGGGTACATATGTTCTAAGAATACATCTCCAGATTATTTTGACATTTGATTATGCTGCATACCCCTCCCCCAAAGTCAAATTGTCTTCTATCACCTTCTAGCTGGTTTTCTTTGTGCCCCTCTCCTCCCCCCACCCCCTTTCTCTCCTTCCTCGCCCCCTCCCAACCCCCCCACCCCACCCCCTGTTACCATCACATTCTTGTCCATGTCTCTGAGTCTCATTTTTATGTCCCATCTATGTATGGAATCATATAGTTCTTAGTTTTTTCTGATTTACTTATTTCACTCCATACAATGTTATCAAGGTCCATCCATGTTGTTGTAAATGATCCGATGTCATCATTTCTTATGGCTGAGTAGTATTCCATAGTATATATGTACCAAAGCTTTTTAATCCACTTGTCCACTGATGGACACTTGGGCTATTTCCAGATCTTCGCTATTGTGAACAATGCTGCCATAAACATGGGGGTGCATTTCTCCTTGGACAGAGAAGAATTCGATGTCAAAGCTTTAGACATACAATCTCATCCTACTGAGGGGAAACTGAGGCACGTGGTAGAGAAATAGTTTGTCCATTGTCATATAGTCGGTCTCCAGCAAATATACAGGTTGTTCACAAGTGTCAAGAACACAGACAAGCAACCACTGAGAAGGCAAAAGAAAGGACACAAAGCAAGGCTGGTCCTGGATATGGGTTCTGAGACCAGGGGGGTCATCTATACCTGAACGTGGCCTAGAACTGAAGGCAAAACCCAGAGCACAGTAAAGATAGGGCAGAAGCTGGGCAGACAAGCCAGGCCAGGAGGAGACAGTAACACAGGACAGAGCAAGGAGAACTCAATGCCCAGGGCACCACCTGGGAACCGAGGGAGGCCCAAGACCCTGAAAGGGGAGGACAGGGCTTCCTAACGATGACCTGGGGCCTGATCAGCACTTACGCTATAAGTATTCCCATTGCTTTCTCATCCCAGTCCTGTGCTTCAGGTCTGAGGATTCTGTCATTTTATAGAAGAGAAAATGAAAACAAGGAGAGTTCAATAGCATGCTCAAGGTCTCACAGGTGGAGTGTAATTGAATCAGGTGACAAATTGTTCTTTTAAATTTCAGGGCTTTGTATCATTCTGTTACATATCAGGCAAGAGAAAAGCTCTGTCTTCCCACCATCAAAAAGGGCTGTAGTTCCCACCTTGGTAGTAAGCTTGTATACAATACACCTGGTTAGAGCGAGAGCCGCCGCCCAGCAGGACTGTCCGGATGCCGAGAGAGACATTCAGCCTGATTGAAAAGAGAAGTGTAGAGGAGCCGAGTGACTGTGGTATCTGCTCTTCTCTTCACTTCTGCCTTTCCTGAAGCAAGTGGGCTGGTCTCTCTTTTGCAGGACACTGCAAATATATGTGCCCATCAGACAGTTCTTCTACAACCTCATCCACCCGGACTACAGTGCCGTGACAGACGTGTATGTGCTTATGTTCCTGGCTGACACTGTTGACTTCATCATCATCGTCTTTGGCTTTTGGGCCTTTGGGGTAGGTAAAGGCCACCACATAGACCAGCGGTTCTCAACCTGTGGGTCGCGACCCCAGCGGGGTCGCCTAAAGCCATCGGAAAATACATAATGCATATCAGGTATTTACATTCCGAACTATAACTGTAGCAAAATTACAGGTATGAAGTAGCCACCAAAATTATTTTTTGGTTTGGGGTCACCGCAACATGAGGAACTGCATTGCGGGGTCACGGCGTTAGAAAGGTTGAGAACCACTGACATAGGCAATGTCTAATAGCGATGCTTCCGTGTGAAATGCCACTCAGGCCTGAATCTGTTGACTTCTCCCCAGAAACACTCAGCAGCAGCAGACATCACCTCTTCCCTGTCTGAAGACCAAGTCCCTGGGCCGTTTCTGGTGATGGTCCTCATCCAGTTTGGAACCATGGTGGTGGACCGAGCCCTATACCTCAGGAAGACCGTATTGGGAAAGGTCATTTTCCAGGTCATTCTTGTGTTTGGAATTCACTTCTGGATGTTCTTCATCTTGCCTGGCGTGACAGAGAGGTAAGATCTTTGGAAGCTGGAGCCAAGGGCCCACAATGCAACGAATTTCGGAAGGTTATCGCTCCACATGCACAGCAGAGTCACCAGGCACAGGCCGAGGGATGGCAAAGCAGCTCCATGGGCAGGAGACGCTGGAGCGTTTAATAACTGTTAAATTCAATGTGCATCCGAAGTGTAAACGCATTCTGCAAAATCTTTTCATTGCTTGTTTATATATATATATATATATATATATTCAAAGAAATAGGGTCTTCAGAACAACAGAGGTGACAACCTTAAGGATCAGAGCAAATCAAAGGTTATTATGTTGTGATTGTTTCTACACATTAACACAGCAATCTTCAACAAGCGTGCCACAGGAATTTTTAAAACATGGGATACCTAACTATTTAGTCAGGTGCACTGACCTCTTTTCCCTTAGACTGTCAAATAAAAAAATGACAAAGGCCAATACAACAATAGCTCCTCAGTGTGAATGAATCAAAATTATACTATCTTTTTTGTCAGATCGGCAATAAAAATATATTTATTGGTGTGCTAAAGAATTTTAGTAATCAGTTTATCTATGCTGTGAGATGAAACAGGTTGCAAACTGCTGCCTTGTAGATGCATGTATTGGGACATAGTCTTAGGAAGAGAGGACACGAGACTGTCATATGAGAAGTGGATGAGAAAAATGCAGACTGTTTAACTGGTAGAAGAAAATGTAGCCCTGGCTGGTTGGCTCAGCGGTAGAGCGTCGGCCTAGCGTGCGGAGGACCCGGGTTCGATTCCCGGCCAGGGCACACAGGAGAAGCGCCCATTTGCTTCTCCACCCCTCCGCCGCGCCTTCCTCTCTGTCTCTCTCTTCCCCTCCCGCAGCCAAGGCTCCATTGGAGCAAAGATGGCCCGGCGCTGGGGATGGCTCTGTAGCCTCTGCCCCAGGCGCTGGAGTGGCTCTGGTCGCAACATGGCGACGCCCAGGATGGGCAGAGCATCGCCCCCTGGTGGGCAGAGCTTCGCCCCTGGTGGGCGTGCCGGGTGAATCCTGGTCGGGCGCATGCGGGAGTCTGTCTGACTGTCTCTCCCCGTTTCCAGCTTCAGAAAAATAAAAAAATAAATAAATAAATAAATAAATAAATAAATAAATAAATAAATAAAAAAAGAAGAAAATGCAGAGGATGGTGGAGGGCAGATGATACTAGTGTCTGCCACGCAGGGTAAGTGTGCGGGCCGAGTAGCAGCGTTTGGGGAGCGCCAGGCACAGTCTCAGCGCACAGAGAGGGAGGAACGCAGACCCAAGAAGCCACGACGCTGCTGCTGTTACCACCACTACTGCCTCTGGTTAAGACGGGCTAGAGATGGGAGATTTAAAAAGAGTAGCCTAAAGTCTGAGAGTGAGAGGCCTGCTAAGATCCTAGAAAGCTGCTAACACCATTTTCCCCTACATCACCTGGAACCCTAAGCATCTTCTGTGTTGAGCTTCTTCAGTTTCCCAAGGGTACCATGTCGTCCCAAATCTCAAAGCTCTTCTGCTGTCACCCCTTCTCTCCAACCTCCAACCCACAGTGCCCGTTACATCTTAACCCTGATACCATTTTTCCCCGGGTTTTCCCACCACTCACTTCTACCCAAAATAATACTTGGGACAAATTGAGTTCTTAATGCATGAACAGATAAATGTGTTGATTGATAATGCAAGGGAGACAGCTATAAACAGGAACTATCAGTTCTGTTAGGTTATGAAAGTAAAGGGCCCACAGAAGGGGAACATGGAAGTGTTCGTTTAATGCAATAGGAATGATATTTTTAATAAACATATTATTAGAAGTCTTTATGTGCAACACTAATTTGACTTAATCATTAGAGTCATTCATAGCCTTATGTATAACGTGTCAATGAGGTGGACTAATACCATTTTTTTTTTTGTATTTTTTCGAAACTGGAAACGGGGAGGCAGTCAGACAGATTCCCGCATGTGCCCGACCGGGATCCACCCGGCATGCCCACCAGAGGGGGATGCTCTGCCCATCTGGGGCATCGCTTTGCTGCAATCAGAGCTATTCTAGTGCCTGAAGCAGAGGCCACAGAGCCATCCTCAGTGCCCAGGCAAACTTTGCTCCAGTGGAGCCTTGGCTGTGGGAGTGAAGAGAGAGACAGAGAGAAAGGAGAGGGGGAGGGGTGGAGAAGCAGATGAGCGCTTCTCCTGTGTGCCCTGGCCGGGAATCAAACCCGGGACTCCTGCATGCCAGGCCAATGCTCTACCACTGAGCCAACCAGCCAGGGCCACTAATACCATTTTTTAGAAGTGTGAATAGAAAATAATGAAAATGGATTTTAGCTGCCTTGCTCATAAATTGACTGAAGTGTAATTCGTAATGAGGAAATCCAGCTCTAATGATGCTGGAGCTAAATATCTGTTTTTAACTGAATGTTTAGACTCTGACCTTTTAATTTTAGTATAAAAATTATTGCTTTATATTAATAACTGGTAGCAATGCAAAATATTTTCAAAGTAAAAATGAAATTAAGTCTGACCAAGCAGTGGTGCAGTGGATAAAGCATTGGCCTGGGATAGTGAGGACCCAAGTTTGAAACCCCAAGATTACTGCCTGAGCCCAGGCTTAAGCACAGGGTCACCAGCTTGAGCGCGGGATCATAGGCATAACCCCATGGTCACTGCCTTGAGCTCAAGGTTACTGGCTTGAGCAAGGGGTCACTGGCTCAGCTGGAGCCCCCCCCATAAGGCACATATGCAAAAGCAATCAATAAACAACTAAGGTGCTGCAATAAAGAATTTATGCTTCTCATCTCTCTCTCTTCCTGTCTCTGTCCCTGTCTGTTCCTCTCTGTCTCCCTCTGTGTGTGTGTGTGTGTGTGTGTCTCTCTCTCTCTCTCTCTCTTTCACTTAAAAATAAATAAATTAAGATCATTTTTCTGGAGTGTAAAGTAGTACTAACTAAACAAAAGATTGTTAACTAGAAGATCCTCAGAAGCCCAGTAAGTCTTCTGTTACGCACTGTATTTTGAGAGAGTAAATATATTTCAGACAATAAAAATAATTCAGATTAAGGCAAGCTCTTTGTCATTCAGCTAACTGTTGGTGAGACCAGACTCCCCATCCCAGGCCTCTTGGCCCTACTGTATGCTGTACATACTATATGCGATACCCCTCTCCTCATGGGAGGCATCTCATACTTGCTTACAAGCAGATCTTTTTTTTTTTTTTTTTTTTGGTATTTTTCCGAAGCTGGAAATGGGAAGAGACAGTCAGACAGACTCCCGCATGCGCCTGACCGGGATCCACCCGGCACACCCACCAGTGGCGATGCTCTGCCCACCAGGGGGCGACGCTCTGCCCCTCCGGGGCGTCGCTCTGCCGCGACCAGAGCCACTCTAGCGCCTGGGGCAGAGGCCAAGGAGCCATCCCCAGCGCCCGGGCCATCTTTGCTCCAATGGAGCCTCAGCTGCGGGAGGGGAAGAGAGAGACAGAGAGGAAGGAGGGGGGGGTGGAGAAGCAAATGGGTGCTTCTCCTATGTGCCCTGGCCGGGAATCGAACCCGGGTCCCCCACACGCCAGGCCGACGCTCCACCGCTGAGCCAACCAGCCAGGGCCCCAAGCAGATCTTTTAAAAACACATAGCCAACTATTTCACTGTGCAGTGTCAAGAATTTGACCATTCCAGTCCTAGAAGAGAGCCTCAGAGCCCCAGAGCAAGGATCTCTGCCTTGTCCTTACAGGGGAGCCTCCAAAAAGACCAGTGCTTCCAAATATACCACAGTTGTGAAGCCACAGAGATTCACTTTTAGCGGGATCAAACCACCAAATATACTGCTCCCAAAAATGAGGGGAGATTTCAAAATGAATATGAAGTGATAAAAAAAGAAGCATTTTGATTTTTTTTATTAAACAAGAAGAGCAGAAAAGCAAACAAGTCAAAGAAAGTTCAATTATGCAAATGAGATGCAAAACCAACTTTTATTTCATTGGTGAAGATGCACTGTACAAAAGGCTGAAAGTACTGGAGTATCTGCATGTTCTCTGATCCCCTAATTTTTGTGAGCAGTGTATTTTCATCACCCCTGGCTCCTGTCTGTATTAATTTGCTATTGCTGCTGGAACAAATTGATGCACCCTTAGAGCTTTAAAAAGTGCAAATGCAAATGTATCATCTTCCAGTTTTGTAGGTCAGCAGTTCCACACAGGTCTTACTTGATTAAAATTAAGGTGCCGGCAAAGGCTGTTTTTCTTTTTAAAAGCTCTAGGAGAGAAGCCCCTTCCTTGCCTTTTCCAGCTTCTAGAGGTGCCCATATTTCTTGACTCGTGGCCCCTTCCTCCATCTTCAAAACCAGCAACAAAGGGTCAAGTCCTCTCATCATATCTCTCTGACCTTTCTGTTGTCAAGTCTCCCTCTGACCCCAGCTGACAAAGACTCTCTCCTTTAAGGACTCATTGATTAGATGGGGCCACCGGGATAATCTAGGACTCTGCCTCAAGGTTCTTAACCTTACTCTCATCTGCAAAGTTTGCCTTTGCCATCTAAGGTAACATATTCGTATATTCTGAGGATCAGGACGTACACATCTTTGTGGGGGGCTGTCCTTCTGTCTTCCACGCGGTTGTACCAGGCTTTTGAAAAAATCAGCAGCATGGCGGCAACACCTTCCAAATCAAATATTGCTGAAATGTTAGTTATAATGACTCCATGAATAAAAGCTTCTCCTGAGGTGATTTACAATCATGCCTATTCAATCCCACTTTACATTTATTGAGTACCTATTATGCCCAGGGCAGTAGACCAAGTGAAAAGGGGCATACCGCCAACATAAATATAGCATGGACTCATCGCCATGTGAGACGGCCCACACAGTGGGCTTCCAGAGCTCATGACACTATGACCACAGAGATCGATCATGTCTCTATTAGATCTCACCTTTGGGCCTCACCTGAATGCCATTCTTAATGAAACAGATGGCCTTATACTTATTTTTTGTATATTTAATTTAAGATATATTGGGTTTGGGAGCCTTTGGCCTCCATCACCAGCATATCAATGACAACATAATTTCTTGACATTTCAAATCATGCTGCCATTCCTTAACATTCCAAATTTATTTTACTTCTTTCAAATATTGTTATCGAAAATTTATTGTGCAAAGAAAACATTTCTTAATAGCCATATTTTCTAAGTCTTTTTGAAAACAAATAAAAGAATAAAGGGAAAAATAGATTAGGAGTCTTTTAAGCTATACAAGAAAAAATTATGGCTACCAGTCTGACCAGGAGGTGGTTCAGTGGATAGAGCGCAGACTGGGATGCAGAGGACCCAGGTTCAAGACCCCCGAGATCACCAGCTTGAGTGCGGGCTCATCTGGTTTGAGCAAAGCTCACCAGCTTGGACCCAAGGTCACTGGCTTGAGCAAGGGGTTACTCGGTCTGCTGAAGACCCACAGTCAAGGCACATATGAGAAAGCAATCAATGAACAACTAAGGTGTCGCAATGAAAAACTGATGATTGATGCTTCTCATCTCTCTCCATTCCTCCCTATCTATCCCTCTCCCTGACTCTCTCTCTCTCTCTCTCTGTCTCTGTAAAAAAATATATATTATGGCTACCAGTCGTATATTGAGCATTAGGAAGCTCTGGTGTCTTGAATAATTAATTAATAATTAATTCAATAAATGGATTTTTCTGTAGATATGCCATTATTTAGTCCACAAACATCCCAGAATTTCCTGCAGTCTACAAAGCAGCACAGCAGGTGCTATGGAAGACATAGAGTTGACTCTAACTTCCAGCAACAAAACACACGGAGACCAACAAAGAAACCTTCCCGTGCAAGCCACCCTCAATGTCCCTAGTTAGATTTAACACAATTGCTTCAAAGACCACAGATTAACTATTACTTTTTTTAACACACTTTAAGGTCATGGGAGGGAAAAATTTTTAATGGGTGAATCATGGATTGATCCTTTCCTAAGGAATAGGCCACACAGTTTTATGTCCTTGACTATAACTTTGATAGATATAGAAGAATTCTTCCCCATGCCATTTTTATATCAATTGCCTATAATACCTAAGGGCATTTCCCTGGAGAGCTAAAGGAATATTTTCTCTGAATACTCTATCAATAAGGACAGTTTTTAGAAAGAGTGAGAGAATGAGTAGTATATGTGAGCTCTCTATAAAGTATCTCACATTTATATTGATAACTGGCTAGATCATGCTTCAATATCGTTAAATTATGTTTCAATATAGTTAAATTAATTCCTTAGGTTCTGAAATGCCCAAGGTGGATTATTCTATAGGAAAGACATTTATAAGGATATTTTTTGAATTCTCTAGTTGTTGACATCTATGTAGAGGTCCCTAGGTCCTCCAGATACATAGGCCAGTGCATTCCTGGCTTGTCCTTAGAGTTTTTCAACTGAGAATAGCTATTTTTAATTTTTAAATAATACATGTTTTCTCCTAATAACAAAAGTAAAAGCTACTAAGACAAAACCAAAATACAATATTGAGTAATACATTGCTTGATTAAAAGAAAAATCAAGTATTTCTCTTAATTTAAACAAAGTTTTTTAAAATCTGTAGTGACCATATTAAAGACTCTTGAAGAACGCTATATTTACCAGAGTAAAAAGAAATCCTATGTCTCATCATTCTTTGAAAATCTGTTCCAAAATTGTTTTTCTAGTGGGATATTTAGTTCCACTGTTTTTGCTTGAACTTAATACTAACATTCATGAACTTTAAAACACTGTACATGTGCGTTTTGCTTTTTTTTGTTTGTTTGTTTGTTTGTTTTTGCTGGTCTTTAATTTGGACCAGGGTAGCATCACCATCCATATTGTGAGAAAAATGTTATTAGTAAGTTTGCCTAACAGTAATTTACTTTAATTATCGCCTAAACAACTATGTATAATGAATTCCTTAGACTTGACTGAATTGACTTTCGTGTGAGATGGGTAATTAGGCTTTTTCTAAAATCCTAAACTGGTATTCTTTTTCCTAGAGGAGGATTTTATTCTCTCAATTTTCCAAATTTTTGTATTTTAGGAAATTCAGCCAGAACCTGGTTGCTCAGCTCTGGTATTTTGTGAAATGTGTTTACTTCGGGTTGTCTGCCTATCAGATCCGTTGTGGCTACCCAACACGAGTCCTTGGAAACTTCCTCACAAAAAGCTACAATTATGTCAACCTCTTCTTGTTTCAAGGGTAAGGACACACTCTCTGTCATCACAGTCTCTCACAGAGTGGGGGCTGGCAATGAAAAGGCATTTTGTTTCCTACTGGAAGGAACAGGAAGAGGAAGAAAGCTGACATACAATAATGCAGATCATTATGGAACTCTTGCAATGTTTAGCAAAGAACAACTATGCTTTTTGAAATACTATGTGTAGTTGCCACACACCTGGCCAGGATGCTGTTCTAGGATCGTCCATGTGGGTTAATTTTCTATTTCCGTATCCTGCATAATTACTGTGATAATACTTCGGAATACATGATCCTTAAGTATTAATATGCTTCTGGGTACAATAGAACAGAATGCCTGGAACCTAGACTATTCCAAAGTATCTTTGGAATTTTGCATGTACATAAGTCTATCCATCGAAAAAGATTGTTTATTCCCTTTAACATCAATAGGAATGTCACATAACTGTCTAATTCCCAGTGGTAAGTTAGCTGTCAAAGGAAGCATATAGGTCTTCCATGTGAGAATTTCATTGGTAGCAACTCCTCTCTGTTCCCTCAGAAATTAGACTAGGGCATGAAAAGTTGGTCTTCTCCTGGTACAGCTGGCTCCTAGTTAGAAGCAGTCCCCGGGACTGGGGACTTAGTCATAGAAGAGGTGTGGAGCATGCTCAGATGTTATAAACCTTCCTATATGGAACAGTGTTTTGCTTATTGCCATCCTGTAGGAGTGGAGGGACTGATATTTCATCAAGGGATTGAATTAATGCTCTCGTGACAAGGCTGATTAGCCCAAGTGGTAACCCAAGCTGTTGTGAGGGCCGTCAGATGAACCAGACTCTCCAACCTGGAGAAGTTCTGTGTCAGTCAAGAAAGAGGAACTGTCCCCAGACTGGAGAAGGAACCCAGACCAGCCTACCCAATTTAAATATATTTAAATATAATAGACTAAGCCTGAGTCCTATTAGCCTTAGTCATCTAGTAGGTCTATCGGCCATGGGCCCTCCTGTGTGCCCCCGATGACGTCCTGTTCCCTCTGATGGCTCCCGTTTGCCCTCACCTTTCACTTACCAGGTGTATTACCTTTCCCAACTCATGCGACAGCAAAGCCCCAACAACACAATAATCTTATGACCAACAGAGACTAGTAATATGGACAAATAAATGCATTTGAAAGGTAAATAGTGGTTATTGGCAAATGATATGATTTTTTAATTTTTTAAAATTTGTATTGAATTTATTGAGGTGACATTAATTAACAAAATTATACATGTTTCGAGTACACGTGATACGATTTTTATATATAGAAAATTCTGAAAACTCATCACCTGATAAACTTTAAAACGAATCAACAAATTCTGTCAAGTGGCAGGATATAAAATCAGAAATCGATTATGTTTTAAGACGAAAACATCTGAAAATGAAACGAAGAAAAACTCTCTCATTACAATAACATCAAAAAGAACAAAATACTTAGAAATGAACTTAACCAAAGAAATGAAAGATTTGCCCAATTTCTTATTAAAAAATTTTGAAGATCATCTTTAAACATTTTAAAAGGGAATTCCAGTTTGTATCAGCCAAAATAAAAAAAAAAAGAATGAAAAATACCAATCTATTTATTAGACTTCTAATGAAAAGCAATTGTGTGCCAAGTTGGATTTTACCACGTGGATCACTTTGAGAATTTTTCCTAAGATCTAAGGGCTAAAAAAATAAGTAACTACATGAGCTCGCAGAGTTGGCTAGGTATTGGGGGCCATCCCACAAGGTCTCTCTAACACAGCGGTTCTCAACCTGTGGGTCGCGACCCCAACGGGGTCGCCTAAAGCCATCGGAAAATACATAATGCATATCAGATATTTACATTCCGAATCATAACTGTAGCAAAATTACAGTTATGAAGTAGCCACCAAAATTATTTTTTGGTTTGGGGTCACCGCAACATGAGGAACTGTATTGCAGGGTCACAGCATTAGAAAGGTTGAGAACCACTGCTCTAACAAGACGTGGTTTCCTCCAGGTTCCGCCTCGTCCCGTTTCTGACCGAGCTCAGGGCGGTGATGGACTGGGTGTGGACAGACACGACTCTGAGCCTCTCCAGCTGGATCTGTGTGGAGGACATCTACGCTCACATATTCATCCTGAAGTGTTGGCGGGAGTCAGAAAAAGTAAGCCAAGAAAGAATCCCTTCTCCTTATTTGTGTCTCTTAGATACAGGCTGGTTATAAGATTACTGTGAACTTCTCAAGTTTTGTGGCCGAATAAATGGAGATGGGGCAAAAAAAAAATACTGGAACCTATAAATGTCTTTTGCTTTTCGCCCCGCTGGAGTTGGGAAATTTGGACAATAGCATCCAGATGTATTTTTTTTTTTTTTTTTGGCAACTGTATATTGTAGTTATTTTTAAAAGAAGAAATGACATACTGCTGTATGACCCAATAATTCTTATATGGCTCTTTTGGGAACAGGAGGGGAATGTGCTATGAGGGGGAAAAGTGGGGTCAGGTGGCTTAGACCCAAGCTCACCACCTAATGTCCTCTTTGATGAGGGATAGACATAGAACTGCTTTTTGCAAAAGAAATTGAAGTGCAAATTTTTGATTATTCTGCCAGATTGAATATTAAGGTTAAGTATGGATAGAATTATGATTATTTGTCGGATTTTTCAAGTTTAACATGAAACAGGAGCCAGCTGCATAGTAGCAATAGAAATACTCAGGCAACATTAGCCGAGGTGGCATGAAATGTTTCTTTACTTATCTCCATAATACCCTTATTGGAAAAGTGCCCTCTAGTCCATATAATTTCTGTACTTTGCAGTTTCTTCTGGGAATTTCTGCTTTATAGTTGTGGGGCCCACTGTACTATACAGTGTGTGGCCTCTGTGTTACGGCCATCCTTCTTATAAAGGACAGGGTCATTCTGGCCTAGAACAGTAGGTATTTCTACACAACAAAGGACTTACAATTATACTTTTCTCATTTTTATTTATGATTAAGAAATAAAAGCCTCACCCAACAATTTTGGGAGTATATCTGAAAAAAAAACAAAATACGAGTTTGAAAGAATCTATGTACCCCATGTTCATTGCAGTATTATTTGAAAAATATATGATTTCCTTTTCTATGACTTAGCCAAGGTTTCAAAGCAGCCCACATACCCATCAGTAGATGAGTGGCTAAAGAAAAGCTCTGGTACATTTACACAGTAGAGTACTACTAAGTCATAGAAAAGGAAATCATATATTTTGCAACAGCATGCATGAACGTGGAGAGTATTATCCTAAGTGAAATTAGCCAGGCAGAGATCTCACTGGTATGTAGAATCTAATGATAGAAATAAACTAACAAACTAAATAGAAACAGACTCATAGATACAGAGAATAGACTGACAGCTGTGAGAGAGGAGGGGGTTGGTGGGGGCTGGGTGAAAAGGGAAGGGATTAAACAAAAAAAATGTCATTGACACAGACAACAGTATGGTGATTACCAGAGGGGGAAGGGGGTGGGGGAGGAGCAGAGGGTACAGGGGGGTAAGTGGGGATGAAAGGAGGACTCGACTTGGGGTGGTGAACACAGTACAATATACAGATGATGTCTTATAGCATTACACACATGAAACCTATATAATTTTATTAACCAATGTCTCCCCAGTAAACTCAATAAAAATAAATAAATGCCTTATTTTAATGTATTGCCTTTACTTACATATATGCTTCTAACTTTTTACCTTTTGTAAAATTTTTCATTGTTTTGAGAGAGACAGAGAGAAGGAAGAGAGAGACAGAGTGAGGGGGAGGGGAAGGGAGAGGAGGGAGAAGCATCAACTCTTTGTTCCACTTAGTTGTGCGCTGATGGACTGCTTCCCGTGCATGCCCTGACGGGAGATCAAACTTATGACCTCAGCACACCCGGATGACACTTTATCCACTGAGCCACCTGGGCAGCGCATGTGCTTCTAACTTATGCTATGTCTATGGCTATTTAAATCAAACATGGTCAAACATCCTGAGAAATGTAGGTATGTGGGAAGTAAGTATTAGGGAGTCTAAGCAAATCTGACTCTAGTTTCTACTTCATCCCATAAGAGACTGAAACCTTACCAGTGGCGATCACTTGTCTAGTATGACGCGGAAGAGTGTCTTTTAAAAGTGACTTTTCTTGTGGATTATTCTATATTGAATGTAATATTCTCCTTGGGTTTTATATATATATATATATTTTTGTATTTTTCCGAAGCTGGAATCGGGGAGGCAGTCAGACAGACTCCTGCATGCACCCGACCAGGATCCACCTGGCATGCCCACCAGGGGGTGATGCTCTGCCCATCTGGGGTGTTGCTCTGCTGCAACCAGAGCCATTCTAGCACCTGAGGCAGAGGCCATAGAGCCATCCTCAGCGCCCGGGGCCAACCTTGCTCCAATGGAGCCCTGAACCCGGGACTCCTGCATGCCAGGCCGATACTCTACCACTGAGCCAATCGGCCAGGGCTCTCCTTGGGCTTTATTAATGCACTTTAGGAAGAAACAACAATTTTCTGAACGGCCAATGTTAGCATGAGCAACAGTGCAGGCCACTCCCTCCTAGTCATTTCGCACAATGATTTCCACGCAGCCATTGCCCAAAACACTTTACACAGCTGTCAGGAAATGTGGCATGACAGCAACTGCCAACCAGGAAACCTGGCTGAGAGTGAATCACGTAGGAAAGGGGTGATGGGGCAGCATAGGACGAGAAGGTGGCAAGGAGGTTGCTGCGAAAGTGAAGGGAGAGTCTGTTGCCGTGAGCCTCAAGGACACTGGCCTTCAGGAGAGGGCATGGTTTCACTTCAGGCAGAAGAGACTCAAACTGTTCTTGACAGAATAGTTGTATCTCCTTAAATTCACAGAACTCTTCATTATGTGATACGACGGTGCTGTTGGAGTGGATAAAATGTCCCATTGTCTAAGCTTGCCTCGTTGAGAAAATAAAGAAAAAGCAAATCTGTGTGTGTATGAATAGATATTTCAAATATTCTAATTTTTCTTTCATAATAGAACATTTTAAGCAACGATCTCAAATCCTAGTGCAAAGATATTAACTATAGTCCTTAATATGAACCTCATGCAACTTCACAACCCAGAGTAATTTAAACGCATTATCTTTTGTGCACTAAGTAAATAATGCTTCCATGCTGGTTCTGATCCGCCCTTCATGTCCTGTGTTTCTAAGTCCATAGTCAGGAGCCACTGAGTGTCAAAGCTTAGAGAGCCCTTTACCAGTGTCCTTTAAAGTCCTCAGGGAGGTCTCTGCTGGCTTCGAGACCTCTCTTTCTAAGTTTGTAACCCAGAACTCTTTGCTTACAGGTAGAACATGAATTATTTTTCTTCCTTAACCTACTGAATGAACAAATCCCAAGGAAGTGTGAGCTCCAGGTTGGGGAGGGGGATGACCGCCCCATTATGTACGTAGCCTAACCTCAAGGGTCACCCTGGAAAGAAATAAGAAATTAGGTCACCGAGAAGCAACATTTAAGCAAGAAATATACATAGACAGCTGGTACAGTTTCATACTGGGCAGCAAAGCTGGCTCCTTCCATCTTGCCCATAGCCTCTAAGACAGAGCTTAGTGGGTACTTGGTAAGATGAATGAAAGTGATTCCAGCCTTGCCAAGTGCATTGCCCTTGTACAGGAAGGAGCAAGTCCCTTGTGTGACACACACACCTACCACCACGCCTACCCCTCCCCACTCAGCACAGCACCCAAGCAAGGACCCCTGTGGAGTTCAGTTCCAACACACGGCTGGTCTGATCCTACAAATCTTATTATCATATTTGAACAACATTGTTTTGACAATGTGTGTGATGAATGAAGTGAAAAAGTGTTTCCACCTACCAAAGGGGAGGAGGGGTCAGTTGAAAGACACAGCTTTGAACACTCAGGAATTTAAAGTAAAATGCCTTTCTCCTACATGATCCCATAAAACCCAAGGCTTTATTTAGCAGAATATTTGATCCATCGGTCCTTAGATTCATCACCAGCAAAACCCACACCAGAATTATAAGGAAAAAGTTGCTCAGGTCCTGTTGGTCCCTTGTGGCACCACGGTGAGGACATGTAGGGAATCTCATTATAGCTTCATGTCACCACTTAACTTAGTTCCCAGGCTGTGACAAGGCTGCTCTCCCCACTTCAGAGCAAACAGAGCAGCATCAGGACTGAATCGAGTCACAACCCCATGAGAAGAGCACTCGTCCCCTCCGTCTGCTTCTCAGGGCACAGTAGTCTGAACCTGGTGCAAACTCTTCCATTGCAGAGATACCCTCAGCCCCGGGGGCAGAAGAAGAAGAAGGTGGTGAAGTATGGCATGGGGGGCATGATCATCGTCCTGCTTATCTGTATCGTCTGGTTTCCTCTTCTCTTCATGTCTCTCATCAAATCTGTTGCCGGGGTGATCAACCAGCCCCTGGATGTCTCGGTCACAATCACCTTGGGAGGTTACCAGGTAATCGCTGTGAAACTTCCTCCAGGTCTCAGTCACCTACGAGTACCTCACCTTGTGCATTAATCTTTCCTGATAACCACCTAGAGGACCTTCAGTTAGGTTTTGCTGATCCATATTTCCTGTCTAAATTTTGACTTCTCAGGAAATACATGATGTTTGAAATAAGGTTCAGAAGGCAGTGAAAGGATAGTTCTGTTCTGGGTTGTGTGTGTGTGTTGTGTGTGTGTGTGTGTGTTGTGTGTGTGTGTGTTCTGGTTTTGAGTGTAAAATAGCCACTTCAAAAAGAAATCTCTGAGGCTAGTTGCTGCTGGGTATTCAGTGGGTGACATGCTATGCAGTTAGTATACTGAGAACCCAGGATGCAGAGAAGAGCTTTGGAATATTGACCATACTGTGTATCTTGTTTTCCAGCCTATTTTTACAATGAGCGCCCAGCAAAGCCAGCTGAAAGTCATGAACCAAACAAAGTTTTCTGAATTTTCAAAACGTTTCTCTAAGGACACTGTAAGTAAATATGTATAATAAATCTCCATGAAGACCTTTCATCTAGTTGAACTGAGTGGTTGTCATATTACTCACTGCTTTGCTGTGGCCTGTGGGGGGAAGGGCTTTTCACAGATTATTAGTTGTACCAGCAGATCCCTAGCCACTGGCCACTCTGATCATCTAAGACAGTGGTCGGCAAACTCATTAGTCAACAGAGTCAAGTATCAACAGTACAACGATTGAAATTTCTTCTGAGAGCCAAATTTTTTAAACTTAAACTATATAGGTAGGCACATTCCTTATCGAGATAGTCCCAAGTTCCACGTGGTACTTTGTGGAAAAGCCACATTCAAGGGGCCAAAGAGCCGCATGTGGCTCGCGAGCTGCAGTTTGCCAACCAGGGATCTAAGACGTCTATATTATTGGATATAGGTGTTAACAAATATAATTTTATTTCAGAACATTTTAAGGAAACTCAGTGGTATTGATCCATTTAAATTTTTAAATTTTTTTAAATTGTGGTACATGTTGATCCTTTTCACCAGAGGGTCTACTCTGGGATGCTATCCGAAGGAGTGATTCAAAATGTGGGAAGAGCACTGTGTCGGTACTGACTTCTGATAGTGTAAGGTATTTTCCCCATCGAGGAAGAAGGAAGGGCATAGCCACGAAGTGTGGAATAGTAAAAGCTTTATTTAGTACAGCGCTTCCAGGACAATGTTCTCTGGTCCTGGGGACAGAAGCCAGAGAAGTCGCATGGACGAAACCGTGTGGGGGACATTTAAAGAGTCTCGTCTACGGTGGTTGAGTTAATATGAGGTGGTGAAATCTCACTGGCTAACAGATGGTCGCTCTTTTCCAAAGGGCTTCTGGGAAGTTCCTTTTGGCACACTTGGGTGTGGGCGGTTCCAGCCGAAGTTCCCAGGTCTGGTTCCTCATGTGACCTTCCCCATTGCCCACCGACCTTACAGAGAGCATTCCCTGTATTAGCAAAAACTGGAAGCAACTTTTGGATTCAACAAGTAGGAACTAGTTAAGTTATAGCGCACACACAGTGTGAAGTGAACTGATTGGCACTGGCTTCCCTAGGGTGGTCATAGGAGAGGAAGGGGATTTTCCCTTTATATTTTCTTTACATGTCACATTGTCTGAATATTTTCCAAGTGGAGGTGGATTTAATGACAGGTGCACTGGGCGCACACCCTGGACCCCAACTTCTGAAGGGCGCCGCAAAACCCCAACTTTACACTTTTTTCTAATGACACCAAGTTTGGTTTCATATGTGCAATTTTAACATTAATAGTGCATAGTATTTTTATTTATTTAAAAATATGGTTAACAGGTATTTTTATTTTCCCTGTCTCTTTTTTTTTAAGGGGCCCAATATTTTCTTCTGTGCCCAGAGCCTCAATCAACCTTAATCCACCTCTGTTTCCAAAAAACTTCTTTTGTAATAATCATTACAAAGACTATACATGGCATGATCATTTTTCAAGATAAAATAGAGATGATAAGAAATGTTGACTTTTTAAATGATAAAAAATAAGATAGAACCCCCTGCAGCATGGAGCAGCTGGAGTTCTGAGGCAGAGTTGTGGCTGCTGTTATTTTTCTCTACATTCCAACTTTTAACAGCATTATAACATTATTTTTCATACATAAAGTTTGCTTTACAAACAATACTTTATATTTAATTTTTTTCAAAGTGATTAGGCAAACAGAGGCTTTTCTCTTTTGTAAAATGATTGGTCTATAATGCACACTGTCAAAACCAACCTTGAGGATGAACAGCTAGGAGGACCGGGCTGGGATGTCCTGGGTCGGTACAATCTGACTCTCTCACAAAAGGGACGTTTCCCGCTAGTTGATAAATTTTCTTCTTAGCGGGAAGGGGAAAAGACACTCAATTGTTAGATTTTTCTAACTGTTGAATCGGAATGATTCCATAGCTGCTTTGGTGCAGCAGCGTCGCCACCAGGCTTTGACGATGGCGCTGGGAGCTGCGGTGGACCACCCAGATAATCTGTTATAGAAATTTTCCTTTCATAGGAAGAAAGTCTTTCTGTACAGTGGGCTACAAAAGTAATAGCCTTCTTTATACATCATCACGTATATCAGTGGTCCCCAACCTTCTTTGGGCCACGGACCGGTTTAATGTCAGAAAATATTTTCACAGACAGGCCTTTAGGGTGGGACGGATAAATGTATCACGTGACCGAGACAAGCGTCAAGAGTGAGTCTTAGACGGATGTAACAGAGGGAATCTGGTCATTTTTAAAAAATAAAACATCGTTCAGACTTAAATATAAATAAAACAGAAATAATGTAAGTTATTTATTCTTTCTCTGCGGACTGGTACCAAATGGCCCACGGACCGGTACCGGTCCGCAGCCCGGGGGTTGGGGAACACTGACGTATATGATCTATTTATGCATATGTATTTGTGTGCATACAGGGTGCTATGCAATTTCTGGAAAATTATGAAAAAGAAGACATAACAGTAGCAGAACTGGAAGGAAACTCAAATTCTTTATGGACCATCAGCCCTCCCAGTAAGCAGAAAATGATTCACGAACTCATGGACCCCAATAGTAGCTTCTCTGTTGTTTTTTCATGGAGTATTCAGAGGTAGTTACTGCATTTCCGTGCATAATTTCCCTTCTCCCCAGTCTAAACGTGGGGCGGGGTGGGGGCATACAAGGATAGAACAATTAAATTAATGTGGACCTTAGTTCACATTTCAGTTTGGGAACATTCACTCAATGCCACAGCTAATGTTTTTGTTTATGAAATAATGGTTTGCCTGGAAATTGTTAACAAAACTAAGGACCTCTAAGTTGAAGTTTGGTCTTAATACGTAATAAAAAACATGCAGCCTCTGGAACCCCAGCTGGGTGTTCCCTACCTGCATGTCTCCAACATCTTTTCTCCAAGTGAGAAAAGATCTCCAAGGTGTGCGAGCAGCTGGGCAGACCCAGGAGGCAGCCCCGAGCCAGTGGCCAGCATGCAGCTGCTACTTCTCCTGCTCAGACAGAGCAGGTCTTAGGAAAAGATTGTGCATCTGTTGGGCAAACAGGTTTGTATCAAGTGTTTTTTAGGGCAGGAACATGTGTGTATAGGGACTTGTATTGGGGCAGCACCATGTGTGTATGGTCTATGGAAGGCTGCAGGTGCTTCCCCTCCCAAGGAGAATGAGATTGTTTGCTATTGTTTGCTGGAGAAGGGGGTTTTCCTCCCAGCATGCCCCAGCCTGTTTTGGAGGAGAGGAGAGGAGAGGAGAGGAGAGGAGAGGAGAGGAGAGGAGAGGAGAGGAGAGGAGAGGAGAGGGAGGGGAGGGAGAGGGAGGGGAGGGGAGGGAGGGGAGGAGAGGAGAGGAGAGGAGAGGAGAGGAGAGGAGAGGAGAGGAGAGGAGAGGAGAGGAGAGGAGAGGAGAGGAGAGGAGAGGAGGAGAGAGGAGAGGAGAGGAGAGGAGAGGAGAGGAGAGGAGAGGAGAGGAGAGGAGAGGAGAGGAGAGGAGAGGAGAGGAGAGGAGAGGAGAGGAGAGGAGAGGAGAGGAGAGGAGAGGAGAGGAGAGGGAAAGAGATATTTCAGCCTGAGGAGAGGAGGAAAGAGGAGAGGAGAGGAGAGGAGAGGAGAGGGGAGGGGAGGGGAGGGGAGGGGAGGGGAGAGGAGAGGGAAGAGGAGAGGAGAGGAGAGGAGAGGAGAGGAGAGGAGAGGAGAGGAGAGGAGAGGAGAGGAGAGGAGAGGAGAGGAGAGGAGAGGAGAGGAGAGGGAAAGAGATATTTCAGCCTGGCCTGTTTTGGCTGGGGAGTGCAGACACTGGTGGGTGCCTATGAATCTGGTAAAGGCGGAGAATGAGTCAGGGCGTTGGGTGCCCTGAGTAAGAGGGAAGCGATCTTCCCTGCCTGTTTGCTCATCTGCTGTTAAAATTTAATAAATGGAATGGCCTACCATTTTCTGGCTCCAAAGTTCCTTTACCATCTGCCCGAATCCAAAGAGTATCTGAATGGCCACAGCAGCAGCCCCTGACCTTACAGCATCCCAAAGCCCAACATGTTAGTGAAGCCGTTCACGGGCCTCTACACAATATACCAATGAATTAGTTTAGCTTTCTTTCATCACGGTTGTGACTCAGGACTCTATACAAGTTTATTTGTCAGTCAAGTTTTAGGTTCATTTGGATCCATGATTCCAGCTTCTCACACAGAATCAAAAAAGAATAATAATAGGTACAGAAGAAAGCCTACTAGAATCTCAAGTAAATTCACAAGGAAATAGTAAAAAAATATTTTAAAGCGGCAGTTCAGATTTAAAGAACTTCTTTCATCTTATTTTCTGCTTTTAAATGTCCTAAATTCATCATATGGAATTCTGCACTACCAAAAATTTTACTCTTAGTCTTTCTTTCAAGAGCTACCAAAAAAGAACAACAACCTTAAAAATCAACTTCTGATTGAACATTCTTTTCTGGTTTTTTATTTTGTATTTTTCTGAAGTGAGAAGCAGTGGGGAGTCAGACAGACTCCTGCATGTGCCCAACTGGGATCTACCCGGCATGCCCACTCAGGAGCAATGCTCTGCCCATCTGGGATGTTGCTCTGTTGCAAGTGGAGGCATTCTAGTGCCTGAGGCAGAGGCCACAGAGCCATCCTCAGCACCCGGGCCAACTTTGCTCCAATGGAGCCTTGGCTGTGGGAGGGAAAGAAAGATATAGAGAGAAAGGAGAGGGGAAAGGGTAGAGAAGCAGATGGGCACTTCTCCTGTGTGCCCTGGCCGGGAATCGAACCCGGGACTTCCACACGTCAGGCCAACGCTTTACCACTGTGCCAACTGTCCAGGGCTGATTGAACATTCTTTTAAAAATGTGAATTCGATTGGTCACCATGAAGACCAACCTCACTGGATTAATATAAAGACATTTTTAGAAATCCCTGTCAGAAAGCAGGATGGTCCCTCTTTTGGTCAGCACATGCCTCCTTACCTGCTGTCTGTTTGTGGTCTCTCTGGGTTTTACTAACTTGGTTGTCTAAGAAGCCGGACACAAAAGCAAAATGGACAGAAAGGGTAGGGGTTGACAATTTTGAACCCAATAAAACTGTGGTGAAATTAATAAAATTAAAGAGTCAAGTGAGTTTTTTATTTCTCTTCCCAACTTCTGAATAATCATTGACTTTAAATTTGTTTTTTCTTTTCTTCACAGAAACATGACTCTGGGTGCAAAAGCAGAAATAGCAACAGATAAGCTTTCTTTTCCTCTTAAAAATAATACACGAGAGAGTATAGCTAAAATGATAGCTGGCAATGACACAGCAAGTTCAACAACACCCGTGTAAGTTGATTGTTCCTGTTAATATAGCTTTACTAGGTATATGTATCTGGTAGAGAATCTCTACCTACGAATTCATCATGTGCAAGAAATGCGACTTCAGTCATCAGTCATTCTTTGGTACCTGCAGTGAATTTCTAGTTGGAGGTCTCATTGTGCTAGATTAATGCCGCTGTGTTCTCTTCCCTCTCACTCTCTGTCCACCTGGCCAGGGAGTATTGCTCTCGTCTCTGAGTTGCAAGCCTTGCTCTTTTATTACCATAATCACCAATAGCCAGGGAAAGACCCTGCAAGACCTCTTTTTATTACTCCTGCTTCAGGGTCACTGAATGCCTAGCTAGTGAATTTGGGGTGGCGGTGGGACAAAACATAAACAGAAATTTGAGAGAAAAATGATATATTAACATAGTATCCTGCCATGTAAGTGCTCCATTTCAAACACATCCAAGTCGTGATGTTTAGATTCTAATGTAAGATCTAGCAAGAGAGAAAACTGCCATTGCCATCAAACTGCTAAATGGAGTATTTCCTATTCATAACGTCCACCAGTATCTCCCAGTCTAGCGTCTAGGCTGCCCGGGCCCCACTGTTGGAGTTGAATGTGGGAACCACCATGCGCAGCCCCTAGACATATCCCTGACTAAAATACCCTGTGTTCATCACTAAAGCGGAAGGGCCCTTAAAGATCATCACATCCTCCCCCATCACTTTCCAGATGCGGAAACAGGTCTAGAATAATGGAATAACCTTCTCAGGTCAGCCAGCTCATATCTGCAGAGGCAGGAAAAGGTCCAGGTCGCCAGTTTCTCCTCATTCCTCACTCTTATCACAGATCAAATGTTGTCCACCTGATTATAGATATTTTTAGAATCCTAAAATTAACATGAGAAGAGCATTCAGTGTTGTTCAAACAAATGATAGGCTCCTATCAAGAAAGGCAGCCCCTTGCTTCAGAAACAGTCACAGACATGGGGAAATCTCTGGGGGAGTTTTGAAGCATTACCTAGCTTCTGTATAGCAGTTACATGAGTGAGTTGGATAGAACCTAGTGAGTTTTGGCTTCAGAGAATTCTGATTAAACTAGAAACCCATAAATTATGACGACAATACATCACATAGACAGATGAAGTTTCTCACCATTGTTTATTTGATATAAGGTCAAAATAACAACAAAAAAAATCTATTTTATGTGAGTAAAACAACAAAACTTATTTTTTTGTTTGTTTTTTCTTAATGCGCAGGACTATAGAAAAGATCTACCCGTATTACGTGAGAGCACCTAGTGATTCTAACTCCAAACCTATAAAGCAACTTTTATCTGGTAAGAATGGGAAGGAATTCATGCAGAATTCTTTTTTAATCCTTCTTTAGTCAACTTCACAGCTCACATTTTTCAGCCTTGATCAAGCTCCTTTCCAGTTTCCTTTCTCTAAGTGACAGGGCTTGCAAGGATCAGGCTCCTGCCTGTAGTTATCAGCCAGAAGACTCGTTCACTCACCTGGGAGCCATGTTATTTCTTTTTCTTTCTTTTATTTTATTTTTTTTTTATTTATTTTATTTATTTATTTTTTTGTATTTTTCTGAAGCTGGAAATGGGGAGGCAGTCAGACAGACTCCCACATGCGCCCAACCAGGATCCACCTGGCACGCCCACCAGGGGGCGATGCTCTGCCCCTCTGGGGTGTCGCTCTGTTGCGACCAGAGCCATTCTAGCGCCTGGGGCAGAGGCCACAGAGCCATCCCCAGTGCCCGGGCCAACTTTGCTCCAATGGAGCCTTGGCTGCGGGAAGGGAAGAGAGAGACACAGAGGAAGGAGAGGGGGAGGGGTTGAGAAGCAGATGGGCGCCTCTCCTGTGTGCCTTGGCCAGGAATCGAACCCGGGACTTCAGCACGCCAGGCCGGCGCTCCACCACTGAGCCAACCGGCCAGGGCCTCTTTCTTTTTTTTTTATTAATATAGAACTTAATTGACTCAAATTCATATTTAGTGTCTTATGTTACTGTTTAGTCAGTCTGTTTGCTTGTTTCTCTTGGCAATCATATCTGTGGCAGAAAATTGCCTCATACCACATTAAATATGAAGGCCTCACACTAAGAGCAATGTGAACTGGCCAGTTGGCTCAGTGGTAGAGCGTCAGCATGGCGTGCAGGAGTCCCGGGTTCGATTCTCGGCCAGGGCACACAGAAGAAGCACCCATCTGCTTCTCCACTCCTCCCCCTCTCCTTTCTCTCTGTCTCTCTCTTCCCCTCCCACAGCCAAGGCTCCATTGGAGCAAAGTTGGCCCAGGCGCTGAGGATGGCTCTATGACCACTGCCTCAGGCGCTAAATGGCTCTGGTTGCAACAGAGCGATGCCTCAGATGGGCAGAGCATCGCCCCTTGGTGGGCATGCCGGGTGGATCCTGGTCGGGCGCATGTGGGAGTCTGTCTGACTGCCTCCCCATTTCCAGCTTCAGAAAAATACAAAAAAAAAGAAAAGAAAAGAAAAAGAGCAATGTGAAGATAGCAGGAAACTTGATTTAGCCCCCAGGTGAGTGAATATAAACAGTAGTACTTGAGGGACTGTATTTTCTCCATACAACCACGATGGGAGCGAAATGATGTTTTTGGATTCTTTTAACAACCAAGCACTGTTTGACTTAATCAATTAGCTTAATCAATATATCTGGTCAAGGTAGAAGGACAATGCAAGATCATCTTCATTCATTTGCCATAGTCACTGTAAAGATGAAACTGTATGTAAGTAATCAATTAGAATTCCCCACAGCAATTACCAGGAATAAAGGCAGGATAGAGGGCCCAGGCAGGGGTCCTCAAACTTTTTATAAAAACTGCCCACTTTTTCAGTGCTAGTCAACCTAGTCCCTACCTCCCACTAGTGGGCGTTTCAGCTTTCATGGTGGGCGGTAGCAGAGCAACCAAACGGCGCCATGATTGGCCCACCATGAAAGCTGGAATGCCCACTAGTGGTAGAGACCAGGTTGACCAGCACTGCAAAAGTGGGCAGTTTTTATAAAAAGTTTGACGACCCCTGCAAGTGCTGGCCAGATCCCACACCTATGTGCTTTTCCTCTTCAACAGGAAATAAGTATGTCTTACAAGGTAATTGCAAGATGCGTTGAGAACTTTGGTATTTCCCTTTCAATCCAGATCACAGTAGTTCTATGAGTGTTTAATCTGAGAGTGCAGATTGTTCAGCAGTTGCTCTGCAAAAGGTCTCTGTCCCTCCGCAGGCCCCGCCCTGCTGCTTCCAGAGCGGGACCCTGCAGGCCAGGGAAGTTCTTTTCAGCTTCCTTTTGTTCCATGGCCAAATGACCTATATTTGCATAGTTCCCTTCCTCCTTCCTCTCAGTCTCACAGCAATATGTGTCCTTACTCCCTCACAAGGTCAGCCTCTCCCTGTGCCCTGGGCCCATCCCCTCCCTGCCTTCATTCCCACAGTGTCCTTTCTCCCCTCCTCTTTTCAGGGGTCTTGTCCTCACCCCACCCCGACTTGTCTGTGGGGAAATGATCTGAGGTCCAGCCTACAAAGGCTTGTTCCTCAGACCACACGGCTTTGGTGCTCTCAGATCCTGTCCACAACAACCTACCGGCTTATCTCAGGAGCTTTAGCTGAGTCACCTCTAATCTTCACCACAGGTACATTTAGCAGAACCTGATGGTTATCACCAGGTTACCAGACAGAAGACAGGCTCAGGTGTGAGACACTCAGCTGAGGTTGTACAAGCAGCATGTGTAGGAATTAGATCCAAACCTGGGCCTGTGTGGGCCCAGGGCCAGATTTTTCTCCTTCGAACTATCTCTAGACTTCAGAATCAAGGCTCTTCCTATTCCTGAGCATGCTGGGTAATTCATAGTGTTTTCTGGGTAAGGACTTTATCTTTACCTGCCTCCTGTCATTCCTCACTCTTCATCCATTCATCCATCCATCCATCCATCCATCCTTCCTTCCGACAGACAGATGTTTATTGCCAGATATCCTAGATTCCTATGATCTAGGAATTTGACATGAAATAATGGAAAGGTAGTCCTAAGCTCACAGTGTTTACGGTCTCCCATCATGAGTCTCAGCGGCGGCCGTATTATCAGTAGCAAAGGCTGCTTGTCCTTAAAAAGACCACCACAGGACTTGCACTCGATGTCACTCTACGTTTCTTGTTTACCCTATTTTTATTGCTCTTTTACATTCACCCTAGGCAGTCACTGACTGTTCATTATGGGTTTTCAGAACCTAGCAGAGCTTCGTGCCAGCAATTTCCCGAAAGGGTCTGCTCTCCCCATTCCATCTCTACCTATTGACGGTTTCTTTCAGCAAAACTCGGCTCAGATGTTGGCATCTCTGAGAAGCTCTCGTGTATCACACCAACCAAAAGAGGTCCCTCCACACTAGTAGAGCTTCTCAATGCAGGTCTCCCGGTGGTCTCCACATACCCATCAATCGTGCTTGTATGCATGGCCTTTTCCCATCGAGATAAAGAACCACACTGTATGCAAATTTACAACGCTTCAGCACCGAACAGAGTGCCTTTCTCTTAGATACTCATGAATGCTGGTAATATGAATAAACCAGTCAATTCAATCAAGAGCCAGTGGCTTGGGTTTTTCAATGCCTAATTAGTTGTATGAAATTATCAGCAAAGATGCTCAGATGATGGGTCTTTGCCTCTCCTGTGATTTGACTGTCCTGCACATGTTACAACAGTGACTGACCTCTTTAGTGGAAATGAGAAACTCCACTCACACCTAGGCCCCTCACTCTCTTTTCCACTTACACTGTTAACATGTCCATGTAGACATCCTGGAATCAACTGCTATGGACAGGAACCAGGTTTAGCCTTCTGAAGACTTGTTGATGTGCATTAAATCCTAAAATTCTCATGGTAGCTTGATTTCATTTTCTTCTCTTCCAGATAATAATTTCATGAATATCACCATCATTTTGTTCAGAGATGATACAGCTAAATCTAACAGTGAGTGGTGGGTTCTCAATCTGACTGGAACTAGGCTATACAATCAGCATGCCCAGGCCTTAGAGCTGATGGTCTTCAATGACAAAGTCAGCCCCCCCAGTCTGGGCTTCCTGGCTGGCTATGGGTAAGGACTCATTTAACAATCAACAGTTGCAAGTGTCTGCTTCTGCTAACCGCTATGCTGTACACCATAAACTAATACAAAATAATATTGAATGTAAACTGTAATTGAAAAACAAAATTTAAGATAATATAAAAAAAAGAAAGCATTTTTGTTCTCATAAAAAAGTCTACTTCTGTATCATATAAAATGGAAGATGGAAAGATTTATCTTCTTAAAATTTTCCAATTGTATAGCTGAAATATTAAAATTCACAGATCCATGACCCTTCATCTTAAAATGAAGGACCAGAGTCCCAGAGTCACAATGCCTTGTATAAATCACACTGTTAGTAATGGGACTAGAAGCTATATTTCCAGCTTTTTAGCTATATCATCATATTATGGCATAGTTTGATGCATTTCAGTATTTAAACTTAGAAACTGGCATACAATTATCTCTTTCTTTTTAGATATTTATACAACCTTAGCAGATCTAGAATCAATTAGAAACCACAGTTTTAGGCAAGTCCATTGTTAACCTTTAACCACATTATGATACTTAAAATTCTATGACACCTACATTTCTTACAAGCACAGGTAGAAAGTTTTTCATTTCCCAGAATGAGCCTCTTAAGAAATCATTGTCTATCCAAAGTTTTATTATAAAAATGAAACTCTGGGGGAAATAGTATTATTAAAATGAAGAGTGTTAAGTACAGAAAAGTACATATAGTACAATTGGATTTCCACCAAATAAACTATGTGGTTTGTACATGTATTATATGAGGTAAAAACCACATAAAGTTCGTACATGAAACTGTTAACATTGGGAAGTTCCAAAGTGTGAGATATTTTAAGTCTTACAGTTCTATAATATGTAAATTTTTTAGAAAGAACATGAATTACCTTTTTTTTATCTGGGAAAAAAAATAAATGTCTTCAACAAAAGGAAAAACTTTAAGCTTGAATAAGTTTATTATATCTTGTATGGATTTTGAAGGAAAATGCTATGTTTTTCTTTAAGACTTGTTCTATTAACCATATTTAACTGCTAGATACAATTTCTACTTAATTGTTTTGTTTTGTTTTTCAGTATCATGGGATTATATGCTTCTGTTGTCCTTGTGATTGGGAAGTTCGTTCGTGAGTTCTTCAGTGGGATTTCTCACTCCATCATGTTTGAAGAGCTCCCAAATGTGGACCGAATTCTGAAGTTGTGCACAGACATTTTTTTAGTTCGAGAGACAGGGGAGCTGGAACTGGAGGAAGATCTCTATGCCAAATTAATCTTCCTGTACCGTTCACCAGAGACCATGATCAAATGGACCAGAGAAAAAACAAATTGATTGATACCTTGGGACACAGACTACAAATCAAGCTAATATTTGCATTTTCAAAACAAAAACCAAAAAGCACAATATCCTCATAAGAGCTAAAGCATTTCTAGTTCAATGGAAATGGTGTCTCTTCTGACAGGTGGCCGAAAGGAATTGACTTCCTTTTGTCGTCAAAGCTACCTTGCAAGTTAAGGCGCTGTTGAAAACAATTATTTGTATTTCCATTTCTCTGAAATCAGGGCTACTTGGTTTATGTTTTAATCAATAGTGTCTTGCATTCCGATAGATTACGTGAAGGAATCGTTGATGGTCCCCCCCCCCCCCTCAGAGAAACAGAAGAGAAGAAGACGTAAGAAGGAAAGACG
Source organism: Saccopteryx leptura (assembly GCF_036850995.1). Classification (NCBI taxonomy): domain Eukaryota; kingdom Metazoa; phylum Chordata; class Mammalia; order Chiroptera; family Emballonuridae; genus Saccopteryx; species Saccopteryx leptura. The sequence continues at coordinate 58,499,060 of NC_089513.1, read as the reverse complement.
CCATGTTTTCCTGTGTGGGGGTGGCGGCCTTCCTGAAGGGCCGCTGCAATGCAGTCCACAGTGCTTGACCCCGATGGGGGAAGCCACTATGAGGACACAGATGGGCCTCAGCACGACCCAAATACACAACAGCAATAGGAGGCTGACCGTTTTCCTAAACATTTTCCCAGGAGGAGAAGAAAGAGGGAGCCAAACCCTCGAAGACGCCAGTGGATGGATACACCTCATTCTAAGCAAAAAGATAACTTAGTGACACTCTTACTGCCTTATCTTAACTGAAGACTAATAAAAAAATTTTTTTTCCATTAAACACCAGTGACTTCTCAGGAAAAAACAAAAAAAAAGCAGCAAAACAAATATGTGGGCACTGGTTTTGTCAAGGCCCAGCTAGTGACCCACTTCAATGGTGGTGGCGGTTCCACTTCAGAAAGTTACTGCTCCTAGTGAATCCCAGGCAGGACATGAGAGAGAGGAGAACGCCACCTGGCGGACGTGAAGTACTTTGACTTTGTAACTGTTAAGTGAGGTCATGAGCACTCATTTACCTTTCCCCAGCCCTTAACATGCTTTTCCCCATTTCGATGATTTAAGGCAATGGTTTTTCCAGTAAGTGACAATTTTCCTTCCTGTTTTTCAGGTATATCAAAGAGTTTACATATTCCAATTCACATTTTTACATCTGAGATGGGTTTTTTAAGTTCATAATTATGAAAGAAATATGTATATTGAGCTTGGGGAAATTAAAAAAAAAAAGGCCTTTTCTTAAATTATTGTTATTGGTAATACAGCCTCTTCATTAAATAACAATGTAGCATGGAAATTTATGACTAAAATGTAGTTTTCATTCCATATTAAAACACAGTTTCTAAGAAGAATTATTGAATGGACTAGAATATGTCAAAAAAATGATCCTATGTAGTTTGGGGTTCAGGACTGGCTTAAAATAAAGCACATCTTGCAAAGTCATTTTAAGAATACTCATCATTCTGCCTTTTCGCATGAAATGAGAAAATTGTTTTAAATGTGTACAAGGAGTTTTTAAAAATCACCTGAGAAAAGAATTTGCTTCTTATTGGTTTGATTAGGGTGTTTTTCTCATGTAGGTACTCTTTGTGAATAATAGAAGCAGGAGGCAACTGTAAACAAATTACTTTCTGGAAAAAAAAAACTATTACAGTAATTATGGGGCTTTAAAAAAAATAGCAGAGTTCAAATGATGTTCACTGTGTTCTAGAGAATTAGTGGATATTTGTTTAACTGTTATAGCCCGCATGCTTCCAGTCTGCGGAAATCAATGGCTTCAATCCTGAAACACTAAACTTGAACCACTTAGGGAACATTGTGGCCCACCTTCTGACTTCCCTACAACGGGAAGAATCATTGTGCACATTTTTGGTCCTGAATTCTTTCTTTTAAAAAATGTCAACAGGGAATTTCCAGAGAGTACATTATGACACATTTAGGAAAAAGAAAAGTAGGAAAATGCTCCTGAAAATAAAAAAGGTATAATGGTCAAAGTATATCAGAATTGTAACATTCCTCAAGAAAATAACTTCTGGGTTTCAAGAAAAAAAGCTTCTCATTGTATAAAGGGGAGAAATATAGAAGCTGTTGACATAAGAAACATCCAAACCTGTAGAGAATTTTTACGAATTTATTTGAGCCAAACACATGCTGGGGAGCAGGATCTCAGATGCTCTGGAGAATAACAGTGTCACGGCTTCTTTTATGCATTTGAAATGAAGGAGAGGACAGGAGGAAGATTGGAGAAAGCCAGGTGGGGATTGGATTACAGGATAGTTAACAGAATTATGAGCTTTAGTGTGGTTATTTCGAAGGTGTGTTAACCTAGATGTACAGAAACAATGGACCGGGCTTGTTTAAGGCAAAGATAAGCCTTTTAGTTAAAGCAGTTATATGCCTACAGCAGGGGTCAGGAACCTATGGCTCGCGAGCCAGATGTGGCTCTTTTGATGGCTGCATCTGGCTCTCAGACAGATCTTTAATAATAATAAAAATAACGTTAAAAATATACAACGTTCTCATGTATTACAATCCATTCATTTCCTACCGCTCATGTTCATGGTTGCGGGTGGCTGGAGCCAATCACAGCTGTCCTCCAGGACAACACCAAATTTTTATTGGCTAATGCGTAAAGTACACGGGTCGTTGTATGGCTCTCACAAAATTACATTTTAAAATATGTGGCGTTCATGGCTCTCTCAGCCAAAAAGTTTCCCGACCCCTGGCCTACAACCTGACTACCCACCATGACCTGCCTAGTGAGTAGCGCATGGTCATATCACCCTGTGAGGTTATTTTCTATAGACCTCCCCTTTTTTTGTTGTTTACATGAACATACAGAAGATTAACATACAAAAACTAGGAAAGCATCCCTTCCAGGGAGACACGCACTGGAGTGGAACAGGAACAGAGTGAGGTTGCCTGACTTCTGCTTCTGGCTCAGCCCAGCTGGTCACTGTTCCTCTCCAAACTTCTTTTATCTGACAGCATGAAGGGATCGTCAGGCTGTCACCAGCCGCATTCTAAGCCTCAGGTGAGTGCTTGCCCTGCCCCAGTGAATGCCCCTTAGGAAAGCAGGCTGCTGCCTTCGACTGGATTCTCAGGAGACAGCCCCTGAGATGGTCTGTCACCCAAGGACATGTGGGTGAGTGGCCCAGGAGTCACCCTGGTCAGCGAGGAAGGCAGGATGAGGCAGAGGGACAAGCTGGCCCAGCCACACAGCTGCAGTGGAGATTTGCCGATCCCTGTGGAGCGCTCAGGAGCTGGAACAGCCCTTCCTTTTCCCAAACAAAGGCATCAGCAAGTCACTGCCACAGCTACCCCTGAGTGGGGCTTCACTTTTGAGGAGGCATTCCCTGTGGCTGGCGCTCACTGCCTCTCAGGCACACTATGCCCCATGAGCACGGGCAGGTGGATGTGCAGAGGGGGCCCAGGAGAGGCCATTTTTCATCAACATCTGCACTTGGGCCATGCAGACCCACAGGCTCCTATGACCTAAGAGCGTCAGGCCTCATTTCCCATACCAGGGAGGGGGAAACGAAGGAGCCGCAGCGCCTGGCTGCCGCAGCTGGTTCATTCCCTCTGCCACTGTGGAAGACAGTACGGAGATCCCTCAAAAACTAAAAATGGAGCTGCCCTTTGACCCAGCTATCCCACTGTTAGGAATATATCCTAGGAACACCAAATCATTGATTCAAAAGAAGAAATGCACCCCCATGTTTATGGCAGCATTGTTCACAATAGCCAAGATCTGGAAACAGCCCAAGTGTCCGTCAGTGGACGAGTGGATTAAGAAGCAGTGGTACATATACACAATGGAATACTATGGGGCCATGAAAAAGAAGGAAATCTTACCTTTTGCAACATGGATGGACCTGGAGACTATTATGCTAAGTGAAATAAGCCAGGCAGAGAAAGAAAAATATCATATGACCTCACTCATTTGAGGAATCCAATGAACAATGTGAACTGAGGAACAGGATAGATGCAGAGGTAGGATCAAAGGGACCAGAGGGAAAATGGTCAGAGGGAAAGGGGATGAGAGGATGGGATCAGAGAAGGGAAAGAGATTGGTGAAATTATATCTACATAATAGCGTTATAGAGAGCAAGACAACAAATCCTAGAGGGAAGGGGGGCAGGTGTTGGGGGGAGGGGGGAAGGGGGGTGTTGAGGGGAACACGGGCATGGAGGGGAAGATATATTCTGTGGGACACTTGAATCTATGTAAACACAATAAATTACAATAAAAAAATTTAAAAAGAAAAAAGACTAGTAGAAATTATCCAATCTGCAGAAGGGGGAAAATGGATATAGAAAGACATTGACAACCTAGATAAAGTAGGCAAATCCTTGAAAAAAAATAAAACTTAGCAAAACTAGTTGGCTGGGAGCCGACAAATAAATATATGCATTATAAAGTGTGAATGTCTAAGTGTTAGAGATGTGGCTCTTGGCCATTTTGTTCAGTGGATAGAGCATCAGTCCGGCCTGTGCAGGGCACACAAGAGAAGTGATCATCTGCTTCTTGTCCCTGACCTCCACCCCCCTTTTCTCCCTCTTCCCTTCTTGCAGCCAGTGGCTCATTGGTCCGAGCACTGGCCCTGGGCACTAAGGATAGGTCAGATGGTCTGAGCATCAGTCTGGGCCCTGAAGATAATTTGAGCATTGGCCCCAGACAGGGGTTGCCAGGTAGATCCTAGTCGAGGTGCATGAAGGAATCTGTTCATCTCTTTTCCTCTCACTTAAAAAAGAAAAGAAATGTGGACAGATGGCTTCTTAGGACTGACAGAAGGGTTAGCAGCTCCAGCCGTTTCCACTCAAATTTCCCTCCTTCTGCTGCCTCACTACCCCAATGCCTTTTCTGTTCACATCCTCTTCATTCTTGAGGCTTAGTCCACATTCTTTTGTTTTGTTTTGTTTTTGTATTTTTCTGAAGTTGGAAATGGGGAGGCAGTCAGACAGACTCCCGCATGCGCCCGACCAGGATCCACCCGGCATGCCCACCAAGGGGCGATGCTCTGCCCATCTGGGGCATTGCTCTGTTGCAACCAGAGCCATTCTAGCCTTAGGCAGAGGCTATAGAGCCATCCTCAGCACCCGGGCCAACTTTGCTCAATGGAGCCTTGGCTGCAGGAGGGGAAGAGAGAGACAGAGAGGAAGGAGAGGGGGAGAGGTAGAGAAGCAGATGGGCGCCTCTCCTGTGTGCCCTGGCCAGGAATCAAACCTGGGTCTCCTGCACTCGAGGCTGACGCTCTACCACTGAGCCAACCATCCAGGGCTTAGTCCACATTCTTAAAGGATGAGGTCTTCTTTAATCACATTGTTGTATTTTCTTTTGAATTCTAAGCTGATGATGCTTAAAATATGTATAAGATAGATGAGGCATAGGTGAATGAGCACCTACCAGCTCTCAACTTAGTGCAAGCTTCAAAAAATAATAGGGCTGTCTAGGTAAATTACATTAAACTCCCTTCCTATAACTCTTTCTTTACACCTCTTTATAATCCATCTAACCAACTCTGTCGGTGCTGCTGGGAACTCTGTGTTTTTCTGGGAACTTTGTAGGTTGTGATGGCAGTTAGGTTACAAAGCATATGAAGGACAGGGAGAAAGTGGACCAAACCTACCCGCCACTAACCCCTCATCCTTTGGGGCAGACACGCCAAGTCCTGCACTTCGGAGTCTCCCAGTTCCTTGCTTACCTTCACTCCAAGGAACTGAGCAATGAATATTTTGTCCAAAGCCTCTTGGCTGCCAAACTGTGCACCTATCACTTGACTTCCTGAAGAAATGAGAATGGACTGGTATGTTGGTTTAAAGTTATTAAACAGTCTTTATTGTAAGAAATAGAGGTGCATTCCCAGCATTTTGGGATCCTGTGCCCCTCTTTGATAAAATACAAATGTAATTTATTGCTTTGCCCTTTAGTTTGAGGCTATACAGAGATACGTATTTCTGACTCAGTTGGTTGAGTTGTTTTTGTTATTTTGACAGTTTTCCTCCCATTAACCAGAATATTAGTTGCCAAGGTAAAGGAGGTAGAAGTGAGAAGAGGGGTAAAGATGGGGAAAAGGAAAAGGAAAAAGAAGAAGGAAAGAGATAGGAAAGGAGGAAGAAAGGGGAATGAGAAAGAAGATAGGGAGGGAAAGAGGAGAGAAAGAAAGCAAAAAAAAAAGGAGGAAAGAAGCACAGAAAAAAGAAGGCAGGAGGGAGAGAGGGAGGGATGGGAAAGAGAAAGGAGAGAAAAAAAAAAAAAAGCTTGATTTATTTGATAGTTCTAGCCTCTGATTTGCTCTCGGGTCCAGATTTTCATTCACATCTGCCCTGCAGCTAAGACAGCTGCAGCCTGCGTGGTTTGTCTCCCCTGAGCAGCTAAAAGCTCTGGAGAATAATTTGCAGTTTGTTATGTTGTAAAGTAACTTTCATGGGGTTTACGTAGAGGCACCAAGTCCAAATGAACTTTTAAGGTGTTTTATTAAAAGGAGGAGATTATTAATATGCCGGCTGCATATGACTAACATGGGGCAAAGCTGACCCAAATTGTGCTGTGCAGAATATAACCCTGAGGCAGGTTATATACCTTTGATCACACACAGGTTGGCGGGAAAAGAGGAGGGCATGACATAATCATTATTAAGCTTATAACATTCGTCTACAGGATCTATAAAAAAAAACATTTTTACATATTAAAACTTATAAGGTAACACAATAGCGAAAAATGTTTTTCATATCAAAAGACATTTCCAAATCTTTCAGTGTTCATCTGCTACCCCTTCACTTTTCTCACTGCAGTTGATAACAAAAAAAAAATCAGTACAAGCACAATCGTACATGCAGTTTACTCAGTGTCACAAAACGACCAGAAACTGTAGTTCGCATCACAACTGCTGTTAACTAAGCTAATATCTAGCTAGGATGCTAGAGAAATGAAAAATACAAGTAGGCCCCTAGGCTTACTTAATTTTATCCAAAATATTTTGAACTTCGTGAATTAGTCTGCGGGCCGCACAAAATTGTTCGGCGGGCCACATGCGGCCTGCGGGCCGTGAGTTTGAGACCCCTGATCTAGAGGTGTATGCATTAACTATACGCCTTCAGGATGGGAGGGGGAGCCTACATGGAGCCAGGGGGTAAGGGTTTGTGAGTGGCCCATTAAAGAAAGAAAGAAAGGGGAAGGAAAAGGGCTCGCTTAATCTTTCTTCCCGTCCCCTGCACCTGGCTAGGTGTTTATCCTCTTCCTCACAGGTGTGTGTGTGTGTGGGGGGGGGGATCCAAGTTCCTTCTCCACTTCCACTCAAAACCCAGCACCAAAATCTCTCTAATTACAAAACAATGCTGTCGTCCATCCTGAGCTGGTTTAAATCACACACAAGTATAGAAATCATATTTACAAAATCTCTCTGTATGCTTAGCCCAAATTATAAAATGCCCTTTAAGCTTCCTAGTAAAAGGGGATTTCCTACACAGTATGTCTCCGTAAGCCAGGAAGTTTTCACATTTCTCCCCCCTCACTCCCTACAGAAAGGAGAGGATAAGAAACCTGACTTTTTCTCTTAAAATTAATATTAATTTTTCTATCCTTTGGTACCTTACCACAGTTAAAGGTCTTGTGCTCTCCCTGTCACGTTCAAATGACTTCCCCAAATGTGAGTCTCTGTTTTTACACAGAATTCACAACCCTCTTCTAGTTGTTAACCATGTTGTTTTTTAAACCAAATGCAGGATTTGCCATCAAAACACTATTTAGACATGTAAGAAAAACCCATTAACTGGCTTTGGAATTCATCCAAACTGCATTTTCTGGGCAGTATAATGCAGTATTTTGCCTTGAGTCTGAAAAAAATGAATTTGTGTTTTCACAAATTAACCAATTTCTTTGTGGTAAAATGATAGAGAAGTTTACATGTTGGTCATGGGCTCATTTTCCACAGACATTCAGTTAAGTCCCAAAGTGATGGCCAGAGATGAGAAAAAGCTTATACAGCTAGTGCTTGACTTACAACCACGATTGGTTCCTACAGACCAGTCGTAACATGATTTGGTCGTAAGTTGAGTAGGCTATATGTACAGTACTGTGAAATGATGTTATAAAAATCTTTAAGTCAAAGACAAAGACAATTTCCTCTTGGTAGACATCTTGGGAGGGGTTTGATGAAAAATATCCAAGACACAAAACACAAATTGCTGTACCGAGTCTGGAATAACAGTTGAAATGGTGTACACGGAGATAGTAGTGCTGCCGGAAGCTAGTCCGCACTGTCGTAAGCCCAACTGGGCAACGCTTGTGCTGCCAGACGCGGAGCAGTCGTGGCTAGCGATTGTGGTCGTAAAGTCGAATGGCCGCAAGTTGCATAGGTCGTAAATTGATCAATACCTGTACTGGGCGGTTCACTGATTTCCATTGTTTCTCGAGAGTCAACCACATCAGTTTTCAATGTGTTGTACCGCCTACGACATGGGGAGCACGGGCATCCTTTGCTTCCCTAGTGAGGAGACTCAGCGTAAAAACAAAGCCATGGACATGGTGGAGTACAGAGCCATCTACGGTGCTGGAGCACAGAGACATCTGCAGTGCTGAGGCACAGAACGGCCACTTCTGGGTCCCACCTGTTGCCCTCCCCCTCGCTCCCCTCCTCTCAAGCCCACAGCCAGGCTCACTGACCTCTTTTTCCCCAGGGGCTGTAAACCAATCCTGAAGTGAAACCGAAAGAACTGACCCCACCATCCAGCCCTCAGGCCAGGTCTGGTATTGACAGCTTGTGGGGGGCGGGGAGCAGGAAGTTTCCCACCTTCTTAGCAGGACTCTAGTACTTCACAGCTGAGTAGTCATGAGCACTCTTTAGCCCCAGTTTCTAATCGATCAAAATAGAGGTAATGTTTCTTATTTTTGAAAGTTATGTTCAACAAGACAATGTTTTTAAGTGATGATCACCTTTCTTTTCATAACTCCCTCCCTTTTGTCTCTTCCTGGAGTAAAGAAAGACCAAGAAGTACCCTAAAGAACAGTTGGTGAGATGTCACTGGAGAAGGCTCAAGTCCAAGGAGGCTTCTCCGTCCTTGGTTCTTGTCATGCTCTCAAGAAAGACTTCAAATGAGAGACAGGGTGCAGCATTCAAGCAAAGCCAGCAGTTTATTAAGCAAAGCTACACATTCGGTAAAAGGCACAAGCTGGCAACTCAGCTAGTTAGAGCGCCTGACCTGTAGGGGTCTTAAGAGTTATATACTCTTAGCTTCAAGGCTTTGTTTTGATGTTACTGGGTCTAACGTATAGGGTTTCAAGGCTCCCGTTCTCTGATATCGTGACTAACATACAGGGTGCCAAGGCCATTTGAACATCTGGTGATTTTGTTTGGGCAGATCTTAAGACTATTGACTTCCTCCTTCAGTGGGTGAGGTAAACCCCCTTTTTTCCTCTCCTCCCCTTTTCCTGCCCTGGTAACTGTCTACCCTACCTAACAAGACAATACAGAAGATGATATGTGAGAACTATCAGATGTTCGCTGAAACTTCTCCTCTCCCGTAGGCTGGCCCAGGAATCAAGGACTCAGAACTAGATGCTGAGCCCTACATGGCACCCTGGCATCCCTGGAAATGCTGCTTTGCTATGCCATGCACAACTGCTGACTACACTCCTTGCCCCTCCCTGCCAGTGGTGCTCCTGTGTGCCACCCCTAAGCCCTGAGCATGCCATTTCCTGATGCTGGCTTTTTACCTTGGCCCCTAGTCTATGGCCCTGTTCCAAGAAGAGACTTGGCCCTGGCCGGTTGGCTCAGTGGTAGAGCATCGGCCTGGCGTGCAGAAGTCCCGGGTTCGATTCCCGGCCAGGGCACACAGGAGAAGCGCCCATTTGCTTCTCCACCCCTCCCCCTCTCCTTCCTCTCTGTCTCTCTCTTCCCCTCCCACAGCAAGGCTCCATTGGAGCAAAGATGGCCCAGGCGCTGGGGATGGCTCTGTGGCCTCTGCCTCAGGTGCTAGAGTGGCTCTAGTCACAACATAGCGACGCCCCAGATGGGCAGAGCATCGCCCCCTGGTGGGCAAAGTGTCGCCCCTGGTGGGCGTGCCGGGTGGATCCCGGTCGGGCGCATGCGGGAGTCTGTCTGACTGTCTCTCCCCATTTCCAGCTTCAGAAAAACGAAAAAAAAAAAAAAAAAAAAAAAAAAAGAAGAGATTTAGTTCTATTTCCCCCTCCTCCAGCCTGGGTAACCATGTGCTTGCCAGTTCCTGTTCATGAAGACATCCTGTACCCAGGTGAGATGATCCCAGGGATGACAACAGGTCTTAGTTTATGAATGTGGCATCATGCTCTACCTGCCCATAAAGGACAAAGCAATAACTCATCTTTTGAGTTCATAAGACATTTCTATATGCAGCTGTCTCTGGCCAAGCCTTCATAACATTAATAAGTTTGGGAAGATGGGCCCAGGGATATTTGCCTTATGCACCACTTGTGGTGTGGCTGGTTCTGCATTCTCATCCTGGCCAATTTCCCTGGAGAAAAGATCTCTGTTAAGTTGTTGGGCAGATAAAATATATTGTCCTCTCTTTGTTAAAGATGGTGCTGCCCACGTGGAAGCCCATTGCCCAGGTGATAATAGTAATTGCCCTTCTTGCTTGAGATGGGCGTGATTATATTAATGTGTGTTGGGGGAAGGCTTTTGCGCCAAAAAGGTTTTAAAAGGAAGAGAGATCACGTTGTTCTGAAGGGAAGAGTGATTATGTTCTAGGAGGAGCCCATGCTAGAGGAGAGCAGAGAAAGGCCACGTGGAGGAGAGAAGAAGCAGCCGAGATGGCAGATTGCTGAAGGAGAAGCCAATTTGTGCAGAGAGAAGAGGATGGAGAACAGAGGTGAATAAGGCTGGTGAGCTAGAAACCTTAGATTCTAGGAAACTCAGATAAGTCAGTAGCTTTGTGAGCACTGAATGAGTGGGTTTTGGAGCCCAGTGTGTGTTTTTACTTGCCTGCCAGATGCAAGCTAGGATTAAAGCTAATGGCCCACCAGTTCTTGGCTTCGTTGTTTCTTTACCGACTGTCTGAATCTAATGCAAATCTGCATGGGCCAGGCGGCTCTGATGGTGGCCGTGGCAACTGGCTTTACATAAGTTCAGAATTTCTCTCAGTTTCCTTGGGTTGGATCTCTCCAATGGGCAATGCAACTAGAGAAAGAGCAGAAGAACAGGGCAGGGGGCGGGTGAAGGGGTCCATGACAAATCCACAGATTCCTATATGGACTCCAAACATGGGTGGTTTTTCTCCTTCGATGCCCAGAGATGCAATGCGGAGTCCAAATGGTGCAGCTAGAGCTAGGGCAGTGAGCAGAGCCCAGACCCCTGACTCGGACATGGAGAAGTCACCGAGCAGGGTTCTTCTCTGCGTTCGTGAGGTGGGTACAACCAAGGAAACACGCTGGTCTTGGAGAGGAAGGAATAATGACCCTTCTGCAAGCTCTTCTTCTCAATCATTTCCTGCTCCAGTCCACTCCCATGGCGCAGCTGCCAGGATGACTCTGTAAGGAGTGGTCTGGGAGTCTGCCAGCGGTGGGAGGGCAGGTAGGAAGTAGCCTCGACCTTAGCTTTCCTGGCTGCCCCCTTGTCTTACCTTGTGGCAGCGCGTGCTCTTCTATAATCTGCCCTTGCCGTTTCCCCATTGGAAACTGCCTTCCACACATACCTGGGCTGGACTTAGTCATTTGTTTGACCAATAGTGTGAAAATAAAGTGATACTTTGGGATTATAACGAGCTTTACAGCTCCCACCGGAGTCCCCTGGAATGTTTGTTCTTCGGCCACTTCCTGTCGGAACAAGCACCGTGATTAGAAAGCCCGGCCACGTGGGCAGCCGTGGGCAGCTGCTCCAGCTCACAGCTGCAACCGAGCCCCTAGCCCATGCCAGCATCAACTGCCAAGGAAGGGGCACCATTTTTTGATAGTCCGCCGATAAGCCTTGATCTGACTCCCCCTTCAGCCTCTTTCTAGCTGCAAGCCCAGAGGCCCTGAGTTAGAGCAACTTGCTGAATCCAGTGGATCCACAGAACCAGGAGAGAGAACAATAGCGTGCTGGACTAAGTAAGTGTTGTGGCACTTGTTATGCAGCAATAGACAGATATATGTTTTTATTATCTTTTGGCTGGTTCAGAAGAAGCACGTTCCAACCCCCTAAGGAGCTTTTCCTGCCACAATGCCCCCTGCTGTCCACTTACAAGTAGAACAGTCTTACTTTTATTCCAACTCTACTCTGTGTGGGAAGTGCTGCCCAGCCAGCTTCACAACACCCTGTAGCTACAGCCCCAACCCGTGCTGCACTGGGACAAGTGCGAAGTCCGAGGGCCACCTCGGGGGGCTGAAGCAGCCTTCTGCAGAGCCTACGCGGTCCCTCCCTCCACAGGCCTCTCTCTGGTTTCCTTTCTTTGGCTCAGGCCCCACGTGAATGAAGAAGGAGAGGGTGAGGCCTCGGCCAGGGGCTGCCGGCAGGTCAGCCAACCCATTCCAATCACATTACTCCTCCTATTGACATTTACACATGTGATCCTTTGTAGGATTTTCTCACCAGAGTTCAAGTACGATGAGTCAAATTTCTGAGACAGCTCTCTGGAAATACTGACAGCCAAGTACTACAGAGCCAATGGAATAAATCTCCCGGAGGGTTCACGGAGCAGAACGCAGGGAGCAGAAGCCGGGCTCTCGGACCTCAGTGCACGTAGGAAACGCTGGCCGCTCTGCTGCACACACAGAAGCCACGTTCAGGGCCAGCAATAGATCATAAAGGGCAATACTGCCCTCCTCAGGTAAGTGTTGAGTAATACTTAAAAATGAGTAATAATCAGAAAGAATCATTCATAGATATTTTTAAGTAGGAAATTAATGTAAGTGAAAGTCAGAGGACAAATGTATATCATAAGAGATACTGAATAAGAAAGAGACTGAATTTAGACAAATAGTTCTGCATAATCTTAAAGATACACACACGCGCGCGCACACACACGCACAGGCTATACCATGGAAATGAAAAGATATTAGGGTTCAAAGCAATCTTTTCAAGGAAAAAAATAGAAGACAAAAATAAATTTTTAGACGATGAAAATGGCATTGGAAGTAATAAACAGTCAGCCTGGTTTAAAATAGAAACAAGGTGGGCATGACCAGGAGCTTCATGAAAACACAGAAAGATCATCATGCTATGAGCGGACTTGGAAGAAAATCCAACGTGCTCACACTGCTGTTCCTAAAGAAGACAGGGAAGCAGACGAAGTGGGAAAGAGTCAGTTATGAAAGCACTGGTGATAACACGTGGCGGGGGACAACGCTCACTTAGAGCACGGACCCCTTGCCAAGCTTTCCTGAAAGGAGAGTGAGAGGGTAAAGCAGTGTTCAAACTCCCAAGAAAGGAAATGTTAAAGAAACCGTGTTAGAGGAGAAAGGGTAAGAAAGTCTGCCGTGTGGAAAGTAAGGAGGAGAAAGCACAGAGAGGCAGAGCCCTGAGTGCCTGTAGAACGTGACGGCGACAAGAAGAGAGCCTGTCCAGCCAGAAGCCCATGAAGTCTGGGGAGCCAGATGTTTCAGGAATCAGATGAGTGAGGTGAGAGGTGGAAAACAGGGAAAGGGATCCAAATGCTGGTTAAGGAGAGGTTACTTGACCCCCATATTCCTGGTCCTGGTGTGCTGCCCTGGGTGAAACTCTCTTACCCTCAGAGGGGCTCTGGATTTGTAGACATAGCGTGAAGGGCTATCTGGGAAGACCACGTGCAAGTCCACAAGCCTCTGGGAGACGTCTCCCTTCCTCCACTCGCTCACAGAACGCTGGGAAGACTGGTGGACCCTGAGGAAAGCTCTTCAGTTTCTGAACATATAGGGATGCTTGTCTGAATCTCCTTACAACACAACCTTTCATCAATAAGCCTCACCCACAAACAACTCCTCCCACTAACTTTTAGTGCTTCCCTCTCAAATTTTTTTTTTTTATTATTTTTTTATTTCTCTGAAGCCGGAAACGGGGAGAGACAGTCAGACAGACTCCCGCATGCACCCGACCGGGATCCACCCGGCACGCCCACCAGGGGCGACGCTCTGCCCACCAGGGGGTGATGCTCTGCCCCTCAGGGCGTCGCTCTGCCGTGACCAAAGCCACTCTAGCGCCTGGGGCAGAGGCCAAGGAGCCATCCCCAGCGCCCGGGCCATCTTTGCTCCAATGGAGCCTTGGCTGCGGGAGGGGAAGAGAGAGACAGAGAGGAAGGAGGGGGGGGTGGAGAAGCAAATGGGCACCTTTCCTATGCGCCCTGGCCGGGAATCGAACCCGGGTCCCCCGCACGCCAGGCCAATGCTCTACCGCTGAGCCAACCGGCCAGGGCTCAAATTTCAAGTCACAAAGTATCACCAGACACTCAGGAAGGGGCTCCAACATGAAAGACCAAAACATACCCAAAAACGGAACTCTGAGGCAGAAGCAGAGAAGCTCATTAATTAATATCTTCCAAAAGATAATATGACATTGCATTAAAAAATTAATAACAGTTTTAGTTATGAGAGAAAAAAAAAGAACAATTAGAAAACACGAGGGAAAGGCTCAGTGGAAATAAAAAATATAGCAGCTTTAAAAAAAAAGCACAAAAAGTGTGAAAGATAAAATTGAGAAAATTCTCAATTATGTAAAACAATATGATGAAAAATAAGAGAGAAAAGATAATAAAATGAGAGGATTAAATCAGGAAGTGCAACATCCCACCAGGAGGCAATCTAAAGGGGAAAAAAATGGAAACTATTTTTCAAAAAGAAAAGAAAACATGGCAGAAATGAAGAACTTTATTTTCCCAGCACAATCAATGGAAAGAACTATTCCAATCGCTCCTTGGCCTGTTGGGTAAGATCAAGTGGAAAGAACAACTCCAAGTCACATCATTGTAAAATTTCAGAATGTAAGGTATTTTTCCCCTACGAGGAAGAAGGAAGGGGCCGGAGCCACGAAGTGTGGAATAATAAAAGGCTTTATTGAGTACAGAGTGCATCCCTCTCGATGAGGTTCCCTGGTCCTGGGGACATGGAGGCCAGGGAAGTCGCATGGGGTGACCCGTATGGGAGATATTTAAAGGGTCCCGTCTAGGGTGGTCAAGCTAATGTGACATGGTGAAATCTCACTGGCTGGCAGACGGTCGCTTTTTTCCAAAGGACTCCTGGGATGTTTCTTTTGGTGCGCTTGGCTGTGGGCGGGTCTAGCCAAAGTTCCTGGGCCTGGGTTCCCCATGTGACTGTTCCCCCATTGCTGACCACCCTACATTTCGATCTTTTTGTGTTAATTAGGGGCGCTGCTTATTCGTCTAGCTACTTCCTGCTGATTAGGGGCATCGTGGGGAGGGGGAGATGGGCAGGTGGTGGTTTTGAGGGGTGTCAGTAGGAACATCGGTTTGGCCGTGACTGGAGAAACTTCGCGGATGTGGTCCTGTAAGGTTTTTTAAAAAGAGGAGTAATAGGGGGACCTGCAGGGTCCAGCTTTTTGGTGAGCTGGAAATGGGTAGAGTCCAGTGGATCCTTGGTGGTAAATCTTCTACATCTCTGACCCCGGTTCTGATCCATGCCCAGGGTACACATAATGCTACCAAATTAAAGAGGTTTGTTTGTCTGCATGCATCAAAGCCTAGTCAAATATGAATAAGAGTTTGCAGCCAAGAAAGTACGAGTTTATTTTTTGAGGAAATGGCGTGCGGCCCCCTGAGGCCATTTATTGGGCCCGCACCGCACTTCCAGAAGGGGCACCTCTTTCATTGGTGGTCAGTGAGAGGAGCATAGTTCCCATTGAAATACTGGTCAGTTTGTTGATTTAAATTTACTTGTTCTTTATTTTAAATATTATATTTGTTCCCGTTTTGTTTTTTTTACTTTAAAATAAGATATGTGCAGTGTGCACAGGGATTTGTTCATAGTTTTTTTTTATAGTCCGGCCCTCCAACGGTCTGAGGGACAGTGAACTGGCCCCCTGTGTAAAAAGTTTGGGGACCCCTGTCCTAGGGCTTAATGATTAAGGAAGAGAGTGGACAGACAAAAAGAAGAAAAGGTCATGTTAAAGAAAGGGAGCTTCTGCAAAGTTACACTAGAAATATGCCCGCCCAGTGCCTCTGGACAGGAGGGGCTGGAAGCAGGGCTGCCATTAGAGAAAATTAGTGAAGGGAGTTACCACCCAGCACCCAGCCTGACCCCCTCCATGACATCTCCCAAGATAAGATAAAACCCCTATCTGGAAGAGAGTTGTTGGGCATGAGGGAACTCTCTTTCTTCCCCTCTTAGTTCTTCTGGCTCATTAACTTATCAAATTGAAATTTGATTATTGAAATTATTGAAACAGCACACTGGTTCTATTCCTTTAAAGCAAACTGGAGATGAATACAACCCTTGGGTTATTTTATAGAGAGAGTGTGCATATGTGACACCCTATTCTTAAGATGACCCTGGAACCAAGAATCTTCAGTCCATGGAACTCAAGTAACAGAACTGTGGCCACCAGAGCCCTTTATAAACGAGAGTCCTTTAGTAAAGAGTCTGTGGGGCTTAGATCAAACATGGACGAATATAGAACTGACCAATCAAACCCTGACACATTGAAATTTCTTTTTGCTTTCTTTCGCCTCTAGACCCTATATCATAACTGGTCAAGTTCCCAAACACTCCAATCAAACCTAGGCCTGCCACACGGCTTCATGCCGTGCTGTTCCCCCTCACCGAGACCCCAGATCCAGGAGACAGTGGTGAGCAGTGCCTCCCACCTTCTGCAAGATTCAGCAGTAAATCAACAGCTCATTCTTTTCTCAAAGACTTATGTCATGGTTTTGATTCTTATGCACATTGGGAAACAGGTCCTCGCTCAGTAACAAAATGACATACTGTATTTTCAGATGAGAAAACCAAGTTTTCATATGTGCTCACAGAGAATTCACACTGCATGAAATTCCAAATACAGCCTGACCAGGCGGTGGCGCAGTGTTTGAGACTGGGATGCGGAGGACCCAGGTTCGAGACCCCAGAGTCTCTGGCTTGAGCACAGGCTCATCTAGTTTGAGCAAGGTTCACCAGCTTGAGCTCAAGGTCGTTGGCTTGAGCAAGGGGTCACTTGCTCTGCTGTAGCCCCTGGTCAAGGCACATATGAGAAATCAATTAATGAACAACTAAGAAACCGCAACGAAGAATTGATGTCTCCCATCTCTCTCCCTTCCTGTCTGTCTGTCCCTCTCTCTAACTCTATCTCTGCCACAAAAATAAAATAAAATAAAATAAATCCAAAGACAATGCATCAGAATGAGGTTTACATGTCCTTCAGCTCTAAGGAGGGGATAGTAGGGCACCTTCCAGGGAGATGAAAAGAGTTATTGTTTAGTAAACAAGTGTATGTCTGGCATCTTGAAGCAATGGACCAGGGAGAGGACTTTGACCAACGGGTCTCCTTGCCAGGTTCCTTCCTGTCTATCACGCCACTTCAGATTGACCTGCAGTTATCTATGATGGTATCTCCCAGTCTAGAGCAAGTCCTTTGTCTTTTCAGCAGTAAAGAGAAAGGTCAAAGTTTCTTTCTGAGCCTTCTAGGCCTTGTTTGTTTTCAGTTTGAAATGCTCTGCGTGTCAAGGTGGCACCGAGTGGGGCGGCCGGTTCTGAAGCCTGCAGGGAGGTAGTAGGGATGACAAGGGGACACGGAATTGCAGTTCCTGGGTCTTGCCTGGACTCTTCTAAGCTGAGTAGGAGTTTCCCAGATAAGACAGGTTGCTAGAGTCCAGTGGGCCCTAGCCTCTGGGCTAGAGTGATCTATTATGACCCTCAGAATTGGCAGCTTTGCAACAAAAGTAAGATTATTGTGAGAAGTTTGGGGACAGGCAAGTGCCTGATGAGAGCCTCCAGTGTCCTGGGGTTGTCAAAAAGGGCCCTCAGTGCAGGGAAGCAGCTGTCCTGTCTCCAGAGCTCTGGGCGAGATCCTGGATGGCTCTCTGGATGCCACAGGGCAGAGGGCCAGTGGATGGATCCAAGCCAGGGAGTTGGCGTGAACTACAGACACACTTTAGGACCAATAGGAACAAGTTATATCGGAGCAACACATATAGGGCTAAAAAAATAGATTTTATTAAACTTAATCTTGCCTGTTTCTTTTTAGTTTTTAATATAACTACGAAAGTTGGCGGCGGTGAGAATGAAATTGGCACCAGGTGTTAGACCAGCGGGGCAGACTGGACCTGGGTTCAGCAGCCTCGGTACTTGAGTTCTGAGTAGATGAGAATTCAGAGCCAAGACTCAAAATACAAAAGAAAGTTTACTAAGGAAGTTACAGAGGTAGAAGAAATAGGCTTTAGGAAACAGGTTATAGAGGCAATATGAGGGGGGCTTAGGAGAAAGGGAGAAATGGGTCTGGGGATGGGGAGATGGGCAGGGGAAGGTGTGGGCATGTTCTGTGCCAAGGGCTTTTAAGGGTAGGGATTTTAGGGGAGACCCCAGGTCATGGTCTCCTCTGATCAGTCGGCACCAGGGCAGGACGTCTTCATTCAACGCAGTTGGTCCTGAGCTCAGCCCTGGAGTTACTTGGCTGGTTTTGCTGCTTTTCTGGGCCTAGAACTGAAACAGAACTGAGGCCTGGCCTATCGTCCTTGCTCTGGTGACATGCTGTACCTGACCCACTGTCCTTGCTCTGCTCATGTCTGTCTAACTGCCTACCACACTAGAACATATAAAGTTGCATATGTGACTCACATCATATTTTTTATTAGATAGTGCTGGTCTAGATTGTTTTTCTCATCAGACTGAATGAGGCTTCAAAGTTGAAAATTAATGCATGTTCTATAAAATATACACAGTGTCCATGCTGCAACCTGGCAGTGAGGTCTACGGAATTCATACTCGGAACACATGTACTATCCTCATCTGGTAAGGCCTGTCCTCACCCAAGTCCAGATGGACTTGATTTCTGAAAGCAACTGGCACAAAATGAAGCTGAAACCATATAAAAGAGTTTGAATTTCTCTAAGTTCAAGAAGAGGCTCTCAGTGGTAGAGCGTCGACCTGGCGTGCAGAAGTCCCGGTTTGATTCCTGGCTAGGGCACACAGGAGAAGCGCCCATCTGCTTCTCCACCCCTCCCCCTCTCCTTCCTCTCTGTCTCTCTCTTCCCCTCCCGCAGCCAAGGCTCCATTGGAGCAAAGATGGTCCGGGCGCTGGGGATGGCTCCTTGGCCTCTGCCCCAGGCGCTAGAGTGGCTCTGGTCGCGGCAGATTGACGCCCCGGAGGGGCAGAGCATCGCCCCCTGGTGGGCAGAGCGTCGCCCCCTGGTGGGCGTGCCGGGTGGATCCCGGTCGGGCGCATGCAGGAGTCTGTCTGACTATCTCTCCCCATTTCCAGCTTCAGAAAAAAAAAAAAAAAAAAGAGGCTCTCAAAAGACTTTAAGGAAGAACATAACATGCGTTCACTTATATTTTTAGAAATTCACTTATATTTTTTGCTGCTGGGTAGAAAGTGGAATGGAGTGGGAGGCAAGAGCCGTTGCCTTAGCGCAGGTGGAAGGTAGTGGCCACGCCAGCAGTGTGGTAGGAAATGCTCAACGTCAGCTCTTCGTGCACTAGGCCAGTGAGACAGGACAGGTAGAGTAGGGAAACTGAGACAGCATCTGAGGGAGCTAGTCCCCTCCTCTTGACTGATACCCTTGAGGGGACAGTGAACACCACTCCCAGCCTGACTGGTTCTGCATCCGCTCTCCGTGGTCACCATCCGGCTCCCTCAGCGAAGCACAGCTCCCTCTTCTGGCTGTGGAAGTGTAGTCACTCCCTGCAGCCCGGGACCAGGCGTGCGGGTGGCTGACCGGCACTCGCAGATGCTTAGCCCAAGAGGGCAACCTTTTTGCCCAGGAAGCACCAAGCTGAGTCCAGCACAAAAAAAAAAAAAGAAGAAGAAGAAGATCCCTGGGTAGAGGGCAGGCCCGCCAGGTCAGCCCAGGGTTAGGCCTCAGATTTTCGCCCCCATTTGGGGAGATACCAGCCCACTGCTGCTTCTCCGTCTGTCCCTTTGAGGGACCAGATGCTTTCATTTGGAAATCAAGAATTTGAAACATGAAACTGAAAGGGCAGTCTTAGCCTCTCTACCAGCCTCTAGATCAGAGGTCCCCAAACTTTTTACACAAGGGGTCAGTTCACTGTCCCTCAGACCGTTGGACAGCCAGACTATAAAAAAAAACTATGAACAAATCCCTATACCACCTGACCGGGTGGTGGCGCAGTGGATAGAGTGTCGAACTGCGATGCGGAGGACCCAAGTTCAAGACCCCGAGGTCACCAGCTTGAGCGCAGCCTCATCTGGCTTGAGCATAAAGCTCACCAGCCTGGACTCAAGGTCGCTGGCTCAAGCAGGGGGTTACTCGGTCTGCTGAAGGCACATTTGAGAAAGCAATCAATGAACAACTAAGGTGTTGCAATGAAAAACTGATGATTGATGCTTCTCATCTCTCTCCGTTCCTGTCTGTCTGCCCCTGTATGTCTCTCTCTCTCTGGCTCTCTCTCTTTGTCCCTGAAAAAAAAAATCCCTATGCACACTGCACATATCTTATTTTAAAGTAAAAAAAACAAAACAGGAACAAATACAATATTTAAAATAAAGAACAAGCAAATTTAAGTCAACAAACTGACCAGTATTTCAATGGGAACTATGGGCCTGCTTTTGCCATATTTGTCGCTGCTAGCCATAACAAGTGATGCAAGTGTGCATCAGTTAGTTTAGATCTGGTTGGAGATTTCAGATGTTTCATTCTGGAAAAATTCTGTTCACAGACATAAGTGCTGCCAAAGATGGTTGCCATTTTGAGTGCATAGTTCCTGAGATTAGGATATTTCTCAGAGGGGAGAGATGCATAGAAATTAGGCAAGCTGCTTGACTTGAACGCGCCTTTCAGAGAGTCACAATTCTGCAGTTCAGCCAGTTCCATTTGGTAAATTGAATCCACATTTTCAATGTCAATAGAAAATGGGTTATGGAAAAGCTGTATGTCCTGTTCATGGAGATGAAGCTCTTTAAATCTGAATTGGAACTCCTTTTGCAACTTTTCCAGTGAATCCACACATATTTCTTTTGGGAATGCAATCAAGGGTTTTTCCGCTAAAAGATTTTTAGTTAAGGGGAGATGGCAGAAATTTTCCTCCTTCACTTGTTTGATAAGGAGGCCTAATTTTACTTCAAATGCTTTCACATGTGATTGCATATCACAGATGAGCTTCCCTTTTCCTTGAAGTTGCACATTGAAACTGTTGAGTAGCTCTGTTACATCTGTCAGAAAGGCGAGATGCCATTTCCATTTGGCATCATTGAGCTCTGGTACTTCTTTGTTTTTTGAAAGCATAAAAGCTGTAATCTGTGGAAGTAAGTCATAGAAATGTCTCAAAACTCTCCCTCGACTCAGCCAATGGACTTCTGTGTGGTACAGAACATCTTCAGAGGCAACATTTAGCTCAGACAGAAATTCCTGAAATTGTCTGTGGTTTAGTGCCTTAGCTCTAATGAAGTTAACACAAGATACCACAATTTTCATAACAGAGTCCACCACTTCAGTGATTTACTACATAGCACTTGTTGGTGGATGAGGCAGGGTATGGCTATTGGATGAGAATGGTTACGTTTGTCCATCTCTAGGTTAATGTGAGCAATTACTCCTTTCTTAGACCCCCCCCCCCCACCAGGCTAGGAGCACCATCAGTTGTCACACTGGCTACTTTAAAAGTAGCTCCAAATCCTTCACAGTTTGGGAAACCTTTTCATAGATATCCTCTCCTGTAGTTGTTCCTTTGATGCTTTGCAGTGCAGCAAGCTCTTCTGTGACTTCGAAATCGTCATTCGTCCCACAAATAAAAATTAGAAGTTGTGCAGAATCACAAACATCATTGCTCTCGTCTAGTGCCAAGGAAAAATAGGAAAGTTTTCTTGCGGAGTTTTGCAAATGCTGATGCAAATTGTCTCCCATTTCTTCAATCCTTCGTGTAATTGTAGATCCTGAAAGACTAGCTGTACTAAATAAGTCTGCCTTTTCTGGACACATCTCTTTGGCAACAGAAAGAAGGCACTCTTTAACAAATTCTCCCTCCACGAATGGTCTGCCAGTGCACGCTATTAGCTTAGTAACTGGGAAACATGCCACCTTGCCCAGCACCCCTCCAGTGCTGTATTCAGGGATGGTGGTGACCAGCCTGTGACACTGTGTATACAGTGTCCTGGACATCTGCAGCAGCAGCGGTGGGCCTTCTCTGTAGGAAGCCCACTGCTGCATGTTTCCCCTATTATAAGACACCTGCTAAAAATAAGACAGCTCCCGTCTTTTGGGGGTAAAATTAATATAAGACAGGGTCTTATAATAGGGGAAACATGGTGTGTAGTAATGTGGGGGGAGAGTTTTGGGCAAAGGGAGGTTATAGGGGCCATTATGTTGTTGTACATTTGGGAGAGTATGGGGGCCACTGTACTGTGTAGTAATGGTTATAGTGCTTTGCCTTTCTTCTTACTTCTGCTGTTATTTCACAGGGCTTCCGGTGATGTGGGGTGCCGCAGCCGCAGACCGGATGTGCGTCATATGACATGCTTCCGGAGCCCTGACGCGTGCGTCCCGCGTCACCGGAAGTAGTACTGTACGTGAGCGATGCTGTGCTTTGTGGCCTCTCACTGACCACCAGTGAAAGAGGTGCCCCTTCCGGAAGTGCGGCGGGGACCGGATAAATGGCCTCAGGGGGCCGCATGTGGCCCGCAGGCCGTAGTTTGGGGACCCCTGCTCTAGATCCTGTGTCGTATACCTGCTAAACCACCACCCAAGCTCCACCTCACCAACTGATTTAAAATGTCAAGGTTTGCTTCTCAATCTGTTACAGTATGTAGCTAGTTAGATACTTACGAAAGAGAAGGAAGCTAGGTATCTAATTAAGCCAGATTAACTAGGAAACAACAGACTTCAGACATAGCAGGGCACAGCCGGAATTGTTCTGCCAGAAGGATTAGTGTCAGAGTGGACAAGAAAGACTGACTTTCTAATCTCCCTGAGAACAACTGCATTTGCCCAGATTACGGGGTGGGAGTATAAACAGTGAGGGGCAATTCCTCCACTGAGGGATGTGCAGTAAATGTCAGATGATGAAGCAAAACTGTGAGACATGCGCAGTAGGAGCCAAAATGGTGACCATAAAGCAGGGGTCGGGAACTTATGGCTCGCGAGCCAGATGTGGCTCTTTTGATGGCTGCATCTGGCTCGCAGACAAATCTTTATATTTTATTTTATTTATTTTTAATGGGGTGACATCAGTAAATCAAGATACATATATTCAAAGACAACATGTCCAGGTTATCTTAAAGTTCAATTATGTTGCATACCCATCACCCAAAGTCAGATTGACCTGTCACCCTCTATCTAGTTCTCTCTGTGCCCCTCCCCCTCCCCCTTCCCTCTCCCTCTCCTCCCTCCCCCCCGTAACCACCAAAAAATATGGAACGCTTCACGAATTTGCGTGTCATCCTTGCGCAGGGGCCATGCTAATCTTCTCTGTATCGTTCCAATTTTAGTATATGTGCTGCCGAAGCGAGCACGCAGACAAATCTTTAATAAAAAAAAATAATAATAACGTTAAAAATATAAAACATTCTCATGTATTACAATCCATTCATTTCCTACCGCTCATGTTCATGGTTGCGGGTGGCTGGAGCAATCACAGCTGTCCTCTGGGACAACACCAAATTTTTATTGGATAATGCGTAACATACACGGGTCGTTGTATGGCTCTCACGGAATTACATTTTAAAATATGTGGCGCTCATGGCTCTCTCAGCCAAAGTTTCCCGACCCCTGCCATAAAGGGTAGGAGGCTAGCCTGGGGGAAGGACTGGATAGGATAAGGGCAGAAACCCTGGAAAATCTGGGAAAAGTATTGGAAAAGGGGAGGCACCAGAGTAGTCCCAGGAAAAGCCAGGAAAGAGATTGGATAATTTGACCTGACCAGTATGGCAGTGGATAGAGTGTTGACCTAGGACGCTGACATCTGAGGTTTGAAACCCAAGGTTGCCAGTTTGTGTACAGACTCATCCGGCTTGTGCTCAGTCTTGTGCGTGGGGTTGCTCGCTTAAACTGGGAAGGTCGCTGGCTTGAGTCCAGGGTCACTGGCCGGAGCAAGGGGTCACTGGCTCAGTTTGAGGGCTCCCCCCCATCCGGTCAAGGAATGTATGAGAAGCAATCAGTGAACAGCTAAGGTGCCCCAAATATGAGTTGATTGATGCCTCTAATCTCTCTCTCTTCCAGTCTCTCTTGCCAAAAAAAAAAATAATAATAATAATAATAATAAAAAGGAGAGAGAGAGAGAGAGAGAGAGATTGGATAGTCAAAAGAAAGCCCACCCTTTCAAGTCAAGCTTGATAAGAAACAATGTTAACAAAGGCCCGAGGTATTAGCGCACCCTGTCTCTTCAGCAGCCTTCAGCAGCCATGTGGTCCTTAACACGGGTCAGATGGGAACAGAGCCTGTTCTGGATTACTGGAGGCTCAGATGCTGGGCTAATGGAATGGCAGCTTGGGGTCCTGGCCCTCCTCCTGGGCTTGGTGGGGACGAGTGGGGCTCCTTTGCCCCTGCCCCAGAGGCTGGACTTCTTCTGCAGCAATGCAGAGCTGAGCGACTGGGTTGTGGGTGAGCACTGGGCACCTGGTGGCAGTCCTTTGTTTTTGCTCCACTAAATCTATAGCTCCAATCCTCCAACGTCTGTGTCCCTGGAACGCTTTTCCTGCGATACTGAGGAAGGATTCTATTTTCTTCCAGCAATAGTTCCATGTCCTTTCTAAAATTGCCTCCTCATCCCATTACTTCAAATCTCTGAAATGTGCCAGACATCACTCTTAAGTTGTTTATACATATGTATGGCCGCCGTGGCCACCGTGGCCGCTGTTCAGGTGCAGGTTCCCATTAGATTCAGACAGACGGCAGAGAAACAGCAGAGCCGAAAACTGGTGGGCCATGCTTTTATTCCAGCCTCGCACTGGCACACAGTGTAAATACACACAGTGGGAAAACACTTTCCTTTCCATTCAGGGCTCCCAAAGCCACTGACTTTCTCCTGGTTTTCCGAGAATCAAAGGCCCCAGTAGCCTCAGTCACCTCATGTTCCCCATCTGCACGCTTCTCCTCTCTTTACAAACTGGCTTCTCCTTCAGCACCCTGCCATCTTGGCTGCTTTCTCTCTGCAAAAAAACGTGTCCTCCTTCCCCTCGATTCTCCTTCTTATAACATTTTGGCGTGAAAACGCCTCCTCCAGCACACATTAGCATAACAAAGCTCCTTCCCAAACAAGAAGGTAATTATCAGTATCACCTGGGCAACGCAATTCCTGTGGGCAGTGGCCATTTTTAACAATAAAAGTGAGCAAAATCAAGTAACACAAATTTTACAAACTTATTTGCTCTGCAACCTATTATTATCTTGTCCTCCCAACAACTCTTGAATGTGGGGACTTATATGAGCTCCATTTACAGATGAGAAAACGGGGGCCAGAGAGGTTGAGTCACTTGCCCTACAAAGCTGAGCCCCAGTGGAGTGGCTCCAGTCTCACTAACAGTCCGATGCATACTGCTTGCTGAGTGAGTATCAGTCACATTCCCCTTAGGCCTTTAAACTCCTCGAAGTGAGAACTCTGTCATACTCTCTTCCATTTGAGTGCATCCTTACAGAAACCAGCCAAAGTAGGGAGTATTACTGATGAGAAAGTTGAGGCGCAGAAGGGTTTAGCAACTTTTCCAGGACAACTTTGGAATTTAAATCCTCACCGCTTTAATTCTGAAGTTTCTGTTTTCAACCACAACAAACAGAAATGGATTTGCACTCTGTCGATCTAGACTGCAGAACTGCAACGTATGAGTAGAAGAAACCTGAGCAAATGGTGTCTCTGTACAACAGACTGGTAAAGAGGAGAGTGCCCAGGACGTGTAGATCTAGGGCAAATTGCTGAACATTTAGGATTGTTCTTACCCTAATTGAAAAACGTCCTCCCTATCCCTGCGGAGAGTTAGATTATAAAGTGCTACATGGCTGTTGTACTAGTCAGTGGCCTCACCAGCGAGGTTGTTCTAAAATGGGTCCTTCTCACCCAGTAAAACCTGCATCTGTGGGTTTCTTGCAGGTGGGCTCCAGTGTGGTCATCACGAGGGGGACGTGGCCCTCCTGGGCTGACAACCTGCAGATAACCTCCCGTATAATAGCTCGTCTTTCAGGTACCTCGTTTGTAGCATGTGGATGGGGTTCTGCTGTTGCAGGAAACAACAGAAGTGACCCCTGGAGGGCAAAGATGCTCAGACAGGTGCTGGAGGAAGTGGGGGTTGTTAGCTGGTGGAGCAGCGTGACCCAAAAAAAGGCAACAAAACACGAGCTCCCGCAAATTAGCTTTTCTAAATCTTTTATTCCTTTACAGCTTTAGTTTGCACGTGACAAGGGATTTCTTTGTCTGCAGGCCTACGTGACTTTTGTGTCTCTGGGAGGGGCGGGGGTAGGAGAGAAGATTCGAACCATTTGTCCTTGACTATTCACATATCCTGTTTCTCTTGCTTGTGTTGCAAGTTATTTCAAGGAGCTGATAAAGGGGCTGCACAGCTGTGGTTTGTTACTTTTCAAACTAACTCAGCCAGCCCTTCCTCCCTCACTGTAAGAGAAGGTCATAGGGTCAAATGCATCAGGGAATGCTGAGTTACACATTCACGACTCTTTTCTTGCTAGAACTTCTCAGAACCCTTAATACGCTAGTGCATTGTGGAGCTCCATAAGATACCACACAGCTTTTCTTAAACATTGTGAGCTGTTTGGGGGAACCATTTTCCAAGGAGCACCTCATGGGAATAATGGCCTGTGACACACCCAGGAAATGGTACCTGCTAGAAAGTTGTAAGAAACAGACAGTCGAGATGAAACAGTCCTGGGTGGGCCTTGCTTCCACAGCAGGCTCACATCCTCACCAGCGGGCTGCTGGGAGCTCCCAGTCCCTTTCCCGGGCAAGGAGATGTCTATCCTGTTTAAAGCATGTGTCTTTCTCTCTCTGCTAATGGTTCCTTCATGTATCATGGTTTCCTGTTGAAGTAACTGGGAAACCCACTTACACAGGCAGCGTTTGGTGGCAGACATTCCGAAGCCACCCACAGTGTCTCCCTGAGGAGTGCCCACCGTCCCAGCCCCCAAGTCCCGATGCCTGATGTGTTCTGTGTAACTGAGCCTCTGTTTTTGGTATTAGGGGAAAACAGTACTTCTGACAGAATCCTTTGAATGTTTCTGGGTTGCTAAACTAGAAAGCCTTCTTCTGATATGAATAATTCAGTCTGAAAGGAGAAAGGGGCAAGGGCTGTGCATGAAAGTGAACCTGTGAACCCATAGGAGAAAGAATAAATCCAGTGAGGTCAGGTAAAGAAAATGTAGGCAGACCCTGGCCGGTTGGCTCAGTGGTAGAGCGTCGGCCTGGCGTGCAGAAGTCCCAGGTTCGATTCCCGGCCAGGGCACACAGGGGAAGCGCCCATCTGCTTCTCCACCCCTCCCCCTCTCCTTCCTCTCTGTCTCTCTCTTCCCCTCCCGCAGCCAAGGCTCCATTGGAGCAAAGTTGGCCCGGGCGCTGAGGATGGCTCTGTGGCCTCTGCCTCAGGAGCTAGAATGGCTGTGATTGTGGCAGAGCGACGCCCCAAGATGGGCAGAGCATCGCCCCCTGGTGGGCATGCCAGGTGGATCCCAGTCAGGCACATGTGGGAGTCTGTCTGACTGCCTCCCCATTTCCAACTTCAGAAAAAAAAAAAAAAAAAATATATATAGGCTTCGTGGGGTCCCAGACAACATGTACCCTGCACCAGGCAGGCGGCAGATTCAGGATCAGACAGAGGGAGCCAAATGAAGGACCGTGAGCAAGACTTGGCTGCAGAGCTGCAGAAATGGACAGTCTGACTGCTTTACCTGTACCTGCACCTGCACAGGTGGGAGGGACTATGGCTGCAGCTGGCATCTCACAGATTGCCAGGGTTGGTCAGCGGGTGCTCCACCTGCACAGACCCTCTAACTCAGGGTTCTGTGGTACAGGCGTGAAACAGTTCTCAGCTGTACTTCAGAAGAACGATCGGGACTGGCACTGTCCAACAGCACTCTCTGCAATGCTAGAATGCTCTCTGTGTGCATGCCTCCCGAGATGTGGCTAGTGGGACCAAGGACAGCATGGCCTAGAGCCAGGATGCTGTGATGTTATGTAAGTGTTTAGAAAGCAGGACCGAGGGACACTGTATTCTCAAAACTGTCTTGGTTTCCAACAAGGGACAATATACCCCAGCCCTGGTGGGACACCGCATGTGTGGAAGGACATTGTTGATTGGTCACAGTGCTTGGGGGACACTATTAGCATTTACTGGGCAAGAGCCAGGGAAAGCTAAATGACCTGCAATGAGAGAAACAAGTCCACACAAAGAATTGTCCTGACCAAATTCTTACGGCCCAACCCCATGTAAGAAGCCCAGGACAGAGCCTTAGCAAAGGACAGGACAGTTCTTGTCCACTGCATGATGTCATGGTAAGGCTTGGGACAAGGATAGTAACAATAGGTTACAAGCAAGGCTTTGTGAAAAGAGTGTGTCTGTACGTCACAAGCATATGTGCGTGATGCAGAGAGAAAGAGATAGACACCATAGCTGCAAGTTTTCATCTGGTGAAAACTCTTCACCCATCCTGTTGTTTGCAGTTTCTATCAACAATGACTTCACGTTGATCTCTGTAAAGTAACTCTGGGCCTAGATCACAAATGGAGAGGTTCCCTGTGACCAGCAGTATCCTGCCCAGCAAGCCCTAAATGTGCTCCACAGCTCCACCTAACGGCTTCAAAAATTCTAACACTGGAACCCTGAAGAAGCTGAGACTCTCCTTGATAAACCTAAATTATTATGCCAAAAACGAGGGGAAAGGAATAAACAGCAAATAAAGAGGTTAACATTGCAAAACTGTTTCCTGGTGGATAACAGCAGGAGGTGGGTCTTCAGAGCTGTCACAAGGTGAGATCTGGGGAAGGTGTCAGAGATGTTAACCCTGTGGCATTGCTTCCCAGGGGGTACTCCTAGCCTCCAGCTTGCTGGGGAGAGGCGGAGCACAGTCTGCCTTGGTCCAGCCAGCTTCCTGTCTCCCACATGGGCTGGCAGCTTCCCTGGCCTTTCTTTACTCTCTGCTTTTTCATTCCCACTCCAGGTTCCTACACTCTTCCCCGTGGTGGCTCCTTCCGGTTGGACCTGTGATGCATTCTCCCTGCTGTGTTCTCCTCCCTCTCATCTGTAAAGTGGTGGCTTATGGACAGGTATGGGTGATTAGGCCGTGTGTGTCGGCATAGACCTATGTCTGGGGCAGCATGGCCTTGGGGGAGGGGACATCTCCAGAAGGCCAATTTGTTACTGGAACAAGCCAGTTCGGGGCAGCTTGCTGTACTCAGCCCATCAAAAGAGATGAACCAGACTGAGTATAAGAGCGGCTTTAATTCCGAAATACCAGTACCCTGGAAGGCTGGGGAGTCCTGTCCACAAAGCTTCCTTAATACTCTCTTGATGTTGGCAGTTTTAATAGGGTTCAGAGAAAAAAAGGAAAAGAAGTAAAAATCCTGTGCAGTTAGTCATGTACAAATGTACAGGAGGTAGAGGATCAGTCGCAGAAACATCTCCTCTGCAGGTTATTCTGCTGTAGCACAAGCCAATCAGGATGGTTCTTTCTGGTGTCCTGGTAAATCTCCAAGACAGCCAGGGCAGGAGTCTCCCAGGAGCAGCCAGGGCCTGGTGCCTCTGGCATCCTCTGCCTCTGGGAATTATCTGTGATAAGACTCCCTATTTTCTTAGGATACAAAGTAAAGATTTAAGATTGGTGAGCTAAGTTTTTAATTAGTTTATAGGCCTTAACTTTTCATTGTAAATCCTGTGGCTCGGCTTTTACAAACAACAATATTGATTAAACTCCTCTAACTGTCAGGTCCCTCCCCCCCAATGTAAGCTTTTCCTGAGACAGTGGTACCTTGAGATACGAGTTTAATTCATTCTGTAACCGAGCTCGTAAGTCAGTCAACTCGTATATCAAACAAATTTCTCCCATTTAAAATAACTGAAATAGATTTAATCCATTCCAGCCCTGTGAAACATCCCCAAAACATCCTAAATTATGAAAAAGACATGTTTTTAATTAAGAAACACACATGTATACTTTACTAATACATAACAAAATAAATGAAATAAAAGAAAAAAGTGTTATTTAATACTGTATTCTTACCTTGGAGACAGACGAGTGCGGCTAATGGAGGTGAATGGAGGAGGAGGAGGGAGGGAGGAAGGGATGCAGGCACTGTAGACACGTAAACTAAAACTGCACTTTCTTAACACTAAATGTAAACTAAAACTGCATTTTCTTTACTTTAAACAAAACTAAAACTACACTTTCTTTACTTAAAATGAAACCACAAAAACTTAATTGTAAAAAAATGCACTTTCTTAACTTTACACTTAACCTAAGCTTAACATTACGTATTTTTCATTTAATAATCACCTGTTTTTGCCTTTTTGGCTGCACTTTCGGCACTTTCACTTGCAGGACTTTTGAATAAAAATCTATCCAAAGAGGTTTGCTTTTGCCTGCCTTTTAAAATGTTACGGAAATATGACAAACAGGGGTCATTAAAAAGTGCTGAAGCACAACCAGTTGAAACTTTCTGGGTGTTTCCTTTCAATGAAACTTGAAAGCTTCTCCCACATTGCCAGCATATCTTTAATTTCACTTGTAGAAATCACTTCCTCCAACTCTACCTTCTCCTTACTACTAATCTCTTGCAGAAGCTCCATATGTTGCATCATCTGTAGCTCCTTCAACTCCTGAGTTGCGAGTTCCTCCTCATGTTCCTCGATGAGCTCGTTTACGTCACCCTCATCCACCTCCAGACCCATCGACTTTCCAAGGGACACAGTCTCCTCCAACTCTGGTTCGAATCCTTTGAAGTCCCTGTCTGCAACAACATCAGGCCAGAACTTTTTCCATGCTGAGTTCAAGGTTATTCTTGTAACCTCTTACCATGCCAAGTCAATAATGTGTAAACATATCACGATGTTGTAGTGATCTTTCCAAAACTCTCAAAGGGTTAGAATTGTATTCTCAGTCACCTCAAAGCAGCGGTGGAACAAGTGCTTTGTGTAAAGCTTTTTAAAGTTGGAAATGACCTGCTGATCCATAGGTTGCAAGATTGAAGTCGTGTTGGGTGGGAGGTAGAGGAGTTTCACAAATTTGAACTCATCTAGAATGTCATCTTCAAGACCAGGTGGGTGGGCTGGAGCATTTTCAAGGATTAGTAATGCTTTCATCGGGAGTTTCTTTTTTTACAGAGACAGAGAGTCAGAGAGAGGGATAGATAGGGACAGACAGACAGGAACGGAGAGAGATGAGAAGCATCAATCATCAGTTTTTTGTTGCAACACCTTAGTTGTTCATTGATTGCTTTCTCATATGTGCCTTGATCATGGGCCTTCAGCAGACCAAGTAACCACCTTGCTCGAGCCAGCGACCTTGGGTCCAAGCTGGCGAGCCTTTGCTCAAACCAGGTGAGCCTGTGCTCAAGCTGGCGACCTTGGGGTCTTGAACCTGGGTCCTCCACATCCCAGTCCAATGCTCTATCCACTGCACCACCGCCTGGTCAGGCGGGAGTTTATTTTCTTGGAGATATTTCTTCACTGCAGGACCAAAGATGAGATTTACCCATTCAATAAAAAGTTGCCACGTAACCCATGCCCGAGCATTGGCACACCACATAACCTGCAGTTTTTCTTTAAGAATCTTGTGAGTCTTAAAGGCCCGAGGATTTTTGGAATGATACACTAGCAATGGCTTTACTTTACAGACACTGCTAGCATTTGCACACAATGCAAGGTTCAGATGGTCCTTCATGGGTCTGGCAGCTTCTTCTCCTCTGTGGTGATGAAAGCCTTCCAGGATATTTTTTTCCAAAACAATCTTGTTTTGTCACAGTTGAACACTTGTTGGGGGATGCAGCCTTCCTTTGCGATAAGCGCAGCAAAATGTGTGATGCCTTAATTCCAGCACTCGCAGCTTCACCATGCCTCACCACCGAGTGGATGCCAGATCTCTTCTTGAAATTTTCAAACCAGCCGTGACTTGCCTTAAACGTACGTATCTTCTGCTGCCTCTTTTGAGGTTGATGGTTCTTTCTTCTTCAATTCGCCATAAATAATATGTGCCTTTTTGCATATTACAGTCTCCATCACTGTATCTCCTGCCAGTTCTTTCTCTTTCACCCACACCAGCAGAAGCTTCTCCATTTCTTCATGGATATTTGTACTTAATTGGGACAGAATTGTAGTTCCTTTCACTGGATTTGCGCTTTTGATGGCATCCTTTTGTTTAAGGATGGTACAAATTGTAGATGGATTGTGGTTGTACAGCTTTGCCAGTTCAATCACTCGTACACCACGCTCATGTTTTCTATTATTTCTTGCTTTACTTCTATCGACATCATTCTCTTCTTCTTCTCACAACTGTCCTTTATATTCACTTTCTTCGGCCCCTTGATAGCACACAGAAAAAGTTAGTAAAAAATGCAAAAATGATGCAAGAACGAGTACAGCGCACGAGATTCAACTTGATTATGCGGGTAACTTGTGAGAAAGAACGAGATGCTGGTGTTGTGCTGCCAATACTGGACCCGTGTGCCAATGCGCCAACTAGTGGCAGCTTCCCAAATCACGACTTGTATCTCAGAATTTCGCTTGGATCTCGAACAAAAATACGGACTGAGTCGCAGCTCATATCTTAAAAAGATCGTATGTTGATCTGCTCGTATCTCAAGGTACCACTGTATTACTACAAAGGTAAAGTTTTTGCTACGTTTCAAAGTAAAGGCCAGGAAGCCATTAAAAGAGAGAATAACAAGCAGATTAACTATTTCCTAACCCTTAAATATCTCCTATTCACTATAACTAAAAGGCTACTTATTACTGAAGCCAAATTTCTAACTTTTGAGTTCCCCTATCAAAATGAGAAAGCAAAAGAGAAACAAAACGGGAGCAAGGAAATGTGTGGACACCGGCAAGCTTAGATCATAGCTGTGAGCAGTGCTCAGGATCTGCTGATAAGCACAGGTCTCTTTTCAGCAGGCTTTCTTCTGCATTTCTACTTGGACTGGGGCTCCGCTCCTGTAGTCCGATACAATCAGCTTCCTTAAACCTCTCTCCTCTCCACATAGTTGTATTTTCCCTTTACCCCCAATGGTATCTCTTAGTTTAATAATTCAGGAAGCTGGATTATGAGAAGGGATCAATACTATCATAAGAAATGTTATTTGTGCTTATTTACCCTGCAGCAAAGAGCCTGGAAGGCCTCTACCTACTCCTGTTTGGGACCAAGCATCTGGGCGGTATGAATCCATCCCTGCCCTCCTGCGACAGAACAGGGCCCGTAGGGAACTCCTCCAGAACGGGAGAATATTGAGGCTGGGAGGTAAAAGGGACTCCCTGGTCCACATTCAAACGTAAAAATTGGGAGTAGGTGGAGGCGGGCAAAGGGGGAGAAAATGGGAAGAGACACTTGGAGCAATGGGTGCATGATGCGGTGTGCAGATGTCTTTTTAATTTTTATTAACTTGGGAGAGAGAAACATCAGTTTATCATTCCACTTACTCATGCATTCATTGATTCATTATTCTATGTGCCCAACTGGGGATAGAATCCATAACCTCAGCATGTCACGATGACGTTCTCACTAACTGAACTACCCAGCCAGGGCACAGACATTGTTTTATTGAGGTGCACACCTGAAACCTATACCCCAATGAATTCTATTTTAAAAGAAAGTAAAAGCTGTTCATCAGGAGGGGAAATTTTACCTAAGCTGAAGCCCGTGGCCACTGCTCTGGCCTTTGGCAGGGAACCACTGTAGTCGAACAGGGAACATTCAGAGGGTCCTGCACCTGGGGTCATCTTGCATTTCCATTTTTTTAAAGACTTTATTCATTTTAGAGAGGAGAGCTAGAGATATATAAAGAGAGAGAGAGAGAAGAAGGGGAGGAGCAGGAAGTATCAACTCCCATATGTGCCTTGACCGAGCAAGTCAAGGGTTTTGAACCGGCAACCTCAGCGTTTCAGGTCAACACTTTATCCACTGCGCCACCACAGGTCAGGTGTATTTCTTAAATAATTTTATCCTCATAATTGTGTTTTTTAAGCAAAGTCTGTTGGCCAATAGAGGGTGTGCCAGGGCTCAGAGCCTCGGCTCCTGTGGGCCCGCCTCCTCAGGTCACGTTCTTGGCCTCCCACTCCCTGTCCGGCTCTCCAACTTGCTGCTGCCTCTGCCCCAGTGACGTGGGCGCAGGGAGTCAGCATGAGGAATGCAATCTTGTACTACATTACAGGCAGGGCACAAGTCCCCAGGAGGGTGTGCACCCAAAGGACTGACATTGAATAGCTAATATGAAATACTGACTGGCAGAGAGAGGCACAGAAGAACACTTTTGTCTCTTTTTTCCTTTTCTAAAGGCCCTGCATTTTTATATATTTTGTACTGGCCCCACAAAATCATAGCTGGTCCTGGCTTGAGAGCACCTCCAAACTCCAGACTCAAGCCTGGCTGGACCTGGGTAGGAGGCACGAGAACTGTGATGTGATCTCAGGCCGCTGTGGGGAAACCGTTGGGAACCCTGAAGTTCTAGGTCATTCAGGGAGTGAATGGCTCCTGTGCACACCTTGTACCTGGATGCTCTGCAGCACAGGGATGCTTCACAACTCCCTCCAGACGCCCAGCTCAGTCTGCCTTCCTCTAGGTTATCCTGTCCCTATCCATAGTTGAATTTGTGATGACCAATGGGACAATCTGTGCCTGGACGTGGTTTTTGTTGTTTTATTTTTTTTGTCTTTTCTGCAGCTGTCAAAAGGCACAGAGCTTGTGCAAGGGGGTCAGAAAATGGGGAGCAGGACCAGAGTTGCTAGACATTGAGCACAAGAACCATAGCTCACGATTCTTTGTAGCCACATAACAACATCTCAATCAATGTTTACTGAATGATTAAGGACCGTGATGTAAGGATTCTCCAAGGTCTCAATGGCAGTCAGGTCCTGATAAATCGTAACACTTCCCTTCATTTCCTCTTCTTGAGCCTTCTACTCTTCTCTGATAACACAGATACCAGCTCACTCTTTTGTCGAGACTCCATTTGAACTAGCATTCAATTATTTAAGCCAATTGCCTGATCTCTGGCAGTGGATAAAGCATTGACCTGGGAACACTGAGGTCATCGGTTCAAAACCCTGCACTTGTCTGGTCAAGGCATATATGGGAGTTGATGCTTTCTGTTTCTCCCCCCTTTCTCTCTCTCCTCTCTAAAATGAATAAATAAATAAAAAGAAATTTAAATTATTTAAGCCAATGTTCTGAAAATAAACTCCGGACATCCCTCTTAAACATGCCTGCAAGCTGACTGGATGATCTGGATTGCAGTGGGATGTTCACCTGCTTACATGCACGCCTAAGCCATGTATATGGACCCTGATGTAAGTGGTCTGTGTGGAGGTGGGATGGGATAGCCAAGATATGGAAACATTCAGGATGGGGGAAGGCCTTTATTCTTTCCTCACCACTGAATCTTCCGGAACAGTGCTTGGCACATTGTAGGCACCAAATAAATATTAGTACATACATGAACAAAAGCACTCAACAAATAAACTTTATTAAAATTGGCTGTTCTCTAGTGATTTTCTATTGAGAATTAAGTTTGTCACTCTGAATTTCTATTAACCAATATTTATCCAACACTTTTCAAACCAAATTGATCTAACGTTGCTAAAGTCATGAAAATCTTTAATTTACAGAACTCTTTGTTTCCCCAGCCTTCATACCTGATGACTAGACCTCTGGCCAGGGTGCATTTGGGATTTCAGGATATGCTTGGAGATAAGTGAGCACCTGGAAAGGGGGCCAGCTCCCAGCCTCCCAGGGCCCAGCAAGGGCATCTTGAGTTCCAAGCTTTCCAAATGTCAAGAGCCAAACGATAAAAATGTTTCAATGCCTGAAGCTAAGATGTGATCTGGCTGTGATTTCACAAGGGTGACATGTTGGAGGGATGGTGATTGGGAGAGAAAAAGAAATCGGAAACAAAATTGAGGCCTGACCTGTGGTGGCGCAGTGGATAAAGCGTCGACCTGGAACGCTGAGGTTGCCGGTTCAAAACCCTGGGCTTGCCTAGTCAAGGCACATATGGGAGTTGATGCTTCCTGCTCCTCCCTCCCCCTTCTCTCTGTCTCTCTCTCTCTCCTCTCTAAAAATTAATAAAAGAAAAAATTAAATATTAAAAAGAAAAAAAAGAAACAAAATTGATTTGAACTGCCCTGTTCAATAATAGAACTTGTACACAAAAATCTTGTCTTTCCTCTTCAGTTAAAAGTTCTTCTTGAGCCCTTTCTAGAATTTGGGCTTCCAGTTCAAGAGGTAGAACACCCTACAGCTTACATTCCTCGCACTGAGGTCCTTGCCCGCAAGGACAGACAGTGCTGCAGAAGCCTATTGCATAGACAGCTTGTACAACTCCGCCTTTACATTTCTGTTCAAAATTGAAGTTGTGGGTAGATTCCATTCTGCTGCCAGTAGTTCCTTACAACTGGTTTTTAGCAAATACTAGGGATTTGATTGAATATGGTTTTTTGAAATTAAGGATGCTGTAAAAATGTCACTGAGCAGGGTGATACACTCATACTAAGCGAACTAAGCTGTGGTGTTTAGAACAGTGTAGAATTGGCAACACGTTTTGATATGTTCCTGGATTTGGGGATGGTTTTGTAGCTGAGTTGGGTTTTCTGACATCTTCAACAGCTTCCCCATCCCGAATGTTTCTTCTCCATATCCTGACTGTCCCACCTCCACACAGACACTTACACCTGGGTCCATACACACGGCTTAGGCGTGCATATAATTAGATCCCTTGAAAGCTTTGGGAGAATCAGATATAAAAAATATCTATAAATGTAATTTAAAATGTTTAAGCCTTAAAGTCTAAGGGGATTTAATTAACCTAGTTATTAATGGGATCTAATTACTTAGGGAAATCGTACTCACTGCCTTTGAATGCTAATTAAGACCTATAATTTCCTCCTATGCACAAAGGTCTGTTAAAAAACAAAAACAAAAAAAAAGCCCTCAAATGGAAGTTTGTTCTCCTTTTTCAAAATTAATATTTGCTTCAGTCCTTTTTCTTTCAAGACATTTTTACTGTCCTTAAATTTAACATCAAATTAAAGTCTATATTAATCCCTTTATGGGTACCAGCCTAATAAAAACAAAGGGCGGGATGGAGGGAGATAGAGTTTGTTCATTCTTCCTAGCTGTTGCACCTTAATGCTATAAAACAGTGGTCCCCAACCTTTTTTGGGCCACGGACTGGTTTAATGTCAGAAAATATTTTCACGGACCGGCCTTTAGGGTGGGATGGATAAATGTATCACATGACCGAGACAAGCGTCAAGAGTGAGTCTTAGACGGATGTAACAGAGGGAATCTGGTCATTTAAAAAAAATAAAACATTGTTCAGACTTAAATATAAATAAAACGGAAATAATGTAAGTTATTTATTCTTTCTCTGCGGACCGGTACTGGTCTGCGGCCTGGGGGGGGGGGGGGGGGGTTGGGGACCACTGCTATAAAATACCAAGGTGACCACAGGTACACTCAGAACATTCCAAGGTGTCTTGAAAGAAATGCTAACTCACATCATGTCCAAGCGCCGCTCCTTCCCTGCATTCCCCCCCTCGCACTCCGCCTTCTAGCAGTCAGCTAGTACATCATACTGGTTCCCAGTCTGAGAAAATACCGCACAGCAGGCACTCAAAAATATCTGATCAATTATAAGTAGATCCACTGGTAATTAAGATGCTAACTATTAAACTAGTTGCTTAAATGCAAAACAATGGCATTTCAAACAAAGTTTTCTTAGCCTCCTAATCATGCATTTTTACCTCACTTAACGCCATGAAACAATTATTTTTTTGGCAGATGTTTTGAAGTCATCTATCTCACCATGTAGTAGGTCATGTGGTATGACAGGAACTTACCGGTATCTTAAAATCCCAAATAGTTTAAAGTAATTCCCAAAGGTACTTAACTAACTCCCACAGAGCAGAAAATGCAACTCAATAGTCAAATACTGTTCTTAGAAAAAGAGTAATCACATTTATGTTTCAGATTTTATTTTCATAATTATCTCCCCATAGGTAGCAACAATTGCATTTCCATAATAACATTTAATATTCTATTCATTTAAGAGCTGGAAAAAAATAGGAATAAAGCACACATATCATACTCTGCATATGTACAAATAAATTCTTCATATTTAATATATATATTTTGTAGGCTGACTGTACTTACAGTTTAATAGAACATTGAATATTAAATTCTGAACATATTCATGCAGACTTCCACTTTGGTAAAAGTAATGACATAAGTTCTGGAAAACAATTTTTCCTTTTGTAAACACAAGTTTTCCACTCTATTCTCTGAAAATAGGGACTTACATAAGTAAGTGGAAAATTAAATGCACACGTGTGGAACTGATGCTTTTTACTGGACACCACAGAGAATAGCCCTGCCGTCCACAGGCCCTGCACATTAGCTCTTAAATGTGGGCAGGGAGGGTGGTCAGAGGTCGCACCTGCATAAACCTGTTATGCTGTTGAAGACTCGCTTGCATTGCTGCTACAGAATAGACTGAATCCTGCCTGGGTTTTGTTTAATATGTAAGAAAAGAGTAAAAGTTAAAAAAAAGAAACATCCAAGGCTGTAATGGATAATATGGTCTATAGACAAATACTGTTTAAGTGCTCCCAGGTCTGTCTAAACAGATTGTTAATTAGCTCCAATAAGACTCTGGAAGTTTCTCCCTGGAACTAAAGGGTACAACAGCAATGATAGGAACTTTGAAATATTAATGTCATTAACTACAACTGCCTAAACAGTTTTACTGAGATTGTTCAATGTTAATCTCCAAACAATTATCAAAAATTAGCTACTACCCACTGAACTACGTACGCAACTTAAGGAATCAAAAGATCAGATTTATTAGAGTTCTGAATCAGGCCTTCAATCAAGATTTCAGCCCTAACAACCATGCCCCCCCCCCCCCACACATGAGGTAGACAGATGTGGAGAGACAGGGCGCGAATGAACGGGAGCCACTCTGGGCAGCAGGGCCTGCAGAATGCACCCGGCTGGTGTGTGGAGCCTCGTTCTGTGAAAGAGGAATGCTTCAACATCACCTTCTAGGAATACCTACAAAGGATCAAAATGTTGCAAGCACAGTCCTTTAAATGTAAGCACTTCAAAAGCAATTCTCCCATTTCAGCTAAATTCTTATGGTATAAAGCATTTCCCGTATCACGTTACTGTCCTGTTACAAGACTAAATGAATCAAATTATTTTGGAGAGAAAAAAATGTATAAATAAATTGATGAAAACATTACCTCTTTGTTAGAACACAGAAAAAGGCCCACATCAGTTCACACTTAGTCAAAAACCAAGTGGGTTTGAGACAGTCACTACGTGTTTTTTTTGGTGGGAAGAACACCCACTTCACAGATAACTGAAGACATTTACAGCATCACTTTCATATGCTACCTTCCAAACTTACATACAAGACTTGAACTGCATCTTTTATTCGGTTAATTAATACTGTAAGGATCAAAATAGCTTCCTGTCCCAATCTTGCCTCTGAAATGATTTAATTTAATAATAATTTAAATATAACTAACATTATGGGAGATAAATTTCCTTTCCAAAACATAAAAAATGTTTACAATATTTTGTTTAAGTAGTAAACTTCAATTTTAGCAGCAAGTAAATAGAATGCAAGGAAAACTCTCTAACAATAAATTATAAGAAAAAGAATATCTGTGCCTATTATTCTCCCTCTTGTTTACAACATACTTTGCCCAGAATTTGGTCTGCAAACTTTAAAATTAACTGTATTAAAATGTGACAGTACTGTTTTCTGTAAATTTCCCCTGGTGTCTCTGGGGGGAAAAAGTGTTTTACAGGTAGAGGGTACAATGGGTGATTTGGGGAACCAGTAACTAAAACATTAGTCTTCATTAGCTTTCAAAGCCATGGTGCAGTGAAGTCTGCATGCCCTTAGGCAAGTCCCGTGTCCTCGATGTCAGGTGTCCCCTCCTCTCCGCAGAGGCGCAGAGGCAGAGCCTAGCACAGCCCTCCCGCGTACTCATCTTCGTCCTCCTCCGCTGTGGCAGAGGCGCCTTCAGGCTTGGCCTGTGGTGCTGCGGCCGCTTTCTTCTTGATTCCGCCTCCGGGAACCACCAAGCTCAGGCCCAGCTTGGCGTACTGTCAACGAAAAGCATGTCCTCAAAAGCTGGGTAACTTTCCCACCAGCAGGGAATACTACTCAGCCATAAGAAATGATGACATCGGATCATTTACAATAACATGGATGGACCTTGATAACATTATACGGAGTGAAATAAGTAAATCAGAAAAAAAACTAAGATGAATCCATACATAGAAGGGGCATAAAAATGAGACTCAGAGACATGAACAAGAATGTGATGGCAACAGGGGTGGGGGGTGGGGGGAGGGGTGATGGGGTGAAGAAGGAGAGAGGGGTTGGGGGAGGGGAGGGGCACAAGAAAACCAGATAGAAGGTGACAGAAGACAATTTAACTTTGGGGGAGGGGTATACAGCACAATCAAATGTCAAAATAATCTAGAGATGTTTTCTCTCAACATATGTACCCTGATTTATCAATGTCACTGCATTAAATTTAATAAAAAAAAAAAAAAAAAGCTGGGTAACTAGTCTCCACGTGTGATGTCACACAAAAGGTAGATCTCAGCTCTACCTCACAAAAAACAATACCACCACACGGTGGAAAACACAACCACAACCAACCTCAAATGCTCTGCCCTCAGATCTGGCTCGTGGCCATGTGACAAGCATACAACTAGCAAAAATGTCAATTATACGCCACACTTAGGAATCTGACGATAATCAAGACATAGTGATTAAGTAATACTCATAGTTCCTATGAAATAAAGATATGCTGAGTAAATGAAGAGTGTAAGCTAGGGACAAATTCTCAAAAAATACATACAAATTTACAAAAGCCTATTAAGAATTTATCCAGGAAAAAAATGGTTCCTCTCTATACACTGTGATTAAAAGAAAATGAAGGTCTTAGCTGACCTGACAGCATAGGACTAAAGCTGCACGACCACATCAAATGCACTGGTGCTCAGCAATCTACCGCAGAGGGGACTGCAGAGGAGGGGACTGCAGAGGAGGGGACTGTGGCCCTGGTGCTCAGCAACCTACCGCAGAGGGGACTGTGAAGGAGGGGACTGTGGAGAGAACGGGGCCCTGGTGCTCAGCAATCTACCGCAGAGGGGACTGCAGAGGAGGGGACTGTGGCCCTGGTGCTCAGCAATCTACCGCAGAGGGGACTGCAGAGGAGAGGACTGCAGAGGAGAGAACGGGGCCCTGGTGC
Organism: Saccopteryx leptura; assembly: GCF_036850995.1. Classification (NCBI taxonomy): domain Eukaryota; kingdom Metazoa; phylum Chordata; class Mammalia; order Chiroptera; family Emballonuridae; genus Saccopteryx; species Saccopteryx leptura. The sequence goes on along the minus strand of NC_089513.1, from coordinate 58,458,019 downwards.
TCAGCAATCTACCGCAGAGGGGACTGCAGAGGAGAGGACTGCAGAGGAGAGAACGGGGCCCTGGTGCTCAGCAATCTACCGCAGAGGGGACTGCAGAGGAGGGGACTGCAGAGGAGAGAACGGGGCCCTGGTGCTCAGCAATCTACCCCAGAGGGGACTGCAGAGGGGACTGCAGAGGAGGGGACTGTGGCCCTGGTGCTCAGCAATCTACCGCAGAGGGGACTGCAGAGAAGACTGCAGAGGAGGGGACTGCAGAGGAGACTGCAGAGGAGGGGACTGCAGAGGAGGGAACTGCAGAGGAGGGGACTGTGGCCCTGGTGCTCAGCAATCTACCGCAGAGGGGACTGCAGAGGAGAGACTCGCGGCCACCCCGGCTCAGTCTGCGCGCGAACCCGTGAGGCTGCTCCGTGAGCACCCACTGTCCTCTTCACCACAGGCTGGGAAGATGGCCCGTGCCCCCCTTCTCCAGCTGAGTGAACTGGGGTTTACAGAGCTGATTAATATGCTGCCTCCCACAGCCAGCTGTCACAGAAGTGGAATTCCAACAGGCCTACTGAATAACAAAGGCCACTACATGATGGGTCTCTTTCAGACTATGAGCCTAAAAGAAACTGTTGTAGTATATAAGGTTATAGTAATTAAATATATAGAAATATAAAAATATGTAAGATATATAAAAGTAATTAAAAGGATATTAAAAATAATTATTAAAATTAAGTAAAGTTATGCCAATTGGATAGGAATTAATCTAGTGGCTTAGTGCCATAACTCTGTAATGTGATAAACAGACTCTGACTTTCAAGCAGAGCCCAGTTAGTATGTGTGTAAAGTTATACATAGATAAGTGGCTTGGTGTTATTTATATTAACTTTGTAAATTAATGAAAATAAGAACATCTTTAAAAGTGGTTTAATGTAAACATTTCAGTAGATTGATATAAAGGGGTTCCCTGCAAGAAACTCCCAAAAAGGTGGTTTGAGGTGATAATCCTACAGATTGACACCTGTTAGAAGGCGTTAGCCAGAAAGGGTACTAAAGCTGAGGGGGCCCCTGGTGCAGTAGTCGCCAGACTCCAATGTTGATGTGGACCGTCTCCACCCGCTCTGAGCTCTGACCAAAGCCAGCCGAGAGGAGCAGCTGACAGGGCCCCCTTAAGCTGTACCCAGGCACACCAAAAGGGTTTGTGAGTAATAAACTGCCTGTGTGATTATTGCAACTAATTTGTGTGTCGGTCGCATCTTTCCTCCGGTGGCACTTAACAGTAGCATCCTCATAGCCACCTCAAGAGTAGTCTCGAAGAGGCTGCCAGCCCTGCTGATAAGCAGGAGTGTCCCACTGCACGGGGAAGTCAATCAGAGATGCCTGATCGACGTAGAGCTTGGGCTCTACTGGGACAGAAACGTAATAAAACTAAGCACCTATAGAGGCCAATGAATGAAAGAAGCTGAAAAACTAGGGCTGAATTTAAAAATACATGTATGGTCAACACAGATACATAAATATCTGGCTGTAAATCTACATGATTAACATTCAAACAACTTAAACTTATAATGAAATTCAGTGCAAATGCTAAGTTCCCTTTCTGTAAGTATCTCCAGGTAAAAAGTAGAGAGAGAAAAATCTCACAAATTCATGAGACAGCATCTCATTAGAGGCCTCCTCCATTCAAGAAGAAAGAAGAAGCCTGACCAGGCGGTGGCGCAGTGGATAGAGCGTCAGACTGGGATGCAGAGGACCCAGGTTCGAGACCCCAAGGTCGCCAGCTTGAGCGCGGGCTCATCTGGTTAGAGCAAAAAGCCTACCAGCTTGAACCCAAGGTCGCTGGTTCCAGCAAGGGGTTACTCAGTCTGCTGAAGGCCCGCGGTCAAGGCACATATGAGAAAGCAATGAACAACTAAGGTGCTGCAATGTGCAACGAAAAACTAATGACTGATGCTTCTCATCTCTCTCCGTTCCTGTCTGTCTGTCCCTGTCTATCCCTCTCTCTGACTCACTCTCTGTCTCTGTAAAAAAATAAAAAAAATAAAAAGAAGAAAGAAGAAAGCGAGCCAAAGGCCACTTACGTCATTGTCCATGTACTTGAAGAGCGGTGAGTTGCAGACCTCCGACACTTGGTCCTGGTCTTGCTGGTCATACCCTTCGAGAAGCTGCTCCAGGGCAGCACAGTCTTCACTGCCGTTGAACCCTGGAATGCTGGAGCAAACACAAGTCACACACTCCACCTGGTCCTTCTCAACCAGGGATGCATTTTCCCCCAGCAGAGGGTTGGCAAAAGCTGGAGATAGCTTTACTTGTTACAAGTGGGCAGAGGTCAGGAGTAAGGCTAGACACCCTATAGTGCACAGGATAGGCCTGACAACACAGAATTCTGCAGCCCAAGATGTCAACAGTGCCCAGTCTGAGACTGCTCGCTTCAAACATCTCTGACAGGAAAATCACTTATTCAGATCTTCCTGTAACATGTTCTGAGGACGTTTTTGTCCTCCCTTTCTCCCTCCCTTCCTTCTTTCGTTTTCTGTTCTTTTTTTCTTAGAAAGCAAATATAACAAAATCATTCAAGTCATTCATCTCCATGGACGTTCCCAGGAGAGAAACACAAGAAAGAATGTAACGTGTAAAAACCCTGCTGTAAAAGCTGAAATAGAGTCCAGAGCTCCTCTCACGCCAGGATTACTTGTTGAGGCAATAATCTCAAATGAACACAAAGGCCACGGCCGGCCAAGACAGCGCTGCAGCTCATACCTGTAGCTCTCTCTGACGCACCTCTCGGCAGCCACGTAGTCATTTCTGTGCAGGTGAACTAAGACCTGAGCAATTGTCTTCTAAAAGAAAAGAGTGATTATGGTCCAGATTTGTATCTACTTAATAAAGTCAATTTCCCCACATCTGAAATTTAACTTTCGAAGTTTTGGTTTTATACAGCAAGATTTACAAATTCTACAGTAACTTCCAGACGACAGCTGAGAAAATAGTACCCTGAAATATAATGCTCACAAAAATTAGGGGATATTTCAAAATGAATATGAAGTGATAAAAACATTAAAATTTTTTTTATTAAACAAGAACATTAGAAAAGCAAATGAGAAGTCAAAGAAAGTTGTACAAATATACAAATGAGATGCAAAACCAACTTTTATTTCATTGGTGAAAATGCACTGTACAAAAGGCTGAAAGTACTGGATCCCTAATTTAGTTCATCTGGAACTATACTGTGCACACAGACTACCCCGGGGTCTTGTCAGAGTGAAGGCTTGGAGTCAGCAGGCCCAGAGCAAGCCTGAGGTCCTGCCATTTCTAACAAGGCTTTGAGTCAGCAGGCCCAGAGCAAGCCTGAGGTCCTGCCGTTTCTAACAAGCTCCCAGGTGGTCCTGACACTGCCAGTCCGAGGCCCACAGCACCACACATTTTAAAGAAAATTTCTTCTAAAAACCTATATAGGTTTCATTTTGAAAACAGAATAAAAATGGGGTGGGAACATAACTCTGTAATTCTTAGATAGATACTAGGAAAAAGGAGAAGAAAAACTTTAGATAAAAGAAATGATACTATTTATTAGCCAACAAAAGCATTAATAAGATCAAACGTGACTGATAAGATCTTGCTGGCAAAATAGCTCTTCAATCTTTTTTCTATTTTTCAGATAACTCTTACTGATCTAACTTTAAGTTTCCTGAATCTTCTCATTTCCATTAAGCCCATCTAGTATTTTGTCAGATACTGCTTTTAAGGTTTTAATATTCTCATTTAGTTCATTTTTATAGTTTCTATTAAAATAAAAAATCTGTCCTCCAGTCATTCACCTGTATCACTTCTGCCTCATGCAGCAATGACAGCTGCCGATAAGCCTGACATGACCACTCCACTGCCCGGGTCATCTCTGGGTTGGCATCAGTTGTCTTTCTCTTAAAAACTGGTCGTGTTTCCCTGGTTCTTCCCATCAGTGATTTGGGACTGCATCTGGACCCCGTGAATGTCATGCTGCACAGCCTCTCCTGTCATTCTCGGGAGAGCTGGATCTCCAGCAGGGACTGCCCAGCCAGGCTCGGACTGCGTTCTGTCTGCTCCTGGCGGCAGAGGCTCTAGTCTCAGTTCAGCCCCTCCACGCTGCTTGCGCTCTGCCCTACGCACAAGCCTGGCAAAGATGCTAGGAGCCCTGGCCGCGGTTCAACCTCAATGCAGTTCTCGAAGCCCATGCTCTGCCTCCGGGCCTGTCCCGATATCATGCTGGAGAGGAAACCCAGGACTGTGTGGGCCACACACGCTGGAGAACTCCCTATCCCAGCTCGCCCTTCTGGGGTTTTCTCCTTGCTCGCTCAGCTCATCTTCCCAGCTGCTCTGGTCACAGAGCCCGGGTTTCCACTGGCAGGCCATCTGCCTGTGCCCACCAGCCTGTGCCCACCAGCACAGCCCCATGACGAGGGCTTCCCCAGAGTAAAGCCAAGGGAGAGAGAGAGGAGAACAGTGGGGCCTCTCCTCCCAGGTCCTGTGCGTAGACAGTGAGGTGGGTGGGCTCTCCAGGAGTTTCAGCTCTGGGCCCCTGCTGCCCAGCTTCGTGACTGCGCTTCCTGTAAGTCAATGCCGCACGAGGAGAGAGCGGAAACCCTGGGAACCCGGCCCTGGGCTGGTTCTCCTAAGTGTTTACTCCCCTCCGTCCTGCTCTATTCAGTTCTCAGAGAACTGCTTCTTCTATTTTGTCTGGAAGTTTCAGTTGTAATCAACAGGAGAGAGAGGCTACAGTACAATGGGCTTAACTCCAACTTGGTCAAAAATGGAGACCCAGAAAGCATTATTTCAAAAAATATACAAATAGCCATGGAATCTAATTGTAGATAAATATATATTTATGCCAATAAGAAACAATACCTAAATTGCACACCTGAAACCTATGTAATTTTATTAATCAATGTTACCTCAAGAAATTCAATTTAAAAAAAAAGACAAATTATCTAATATAAAGACAAAAATAAGAACTTTCAAAACATACCTTATAGCAAGTTGGATAATTCTCAATTTCCTTATAAATATTCTTCTCTTTCTGAATAGAGAGTGCCGCCTCATCAAACCTGAAGACAAAACAAAGAAATGTAACAAAGGCAGGTAGGTCTAAATGCTCTGTAGCAGAGGTCTTCTTGTAACATATTTGATGTTACAGTGTTCAGAGAAACAGACAGTAACAGGCATTATAGCAACTGCTCCGCAGCCTGTTTCCATGAGCCTTGCTCATACGGCTTGTCTTTTAAGTGCTCAACTTGTCCTTGTAGGCATCAAGCAGACAGCAAAGCAAGAGAACTTATGGACGGGTTACTTCAAATGGATAGTTTTAAGTTTGGTAACGATCATTAATCAGTATCTACCAAGTTCAACACCTGCTTTATGAATGTTTATAAATGTATTAAAATACAGCCTTTGCCTGACCAGACGGTGGCACAATAAATACAGCGTCAGATTGGGATGCAGAGGACCCAGGTTCGAGACCCCAAGGTCGCCAGCTTGAGCGCGGGCTCATCCGGTTTGAGCAAAAGCTCACCAGCTTGGACCCAAAGTCACTGGCTCGAGCAAGGAGTTACTCGGTCTGCTGAAGGCCCGTGGTCAAGGCATATATGAGAAAGCAATCAATGAACAACTAAGGTGTCGCAACAAAAAACTGATGATTGATGCTTCTTATCTCTCTCCATTCCTGTCTGTCCCTATCTATCCCCCTCTCTCTCTCTTTCCCTGTAAAAAAACAAAAAAAACAAACCAGCCTTCAATTTAATAATCCCAGATTTCTTTCCTTCCATTGAAGGCCACCCAGATCCCTGAGAGCACAGCCTCCCGCCGAAGAACCTCTCCGCTGTCCCCACTGTTGCATCCGCACCGCTGCCTCGGTGGCCCTGACAGCACCTGGTGCAGACAGGGCAGCAGTGGAGGGCGGGCACGTTGACAGTGACCCTGACAGCACCTGGTGCAGACAAGGGCAGCAGTGGAGGGCGGGCACGTTGACAGTGACCCTGACAGCACCTGGTGCAGACAGGGCAGCAGTGGAGGGCGGGCAGTTGAGGCCAGCAAAGTCCTTCCCGCCACGTTTGATCCTCAATGCTCATCTCTTTCCGTCTACTCTCACACACTTTCCTTTTCTTCCACCCCACTCCAATGGCAGAAGGAGAGGAAAGGATCCCCAAAATCTTCCTCTGACACTCCAAGCGGCCCCCTTTCTTGCTTCCTCAACCCATACCTCATCACATCCTACTCAGATCTTCATAGTAAAGCCGTAGTATGCTCTCAATTCCAGAACTCCCTTCCTAACATCTGTGACTGGGTGAATTTGAGTCTTTCCCCCTCTCTCTCATCCCAACAGCCAAACAGAGCAGTCTGTACTGTTAGGATACAGAAAAAGGCCTTGCTATGACTAAATTAAAATCACAGAAACGAGCCTGGCCTGTGGTGGCGCAGTGGATACACTGTCGGCCTGGAACACCGAGGATACTGGGTTGAAACCCTGGGCTTGCCCGGTCAAGGATGACAAGCAACCAATGAACAACTAAAGTGAAGCAACTATGGGTTGATACTTCTCACTCCTCCCCACCTTCTCTCTCTGTAAAATCAATAAATAAAACGTTTTTAAAAACACACATACATTCAGAAACATCACACTGTATTTTTCTATATTAATCACTTTTTAAAAAATATCTGCATACAAAAATAAATACTGTGGCTTGGGATAGCTGACATTATAAATTAATTTGAATTTTAATGGGCTGTGCCTTGTCAATTCACTGTCTCATAAAGTAAGAGAAATGTATTCATCAGAGAAATGTATTCTGAATTTCCGAAGATCAACTTGCTATACTGTGGGAACAAAGTTGACTTACAAGGTGGGCATGGTAGCAGATTCTAACACTGCCTTCCAAGACTCGAGCTCCTCATATTCAGTCCCTGTATAACCTCCCCTTGAATGCTGGCACAACCTCTGAATACGATGGGATACCACTCCTATGAGAATACTAAACTGATTTTGAGTAAATCAAAGAAAGATTTTCCAGATGGGCCTGACCTAATCAGTGAACCCTTGAAAGGTCAGTGATTGGGTTTCAAGAGAGCTGTGCTCTTGCCAACCTTAAAGAAGAAGCAAGCTACCATGTTGTAAGTCACTCCGAGGGCATGTGCTAAGGAACTGCACGCACTCTAGAGCTGAGAGTGGCCCCTGGCCCAAAAGCCAACAAGAAACAGGAATCTGTGACCTACAGATGCAAGGAAGGGAATTCTGCCAGCAACCAGTGACCTTGGAATGAAGTCACAGCTCTACCTGACACTGTGATATGAGCCTGGAGAGACCCTGAGCAGGGAATCTGGCTAAACTGTGTGGGACTCCTGACCTACAAACCCGAGAGATGATGAGTGAATGGGGTTTTAAGCTGCTAGGATTCTGGTTACCTGTTGGGCAGAAACAGAGAATCAATACAGAATAATTACACGTATCCGAATCATTTTTAATTGTGACCATGAGCTATCACAGATCCTGATTTAAAAAAATAAACTATATCACAACATTCTATGCTCACAATGTCCCGATTATATCATTCTATTTAGGAATCTCAGTATTTTAAGCTTTTCAAGAATTTAACTATAAAGGCTATGTTCTGCATACATGAATTATTTCTATGGCATAAAAATACCATTACATTATATGGATTTGTAGTAACAAAAAGTTGACCAACTTTGCTATAAGTCCATAAATTTGGTATATAGTCATCTATTTTCAAATGTATACTGAAAGTTATTTAGTGCTTATATAATAAAACACAGCATTAATTCTTTAAGAAAATTATTGAATTTATTGGGATGACGTTAATAAAATTATATAGGTTTCAGGTATATAATTCTACAACACATCATCTGTATATTGCATTGCGTATTCACCACCCCAAGTTACCCTCCATCACCACCTATCCCTCCTCTGCTTAAAGAAATAAAATGTATCTGATTTGTTGAAAAGAGAGGCCCTGGCTGGTTAGCTCAGCGGTAGAGCATCGGCCTGGCGTGCAGGAGTCCCAGGTTCGATTCCCGGCCAGGGCACATGGGAGAAGTGCCCATCTGCTTCTCCACCCCTCCCCCTCTCCTTCCTCTCTGTCTCTCTCTTCCCCTCCCGCAGCGAGGCTCCATTGGAGCAAAGATGGCCCGGGTGCTGGGAATGGCTCTGTGGCCTCTGCCCCAGGTGCTAGAGTGGCTCTGGTGGCAACAGAGCGACACCCCAGAGGGGCAAAGCATCACTCCCTGGTGGGCATGCCGGGTGGATCCCGGTCGGGCGCATGTGGGAGTCTGTCTGACTGTCTCCCTGTTTCCAGCTTCAGAAAAATGAAAAAAAAAAAAAAAAGAAAAGAGAATTTTTATTTTCCTGTAATTCAAAAATAAAACAAAATGTAAGCCCCATAAAAATTATATGCACATGACAGGAATCTGTCAAGGACCTCACTCCACCCAGCTTTCAATGGACACCTCCCTTACAGTGACTCAAAAGTCCTCCTCTGGCCCCCACTACTTCCTGAATCCAGGATACACTTTTAACTTTCTATAAAATTTTTCAGCTGATTCATCACATTGCCAACAAAGCTTGTCCTCATCCACAACAAACCTAGGCATCACACTGGACGGGGTGGTTACACAAGATAGAAACCCAGTGATTATCCTCAGCTAGTATTCTCCTGCCCAACCCCCCACAGACCCCGAGCCCTCCCTGAGTTCAGAATCCAGGGACTGTTCCAGATGACTAGTGGAAAGAACTTTCCTCTGCAAAGTGAGTCTTAGAAGAGGGAGTGAGGTACGGTTGAGGGTGGTAAACTGAAATGAACGCCATATTCTCTTGCTCACTGGGATCCAGCACAGCTCAGGGAAAGAGGTCTCTGGATTGGGGTCACTGAGAGCCAGCCACACAGTGTGCCAATCTGCTCAGCTGCCTCAGATCTTTGGAAGGCACAGAAACAGAAAGGCGTACTGGTAAGTCAGGTCAACTTGTTGGAAAGGTCTTTCCCAGGAGGAAACGAGGACACTGATCTAGGACTGATTTAAGGCCTCCTGGATGCGACCTAAACTAAAATTTCATTTCTGCATTACGATTCTCTAGAACGATGGAGAAACAGGAGACTAACATCACTGCATTAAATAGATTAATTTTGCTATATCAAGACACAAATTATTTAGTTAGAATTAAATCTTACAGTCTCAGGTTAATGTAAAAATATAAGCATCTTAACTAAATAACAAAATTTTAAATTTCATGCTACACGATCAGATATTATTTATAAAGTATAAAATTAGCACTGTTTTAGTTCTTTTGGGCAACTGATAGCCTCAAATCAGATTATAATCAAAGTATAAATTCAAGATATTCAAACAGCACATAAATTACCTCAATTATCTTTCAATTATTAGTAATTCTCCATGTTTTCTTACCCTGCACTACTTAAATTCCTGATAGAACTATTATGGCAGTGACTTTTAATTCTTCCATACTACACGTACCCGGGTGACACTTTTCAAAATACCAAATTCTTTAAGATTCCTGAGTAAACTGTAATCAATTTTTATTATTGGAAAATTTAAAAAGAGTCAAAGACACCATTCCTGTCTCTGCGTGCCCGGTCTGCGTGCCCTGCTCACAAAGCCGAATCTACCCTTCCGTTCAGCAGCCCTGCAAAGGCCAGAAACCACCACACAGCTGTGTTCCTCAGGAAACAGTCCGAGACTCGCCTCAACTTATCACACCGCCCTTCATCAGCGGGCAATTCCAGTTAGCATCTCAGTTCCTTCAATTTCTAGGAAGCCAATATTATCAAGATGAATAAAGGTAATGATCCAAGGCTGGTCTGTAAATTAGATTCTGCTTCATTGTTTAATACAAAGTCCTAATTTAAAAGCAAAATAAAAACAAACACCCAAATCAATTTAAAAAAAGGTCTTACAAAGCTGTATTTGAGAATATTTAATAGTTATTAATTCTATATTAATTTATTCTGATACTACTCTAAATGTTTGAATCATATTCTAGAATCTGTAGTTTTAATGAAGAAAAAACTTGAATTCTGTCTCAGAAACGGACCTTCAGTCATTCTTTTTGATTCCTTGACAAAATGTGTCTGGGGTCTTTCCTGCCACTGGACAGCTAGGAGCAAATTTCAGTTCAAATATCTAGTTTCAGACTTAGAGTCTCCTAAAGGTGTTTATCTTAAATGTTATTAAATGAGATCTCAGATAACAGAATTTCATGAATGACAGAAATTGTGTATTAAGCTTAAATTGAGGTACAGTAAGAACAAAGGAAAATTCAATAGGAATTCTAGGCTTCTGGGATCCAGCTATTTGTGCTTTAAGCCATATGTTTAAAGGATAAAAAGCAAATACCCTATTTAATGAGTCTGGCTAGCAAAAAGCTGTCTGTTTTCATGGGTGAGCATTTAGGGCACATTGTTACTCATGTCTATATAACTATTTCTCTTCATGAAAGAGACATTATAATTTATCACATCAAGAAAACTGCTCTCTCTCATCCTGCTGAGCCAGGTCTTAACCAATAAAAGCACAATGTATGCCTGGCCTGTGGTGGTGCAGTGGATAAAGCGTCGACCTGGAAATGCTGAAGTCACCAGTTCAAAACCCTGGGCTTGCCTGGTCAAGGCACATATGGGAGTTGATGCTTCCAGCTCCTCCCCCCTTCTCTCTCTCCTCTCTCTCTCCCTCTCTGTCTCTCTCTCTCCCTTACTCTCTCCTCTCTAAAATTAATTTAAAAAAATAAAAAAAAATAAATAAAAGCATAATGCATGAGAATCCACTTTAGAAAAACAGCAGATCTTCTTATTTAACTCAGTGTGCCATCTTATAGACATCAATTTTTCTACTGGGTCACCTGGTGCATCTGTGGTTCACACCAAAAAGATTAACAAGCTGTCACCAAAATTACTTAACAGTTTCAAACACAAACGAAAAATGTGTGTGGACACACATGAACACAGTTTGGGAAACTCACCTGCGTCCGCGCACCAGCAGTCTGGAGGCTTTTCCTAGTAATTCCACTGCCTGTCGTAAACGCTCCTCATTCTAAAGAAGCAAATGAAGAGTGTTGGCTGCTTTAACGTAGGAATCTTCCTTCCTCCAATCATCGTCTAATAAAAATAACGGCACTCGAGATGGGGGTGAGGGGTGAGGTTGGGAGACAACACCAAAGCAGCTGTTCATTTATAACTCTCGAAGGGGAAAAACAGCTATGAGCACAGAAAAGTTCTGAAAAGTAGCTGCTGCGTTTCTGTTTTCCTACATGTTCTGAACACTCTAAGAACACTTAAAGAAAAAATAAAGTTCCAACTTACTTCAAACACATTAGCTGTCTGTTGATATAACTGCACCGCCTTTTCTGGGTCTACATTTTCTATAAGCCTAAATCAGACAAGAAAATTTGACGTAAGAGAAACTGAAAACTTGCTTTTCAAAGGACTTCATTAAAACAAAAAGAGGCTGGCTTCTGTGCCGAGAGCGCCCGCACACTCACTTCCCCGCCCGCTCCAGGGCCATGGCGGCCGTGTCGGGGGTGCCGTTCTCCAGGTACATGGTGCTGGCCTTCTCGATCAGCTGCACGGCCTCGGGCAGCTTCTGCAGCTCCTGTAGGGGAGGGCACACAGAGCAGCGAGTGCTTCCACTTGAGAAAGACAACGTTCATCTGAAATTCAATTCTTTTATCCCTGATTCATGAAAGGAAATGACTTAAATCTTATACGATAAATACACTGCAATGAAATGCCTTCACAGGGCTATTTTTCCCATCAAGCTCTAGTTAGCCAAACCAAATCTGTATCAGTTAATTCCTACACAGAATTCCTCATCACTTTACAGTATTTCAGGGAACTATACAAATAGTAGGAACCCAAACATTGGCTCTTTACAGTTTTTTTAAATATTCAAGCTTCTTTGAACATTACTGAGTCCCTACTATATACAAGGCCTATGCCAAAGGTATGTTACTGCTATGCACAGAATTCCTCATCACTTTACAGTATTTCAGGGAACTATACAAATAGTAGGAACCCAAACATTGGCTCTTTACAGTTTCGTAAATATTCAAGCTTCTTTGAACATTACTGAGTCCCTACTATACACAAGGCCTATGCCAAAGGTTGCAAACTGGTAGCCCAAGGGCTGTATCTTATTTCTAAGAGCATGTTGTTTGAACCATTCAGAATTTTTTAAATCAGATACTTCAACAAGTTGTTTTATGACTTCCTATTTAAATATATATCATATTTAATATAATATTATATATATCTCATCAGCAGGTTTGAATTCCAGCATAGCAACAGCACACCGGGGCTGAGCAGCAGCAGTCCGGCGCAGGCATACCACCTTACCACCTCCTGGCAACAGCCTCGTCGCCCCCCCTTCCTCCTGCGCTACACGCCCAGCCCACCGCAGCACTCCCTCCCCCCTGCGCTACACGCCCAGGCCCACCGCAGCACTCCCCGACTCCCGGAGCTCCTGTGAGTCTGCAACCGCCTTCCACGACAAATGCTATCAACAGAGTCACTCCATATTGTACCATTAAACCATAAACCTCAGCACCCTGTGGACCTCACGTCTAATATCTTTTTTAAAAAACTAAAAAATCCACTTAAAAGCTCAATATAAAGTATACACACATTATTTATTTAGGGTTGACATGCTGTAGATTCCATGCTGACATCTCATGGATTGTTTTCAAATCTACCAATACCAATTCAATCCCTCACTAAGCTGACAAATTTTTTAGGATGCAAAACTTGCCGGTCTCATTCCTAGACTTTAAAATGTTTTTTTATTATTATTTAGCTATAGAAATATATAACAGTAAAAAGACTAAAAAACACTATACTAAAAAATAAATTGCTATCAAACTCAAGTGGAATGGTATCAGTTGTTATAACTTCGACCTTCAGTGAAAAAGTCTTTTTGTTATGGAAGCCAGAGATCAAGGAAAGACTCAGAGTCTATGGTATATATATGTTGAAGGATATTTGGTAGGAAGGGGAGGTAAGTCTTAACAAATCTATTTCACCCACTTTAGTCCTGACGGTTACTTAGGCTTTTATAGAGCATTTCTTCCCCCGATTTACTTATCCATTAAATAAATATCTACCGAGAATCTAAAACTAATGAGGGGGATTAAAGAAATAGATCACAGGGCACTACTGTCCTTCATAAGTCCTGCCCTCGCAGACAAAACAGAGCAGCACTACGTGAAAGTGCACTATGAAGTATCATCTAAGTTATGTGTTTAAAAATTAATTCAGTGCCTCTTCCTGCTTTTGCATCAAATCAAGCATGACTAAGAGTAGCAGAGGCCCAACCACAGCACTGACACCTCTCCATAGAAAAACAACGGGCGGCCTACTTAAAAGTTACACAATTTTATACTCTTCACGTGTTCTTCTAGTATGGCAAAATCATAAAGAACAAAATTAAAATATGCCTATTTTTAGTGGCCTGTGTGCTTTAGTCACCTTATTGCTTCTCTGAAGCAAACAGGACATGAAATCACAAGTGCCTCCATCTACAACCGCCCCTCCTGAGCCTCATGGGGGTGAACATGAAGGTTTGTATGACAGATGGTGGAAGTTTTATCATCCCGAATGAACTGTGGACAGGTAGCTCAGACCTCCTCATAATGCCAGGACTGTTCAGAGGTATTTAATTTAAACACAAGAGAATGCCAGAAAGCATTTTCTTTTATCTTTTCCTCTATTCACAGGTTTATTCTACCTTCATTCAAAGCAGCGCCTTTCAAATCCTCACATTAAAGATATTAGAGAAAAGGAAATTATTTCTGAACAAACTCTGATGAAAACTAATGCCTTAGTACAGCTGCTAGAATATAAACTGAGGTTGTCAAGATTATGCATGATTAGTGTTCTAGCACTTCCGTACTGGGACAGTGTACCCTAATAGTAGACGCAAGGTCCAGGCCATTCCATGAGGCGTCTTAGAATTTCCTAGTCTTAGGGGAAGCTATCTCTCTAGTTCTTTATGGTAGAATTAGAATTAGAGTTACTAGGCCAAAGGCTATGGAAACTCTTCAAGCCCTTGATATATATTATGAAAGTATTTTTTAAATGACATTAGAAAATCTTCCTGAAAAGATGAACTGTAAGCTGTAAGATACAAAAGTGTATGTAAAACATTAACTGTCTTCTACATAAATGAAAATGTTTATGTGAAAAAAACTAGAAGAAAAAAAACTAAAGATGCTAACAGCAATAACTAACATTCCTGAATCATTTCACTGTTTCTAAGTGTTCTACAATGAGCATGTATTCACTTACAAAAATCAGTAAGTTAAGATTATGGAAGTTGTAAACATTAAAAACAGAGTAAGTTCTTAAAACAAGGCTTTACAATAAATAATTCAAAACAACTGTTTACCATATTAGAGAACAAAAATGGAAAGGAAAATGTTCTATTTCAATTGCCACTGGCACACTTGGAGAGTCAATGTCATAAAGTAATACGTTCTGTCTCACAACAGGAAGTTAATTCCCAACCTGTTATTAAGAAGCAGAAATATGAAAAGCAGCATAACTATATTAATTAAAATATTCCATTTAAAAAAAAAGAGTTAAATAGCAACAGCTTAAGTCTTTGGTTCTCTTAATGCCATCTGACATTTATAAAATAAGCCAAAATCTCTCCTTTCTCTAACCCATGGATAGTAAAAAAATAAATACTTGTAGATTTTTATTACATTAAGATGTCCTAAAGTTCTCAAAAGTAGGGAAACCTCCCACTTTGTTTAGCTCTCTCCTGGTTACAAAGTTTAGACCCTTGGGGTGCCAAGTTCCCTCCAACACTTTCTCTCCTAAATTTCACTTTTAAAACTCCCTATCTTATAACACACACAAGGCACCCTATAGGTCCAATTAGCTTTCTGTGGACAACATCTCTTACCTTACAGCAAAGACACTTTTCAACTTCAACATAAATTTACTTCAACACCATGTAGTTAATTCCTTTTAGCTATATAACAGTTGTGACAGGACATTACTGACCTTCAACATCATGCCCGCTTGCTCATAAGCTCTGCAAAGAGAATATAGTTTCTTGGATGAGATCTTAAAGAAATAAGGAGAAACTTTCTGCTTCAGCTAAGGGAAGTTACTTCACTTTTAACTGGCTCAGGCATTACACATGGCTTTAGGCTTGGATTAGCACACAACATACTTATTTTTCATTTTCATGGGCAGTAATGCCTTAGAAACACCAGGCATCTGAGGTGAAGGGATTTTATTTTGCAGATACAAAATTCAGTATGACTCAGAAAGGTTAAATGAGCTTCTATTTCACAAGCCTAACTCCAAGTTTAAAAACAAATAAGTACTCTCCGCAATAGCAGGAGAGAGAAAGCCCCATATTTTTCTTCATAGGCACTATTAACTACCAAGAAAGAGGGGGGGAAAAAAGAGTCTAATTTACTTGGTTTTTCATAGGTTACTGAACAAAATGGTCCTAAAAGTGTTAAGTGAATAAAATGTTTATCTTATGAGAGCCTAGTTTGTAAGGTTCAGGTGAAGACTGAAATAAATGGAAAAATTTATTTTTCCATTTATTTTGATTTTATTTAAATCAGTACAAAAGAATTCACCTTTTACAAATTTATGTTAGAAAAAATTTACTGACCTATGGAAAACATTTAAAACATAACAATCTGCAAACATATGAAAATGTGGGAGAATATTTACTTACTTGGCAGCATGAAAAAGACTGAATGGATGTGTAACAGTTAAAATTAAGGAAAAAAAGAAGCAAATCAACCACTTCTAAATATGTGCTATTTAAAAGACAAAAGTAACTAAATCAGTGCCCCAGCTGTGATCCAAAAAGGAAATCCTAAAAATAGGTAAAAAAGAAATAAATTAATGCCTGTGGATGTCTCTTAAAACCCCCTAATTCACAAAAACACCACTTAGATTTCAAGCTAGTTCCATCCCACATTCATCTGAAGTTTCACTAAAGTGCAGCTATCAGTAGCCAGCGAGACACCACAAGCATTTTTCAGTATAGATTTTAAAAGACTTCAGGAAAAGTTATTGTCTTAAACGACTTATACATCTTATTTCAAGTTCCTGAGGCAGACTGTACTTTAAAAATACTTCTACAGCCTGACCAGGCGGTGGCGCAGTGGATAGAGTGTCAGACTGGGATGCGGAAGACCCAGGTTCGAGACCCCGAGGTTGCCAGCTTGAGCGTGAGCTCATCTGGTTTGAGCAAAAATTCACCAGCTTGGACCCAAGGTCGCTGGCTCAAGCAAGGGGTTCCTCAGTCTGCTGAAGGCCCACGGTCAAGGCACATATGAGAAAGCAATCAATGAACAACTAAGGTGTCACAATGCGCAACGAAAAACTAACGATTGATGCTTCTCATCTCTCCGTTCCTGTCTGTCTGTCCCTGTCTATCCCTCACTCTGATTCTCTCTCTGTCTCTGTTAAAAAAAAACAAACAAAAACTTCTACAGCAGCTTAAGCGCCCCCACCACTGGTGCTTCCTCCTTAGTCTTCAGTGCCTGTCAACAGGTCAAGGAAATCCAGAAAAAAATCAAAAATAAACCCTCAAAGGTAGTTCTGCAAAGCAGTGTGGACCCTATGATCAAAAATCTCTACAAGGCCCTGGCCGGTTGGCTCAGCGGTAGAGCGTCGGCCTGGCATGCGGGGGACCCGGGTTCGATTCCCGGCCAGGGCACCTAGGAGAAGCACCCATTTGCTTCTCCACACCCCCCCTCCTCTCTGTCTCTCTCTTCCCCTCCCGCAGCCAAGGCTCCATTGGAGCAAAGATGGCCCGGGTGCTGGGGCTGGCTCCTTGGCCTCTGCCCCAGGCGCCACAGTGGCTCTGGTCGCGGCAAAGCGACGCCCCGGAGGGGCAGAGCGTCGCCCCTGGTGGGCGTGCCAGGTGGATCCCGGTCGGGCGCATGCGGGAGTCTGTCTGACTGTCTCTCCCCGTTTCCAGCTTCAGAAAAATACAAAAAAAAAAAAAAATCTACAAATGCTCCTTCAGAGTTTAAAAAGGCAGAATATTTTTCTGATCATTTTCTAACAGCATTGTACCCACATGTAGCAAATTTATAACAAGGGAAGATAAAGTGTTTTTTAAAATCAGCAAACTGTCAAGTCTTATTGTAGAGGCTGAAAAAGATACGCCCTGTTGTTCTCATGGGCGACAGCTTCTCTCAGGCAGGCGTCTTTCGCTTGCTCAAACTGCTTGGCGTTCTTAAAAGCAACAGCTGAAATAAAACAAAGAGACTTTCTACTTCCACCACTTTAAAAAGTTCAAATTTACCAAAATCTGCATCATGTATAAAGTATTAGAAAATATGTATACTTATTTTAATCAAATACTTAGGCGGTTTCATAAAATGATAAAGTATTACTTTTTCTAAAGCATTTTTCTTACTTTTTTGATGACCAATAACTCAGAAGTATTATCAAAAGTTTTTTTAAAATTATAGACTATTTGCTAAAATCAGTGATACTTCCACTCAAATCAAGAAATCTTTCTAACACCAACATCTAAGCTTTGAGAAACTAAGACTGCATCAGTCACACCAAATAACAGGTACTGTCACAAAAACCAGTACCTCGCTTCACTGACTTTACATTTATTGATAATAAAAAAGAAATGACAACACACCAACAGTGCTTTACTCCTAGCTTACTCCATCTTCTCAATGATTTAGAAATAAAGACCCATGAACACACATTACTTTTACAATAAACCCTCCTCTTTGGCACAATCTTTAAATATATGTCTAAAAAATTAAAAGTGCTTTTTAAAACTAAAACTCTTGCACTGTATAGGTTTCTGTGGGGAAAAAATCTCAGTATTTAAAGAGTTAAAATGCATTGCTCACTGTTTTAAAATGTCATCATCAGAGCAAAAACAATTAGGACTGCCATAAAAGATGGTATTAGAGATTTTTGTAAGCTTACTAAAGGTTAGCTACAAATACATAAAAAGGATACAACTTAAAAAAAAATAGTTATTTATTAAACACACACTCTTAAACCCTAGCAGGGTAGCTCAGTTAGTTAAGAGCGTCATCCCAATACTCCAAAGTTGTCGGGGTCAATCCCCAAAGTACATACAAGAATCAACCAGTGAATGTATTTAGGGGTCCCCAAACTATGGCCCTCTGGCTGCATGCAGCCCCCTGAGGCCATTTATCTGGCCTCCCCTGCTGCACTTCCAGAAGGGGCACCTCTATCATTGGTGGTCAGTGAGAGGAGCACTGTATGTGGCGGCCCTCCAACGGTCTGAGGGACAGTGAACTGGCCCCCTGTGTAAAAAGTTTGGGGACCCCTGGATGGAACAATATACCAATGCTCCCGCTGCCCCCTTCTTCTCTAAAAATCATTAAGTAAAAAATTAAAAAAATAAGACTCTTAAAATTCTCTTTAATAAAATATTGAAAATAAACTTCTAAAACTATTTCCCTCTCTGGATTTCCACATTTATTCTGTTGTAAACACATTTTGTGTAAACTCTTAAAGAAAATAAACAAAGAATGCTTTAACGGGGAAATCGGACCTGAAATATTTATTTTTGAAAGCAGCTCACGGTCTCAGAAATCCCTAAAACAACTGTGTCAAATTTCCCTAGTGGAAATTTGCAAACTGTTGTGCCCTCCACTTATGAAGTCTTCTTATACAAGGTGTCCATAAAATCTATATAAAGATTGAACTTTGAATAATTTTCCTTTTAAATATGATATATAAATACCAGAGATAATTTACTCAAGGTTAAAAAAAAAGGGCTAATGACTCATTTGTTGTCATTTCTTTTATTATCTAGAAAATTATACCTTCATTGTACTGATTAGTTTCAATTTACCCCATTTCTTTTTCCTTTAGTGATATACTAAAACTAAAGTTTGTCATTAAGCACAGTTCCTACATGATCTCTATGCCAGGATAACAAAAGTAATTAGGGCTATCACCAAAACACAACTGAAAATACATTCAGGTACTTCAAATCGTATTATGCTTTACACCCAAAATAATCCAATATGCTGAAAGCTATCATTCCATAATTTAAAATGCTAAAAATTTAGTAAAGCCCGTTTGTTGTACATTTCAGATCATTTTTATCTTACATACAGATAATACTCATGAACAGTTATCAGTATATCTCAAAGTGAGGCTCATAAAAAACACATGTCAAGGCCTGACTGGTGGTGGTACAGAAGATAGTTGATCTCGGACACTGAGGTCACAGGTGTGAAACCCCAAGATTGCTGGCTTGAGAATGGGGTTGCCAACTTGAGTGTGGATCATTAAAATAATCCTATGGTCACTAACTTGAGCCCAAAGGTTGCTGGTTTGAAGCCCAAGGTCGCTGGCTTGAGCAAGGGGTCACTGCCTTGGCTTGAGCCCTCCAGTCAAGGCACATATGAGTGGCAATCAATGTGCCCCTTTTTAAAGCAATCATTGGGCCTTTTGCTAATGACTCACTGAGCTGTCAGGAAAGGGCCGAGTAAAACGCTGATTTGGGTGAAGCAGCAGCAGGTTGTGTTGTTTTGCTTCAGTCAGTGACATGACAAAATGAAAAATGGCAAAAAATAAAAAAGAATCAATGAAGAGATAAATAATATAACTACAAGTTGATGTTTCTCATCTCTCCCTTCCTTGTCTCTTTCCCTCTCCTTCACTCACTAAAAAGAAAAAAACACACACAAAAAAAAATAAAGAAACAAAAAAAAACCATGAACCAAACATCTGATGTTAGATGTTCACAACAAGCTAATTAAAAAAATTAATTAACAAAAATCTTAAAATCTTTATTCAGTAAGAGATGGCAAAACGCCTAGAAATATATGCAACTGACTAAAGTTCAGGAATGTACGCAATGCTGAAACCTGCAGCCATGTTATGCCAACCCTACTCATCTCTGCTGTTACGAGAGGCAGAAGTATGGAGACCTCTGACTCAGCCCTCCACACATTTGAAGATAACAAGTGTAAAAACTGCAAGGGCTTGGGCTGGTGCTGGTGGTTGTTTAATCAGTAGACCCTTATAGGAAGCATTAAGAGGAAGCATTATGAGTAAGTATAAGAGAAGGTTATCAGCCTCCTTTAAGATTACACATGGGAGTTACAGGGCTATAAGTCACCCATACCTGCTTTTCCGTATTCAGAAGCAGCACTGTCATAATCTGGCTTCCACTTCAAAAAACCAGTTTTCAGGCTAAAATGAAAGAAAGACATGTCTCTTAGAGGTTACCAACCACATTTATAAGTCAGAAGTCTGCTTGTAACGGCTGTATTAAAAAGAGAGGACGAGGGGCCATCAGGTAACAAGTCCCCATCTTGACAATCTCCATCCAACCATTTTTAAATTTAATACAACCTCACCATTTTCCTTTCCACTGCCATAGACATGGTTTTCCTCATTTTGAAATGCCTGAATAACATCCAAGTATAGCACAGAATCTCAGTGCATGGTCCCCAGACCAGTATTACCTGGAAATGTGCTAGAAATGGAAATTGTTGAGTCCCATCCTGGAGCCACTGAACCAGAAACGGTGGCAGCAAAAGCCAGGCTGTAACAAGCCCCTGGGCACATTAAAGCTTGAAGCACAGCATCAAGCAAGCATTCGGATTTATGAGACTGAAGCACAGGAGGAGTTATCAGTATATGCTATGCCAAGGGCCCAATTAAGATCCCCTAAGGCAGGGGTCGGGAACCTTTTTGGCTGAGAGAGCCATGAACACCACATATTTTAAAATGTAATTCCATGAGAGCCATACAATGACCCATGTACGTTCCGCATTATCCAATAAAAATTTGGTGTTGGCCCTGGCCGATTGGCTCAGTGGTAGAGTATCGGCCTGGTGTGCAGGAGTCTGGGGTTCGATTCCTGGCCAGGGCACAAGGAGAGGCGCCCATCTGCTTCTCCACCCCTCCCCCTCCCCTTCCTCTCTGTCTCTCTCTTCTCCTCCCGCAGCCGAGGCTCCATTGGAGCAAAGTTGGCCTGGCGCTGAGGATGACTCTGTGGCCTCTGCCTCAGGCGCTAGAATGGCTCTGGTTGCGGCAGAGCGATGCCCCAGATGGGCAGAGCATCGCCCCCTGGTGGGCATGCCGGGTGGATCCCAGTTGGGCGCATGCGGGAGCCTGTCTGACTGCCTCTCCGTTTCCAACTTCAGAAAAATACAAAAAAAAAAAAAAAAAAAAAAATTTGGTGTTGTCCCAGAGGACAGCTGTGATTGGCTCCAGCCACCCGCAACCATGAACATGAGCGGTAGGAAATGAATGGATTGTAATACATGAGAATGTTTTATATTTTTAACATTTTTTTTATTAAAGATTTGTCTGCGAGCCAGATGCAACCATCAAAAGAGCCACATCTGGCTCTCAAGCCATAGGTTCCCGACCCCTGCCCTAAGGAGACCTTAGAGAGGGGGCAGAAAACCATAGAATACAAACATTCAGAGGAGCAACAAAGGGAGTCACCAAAAAAGGATGCAAATGAGCCACCGGTGAACAGGAAGAATTCCAGAAAGACATGGATGTTATGAAAATAAGCTGCTTTCAAGGATCTCTACGGGCTTCTCAGATGCCAAACCAAAGGTCGTTCAGGTTTGAGTCCTTACCTTACTTGCCCTTTCTGCAATATTTTATTTTCTTGCTTTAATTTAAAATAATTTTGTATGAATTTAGTGACTATAAAGCCTGAGTGTGCATAAGAATGACTAAATAAACATCATCTTAGATTCTAAATTTCAACTCAGTTCGCAGCATTCAATGTAACGCGTTAGCTTCCAGCCTTACCTGAGAGATGGAGAAACCTCAGAGCCCTCAGGAGCACGCTTTCATTTTGAGACAACTGTGTGCAGAGGCCCTAACTTTAAAGAAAAATTTTTCTGCCAATTAAATTTATATATTTATATTTGTACTTGTGTATTGTTGAGCAGATAAAATATATTATGCTCACTTTGTTAAAAACGGCGCTGCCCACGTGGAAGTCTGTCACCCAGGTGGATATTAGTTGCCCTTCTTGCTTGGGATGGGCGTGATTATATTAATGTGTGTTGGGGGACAGGCTGTAAGCAGGCAGGATCCTTATAGCCTAAGGCTTAGTTTTAAGACTAAGCCTTTCCCACCCTTTTTGATGTGGGGTGGTACACTCTCATGAGGAATCCCATTATGCCTCAGATAAGTGACTTTGTATCAGAGACTTCCTAGTTTATATATTGGATTAAAGGTTTTGAATCTACACTACAAACTGGGGCCGACTGGGAGCTTGCTCTCTGTTCCTGAGGTTAGCATTACAGAGAGTAGAGAAAGGCCACGTGGAGGAGCCCAGGAGAAGCAGCCAAGATGGCAGAATGCTAAAGGAGAAGCCAGTTTGTGCAGAGTTTGTGCAGAGAGGAGATGGGGAACAGAGGTGAATAAGTCTGGTGAGCTAGAAACCTTTGACTCTAGGAAACTCAGATAAGTCAGTAGCTTTGTGAGCACTGAATGAGTGGGTTTTGGAGCCCACTGTGTGTTTTTACTTGCCTGTGGGGTGCAAGCTAAGATTAAAGGTAATGGCCCATCAGTTCTTGGCTCCATTGTTTCACTACCATCTGTCCGAATCTATTGCGAACCTGCATGTGAATGGCCACGATGGCGGCTACTGGCTTTACATGTATATACTGGCATAGACACAAATCTGTAAAGCGATTTTTCAAGCTTAGCAAGAATATTTTTGCTCAGAACAAAAACTTTAAATTGCAGCCTGTCCACTCTAATCCACAAAATTGAGGAAGGACGCAATAAAAATTTAATCCCCCGCCACTCCAAAACACCTATTATATACAGTGTGTCCATAAAGTCATGGTGCACTTTTGACAGGTCACAGGAAAGCAACAAAAGACGATAGAAATGTGAAGTCTACACCAAATAAAAGGAAAACTCTCCCAGTTTCATACCTATTCAGTGTAGTTCGATGTGGGCTCACACACAGATTTTTTAGGGCTCCTTAGGTAGCTATCCCGTATAGCCTCTACAGACTTGTCACTGACTGATGGCCTACCAGAACGGGGTTTCTCCACCAAACTGCCGGTTTCCTTCAATTGCTTATCCCACCGAGTAATGTTATTCCTATGTGGTGGCGCTTCGTTATAAACGTGCCGATATTCACGTTGCACTTTGGTCACGGATTCGAATTTAGCGAGCCACAGAACACACTGAACTTTCCTCTGTCCACATCTCGACTGGCATGGCCATGGGCTGCTCCGCTGTATACACGGTGTTACGTCATCATCTGCGCATGCGCACATGCTGCCACATCATCCTACAGAAACTGGGAGGGTTTTCCTTTTATTTGGTGCAGATTTCACATTTCTATCATTTTTTGTTGCTTTCCTGTGATTGGTCAAAAGTGCAACATGACTTTACAGACACACTGTATTCTGTGTATCAAAGGAATTTTGAATATTCCATCAAAAACAAGGTATAATCACTCAGTTGCTAAGGGGCTACATGTGAAAGAGCTAGAGATTTACAAACAGTAAATACCCAGTCAACTGAGAATCTTTAACAGAAGTGTGAAGGCACTCTGGTTAATTTAGTTTAATGGCTATCTGTTTTGACTATTTTCGTCAAAAGATTCAATAAAGAAATCCTGTTGAGGCCCAAACCCACAAAACCACTACCTGTTTGAGGGGATTACTTTTTTTTATAATTATAAAACTACTTGGCACTACTGAACCATATTATCATTAGAAGATAAATATCAAATCGTCTGTCCTAAATTCCAAGCCCTCCTAGATTCCAAGCCCACTTTACTGGCCACCAACTGAGCCTTTAAACAACACATTCAAGCCTTAATCCCACACCTCCCTGCCCTAGCCCTGCCCACCCATCACATGCATTTACCTCTCTGTTCCTGGCTTTGCTGAAGGTCTTTCCATCGCTCTGTTTCGTTTCCCAAGTTAGAAATACAGGGGTCAAGCCTTTCCCTCCACATCCAGTCAAGTCATCAAGCTTTTCAATTCTAAGGGATGTTGTCCAACCCTGCCCCTTGCACTGTTGCTGGATTTCAGGCCTTCCCCAGGAGGGCCTACTGCCCTATAACGGGAAAGTCACCTTCCCCACCTGCCCTCCTCCTCCATTCCTCCCACTATGGTGACAGCAACCTTTCCTCCGTTGTATCTCAACTGAAGCCACTGTGTACTTCTATTCTAGCACGGAATACCTGATTTTGCCTCATCTGTTTACTTGCCCACCCTCCCATGAATTCTAAGATCTTGAGGAAGAGACCACCTTTTACCACAGTAACCACAGTAGCTGGTGTTCAGATACACGGTGACAACTTTGTAAATGTTTGCTTACTAAATATGCCAAAGTTCTCACTCTTTCTGCTCCCAGTCCATTCTTCACATTGTCATATTTCTTTTCTTCTCTTCCAAATGAGAAGAGGGGAGACAGACAGATACCCACATGCACTCCACCAGGATCCACCAGGTAACCCCATCCAGGGCCAATGCTCTGCCCATCTTGGGCCATGCTGGCAACCAAACTATTTTTAGCACCTGAGGCAGAGGCTTAATAGAGCCATTCCCAGTGCCCAGGGCTAATGAGCTCAAACCAATCAAGTCATGGCTGCAGGAGAGAAGAAACAGAGAGAGAAAAGGGGAAAGGGGAGGGATGGAGAAGCAGATGGTCGCTTCTCCTGTGTGTCCTGACCAGGAATTGAATCCAGACATCCATGTGCTGGGCAGACACTCTACCACTGAGCCAATGTGGGATGCCATATTTCTTTTGCCTAAAATAAATCCAACCATGTCTCACTGGTTATTTGATCCTCAGAAAAACTAAGATTCAGGACCATCCATCTAGCTCACACGGTGGACTCAACTACTCACTGTTCCCCAAGCACGTTTCAGGCCTGTGTGCAAACTACATCCTAGGCAGAGATTCTACATTCTGGGCAGAGATTCTCTCACAGGATTTACCCACCTCTAAAATGTCTTACTTTTCAGGCCCTGCTCATAAATCACCTTTTGTTAATACATGTTTCTAAATTTCCCCAGGCAGAAAAAACTTCTTTCTCCCTCTGAGTTATCAAAGCATAGTTAACACTGCTTTAGGATGATCCTTATTACATACACTATTCTTTTTTCTTTTAACTTTTCCATTGATTTGGGGTAGGGGTGGGGAAGGAGAAGCAGGAGAGAGAAAGAGAAAGAAGCACCAATTTTTTGCTACACTTAGTTGTTCCATTTAATTGTTCATTCATTGATTGCTTCGCCTATGTAGCTTGACGGGGGATCGAACCTGCAGCCTCGGCCTGCCGGGAAGGACACCTGATTCACTGAGCAATCCGGCCAGGGTCCACACACACACTATTCTGATAATACGTTGTGTTTGTTCTCAAGACCGCTGTGGGAAGCTGCCCCTTCCACACTGCTGGAAGTGATGTGGTACAACAGAAAGAGCCTGGGCTTTTTCACTGGTGGAGTACCGAGTCTGTGTCTTCCCACTGTGCCAGCCCTGGGTAAGCTAGGAAGCTTCTCCAAGCCTCATTTTCTCTTCCGTAATGAGAATCGATTTAGAAAGCCGTGGAGATGTCAGATTAGGTATGTGAAGCATCTGATATATAGAGCCCAATGCACACTTTCCATTATCTCGAACTGCCAAGAAAAACTTGGTTGGGAGTAATAACGCAATCGAGAAGAAGGGGAGTGTGAATTAGGCAGATTCAATTCAGTTCCGCAAATATGATATTTGTGGGTGCCGACGTACCATAAGCCGGCCAAACAAACATGAAATGACTCAGGAAGTTCTCGACCCCGGGAAGACGGCAATGGGGCATGACCAGCGGTCACCGGGGAATCGTCAGGGTCAATCCAGCCCACTCCCCAACACAAGGCAGTCTTTTTAGGGCAGGGGTTCTCGGCGGCGCGACTTGATCTTCCCCAGGAACAGCGCTGGTGGTCACAAATAGGGGGGAGGAGACACACACTGCTGGCACGTAGTAGGTCCAGGCCAGGGATGCCGCTCAACACGCCGCCACGCACAGGGCGGCCCGCCACCGGGATGCGCAGTCCGCAGTGAGAATTTCAGGAACCCTGTCTAGGGTCAAAGCGGCTGAGCCTTCACTCCACCGACCCCGAAAGCGCGCGAGGACTTCCGGCGCGGGTGCGCCGAGGGGGACTGGGCTTCGGCCCCGCAGCGCCCGCGCTCCCGACCCGTCGCAGGCCTCCGCCGCCGCCGCCCTCACCGTCACTCCCTCCTTCCAACCCCCGCGATGCTAAGACCCGGCCTGCGAGGGGCACGACCCCAGTGCCCGTACAGAGGCCCACATCAGAGTCTCGAACTCACTATTTCTCAGCTTTGGCGAGGTGCTCCAGCCCGTCATTGATCTTCTGTGCTGCCATCTCTCCGGTCCGCCCCTGACGTGGAGAAGAGAAGGCTGGCTGAGTAGGCGTGGGAACGCCGAGGAGGAAACCAGGGCAGCGCCACAACCCAGCGGCTACAGGGGCCAGCAGGGCTCAAATCTAGTGAGGCAAAGGAGGAACGGACGCCTGTCAGGGCGCAAGGCAGGAAGGTCCTGCGCAAGCGCAAGCGCCAGCGCCAGGGATTTAGCGCCTGCGCGGCTGGGTTCTAAAGGTGGTTCCCTCGTTTACTGGTAGTTCATTCAACAAATTTCTATGGAACCCCTCATATATGTATGTCAGGCACTGCTCTAAGCACCAGAAAATCGGCGGGGAGTACAACAGACAAAAGCTGCCTCCCTCATGGAGCCTTCCCTCCCTATTTATGTGAAAAAAGCGTGGGCGTTATAATTTATTACATTTGTTCCATAGCTAGAATAGTATTTGTTAGAATTAATCGGAGTCAGACAAGACCAGAGTAACAGGCTTTATTGAGAGGAAACCTGCCCGGCTGGCTTGCAAAGCGAGTCACGCCAGGCACATCCTGGGACTTCGGTTTTTAGGGTTTGGGGGGGAGTGAGAAGGGTCGTGAGGTATTAACCCATTGGCTGCTGGACCAAAGAGGGTCTTTTATGGAAGTTTACCAGGACTTCTCTTGTGACATCAGACATTCTTTTGCGGTTGGTCATCTGCTTCAAGCCCTGAAACAGACTTACTGGCAGGGTTAAAGAAATGAAACCTAAGAGTATTGTTTTTATTTTTCCTTTTGAGTGCTATTAAGGTGGCCAATCGTCCTCCTTTAGGGAGGACAGCCCTTCTTTTGTAAGTTTTGTCCTCCCTTGAAAAGTGTCCTCTTACATGTTCTCCTTTTTGATATTGGAAGACTAATCTGTAAATGTCTGTATTTGATCGATGCAGAGTCACTCCATTGCGTGTGATGTGATGTATCTGTACTTGACGTGATGATTTGACAAGGGTCAGTACAGTGCGGTGAGACGGGAGTATGAGACAGGAGACGCATGCGCTCTGCACAGGAGACCTTGAGAGAGTGCGCAATATACGGAGCTCGCAAATGGCTTTGGAAACTTCTTACTGAAACACAACATAGCACATACGGCATTGTAGACTCACGATTATTTCTTTCTCAGTGAGTATTCAATCATAGACAGTTAAGCACAATTCACGTTTTATTAATTTATTATCTTTAATAATTTCCAAATACATATAAATTCTGAAAAATTAATACAATGGGAAAATGAACACATCAAAATTGATAAAAGATGGGTGGAATTCAGCCATTTCAAAAATGAACATATTCCATGTGAAAATTTATTTATTCTTGTTCAATTTACATTGTGCCGCCCTGGAACTAATGCAGCAGTTGAAAGAGTTTTTTCAGTTGCTAATGATTTTTGGACAAGTGAGAAATTGAGATTGAATGTTGATACTCTAGCTACAGCACTTGCCATAAAATTCAATATAAAGGATATTTCTTCAGATATTTCCAATATATTGTTACAAGATGATACGTTGACAAAAATATTCATTTATTCTTACAATTATTACTAAAAATTAATAGGCATGTAAGCATAATTATAATATAAGATATTACAAATGTTTTTATTATGCATTTATCATATTATAGTGTATTATTGTTGCAATGAATAAAATGTTTCTTTTATTTACAATATTGTTTTCTTCAGTTTATTTTTGTCCTCCTTTTCATTGTCAAAAAGTTGGTCACCATATAACTATATGTCAGTCGGTAGGCAAAAACAGACTGTTATTCCTGATTACTGTCAATTAATCACACGACCAATAGAAACTGTGGTGAATGAGCTGAAAGAAAAGTTTAGGGAGTTAGAATGGCTTGAGACCATCTAGCAGAGATAATAGTCAGTAATACAGTTGGCTCAGTTCATATTTCGTGGTGATTTCAATATCCACATAGATGATTCCTGCACTGTCTATGCAGCTTCTCAAGCTTCTAGCCCAACAGGGTCAGCCAGCATTTCCAGGATTATAACCTAGACCTTATTAATTTGTAATAACTTTGTCCTCCACAGTGTCAATCTCAAGCAGCCCACTCTACCTCCTCCTGTCATTCCAACTCACTTATCCTAGTGCCAATAATTCTTCACCTTCTACAGAACTCGCACCTTTTTTTCTATCCCTCTGCTCTTATTCACCCTCCCTCTTTATCTGGCATAAATTCCATGCTCCATCATTTAAGCTAGTTTTTCCAAAGACTCTCAACCTCTCACCTCCCCTCTTTCTCCTTTCTCCTTGTCTGGAAAAACCCAAACTCTTCACCTACCCTGGAACTACTTTTGGGCAAGTAGATGTGGCTTGAGAAAAACAATCCAGCATAATGCTAACATTACTCATTGTGATGGTGGTAAACGTCACGGAGACCTTTGGTGCTGCCAGGCAGCTGCACTACATTTCCCTGGTCAGTCACTCAGCACTCCCCGGGATGCTTGTATACACCTTTCTCTTCTCAAAACTCCAGTACAGCCTGACCTGTGGTGGCGCAGTGGATAAAGCGTCGACCTGGAAATGCTGAGGTCGCCGGTTCGAAACCCTGGGCTTGCCTGGTCAAGGCACATATGGGAGTTGATGCTTCCAGCTCCTTCCCCCTTCTCTCTCTCCTCTCTCTCTCCCTCTCTGTCTCTCTCTCTCCCCTTCTCTCTCCTCTCTATAATGAATAAAAAAAAAATTAAAAAAAAAAGAAAATTAAAAAAAAAAACTCCAGTACAGTCTCCCTGCCTGCCTGCCACCTGCTAGCTCTCACTTCTTGTTTAATAATAATAATAACAACAACAGCAAATAGCAATTAGAAGAGAGTTTCCATTTCCCTCATCATCCCATCAACCAATTACTTGTATCTGTTCCAAAATATCCTGCCTTTGCTCCAGTGTCAATGGTTGAACTGGCCTTGGCCCTCTCCCCTTTCTAGCCTCACTTTCTTATTTAGTCTCATGGGTATAAGTGCCACCCAAGCACAAGGTGATTGAGGCCTTCCATCACCCTCTAGTCTAGCCTGAGCTTCCTTGGATGAAGGAGACAGCATTACAAGTGGAAGTTATAGGTTCATAAGGCCTAGGCTCCCAAAACTACATCAATATCACTTCTGCCATATTTTACTGGCCACACTAAGTCACAAAGCAAGTCTAGATTCAAGAGTTGAGGAAATAAAGAAATCGCAAGATATTGTGGCTTAGGTCCTGGCCAGATGCCTCAATGGATAGAGTGTCATCTAAGCACACTGAGGTCACATGTTCAACCCTGGGTCAGGGCACATACAAGAAGCAACCCATGAGGGCACAACTAAATGGAACAACCAAGTGGAACAGTGAGTTGATGCTTCTGTTTCTCTCTCCTCAAATCAATGGGAACATTTTTAAAAATATATGGTGGTTGTGATGACTTCCAATCCAACATAGCTCTGGGATGACTGGTTAAGTACAAGAGGACTAACTGTTGCTGGTGCCTGTGTCAGCAAACAGGAAAACTTTACATTTTTAAGTGAAATTAGACTAACCACCCAGTGCCATCAACTTCTAAAACCGTTAAAAGTGCCCGGATAGTTTTCTAAGGTTATCTCCACTAGAAGTCTGCAGCCTCGTCCTTACTTGTTCACATATTCATTTATTAAGTATTTCCTGAGCAACCACTCCACACAAGGCCCTGCACCTAGACACCCAGGACAAAATAGTGAGTAAGAGAATGTAGGATAGAAAAAAATCTCTTCCCCTACCTATCTTAGGTTCTACTAGTCAGCTGTTTTGTTTGTTTGTTTTGTTTTCGTTTGTATGGAATATTTTTCCCATCCCTTTACTTTCTGTCTGTGTGCGTTTTTCCATCATCTGAACTGGGCGTCCTGTAAGCAGCATGTGTAAGGGTCTTGTTTCTTCCTCATTCAGCCACTCTATATTTTTGATTGGAACATTTAACCCATTTACTTTTACAGTGGTTATTGACAGGAAAATATAAGGTCTACCGGAAAGTTCTGTCCATTTTTGGAAGAAAACAAAATACGAATTTTTCTTCCTGTCAATAAACTTTATTAAATAATATAATTGCCATTATTATTAATGATTTCTTGCCAGTGTGAGGGCAATTTGTATATCCCATTTTTGAAAAGTGGTTTATCTTTTGATGCGAAAAATTGAACCAGTGCTTGTTTGATATCTTCTTCATTTTTGAATTTTTTGCCCTTCAAAAATTTTGTAAGGACAAAAACAAGTGATAGTCAGAGGGTGCTAAGTCCGGGGAATATGGTGGATGTGACAGACATGCTTCTGTAGTATTTCTTCCTTGTTGAAATTCGTAAAAATTACAGTGGCGTAAATGAACTTTATCAGTAGCCATGGGTACACTATCGCTTCACACATAAGACTGACGTGAATCAACTTTGTTTTAGTTAATTTGCTACGTCAGTATGTAGACATTAAGTGATAAAAATAGAGAGGCACACATGCGCCAAATAAACATGTGCTTACGTGTCGAAACTTGTTGTGATAGAAACGGACAGAACTTTCCGGTAGACCTTATAGTTATCGCCATTACATTATTCATATTTTTCATTTTATTTCTTTCTTCTTCTAAGTCTCCTTGACATATCTTGTAATACTGGATTGGGAGTGATGACCTCTTCAGCTTTTTCTTGCCTGGGATACACAAATTATTCTCAACACAGAGGAACTTTTTCAAAGATATCAGATCAAATCACTCCTGGCTGCACACTCTCCAATTACTCCTTTTTTTTTTCCTGAGGAAAAGCCAAAGGCCTGACAACAGCCTGCACGACCTCCAGGTCTGCCTTGGGCTTTCCTGTATTCACACTGGCCACACCTTTTCTTAAATAAGCAGGAAAACTTCACCTTAGAGCCTTTGTTCCAATGTTTTCTCCTGTGGAACATTTCCCCAGAGAACTTCCAGAAGATTCCCCGCCTTCCTGCAGTTTGCTCAAACCTCACTGGTCCGTGAAGCTGGCCACGGATAACCGCAGCCTGCCCCCTCTCCTCCGCAGTTTCAGCCCCCTTACTGTCCTACGTCCCCGCATAGTATGTTCATTTTCTGACATGAGATCGTTTACTTGTTTCATTAAATTTTTATTAATTGTCTCTCCCCATGGAATTTAAGCTCCATAGGTTAGGTGTCTTTGGATTTATTTATTTATTTATTTATTTATTTATTGCTGGTGTTTGGAACAATGTCTCACACGTACCAGGGTAACAGGTGTTAGATTCAAGGAGTACTGACATGCTGGGGCTGCCAAGAGTGTACAAGGTCCCTGTGACGCTGAGAACAAAGAGTTCAGCAACATCCTGCATTGAGTCAGAGACCCTTATCAGAAGTTTATGTTTGAAATTCTCCACTGAGTAATACCCCCCCGTAACTGCGCACGACCTCCCTAGCCAATGACTAACAGCCATATCAGCTTCTGTATGATGCTTGCTCATCCTAGACAGCCACCCTATAAAAAGGAGCCATTTTAGAAGCTCGGAGCTGCAGTCCCTGTGCAGGTTTGGGGGGCTGCAGTCCCTGCGCAGTTTGTTGGCTGCAGTGCTCCAGTCTCTTCGGAGGCGTGGGTTGCCTGCAGTCCCTGCGCAGGTTTGGGGGGCTGCAGTGTTCCCCTGTGTGGGTTACCTGCAGTCCCTGCGCAGGTTTGGGGGGCTGCAGTGCTCCCTTGCATGGGTTGCCTGCAGTCCCTGCGCAGGTTTGGGGGGCTGCAGTGTTCCCCTGTGTGGGTTACCTGCATCCCTGTGCAGGTTTGGGGGGCTGCAGTGTTCCCCTGTGTGGGTTACCTGCAGTCCCTGCGCAGGTTTGGGGGGCTGCAGTGTTCCCCTGTGTGGGTTGCCTGCAGTCCCTGCGCAGGTTTGGGGGGCTGCAGTGCTCCCCTGTGTGGGTTACCTGCATCCCTGTGCAGGTTTGGGGGGCTGCAGTGCTCCCTTGCATGGGTTGCCTGCAGTCCCTGTGCAGGTCTGCAATAAAACTTATAAAATTTACTTTGTGTCTGCTGTAGTCTATCTCGCTAGGATGTAACACAGGCACATAATGCACGCTTGTGGTCTTAACTGATGACTCGCTCCCTTTTGTACAGGCAGATGCAGGGCCCTTTCATGATACCCTTATGATGCCAACTTCTACCTTGTCTGACGGTTGCCCTGTCTGCCCCACACTCGCCTGCATTATTACGGGAGAACAGAAAGATGACTTCAAATATTTCGAAGCTGTTTTCTC
Source organism: Saccopteryx leptura (assembly GCF_036850995.1). Classification (NCBI taxonomy): domain Eukaryota; kingdom Metazoa; phylum Chordata; class Mammalia; order Chiroptera; family Emballonuridae; genus Saccopteryx; species Saccopteryx leptura. The sequence goes on along the minus strand of NC_089513.1, from coordinate 58,425,369 downwards.
AGGAGCGTGGGGGGGACCCCTCTTCAAAGTGATTTCTTTAGCTTGTCATCTGCTTCTATTTTCTGGGCTGTCCCCACGGTTTCCTGGGTCTCTCCTACATTACCTTTTCACAGAGTCATCATTTTTAAATTCGCTATATTTTCAATAGAATTTCAAACACAGAGTAAGAAAGCGAGGGTATGAAAATGAAAACAGACCAGCAGGACCGTGTGGGGCGTTGCCAGTCCTCCGCACTCAGCACAGGGCAGCGCAGACCAGTGTAACGAAACCGAAACCCAAGCCACGGAGCCTAGTCCTACGGTCATCTCTGCTTCAGCGGGGCGGAGGTGGGTGACGGCAGTACTGGGAGTGGACCTAGCACTGTCCAGCTCGCCTTACTGACCAGGCTCCTGATGGAGGCCAGCAGCTAAGACTCTGATCCTGGGCTCCCTGGCAATTATGAGACAAATGGCCATCGAGCAACTAGCATCAGTCAGAAACTCTGCCGTGTGTATTATGTGTTCCACCTTAGAAGTACTGTTACTATCCCATTTCATATACTAGGATCCTGAGGCTCAGAGAGGCTAAATAACTTGCCAAAGCTCTTACAGTCAGTAAATGGGAAGACAGGACTTGAACCCCAAACCATTTGACTCCAAATCTGTAATTGAGCCACTATAATGGACAGAAAAATGGCCTCTGTTTTGTAGTTTAATAACAACTCACATAGCATCTCTGCTTAGCTGCATGGGCCAATGATAGATTTTCAAATGTTTTTAAATTTAAAAAAACCACAGTGTACTTTATTATGCAGTGTACTGTAACTATTTTGAAATTTCACAAATAATTGAATAATTGCACTTTGGAGTTTATTATTAGGTATGACTGAAGTAAGTTGGCAAATGGTTGATAAAGAAGCATCCTTAACAAACATAATGAGCCTACTGTCCTGAGAATGTCTCTACCTGAGGCGGCATCTTTCTGGCGTCCATTCCTCTTTACCTGTAGTCTTGTAGTTCTCTTAACAAACACACGGTGGCACCATGTGCACATGATTTTACAGACATAAGTCATCAAACAGAGGTGATTGCTACTTTGGATTACAGTGAGATTCTTGAACCCTTTGCCTTCATAACCGACTTTTCTACATGAAACTGATAACTCTCACTATTTTGTACACAAAGGTAAGCATTGTTGCTCAAAAGTCCAGAGTACGGTAAAACTAGAAAGATCTGCCTCATTAATATTCTTAATAACAAGCTTTACATCCACTTTAACCAATTGTTTTGATGAATATTACTTTTAAAAAGAAAGAGACAGGATATAGAACTTATTCTGTTAGCTATTTTTAAGTGAAAGTTGAAACCAATATAGTGAGCTGGCTCAGTTGTGTCCTACTGTATATTTTATTAGACAATGTACAGATAACTTAATTCTATCCAGTAAATGTTCTCTTTTAAGATAAGACTATATCCCACAGATATATCTGTGAAAGGGACTTTTTTTTTTTTAATTTTTTTTATTTATTCATTTTTAGAGAGGAGAGAGAGAGGGAGAGAGAGAGACAGAGAGGAGAGAGAGACAGAGAGAGAGAGAGAGAAGGGGGGAGGAGCTGGAAGCATCAATTCCCATATGTGCCTTGACCAGGCAAGCCCAGGGTTTCGAACCGGCGACCTCAGCATTTCCAGGTCGACACTTTATCCACTGCGCCACCACAGGTCAGGCCGGGACTTTAGTCTTAAATTGTAATAATTTAATTTTATTGCCAGGGGAATATATTCATGTAGTTACATTTTGTGGAAATATAAATTGTGCAAATTTTCAATAATACAATATAAAATATTAATAACACCTCAATTTATCAATGAAAAGTTTAAAATAACATGCATTTTTCACATTAAAAATTCCTCAAGAATTGCACAATTTGAGTTGTCAGGAATAAAGACTTGTGAACCAGGCTTATACTATTCACTCTTTAAACATTCATTCAACAAACACTTATGGGTTGGCTTCTCCATAGCAGGCACTGTTCCAGGCTTGGGATGCATCCATGAACAAGACAGACAGGATCCTGCCCGCTGCTCCCAGAGCTTACATACTAGTACGGGGGCAGCGGAGGGCAAGCAGGAGATGTAGACGGAGTGCTAGAGGGTACCCACACTGCAGGGAGTGTACAGAAGGAAGAGGAGCTGGAACAGCACGCATGTGAGGGGAGGCGCAGTCACTTCACTGCGCAGGTGACAGCTGAATGAGAGCTGCAGAACTGATGGCCTGGGCCATGGCGCGTGGGGACAGGGAGAGTTGCTGATAGGCTCAGCACACGTCTGTGGGCAGGGTGTGCCTGGCTTATTCCAGACAGAGCAAGAGGGCCAGGAGGACACAGCGGAGTGACCCCTTAGCAAGTGAACCAACACACATCTTTTGTCAAGACTAGATTCAGGCGAAGTTTGGATTATGTTTGAAAATCTTCAGGAGCCCATCTCTTACTTCCTGCTACCTCTGAGATGAGAATTAACACGTTTATAGGGAAGCTAAGGAAGCACACACAGCCGGGAGATGGAGTTTACTTAGACATGAACATGGCCAGCCCACAAAGTAGACTAGGATTGCAAAAGCAGCGACAGGAAAGTTTTTGTCAAGATTCTCATGTAGCTGAGGAAATAGAATAGCAACACTTTGGCAGGACACATCCTAGACAAGAGATATAAAAGGTCTGGAGAGCAAGCTGATCGCAGCAACGCAGAGGAGCCTCCGAAACCCGGATGAAAGCCCGGAGCCTAAGCCCTCTGCCCTGCCTTCCCTTCCCCCCGCGGCTCAGCACGGAGCCCTCAGCCGTGGCTGGGCGGGTGGAAGTCTGGGACTCAGCCCCCGGGTCTCCAGGAAGGATTTAGTACTGCTCACATTTGAGAAGGGACTTTTCAGATTTGGAAAAAGGAAAAATAAAAATAAAAAAATAGAAAAACAAACAAACAAAAAAAACCAACCCTCTTCTTCTCAACCCCCAACAAAGTCAGAGATGAAAGAAGACAGTTTTAGCCTGGCAGATAAGTAAATAAACAAGTGCTTAAAGTGGGTAAGTTTTTCTTTTTTAAATTTGTTTTTGCAATAGGTTTTTCTCCCCTGAAAAACAAAATACTAAAATAGCAAGTTATGTTTCCATTTATAAATCCTTCCCAAGAGGAAATCTAATAATAACAAAGAGTTCCCATTGGATTCAGCTTATTTCATAATGTAAATATATTTGTATCCTCTGGGGAAGGAACCTACAGCAAACCAGGTATTTCTCTTTTAAATTGGTGAGTGTGGTTGTTTGTATTTTTCCTCTTCCTTTACCTTGAACAACCTCTCAAACCGAAGAGAAGCCTTGGATTCTCGGGCTGTGTACAGGACTGGGCCTTGTCAGTAATGACACATGGCAGAAGAGACGGTGGCAGGATGATTTTCTGTGCTTGGTTCTGATCTTGTCAGAGAGCAGTTTGCCCCTCAACAGTTTTACCTTATTTATACCAAATGTTCACTCACGTGTTGAGGGCCGTGGACTGGAAAGTGAACTGACCTGTCGTTACTGATACTTTCCAAACTCAGCTGTGTTTCTCATAGAAACACAAACTCTTAAATTACTCGGCCTCAGTATCTTCTATAAAATAAGGGTGACAATAATGAGGTGAATTAAAAATGGTAGTTAAACCTGACCAGGTGGTGGCGCAGCCTAGGACACTGAGGATGCAGGTTCGAAATCCTGAGGTCACTGGCTTGAGCACAGACTCACCAGCTTGAGTGCAGGGTCGCTGGCTTGACTGTGGGATCATAGAGATGACCCCATGGTGACTGGCTTGAGCCCAAGGTTGCTGGCTTGAGCCCAAGGTCGCTGGCTTAAGCAAGGGGTCACTGATTCTGCTGTAGCCCCCCGCCCCTCAGTCAAGGCACATATGAGAAGTAATCAATGAACAACTAAGGTGCCGCAATGACGAACTGATGCTTCTCATCTCTCTCCCTTCCGTCTCTCTCTTTCTCTCTCTCTCTGGGGGGGGGGGGGAGGCAGTTAAAACTCTACAACTATCCCCATTGAGAGGTGCAATGTATGTTCCCTCCCTGAACATCCCCCAGGCTGTAGTTTCTATACCGACTTTGGCCAACAGAACATAGAAGAAATGATATTGCTCCAGGGCCCAGGCCTTAGACTAGAGCAGCTCTTATTTCCTGTCATTCTTGGAGCCCTGAACAGCACAACTACCCTGAGACTGCCATGATGTGAGGAAGCCTGAGCTCTGCGGGAGAAGATCTGTGTGTAGAAGGAGAGATGCCCAACCAGCCCCAGCTCTTCCAGCCTGCAGCCATTAGAGCCATCCCAGCTGAGGTCTCAGACATCAGGAAGCAGAGGTGAGCTCTTCTGAATGTGTTCTATCCAAATTCCTGCCCACACTATCATCAGACACAATTATAATAAAGTCCTGTTTTAAGCCACTGAGATTTGGGGTCGTTGGTTAAGCAGCAGCAGGCAAGTGCAGTAAGTGCCTATCTTGTGGAGCTATGTTAGTTTTACAAAGAACCCTTCAAAACACCAGACCCAGAACTGGCACATAGTGAGCATTCGGTACATAGTGACCATCATCATTAAGTAATGCATTTAATTTCCTCTGCATTTAATTTTCATAGGGTACTTTTTTAGAAATGTGGGCAGAGAATCCTCTCTGAGCTCACAAAAAAATGTTAAAATCCCTCAGACCTGACTCACGAGGGAGTTCCCAGGCTTCAGGATTGCGAAGATCCCTAGCTTAGGCAAGTCGGGTACAGGCAGAGCCTCTCAGTCCAGTCACTGCTGGCGCTGACGTGAAACATGTGCCTCTTCAGTGAGCAAGACGTGCTGGCCCTGCATTCCAGAGACACCGGAGGCACGGCTAGCACAGCTCCACGCTTGTCTTCTTTTTCTCCTGTCAATCTTGTTGATGACCGAAACTCAATAGGCAACTAAGCACAATTTTTTTTTTTTTTTTTTTACAGGGACAGAGAGAGAGTCAGAGAGAGGGATAGACAGGGACAGACAGACAGGAATGGAGAGAGATGGGAAGCATCAATCATCAGTTTTTCGTTGTGAGACCTTAGTTTTTCATTGATTGCGTTCTCATATGTGCCTTGACTGCGGGCCTTCAGCAGACCTAGTAACCCCTTGCTCGAGCCAGCGACCTTGGGTCCAAGCTGGTGAGCTTTTCTCAAGCCAGATGAGCCCGCACTCAAGCTGGCGACCTCGGGGTCTCGAACCTGGGCCCTCTGCATCCCAGTCTGACGCTCTATCCACTGCACCACCGCCTGGTCAGGCAGCACAATTGAGTTTAAGGAGAAGATCTTTAAATGTAGCTGTTGATATCCAGGCTCTATGGGGGAGAAGAGAGCTCACCAGCCAGGCTGAGAACCTCTCAAGCACTCATGGTCCTCTGGTCTCCATAGCCCCCAGGGGATCTTATCTTTCAGTCACAGGTATTTAAGGGACACTTCCAATGATGGCATTAGACTTCTTGGGACCATTGTGGTACTGATAATATTAAAATATAAAGTATTCTTGGCCCTTTCCAGCTGGCTCAGTGGATAAAGCATCAACCTGGTATATGGATGTCCTGGGTTTGATTCCCAATGGGCACACATGAGAAGGACCATCTACTTCTGTTCTCCTCTTTATCCCTCTTCTCTCCCTCTTCCCTTCCCACAGCCATGGCTCAGATTGTTTGAGCATCGGCTCTGTGCACTGAAGATAGCTCGGCTGATTAAAGCATTGGCCTCAGATGGGGTTGCCAGGTAGATCCCAGTCAGGGCACTTGTGGGAATCTGTCTCACTATCTCCCCACTGTTGCTTAAAAAAAAGAAGAAAGAAAGTATTTTTATCGTAGTAAACTTACAGAACTCAGAATTCAAAAAGATGTTATGTGCTGATCCTTTAATCTGTCAAGTAAAAGCTCATTACTCTGCTTCCCTGCTGCCATCGGCATCCTCTCAACCTGCTCTTACTGATTAGTCCAGTGGTTCTCAAACTTTTTGAAGTCAGGGTGCATTTAAAATCCTACAAAATGCCTGACCAGGTGGTGCAGTGGATAGAGCGTCGGACTGGGATGCAGAGGACCCAGGTTCGAGACCCCCGAGGTTGCCAGCTTGAGCGCGGGCTCATCTGGTTTGAGCAAAAGCTCTCCAGCTTGGACCCAAGGTCACTGGCTCGAGCAAAGGGTTACTCAGTCTGCTGAAGGCCCGCAGTCAAGGCACATATGAGAAAGCAATCAACTAAAGTGCCACAACGAAAAACTGATGATTGATGCTTCTCATCCCTCTCCGTTCCTGTCTGTCTGTCCCTATCTATCCCTTTCTCTGACTCTCTCTCTCTGTATCTGTTAAAAAAAAATTCTACAAATAATTGTAGGTGCACTATATACAAATTTCTGAGAAATATCTTATAATAACTAAGTCAAATATTACAGAAAAAATATAAAGTCTGAGCATGTTTTATGGTAATTAAATGAAGTAAATATGACAAAATTAAATTTATTCCAACATTAAAAAACATTTTTATGTTACATTTTTTGAATTATGCTTTTTAGAATTCATAAAAAAGAGGGATTAAAAAAATTTTTAAAATGACAAAATGTTATCTTTTTATGTATATATATATATAGATAGATAGATAGATAGATAGATAGATAGATACATTCTTAGTAAGAGTTAGTAAATTCAGCAGGTCCCAGTGCAAATGTGTTAAGTTTTTTCATTCTTGTGTTTATGAGAAACATGAGCCTGATGTGTCCTAGTGATTTCTTCAATGTTTGGGCATATATTTGAAAGGCAAACTCTCATTTCCTCGTCAATATATTGAAGAATTTCTCTCTTTTTACTCTTAATTGTGTTGAGTGCAGAAAAACCCCACCATATATATCATCTTAACTTTACACCAAACAAAGGATAGAAGAAACTTGCCTGCTGACTTTCTGGGGAACATGGGGGGTAGTGTAAACAATCCAGCACCACAGCTTAACAGCCCTTTGCAACCTAATCAGGCAAGTGAGGTGGGGGGTTGGGCAGACTGTCAGCTTACAGCCAATTCCCCACACCTCTGTCCCCCAAAATCTAAACTCCAAAAACGCTGTTGGTTTTTTGGTCTTCAAAAGGCACATATTTCTCTGGAAGACCATAGGGCACACCTACACATTTCCTAGGGCGCACACTTTGAGAACCACTGGATCAGTCATCCAGCCACCACTCTGACCTCTGAGATCCATCATCCACTCTGCAGCACAGCCTCCTTAAAGCACAAATGTCATTGTGTGAGCACACCATTCCATTTCAACAACTGCAGTAGTTCCTCATGGATAGAAGAAAATGTAGCAACTCCTGACAGACAAAATTCAGGAGCTCAGAAACACACACAGTGGATCATTCTGCTTCTGAAAGGTATTATGGAAGACTTGGTTCAAGAACTAGTGCCTCAAAAGGAGGAAGCAACGACTATAAACTTCGCTAAATCCAGCACTGGAAGCACCAAACCCAATCATTTTAGTGAAGGAGGAGACCCCTTTATCTGTAACTTCTGTGAACACTCATCCCAGGATGATGAATGCCTATGACTACGAACCACCTAAGACTTCTGAAATCAAACAGCCTGGAAAGGCTGATGTCTCTGTGTAGAATTCATCATGGCTATTCTCAGCCCTACAATCTCCAACAGATATGTCTAGGTATGTCTGATCCTCATTGGGCCTCCATTTGCTATGACATAAATCAGTCTATATAACTATATGCCTTACTTGGTGACGATCACACCAGCAGTCTAGAGCAGTACCTCTTCCCAATGTGTCCTGGTTAAGGAGGTATGGCTGGGACTGATTTTCAGCGTGATGGCTTACATAGCTATGGCTCTTGAGAAAGGTCTGTGATCCAAATCTTGCCAAGCTGAGAGACATTTCCAAATACTTCTATGGGTGAGCTCCAGTTTAAGTAGACCAGTTATTTATCTTTTTGTATAAGAAGAAATCTCTCTAACTTTCATCATTGCCTGAAATTTCTGTCCTCTGAGTCTCCTGAGCCAAATTTTAGTATCAAGGACATGGACAATCCTTGGTGTCTTTGGAGGAAGCGGAAGCCAGCTAGTTTTCCTTGGGTCCTGGCCTGTCCCAATTGAGTTTAACACCGTGATACCACCCCAACTAAAGTAAATACCATGTAAAAATTCCTGTCCCTCAAGGACCATCTTTATTTCTTACACAAAACAGGAAGATACGACAAACATTTAAGAGCATGACCTTAGCAAGATTGGTGAAATAGGAGGTCCCAGCATTTGTGCCTTCAGAAAAATAATGGTTAACATCTACCTACTGCTGAAAAGAGCTCTGGAAGAGCTCCAGAGTACAATGGAGGTGCTACAGCACCCAGTGGAGCATGAAAATCAAAGACAGTTGTATAGAAAGGCATAGGCAACACTTACCTGTCAGTCCATCCTCCAGTCATACATAGCTTGCCACCAGAAGAGATCCCTTCAGCTGTGACTTCACCCTGTGGAGGAAAAGGCAAGCAGAAGACCCCAGCAGCCTTCACCACCGGGGTCCCAAGCAGCCATTGTGGCTGTCAGGGACACCCAAAGCTCTTGCTACTAAGAATTCCCTTAGTCTTTGCTTAGGTCAATCTCAGAATCCAAGCCACTGAGCTTCCCCAGAGGACGAGCCGATGCTGCAACCCAACCATAGCAGCCCTAGCCAGAACACCCACACTCTTGATGGTTAGGTATGAATGAAATGGAGTTTAAGCAAAGATTTTAATACAGTACTACCCAAGTTGGTGCAGGTTGAAAGAATCCCTTACTGAACCCCAAAGATTAAAGAGTCCCGAATAACTCAATCTACTTATCCTGAAGACTATAATGAGAAATCTAACCTGCAATTGCTTTGAGTAATAGTTAGGGAGATGAATCAAGATGAAAACTGACAAGCCTGACCTGTGGTGGTGCAGTGGATAAAGCGTCGACCTGGAAATGCTGAGGTCGCCGGTTCGAAACCCTGGGCTTGCCTGTTCAAGGCACATATGGGAGTTGATGCTTCCAGCTCCTCCCCCTTCTCTCTCTCTGACTCTCTCTCCTTGCTCTCTCTCTCTCTGTCTCTCTCTCTCCCTCTCTCCTCTCTAAAAAAATGAATAAATAAAATAAAAATTAAAAAATAATAATAAAAAAAAAGCTGACAAAAAGACTGTGGTCCCTTGACTCAAGCCCTCACTGGGGACTCAAAGCCTTTGCACCAGAATGGGTAAACGGGTCAGGAGGTGGAGAAGAGAAGCTTCTGGACTCATTGACATAGTTGCCGCACGGACTGTGGTACAAAAATCTACTGGTGAAACCCCGTCATGGACTACACTGAGATTGAGAGAACATAATGGTTATTTTCCTAATGAAGGGTTTATGGTATTATGCAAGTTGAAATGTTTAAACAGGCTTATGCAGATAACTTGTGTCTTCACTCAAATGTTTGCAGTGGTCGACACACCGTGGCTCACGAGCCACATGCGGCTCTTTGGCCCCTTGAGTGTGGCTCTTCCACAAAATACCACGTGTGGGCGCTACCTCAAAAGGGAATGTACCTACCTGTATAGTTTAAGTTTAAAAACTTTGGCTCGCTCAAAAGAAATTTCAATCGTTGTACTGTTGATATTTGGCTCTGTTGACTGAGTTTGTCGACCACTGTACATGGGAATGGATATTCTGTCTGGCTGGGGAATGCTTACCCTACTAAGTGTTATAAAACCAAAACTGTTAATGAAGTCAGAATGGAGGCTAAAAAGAAACAAAAAGCAAAACCAAAAAGAAAATGAAGAAGGAGAAGAAGACTCCCAGAGGCAGGATACCCAGCTTTCCTGGCCCAGACCTTGTGTCTGCCCTCACCTGCTGTACTGAATGAAGGGTGGGGATGACGCTCTGCCCAGCCCCAAAGAGAAGGGGAGGTCAGGATGAGTGGGGGGTGACACGCCGAAACACGATGGGAGCAGGTGAGCCCAACTCGGAGCCGAAGGGAGGGTCTCCTCCTCCAGTGCTTCTTCGTGTTTCTCACAATCCACCTCTGGACCCCAAGCTGGGAACCTGGAGGTCCATCCGTTCCCAGGGTGGCGACAAATAGCTCTGCATGATGTGCTTTCCCGGTTGGTTCTTTTACACTGCTTGGAAAAAGGGAGGAATAGATGAAAGCAAAAAATAAAACAGCAAAAATTGGGAGGGGAGAGACTTCAATCAACACTCAGGTGTCCCCAACAAAGCGGGGACTGGGCAGCACTCTAGTCTGTATGCTGAGACTTCCGGACTCCTCTGTTTCCTAAGGACCGCAGCTCCTCCTTAGGGCTCCCATGTAGCCATAGCGACCTCCTCCTTCCCACCTAGAAACCAAGCTTCCTTTTCTCCCTCTGTCACTATGGGTCACGTGTTCCGTTTCCTTCAGCATCCTGGCCCACATCTCTGACGTGTTCTGTTTCCTTCGGCATCCTGGCCCACATTTCTGACGTGTTCCGTTTCCTTCAGCGTCCTGGCCCACATCTCTGACGTGTTCTGTTTCCTTCGGCATCCTGGCCCACATTTCTGACGTGTTCCGTTTCCTTCGGCGTCCTGGCCCACATCGCTGACGTGTTCCGTTTCCTTCGGCGTCCTGGCCCACATCTCTGACACTCCTGCAGGCCTGACCCTGCCGCTTGGGCTGGCCGAGCACGCAGGCCCCCACTGACTCCCATCTCCCCACTGGCCTCCTTACCTTTAGAAAGCATCCCTTTCATGGATTTTCGTTGCCCTTGGTTGGCTTTCTGCCACCCACCACGGGTTATTCTGGGGACAGAAAGACAAGTGAGCTGGAAATTTTCATCTAGTAGGCTCCACATATACCACTGATAGCTGCGCAGACGAGTGGGTGGAGTGAGGGTCGCTCTAGGAAGCTTCCACATTAGCAACAACTTACTCTTTCTTCATTTCCAGAGAGTTTGCTTATCCTACAAACAGAGAAAGATTCCCACTCCTATGGTCAGTGGGATAAGAGAACAGCAATCTACCTGAAGAAATAGATCACCTCAAAGCACTAACTGGAAGCTGCAGCATTTATCACTGTAGAAATTTAGTTTTATGGTTTTGACGTCTAAGTCCAACATTGTACCTATAAGTTAGGTCAGCACCAACTAGCAGGTGACTTTAAAATGCAGGGTTAAATCTTTAGTATTTAAAATTGGCTCTTGGGAGATGACGTCAGAGTAATGGCGGGGTAGGAAGCGATACCGATAAATCTCCCCCAAAACTCAACAAGATCTTCAACCAGAAACAGAAAAACCTATAATTGGAGCTTCCAGATGCTTCGCAATACACCCAAAGGTATGATTGAGTGAAAAATTGGCTAAATATATAACCAAACCCCGAAGGAAATAGGGAGTAAGAAATGCTCCGCCTTCCTCACTAACCTAAACAGGGCGGCTTTCTCTGGTAACTGTGAATATAGAAACTGAGGCGGGCAAAGGGGGTGAATACAAACGGCCGAACCAGGCTGTGGCACGGAGATCCAAGCCAAGGAAAATCTGATCTTGTGGCAACCCGGGCAATACAAGCTAACACTCGCGCCAAACCCAAACAAAGAAAGACAAGCGGCGCGGCCATTTTACCCGGTCTCCTGGCTGGTGCGCAGTTAGTGGGCGAGAGATTTCTTCCTAGGCCCCGGGAGTCAGTGCCTGTGTTGCCTCACGGAGAGGCAGGGTCAGAGGCCTTTCTGTGGGCCGAGGGCAGAGTCTCTGGGCAGCCCCAGCGCCCTGGGAAAGCCACGCACGGGAGGGAGTGAGAACTAATTCCAACGGTGGAGATTTTCCGTACTGGAGGGTGTTTCACTCAGAGGGAATCGCGGCCGGCCTCATATCCTGGTTTGCGCGCGCAGATAAGGAGTGAGCGATTCCTCTGAGTGCCTCGGCAGTGCGCGCCCGTGTTATCGCATAGAGGAGCAGAGTCAGGGGCCTTTGTGTGGGCCAAAGCGGAATCTCGGGCCGCCCCAGCGCCTTGCAAAAGCCGCGCACGGGGACGGAGCGAGACTCAATTCCAACGCTGCAACTTTTCCCTGCGGTTGGGGGTTTCACTCAGAGCGTGAGACTGCGGGCCGGATATCCTGGTCTGCGCGCGCAGCCAGTGAGTGAGAGTTTCCTCCAAGCGCCCCGGAAGTGGGCACCCGCTTGTGTTACCGGACAGAGTGGCAGAGCCAGAGGTCTTTGAATGGCCGGAAAGTCCGCCTGATTATGCTAGCAGCTCTGACTGACTGAGCCTTACCCAGAGCCCTGTGCTGAGTGGAAATAGAGTGGGGAGTTGCCAGCTCTTTGAGCCTCTTACTATCCAGGAAGAGGCAGCAGCAACCCCATAGCTGGATTATCAGGCTACTAATTGAGGAAGGAAAGACTAGGAGAAAGGCTCTAGGAACACGGACTCTCTCACTGTCGGAGCCTATAAATGCTAATAGCCTAGACTGCCAACGAGACTAAAGCACAATACATGACATTGCCATAGAGACTTATCAACTGCAAACCTCCACCTGAGCGTGGCAAAGGGGCAAAACCCGGGGTACAGAGTCACCGACCAGGAAGAGGGAGAGAAAAGAAAAAGCAAGAAGATAACCTCTCAAAATCAAGAATAATCTGCAGACTTTATAACCTATCCCATTTTATTATATTTGTTCGTTTGTTTCTCTTATCTTCATTCTTGATACTTTTTTTTTTTCCTCCTCCAATTTGGCCGATTAACTCTCTGCCGGTCTTACTCTCTCCTCTCCTTGAACTATACTACCCATAAGTGTTACATCTCCCATTATCTTTTCTCTTCTCTTCCTTTCTCTCTATGAGGGTTGCACTCCAAAACCCTTAACTCTCTCTCTCTCTCTCCTTTCTTTTTTCTTCTTTTAGTGGTTCCCTCTTTTTTTTTTTTTTTCTCTCTCTCTTTCTTTTCTCCCTCTATATTAGTTTCTTCCTTTCTCCTTTACATCTCCTCTCACTCAAACCTCAATAACAAACAAATTATCTTATCTGGGACTCAAACTTATGTTTCTGGCATTCTGGGGGGTTTTTACTTCACCTTTTTAACTCACTAGCAGTGCTCCCATCCCTGGCTCTCCATATTATCTAGTTCTTGTTCCACTAAATACAATAGTAATTTTTTAATTTGTCCCCCCATTTTTCCGTTTTCCTCTTAATCCTCTCATCATAACTCTTAGACAACCAACACCTAAAAGCAAATCATTTTATTCTTGACCCAAATTTTTTCCTTATTTGCTTTTTGTGGGTCCATACGCTCTTTTTTTTTTTTTTCTTCTTTTTTCTTTTTTTTTTTTTTTTTTTTTTTTTTTTTGTTTGCCCCTTTATTACTTTTCCCCAATTCAGGCCCTCCATCACAGGCATTGTTTGTTATAATTCACAGTCCACCACAAGATTTTATCAAGAAAGAGGGGAGAGGAGAGGAGAGGAAAAAAGGAGGGGGGGAATAATTTCCTTTTTTTTTTTTTTTTAATTTTTATTTTATTTTATTTTTCTTTATTTCATTATTAATTTTTTTAAAAAAAAACAACTTTTTTCGATTTTTTTTATTATTTTTTAAACTTTTTATTCTTTATTAAATCTCATTAATACTATCAACAAAACCACCCTCAGATGCCATTAAGGAAGAGAAAATCGAATATCATGGATACAAAAGAAAGAGAGGTAACACAGCTAGATGAGGAAAAATCTATGGAGAAAAAATTTAATATATTGGAAACCTTGGAGCTAAATGACAGAGAATTCAAGATTGAAATCCTAAAAATCCTCCGAGATATACAAGAAAACACAGAAAGGCAATTTAGGGAGCTCAGAAAACAACTCAATGAACACAAAGAATATATGTCCAAGGAAATTGAAACTATAAAAACAAATCAAACAGAGATGAAAAACTCAATTCACGAGCTGAAAAACGAAGTAACAAGCTTAGCTAATAGAACAGGTCAGATAGAAGAGAGGATTAGTGAAATAGAAGACAAGCAACTTGAGGCACAACAGAGAGAAGAAGAAAGAGACTCAAAAATTAAAAAAAATGAGATAGCCCTACAAGAATTATCTGACTCCATCAAAAAGAATAACATAAGAATAATAGGTATATCAGAGGGAGAAGAGAGAGAAAATGGAATGGAGAACATACTCAAACAAATAATAGATGAGAACTTCCCAAGCCTGTGGAAAGAACTAAAGCCTCAAGTTCAAGAAGCAAACAGAACTCCAAGTTTTCTTAACCCCAACAAACCTACTCCAAGGCATATCATAATGAAATTGACACAAACCAACAGCAAAGAAAAAATTCTCAAGGCAGCCAGGGAAAAGAAGAATACAACATATAAAGGAAGACCCATTAGATTATCATCAGATTTCTCAGCAGAAACTCTACAAGCTAGAAGAGAATGGACCCCAATATTTAAAGTCCTGAAAGAGAGGAACTTTCAGCCACGAATACTATACCCATCAAAGCTATCCTTCAAATATGAAGGAGAAATAAAAACATTCACAGATACAGAAAAGATGAGGGAATTTATCATCAGAAAACCCCCACTCCAGGAATTACTAAAGGGGGTTCTCCAATCAGATACAAAGAACAAAAAAAAACAGAGCCACAAGTAAAAGCTCCAAGAAGAACACAATAAAACCAAATTTAAACTGTGACAACAACAAAAAGAAAGAGGGGGAGAAGATGGAGATTAACAGTAGCAAAGGACGATGGAGTGCAAAAGTACTCACAAAATAGTTCGCTACAATGAACAGGGTAGGGACCCTTTTCATTATTCAAAGGTAACCACCATTGAAAAAACCACCACAGAAGCACATGAGATAAAAAAGAGAGCAACAGTGGAAAGATGTATGGAATACAACCAAATAAAAACAAAAGATAGGAAAACAAAAGAGAAGGATCAAACAAGACACAAAACTAACAGAAAGCAAGATATAAAATGGCAATAGGGAACCCACAAGTATCAATAATTACACTAAATGTAAACGGATTAAACTCACCAATAAAAAGGCACAGAGTAGCAGAATGGATTAAAAAAGAAAATCCAACTGTATGCTGCCTACAGGAAACTCATCTAAGTAACAAGGATAAAAACAAATTCAAAGTGAAAGGCTGGAAAACAATACTCCAAGCAAATAACATCCAAAAAAAAGCAGGTGTAGCAATACTCATATCGGATAATGCTGACTACAAGACAGGAAAAGTACTCAGAGACAAAAATGGCCATTTCATAATGGCTAAGGGGACACTGAATCAAGAAGACATAACAATTCTTAATATATATGCACCAAACCAAGGAGCACCAAAATATATAAGACAGCTACTTATTGATCTTAAAACAAAAACTGACAAAAACACAATCATACTTGGAGACCTCAATACACCGCTGACGGCTCTAGATCGGTCATCCAAACAGAGAATCAACAAAGACATAGTGGCCTTAAACAAAACACTAGAGCACCTGGATATGATAGACATCTACAGGACATTTCATCCCAAAGTAACTGAGTATACATTTTTCTCCAGTGTACATGGATCATTCTCAAGAATTGACCATATGTTGGGCCACAAAAACAACATCAGCAAATTCAGAAAAATTGAAGTTGTACCAAGCATATTTTCTGATCATAAAGCCTTGAAACTAGAATTCAACTGCAAAAAAGAGGAAAAAAATCCCACAAAAATGTGGAAACTAAACAACATACTTTTAAAAAATGAATGGGTCAAAGAAGAAATAAGTGCAGAGATCAAAAGATATATACAGACTAATGAAAATGACAATACGACATATCAGAATCTATGGGATGCAGCAAAAGCAGTGATAAGAGGGAAGTTCATATCACTTCAGGCATATATGAACAAACAAGAGAGAGCCCAAGTGAACCACTTAACTTCCCACCTTAAAGAACTAGAAAAAGAAGAACAAAGACAACCCAAAACCAGCCGAAGAAAGGAGATAATCAAAATCAGAGCAGAAATAAATGAATTAGAGAACAGAAAAACTATAGAAAAAATTAATAGAACAAGGAGCTGGTTCTTTGAAAAGATCAACAAAATTGACAAACCCTTGGCAAGACTTACCAAGGAAAAAAGAGAAAGAACTCATATAAACAAAATCCAAAATGAAAGAGGAGAAATCACCACGGACACCGTAGATATACAAAGAATTATTGTAGAATACTATGAAAAACTTTATGCCACTAAATTCAACAACCTAGAAGAAATGGATAAATTCCTAGAAAAATACAACCTTCCTAGACTGAGTCAAGAAGAAGCAGAAAGCCTAAACAGACCTATCAGTAGAGAAGAAATAGAAAAAACCATTAAAAACCTCCCCAAAAATAAAAGTCCAGGCCCTGACGGCTATACCAGCGAATTTTATCAAACATTCAAAGAAGACTTGGTTCCTATTCTACTCAAAGTCTTCCAAAAAATTGAAGAAGAAGCAATACTTCCAAACACATTTTACGAAGCCAACATAACCCTCATACCAAAACCAGGCAAGGATGGCACAAAAAAAGAAAACTACAGACCAATATCTCTAATGAATACAGATGCTAAAATACTAAACAAAATACTAGCAAATCGAATACAACAACATATTAAAGAAATAATACATCATGATCAAGTGGGATTCATCCCAGAATCTCAAGGATGGTTCAACATACGTAAAACGGTTAACGTAATACACCATATCAACAAAACAAAGAACAAAAACCACATGATCTTATCAATAGACGCAGAAAAGGCTTTCGATAAAATACAACACAATTTTATGTTTAAGACTCTCAACAAAATGGGTATAGAAGGAAAATATCTCAACATGATAAAGGCCATATATGATAAACCATCAGCTAACATCATATTAAATGGCACTAAACTGAAGGCTTTCCCCCTTAAATCAGGAACAAGACAGGGTTGTCCACTCTCTCCACTCTTATTTAATGTGGTACTAGAGGTTCTAGCCAGAGCAATCAGACAAGACAAAGAAATAAAAGGCATCCATATCGGAAAAGAAGAAGTAAAGGTATCACTTTTTGCAGATGATATGATCCTATACATCGAAAACCCCAAAGAATCCACAAAAAGACTACTAGAAACAATAAGCCAATACAGTAAGGTCGCAGGATACAAAATTAACATACAGAAGTCAATAGCCTTTCTATATGCCAACAATGAAACAACTGAGAAGGAACTCAAAAGAACAATCCCCTTCACGATTGCAACAAAAAAAATAAAATACTTAGGAATAAACATAACAAAGAATGTAAAGGACTTATATAATGAAAACTATAAACCATTGTTAAGGGAAATCGAAAAAGATATAATGAGATGGAAGAATATACCTTGTTCTTGGCTAGGAAGAATAAATATAATCAAGATGGCTATATTACCCAAAGCAATATACAAATTTAATGCAATTCCCATCAAACTTCCAATGACATTTTTTAAAGAAATAGAGCAAAAAATCATCAGATTTATATGGAACTATAAAAAACCCCGAATAGCCAAAGCAATCCTAAAGAAAAAGAATGAAGCTGGGGGCATTTCAATACCTGACTTCAAACTCTATTATAGGGCCACGACAATCAAAACAGCATGGTATTGGCAGAAAAATAGACACTCAGACCAATGGAACAGAATAGAAAGTCCAGAAATAAAACCACATATATATAGTCAAATAATTTTTGATAAAGGGGCCAACAACACACAATGGAGAAAAGAAAGCCTCTTCAATAAATGGTGCTGGGAAAACTGGAAAGCCACATGCAAAAGAATGAAACTGGACTACAGTCTCTCCCCCTGTACAAAAATTAACTCAAAATGGATCAAAGATTTAAACATAAGACCTGAAACAATTAAGTACATAGAAGAAGACATAGGTACTCAACTCAGGGACCTGGGTTTTAAAGAGCATTTTATGAATTTGACTCCACAGGCAAGAGAAGTGAAGGCAAAAATTAATGAATGGGACTACATCAGACTAAGAAGTTTTTGCTCAGCAAGAGAAACTGATAACAAAATAAACAGAAAGCCAACTAAATGGGAAATGATTTTTTCAAACGACAGCTCAGATAAGGGCCTAATATCCAAAATATACAAAGAACTCATAAAACTCAACAACAAACAAACAAACAATCCAATAAAAAAATGGGAAGAGGATATGAATAGACACTTCTCCCAGGAAGAAATACAAATGGCTAACAGATATATGAAAAGATGCTCATCCTCTTTAGCTATTAGAGAAATGCAAATCAAAACGGCAATGAGATACCACCTCACACCTGTTCGATTAGCTGTTATTAGCAAGTCAGGTAACAGCAAATGTTGGAGAGGCTGTGGAGAAAAAGGAACCCTCATACACTGTTGGTGGGAATGTAAAGTAGTACAACCATTATGGAAGAAAGTATGGTGGTTCCTCAAAAAACTGAAAATAGAACTACCTTATGACCCAGCAATCCCTCTACTGGGTATATATCCCAAAAACTCAGAAACATTGATACGTAAAGACACATGCAGCCCCATGTTTATTGCAGCATTGTTCACAGTGGCCAGGACATGGAAACAACCAAAAAGCCCATCAATAGATGACTGGATAAAGAAGATGTGGCACATATACACTATGGAATACTACTCAGCCATAAGAAATGATGACATCGGAACATTTACAGCAAAATGGTGGGATCTTGATAACATGATACGAAGCGAAATAAGTAAATCAGAAAAAAACAGGAACTGTATTATTCCATACGTAGGTGGGACATAATAGTGAAACTAAGAGACATTTATAAGAGTGTGGTGGTTACGGGGGGAGGGGGGAATGGGAGAGGGATAGGGGGTGGGGAGGGGCACAAAGAAAACAAGATAGAAGGTGACAGAGGACAATCTGACTTTGGGTGGTGGGTATGCAACATAATTGAACGACAAGATAACCTGGACTTGTTATCTTTGAATATATGTATCCTGATTTATTGATGTCACCCCATTAAAAAAATAAAATTATATAATAAAAAAAAAAAAATAAAAAAAAAATAAAATAAAATAAAATTGGCTCTTTAGTATTTAAATTCTCTTACTCAATTATATAATCTATATCTTTTTAATTAAACATACAAACTTATAAAAACAGAAAACCTTAACATTAATTTTTCTTGTATCAATTTATCAAGACAGTTCGGTTGTCACTAGAAGCTGTAGGGCTGGTGGCTTTGGCCGAGTCAGGCCTCTCGGCTCCCAGAGACCACTTTGGCTGCCCTGCTCTCCAGGCATTGAACAGAGAAGACATACATCTTCTCCCTTGTGGCTGGGACTATCTGTGTTTAATTTGCCCAGACAAGATCCTTTCTTCTGCCTCTGAAATAAAGAATCCCCTTCTGTTCTTTAGACAAGCACTGAAGGTCTATGCATAGAGAAGCACTTATGATTAACTTTGCTCTTGAAAATAGTTTTGGATAGGGAATTAGAGTAATGTAATCAAACATTCTGAATTGAATCAAAAGATTGTTTTTGAAGCTCGAGTTCTGCTGACTTTATTCGCCAGAGTTATAATAAAGTCTGTTGACTCTGTTTCAGATTGAGTAATATTCTGTAACTTTGAATTCTGTCTAGGGCAGTTTTTAATGAATTCAGGTTTTATAGTTGGTGGGGAAGGGGGGCGGGGACTGAAATAGCACATTCAGTGTTTGCTTATTGATCCAGAACATGTTTGCAAAGCCCTGAGGCCCACAATGTAGACAAAGCATGGGCAAGTTAATCATGGTACCTTCCTTGGAGAACCTCAATCTGTAACGAAAGTGACAGATATTAAATAACATTTTACAAAATTACAAATATGGAAACTGCTGCCAGGGGAATGGGACCTGTCTGAGGGTGGGTTAGGGAAGGATGGTCGTGCTGTATCTCAAACAGCTCGGGAAAATGTAGAGATGGGCGTCTACAGAAGAGACTGCATGGGTTGATAAGCGAGATCCTAAGACTGGATCTTGGTGCCCATGAACTCCACCTCTACTTTAGGTGTGAATGTGGACTGAGGATAGTGACCAGGTACTCAACACTTATCAACTGAATAAATGATGCTTGACCAGCATGTTATATATTACATCTCAAATCCTAAATATATGGCAAATCGAGGAATAATATTATAAGACTTGGAGCATAAAACATCAGATAACTCTGATATTTTTTTAAATAAATAAATTTTTATTAATTTTAATGGGGTGACATCAATAAATCAGGACACATATATTCAAAGAAAACATGTCCAGGTTATCTTGTCATTCAATTCTGTTGCATACCCATCACCCAAAGTCAGATTGTCCTCCGTCACCTTCTATCTAGTTTTCTTTGTGCCCCTCCCCCTCTCCCTCCTTCCCTCCCTCCACCCCCCGTAACCACCACACTCTTGTCCATGTCTCTTAGTCTTGCTTTTATGTCCCACCAATGTATGGAATCCTGCAGTTCTTGTTTTTTTCTGATTTACTTATTTCACTCCGTATAATGTTATCAAGATCCCACCATTTGGTTGTAAATGATCCGATGTCATCATTTCTTATGGCTGAGTAGTATACCATAGTGTATATGTGCCACATCTTCTAACTCTGGTATTTTTCAGAGTTGAAAGTTGTTCTTTAAAATGATTGGTTTTTGAATAATCTGTGATTCATATGTGGTTATTGTAATTCATGAAGATGAACTGAGGGAACACTTTTTTTAATTTATTCATTTTAGAGAGGGGAGAGAGAGAAAGAGAAAGAGAGGAGGAGCAGGAAGTATCAACTCATAGTTGTTGTTTCTTGCATGTGCCTTGACCAGGCAAGTCCAGGGTTTTGAACTGGCGACCTCAGCATTGTAGGTTGATGCTTTGTCCACTGAGCCCCACAGGTCAGGCTAAACTGAGGAAACACTTTAATTGGGAGAAGGGAATGGAGAAAGAATGATGACTGAAAATAGAAAAAACCTAACTTGAGTTGATTCTTCAATTATAAGCAATTTCAACGGAGGGTTGGATGCTTCTTAACTCTACGGTAAAAAAACAAAAACAAAAACAAAACAGTGCTCATCTTGCAATGTGGTGTTTGCTTCCAATGATGAAATCCACCCCAGTTTATGCTGATGCAAAAGATAAAAAGGATGTGTAGGACTCTTTTTAACTCATTTTTCACTCATTTAGGAGCCAGTGCCTTTTCCTCCTGTTTGAGAGCTGAGTGGAACCCTGCCAAGAAGGAGCCTTTCCTTAAAGCCAGGGACAGTAGTTTGTAAGATAAAGAAAAGCTTTGTGATACAAAATAAACACACACACACACATGCACCCACACATAAACCTCTCTTAGGGAGAGCAGGGAATTAATTCCCAGAGAAGTTGGTTTGGATTGAAAACTTTAAAAAAGCCCTCTGCAAAAAAAAAAAAAAAAAAAAAAGAAAAAAGAAAGAAAGAAAGAGAAGTTAAGAGAGATGGTATGCCTTTGAGAGACTGTCTTGGTAAAGCCCATCACTTTGAGGTATTCCAAGGAAATATTTTGTGACTATATATAAAATAATACCATTGAGATCTGGTATAACTGATTATGGTTAGACTGTCTAGGCAGGGGAACACTGAAAAAAATTATTTCCCAAGCCAGCCATTGTGTCAGAGAAATGGGAAGAAGAAGGTTGACACTGAGGAAAATTAACTTTGGTAGAGAGAGGGGACCCATGAGGCTGGCCACAGCAAGACCCTTCTGGGATGAGGTCAGTAAGATGGACATGATTGGCACCCCATTCTTTTTTTATTGTATACTGTGTTTTTACAAATTGAAGTGTGTGTGTGTGTGTGTGTGTGTGTGAGAGAGAGAGAGAGAGAGAGAGAGAGAGAGAGAGAGAGAGACAGATAGGGACAGATAGGAAGGGAAAGAGATGAGAAGCATCAATCTTCTTTGCAGCACCTTAGTTGTTCATTGATTGCTTTCTCTTATGTTCCTTGACTGGGGGCTACAGCAGACCGAGTGACCCCTTGCTCAAGCTGGTGAGCTGTGTTTAAAACGGATGAGCCCACGCTCAAGCTGGCGACCTTGGGGTTTCGAACCTGGGTCCTCTGTGTCTCTACCCACTGCGTCACTGCCTGGTCAGGCTTTCCACAAGAGTTTGTTAAGAACATCCTTGGATATATAAGAAAAGCAAGGAGACTTGTACATGGAGATTATAAAGTACATAGATTTGCTATAAAGAAGTAGACCAATTTAGAGTCTTCAACTTAGATTGGCTAACAAAAATTGTCATTTTCAATATTTGTTAGAACACACTCTGCATGCAGACTGCACGTAGACTGCATGTTTGGGCATTTATTAACACCTGTTAATAGTCATTGTCATGAGAACACTCTGGATACAGACAATTAAGACCTTTTAATAGAAATTCAACCTTGTGTTTATGTCTTATGTAACTAGGAGGCAATCTGCCTTTCATTAGCACATAATAACATCTCACTTTTATGGAACATTCCTTCAGTTGATTTTCTTAATGAGATTTAACTGAAAGATGAAAGTCAACTTTTTGCTACACAAAACCCTAGAAAGGAAGACCACTGTATTTATTACAATAATTGAACATTGAAACCACATACATCAAAGGTTCACACAAATAAGAGAATTATGTTTTCTAAAGACCCCTGGACCAAGGAAGGCTAATTTCACATGGACCCAGAGTTTTAAATTTAAGTGAAAACCTTACTACTGGTAACAAATGTGATGCAGACCCGGAATGCACACACCGGTATTATTACTACATCAATTAAAAGATACAAATGGCACCCAGCTCAGTGAATAAGCATGCAAAGTTTGTCTAGCTCTCATATTCTTGAATGGGAGTGTAGTAGATTGGGAAGTCTCTCAAACGAAACTCTCTCTCTGCTGTCAAAAATAGTTGTTCTTCTTCCTGAGCAATTAACTTGTTCAAGTCATGTGAAATTTTAAGTCATATTGCCACTTTGGCTTCTACAAAGCTTGACATTAAATATGGCTCTCCTTTAACCAGGATCTAAGACTTGCTCTCACATCCTGATAAAATCCAGGTCATTTCTGGACTGTTCTTATTTTCGTAGCCTTACATTCTGTTTGGCTGGATGCACTCAGCTATTTTTATGTTCTATTTGGTCTTGTTGAATTATAGGTATTTCTGTTAACTGCCTTGAATCATTTTTAGAATAAAGTGCGATAAAAAAAATAAGTAAATAAACACAGATTACAAATTAAAAACACAAACAATTTTAGCATACTAAACTAATACAGGAAGTTCTGAACCGATGCAGTTAAGATCAAAGCCAAGAATACAGATCAACCATTCAAAGCACAAGCAATAAAGCACTAAAATGAGCCAAAGAATCAGTTTATAACCACTACTCTGCTCTTAATATAGCTTCTTGCTATCAGATCAAGGTAATGTTCTCTATTTTATCTTCCCCTGAACAGACATCAAACTCTTAAAACTTCTTGGTCTTTTAGGGAAATGAAACCCAGTTGTCTTGCCTCCAGTGATTCTCAAACATGTCCTAATGACTTGCCCTGCAGACTGACCTGACTCTTCATTACAATTAAGTATCTTCCATGAATTTTGATAAGCACCAAATCTGTCAAAGGTAAATATTTTAATAGGTATCTTCATGCATCATCTCTTTTTGGGGGGATTATATATGACACATACCTTAGATGCCAGACATGAGGGAGGTAAAATTGATGTTACATTGGAATAGCTTCTAGATAGATACAATAAATACATACATATATCATTTCTTTATAAAAACTCTGAATCTTTTCAAATTCTTATAGCAATTGTTTTTTACTCCTTATATTTATAACAATGCAACACAAAAGAAACAACTTCAGCTTCCAAATCTCTGAGGATGCCAATTGCAAACTATAAAAATGATCCCTGAAAGTATAGTCTTTGACGCCAATTTCAAAAAAAAAATGAATGTAAGTCTTACTTTTCAAATGATAACTTATTGATTGCACAAGAATAGGCTAGAATAGTAGAGGTAGTGGCGGTACTATTATTTCCATTGCTCCATCTGTGTGTATGATATTTTATTCAGCATTTTAGGAGAAATAATGAGTCAAACTGAAGCTAAATTTAAAAACAAAGAATGGATTGGAATCACTGTAGCAAAGTCATATTAGAAAAGTGTGAAAAAAAAAAACCCAAAACACTTCTGCCAAAGAACCAAATTGGGAAAGGTAGTTAATTAGAAGCTTATTAAGGGAAGAGCCTAATTAATTTTGACAGAAATAAGACTATTGGTGGAAGCAAACTGATTTCATCTTAATATCAATAATAATTTCTTTTAACTTCAAGTGTTCAGAAATGGAATGACATGCCTTAAAGATTTCAGCCAAGTCTGTGGAAGTGTCAAGCTGACACCGGAAGTCCTCATCAGTTACAGCATGGAGCAGATACCACTGTGTTGGGTATGGGATAGGACTAGACAGATTCAAAGTTCCTGTGAATGTAAAATCCTCTATTTGTTGCAACATTTTTGTTATTTCTAACTTCTGGAAGGATATAGCCTAATAATCTACTTACTTAATGTTGGTCATGTAAAAAATAAGTGAGTAACTATCAAAATAAATATTAAGCTTTAGAATAAGGTATGATGCACCTAGGGTGAACTAACCTACATGCACCATTGTGTGGCAGCATGGGTCCCACTAAAAATCAGGCAGGCCACGTAATTAGCCTGAAGGAAGACGCTGGCACTTCACAGACCTCACAAAAACAGATTGAAACTGTTTTTACACTTGTTTGTTAATGGATGTTGGCATGTGTGGCAGAATTTTGTGTGAGAGCTACTTTCATCTTAACCATAGTGCCTGGTAATAAGATGTCAGAATCACAGGTTCAGGGTAAAGTTGCAAAGTCGTAGATCACCTAAACCTGGCATAAGTAACAGGAAATTAAAAGAGCCAAATTCCCATTCCTAAGACTACTCTTGAATCTTTTCTAAGAAATAGAGTATGATAAATAGAATTAGGGTCCAGCTTTTTGTTGGTAAACAATACTATTTTACAGAACCAGATCCTAATATTTGTTATAAGAAAAAAAAGACTTTAGTTTTAAAGACATTGTCAATAAATGAATAGATTTATTTTGAGGCAATCAGGACATAATATAATATGGAGCACACTTTATTTTAGTGCTCATCAAAAAATAAAAGAAAATTTGATTAAGGGGTTTAGCAAGGTCTTGGACTTTCAGCACAGAGATCTTTTCTGGGCTCAATATAAATTATACTATTAAATACAAAACATGAATAACAGTTCTATAAAAATTAAGATTAAAACATTATTACATGCCATGGTATATATGCAGTAGGTTTATGTTACATCTGAAGATCCCTGAGTTTAAGAAATCCAAACCTTTTATCACAGGCATAGGCAAACCTGTCTGCTTTTTGTTCCAAAGAAAGCTAAAAAAAAAATATTACATGATTGAAAAAGGTGCCATAGGGAACTCCAAAACTACCTTCCTCTACTTAAAGCAATGCTTAAGTTGGCAAAATCTGTCAGAATTAACTTTTTGTATTTCTGTAATCTAATTAAAAACTCACAACAACCAGGGGGATGCTTAAAGAAGAAAAAGGCTTCTGAAATTTAGTAAGATGTAATTGTGGCATGTTGACTTACTTACCCATGATCACCAGCACCTCAGCAAACGTAGCCATGAGTACAGGGGCACAAGCAAGGGTAATGTGCATTGATCTTTTTCTTAGAGAATTGCATTTGTGGGCATTGTCTGTCTGGGGGCTCCCCGAGGGATTAGCCCAGGGAGATAACTTTTGCTTTCCCACCTTGAAGCTTTCTCAGAGTGCATGGATTCCTGGGGGAACAAATGCATCTAAAGGCAAATTTTTCAAATACATCTAAAGGCAGATTTACTAGCATCAGCCATCAAAAAACAAGAAAGAGACAGACCAAAAATCCTGGGAAGGAATAGCCAAGGAAGGAGGTTCACAGGGGAGTAAGGGCTTTAAAAAGCCCTCCAGGAATCTAGATGTCCACATGCATGCCCAGGGATAGGTATACGTTTAGAAAACACCTGAGAAGACCCTTTCCACTCTAACTTTCATGCTCCAGATAAGCAGGAAGTCAAGGGAAAGGTATAATTGTTAACCATCTGGCTAAACATGAAGAGTGTCCCAACAAAAGCCAATCTACCTGTAAACATAGAAAAGTATTATTTCCCTCTTTTTCTAGACATTCAAGAAAATTTCTTCCTCATGAAAAAGCTAACAGAACTGAGATATCAGTGACGGTGAGTGACAAAGAATACAATCTTTACAAAAATAATTTACAAAAGTCACTAAGCAAGTAACTCCAACCCACAACTTCCAGCAACAACAAACCCAGGGAAGGGGATAAATATGATTTTTAGAATCATCACATCATAAAGTTAAAAATATCCAATTTGCAAAGAGAAAAAAAATATGAAGTATGTAAAGGAACCATTCATAGGGTCCATCCATAAGAAAAATTAAAAATAACAAAACTGTCCCTAATAAAATTTAAATATTAAATTTATTAGACAAAGAGTTTGAATCAACTTTCTTAAATATACTCATATAACTAAAAAAATAGTGGACAAAAAATTAAACAACAAAAAGCAGAAGAATACTTTCCCACAAAATACAGACTATAAGTAAAAAGAATAATTTCCCACCAAATAAAGAGTATAAATAGAAATTATAAAAAGAGACCAAACAAATATCCTGGAGCTTAAAAATATAACAATAAAAATAAAAGTATTATTAGTGAATTTCAAGAGTGTATTAGAAGAGACAGAACAAAAAAAAAAAATCAATGACCTTGAAGATACTGGTTGAAATCCAGTCAGAGGAGGAGAAAGGAAAAATAATGAATAAAAATGAACAGAGAAGAAATGTGGGAGGCCATAAAACATACCAATATATGCATAACAAGAGTCTTAAAAATAACAATCAGGGGTCCCCAAACTTTTTACACAGAGGGCCAGTTCACTGTCCCTCAGACCGTTGGAGGGCCGCCACATACAGTGCTCCTCTCACTGACCACCAATGAAAGAGGTGGCCCTTCCGGAAGTGCAGTGGGGGGCCGGATAAATGGCCTCAGGGGGCTGCATGCAGCCCGCGGGCCGGAGTTTGGGGACGCCTGAAAGAGAAAGACACAGAAACAGTATTTGAAGAAATAATGGCCAAAGTTCCAGAATAAGATGAGATACATAAATTTCCAGATCCAACTAGCTCAATGAACTTAAAGTAGAACAAAGTCAGAACTAAACACAATTGGAAAAGACGAACAATATCTGTAATCCTCAGGCATTGAAAAGGAGGTGAAAGGCCTTCTACCTAAGGAGTAAGAGAAAACTTTGAACAATCTCAAGACTCAAGAGGAGAATATCAAAAATTCTCACTAGGATGTAAAGCAAGAGGGATATTTCCCTGAAGTGGAGGAGGCAAATATGGATGAAGATCGTGGGCTAGAGAGAAATGTATAAAAATGAAAAACAGCAAAAAGGTGGAATAAGGAATACAGGGACAGTCAGATTGAGGGAATGGCACTTCCAAGGAAAACAGAAGTATTGGCTTTATGGAAGCTTTTGACTGTGACCCCTTGGCATATTGGGACAACACTCAGACTAACTGAACTACTTGGCCAGGGCCTTTGACTGTGACTCCTGAAGATGTCCAGCTTTGTACTTGTGACCCTCCATGCCACAGCCACCAGTTTCCTGTCTGAAGAAAGAGAAAGGGGGAGGAGAAAGGGAATGGCTATGTGTGTGTGTGTGTGTGTGCGCTCGCATGCATACATGCACGTGTGTACATGTCAGTATAAATGATTGAAGAATACATGGATACAGGCGAAGGGTCACCTTTAGTGTACCAGGGTTGTGGAAATGAGGTGTTTTTATTTTATTTACCATGGGTGGTGCCTATCATTTCTTTCAAATGGACTGCTGGCACTGTAACTCATCTTGCCATGTGGACCACAGGCCAACGTATATCCTCGTGAGAAGACTGATTACAATTATCACTGTCAGGAATGCTTAGATCTAATAAATCCCAAGACTTGGGGTACCTTGAAAATCCAGAATGAGGGGGAAGAATAGACTCCTCAATAAAAAAATGTTAGGACTCCTATAGTTTCCAAGTGTTGCCCTGGAGAGAGACTGCTTCTCTCTCTTACAGCAGGAGGTGGGCAGACACACAGGTGCTCAGGCTCGCCCTTGGAGAACCCCAGAGCAGTCTGGAGAGTGGTTATGTCAAGTCTGATTTTGCTTTCTCAGTTGGTTAGCTCTCACTTATGCAAGCTGGATTTAGGATACTGTTAGGTATCTTTAGGCCAATCTCCTTCTCCCTGTAGACGGCAACTCCTCACCCTATTCAGGGGTTTCAGCTCACAATAGACCTAAACTACTCAGATTCAATGGCATCTTGACTTTTTCCTGTCACGTGACCTCATGCAGGTTCCTTTGACCCCCCTAGACCTCAGGCTCCTCCTTGGAGAAAACAGGGACAATGTACGGGGCTGCAGGTCCAGGTCCTGCTCTCAGGAGGAGGGGTGTGAGTCAGGCCTTCAAGAGTCCAGGCGTACCCAGGTCTCTATGGAGAGGCACCAAAGTCCCCAGCAGGCCATGGAGGCAGAAGTTTTGACACCAAGTGGTGCAGGAGCTGTACGCATGCCTGGTGTCAACCCTGACACAGTAGCTAGGTTAGAATTCTCTGCACCTGGCCTGTCTTAGCAGCCCTTCCTGTGGAGACCATGGTGCATAGGTGAGGCACTGTTGTTTGCCCAAATGCCAGCATGTCAAAAGCCTTGCCTGGGACCTGGTAGGCCTATGCAAGTTGTTGGTTCCTGTGGAAAGAAACCCTAAGCTTCACTGAAAGGACTCAGAAGAGAGAGGTTATTCAACACACCCCAGAGGCTTCTCTTTGGGAAGGTGGAGGGGATGGAGGGAGACTAATGAGCACCCTGCTAAGCCTCCAGCACTAGAGTGTAGGCCCTGAGTGCAGAGGAAGCACGGAGCACCCCCAGAGCTCCAGAGGCCCAGCAGGTACCTCATGTCATGGTAAGGGAGAGGGGAGGAGTATCCATCATCCAGCTTCACCATTTGACTCTTCAGAGCAGGAATCTTCTAATGATGACTGTCTTCTCCATCATCTGAGGTGAGTTTTCATCAAGTGTCCAGTGACAAGTACGTGTGCCAGGCCAATGCTCACAGGGCATGCCAGAGGCCTGGAAAAGGCCTTTCTGGACAGATGCGGTCTCCACCAAGAACAATACCTGGGGGGTACCCCAAGGAAGTAGTAACGTGGTTGTAGCCACGAGCGCATATCTTCCCACAATGACAGATGCCTGGAGGGTGCTGGGGTCCTAAGAAATCCTTTGCTGTGATTAGCCAAAGAATATACCAGGCCTTGTCTATAGAGGAAACCCCCTAAACTGTTCTTATTTCTAAGCTTCAACTCATGCATTGGGCTCCCTTATTGGAGCTTTGTCAGACTGCATAACCTCTTTGGTAGTATTTGTCAAATGCATTTAAAGGCAAATATACTACTAGCTTCAGACATTAAAAAGCAAATAGCATACAGACCATGAGTCTTTGGGAGGTAAAGGCAAGGAAGAAAACATTGATGAACAATCACCATGGAATCTAGGAGGTCAAATTCTTTCTCAGGGCTAAACATTTGTTCAAAAATGATTTGAGAAGACCTTGAGTTTTCACCTCTGATACTCCTTTAGGTTCCAGATAAGCCAGACATAGTTGTCAACAGCCTGGCTAAATATGACAAGAACATCCCAACAAAAACCAATCTGTGAATCCAGGGAAGTGGTGTTTTGTTGTTGTTGTTTTGTTTTAAATTTTTAGACTTTTAAGGAAATCTCTAATGACAAAGCTAACAGAACTGAGACTTCAGTGACCATGTATGACAATGAATACAGTCTTTCCAATAATACTTTAGAGAATTCACTAAAGGAGTACTCCAACCCACAACATGCAGCAAAAAAGACCCCTGGCAGATGTGTAAATCTGACTTTCAAGGTTATGACATTACAGCATTCATATATTCAATTTGCAACAAAAATTTATGAGGCATGTAAAGGAACAAAAAATAAATAAAACAAATAGGGTCAATACATAAAAAAAAACTGTCAAAAGTCATAGGCAGCCTGACCAGGCAGTGGTGCAGTGGACAGAGGGTCGGACTGGAATGCGGAGGACTCAGGTTCAAGACCCTAAGATCGTCAGCTGAGCGTGGGCTCATCTGGTTTGAGCAAAAAGCTCACCAGCTTGGACCCAAGGCTGCTGGCTTGAGCAAGGGGTTACTTGGTCTGCTGTAGCCCCACAGTCAAGGCACATATGAGAAAGCAATCAATGAACAACTAAAGTGCCACAATGAAAAACTGATGATTGGCCCTGGCCGGTTGACTCAGCGGTAGAGCGTCGGCCTAGCGTGCGGAGGACCCGGGTTCGATTCCCGGCCAGGGTACACAGGAGAAGCGCCCATTTGCTTCTCCACCCCTCTGCCGCGCCTTCCTCTCTGTCTCTCTCTTCCCCTCCCACAGCCAAGGCTCCATGGGAGCAAAGATGGCCCGGGCGCTGGGGATGGCTCTGTGGCCTCTGCCTCAGGCGCTAGAGTGGCTCTGGTCGCAACATGGCGACGCCCAGGATGGGCAGAGCATCGCCCCCTGGTGGGCAGAGTGTCGCCCCATGGTGGGCGTGCCGGGTGGATCCCGGTCGGGCGCATGCGG
Organism: Saccopteryx leptura; assembly: GCF_036850995.1. NCBI lineage: Eukaryota > Metazoa > Chordata > Mammalia > Chiroptera > Emballonuridae > Saccopteryx > Saccopteryx leptura. The sequence goes on along the minus strand of NC_089513.1, from coordinate 58,394,592 downwards.
GAGTCTGTCTGACTGTCTCTCCCTGTTTCCAGCTTTAGAAAAAGAAAAAGAAAGAAAAAAAATATTAAAAAAAAAAACCAACAAAAAAAAAACTGATGATTGATGCTTCTAATCTCTCTCCATTCCTGTATGTCCCTATCTATCCCTCTCTCAGACTCTTTCTCTCTGTTTCTGTTAAAAATAAAGTCATAGGCAAAGAAATAATTTTTAAAAAAGCACGAGAGAAACTAATTTTCACATTCAAGGAAACTCACTAAGCTAAACAACTTATTTCTCATCATAAACAATGAAGGACATAAAGCAATTAGATGATATAAAGTTCTGAAAGAAAAACATGGGGTTTACCTGACAGGTAGTCTGAGCCATACTCCTTACAGATGAGTCTGAGACAACGGGCTTCTGGTGACCAGGACACCAAGGTTTTTCTCATTCTAGAAATTCCCTGACCACTCTTATAGAACTCCCAAGATACCATGAGATTGAACTTTCTCTGGGGAGAGTGATCATGGTTGCAGCATCTTGATTTAGCTATTCTCTGAGCCACCCCTGACACTCAGCTCATCCCATCCATTTTATCCATTTTATCCCTGCCTGTCCATCAAGACCCACAATTACACCTCCCACAGAGCCAACACCACATAGCATGCCCTGTGGTGTCCAGCTGTACCCTGTTGCCTCCTGGGAAACTCAAAACTCTACATGGAGCAAAAATAATATTTGGCCTGACCTGTGCTGGCGCAGTGGATAAAAGCGTCGACCTGGAAATGCTGAGGTCGCCAGTTCGAAACCCTGGGCTTGCCTGGTCAAGGCACATATGGGAGTTGATGCTTCCAGCTCCTCCCCCCCCTTCTCTCTCTCTATCTTTCCTCTCTCTCTCCCTCTGTCTCTCCCTTTCCTCTCTAAAATAAATAAATAAATAAATAAATAAATAAATAAAATAAAAATTAAAAATAATATTGATAAAGTGTCTATTCTTTAAGGAGATACAATCATAAATTTATGCTCACTTCACAACAGGGCTTTGTTATATCTGATGCAAATGTTGGTGAAAATGAAGGGAGAAATAGATAGTTCCACAATAATAGTTGGAGATTTTCATACCTCACTTTCAATAATGGATGGAACAACTAGACAGAAAATCAGTAAGGAAACAGAAGACATAAACAGTTTGACCTAACAGACTAGAACACTCCACCAACAGCAGAATACATATTCTTCTCTAGCACACATGTAACATTCTCCAGAATGGCCACGTTAGGCCATTAATAACTATCAATAAGTTTTAAAATATTGAAATCATGCTAAGTATTTTCTTTGACCACAATGAATGAAACTATAAATCAATAACAGAAGAAAAACTAGAAAATGTACAAATAAGTCAAAATTAAACAACACTCTTTTTTTTCAGAAATAACATTTTTAAATTAATTTTAATGGGGTGACATTGATAAATCAGGGTACATATGTTCAGAGAAAACATCTCCAGATTATTTTGACGTTTGATTATGTTGTATACCCCTCACCCAAAGTCAAATTGTCTTTTTTCACCTTCTATCTGGTTTTCTTTGTACCCCTCCCCTCCCTCCCTCCCTCTGCTTCCTCCCCATCCCCCACCCCCATAACCATCACACTCTTGTCCATGTCTCTGAGTCTCGTTTTTATGTCCCATCTATGTATGGAATCATATAGTTCTTAAAAACCAATTGAGCAAAGAAGAAATTGCAAGAGAAAATAAGAAAATACTCTGATACAAATGAAAACAAAAACATGACATGCTAAAACCTATGAGATTAAGTAAAAGCAGTACTCAGGGTGAATTTATAACTGAGTAGCTGTGTTCAAAAAGGAGGAAGATCTTAAATCAACAACTTAACTGTTCGCTTTTAGGAACTAGAATAAAAAAACCTAAAATCAAAGCTAGCAGAAAAAATAATAATGATTAATATAGAGAAAAATAAAATAAAAAAACAAGTAGAGTGAAAGAGTTCTTTCAAAATACCAGCAAAATTGACAAACTAATGAAAAATGAAAGAGAACAGTCAAATTAGTGAAATCAGAGAAGTATCAACCTTACAGAAATAAAAAGAATTATGAAAAATTACACATCACAAATTATATAACTTAGACAAAATGAACAGATTCATAGAAACACAAACTATGAAAACTGACTGAAGAAGAAATAGAAACTCTCATGACCTATAATAAGGAGAGAAACTGAATCGGTAATTAAAAACTTTGGCATAAAGAAAAGCCCAGGACCAGATGACTTCACTGGTGAATTCTACAAAATATTAAGAAATTAAATCCAAAACTTTTGAATTCTTAAAAAAAAAATAGAAGAGACGGAACATCTTTTAAATCAATTCATAAAGTCAGCATTACCCTGACACCAAAGCCAGAAGAAGACATTATAAGAAAAGAAAATAACAGTCCTCCATCCCTGATGAATATAGATGCAGTTATCCTTAGTAAAATACTAGCAAACTGAATCTACCAGTATACCTAACACACTATCCACTATTACCAAGTGGAATTTATTCCAGAAATGCAAGGGTGGTTCAAAATAAGAAAAGCAATCAATTCAATATATTGATAGAGCAAAAAGGAAAGAAACCACATACAGGATTATCTCAAATGGTGAAGAAAAAGTATTTTATGATTTCTGACACCTTTTCATGATAAAAATCACTTATTACACTATAAATAGAAGGAAAATTTCTCAAAATAATTAAGAATATTTATGGGAAAAAATCACACAAATACCATTGTATTCAATGATGAAAAACTGAAAACTTTCCTCATCATATCAGGAACAAGACAGGGATGCTTACTTTTGAAGCTTATTTCAAAATTTTACTGGATGTTTTATCCAGAACAATTAAGCAATTAAAGGAACTAAGAGGCATTTAAATTGTAAAAACAACAAAACTATCTTTATTCACAGGTGACATGATTTTATATAAGAAAAAATGGGAAATCCTCATAAAAATGATTAGAACTAATAAATGAATTCATCAAGTTGCACGACACAAGATCAACACACAAAAAATCAGTTACATTTCTAAACACTACCACAAACAATCTAAAAAAACACACAATTGAATCTATAATAGCATTAAAAAGAATAGTTCAGAATAAATAACTGAAACTGTGAAAAACTTGTACACCAAAATCCAGAAAATATTGTGGAAAGAAATTAAAGAAGTGCTAAATAAATGGAAAGACATTTTTCGTTCATAAATTGAACAATATTGTTAAGATGGCAAGTGCCCCAAAGCATTTAAAGATTCAATGACATCCCTATTAAAATTCTAATAGACTTTTTTTTTCCAGAGATGGAAAATACCAATCCTGAAGTTCACATAAATTGCTGGGGACCCTAAATGGCCATAACAATATTGAAAAAGAAAAGCAAAGTTGCAATGCCTGTATTTCTCATTGCAAAACTTTCTACAAGGCTACAGTGATTAAAATAATATGGTATTGGAATAAAGGTATATTATAAATAAAGGTATATGTAAAATTATAAATGTATAAGTCATGGAATAGAATTGAAACTTTATAAATAAGCTTTCATCTTTTGTTGATTTCACAAGTGTATCAAGACCATTCAATTAGAAAAAGTTTCTTCGACAAATTGTGCTGAGACAACACAACAGAAAGTTGGACCTTTATCTCACACCAGATCCAAAAATTAACTCAAAAACATTGAATATCTAAATTTAAGAGCTAAAATTATAAAACTCTTTGAAGAAAGGTACGAGTAAAACTTCATGACCTTGGACTTGGAAATGGTTTCTTACATATAATATCAAAAGTACAAGCAAGAAAAGGAAAAAAAACAAATAAATTGGACTTCATCAAAATTAAAAACTTTTGTGCATCAAAGACAATCAAGAAAGAAAAAGAAAATCCACAGGATCAGAGGAAATATTTGTAAATTATATGCAGGCATACCTTATTTTATTGTGCTTTGCTTTCTTAGGCTTCACAAATTCTCTATTTCCATTAACATTGAGGCAAGATCCTCTGTAGCAAAAAGATTATGACTAGCTATAGGCTCAGATGATTAACATTTTTAGCAATAAAGTACCTTTAAATTAAGGCAGGGGACCCCAAACTTTTTTTTTAAAATAATTTTATTTTTTTAATGGGGTGACATCAATAAATCAGGATTACATATATTCAAAGATAAGTCCAGGTTATCTTGTCGTTCAATTATGTTGCATACCCATCACCCAAAGTCAGATTGTCCTCTGTCACCTTCTATATAGTTTTCTTTGTGCCCCTCCCCCTCCCCCTTTCCCTCTCCCTCTTCTCCCTCCCCCCCGTAAACACCACACTCTTATCAATGTCTCTTAGTTTCACTTTTATGTCCCACCTACGTATGGAATAATGCAGTTCCTATTTTTTTTCTGATTTACTTATTTCGCTTCATATCATGTTATCAAGATCCCACCATTTTGCTGTAAATGATCCGATGTCATCATTTCTTATGGTTGAGTAGTATTCCATAGTGTATATGTGCCACATCTTCTTTATCCAGTCATCTATTGACGGGCTTTTTGGTTGTTTCCATGTCCTGGCCACTGTGAACAATGCTGCAATGAACATGGGGCTGCATGTGTCTTTACGTATCAATGTTTCTGAGTTTTGGGGGTATATACCCAGTAGAGGGATTGCTGGGTCATATGGTAGTTCTATTTTCAGTTTTTTGAGGAACCACCATACTTTCTTCCATAATGGTTGTACTACTTTACATTCCCACCAGCAGTGTATGAGGGTTCCTTTTTCTCCACAGCCTCTCTATCATTTGCTATTACCTGTCTTGTTAATAATAGCTAATCTAACAAGTGTGAGGTGGTATCTCATTGCAGTTTTGATTTGCATTTCTCTAATAGCTAAAGAAGATGAGCATCTTTTCATATATCTGTTGGCCAAAGTGTCTGTTCATGTCCTCTTTCCATTTTTTTATTGGATTGTTTGTTTGTTTGTTGTTGAGTTTTATGAGTTCTTTGTATATTTTGGATATTAGGCCCTTATCTGAGCTGTTGTTTGAAAATATCATTTCCCATTTAGTTGGCTTTCTGTTTATATTGTTATCAGTTTCTCTTGCTGAGCAAAAACTTCTTAGTCTGATGTAGTCCCATTCATTAATTTTTACCTTCACTTCTCTTGCCTGTGGAGTCAAATTCATAAAATGCTCTTTAAAACCCAGGTCCATGAGTTGAGTACCGATGTCTTCTTCTATGTACTTAATTGTTTCAGGTCTTATGTTTAGATCTTTGATCCATTTTGAGTTAATTTTAGTACAGGGGGACAAACTGTAGTCCAGTTTCATTCTTTTGCATGTGGCTTTCCAGTTTTCCCAGCACCATTTATTGAAGAGGCTTACTTTTCTCCATTGTGTGTTCTTGGCCCCTTTATCAAAAATTATTTGACTATATATATGTGGTTTTATTTCTAGACTGTCTATTCTGTTCCATTGGTCTGAGTGTCTATTTTTCTGCCAATACCATGCTGTTTTGATTGTCGTGGCCCTATAATATAGTTTGAAGTCAGGTATTGTAATGCCCCCAGTTTCATTCTTTTTCTTTAGGATTGCTTTGGCTATTCGGGGTTTTTTATAGTTCCATATAAATCTGATAATTTTTTGCTCTATTTCCTTAAAAAATGTCATTGAAATTTTGATGGGAATTGCATTAAATTTGTATATTGCTTTGGGTAATATGGCCATCTTGATTATATTTATTCTTCCTAACCAAGAACAAGGTATATTCTTCCATCTCATTATATCTTTTTCGATTTCCCTTAACAATGATTTATAATTTTCATTATATAAGTCCTTTACATTCTTTGTTATGTTTATTCCTAAGTATTTTATTTTTTATTTTGTTGCAATCGTGTAGGGGATTATTCTTTTGAGTTCGTTATCAATTGTTTCATTGTTGGCATATAGAAAGGTTATTGACTTCTGTATGTTAATTTTGTATCCTGCGACCTTACTGTATTGGCTTATTGTTTCTAGTAGTCTTTTTGTGGATTCTTTGGGGTTTTCGATGTATAGGATCATATCATCTGCAAAAAGTGATACCTTTACTTCTTCTTTTCCTATATGGATGCCTTTTATTTCTTTGTCTTGTCTGATTGCTCTGGCTAGAACCTCTAGTACCACATTAAATAAGAGTGGAGAGAGTGGACAACCCTGTCTTGTTCCTGATTTAAGGGGGAAAGCCTTCAGTTTAGTGCCATTTAATATGATGTTAGCTGATGGTTTATCATATATGGCCTTTATCATGTTGAGATATTTTCCTTCTATACCCATTTTGTTGAGAGTCTTAAACATAAAATTGTGTTGTATTTTATCGAAAGCCTTTTCTGCATCTATTGATAAGATCATGTGGTTTTTGTTCTTTGTTTTGTTGATATGGTGTATTATGTTAACCGTTTTACATATGTTGAACCATCCTTGAGATTCTGGAATGAATCCCACTTGATCATGATGTATTATTTTTTTAATATGTTGTTGTATTTGATTTGCTAGTATTTTGTTTAGTATTTTAGCATCTGTATTCATTAGAGATATTGGTCTGTAGTTTTCTTTTTTTGTGCCATCCTTGCCTGGTTTTGGTATGAGGGTTATGTTGGCCTCATAAAATGTGTTTGGAAGTATTGCCTCTTCTTCAATTTTTGGAAGACTTTGAGTAGAATAGGAACCAAGTCTTTGAATGTTTGATAAAATTCGCTGGTATAGCCGTCAGGGCCTGGACTTTTATTTTTGGGGAGGTTTTTAATGGTTTTTCTATTTCTTCTCGACTAATAGGTCTGTTTAGGCTTTCTGCTTCTTCTTGACTCAGTCTAGGAAGGTTGTATTGTTCTAGGAATTTATCCATTTCTTCTAGGTTGTTGAATTTAGTGGCATAAAGTTTTTCATAGTATTCTACAATAATTCTCTGTATATCTACGGTGTCTGTGGTGATTTCTCCTCTTTCATTTTGGATTTTGTTTATATGAGTTCTTTCTCTTTTTTCCTTGGTAAGTCTTGCCAAGGGTTTGTCAATTTTGTTGATCTTTTCAAAGAACCAGCTCCTTGTTCTATTAATTTTTTCTATAGTTTTTCTGTTCTCTATTTCATTTATTTCTGCTCTGATTTTTATTATCTCCTTTCTTCAGCTGGTTTTGGGTTGTCTTTGTTCTTTTTCTAGTTCCTTAAGGTGTGAAGTTAAGTGGTTCACTTGGGCTCTCTCTTGTTTGTTCATATATGCCTGAAGTGATATGAACTTCCCTCTTATCACTGCTTTTGCTGCATCCCATAGATTCTGATATGTCATATTGTCATTTTCATTTGTCTGTATATATCTTTTGATCTCTGCACTTATTTCTTCTTTGACCCATTCATTTTTTAAAAGTATGTTGTTTAGTTTCCACATTTTTGTGGGATTTTTTTCCTGTTTTTTGCAGTTGAATTCTAGTTTCAAGGTTTTATGATCAGAAAATATGCTTGGTACAACTTCGATTTTTCTGAATTTGCTGATGTTGTTTTTGTGGCCCAACATATGGTCAATTCTTGAGAATGATCCATGTACACTGGAGAAAAAAGTATACTCAGTCACTTTGGGATGAAATGTCCTGTAGATGTCTATCATATCCAGGTGCTCTAGTGTTTTGTTTAAGGCCACTATATCTTTGTTGATTCTCTGTTTGGATGACCGATCTAGAGCCGTCCGCGGTGTATTAAGGTCTCCAAGTATGATTGTATTTTTGTCAGTTTTTGTTTTAAGGTCAATAAGTAGCTGTCTTATACATTTTGGTGCTCCTTGGTTTGGTGCATATATATTAAGAATTGTTATGTCTTCTTGATTCAGTGTCCCCTTAGCCATTATGAAATGGCCATTTTTGTCTCTGAGTACTTTTCCTGTCTTGTAGTCAGCATTATCCGATATGAGTATTGCTACACCTGCTTTTTTTTGGATGTTATTTGCTTGGAGTATTGTTTTCCAGCCTTTAACTTTGAATTTGTTTTTATCCTTGTTACTTAGATGAGTTTCCTGTAGGCAGCATACAGTTGGATTTTCTTTTGTAATCCATTCTGCTACTCTGTGCCTTTTTATTGGTGAGTTTAATCCATTTACATTTAGTGTAATTATTGACACTTGTGAGTTCCCTATTGCCATTTTATAGATTGCTTTCTGTTAGTTTTGTGTCTTGTTTGATCCTTCTCTTTCATTTTTCTATCTTTTGTTTTTATTTGGTTGTATTCCATACATCTTTCCTCTGTTGCTATCTTTTTTATCTCATGTGCTTCTGCGGTGGTTTTTTCAGTGGTGGTTACCTTTAAGTAATGAAAAGGGTTCCTATCCTGTTCATTGTAGCGAACTATTTTTTGAGTACTTTTGCACTCCATCATCGTTTGCTACTGTTAATCTCCATCCTCTTCCCCCTTTCTTTTTGTTGTTGTCACAGTTTAAATTTGGTTTTATTGTGTTCTTCTTGGAGCTTTTACTTGTGGATTTTTTTTGGTTGTTGTTCTTTGTATCTGATTGGAGAGCCCCATTTAGTAATTCCTGGAGTGGGGTTTTTCTGATGATAAATTCGCTCATCTTTTCTGTATCTGTGAATGTTTTTATTTCTCCTTCATATTTGAAGGATAGCTTTGATGGGTATAGTATTCATGGCTGAAATTTCCTCTCTTTCAGGACTTTAAATATTGGGGTCCACTCTCTTCTAGCTTGTAGAGTTTCTGCTGAGAAATATGATGATAATCTAATGGGCCTTCCTTTATATGTTGTATTCTTCTTTTCTCTGGCTGCCTTGAGAATTTTTTCTTTGCCGTTGGTTTGTGCCAATTTCATTATGATATGCCTTGGAGTAGGTTTGTTGGGGTTAAGAAAACTCGGAGTTCTGTTTGCTTCTTGAACTTGAGGCTTTAGTTCTTTCCACAGGCTTGGGAAGTTCTCATCTATTATTTGTTTGAGTATGTTCTCCATTCCATTTTCTCTCTCTTCTTCCTTTGATATACCTATTATTCTTATGTTATTCTTTTTGATGGAGTCAGATAATTCTTGTAGGGCTATCTCATTTTTTTAAAATTTTGAGTCTCTTCCTTCTTCTCTCTGTTGTGCCTCAAGTTGCTTGTCTTCTATTTCACTAATCCTCTCTTCTATCTGGCCTGTTCTATTAGCTAAGCTTGTTACCTCATTTTTCAGCTCGTGAATTGAGTTTTTCATATCTGTTTGATTTGTTTTTATAGTTTCAATTTCCTTGGAAATATATTCTTTTGTTCATTGAGTTGTTTTCTGAGCTCCCTAAATTGCCTTTCTGTGTTTTCTTGTATATCTCGGAGGATTTTTAGGATTTCTATCTTGAATTCTCTGTCATTTAGCTCCAAGGTTTCCAATATATTAAATTTTTTCTCCATAGATTTTTCCTCATCTAGCTGTGTTACCTCTCTTTCTTTCGTATCCATGATATTCGATTTTCTCTTCCTTAATGGCATCTGAGGATGGTTTTGTTGATAGTATTAATGAGATTTAATAAAGAATAAAAAGTTAAAAAAATAAAAAATCGAAAAGAGTTGGGTTTTTTTAAAAAAAAAATTAATAATGAAATAAAGAAAAATAAAATAAAATAAAATAAAAATTTTAAAAAAAGGAAATTATTCCCCCCCTCCTTTTTTCCTCTCCTCTCTTCTCCCCTCTTTCTTGAGAAAATCTTGTGGTGAATTGTGAATTATAACAAACAATGCCTGTAATGGAGGGCCTGAATTGGGGAAAAGTAATAAAGGGGCAAAAAAAAAAAAAAAAAAAAAGAAAAGAAAAGAAAAAAGAAGGGGGTATGGACCCACAAAAAGCAAATAAGGAAAAAATTTGGGTCAAGAATAAAATGATTTACTTTTAGGTGTTGGTTGACTAAGAGTTATGATGAGAGGAATAAGAGGGAAACAGGAAAATGAGGGGACAAATTAAAAAATTATTATTGTATTTAGTGGAAGAAGAACTAGATAAAATGGAGAGCCAGGGATGGGAGCACTGCTAGTGAGTTAAAAAGGTGAAGTAAAAACCCCCCAAAATGCCACAAACATAAGTTTGAGTCTCAGATAAGATAATTTGTTCATTATTGAGGTTTGAATGAGAGGAGATGTAAAGGAGAAAGGAAGAAACTAATATAGAGGGAGAAAAGAAAGAGAGAGAGAGAAAAAAAGAGGGAACCACTAAAAGAAGAAAAAAGAAAAAAGAGGAGAGAGAGAGAGAGAGAGTTAAGGGTTTTGGAGTGCAACCCTCATAGAGAGAAAGGAAGAGGAAAGAAAAGATAATGGGAGATGTAATACTTATGGGTAGTGTAATTCAAGGAGAGGAGAGAGTAAGACCGGCAGAGAATTAATCGGCCAAATTGGAGGAGGAAAAGAAAATATCAAGAATGAAGATAAGAGAAACAAATGAACAAATATAATAAAATGGGATAGGTTATAAAGTCTGCAGATTATTCTTGATTTTTTTTTTTTTTCTGAAGCTGGTAACGGGGAGAGAAAATCAGACAGACTCCCGCATGCGCCCGACCGGGATCCACCTGGCACGCCCACCAGGGGCGACGCTCTGCCCACCAGGGGGTGATGCTCTGCCCCTCTGGGGCGTCGCTCTGCCGTGACCAGAGCCACTCTAGCACCTGGGGCAGAGGCCAAGGAGCCATCCCCAGTGCCCGGGCCATCTTTGCTCCAATGGAGCCTTGGCTGCAGGAGGAGAAGAGAGAGACAGAGAGGAAGGAGGGGGTGGGGGTGCAGAAGCAAATGGGCGCTTCTCCTATGTATCCTGGCCGGGAATTGAACCCAGGTCCCCCGCACGCCAGGCCGATGCTCTACCGCTGAGCCAACCAGCCTGGGCTTATTCTTGATTTTGAGAGGTTATCTTCTTGCTTTTTCTTTTCTCTCCCTCTTCCTGGTTGGTGACTCTGTACCCCAGGTTCTGCCCCTTCGGCATGCTCAGGTAGAGGTTTGTTGTTGATAAGTCTCTATGGCGATGTCATGTATTGTGTTTTAGTCTCGTTGGCAGTCAAGGCTCATTAGCATTTATAGGCTCCGCCAGTGAGAGAGTTCGTGTTCCTGGAGCCTTTCTCCTAGTCTTTCCTTCCTCAATTAGTAGCCTGATAATCCAGCTATGGGGTTGCTGCTGCCTCTGCCTGGATAGTAAGAGGCTCAAAGAGCCGGCAACTCCGCACTCTATTTCCACTCAGCACAGGGCTCTGGGTAAGGCTCTGTCACTCAGAGCTGCTAGCATAATCAGGTGGGGCTTCCGCCCTCTCAAAGACCTCTGGCTCTGCCACACTGTCTGGTAACACGGGCGGGCGCCCACTTCCGGGGTGCTTGGAGGAGATTCTCTCTCACTATCTGCGCGCACAGACCAGGATATCAGGCCGGCAGTCTCACACTCTGAGTGAAACCCCCAACTGCATGGGAAAGTTCCAGCATTGGAATTGGCTCTCGCTCCGTCCCCGTGCGCGGCTTTTGCAAGGTGCTGGAGCGGCCCAAGACTCCGCTTTTGGCCCACACAAAGGCCCCCGACTCTGCCCCTCTGTGGGATAACATGGGCACGCACTGCCGAGGCACTCGGAGGAATCTCTCGCTCACTATCAGCGCACGCAGACCAGGATATCAGGCCAGCCACCTCTCCCTCTGAGTGAAATCCCCACCAGCACGGAAAAGTTCCACCATTGGAATTATTGATAGTTCTCGCTCCCTCCAGTGCATGGCTTTCCCAGGGCGCTGGGGCGGCCCAGAGACTCCACTTTCGGCCCACACAAAGGCCTCTGACTCTGCCTCTTTGTGGGATAACACGGGCGCCCACTCCCGGGGCTTTGGAAGGAATCTTTCGCCCACTATCTATGCGCGCTGACCAGGGGATCGGGGAAAATGGCTGCCCCGCTTGTCTTTCTTTGTCTGGGTTTGGTGCGAGGGTTAGCTTGTGTTGCCCGGTTGCCACAGGCACAGTTTTTCCTTGGCTTGGATCTCCGTGCCACAGCCTGGTTCGGCCATTTGTGCCGCGGCCTGGATCTTTTCACCCCCTTTGCCCGCCTCAGTTTCTATATTCACAGTTCCCAGTGAAAGCCGCCCTGTTTAGGTTAGTGAGAAAGGCGGAGCATTTCTTACTCTCTATTTCCTTCGGGGTTTGGTTATATATTTAGCCAATTTTTCGCTCGACCATACCTTCGGGTGTATTGCGAAACATCTGGAGGCTCCAAGGATAGGTTTTTCTGTTTCTGGTTGAAGATCTTGTTGAGTTTTGGGGGAGATTTATCGGTATCACTTCCTACCCTGCCATTACTCTGACGTCATCTCCCCCCAAACTTTTTACACAGGGGGCCAGTTTACTGTCCCTCAGACGGTTGGAGGGCCGCCACATACAGTGCTCCTCTCACTGACCACCAATGAAAGAGGTGCCCCTACCGGAAGTGCGGCGGGGAATGGGGGTGGATAAATGGCCTCAGGGGGCCGCATGCGGCCCATGGGCCGTAGTTTGGGGACGCCTGAATTAAGGCATATATTTTATATTTTATTTGAACATAATGCTATTGTACACTTAATAAACTACAGTATAGTGTAAATATAAATTTTATGTGCACTAAGAAACCAAACAAATCACCAAAATATCACTTTATTGTAATATTCACTTTATTGTGGTGGTCTGGAATTGAACCTGCAGTAGCTCTAAGGTATACTTATATATGATAAGGATATATATATATATATATATATATATATATATATATATATATATAGAAAAACATAGTTCAAAGTGGATGAAGTACTAAAAGACATTTATCCAAAGAAAATACACAAATAGCCACTGTGCACATGAGAAAATGTTCAACCTCAGTTGTCATTAGGGAAATGCAAATTAAACTACAATGGAAAACCAATTTGTAGGTCCTACTATGGCTATAATTTAAAAAATGGAAAATAATAAATGTTGACAAGGACATAGAGAAATTGAACTTTTTGTACACTGCTGGTGGGAAGGTAAAATGATGCAGCTGTTTCTTGTAAGTTAACCAGTCTTACTCTATGACCTAACAACTTGACTCCTAAGCATATACTCCAAATAACTGAAAACAAGTAGTCAAACAGAATCTTGCACACGAATGTTTATATCAGAACTATTTGCAATTTCTTCAGAATGAAAACAATCCAAAAGTCCATGAGTCAATGAATGAATAAACAAGATATGGTATACAGTGGGCAATTATTCATCCATAAAAAGTAATGAAGTACTAATACATTTTACAACATGGAAGAACCTGGAAAACGTGATAAATGAAGAAGCCAGGCAGAGAAAAGCAACATACTGTACAATTCCATTTAAATAAAATATTCAGAATAGACAGATCCATAGGGAACAAAATCAGATTGTTGATATCCTGGGGCTGAAGGAAGGGGTTACAGGAGTGGCTGCTTAAAGGATATCGGTCCCTTTTGGGGATGATGAAAATGTTCTGGAACCAGATAGTGGTTATGTTTGCATAACATTGTGAATGTACTAAAAGCCACTGAATTGTACACTTTAAAGTGGTTACGATGATGAATTTGAGGTTATGTGACTTTAAACACAATAAAATCATCTTTAGTTAAAAAGTTATTTGTGGCCATTTTCTGTCTACACCTCACTGTGTGTAAAATTTTCCTGAAAGGAATAACTATCAAAATGCACAGAAAGTATCTTGCCTTAAATGATGTTTATTTCTGTTACTTTATCAGTAGTCAATGGCAAACTCTTAGAAGTTGGAGTCGGTGCACTAATTTCTTTGTATTTTTTTTTTTCATTTTTTTTTTTTCATTTTTCTGAAGCTGGAAACAGGGAGAGACAGTCAGACAGACTCCCGCATGCGCCCGACCGGGATCCACCCGGCACGCCCACCAGGGGTGACGCTCTGCCCACCAGGGGGCGATGCTCTGCCCATCCTGGGCGTCGCCATGTTGCGACCAGAGCCACTCTAGCGCCTGGGGCAGAGGCCACAGAGCCATCCCCAGCGCCCGGGCCATCTTTGCTCCAATGGAGCCTTGGCTGCGGGAGGGGAAGAGAGAGACAGAGAGGAAAGTGCGGCGGAGGGGTGGAGAAGCAAATAGGCGCTTCTCCTGTGTGCCCTGGCCGGGAATTGAACCCGGGTCCTCCGCACGCTAGGCTGACGCTCTACCGCTGAGCCAACCGGCCAGGGCTATTTCTTTGTATTTTTTACAATGCCACTTTCCATATCTTACATGTAGTAGTCCTTAAAGTAAAATGCCTCACAAAGGCTATGGGCTCCAAAGATGCATCAAAGCCCAAAGACGCACATTGACAAGCAGCATGACCACCTTCTAATAACTTTTATTTCTTGAGCAACTACTCTGAGCCATGCATGTTCATCATTTCTAATCTTTACAACAATTCTGCAAGGTGGGTACGACAGGGTTATCACGTGCAAGGAATGATAGCTGTTCAACTAATACCAAGAGTCAAAGTGAGACTATCATAGACAATTGTCTGAATGTACTTTGCATATTTTATTTATTTTTTTAATTTAAATTTATCGAGATTACATTGGTTAATAAAATCAAATAGGTTTCAAGTGCACATTTCTATAATACATGACCGGTATATTGTGTGCCCATCACCTAAAGTCAAATTACCTTCCATAGCCATATATTTGGCCTCTTTTACAGTTTACTACTCATGCGCAAAAATTAATTCAAAATGGATCAAAGATTTAAATATCAGATCTGAAATAGTAAACTACATAGAAGAAAACATAGGTGCTAAACTTATGGACCTTGGCCTAAGGGAAGATTTTTATGAATTTGAATATTTTATTTTGATTAGAAACATATAAATATACAGTGTATCTGTAAAGTCATAGTGCACTTTTGACCGGTCACAGGAAAGCAACAAAAGATGATAGAAATGTGAAATCTGCACCAAATAAAAGGAAAACCCTCCCAGTTTCTGTAGGATGATGTGGCAGCATGTGCGCATGCGCAGATGATAATGTAACACCATGTATAGAGCGGAGCAGCCCACAGCCATGCCAGTCGAGATCTGGACGGTACAGAGGGAAATTCAGTGTGTTCTGTGGCTCGCTAAATTCAAATCCATGACCAAAGTGCAACGTGAATATCAACACGTTTATAATGAAGCGCCACCACATAGGAATAACATTAGTCAGTGGGATAAGCAGTTGAAGGAAACCGGCAATTTGGTGGAGAAACCCTGTTCTGGTAGGCCATCAGTCAGTGATGAGTCTGTAGAGGCTATATGGGATAGCTACCTAAGGAGCCCTAAAAAATCTGTGCGTGAGTCCACATGGAACTGAACTGAATAGGTATGAAACTGGGAGAGTTTTCCTTTTATTTGGTGCAGATTTCACATTTCTATCATCTTTTGTTGCTTTCCTGTGACCAGTCAAAAGTGCACCATAACTTTACGGACACACTGTATATTTAGTCATCAATCTTTTCATAAGGAAGCAATTTCTTGCATACATCTCACTTGTAAAGCATAGCCCACAATTTCCATTTTGGTTTCTTTACTGAGGAAAAAGTACTTAGAGATGCTTGTGAAATCATTGAAGCACAAATTCCTTTGATATTTTTGTCCTCTATTCTAACCAGTAACTTACAGTTCTCTTATTTATAGCTTATTCAGCAGAAATATTTACAGTCACTTTTTATATTATCTTTCTAACATATTGAACTGTGGTTTCATGGAGAAGACAACACTCTTTTTTAAAATTTTAATAATTACTTTATTAATGTTTCTTTTCTTTTCCCTCTTTTTAAAAATCAGTTTTGAAATTATTTATATAATCCCAACAATAAGAACAGCCAGCATAAATAAGGTTGGGAATTTAAAAAACGTAATAGGCATACAATTAAGCAGGTGGCAGCAATTAAATTGAAGTTATACCTCTCAAACTTCAGTGTGCACAAAAATCACCTAGAAAGAGAGAAAGGCTTGATTTAAATGCAAATTCTGATTCTGGAGATCTGGAATGGGGCCTGGGATTGTGCATATTTAATAAAAGTACATTTTGTTGTAAATGATCCGATGTCATCATTTCTTATGGCTGAGTATTTACAACATTATACGGAGTGAAATAAGTAAATCAGAAAAAAACAAGAACTACATGATTCCATACATTGGTGGGACATAAAAACGAGACTAAGAGACATGGACAAGAGTGTGGTGGTTACTGGGGGGGGGGGGGGGGAGGGAGGGGCGTGAGAGGGAAGGAGGGAGAGGGGAAGGGGGAGGGGGAGGGGCACAAAGAAAACTAAATAGAGGGTGACGGAGGACAATCTGACTTTGGGTGATGGGTATGCAACATAATTAAATGACAAGATAACCTGGACATGTTTTCTTTGAATATATGTACCCTGATTTATTGATGTCACCCCATTAACATTAACAAAAATTTATTTATAAAAATAAAAGTGATTGAAAAACATAACCAGAATGTACACATCTAAAAAATAATAATAATAATAATAAAAGCACATATGATACAATGCTGACCTTTCACTGTCTAGACAGCAAAGTGCTAAAGCAGGCCATGGGCATCAGCCAGTATATTTTCCTGAGGAAATGGGAGAGTCCATGAATCCAAGACCCTGGTAAATGAAGGTAGGTCTGTTATGAAAGCAGCAGTTCTATTAGGTTATAATTCTCATTACACTAAGTGAGGAAGCCATGCAAAGAGAAGCTAAAGGACTTATCTAAAGGAGGCCAGAGGGGTGTAGGCAAGCAGAAATTCAAACACAGGTCTGTGTGGCTCCAAAGCCCATACTCTCTCCACCACACGTCTAAGAAAGCTGGAGCACAGAGCACGAGGCACGCGTGGAAGGGCTATAGGAAACGACAGCTCTGCCCAGCCTGCTCAGAGGAAACAACAAAATGAGAAAGCAGTTTCCAAGACAGGATATGTTTTTCAGGATTTCTTACAAATCATTAGATGGGTCAGCTAAAGGTAAAAGAATTTATATTCTTGTCCTTAAATTTATGTATTGTCACAAGAACTTTGGGCTTCCAGACTTTCAGTTCAGTTCCTTTTAAATTTTTTCAGTGCCTAACCAGGCGGTGGCGCAGTGGATAGAGCATCAGACTGGGATGCCAAGGACCCAGGTTCGAGACCCTGAGGTCGCCAGCTTGAGCGCGGGCTCATCTGGTTTGAGGAAAAGCTCACCAGCTTGGGCCCAAGGTCGCTGGCTCGAGCAAGGGGTTACTTGGTCTGCTGTAGCCCCACGGTCAAGGCACATATGAGAAAGCAATCAATGAACAACTAAGGTGTCGCAATGCGCAACGAAAAACTAATGTTTGATGCTTCTCATCTCTCCGTTCCTGTCTGTCTGTCCCTGTCTATCCCTCTCTCTGACTCTCTCTCTGTCTCTGTAAAAACAAAAGAAAACAACAAAAAAATTATTTTTAGCACCACCATTCTCTCCAACATCTTGGTGCTCTTTGAGTGAATTAAAAGTGAAAAGTGAACTTCTTGGCTCTTTGTTGTCAGAAACCAGGCACAAGTGAACAGTTGGGTACAGTACAGTGATGTTAATGCCCACAGCATTCCCTAGGAGAATGGTTACTCCAGAAATAGAAAGTATTGTTTTGTTTTTTTTCCTTCAAATCAGTCTGCTCATTAGAATTCATATTTGCTGCTTTATTATGTTGAAAATTACACATGACTTCTTTGGATGTTTGGCTCAATAATCACTTTGATGTTTTATTTATTAATTCAGAAAAAGGACTTGCCTTTCAAGTTCGTTATCTCTCATTTCAATGGAAATTTTCAAAATATTTAGAAATTAGCTCCATAGTACAGACTACTCAGTTTGAAACTGGCACAAGATTCTGAAGTATTATTGGTGCCCTGGGTGTTTCCTGCCATTTAGTTTCAAGTTAATAAGGAAATGCAGAGGTTGGCTAGAGTTTGCTATGAATACTGTACACAGATATTTGTGCTGGAACACGCTCAAAGAAGATTCTTTAGAGAATGCACTTTATTGTACTAGGGACTTTGTTTTCTTGGCTATTGAAATTATTTATATTTGGAAATTAGAGCTATTTCTCATCTTTGACCAACCCTTTGGTGAAGCTTCAACTTCCATATTTATGAAATCCATCTGTGACATCATTCAGTTGTTTCCATGGCAAAAAAAAAAAATATTTAAGGAAGACAATAAAAATATATATTTTTTTGAAAAAGGTCTATTTAAGTCCTTTGCTCAGTTTTAAAAAATCTAGGTTGGTGTGTTTGGGTTTTTGTTTGTCTGTCTGTTTCTATTGAGTTGTAATAGTTTTTTATATATACTTTGAATATTAACCCTTTATTAGATATGGTCTGCAATATGTTTTCCCACTCCATATGTTGCTTTTCTGCACACTATTAATGGTTCTCTTTGCTATGCAGAATTTTTTTGTTTTAACATAGTCCCACTTGTTTAGTTTTGCTTTGTTGCCTGTGCTTTTAGAGTCTTATCCAAAAAGTCATTGCCAAGACTAATGTCATGAAGCCTTTTCTTTACGTTTTCTTGGTAGGCGTTTTACAGTGTCAGGTCTCCATATATTAGCCTTTAATCCATCTTGATTTGACTTTTGTGTATAGTGTAAAGGTCAAATTTTTTAAGTCTGGATATTCAGTTTTCCCAGGATCATTAGTTAAAGAGAGTATCCCTATGCATTTTGGCACCCTTGTGAGAGAACAGTGGACCATATACGGTGGGTTGATTTCTGGACTCTATTCTATTCCACTGGTCTATGTGTTTGTCTCTATGCCAGGTTATTTTCCTTCACTGGTTTATAATACACTATTTTAATTACTGTGCCTTTGCAATATGTTTTGAAATCAGAAAGTATGATGCTTCCAGCTCTGTTTTTCTTTCTTGAGACAGGTTTAGTTATTTGGGGTCCTCTATAGTTAGTTCCATATACATTTTAGGATTGTTTTTTCCTTTTTCTGCAAAACATACTGTTGAGATTTTGATAAGAATTACATTGAATCTGTAGATCTCTGAGTAATATGAACATGTAAACAATATTACTTCTTCTAATCTATGAACATGGGATCTCTTCCATTCTTTTGTGTCTTCTTTAATTTATTTTATCCAATGTACAAGTTTTCACCTCTTTAGTTTATTCCTAGTGTGAAAAGGCAACTTATAAAATTGGAGAAAATATCTGACAAGGGGTTAATATTCAAAACATATAAAGAACTTCTACAACCCAATAACAATAATAATAATAATCAGATAAAAATGGGCAGGAGTCCCGCAGGAGGTGGGGGGAAGGATAGATCCAAAGTCACTGGCAGTGGCTCCTAGAGGCCACTGTAGGGTAGGAGGCATGAGAACAGCTCTGTGGAACCATCCCAGAATGCAGAGCGGAGGCAACTCCAGGGGTGGGGCTAGAGCTTGCTGGGCTTCAGTGACGCCCCATGGTCCCCATCTTCCTATGATCACCAGAATTTGTGAAGACTGCTACTGCCGTGTCTCTGCCACCTGTTCATCCTTCTCCCCCTGGGCCAGAATGATTCCCCTCCCCTCTGCCACCTTCTCCTGTGCTGAGCCAACAGTGCCTCCTCCCCTCCAGTAGCTGCTCCTGCTGCGCTGTCCCCTCATTCATCCTCTCACACCATCTGGGACGCAGGCATGAAGATTCCCCAACTGAGCCGTGGGCCGCTGCTGGTATGCATCCTCAAGACTGCAGGGCTTTCACAAGTCCAGTCCACAAAAAGACCCGCTAGGGCCATCACTGTACCTATACAGCATATACACACTGTGGGTCCTGTGCTGCTCACGCTTACAGACAATGGGTCCATCTAGCACCTGGAGAATTTTCATCTTTGGGCCCCCTCATGATGTGCCTCTCTCTGGATGTGTACTTTTCTAATGTGGGTATATATAGAACACCTCTATATGACCTTGTATTGACCAAATGATTTTTAGAAAACTATGGATGACAGGAATGTTTGAACACAAGTTTCTGCAGACAGATGACAGGAACACAGCATAGAAATGCATTTGCCTTATAAGAAAGCCATGGAACGGTCAAAGGTTCTGTTACAATTACTGCAATAAATTCCAGAGAGAGATTTATAGATCCATTGAACATCGAGATAAAATGAGTATGAGTATTATAGAGTGACCCGCATCTTTTAGCAATTACCTGAAGAAATACCATAATACTACATGTGGAAGGCATCCCAGGGAATTATTAAATGCTATCACAGAGCAACAGAAGAATACAATGAATATGAGCTTTTCCTTTTTGAGTTGTTTCCAGTCAAGCCAGGGCAGAAACTGGTAAGACTGTTCAGTGAGTTATGCAGCTAGAGTACTCACAGTCCACTGAAGCTCTGAATCCTCAGAGAGGTTACCTGCATGTACGCATGCTCTGCTCCAGATCCCAGCCTAGCTCTTGCCAAGATACTGGTCTTGGTTTGGGGGAATTCTGAAACCTCAAACTAATAGAACTTTCTACTCTTCTAGTAGGTGTAGTCCTTCCTTAATTACGATTCATTAAAAAAAAAAACATTTATAGTTTAGGTCAGTGGAAGGCAACCTGGCATCAAATATTTTGATTTTTTTTTTTTTAAAAAATGGCAGTGTCAAGGCCCAGTTGTGGCAGACAGTTTTTGAAAGTAACTTATAAAGCATTTACCATGGCCTAAATTTCTACTCTTTGAAGGGTTGTGTCCATTTATTCTGCTACAGTTTTACAAATTGTACACAAACAAAAAAGGTGGAAATTTTTCATAAGAAATTGCATTTATAAGTGATCCGCATTAAAATATAATAAATCTCGTTATATTCAATTACTACTTGTGTTGTACAACAGATATTTTCTATTTTAGTTGCTAATAAAGGGCTACACAACCCCCCAAAATGAGCAAAGATAAAAGGAATTTTATACTATGACTAAGTGGGATTCCAGGTGTGCAAGGCTGGTTTGACACTCAAAAATCAATTAATGTAGCCTCACCGGGTGGTGGTGCAGTAAATAGAGCATTGGCCTGGGAGGCGGAGGACTCAGGTTCAAAACCCAGAGGTCACTGGCTTGAGTGCAAGCTCATCTGGTTTGAGCCCAAGTCACTGCCTTGAGCAAGGGCTCAGTTGCTCTGCTGTAGGACCTCCGTCCCTGTCCTGTCAAGGCACATATGAGAAAGCAATCAATGAACAACTAAGGTGTCACACAAAGAATTGATGCTTCTTATCTCTCTCCCTGTCTGTCCCTATCTGTCTGTCTCTCTGTCTTTTGCAAAAAAAAGAAACAAAAACCAAAAAACAAAAACAATTAATGTAGTCCATCACATCAATAGGCTTAAAAAAATCACATGATCATATTAATTAGTACAGAAAAAGCATTTGTCAAAATCCAACATCCACTCATGATTAAAACCTCTTAGTAAACTAGCCATAGAGGACTTGATAAAGACTTCAAAACCCTATAATAATATCAAACTGAATGGTGAGAAACTTGATGTTTTCCTACTAAAGTCAAGTACAAGGCAAGGATATCGTCTCTCATCATTCCTTTCCATATTATACTGGAAGGTCTAGCTAATGCATTAAGTCAAAGAGAAATAAAATGCATGTAGATTGGGAAGAAATATATACATAACACTGTATTTGTTTGTAGGTTACATGCCATCGGTGTAGAAAATCTAAAAGAATCAACAATAAAATCTCTGCAACTAATAAGCAATTATTGCAAAATTATAGGATTACAAGGTTAGTATACACAAGTCAATCACTTTTGTATGTAATGGCAACAAACAAGTAAAATTTGTAATTAAAAGTGCAATGCCCTTTGCATCAACATAATAAAAATTAAATACTTAGTTCTAAATCTAACAAAATTGTACAAGATCTAGAAAAGAAAAACTATAAAATGAACTAAATTTTAAAATGACTAAATAAATAGATATTCTATTATGCATGGATAGGAGGACTCCATATTGTCAATATGTCAGTTCTTCCCAACTTGATCTATAGATTCAATGTGATTCCAATAAAATATCAACAGGTTATTTTGTATATCTCAACAAACTGATACTAAAGTTTATATAGCAAGCCAAAAGACTGAGAATAGTCGATGTTGGAAGACTGACACTACCCAATTTCAAGACCTACTTTAAACTTACAGTAATCAAGACAGCATGGCATGGGAAGAATAATCAAAAAATATATGAATGGAGAAGACTGGACATTCAAGAAATAGACCCACATATATATACTCAACTAATCTTTGTCAGAAGAGCAAAGGCAATTCAATGGAGCAACAAGTAATGCTGGAAAAACTGGAGATTGACGTGAAAATAAATGAAACCCCCCCCTTTTTTTTTTTGTATTTTTCTGAAATTGGAAACAGGGAGGCAGACAGACAGACTCCCGCATGCGCCTGACCGGGATCCACCTGGCACGCTCACCAGGGGGTGATGCTCTGCCCATCCAGGGCACTCTAGCGCCTGAGACAGAGGCCATGGAGCCATCCCCAGCGCCCGGGCCATCTTTGCTCCAATGGAGCTCTGGCTGCAGGAGGGGAAGAGAGAGACAGAGAGGAAGGAGGGGGCGGTGGAGAAGCAGATGGGCGCTTCTCCTGTGTGCCCTGGCCGGGAATCGAACCCGGGACTTCCGCATGCCAGGCCGACGCTCTACCACTGAGCCAACTGGCCAGGGCCTAAATGAAACCCTTAATGAACATCTCACCAAAGAAGATATACAGATGGCAAATAAGCATATGAAATGATGCTCCATATCATATGTCATCTGCTGAAATGCAAATTAAAACAACATTAAGATACCACTACGTACTGTACCTATCAGAATGGTCAATATCTGGAACACTGACTACACCAAATGCCGATGAAGACATGGAGGAGCAGGAACTCTCACTCACTGCTGGTGAGATGCAAAATGATACAGTCACTTTGCAAGAGAGTTGGGCAGATTCTTGAATAGCTAAACACCATATGATCCAGCAATCACAGTCTTTGGTATCTACCCATAGGAGCTGAAAACTTATATCTACACAAAATCTACACATGGAGGTTTATAACAGTTTTCTTCATAATTGCCAAAAACTTGGAAGCAACAAAGATATCTTAACATAGGTGAATGGATAAATAACTGTAGCACATCCAGATAATGGGGTATTATTCATCACTAAAAGGAAATGATCTATCAAGCCATAAAAATGAGAGGAAACATATTACTAAATGAAAAAAGCCAATCTGAAAAGGTTTTTGTGATTCCAACTACATAGATGTGACATTCTGGAAAAGGCAAAACAGTAAAAAGATTGCTGGTTGCCACGTGTTGACAAGGAGTGAGGAGATAAATAGACACAAAAGGATTTTTAGGGCAGTGAAAATATTTTGTATGATGCCATAATTATGGAGATATGTCCAAATTCATAGAATGTACAATACTGAGAGTGAAAAATAATGGAAATATGGGCTTTGGGTGATTATGATGACTCAATAGAGGTTCATCATTAGTATCAAATGTACCGTTCTGGTGGTGGATGTGGGTAATGGGGGAGGCCCCTTATGTGACAGGCAGGAGGCATATGGAAAATCTTTGTGTTTCCCCTCAATTTTACTATGAACCTTAAACTGTTCTAAAAAACTCTATTTTTGTAAATGGGCAATAGACTCCAATAGGTATTTCTCCAAAGAAGACATACACATGGCCAACAAATATACTAAAATCATTAGGTAAATTGCAATAATTTTATTCAAGACCACAATGAGATATCACTTTACATTTACCTTTCTTTTATTTAGAAATTAACTTTAATGGGGTGACATTGGTCCATAAGAATACATAGGTTTCAAGTAAACATTTATATGGCACTTGAACTGTTGATTGTGTTGTGTACCCATTACCCAAAGTTAAATCATTTTCCGTCACTGTATATTTGTCCCTCTTTCCTCCCCTCCCCCTCCTTCTCTGGTAACCTCTTCACTCTAATGGCCATTATAAAAAAACAAGTAACAGCAAGTGTTAAGAGAATATGCAGAAAAGTTAGAACTGTTGCACACTATGTTGAGAATGTAAAATGATGCAACAACTACAGAAAATAATATGGTGGCTCCTCAAAAAAATTAAAAATAGAACTGCCATGTGACCCAGCAATCCCACTTCTGGGTATTTATCTAAAAGAATTGAAATCAGTATGTGCCCTTGTTCATTTCAGCATTATTCACAATAGCTGAAATACAGAAACAATCTAAATGTCCATTGATGGATGAATGGAAAAACAAAATGTGGTACACATATACAATAGAATATTATTCACCCTTTAAAAATAAGGAAATCCTACAAAATGTAACAATATAGGTGAAACAGAAGGACATTTATTGTTACATTAGCTAGTTACAGAAAGACAAGTACTGTGTGATTCCATTTACATGAGGTATCTGAAAGAAACTCATAGAAACAGAGAATAGAATGGTGATTACCAGGGCTTCAGGGAGAGAAAATGGGGAGTTGTTATTCAATAGGTATAAAGTTTTAGTTATCCAAGGTTAATAAATTATAGAGAATGGCTATATAACATTGTGTCTATAGTTAACAAAGATTATATTGTACACTTAAAATTTTGTTAAAAGGCCAGACCTCCTGCTGAATGTTCTTATTACAATAAAAAAAATGTAACATATTTGTTTAACATACTCCATGTCTTGGCATTGAGCTTTTTATACTGAAAATTAGAGTATTAATTAGTTCAAAGTCATAGTGACTACATTAGTCTTTCTGGGAAGACTCGGAGAATGAAGACAAATACAGACAGGGTGGGGCAAAGGTGGGTTCACAGTTGTGAGTATGTGAAACACAGAGTTTATTCCTCTATTATTATTTTATGTTCCATGTGAACAACTTTGACCCACTTGTAGATAATCCAGGACCAAAGTGCAAGGAGAATACTAGAATGGTAATTCACCGAAGCATGTTGGTGGCCAGAAAGACCGCAGACTTCGGCCTGCCTACTTCCACTCAGAGGAGCCTTCGCACTGCACACACGTGCTTCTTTCAAGGAGTTTCATTAAGTGAACTAAACCTCTCTCCAACCGACCTGAGCTGCCCAAAGATCTGTCATTTGAACTTGAAATATCAAGGGTGTGCTGATGTGTGCAGGAACCCATCTTGAAGGCACCTTCACTCACTGGGCTAGGGAGACCTTAGTCGAGGAAAAATCTGGAAGGAATCCTTCTTGGGCTGCCTGAGGAATGGGAAGGCAAGCCCCCAAATGGATGGAGGTTGGAATTATCCACCTGTGTCAGAGGACATGCACTGTTCTGCCCGGATGGCTCCTGAAGCCATATGGAAGGAAAGAGGCTCCCTTAGCTTTCCTAAGCCTGCTCAAGGGGACAGCGATGGGGGATTCCCACCGGGAAACCGAAGCACTGACTCTGATGCCTCGTTCGTTTCCACTTTATTATCCTCCCAGAGTTCGGAAGGCGGTATCTGCTTTGTAAGCTTCTTTCCATCTTCACATCTTCCGGAAGGGTCAGTGATAAAGGCATTTATTTGTAGGGAATTAAACTTGAGCATCTTGCAAACCATAACTAAATTTTTCTTCAGTAAGAAATTCGAAACTGTAATGTAACACTCAAGATAGTTGTGAAAATTAAACGATACAGTGTATGTAAAGAACGAAGTACAATGCCATAGACATATTTAGTGTGCATTCAAGAAATAGTGGTGTTGTTAAGAAAGTCAGGCTGAAATTCCGGGGCAAGGAAAGAACAGCTCAATAAAGCTTTTAGGTTCTCTAAATTGAGATTAATAATGCCGTCTTGATTTTCTCTAGATCTGGGTGACATCTCCAAGCAATTCAGTGGTCTAGTCACTAGCTTTATTTTTAGAAACATTTAACCACTGGTCAAATTTCTTGGGCAACATAATTGATTTGTACAGGGAAAAATATATATATATATAATTGAAAAATAACATCTGCACATTGATAGAGAGTGGCAAAAGCATTGAGCATGGATAAAGGTCTGCACTGAATTTAGATAGTGATTGCTTCTCTTTGTACATAAATGGCAGAGAACTCTATGTTATTGATTTTTAAAAGACCGTTACTTGTATTGCTGCAATCTCCATTTGATATTAGGAAGAGAGTTCATTTCAATAAAGTTTAATACTTGCAGGGAATAAGGCTTTATGTGTTACTAAGGCACCTTTTATTTCTAGGTATTTTGCAAGGCGGCAAGAGTGGGGGAGGGCTGTATTCGTGCTACACGTCTCTTTCACAGCATTGCTGCCTGCACCGGTTTACCCGGCCAAGCTGCTTATTTCTAATACAATGCAATCTATTTTTTTTTCCGCTTTGAAACCCATTAGAGACTATGGACCTTTTCCTAAAACATGTGTGTGTGTGTGTGTGTGTGTGTGCGCGCGCGCGTGCGCGTTTTACTTAGAAGCTAGGATTTAAGCACATGCTACGTGGCCAATTAACTTTTTTCTTTCACATAAGCAATGCTGGAACCTACATATAACATAGCTTCACTCTCAGCTAAGTTGGAATAAAATCACAAATGCAACAGATATCTCAAAAGTTTCAATATTATAAACTGATTCCAGGACAGGTATATTATCCTGGGCCCCGACTGTGAAAACCTGGATTATTTTATTTAGAGGTCAGGAAAACACTCTGTAAATGAGCTCTCTTAATACACAGTGGCCCACACTTGTTTACAACAACCTTGATTTTCTGAAGGTCACAGCTTCTCAATTGTCTTACATATTTTTTTCTTATCAGCTGCAGAAAAGACTGGGTCTCAACTGCCTAAAGTTCTTAGAAAATATCAATTAGGAGAAAGTGACTTCATGAGAGACAGAAAGGCTGGAGCTGCTCCTTAGATGCTAATGAAAGTGCCAGTTGCTCCTCCAGCTCAGGATGGAGACTGAGCTAGCTCAACAGAGCTTTGGAGGTCCAAGGTTGCAAAACGCAGCGTTCTGTGCTCACAAAGTCTCCCCAAACTCTCATGCCCCTGAATTCCAATGTAATGGCTACCGGAGATTCCTTAAATCAGGGGTCTCAAACAACTCAGCATGTGGGCCACAGAGCAAGATCACAGCCCTTCGGCGGGCCGCACTAGGTCTACAAAAGGCAACTGTTACGCAACACTTTTCTCACTGCAGTTGAAAACAAAAAAAAAATCAGTACAAGCACAATCGTACATGCAGTTTACTCAATGTCGCAAAACGACCAGAAACTGTAGTTTGCATCACAACTGCTGTTAACTAAGCTAATATCTAGCTAGGATGCTAGAGAAATGAAAAATACAAGTAGGCCCCTAGGCTTACTTAATTTTATCCAAAATATTTTGAACATCGTGGATTAGTCTGCGGGCCGCACAAAATTGTTCGGCGGGCCGCGAGTTTGAGACCCCTGACTTAAATGAAGGAGTGGATATGATGGTGTTTCAAAGGGCACAGGGGCTGTGGAGGTGGCTGTAAAACAGACTAAAATGAATCCACGGAATCCACAGCCTTGTTCTTAGAATGAGAGGCTACCAGTCAGAACCTGACACCTGCTTCCCAGTAGGACACTGCGTTTCAGTAAAGATATGTTTGTGCAGTTTCACACTCTTGGCGGCAATAACTTGGTATCATTTAGGTTTCATCTGGAGGGGTGTGACCCTCGAGGATATGACCCCTTGAGCCAATGGAAAAGTTGGAGGTCATAACTTCCCCAGTATTTTTTCTCATGAGTGTTACGTATGCCTATTGAACTGAACACTAGGGAAACGAGGTTGTGATAAATAACTAGGAGCCTGTTGTACATCCAGAGATTGTTTACCCTGTAAGTCACCCTTGGGCCACCACAGGGATTTGAAGAATTCACTTACCATGGTAGGACATGTGACTCTCTTACTGGTAAGAACGCTTATGCATTTTCTCATGAATCTAGAAATCAGGGGGAATCATTTTATCCAAGCTACCTTTGTTCTTGATGAAGATAAATCCTTCTGCAAGCTGTTTGGACTCATGAAAGTTCAGACATCTCAAAGAGGCCAGGTCTGTGTGGGTTAGAGTTCTCTACATCAGAGTAGACTCACCCTCCCTGTCTCCGCCCACCACCCCTTCTCCCATAAGCCACCTCAGGATGTTCAGCTTTCTCCTTTGAGGACAGTATCCTGAAATGCTCAATCAGATGCTACCTCTTGGTTTCTATATTCCACTGCCAGGTACCTCGTATGTCTAGTTTAACAGAGGTTGGGTTCACCATTATAAAACAAAACATTGCAATGTTCTTGGACTGCTACGAACATCATCTCTGTTTTCAAGATATTTTTTTAAAAGTTGGTGGAATAGAGAATGACTCTTTAATATATTAAAGATTTTTCCTTCAACCAGGAACCACAAGATTCTTTCATTCCAAACCATAGTGTGTGAAGAGACCCTATCGAGGATGTCCTGGACTGAGGGCCTCTCTACTTGAGATCCTTTGATTGGGATGCTCAGAATAACTCGGGTGGGCTGCCACAGCACTGGAGCACTATGATGGACTCTTTAGGATCTATATCACCCAGAATTCAGACGCTGGCTATGATGTTTTATTACTCTACAACACATGACACAACTTGTCCTATCTGAACAAACTACCTTTGTTCTGTATTGGATAGACTTTGGACTCCAGGAAGCTCCTTTTTGAGTCTAGGGTCAACTTGGAGTTTAGAATTTGAACCCTAGATCACCAACAAATTTTATTATTGCCCAAGGGACAACTTTCCAACCCTGACTGTTATCAGACTGCTACCCAGGAAGAGAAGTCCAGTCCCAGAAAGCCAGTGAAGTCTAGAACACCCTTTAATTATTTACTACATTCCCCAAACCTAGTATTTAGAAGTAGAACTGCCTGTTACTAAATTAGGGCTAGACTTGCCAGCACCTGAGTACATATTATGGGGTATTTTAAGCTTACAATAAAATATTCTAGACTCAGTCATACCATCTTCAGAGATAGCACCATGGTCTTAAGTTAAAATTTCTGACTCTTAAACCTGAATGACTTTTTTTCTTCAAGATGATGGGAAATCACTTGGAAAGATCTTCACAGGATACATGGGTACTTACTTTCAGAGATACTTATTGGTATTAATCTGACTGACATAAGCAAGATAAGACTGTATATGTAGGTGATAAAGTAAGCAACAGGTATAAATCAAATTGTGTTACTAAGTTGTGGACAAACTATATTGGTCATTCTCTGCATTAGAAGTGATATAACTGGCCTGACCTGTGGTGGTGCAGTGGATAAAGCGTCGACCTGGAAATGCTGAGGTCGCTGGTTCGAAACCCTGGGCTTGCCTGGTCAAGGCACATATGGGAGTTGATGCTTCCAGCTCCTCCCCCCCCTTCTCTCTCTCTCTGTCTCTCCTCTCTCTCTCTCCCTCTGTCTCTCCCTCTCCTCTCTAAAATTAATAATAATAATAATAAAAAAAATTAAAAAAAAATTTTAAAACAAAACAAATAAAAAAAAGAAGTGATATAACCATGTGAAGTTCATGCTATCCCTCAATCACATTTATATATATTACACTATGTACATGTTAATACTTACATATTTGGGGATACGTATGTATGTGTGCATATGTGTGTGTACATATGTATGTAATATACTTTTTAAAAGTGTGAGCAGATACATAAATCTAGGTGAATAGTTGTGAATTAAGTGGCTATAAATGTACCACTTTTATAGTAAATCACTGAGGTATTTTTTATCAGTGAACTTAGTTTTCCATATAATTTTATTATATCCTTTAAAGATAGTATTAATTAAATAGATCCACAGGTAAAAATGTATTTTCTGAAGAGTATTTTTGACATCTTTGTTTATTAAACTTGGCAGATATTAAGTTAGTATTTTCATTTGAATAAGTCCCTTTAGTTTGCACCACAACTTAAAATCTAATCTAAAGAGAAAGCATTTTGGTACTCCATGCCATCCTTATAACTTAACACCACATCGAATGCTATAGCAATTCATACATTTATTTCTTAAATACAAGTATGACTCTTGACCTTGATCACGGCTGCCATGTTTATTTTTAGCTATATCCAGGGTTCCCGCTATTTACCATTTCCATCAGTCTCTACCGGCAATAGATCTTGGTATTCAGATAGCACCATTTGTAATAATCCAAAGTAACAATCAGACATGATTCGTGCACCCTCTCGTTGTCTGGGAGAAAGCAGCTCGCAGAGTCTGTGTAAGGTGACCCAGAGACTGCAGTGACAGAGCCAAGGCCATGGCGGGACAGAAAGCTGGCATGTTCCATGGTAAGGAGACTATACACAAAGCCTGGGTTTCCCAGAAGTCAAGGGCCGAAGGGAGCACTCAGCCTTACAGCATTCTCTTTGATCAGTTGGGCCCATAAATAACACAGTGTGCTTGCTCTCTGAGCATTCATCTCTGAAGCGGGCAGAGACACCAGACTGAAGAACTGCTCACCCCAGCCAGACACAGAGTGAGCCAAGACGAGGGTCCCACGAAGAGGAAACTGTGGCAACAACGGGCACTTTGTCATTCACGTGGCATTGCACACACTGCCACCATCCCGTGTTCCTGTCTGTCTAATGCTTGCCGCCCTCGTCTCCTCGGCAGGAAGGGGAGCAGCACGCGGCCCCCAACCTCCCAGAAACCAGCGTCTACCCGCCATCCTCTTCCCCAGCAAGCTAAAACAACAATAGTTTAAATTACGTTGAAACTTTAATTACAGGTGTTTTTCCACTCAACATGGCCAAGTTCAGATTCTCTCCTTTTCTGCATAAAGGCTGTCAAGGTGGTTAAGCTAAATCGTGTGTCTTTACCTATGTACATTATCTACACCCAAGTCTCTTTTATTAATACAAGGTGTCTTGATTGCCGTCCCAAACCAACACTGTACTGGATTGCAGGTTAAAAAAAAAACTTGGGAGAGGAAACAGTTTCAAAGGAGAACGGGAAGCAAACCACAGTCAAAAGCTGTAGCTGTTATTCATTTCTTCTAAGTTCTCCTCAGCAACCTAGTAATAATTCAGAGGAAGAAAAGAAGAGGACCAGGCTCTCGCCCTGCTCCCTCTCTCTACCAAACACACCAGCCTGAAACACTGCGGTTTTAAAGTGCAATTGCTATTGTGGAGCTTCCCAGGCCAGGATCCGACTGGACAGAGTTCAAAGCAGAATCTTCAAACGGCGCTGCTCATGACTCAGGCGGGGAGGGCGGGCCGGGAGGAGGGAAAAGGCACCACAATTCTCGGGCACTCAAGCGCGTTGGAAGAAGTGTCCTCTCTTTTCGTAAGGAAAAAAAAACAACAACCTGTAAATAGTAAGGAAAACCTGGTTTGGAAAAATATAATTTTTTAAAAATATTTCTATCTGAGGACATTCCAGTACGTCAGAGTCCAAAGGCTGGCAAGCGTGGTGAGGAGCCAGGGACAAGCGCCCCTGCTCGGTGCCCGGCTCCCGTGCTGGTGAGCCCTGTGGTCCTCAGAGAAGTCCTCAGGTCGGGACACAGAGGACGCGCACTGGACCAAGGGCATCTGGTAGGAAGTGGCTCTCTTCTCGGGCCTGTCTGGACTGGACCCATCACTGGGCCTCTGGCCGTTGAACAGCAGGTAGCGGCCACGGGCGTCCTGTTCCATTTTGAAAATCTCGTACTCCGTGTGAGGTAGTTTGATTCCCAGGGCCACACAGCCATTGGTGTGCGTCACGTCCTGCTGGATGCCCACCTGCCAGGAGCCCTCGGCCCCGCATTCGTTCCCATTGAAGACGTTGAGGAGAGAGGCGGTGGCTGCATCCATGGGAGTAACCTTCATGTGGTTCACTGCAGAGGAGAGAGGGACAGTCCCGTGACCCTCAGGGAGTGAGGGGGCAGTGCAGACAGCCCACGGAGCGCCTGCTGCCAGCACGCCACCTCCTCGAGGCTTTCTGATCTGAAACCAACCCCGATACCCACCCACGGGACCACAGCCGGAGAAAAGCATTCTCAGGTGGAAAGATCAATGTGTTGCCCTGAGTGACCATCACACCAAATGTGTGTGGTCAAAAAAAAACAACAACAAAACCCCCAAAACAACTATATTTGGCAGACAGTCGCTGAGCCCAGACTGCAATCGATTACAGTTGTCTTTGGTGACAATGACTCTTTGATATTGAAAAAATATTTACAAAATCTAGAATTTGGTTTTTTATAAAAAGGTATTAAAGTTTTTAAATAGATTTGGTATCAAACACCTATACTAGTTAAAAGTCTTGCAAAGTTAGTACTGGCCCACAAATTAACAACTAAAACAAATTAGGCTACAAGCAAGAAAAATGAGTAAATATATTAAATACAAACCCCAGCACTGACAGTGCACCTCTTTTGAAGGCTCTCTCAGGGGACTGCAATCTGCATACAACAAGGGTGCTTTGGGCTGGAATCAGATAAACATGGCCATGCTCTTGGCTACAACTATCAAAATTCCATTCTTCTTGGAGCAAATCTTCCCTTCCTATGAGGAGGGCTAAGATGCCCTTGGACTCACCTGAATTATCAGAAATACTTCATACTAAATAGATTGAACTATGGAATACTGAAAGCGGTCATACCCACTGTCCAGGGTGTCTTTCTTGGCCATGACAGGGCTGACACTACTTTACAAAGATGTACAAGCTTTAACAAAAAAACTAGATATAGAGCCCTGGCCGGTTGGCTTTGTGGTAGAGCATCGACCTGGTGTGTGGAAGCCCCAGGTTTGATTCCTGGTCAGGGCACACAGGCGAAGTGCCCATCTGCTTCTCTACCCTTCTGCCTCCCCCTTCTCTCTCTTTCCCTCTTGCAGCCATGGCTTGATTGGTTCCAGTGCGCTGGCCCTGGGCACTGAGGATGGCTCTGTGGAGCCTTTGCCTCAGGTGCTAAAAATAGTTCAGCTGCGAGCATGGCTCCAGATGAGTGTTGCCGGGTGGATCCTGGCATGCAGGGTGCATGCGGGAGTCTGTCTATCTCCCTTCCTCTCAGTTAAAAAAAGATCTAGACATAAAAGCCAAAAGACCTCCCTTCCTGATAATAGCCCACTGAGTCTTGTTCCTTACCTTCCTTGCTATTTACCATATTTTATTAAATATTTTAACACACCATTTGGTTCAGAATTTTTTTTTTTCTTATTTTCCTCTTTAAAACCCTAAGTGTGTCTTATGGTCAGGTATGTCTTATGAAGCGAAAAATCCTTACTCCTCTCACCTTCGAGCATGTGAAAACTTCCCCCTGCAGGGCAAACTCAGCTTTGGAAATGACAGCTCTGAGTCCCCGACTAATCCCCACTCTTTACTTCCCACTAAAGAAATCAGGTGCACGCAGCCAGTGTGATGTTATCACGGGGCAGCTCAGAATAAGCCGTGAGCTGCGCATAAGAAAGGAAACGAGCTGACTTGAGATTTCACTGCTGGTAACACCTTCCCGGGACACATCTGACGCCGTGCACAGCGGGTGGGCTCCTGGGCACCATGGTCTATAGATTGGCCCCCTCACCCTGGCTGGCACAGCAGAGCTCAGAGGCTATGGTAAATGATGACCTTGGGGCAGAAAGTATTCCCTAATCTCTTCTCCAGCATCTCTAGCTGATAAGAGGCCCTTGCCCTCAGGTCCTGCTTCAACAAAAGTCACAAAACTGCTCACTCTCACCTGCTGGGCTGTTTGTCTTGGGCTAGAGGCAGGAGACCTACCTTTGAACACAAACTCAGTTCCTCCCAGGACTCGGGAGGAGTGCACGCCGCGGC
Source organism: Saccopteryx leptura (assembly GCF_036850995.1). NCBI lineage: Eukaryota > Metazoa > Chordata > Mammalia > Chiroptera > Emballonuridae > Saccopteryx > Saccopteryx leptura. Next base: position 58,360,816 of record NC_089513.1, on the reverse strand, counting down.
TGTACCGGCCCTTGGCATAGATGGTGAAGGTGGGGTGCTTGCAGACAGGGTCGGAGTAGTGGTAGTAATGTCCCTCCCAGGTGTTATTGTTGTCGTGGAAGATGAAGTGGCGCGTGAGAAAGAGGACTTCGGGCCGCACCTCACAGCGCTGGCTCACCCACTCGCCATGCAGGCCGACGGTCAGGTCGGCCTTGGGGGGCAGGAGGGGAGGGTGGTGCTCGTCCGACCGGTGGATGATTCGACAGGCTATGCACGCATGGTCATGGTTCTGCAGTCAAGACACAAACACAAAGAGAGACCACCTGTCTTCATGAGAGAGAAGTGTACACGTGCTTTTGCAATCGGGGACCACCACAGCAGGGGTGGGTAAGGGACCTGAGCACCATCATTTGTGACTTGAGTACCCAAGAAGCACCTGGAGCCATGCTATACGGCACAGATGGGGCGCGTGTGTGCGCACGTGTTTGTGTATGCTCACAGTGCACACGTGTTCGGCTGACATTAGAAACTTACCTAAATATTTCATAAAGAGATATGGACTCTCGCCTGACCAGGTGGTGGCGCAGTGGATAGAGCATCGAACTGGGATGTGGAAGGACCCAGGTTCGAGACCCCGAGGTCACCAGCTTGAGCACGGGCTCATCTGGCTTGAGCAAAAAGCTCACCAGCTTGGACCCAAGGTCACTGGCTCGAGCAAGGGGTTACTTGATCTGCTGAAGGCCCGCGGTCAAGGCACATATGACAAAGCAATGAATGAACTACTAAGGTGTCGCAACGAAAAACTGATGACTGATGCTTCTCATCTCTCTTTGTTCCTGTCTGTCTGTCCCTATCTATCCCTCTCTGACACTCTCTCTGTCCCTGTAAAAAAAAAAAAAAAAGAAAAGAAAAGAAAAAAAAAAGAGATATGGACTCTCTTTAGAATCCTATTACATTTTCAGACCATGTGTGCTGGACACTCTTCCGAAAAGGCGGATGCGTATCACCTCACATCCATTAGAATGGCTACTATAAAACAACAACAAACGGTGTTGACAAAGATATGGAGAAACTGGAACCCTTGTGCACACACTGCTGGTGGGAATGTAAAATGTTGCAGCTGCTATGAAAACTAATTATTATATGATTCAGTAATTCCACCTCTGAGTTATATCCAACAGAACTGAACTGAGCATCTCAGAGCGATATTTTTTCATCAGGTTCGTAGCTCTTACAGTGTTCAGAAGAGCTAAAACATGGAAACAATCCAATGCACGCTGACTGAAAAATGACTAAACAAAATGTGCATACTCATTGAATGAAATATTCCCTTTTAAAGAGAGGAAAATTCTGACCCGTTACAGCCCAGATGGACCTTAAGGATATTATGCTAAGTGAAATAAACCAATGACAAAAGGACAAATGCTGTGTGATCCCACCTATATGAGAGACCTAAAGTAGTCAAATTCATAGGGATAGGCAGTAGAATGAATGGTGGGTCAGGGGCTGGGGAAGAGTTAGTGTTTCATGAGCACAGTTCAGTTGGAGACAGATGAAAACCTTCTGTGGATGGATGATGGTAATGGTTACAATAACATAAAATATACTTAATACCACTAACCTGTACACTTAAAATGGTTAAGATGGTATATTTTATGTGCATTTTACGACAATTAGATTTTTTTCATTAAAAAAAAATTAGAAGACACAATTTTTTAAAAAGGACAGAACCCAATTGCTGAGGATGAGAAAGGGAGCTGTCTAGTGAAGGAGGGAGTGATGGAAGCCGGAAGGAGGGAGCAGAGCCTCCGAAGTGGGCTGGTGCACCGGTCACCCGCTTGTGTCTGCAGGCCTCGGGGTTTGGAAGGTTTATGGGCTCTTACTGTGCTTCCTGCTTTATAGCATTAAGCCAGCGGTCCCCAAACTGCAGCCCCCTGAGGCCATTTATCCAGCCCCCGCCGCACTTCCGGAAGGGGCACCTCTTTCATTGGTGGTCAGTGAGAGGAGCACAGGATGCGGATGGAGCACTGTATGTGGTGGCGCTGCAAAGCGCGGCGTTGGTCACATACAATACTACTTCCAGTGACGCAGGACACACATGTCACAGCTCCAGAAGCACGTCATATCACTTGTTACGGCTAGCAGTGACAAATATGGAACCGGCCATTGACCATCTCATTAGCCAAAAGCAGGCCCATAGTTTCCATTGAAATACTGGTCAGTTTGTTGATTTAAATTTACTTGTTCTTTATTTTAAGTACTGTATTTGTTCCCGTTTTGTTTTTTTACTTTAAAATAAGATATGTGCAGTGTGCATAGGGATTTGTTCATAGTTTTTTTTTATAGTCCGGCCCTCCAACGGTCTGAAGGACAGTGAACTGGCCCCCTGTGTAAAAAGTTTGGGGACCCCTGCTTTAAGCCATCTGATGAGTGCAAGCTAGCTGTGGCTCTCTCGGGAGCTTCCCTCTTGCTGAGTCTGCTTTACCACACTAACACAGACTTTGGAACGGGGTTCTCTAGGTTTGTGGCTGGAAAACCTACTAGTCGGGTAGCCAGACACTGCCAGTCATGTAAATGATGGTGGCCCGCAGGGCTCAGTGATTAATACAAAGCTGCAGTCTGGAGGACAGGAGAGCTGGGCTCTTGACCATACCTGCCATTGTCCAGCTATGTGACCTCAGTCACAGATTCCTGCAAGCCAGGGCCTGCCTCCCCTGGCAGTGGGGACCATCTATCTGTCGCCTCATACTCCCTCCCACTCGGGGCTGTAAAGCCAGGGCCGGCCTGCACTGGCCATGCTAGAAGCATGACTCAAATCCAGTCAGTGCTCTTGTGGGGGTGACAGGTGAGGCTCAGAGTTCAGGTGGATAGCCACGGACCCCAACCCTGGGCTCCCCTGCCCGGGGGTCCATGAGGTGCAGAAGCTTGCTGGTAGTTGGGCACTCTGGGCAGACACACATTTTGTTTTCTAAATCCCAAAAGCTCAAAGCCCTCTCCATCTCCAGCACTGACTCAATGTGACATTGCTATGGACACTCAGTGAGACACACGGCCATCTCAGAGAGTCGGAAGCGGGAGGGAGGGGGGCTTCCAGCCACCAGCCCCCTACATCCTCCTCTAAGACCTAGCGCTCACTCACTCATTGCTGTGCTCATTAGATAAGACTACACTGTAACTCATGGGAGATAAGGGCTCCTTTGCTAACACCATTTGCAACGTGTAGACGATGAAATCAAGTAGACGGAGGCAGAGAGAGATGAAGGCAGAGGACTCGCTGTCTTGGGTCCCGATGCATTTGTGGTGTACAGTCTCCTACAAAGGACTCTGAAGGCACAAGAGATGGGCAGTCTGTGGTCAGCAGTGAGCTGAAGCTGCGATGAGGACACAGAGGGGGCACGCCCATAGCACTGTGCCCACCCTCTCAGAAAGCGAGGGTTCCAGCCAGGTCCTGACAGCCAGCACTAGGCCCACGCTCTCAGCAGGGACTGCCGCTTAATGGCTGATGACCAATCCTGGGGCAAGTTATTTATCTCTTCATATGTAAAATGGGGATCCGCATATTTCCCTGCATAACTGTGCTGCAAGAAATGAGCAGTAGATAAGGAGTTTCCCCACTCTGAGGAGAGGATTCTCAGAGTGGCGCGGGGGGTGGGGGTGGGGCAGGAGTAGCATCACCTGCATGCATGGCGCTTCACAGGAAGACTAAAGGGAGTGTCCCACCGTCTGTGTGCCACCACAAGACACATTTAATTAAAATAAAGCCTCACTAAATACAGTAATTTTGCCATGATGTATTTTCTTGGTAAACTACCAGGCGGTAAAAGTTCCAATGTGTTTTTTCTCTAAAACGGAGTTCTGACACTCTAAATCTGAGATGAGAAGTTAACGATTTAGGTGTCACGTCATATTATCTCCCGCACCTGGGAAGCAGCCCCCGAACTGCTAGCAAACATCATAAGGGTTAGCACATTTATCAAACTGCACCTGTTGTCCCTGCCTCCAACCCCAGCCCCACATGGTCTGAGTAAAACGAGCCCAGTACTCAGATTCAGATCTCTGAGATTTCACGGACAGGAGAGAGGTGTTCTGGTGCCTGTAAACAGGGACGCTGAGTTCTGCGGGGCGACCTTGCAAAGACAAGCGGCTCTCTCAGAGCGCAAGCCAGCAGCTTTGGTCCACGAAGAGCTCCACGCTCCTCCACTTGGCGCTAACCAGTTGCCGACTCTCCTCCATGGCCCTCCGAGCCCGTCCTAAACAGCCCAAGTGGGCAGCCTGTTTACTTACAGGCCAACCTGGCCTGCACCTCCTCTTCCTCCCATCCCCCACAGCTGGCTTGGCTATCAGCCGTTTGGGAACTTAAACACATCAGTTGTGACCACTTCATTTCTGGCCACTCTAAAAAGGCATGAGTCTCAATCCCTGAAAAGGTCTGTTTCCTCCAATACCAACAGCAATTCAGAAGCTGCTCAGGAGCTTCTTAGCTCAAAAAAGAAACAGGCTCGGGGAGGGGACATGGTGCAGCTGTCAGACCCACGTCGTTCTGGAAAGGTGCCACACTCAACCTGGTAGTGTCTGGTGTTCATGTGGCACTTTCAAGAACAAGGGGGCAGGGTGTCCTGGCTGGTTCACTCAGTGGTAGAGCGCTGGCCCAGTGCATGAATGTCCTGGGTCTGATTCCCAGTCAGGGCACACAGGCGAAGTCACCCCTCCCGTTTTTCCCTCTGTCTTCCCCTCCCGCAGCCATGGCTCCATTGGTTCAAGCGAGGTAGCCCCAGGCGCTGAGAATGGCTCTGTGGCCTGTGTCTTAGGTGTTCCATTGCTCAGCAAAGGAGCCCCAGATGGGCACAGCATCACCGCCTCGTGGGCCTGCCCCATGGGTCCCAGTTGGGGCACATGCAGGAATCTGCCTCTCTGCCTCCCCTCCTCTTACTAAATAAATAAATAAATAAATAAGTAAGTAAGTAAATAAAACAAATACAAGGGACAAGGGGGCAGGGTCTTGAGCTCTGAGATGAGGGCCTGGCTGAACTGTGGCTGACTCAGGGGAGTGATGGTCTTGAGATGAAGCGTTTCCATTTCTCAGCACAGAAGAGCTGATCAGACGGCGTGGGGGAAGCTGGCCATCCTCAGCTGGGTCTGTGAGAAGTTGGAAGGGAGTGGGAAGACCTTAGGTACCTTCGGTATTGGTCATGCCAAATGCCTAACGTAGCTTTTTTATTTTATTTTATTTTTTATTGTGGTAAAATAAACATAACATAAAACTTACCATCCTAAGCATCTTATACGTATGGTTCAGTGGTGCATACTACACTCACATTGCTGTGCAACCACCACAACCGTCTCTCTCTAGAAATTTATTTAGAGATGAATTTTATTGCTTTGAGAGAGAGGAAGGAAGAAAGAGAGACAGAAACACCGATCTGTTCTTGCATTTTCCCTGACTGGGGAATCGAACTGGCTACTTTCGCACTTCAGGATGATGCTCTAACCAACCCAGCGATCAGGCCCGGGCTATCTCCAGAACTTTTTCATCTTCCCAAACTGAAATTCAGTATCCATTTAACAGCGACTCCCCATTCTTCCCCCCTGCCCCAGGCCTTGACAACCACCATCCTACTTTCTATCTCTATGACTTTGATTACTCTAGGTCTCTTATCTAAGTGCGATCATACAGTGTTTGCCCTTTTTTTGTGACTGGCTTATTTCACTTAGCATAATGTCCTCCAGGTTCATGCATGTTATAGCCTGTGTCAGAACTTCCCTCCTTTTAACGGCTGAATAGTATTCCATGGCATGTGTGGACCACATTTTGTTTACTCATTAGTCTGCTAACGGGCAGTTGAGTTGCCGTTACTTTTTGATTACTGTAAATAATAATACTGTGAGCATGGATAAACAATCCATTCCAAACCCTGCTTTCAATTCTTCTGGGCAGATACCCGGAAGTGGAATTGCTGGATCATATGGTAATTCTGTATTTAACTTTCTGAGGAACCACCACACTGTTCTCCACAGCAGCTGTGCCATTTCCCATCCCCACCAGCAGTGCACCAGGGTTCTAATTGCTCCACGTTCTCATCAACAATTATTATTATTATTTTTCCTAATAGCTATTCTAGTGGGTACCAGAAGAAATCAAAACACCTAGAGGAACAACTACGGGAGGCAGAAGTTAAAGCCCACATTGTGCTCTATACTGGCTCGACTGTTTCTTTTTCCCAAACTGCTTCTCTTAAATAGTAGTCTTTCAAGAAGGGAAGAATTTTTCAACACGAAGAGTAATTTTTACCATGAAATACCATCTGCTTTATGAAGTTACTCTCTGTTTTGGGGCCACGCTCTGACAAAGGAGTCCCATCTGAGAAGCTGTCCTCTCCCAGCCTCCCAGGCAGGGAGATTCCCCCCCCAACCCCCCCGATCTCAGAAAGGACTATTTTAAAGTCAGGGTTTCTGTCCACAGAAGCTCTGAAGATTAAAAGACAGGCCAGAACGTGTTTCCTTGTTGCTATTCTTCACATCAACTATAAAAAGGTTTAATTCCAAAGGGGGAGGGGAAAAAAGATTCTTATACATTTAATCTCTTAAATTAATCAAGCTTATTCTAAAAACAAGAAATCAACTTTAAACTTTATAAGTGAGCGATGTTCTAGGCAAAGAGTGGGGTTCTCCCCACTCTCTTGTCTGCTGCCCAGCGTTCTGATAACACATCGAATAGCCACAGCTTGCGTAGACAGGGCATTTGATTCTGAGGAAGTCCAAGTACATGGCCTCCTTAAGCTTCACAACCTCCTAAACAGACCACAGGTACACTTTACAGATGAGTCCACCCAGGCAGAGAGAGAGAGAATAACATGGCTCAGATCACTTTGTAAGCCCAGAGTAGAAAATGGAACATAACTGGTCTTGCTGCTTGCTGAGAGCTACTTCCTGGCCCCCTGCTGCCTCTGAGGCCAAGGTCCTGCAAAGAACACACGTCTCCCTATAAAGGACTCCAGGGCCTGGAAATGGTCTTCTCTGGCTGATGACTGATCGGGATTCTCCAGGCTTTCTCCTACCCCTGCCAATATTTATTTCTGGAGAGTTGGTTCTTCAACATCTGCTGACAGCATCCACTTGTTTCCAGCATCTTCCCAGAATGGAAGAAATTACTTGATATGACCTTGCTGTGAATAGATCAACTAGAGAAGCAGGCTGAATAAAAAGCATTTCTTGGGCTAAAAGTTTTGTTCAAAGAGGAGGAGAAATGGGAACAGAGGATAAATAGTTCCTTTTATAGAGTTTTGTTCCATGGGATAAAAAACACATAATATTTCTCAGGCACAAACCTGCCATGGCCAATGACTGATGTTAAATTTTTTTTTACAACTGCAATTCACCATGTCTTTGATTAAATTTCTGCTGTAGGTATTCCTATCGTATATCCTTCCCAAATTTCCTCCATTTTATTATAAGTTCTTTAAGGCCAAGACCAATATATTCTCTCTTTTCCGTAATTTTCCATGACATCTAGGAGAGTGCAGTGGGTATGACAAAGGTTCTAAACCAGCGGTTCTCAACCTGTGGGTCGCGACCCCTGTGTTTTGGTCGTTCGACCCCCGCTGGGGTCGCGACCCACAGGTTGAGAACCGCTGTTCTAAACTAACTGACTCATAGAAACACATCACTGGATATTTAAAAATATGAATAGAGTAAGGCAGCATTTATGACACATGATGACAGTTGACTAGCCTGGTAGAAGGAGCCTCTTGGGGTGCTTTTCAGATCTGGGATCCTGAGAATTTATGATCTCCAGCTCATTTTGACCACCTAAAGCGATCATGGTGATTCCACGTTGGAAAGAAGTAGGGTGAATAGCCACGGCTGTACATGTTGGGTTTTGTTAACTGTCGCTTGAGGGCCTACCACTGGGAACAGGCAGTCTGTCTACCCTGGGGAGCGACACATTTCCAGAAATGAGTTTTCTAAGAAGCTTAGAATCTAAGAAATTAGCTCACAAAGGCCTTTTTCTTGTTTTACAAGATATTAAAAAAAAAAAAAATCACACAAAAGATAGTTTTGCCTCCACCATGCCTATGCCTCAACACTGTGTATAGACTCAACAGCCAGATTAAAAGAACCATAATAAGCTGGTTCTTTAATAGAAATTAGTTTAAAATGTTTTCAGAGGACATTTTTTATTTATCTTTTGCTTGTCTGTTTCTTCTTCTCCTATTAATTTAAGTTTATTTAAATAGTTAAAGCAAACTGTAGATGCGGGGGACCCCACCGTGCACCCCTCTCTCCACCCTCTGCCCGCTTCGGAAGCCGGCACTCCCACGTGGCAGGGGCTCACGCCGCTTTCTGCACGGGTGACTTCCTGCTTGCTCAGGCTTCCCGTCTGTCCTCTCAGCTTTCTTGCCTTTTAAGGGATGAAATGTTTACCACTTGCCCTGTCCCTGACAACAAGTATTTCCTGGTCTGCTAATTCCCTAAATAAAGCAACCTTGCATGCCTGTTTATCTGCTGAAATACTGTGGAATCCAGAACTATAAGAAACTGGCCCCGGCCACTTTGCACAGGGGATAGAGCATCGGCCCGGCGTATGGATGTCTGGGGTTCGATCCCCAGTCACGGCACACAGAAGTGACCATCTGCTTCTCTCCCCCTCTGCCTCCCCCTCCCACAGCCAGTGGCTCGACTGGTTGGAGAGTGGCCCCCAGCGCTGAGGATAGCTCAGTTGATTTGAGACATTAGTGGTTAATATAATTGACAGCTGGGTAGTGGGCGTAAAAGAATGAGGTAGGAGACCGAGTAGATTTGTGGATCCAATAAATATAATTAGTGATATTAGCATAAGGGTTCAGGTTTGTCCCTTTTGACTATGGATTACTATCATTTGTTTTGATGTTAGGTGAAGGAGTCATCGTTGAATTACAACTAATCGATTCGCAACTAGGCGGCTTGAGGAAGGAAATAGAATAGTGGGGAATATAATAATTAACACAACAATAGGCAGTCCTATTATTGTAGGGGTAATGAAAGAGGCGAATAGATTTTCGTTCATTTTGTTTCTCAAGGAGTTGTATGTTTTAGTGATTTAGCTAAAGAAGGCTCAGGGTTTGAATAGTATGTGTGTTTGGAGATTTTTAACTGTATAAAGATAAATAGTGTGATGATTATTGATAAGATTGTGATAAATCATGTAGAAGTATCTAATTGAGGCATGTCATCAAGGAAAGGGTGAGGCCATCAATCAGCCTCAGACAGGGTTGCCAAGTGGATCCTGGTCAGGGCACTTGTGGGAGTCTATCTCCCCTCTCCTCACTTAAAAAAATCCAAAAAACTAAAAAAAAAAAAAAGCTATAAGAAACTGTTTCTGATATTTAAAAATGTATAATAAAAAATAATAAAAAGTATATGCCAGCATCTGCATAGTGTGAATTGTGTGACACTTCATACCTGGCCCCATAAAATGTCCACATAAATGTGAGCCTGTCAGAGTCAACCATCATCCAACCTCAATCTCACGTAATGTGCAACATTTGCTGCCTCAGTGTTAAAACACTCAGTCCCAGGGAGCAGGCTCACCATCTTCTTTAGGAGTCATTCTTAATATAAGCGGGGCTTCTGAAACCATTCTAGGTCATAACTCCCTAACCCTGCTCATCCTCTACCACCTCTCTCTGCTCCAATCACCTCTGCAAAGCCCTCTCCTTAACCGGCACTGACAGGATGTGAAGGGACACAAATTCTTCTAGGAGCACCTGGCTGCTGCTTCTCTTACTCCCGCAATACGCGCTCACCCTCCCACCTGGGCCACACTAAGCTCGCGCCTAGGGAGAGACCCTGCTCTGCTGCAGACCTGCCTCCTGGAGCCGAGCTGAAAGTCCACTGCCGGTGGCCACCTGGTCCAAAGTCCCTCTGATGCCCCAGATATCAGACCGTCTTACAATTAATCAGTCATGTTCACGTACTCTGAAAAGACCTGGAAAGGCAAGATTCCTCAGGAACAAGCCTGTTTGTTCACAGCTGGAGGTTACCATGAATCCAAGCAAGCGCACAGGTACTTCCTTCTTCGTGTATGTTGCCCAGGGACTTTCAAACCACTTGGTGCATCCCTGCCTCCAATGAGCAGACCCACTGTGGTACGCATGCTGGCGCAGAACGTGTAAGACACAGAGCTTGAGGAAAGTTGTCTGGTTTTCTGACCAGCCCTTTGATTTACGACCCTGTGGCTGAATCAGTGCGGAGTTTTGGAGAAAGGCTAATTCCATTTGCTAACAAGTCAGATACTGACTTTGGCATTGCCAACGACCCCAGCGATCATTTGCTTTTAATTACACTTTGATTCTACCATGGGAAAAAAAATGCGCCTTTCTAACGCTTCAACTGCACAAGAATCTAGGTTTAGGGTAATGGCTGCCCAGATGCTAAACTCAATCCAGGCGAAGCATCTTCTCTCCGGGTTATTTTAGGTGGCCTTGACTTTTTTTTTTTTTTAATGAAGAGTAGCTGGTTTCATCTTGAAAGACTCCCAGCACACCTGATTTTCTTCAAACATAATTTATTTGCCAAAGGACTCTGAACCTCACAGTAAAGCTGTATAAAGCTTAGAAAAACAAGATGATTTAAAGTTTCTATTTTTACATGGTGTCCCGTTTCCAGAAGGGCCAAGACTAGTGGTTTCAAACTCAATTTAGCATTTAAACTAATTTTCAGCCAGGTCTCTATGGACCAACAATTAGAGAAGGCAAGGAGTTCAAAGAAGGGGGTGGCGGGGCACACAGTCTTTCCGGATGCGCCCCAGCCCCCTCCTTCCCGCCGGCCCAGCAGGCAGCGAGCGAGCACCTGGGGCTTTGCACTTGGTGTCTGGAAAGGCACTGGGGGCCAAGTCCATTTATTCCTCCTCATAGCTGTCCTGGGGAAAGGATCTAAAAACTTCCTGAAGACTCTGCCGCGCGCTGCAGGCCAAGACGTACAATGCCAGGGACAACAAGAGAAGAAGGAGCCCTTTCAGCTCTCGGAGCCGCGCAGACCTCGGGGCCCGATCTTCGAAGGACGCCCCTCTCCCCCTGGCAGTCCTGGCGCGGAGAGCACACACGCTGGGCCCTGGACGCCTGCCTGCGTCCCCCACCCCACCCCCCATCCCCGCCGCCATCTTCATCTGTGGCCACAGCGCTCTGAGCCTTGGAATCCGGACTTTTTTTAAAATGTATTTTAATTTTGTGTGGTGACTGTATTTAGGTAACTTAAGATCTGGGCACAAATTTCAAAAGGTACAGAAAGGTATCCAGGGGTCCCCAAACTTTTTACACAGAGGGCCAGTTCACTGTCCCTCAGACCATTGGAGGGCCGCCACATACAGTGCTCCTCTCACTGACCACCAATGAAAGAGGTGGCCCTTCCGGAAGTGCGGTGGGGGGGCCGGATAAATGGCCTCAGGGGGCTGCATGCGGCCCGTGGGCCGTAGTTTGGGGACGCCTGGATATACAGTGACAAGTTTCTGTTCGTCCCCCAGCTACACAGCCCCCTCCTCAGAAACAACCTTACATGTCTGATGTAACCTTCCAGGAACACGAATACTAATTTGTGAGCTTTTCTTCTTCTTTCATGGTTAGTTTTTACAACAGTGGCAAAACACTTTTCATCATGCTATTCTGTACTCTTTTTCTTTTTTTCTTTTTTACTTAACAGTACATCTTGGCTAATATCTAAGACCCAAAGTTCTTTCCACCCTTAATATTTCTTGAATATTAAGTTAAGGGAATCAGACCTAGGCTTTAAAGAGTTTACTTAAGAAACTGGCTTCGCAGAAGGGGGAGGAGAAACTGGAAGGAACGGTTTTATTGCTAAGTGCATAAAACACTTTGATGTCGTCCCTGGTTGACTGTCCTTCTCTTTCCTCTAGGAGCCACATGCCCAGAAGGGTCACTTACTCCAGGCCGGGGGCGGGGAGCTTTGGTGAGGGCCCTTTCCAGAGCGAACAGCACTCTGCACATGAACCCAATTGAATCTTCTATTTGTACATTTTACAGAAAAGAGAAACGCAGACTCCCAAAGGTCGGATACCACCACCAGTGCCCACCGCCGACAGCCACGGGAGCATGGATTCCAGGACTGGCCACCATCTCCAAGTCCATATTCTCGCCAATTTATCCACACAGGGTTTAAAAAAAAAAACAACACAAAAAAACCCTTCAGCTTTGTGTTTATAAAAATCCTAAGGTCAGTCTTTACAACTCTCATCCTGAATTCTCCATGCCAATGCCAATAACGCACTTTCAAGACATTTCTCCTCCTAGAGCCACACCTGTATGCTTCGCTTTCCCAACAACCAGGCTCCAGTTAGCGAGGGACACTGACCAGGAGAACTCTCTCCTCCGGAGCCAGGAGAGGGAGGGAGAGAGAACCAGGGGCAGCTACAAGGCTCGGCGAGACTGAGTGGACCTGTCAGGCTTTCCGAAGAGCCACGCTACCGGAAGTACAACAGTGAGTTTGAGGGAGAAAAGAGAGGGATAAGGAAATGGTTATAGTAGTATTTTTTTTTTTTTAGAGTCCTAAAAAGCTATTAAGAGATCAAAGGGCCTGGCCTGTGGTGGCGCAGTGGATAAAGCATCGACCTGGAACACTGAGGTCGCCGGTTCAAAACCCTGGGCTTGCCTGGTCAAGGCACATATGGGAGTTGATGCTTCCTGCTCCTCCCCCCCCTTCTCTCTCTCTCTCTGTCTCTCTCTCTTTCTCCCCTCTGTCTCTCTTCTCTAAAAATGAATAAATAAAAATAATTTAAAAAAAAAAGCCCGACCTGTGGTGGTGCAGTGGATAAAGCGTTGACCTGGAAATGCTGAGGTTGCCGGTTCGAAACCCTGGGCTTGCCTGGTCAAGGCACATATGGGAGTTGATGCTTCCAGCTCCTCCCTCCCTTCTCTCTCTCTCTGTCTCTCCTCTCTCTCTCTCTGTCTCTCCCGCTCCTTTCTAAAATGAATAAATAAATAATTTTTTTTTTTTTTTTTTTTTAAAGAGAGATCAAAGGGCCTACACAGGCGTCTGCAGGTGAGGACACGGAATCTGAAGCAGTGTGTGCACACGACCCACCCAAGGTCAGGCTCGGAGCTGAGAGGGCCCTAGCTCCAGCTGCGGCTCCCGGGCGGCAGCGCGCCTCGTCCTTGAGCGACTCAGCCTCCTCCTTCCTCCCTCCCTCCTCAGCCCCTGCCCCACTGCCCCTGAGCTCTGGCTGTTCCGCTGCTCGTTAGCATCTCCCCTGCCCGGTGACGAGGGATGAAACGGACTCTTCATAAGGTCTGGGGTGAGCCAGGGGCTGCTGTTCTTGGCTCACGTGAGTTTTTTCTGTATTATCTGTGGACCATTTTTATTCATGACACTCTTACCTTCCATCACCAGAGATAATTTAAATGTTGGCTAGACAGGACTCAGAGGAAGCCAAACATACGTATGAAAACCCCCCTTGCCCCGGCTGCTATCGCACACCAAAGGTTTCAACAGCAGTGCTATTTAGTTGCAGCACACAGCACAGACTGTGGAGAATGCTACCCACCAGAAAGGTCCCATGATGAAACTGGAAGCTCATTACTCCTGTTTTCTGCAAACCAGGCCATCACCCAGGTGCCCCCCCCCCCCCCCCCCCCCCCCCGCGGAAAATTCTCCTCTGATGCCTGTGCATCAACGTGTGGGACGACTAGAGCTTAGCCTCCCTCCTCACCCATCCCAAGAGAAGCCTGGACGCGGGTATGAACGTGCGTGCCCTCTTGCTCGCTGCCCTGACTCACCGTTCCCCTCCGTGCCTCTGACACTTCCGAGGCGGAGCGCCGTGGAGCCGGCTCCTGTCCTGTGCCGTGGGGAGCTGCCCCCAGCGGCCCCCGTGCCAGGCTGGTGAGCTACTACTACCTGCGTGTGGGGAGCCCAGGGGGCGCCGGGTCCATGCCCTCGGCCCTCAGGTGGCCTCACCTCACAAGACCATCCCTGACCAGCCGCGTCCAGAGGAAACGGCCTCGGCCAAGCAGGCTTCCTCAGCAGATTTCCCACAATTATAATAAGGCTGACTCTCATTACATGAGCTCACAATAACACAGCCAAGAAGATAACACTGAGTGGTCTTTGGCAGGGGAAGTATTCTGTGATCTCTCCACTAGTCATGAATGAGCTCAAAGGACTAAGAAAACTAAGAAAGAAAAAAAAACGTTTAAAAAAAAAAATGAATAAACTGCCAAACAAAAGTCAAACAGGGCCCTGCAGTTAGAAATGCCGTTATAGAGAAAAGTTCCGACCACCCCGGCCCACCCCGGCCCACCACGGCCAGAGCCCGCATGTCCACCGGCCCCGAGCTTCCCCAGCGCCCGTGGTGGGAAGGATCCCACTGCACGCTGACACGAATACCGAGACCGTGGGAAAGAAACGCTTTCTGAATTCCAAATATAATTATTGCACGGTCATTCAAGAAAAGAACATTGGAAGGTTTTAATTGTTTCCTGATCCCTCCGTCCTCCCTTCTGACCGCACTGGCTTTACATTTAATGTGGTCAAGCGGAGGGTCTGGAGAAAGACGTCTGGGTCCGAGTTTCCTGAAACCGACTGGGGGACCGTGGGCAGGAGGTTAACCTCTTGAACTTTAGCGGCCTCTCCTGCCTATGAGAGAGGGAATATCTGCCTCAGAGGGTCGCTGTGGAGTCTGAAAGCCACAGCGTAGGTGGGAGATCTTCATGGGGTCTGCAGCCCTAGGCAAACGGCACTGCCGCTGTGCCCCCGGGGCCTCCCACCTCCCCCCAGGGCTGGAGTCGCCACTGTGCATGTCTCTGTCCCATGTGTGGTTAGAACATCTCCATATTTCCTTCACACTTCCCTCTCAGAATCACAGGAAAAGTTCCCGGAGTGTGAGCCTGAAAGCAGCCTCAGGAATTTTCTCTTTTTTTTTGTATTTTTCTGAAGTTGGAAACAGGGAGGCAGTCAGACAGACTCCTGCATGTGCCTGAGTGGGATCCACGCAGCACACCCACCAGGGGGTGATGCTCTGCCCATCTGGGGCGTTGCTCTGTTGCAACCAGAGCCATACTAGCGCCTGAGGCAGAGGCCACGGAGCCATCCTCAGCGCCCAGGCCAACTTTGCTCCAGTGGAGCCTTGGCTGCGGGAGGGGAAGAGAGAGACAGAGAGGAAGGAGAGGGGGAGGGGTGGAGAAGCAGATGGGCGCTTCTCCTGTGTGCCCTGGCCAGGAATCAAACCTGGGACTCCTGCATGCCAGGCCAACACCCTACCACTGAGCCAACCAGCCAGGGCCAGGAATTTTCTAGGACAATTACCCGAGACCAGAGATCGGCCCACACCACCAACCCCAGAACTACTCCCCACATCAAACAGGAAAATCGAGGCCCCCAAATCACAGAGTGAGTTGGTGGCTGATCCAGGTCTCCTGACTCTTGGCCATGGGTCTCTCCCTCAGGCCTGAGACTCCTCTCCCCTCCCAGCAGTCTCTCCTTCAGGACTCAGCTCTCTCTTCTCCCTCTGTCATGGGTTCCCTCGGACCCCGCTGACACCCCGCGCCATTAGGCCCCTCGTTCTACTTCACGCAGAGGAGCCTGCCGGTCTGGGCCGCAAGGGCACTGGGCCTCGGGTTACCTTAGCGTTCTGGAGGGGGGGCTGGTAACTGGACGGCCGGTAGAAAGTCCTCTGGGAGGCGTCGGTGTGGATGTCCCCGAGGAAGAGCTCCTCCACCAGGCGGTCCAGGTGGTGCTGCAGGTACTGCTTCTCCACCCGGAGGAGCTGCAGCTCGTGCATGGCGAAGTTCACGGCCCGGGTGCACTCGCAGCCGTCCTCCTCCTGCAGCAGGTCGTAGGGCACGTCCTGCGCCCAGGCGCCTCCCGCAGGGATGAAGCCGGGGCACGTGCGGTTCACCAGCCGGCCGAGCCTCTCAGCCACGGCCTCCGTGTGGCAGATCACCTGCACGTTGTGCAGCTGGTAGTCGGCCTCTGTGCCCCCGCGGATGATCCAGGAGGCCTGGCGCAGGCGGATCTTGCCCCGGATGATGAGGGTGTAGGTGGGGCTTGTGCAGCGGTTGCCGCTATAGTAGAACTGGTAAGCCTTGAAGGTGTTGTTGTGGTAGAATCTGTAAGACCTCGTGATGAACTCTGGGCCCGACCTCACTTCACAGCTGAAGAAGAAAAGGGGAAGAAAGAAGTTTTTTAAGTCCAAAGGCATGAATAAGAGATTCGTTCCAGTGTTAAAGAGTTACAGTAACGATAACAACGAAATGCTTACACTGTTCTAAGTCCTGTACAGATACCAGTCCCTTGAATCCTCACAAGAACCTATGAGTGAGGTAGGTGTTATTATTGTATTTCATAGACGGGGAAACAGAGGCACAACAGATGAAAAAACATGCTCATGTAACCGGCCAGCATCAGAGCCAGGCAGTGAACCAGCGCAGACGGCCCGGTGCCCCTGTGCCTGGGAGCCGGATCGCACTACACCAGAAGCCTTTCCCTCACTTCACGAACAAGCCAGGAGAGTAAAACCTGCTACTGGCCGTTCCCCCCATGGGCCTAACGCACGGGGAAATTTCTTCCTTTCTCGTAGGAAATAGGAAAAAGAGTCGAGTTCTGGCCTATAAAGAAGTTCCCTTATTCAAGTTCAGAGATGACTGCTTTCCTGACCACCTCTGTTCTATGGACCTCGTCTAGAGTAGGCAGCTGCTGAAAGTCCGTCGTCCTGGTCTTAGGGAGGCGTCCCCTACAGGCAATCAGAAAGTCAGTCCCAGCCCATCAAAACCAAGTCTCCCTCTAGATTCATAAAGAGGCAATTATTAAAACACAGCTAATATAACAAGTTATAAAGGTTTTCCGCTGTTTGCCTACGACACAGTGTCCTCTGCTGTGGCTTTAGATAAATGCTGTTCCTAGGCTAGAAGACTTGGACTGGGTCGACAAGGCACAAATGGCTCTGCCGGTTCTAACTTCGGTACGTTCCTTATACTGCTTTAATTGTGATCAATTCAGACGTGCAGCACAGCCCACCCAGGCAGGGGTGAAGCTTTCTTTCCATGTGTTGGCCACAGAATTCGTCTGTCCATACCTTTTACCAGATCTCAGCATCACTTACATCATGACTTTCATCTCATTAAGTTTGACTAACATCTATACTATACATATTATTATTATATACAATATACATATACATATTTATATTATATATAATAATTCTAGTGTCAAGTTGACTCAGCTTTGCTAAATCAAACACTGGTGTTTGGAATCCCAAAGGCCAGTGACTCTCAAAACTGCTAACATTAGGCCCTGGCCGGTTGGCTCAGTGGTAGAGCGTCGGCCTGGCGTGCAGGGGACCTGGGTTCGATTCCGGCCAGGGCACATAGGAGAAGCGCCCATTTGCTTCTCCACCCCTCCCCCTCTCCTTCCTCTCTGTCTCTCTCTTCCCCTCCTGCAGCCAAGGTTCCATCGGAGCAAAGATGGCCTGGGCGCTGGGGATGGCTCCTTGGCCTCTGCCCCAGGCGCTAGAGTGGCTCTGGTCGCGGCAGAGCGGTGCCCTGGAGGGGCAGAGCATCGCCCCCTGGTGGGCAGAGCGTTGCCCCTGGTGGGTGTGCCGGGTGGATCCCGGTCGGGCGCATGCGGGAGTCTGTCTGACTGTCTCTCCCCATTTCCAGCTTCAGAAAAATACAAAAACAAAACAAAACAAAAAAAACTGCTAACATTCCCGTTTTCAGGTAAACTGATAAGAAATTAGCACTACGTTGAAGTGGATGCATTTCACTAGGTCAAGATTTGTCAACCGACGTCAAGTAACACCACGTGTATGCAAAGCCCTCGGCGGTACTTGGACTTCTGCTCATCACCTCTGAAAAAGAAGTGAGAGAAGACCCACAATTTCTGCCCCATGGAAAGAGAGGTTTAATGTGAGCAGTGATTAAGCTAAGAAGATCTCTTATTTTTAGTATTTTATCTAAGCACTGATGATCTGCGGACCTGGCCACGGAGCTCAGCACACGTCAGGTCCATTCCCTTCTCTGTCGGCCTGGCCGCCATCCTCACCTTAAGCCTCCTGCATCTCTAGTGGGAACTGTTGTCAGTCTTTTAATTGGTCATCCCCAAATCACTGTGTCTACCATCTACCTGCCACACAGCAGCCAGCGTGCCAGAGTTAAACCCCGTCGTAAGCATGGGCCTTGTGGAACACCCTTCAGTGACTTCTCAGTTCTCTTAGATTAAAAAGCTAAACTCAGAGAGGAGAGCTGGCTTGCAAGATGCCCGGGGAGCTGACCCTGCCCTCCAGACAGCTCACCGGGAGCTGCTCTGCCTGCGGTGCTCGGCCCAGCCACGGGGTGCTGCGGCGACCCAGGCTCTGCTCGTTCTTCCCGATGCAAAGCTCTTTCCTCAGTTCTTGCAAAGCCAACCACAACTCAGCTCCAGCGTCCTCTTCTTTTTTTATTTTTTTATTTTATTTATTCATTTTAGAGAGGAGAGGGAGAGAGAGAGAGAGAGGAGGAGGAGCTGGAAGCATCAACTCCCATATGTGCCTTGACCAGGCAAGCCCAGGATTTCAAACCAGCGACCTCAGCATTTCCAGGTCGATGCTTTATCCTCTGTGCCACCACAGGTCAGGCCCAGCGTCCTCTTCTTTGCTAACCTTTCCTGACCCCACCTCATCCTAAAACAGGACCCCCTGGCATTCTCCTTTAGCACCTGTTTTTCTTTTCCCTCATCATAATATCTCTTTGTGTGTTTATTTGTAAAATTCCCGAAGACGGGGACCATGTTTGTTTTGCTCACTGTTATAAACACAAAATCTAGAATAATGCTCGACACTCGGTATTTGTCTACTACATAAATATTTGCTCAATGAAATGATAAATTACTTAAAAAGTACATCATATTAAAATGGCTTGTGCAAATATCATGTATTTATTTTGAGAAGTCCCGTTTTTATGGGGGGGAAAAAAACCCCTCTGGGTCCTCATCATCTTATAAAATTCCTTTTCCTTCTTCTCCATATTTATTTGATCCCTCCCCAAGGTACCCAGAGACTTCGGGGGAGAGGCGATCAGATCCCAGAGTTAGCCTTGCTAATTCTGAACCATTTAGTGGGTAGGAGAAAAACTGCAAGCCTGCCTTCTAGGCTATTTTTAAAAGCTCTAATGGAAGATAAGCCCGAGCTCAAACTGGGATAAATCTCAGCCCCACAGCCTGGAAAAGAATCCAAGAACTACAGCCTGGCTAGTGGAGGTAGCATGAGAACCTTTTAACTTGCTCTTAGAACCCTGAAGCCGTATATTCAATTACCAGAATATGGCTGGAATATTTAGACCATCAGAAACTTGCAAGTCATGTTTCAGGGTTGGGGAAACACAGACTCCTAATTTCACTTGCTAATGGTTTCTTTTTATACTGGAGTGGTCCCACACAGTTCAGTAAACAAGGACCTATTCACTCACACCCTGTGGCTAACAGTGGTACAGTATCACCTCTGCTTGAGCTAAGATTTCTACAGTGTTGAGCTCTGTTTCTTTGCCAACCGGAATTTCAAAGCGTTGTTGGGCTCTTGGTTAGGATTTAGACAACACCTACATCATCGTACATTACGTATAGCCTGTATGAGTCTGAGAGACCCTACGACGGGCCTTCCACAGGAGGATGCTCCTGGTCCTTCTGGCACCCTTGCTGTCCTGGCTCTCTTACCCAGTGGACACCCAGTGGCCCTCAATCGCTGGCGGCATCTGCACAGTGATCCTGGCACCATTGTGGAGATGTTTGAGCATGTGGTGACACTGCGATTCCTTGAAGGCCCTCCAGGCACTTTTCTCTAAGGACCTTGGATGTGGTCTGCTGTCCGGATGAAGGAGGGCAGAACCCTCTCCCAGCCCTGCAAGAAAACACAGTGCAAGTTAGCAGAAAGGTGGGTAACAGCAGACATGCATCCCATCCACCTCTGTGGCATGAAAATCACCGCCGGTGGGAAATGCACACCTACCCTACCCCAGCCCCACCAGGCTCTGTCACTGCGCCTGCTTCCATAAATACACATCCAAAGTGGGGAGTGTCCTGGGAGATCATTTCCCAAGTGAGGACACGGAGGTCCATGGTGATAACGAACATGGACTTGTACCAGATCACTTGGCTGGTTCCTCGCAAAGCCTGAGCTCCAATCCAGGCATCTATGAAAAGGTAAAAGGTCATGCATCTAAATGAGCAGTCATGCAGTGCAGACAAAT
Organism: Saccopteryx leptura; assembly: GCF_036850995.1. Lineage (NCBI taxonomy): Eukaryota > Metazoa > Chordata > Mammalia > Chiroptera > Emballonuridae > Saccopteryx > Saccopteryx leptura. Next base: position 58,340,636 of record NC_089513.1, on the reverse strand, counting down.
GAATGTCAAGGGGATATAGAGCAGAGAAATGGACACGTTCCAGAGTACCAAGAGGAGATGGGACTCAAGGGAGAAGAAGGGTGACATGTGTGGCGACACACTTAGGTGAGTACGGGAAAGAGTGAGGAGACCAGCCTTAGTGCATATGTAATTTTGATGGAATCGGGAAAGGCCCAGCGAACAGCTCTCGAAGCTCCCAACTGTGACTGCTTCCATGTGTGGTTCCATCACTCACACCAGGTCAGGCACCTTCTGGTCTTCTCAGTCTCCACATGCAAACCCTCTAAGTGGGTGCAAGCCATCTACCTGCCCTACGGCAGAGTCAGGGCATGACATTTCCCCCATCCTCCAAGTCTGGCCCCTTCTAATCCCCACAAAGTCAGTGACTAAATGTACACTGTAGAACTTCTAGCAGGGGTCGTCAAACTTTTTATAAAAACCGCCCACTTTTGCAGTGCTGGTAGACCTGGTCCCTACCGCCCACTAGTGGGCGTTCCAGCTTTCATGATGGGCCAATTGCGGCGCTGTTTGGTTGCACGGTAGGGACCAGGTTGACCAGCACTGCAAAAGTGGGCGGTTTTTATAAAAAGTTTGACGACCCCTGCCGGTGAGAGCTTAAGATGAAGAGTGATTGAAGAAGATTGCGCCTTTTTCATTTTCCATTAGCTAAAGGAATAAGAAGTCTAAATTCATCCCTAGTATAACTAGTTTATCCTACAAATAGCAGTAAACTCACAGTCCAGTGTTCAGAACAAAGCAATGAAAACAAATGGAGTTATAATCTGAAAACCCACTGTTTCCTTTGAGATTCACTCCTGAAGTAATTAACAAATTGACAGGTCTCTATTGGGGCTATACCATGCTTTCAGCACCATGTTAGCAAAGAATACACTAGTTAGACGTATGCACAAAAATAAAATAGATAAAACGTACCCAGTAGAATGCTATTTATGAGGAGGTAATTATATGTTTTTAAATAAACATCTGAAAAAAGAAATTATGGTTTATCACAGATCTTTTGAAAATGAAAAGTTAGACCCAGAATACAGTGACTTCCACCAACATGATGAAAATATGCTAGAGAAAGAAACTCAGACCTGCAGGTTGATAACATGCAGACATTTGTAAAATAGGCAGACATTTGCCAAGGTCTGGAGGGTTGACCAGAGCACTGAGTTCTATCGAAGGTCTTCTGAAAGTCTCACTGCAAGCCCTAAGACAAGTCTCCACCAAGGAAGTCTCAGGGTCTTCCTCTGAGCAAAATGCTACCTTGGGATGGAACAAGAGTTTCACATGGTTCTTGCAGATCTTAAATAAAGCGAAAAGCAACAAAGCAAAGACTCTATCTGTGCATGATTCAACTAACTGAAAGCTGTAAAAAAGAGACTGTAAAAGATGATGGTGTTGTGTTCAAATCAAATGCAATCTCACTATAAGCCAACGTGTTTAGCCAAACCAGGTGACTCAGACGTGAGCTAGAAGAAAACATTGAGACTATGCTCTGCGCTCTGAAGGGCCGACCTCCCATGCTGTGGCCTCCTACTTCCATCCAAGGGAAGGCGCTCCCACCCACCCGCAATCTTCTGGGTGGTCCTTCCCCATGCCTCAGTCAACCCTCCAAGTGAAGTAATGTATGTGATGAAGGAGGAAACAAGTGTGTTTGCCCCATTTCTCTCTTTTTCTTTTCAAAACCAACTTGTTTGTAAATTACATGCATGTTGATCAGCTCCTTGCCATGTAGTAAGGACGATTCCCCTTCAGGGGTTTTGTTATGGCACTGCGCCAGGTAGAAACCCAGGAATGAACCATTAGCAACCCTACCATGGACAAGCCGTCTATATGGTATCTTCTTACCAAGTATTTATCATGATTTCCAATGTTTTAATCCCCATTTGCCTCACACCTGTATCTATCTCCCAATTAGCTTTGAACTAGAGAGGTGAAAAGGGTACTTAGTCACTGTACCTCCGCCAATCCCAACAGTTATATTATCTTAAATTAATGATAGGAAGCATTTCCTAAGTTCCCTGTTAGGCAATAAAACATAGTACAACCTGCTGTCTGGTGATCAATTATGATGTGGCTAATTTGAAACAGATTTTAATTGAAGTCATGAGGCGCTGGGAGTCGGGGAAGATTCTACTTTAAATATGTCACTAGGAATTCAGTAAAGATGTCATCAACTCACTATCAACCAAGCCATGTTCTAAAAAATGATCTGTAACCTCTTTACCCCCTGCATATGTTCTCCTGTAAAGATAGACTGGAGGTTTTGGGTGAAAAATCTCCAGTTAGGCTCTTGAGTTTGAAAGTAGATTGCCACCCTAGAGGATTTCCTCCAATCCAAGACTTCAACAATTAAGATACATTGTCATTTTATTACCAGGGGCAAAAACACTTCCATTTATATGATGGCATAATGCCTTACCAGTCTTGAGATACCTATGAACCATGCCAGCAACCTCTGGTTGCTCTGACAGTAGATAAAAGATATCTATTCAAACTGATGTGGTAATGGCTTGCCTTTAGTTGCATTGCTTTACAGGTGACAGGCAATCCCTCCGTTCCGCTCCTATCTCAATAACAAAACTCAAACACATCCTCATCTCGTTGTGGGCATCTTCCTTTCTAAGCAACCGATTGTTGCCATGTGCGAAGATATGGAATTGAAGTTCTTCCTCCAGTGATCAATATTTGCTTCACTGATGTCAAATGACACTCCGGTGCTCTGTCGAGAGGCCTGTGCTGAGTGTCATTTATAAATTATGGAGAAAAAACCCAAACATGCTTGGCTCAAATGTTTACTCTATTTTCAAAACCAAACTATTTGCAACTAAACTGAAGATACAGAGGCCCAATGATGCACATCAAGGAAGTGAGTGCAGTGATGAGTAGCTATTCCCATACCTGCTGTCTGCACGCTAACAGGGATGGACTCCATTCACCTTAAGATCAATGTGCCTCTATCGCAAAGATCTTAAAATATGAAAAAAAATCTGTCTTACCACTACTGAAAAACTATTAGCATTGTGACCTTAAGTTACTTCACATCTCCAAGCTTCAGTTTACTCATCTGTAAAGAGGGAGTAACATTACCCATCTCTTAGGCTTGGTTTTAGGATTAACAGAGACTGTTTTCTTTAAAAGAGGATGTGGCACACAGTTCTCATTCAATGTTAGCCATTGTTTTTTGAAATAATAACTAGGCTCTTAGATGGCTCGTAAATAGTCTTTCCTAGCTAACAGCACAGTTAAAATGATGGTAAAGGTCATCCATAGCCATCTCACTCAGAGTCCTGGGAAGGGCAGAGCACTCAGAATGAGGACACAGGGCTCTCGGGCCAGAGTACTTGGTAACCCTGAAGGAGAAAAGGGTGGGTCTCTGTGGTTGTTGACAAGTTCACCAAGTTTAACAAATACCTGTTCACTATTACCCTGTATACAGTGTGTCCGTAAAGTCATGGTGCAATTTTGACCGGTCACAGGAAAGCAACAAAAGACAATAGAAATGTGAAATCTGCACCAAATAAAAGGAAAACTCTCCCAGTTTCATACCTATTCAGTGCAGTTCGATGTGGGCTCATGCACAGATTTTTTAGGGCTCCTTAGGTAGCTATCCCGTATAGCCTCTACAGACTCGTCACTGACTGTTGGCCTACCAGAACGGGGTTTCTCCACCAAACTGCTGGTTTCCTTCAACTGCTTATCCCACCGAGTAATGTTATTCCTATGTGGTGGCGCTTCGTTATAAACGCGCCGATATTCACGTTGCACTTTGGTCACAGATTCGAATTTAGCGAGCCACAGAACACACTGAACTTTCCTCTGTACCATCCACATCACAACTGGCATGACTGTGGGCTGCTCCGCTGTATACACGGTGTTACGTCATCATCTGCACATGCGCACATGCTGCCACATCATCCTACAGAAACTGGGAGGGTTTTCCTTTTACTTGGTGCAGATTTCACATTTCTATCGTCTTTGTTGCTTTCCTATGACCGGTCAAATTGCACCATGACTTTACGGACACACTGTATTTTAGAAGCCAAAAGCATAAAAGAGAAAAAAGACAAGTTTTTCTGACCTTGAGGCTGTTAAGGTCTCAGTGGCCCAGATGTCAGAGAACAAAGGTAGAGATGATGAAGAAGGCTCCGGGAAGGAAGCTGGGAGTTCAAAGGCAGAAGAGGAGCAGGTCAGGGTGTGCACTGGTCATTCCCAAGGCTAGTCACACAGGAAGGAAGCCTACAGTTATGCGTTTCCCCAGAGTTGGAAGAAATAAAGAGCGTCAGAAAGCAGGCAAATAAGTAAATTGCTCTGGGTTTCTAGAGTAAAATCTCCATTTCGTTACTGCATTTATTAGACAATGAGCAAAGCTCATGAACCTGGCAAGGCTGTCAGGACAGAAGAATATCAGAGTGAGCAGCCAGATGGAAAAGAACTTCACGGTTAGCACAGTACTCAGGACACAGGACACAGTGATTTCAGGCTCACACTCCAGGGAGACATTGTATTTTCAGGGTGAAAACAAAGTGGGGTTGTTATTTTTCCCTTTTTTATCTTTTTCCCTTCAAAGTACTCATCACCTTGTTTACCCTTAGGGGCAAAATTAAACGGGTTAAGTAAAAGCAGGAGTCGCTACAGGTCGGAGAAACTGTCTCTTAGGTCTGCAGTCGACTGACAGTGGTTCCCCACTGACATCTGGTGTGGAAAATGTAGGTAGCCTTCTTGTGAATTAAATAAAGGTCATTTGAAGAACCAAGTTCAATGGCAGGAGAGGAGGCCAACTGTAACAGCTATATGTTTATAACTCAAGACTTCCTTCTCAGGATCAGCAATGGTGTGCCCTCCAAAGAGACCAGACTTGGATATCTGGTCAACCCAGGGACCCCTGAGTACACTGTGTCACCAGGAGTATGTTAACTACAATGTGGGACTGAAGCTGTCAACTCATTCATTCATTCATTCAAAAAGTCAGAAAGGCTCAGAAGTGTCAGGTACTGTTCTAGGCATGGAAGCAACAAACATTATGCCTAGAGGGAGTCTCTCTTGGTTGGGTAAGAAACCAGCCCCAGATGGATGGGCTTGCAGAGGGACTCATAGGGACAGAGGCAGCAGACTCTTGAATTCATCCTCTTTGGGGTTCGTGGAGGGGTGACTAGGCCTTGAAGACTGAACGGAAGTGGTCTAGGCAGAATACACAGCACGTTCAAACATAAGGAGGCAGGTAGGAGTGTAGAAGGAACAAGACAAGGCTCGGGGAAGGGAGATCACCGGATGGCCAAGGACAGAAGAGCAGCGAGAGAGACAGGGTCAGGATGAAGAAGCCATGTGTCATACTGAGAGTGGATTCAACAGGAAAGGTAAAGAGGAACTGCTACAAGGTTTTAAACAATGTAATGGCATGAGAAGAAGCCCACTGGGAAAACCGCTTCTCCCTGTTCTGGAGGAATGAGAAGCTGACTGGAAGCAAGAAGTTCAATTATGAAGCTTCTGTAATGGTTCAGTGTATCATTTTGCCTGAATAAATAAGATCAAAAAAGGCAACGGCTTTCAACAAACAGAAGTAAAATTTTTTTTGTAGTCTTGGGAGTGCTACTGACCATCTTTTGCAGGTTGTAGAGAGAAGTGTTATCAAGAAGTTATATTAAAAGAGAAAAAAAGATGGGGAGAAGGAGGGAAGGAGAAAAGAAGGATCTTCTACTAATTTAGCACTATATCTGAAGAAAAATTTTGCGAAATACCTATATGTCCTATTTTAATACATCTTAAATTGTGTAAATCAATCATCCTGGTACTTTTTAATGCAGTGCTTAGGTATGGCAACTAACTACAATGACAGTTCCTGTCTGAATATACCTATAATTTATAATAATAGAAGTGCTTATTATATATAATAACTTTTTTAAACCACTTAATTAGACTTTTTGCATAATTTGAAGTGTTGGCCAATCATAATATTTGGTTGTAGAAAATTCTACCAGTGTATGTTGAGTGCAGTTGACATGATGATCTTTCTCAGATGATGCAGTTCTTAAAGTGGCTCAAGGTCATTATTAGGAACATCATTGTTCATGGGACGGTGGTGTGGATAAAGAGATATTGGACTGAACAGGTAACAGCTCTGTTTAAGCCATGAAAAGTTTTCCTCCTTATTTTTCTTACAAGAGTGTGAAAACATGTGTGTGAGTGCACACACAAACAACTTCAACATTTTGGTTAACTGAAGATTCTAGATGTTTTGGTTAATTGAGAAGACTAATTAGTCGGGTTCTCATTAAGATTTTGCTGTAAATAAATCCAAGGAAAAGAGCATCTAAGAATGAACAACTATCCAGTAAGAAAGTAGCTATGAGTTTCCTGTCTTTGAGGTAGCTTTGGGTTATCTGATATGTGCCTTTTTTCCCTGTATAAAGTAAAAAAAAAATGTGTTGATAACTAAAATTTGTGTAACACTTGACAATCCACTTTATGCATATTATATCTAATATATCAAATGATAGTTACTATACGAGTAGAGAAAGGAGTCAATAGAGAACCACACTTTAATGTGAAGAGTTACACAAACAGCCAGTCTGTGATACCAGCTCAGCTGGAAGCTCTCCCTAACACTGCTCCCTGTCCAGTGGGATTCTGAATAAATACCGGTAGGTTATCAAATATCTCCAACCTCAGGGGTCCATGACCTGGGACAAGATCAAGTTATTATGACAAATAATAATACAACTGTGGAAGAAAAAAGTCTCCTCTGGAATGAAATTGTTCACCTGTTGAAAACAAATTCATTCCTGAAGACTTCAGAGTACAGTTTTATAGATTAGCACTTCCAGCGAATGAAATGAGATCCCGGAGCTCTGGAGGGTTTATTCACGTGCGTGCAAGTGAGTGCATGTGTGTGAGTGTGTGTATTCGTGCATGTGTGTGCATCTGTACGAGTGATTTACTCCCAAGGAATAAATTACTCCACAACAGTAATCCTAAATGACTATAGAACAATATTAATTACTACCATCATTGCAATAATCTACTCTTCAGAGAGTGAAAATTTCCAATGCTATCAAACAAAAAACCAGGTTTCATGAAATGAAAGGAAGCACAGGGTTGACCGTTTATGCAGGGATTTACAAGCTAAAAAAAAAAAATGCCTTAGTGACCAGGTAACTATTTACATCACTGAACTGGCCAGATTATGCATTCAGAGAGCTGTGCTTAGCGCAGTTTTCAAAGGGGACAAATACAGTACTTCTACTAGTCATCCACAGCAAAGCTTGTTTCTCAACCCATGGTGCCCTCAAAAAACAACGCAGTCCATTGATGGGACAACACAGAAGGGTGTGGAAAAGGGAAAGGTTAAGTGACTGCTTGCCTTTTGAAAGTTGATATTCATTCATTCAACAAATAGCGGAGAGCCTACTATGTGTGAGCCTATCTTTCAGGCAGGGAGCACTGTTTTAGGAAAAGTGAAAGGGCAACGCACTCCAGGGTCCTCATCCCGATTTTTCCAAATATATTCTGCAGTTTTTCACCTGCTTATCTAGATTGAGAATCAAAAGTTCCAAACAGATAATGAAATGTAAAATTAGTTGGAAAGCAAACAATTTTCAAGCAAACTTTGAAAACAAATCTTTGATCAGGTTAGCCTTTATATACGTACTTTAATGCTTTAAAAAAAAAACTAAAAAAAGGCTAAATAGGTATAATGTCAAAACATGAATAATGGTTTTCTCTGGGTAAAGGGTTTTAAATGATTCTTTTCTGGCTCATTTTGCATGTTTCTGTATTTTATACAATGTGACATGTAGTCCTTTGATAATCAGAGTGAGAAAATATTCTCAAGTTAGGACTGGTTCGATACCTAAAAACTTAAAGCAGATAAAATGAGACTGATTAGATTAAATGCAGGTAATTACTTAGCCATGAAATTGCCCTGCCCAATTAAATAAGCAGTCATTACTGTAAATGTGTGCTTTGAAGTGGATACTGCTAGATAAACTCCAGGGCAGCTTTTCATGTTTTGGAATAAAAGCACGTATGTAGCACAGACATATTGGATTTTACTGCTACACAGAAATCTGTGCTTACCAACCTCTTCTTTCTATTTCCATTATTATTATTATTATTATTATTATTATTATTGTTATTTTTTATAAAAGCAAAGAGAGCTGCTTTGGCCAATCTTTAAAACGTGATGTCTAAAAGAATTTTCCCTTCATGAAATGTATCACGAAATCAATATTTAAAATTCCTGGCTCCATCTAACTTTAGTTGAGCACGAAGTAATTCTCTCTGTGTTTTTATTCTAATGCCATGGTCCCCAAACACTGGGGTTGAACCACTGAGTGCTAAAGTTGCATGATGGGTTTGCAGCTGGCTGCTGCAGCCACATTCGTGCTTTTCAGCACAGCTGTGTGCATGTGCGGTGTGTGCATGTGCTAACTGTGTGCACGGTGTGTTTGTGCATGTCTGTGGTGTGTGTGCGTGCATGCTACGAGTCCCAGCAGGGAAAATACTGCAGTCAACCATAGGGTGACATCATCCTCCCAGCTCTGGGGCTCTGCAATAGCTTTTTTTCTTAACCTCTAGATATTCTTCAGGACTCTTCAGGAAAGGGGGAATGCTCCTCCTTACAACCCCTATCCCTGGCAAGCAGCGGCACCTGGCACAAAGTCAGTTCTAATAAATGTACCTGTTGAATGAATGGTTAGCGAATGAATGAATCTGGAAAACCCTATAGAACAAAATACTGTTAATTGTTTTGGAGTGACACCATATCCTTTTTCAAACCTAGATACCGATCATGTGACTTTCCAGAATAATTTTATTCCCCAACTGGAGAGAACTAAACAATTTGTACATGTAAAATCTTGACACAGTGAGAAGTCACACTTGGAGAATGGCAGGTTTTTTACTGAGGTTTTCTCTATAATCACTTCGACTCTACTGGCAGTTTATTGACATGTCCTGCTATGCAAGCTTTCAATAGAAGTATATAATCTCTAACTTATCTTTTTATGTTTCTAGTTCTAATGTTTTATGCTTCTCTTTAATTGATTATATAAAGTTATCAGTCTGTCCCTAAACAGTGTGTAATTATAGTCTTATTATCCACTCATTTTTAGTGCTTTTCTCATTTAGAGAGAAAAAGTATAAACATGGTGATCATAGATCTGCTTAGCCACATGTTTAAAGCAACTCAATTTATTTCACAAAATAACATTAACATCTGTCCAAGAACCTTGCCCCATTATGAACAGATGAGTCATATTTCTTTTCAACATTTCATTTTATGACTGAGGAGGAAACAGTATGAAAAAGACAATGTTTTCTTGTTTATAAGAACTCTCTTCAGTAAAATGGTATTTCAATGATTCTTCTTTTATCCTACTCAGAATATTTCCTCACATTTTGTTGGTTAAGCTATCATTCAGTAATATACACAGTTTTTAAATATTTTGATAGAATAGATGCTCGAATGAAAGGGAAGAGCTCAAAACTGTCTTCACCTTTCAGAAAAGTAAATGAATTGAACAAAAGTGAACAGCACTGGGGAATAAGAACATCTCTCTCAACATCAGCTCCAAAACTGAAAATCAAAGAGATGTTAGTTAGCACTTTGCTGTGCATTTAAGCACTACTGATTTTGGAATACCTCGTGCCGATCTGTGTTTTTAGAGCTGAATGATTTTTGCAGCTTTTCCTCTAAGCAAAGAAAACAGTGATAATGGACATCTTCCAGCTGCATACCTTCATAACATTCAATAGGTTTTATCTGGATTAGGAAATGCGATTGTTTTCAGAAGTTGCGGGAGAGGACAGTACCAATGACATATATATTTTTATGCCATTAAATTTTAAATTTGAGTTTTGCACTGCATTTCCATCTTTAAAAAAATAGCAAAAGTAAACAATGGACTTGAGTCTTGCCGGAACTTAATTTATTCACTAACAGGACCTAAAGGTGATTTGTAACTTGCGATTAATTGAAATAAAAGTAACCAAAAATCTGGACAAAAATTGTACGCCCAACATAAGGCATCCTCACAAAGAATCTTCATGAAGGTCTTGTACATTTTTTAATCATATTAATGTGACTTATTAGTGTAACAAAAAGTCTGTGTCTGAAATGTAATTGTTTGTCACAAGTACATTTATAATCACAGAAAATGTGCTTTTACCTACTAATCACTACCATTAATAGACAGATGGTGTCCTATGGTTAGCAAAAGAAAACGCTTATTTATCAGGGAAAAAAATCGTTCAACTATCCTAAGGAGATTTCAGGTAATTTCTTTCAGACTTACAGCATCTATTACAATATATGATCAAGTGCCATCTGTTACTACTGAATTTTTAAATGCTTGTAAAACCCCTTCCTATAGAGTACAACACAGCCACTCTCTTGGGTTAGTTTAACACCCATTTTCTATTAAAACTACTTCAGTCAAGTAAAATTCAGGCAAAAAAAATAAAAGGGAAGGGAGAATACCCAATTCTTTACTGGTGTCTTTCTTACATTATCCAAATGAATTATTACAAGCCTTTCTTAAATCACGAGGATTTATACAGTGAACAAATATTCCCTGTGTCTTTTCTTCCCTCCAGTTGGATACTCCTTACAAGGATCTAAGTAGATCTTTGGGACACTTCAGTGCTACTAACTTTGTCATCGCAGATTCACTTTGAAATAGGATAACTTTTCGCAGGGTTATCCAGGTCATCCAATTACACTTTGCAAACCTTTGTTTTTAATCTTTTATCCTCTTTGTCATACACACACACACACACACACACACACACACACACACAGTGTGAGCACACGTGCACACACAAGCCCACTGGGTCTAGCCTCACAGTCCTCCCATTTATCATTCAGGGCATGGGCTGCCCCTCCATTCTCTCTCCCCCCAGCCTGTTCTCCAGGCAGAAGGCACAGCTGGGTCTGGGTAATCCCTGATCCAAAGGAGTTCAGGCCAACTCACATCTGAATTTAGAGATTTGGGGCTATATCCAGACCTCACTAGGGACACACTTGAGCTCTTGTTACCTGCCAGCTATTAAAATCCCAGCTGGGACTAGAGGGGTAGGAAGTCTAATTACAACCCCCACCTCTCAAGGAAAGGAGAAGAATCTCAGTACAAACTGGCCCAGGCTGCATCTCTGAGGATTGCTTTTATTGTCCAAAAGTCAATGGTTTTATGCAAAAAAAAAATGTTTTTGCCAAATTTCAAGTAATTTTTCATTTTAAAGTCATTTGACCATACTGTCTTTTTTCTTTACAGATATTACGACAGGTTTTTTGTAAGGAGGAACGATTTCCTCTGTTTCATCTCTCTTGCTCTCTTTTTTCTGGTGTGTGTGGCAGCTGCTGTTTGATCTGTTCATTGGCTCTGATTTGTTTCATGTTTCAGCCAAAGATTAAAACTACTCTGTAATTCTAAGCAGATGGGCCTAGGAGTGCAACCCTATAATTATACCTTCTCTCTTTGGCCCTCGAATTGCAAGCCTTCCACCCTGACTTTTAAAGTCTGGGATCACTAGAGTTCAGAATACACACCTTGGCAATCAGGCGGGTCTGGCCCAGCCCAACATGTTTGCAAGGTCTGTGTGGCTGTGCTGCCCAAGCCCCCTGCCTAAAGCAGGACTACAAAACAAAACAGCCAACAAAATAGCCATGTACAGCTTGCAGGTTAACCTTCCTCAATCTTCTGCAATGGCCATAGCCTGATCTTCAGGGCTAACTACAAAGCATTCTGAAGCTCCCCAATCAGCTGCAGATCCTACTCAGAAATGTCCAGATTACCTGGAGGGTAATCTGATCTGCAGAGATGTGGGTTGACTGTGGTAGGTACTGAGGAAGCAGAGCCACACTCCTGGTGGAGGCTCCCAGTGGAGACACTCTGCTGAAGGCAGGTGTCCACCATTAAGGAAAGTTCGCTCAGGACATCAGAATGGGCTCCATATGTTCTGCCACCGCCTGTCCAGATGATGAACATCAATCTAGCACAAAATCTGCCTTGGCAACTCCCAGGCAATTGCTTTGATTTTCTCAGGGCAATTCCCGGAACTCTTATAAACTATGGATGTTCTCTGTGTGTTTACTAGACCTCCTAAGAAAATGTAGCGAATGCAGCACAGAGACAAAATGATCAAGCAACGGCTTGAGGAAAATAAGGCATCAAGTTCAAGAGAACTTAGGTGACTGGTTTTAATTATTACACCGTGGCTATTAGGAATCCCTTGCTTCTTGTAACTGCACCCAGTCTACTTGGGAGAAGACCCCATCACCACCCTTTCAAAAAACACTAGTCCTAGGAAAGGCACACAGATACACTCGCGTGCTGTTCTTCTGCTCAAATAATCGTAGTTTCTCTTTCAGTCCCATAAAAGCTTGGACCACATCAAGAGCTCCTCCTGCGCTGACACTTTGGAACCAGGACCGCAAAGCCTGTGATTTCATGAGTCTACAGTTGGAAAATCTAACAGTGGATAAAACTTTTCCCTAGGACTTGAGGCAGTGGATTCAGGAGATAAAAGTTGTGCGTGACATTTGTAACCTTCCTGAAAAGAAAACTCCAGCAGCCAAAGAGGTCCGGGCGCTGCCAGGGGAGAGGAGCTCAGAGCCTAGGCAACGCCAGCCCCTCGTCGAGAGCGGAGCGGGAGGAAGCGGGAGCTGCTCGGCGGGCGGGGAGGGAGCGCCGCGACCGAGACGGGCTCCGCGGGAGCTCTCTGCCGCTCCCGGGGCTCCCGCGGCTCCCGCCCCCCGGCTCCGGCTCCCGCTCCCGCTCCCGCTCCGGCGGGCAGCCAGGCACCGCCACCCCGCCTCGGACTCACCGTGAAGCAGGAGGGCCGGGAACAGGTATGTGAGCAGGAGGCGGCACAGACAGGACATCTCCGGTCCTCCTCCGGGACCTCCCGCGCGCCTGGAACCGCTCGAGCCGCGAGCCGTCCGGGGCCCCTGCTCCCCGGGAAGCGCCGCGGCGCCGCGCGCGCGCTGCTCTCCCGCCTCCAGCCTGGGGCCACACGGCGCGGCGTCGGCGCGAGCAGGGCGAGTGCTCCGGCGCGGGGCCACGGGGGCGGGACGCTCCTCGGCCCCAGCCCGAGTGCGGCCGGGCCGGGCCGGCGATCAGGCGGCCGCGGCGCGGGGCCCCATCCCCGGGGGGCGCGGCACGGGGGCCGCGGGGCGCGCGCTCCCTCGGCGCCGGGGGGCCCCGCGCGCCCGGCCTGTCCCTGTCGGCGCTGCGGCTCTCTCCGCGCCCGGACCCGCCGCGTCCCGTCCCGGTCGCCGCCGCCGCAGCGCGCGCCCCACGGAGCTGCTGTGGCCGCCGCCGCCGCCGCAGCTGCAGCGTCTCTTCATATTTCCAGAGCGCCGCCGGCGGGGCGGCCGGGCCGCGGGGCGGAGGAGGGGCTGGGGGAGGGACCGGGGAGGCGACGCCGCGCCACCGCCCCCGGGCCGCCGCGGGGGATGGGGGCGCGGGGACTTGAAAGGGCGTGTCGGGCGCCGCCTCTCGCAGCTCCTGCCTCCCTCTCCACCCCCTTTCCCTCCGCCGCCACCCCCGCCGCGGCTCCCCTCCTGCCTCTGCTCCCCCCGCCGCCCTCCCGGCCGCCCACTTCCCTCCACCCTTGCCCTTCTCCTCCTCGCTGCGAGCACCCTCCCCCGAAAGTTCCCCTTCTCTTGCCCCCAGGCTCTGCGCAGCCCTCTCCTCCTCCCCAGCTGCCCACTCCGTGGGAGCTTCTTTCTTCGAAGGGCTTACAGCCCTTGGCACCGCCGGCAGGGAAAGAAAACGTGCCCTTTAGCTCCCTGCCTCCACCCCGGGGAACTTGGGACCTTTTCTCTTCCCTCGACAGGGGTGGATGCCCCATTTGTGAAAGGTGTTCCAAAGGATGGACGAGGGGCGCTGGGAGGCTGGGGGTCTCACTTGAGGTCTGAGAAAAATGGGTTTGCAGAGATTGGTGTGTGTGTGTGTGTGTGTGTGAGAGATGGGTTTGCAGAGATTGGTGTGTGTGTGTGTGTGTGTGAGAGAGATGGGTTTGCAGAGATTGGTGTGTGTGTGTGTGTGTGAGAGAGAGATGGGTTTGCAGAGATTGGTGTGTGTGTGTGTGTGTGTGAGAGAGAGATGGGTTTGCAGAGATTGGTGTGTGTGTGTGTGTGTGAGAGAGAGATGGGTTTGCAGAGATTGGTGTGTGTGTGTGTGTGTGTGTGTGTGTGTGTGAGAGAGGGAGGGGGAGAGAGAGATGGGATAGAAGATAGAAGAGAAAAGAAGAGGAGAAAAGAGAAGAGTTGAGGCCTGGAAAGTTGCTCAGGGTGGGGGCGCTGCCGTGCGGGGCTCCCTGGACAGTGCAGTACTTGCTCTAACTGGACGTGCCCCCCATAGGTTAGTGCCTGGGCTCCTCTGCTGCGCGTGAGAGCCCTCACCGGTCCCAGTCTGTGAAGGGAATGGTGTAGGCAGCAGGAGCCCTTTCCCTTCCTCCATCCTTCCGGGAAGCAAATTACCTGTTGAAACAAAGGAGAAATGTTAGAGGAAGACTCCCTGTCAGTCCCCAAGAAAGAGCACCCAGGCCCCTTCTGTGAGTCTTCTCTTCCAGGCCAAGTCTTGATTTTTATTTATGTTCTGTGGGTCTGGGGGTGTATGTTCAGTTTTGCATTGGGTTTTACAACCCAAAGGCAGAAACAACTTCCACTCTCTTAATTCCCCAGGGCTCAAACAAGCTGCTTTCCATAAGTGGTGGCCCCCATGCTGGCCTGAAGTGCCCTGGACTCGAATTTATCTGGAGGTCTTTCTTCTGCCAAGAAGATCCTCCAGCCATTCTGTGACCACCAGGTAGAGGCTTCTTCAGTTACCTAGGCTAAATGTCACCACCTCCTCTCTAAGCTGAGGAACAGCCACAGGACCAGATGGAATCAAAAGAACATTTCTTGACTCAATTGTACTGGTGTTATTTATAAATAAAAACACTTAAGAAAAACGATGCCTGACTTCCCAAGAGAGTCTTTTGCCACTTTAAACAAAGTAGTAATTAAACTTGTGCTTTAGTCTTTCAAAAGGAGTGGGTCCTAAGCATCGGTGTGAAACTTAGTAAAATAGATGAGAATACATTTGACAGTTTTCGCTTTTTTAATTTTCTGAGAAAGCCACGGATCCATTGATGCCATGGAGCTGATACTGTTTGATGTGCTTTAATTTTTATCACCGTCATTATCATCTTTCCACCTTTAATATGAGGATCATAACTCATGCCACCTGCCTAGCTCACAAGGATGTTGTGAGGATTAAAGTGTTAGTATTTGCAAATCTTGAAGATGAAAGACTCCCTGCATGTGAGGAAAAGGAAGATTGTTACAATAATGCCTGTGATCAGGAGCTATCTTTTTATGTTGGGCTTGCTCTTCAAGCATCTCTGTAGGTCAACGTTGTTCCTTATGGCTTCATTGTCCTTGTTTGTCTCTGTTTCGAGGTTTGGGTAGCAGATGATGACTCATGAGTTTGAATGTTGCCCAAGGATCAATCGAGCTTAAAGCAGGAACTTGATTTCCTCGAGAATGTGGGGCAGTTGAAAATGATGTAAACAGCACTTTTGGCTGCTTATGCAGAACATTAGCCTCATCACCAAGCACACAGCAAGGCAAGGTCTAGCTTTTCTAGGCCTTTTAGTCATTTGATGCCTTTTAGTCTATTGGGGTACGTTTGAAAGAAGCAAACAACATTAGAGAGTGTTAGAGATGGTATGTTTATGTATAAGCAACTGGGTTGATAGTAATTGAGAAATGTAAGGTCATTTATCACATTAGCGGAACAATTAGATAATACATTTACTTAAATAATTATTTGATTCAGTCATTTAAAAAAAAGAAGAAGAAGAAGAAAACCAGCAGTCCAGCCGTAATTTGTGTCATCCTGACAGTCAAGTTGATTCCATTTTTGTTTTTTCAACTGGTTTCACTGGTGTGGTATAAACACAGCCTAGATGATGTCACCAGTTTCAAATTTCTTTTGCCAGTTTATTTTCCACATGTAGTGTCATTAGATTTAAGTTCTTGACCTTCAACATAACATCTTGCCAGGGGTGCTACTCCCAGATACAACCCCATCGCCTTCTGCCTGTCTACCAGGTACAGACTATAGTTAAAGCAGGGGTCCCCAAACTACGGCCCCGCGGGCCACATGCGGCCCCCTGAGGCCATTTATCCAGCCCCCGCCGCACTTCCGGAAGGGGCACCTCTTTCATTGGTGGTCAGTGAGAGGAGCATAGTTCCCATTGAAATACTGGTCAGTTTGTTGATTTAAATTTACTTGTTCTTTATTTTAAATATTGTATTTGTTCCCGTTTTGTTTTTTTACTTTAAAATAAGATATGTGCAGTGTGCATAGGGATTTGTTCATAGTTTTTTTTTTTTATAGTCCGGCTCTCCAACGGTCTGAGGGACAGTGAACTGGCCCTCTGTGTAAAAAGTTTGGGGACCCCTGAGTTAAAGGGTTCACTTTCTGCAGGACTTTTTACTCTCACTGTTAGTGTACTGCACGAGAATAATGGGAAAAAATACACTGTAAGTTGTCTTAGAGTGCTTGTATGTGGATATATGCTTTGAATAATAAAATCGAGAGGAAGGCATTTCCAGGAATGGGATTGTGAGTTCCAACTCAGAATCTGGCCACCTGAAAAACCCTTACAGAGAATCTCCTCGGACCACTTATAAGAACCAAGCGTGGAGCAGGAGTGTGTGTAGCCAGTCCCTGGTTGTAGCAGAAGAGTTCCTGACCAAGGCAGCTGGACAGAATTCCCTTAGCATCAATAAGTAAGTATGTTAGAATACTCAGAGCTGCCCACAAACAACTCTTACCACGTTGATGTGGAAGAAGAAGCTCAAAGGGGCCGAGTTCTCCGCCACATAGCACATCGCAGGCACACTTGGAATCCCCGTGACTGTTCCGTCACCAGCTCACAAGACCTCTCTCACATGTTTACCAGGTGGTCCCTTCCCGTGAGCCCTGCTAGTCTTAACAAACAGCCTCAATAATTGGCTCGGTCTCTGAGTCAGAGCCAGCTTTGCTCTTCCACAGGCATTCTGAGTCACAGGCAGATTTTCTGGTATGTCTGCACGGGGCGCAGAGCTTGAGTGATGACCTCGGATTGATTTTCTTAGGAAAGTGTCTCGATCTTCAGTGAACACAGAGTGGTAGAGAGCTCCAATACGTTGTTATGCTGGGGAGACACGAGGACCAATGTCCTTAAAAACAGGTTACAATTTGGTTTCCTAATGCAGTCCTTGTGAAAGCTAATCTGAAGGTGTGCCATCACACAGATCATCTGGAACTTCAGAGGCCAGGTCTTTCGGGCCTTGAGGAAATGATAGTATTAAGAAGGGTCAGAAGGGGCTCAGCGGTAGAGCATTGGCCTGGCGTGCGGGGGACCCGGGTTCGATTCCCGGCCAGGGCATGTAGGAGAAGCGCCCATTTGCTTCTCCACCCCCTCCCCCTCTCCTTCCTCTCTGTCTCTCTCTTCCCCTCCCGTAGCCAAGGCTCCATTGGAGCAAAGATGGCCCGGGCGCTGGGGATGGCTCCTTGGCCTCTGCCCCAGGCACTAGAGTGGCTCTGGTCGCGGCAGAGCGACGCCCCGGAGGGGCAGAGCATCGCCCCCTGGTGGGCAGAGCGTCGCCCCTGGTGGGCGTGCTGGGTGGATCCCGGTCGGGCGCATGCGGGAGTCTGTCTGACTGTCTCTCCCCGTTTCCAGCTTCAGAAAAATACAAAAAAAAAAAGAAGGGTCAGAAGGGATTAAAGCCTTAATTTCAAATCATGCTCAACTATGTGTATGGATGAAAACATTTTACTCCCTCTGCATCCTCAGAGGCTGGGATATGGCAACTGGAATAAATGGACTTTTCTTGAAAGTTGCTAGATGTCAGTACAAGCCCAAGACCTAGGGTCGTTCCTCTAGCCCAGGAGTAGTCAACCTTTTTATACCTACCGCCCACTTTTGTATCTCTGTTAGTAGTAAAATTTTCTCACCGCCCACAGGTTCCACAGTAATGGTGATTTATAAAGTAGGGGAAGTAACTTTACTTTATAAAATTTATAAAGCAGAGTTATAGCAAGTTAAAGCATATAATAATAATTACTTACCAAGTACTTTATGTCGGATTTTCGCTAAGTTTGGCAGAATAAATCTTTATAAAACAACTTACTATAGTTAAATCTATCTTTTTATTTATACTTTGGTTGCTCCGCTACCACCCACCATGAAAGCTGGAACACCCACTAGTGGGCGGTAGGGACCAAGTTGACTACCACTGCTCTAGACTGTAAACATCTGGAGGACAGGAGTGGTGCTTAATCACCTCCATACTCCTTTCAGCACCTATTTTCAAAATACTAAAAACACCCATGCCAGTATTCTCAGTATTTTGCCCACAGCAAGACTTTAATAAATGGTAAAGACAGTAAATTGAAAACAATCTTACAGCTCTTCCT
The DNA here is from genome assembly GCF_036850995.1 of Saccopteryx leptura. NCBI lineage: Eukaryota > Metazoa > Chordata > Mammalia > Chiroptera > Emballonuridae > Saccopteryx > Saccopteryx leptura. The sequence goes on along the minus strand of NC_089513.1, from coordinate 58,322,172 downwards.
CAGAGGCAGAGCTAATAAAATTACCCTGAGGAGTCTTTAGGAAGGGGCATACTTCTGAGTTATATTTTTAAAAACATGTTAATTAGAACAAACTCTATTTGGAAAATAAAATGTCGTTTTAGATGTGTCTTTGAGTGGCATAGTCTTCTGAACTTATGAAAGTAAAGATTGCATTGCATTTTAAATTCACGGAGGTTATCAGAGAAAACAAATAAAATGTAAGCTCAGGCCCTGGCTGGTTGGCTCAGTTCTAGAGCGTCGGCCTGGCGTGTGGAAGTCCCGGGTTCGATTCCCAGCCAGGGCACACAGGAGAGGCGCCCATCTGCTTCTCCACCCCTCCCCCTCCCGCAGCCAAGGCTCCATTGGAGCAAAAGATGGCCCGGGTGCTGGGGATGGCTCCTTGGCCTCTGCCCCAGGCGCTAGAGTGGCTCTGGTCACGACAGAGCGAAACCCTGGATGGGCAGAGCATCGCCCCCTGGTGGGCGTGCCTGGTGGATCCCGGTCAGGCACATGCAGGAATCTGTCTGACTGCCTCCGGTTTCCAGCTTCAGAAAAAACAAAAAACAAACAAAAAAAATACAAAAAAAAAATATAAGCTCAGCATTCATTTGTTAGTTCATTCATTCGTTCATTTATTCATCCAACCAACGTATACTGTGTATCAGGTATACATGTGCAACCATCCAAAACTAAAGACAGCTACGTCTGAGGGTGATTTAGGTTAACCATCTGCTCACCCTTTGTCACAGGTCTGTTAGAGGGGCTGATGAGAAGACTTATCGCTGGAGGAAAATTCAAGCAGGAGGTGAAACATTTTTGTCTGTACTTTCATGTGACTGTCATAAAATTCTTCCTTGTAGTGCTGGTTGCCATGTATATCCAGCTGCTTTATCTGTATAACTAGATTATTTGGCTCTTTGAGGGTGGGAAGAAAATTGGGTATTATGTTCACATCTCCCTCCAGCCCCTTCACAAGTCGTTCCATAATGGGCATTTGTTGGGCTAGTAGATGAGGCAGGATAAGATCAGACCATCAAGAAAGAGTCTTTATGAGGCCAGCACCACCCAAAGCCACTGCAGCACACAACTACAGACACAGGAAGACACAAAAACACTGGTATTCAATCCGAGCACGCCCTGGGCTGTTACAGTACACATAGCAACGCTCAAACATGTTGACAAGTGAGGAGCAGTATGCCGCATTTGTTAAAGAGCCAGATGCACCAGGCTCAAGCCTCTCAGCTGGAGGACCTTAGGCATGTTACCTAACACAGCTATCAAATGAGAGGGAGGAGGATGTACTACGTGTAGTCAAGCACTATGTAAATGTACCCTAAAAAATAACTCACTAATAGTGATGACTTTAGACTTGACCATACATTCTCAACATTGGTGAAATTGCCTCCAAGGAAGAAAATTGATACTTGGGGGGGGGGGTCTCCAAAAAATCATGAAAAGGAGTTTAAGAAACACCGTACTAGAGGAATAACATATTAGTCTTATTATAATTAATCATATATTAAATATTTATAATAACAGTTTCTTTAATTCACTGGATAGATTTTTATTATATAAAATCAAATATGTTTTATTTTACGTGACTAGCCTCCTAACATAACATCACATTCAATATTATTATCTTTGATTTAGATACGTCAATATACTAGTCTCTCTTTACAGATAAGAAAGCTAAGACCAAAGAGTCAGTGGTTTGTCTGGAAATCGTACAACTTATATGATAGAATCAGTAGGTTTTCTAATTCCCAGGAAGGTGCTATTTTCAGCACCAAGGTTGTACAAAAAAATTATTTTTACCTCTTAGAAGCAGAATATTGATTTTGATGTGTTTTGAGACATTCAAGCTAAAATGCTGTGTAGGCTATTTGGACATTTATTATAGTTAAGACCTGAAGGTGTGTTGTGTCATCACTATCTTATATGGAAAATGTCCAAGCAGTTTAGTTTTTAGAACAGATTATTGCAAATAAGATACGAGGGTGGATCAGATAGTCACTAAAATGCTGCCTGCTGGCTGCTGTGGGCCCGAGCTTTGCAGGGTAGGACCTGGCTAGTCCTTTCAGAACATACACGGCTGAATTATCATGTTTTGGCTTGTGCATATTCAGAGCAACGAGCTGTGTAGACATGGCCATGTGCAAACACATTTCATCCACCTTAAACTTGAGGTCCCTAAAGCAGAGCTGAGATTAAACAAAACAATCCTCTGGGCCACCAAATTCAAAGTCACGGACTCCATAGCAATACTTCATCTCCAAGTTTTTGTTAACACTTTGTAATTCACAAAAGGCTTTCAAATGCCTGTTCTTTTTTGGTCTTCATGCACTTTTGTGAAGGGCAGATGACAACCAGGGCTGTTCTGATTCAGAGATGCAAGCTGGAGGTTGGAGAGGTTTACACTGTCTCCACACGATCTCCTCAAGACACATAATACTGCACAATTCCGTGTGTCCGGGTGCTAGCAATGTGTGCTTTATTCGTATGGATGCACCTCGGGCCCTAACTTAGAATCACTTATATTTATTTTTATACAGTAACTTGGTGTTTTTGCCACCTCTATCTATAGGCAGACAGTAGGGGGGAAATCTTTATAAATTGACACAAACACTAAAAAAGCACCAGAGTTCAATTGAAAATAAATTAACCATATCAATGGAGGAAAACTTCACATGCGTACGTAGATTATTGTCTCACATTTTGTCTCTAGAATCATTTATATGCTTTAGCTAATACCAACATTAGGAGCTATCTCCAAACTCTCAAGCGATTAGAATTTTCCTGCAATGGACCCATTGAGTCCAATGGGTAGCTGCACATATGCTGGGAAAATTATGCGGGGAAATATACAAGGAGGTGAGAAACTGGGTCAAGTACACCAGCCTAGCTCATGGAACAAGAGTCAACATAATGGAAGGTCATCCGGAACAGAAGGACCAGCTTGTGTTGGAGGGATTCTCTGGGTGTAAGAGTCTCATGCTGACCAGCTGTCTGATCCCGTGTCAATGGGGATGGCCATACAGCTGTGGGACAGAATGGCTCTGCTGTGAGTGAGGGTGGCTCACAGTCACCAACACACCTGGTGCCCGCAGATGCTCCGGAGATGGAGCAAGTGGTCAAGCTGTACTGTCGGGCTGTTGGCATTTAGGACACACCTCACTCCTTTCATCTTGGAAGCTGAAAAGGGCGGAGCTACTCCAAAGTAGTCAGAAGTTAAACAACTGACCATAAAGTAGATGGGGAAAAAGCCAATCAGAGACTCTTAAACTCGGACGGGGAGACTAGCTGTGATGAGTAGCACAGAGCTTGGGTTTCAGCCAGAGGGCTCTGACTATGAGGGGACCGAGGCCACCTGAAGTCAGACTTGCCCACAGTCACACGTGCTGTAGGCTGGGTCTGGAGCTGGGCAGATACCCGGTTCGTCGTCTCATTGTATAGCATCTTCCCCTCACAAATATGTATTTTCTCTCATAGTGACTAAAAATTTGGGAAGCAGAACCTTATGAGGCATGTTGTTTGTTAAATTAATTGTACTTTGGATTTCCTCTTAAGTGCATGTCTGCATCACTCATTCTTCTCCCATGGCATCAGTCCTGGCTTTGCTGCTCTGGAGATGTGTCCGGTTCTTCTGTCCCGGAACTCAAGTATCTTCCACTTCACAGCAAGTTCGCGGTTCATAGTCACTATCCAAGTGTCTAACATTGTGAAGCTCATCCACGGAACCTGATAAGTAACACGATTCTTTTCTGTCTCCGTGGTACCGGCTGATCCCCTCGGGCCCCTCTTTACAGTCTAGCCCTGCGGTTCTGTGAGGGTGAGCCACGGGGAGAAGTACTCCTGAACGGTCATTGCAGAGCGGGTCTGGGGAGAGATGGCCAAAGGACAGAAATTAGAGGCTACGTTCTGATGCATATTCTGCCATACCCTCCCAGGTAATCAGCCACATCTTTCCCACATTTTAGTGCAGAATGAAATACGAAAGACATTGTCCCTGTTGTTGCACAGTTGGAGGTGCTGAGGAAGTTAGGCCTAGCAGCTCCCCTAGAGCAGTGGTCCCCAACCCTTTTTGGGCCACGGACCGGTTTAATGTCAGAAAATATTTTCACGGACCGGCCTTTAGGGTGGGATGGATAAATGTATCACGTGACCGAGACAAGTGTCAAGAGTGAGTCTTAGGCCCTGGCCGGCTGGCTCAGCGGTAGAGCGTCAGCCTGGCGTGCGGGGGACCCAGGTTCGATTCCCTGCCAGGGCACATAGGAGAAGCGCCCATCTGCTTCTCCACCCCTCCCCTCTCCTTCCTCTCTGTCTCTCTCTTCCCCTCCCGCAGCCAAGGCTCCATTGGAGCAAAGATGGCCTGGGCGCTGGGGATGGCTCCTTGGCCTCTGCCCCAGGCGCTAGAGTGGCTCTGGTCGCAGCAGAGCAATGCCCCGGAGGGGCAGAGCATCGCCCCCTGGTGGGCAGAGCATTGTCCCTGGTGGGCGTGCTGGGTGGATCCCGGTCGGGCGCATGCGGGAGTCTGTCTGACTGTCTCTCCCCGTTTCCAGCTTCAGAAAAAATACAAAAAAAAAAAAAAAAGAAAGAGTGAGTCTTAGATGGATGCAACAGAGGGAATCTGGTCATTTTTTTAAAAAATAAAACATTGTTCAGACTTAAATATAAGTAAGATGGAAATAATGTAAGTTATTTATTCTTTCTCTACAGACCAGTACCAAATGGCCCATGGACCGGTACTGGTCCGCGGCCCGGAGGTTGGGGACCACCACTGCCCTAGAACATGGCAGATAGGGAGAGAGGTAGAGGCTGGTTCCTTATGTCTCAGCACTGAGACTAAGGCATTGCCAGCCCACGCTGAATTTAGCATGGTACTAACTTGTCACCAATTCCATAGAAGCCACTGCAGCAGACAGACCTCATGACACATAACACTTCTAGGGGTGGGGCTGCTTGCTAGGAGACAGCCATCTGAAGAGGGCTGACCCCATGTATTGTATTGAATTCAGTAACAGGTTTACAATCTAGACCCTGCACAAAACTTTGCATAACGACCCTCTCCTCTCCCCTCCCCTACACTCGTCCACTGCTCTGCCACAGAGAAATGTCCTACCATGGAGATGGATTGTTTTTGCAGGGCTGAGCCCAGGTGTGGAAAGTGGGTGCAGGGCCGGAGGAGTCTTAAAGCACTATGCAGACAGAAGTAGTTATTACAGTAACCACCAGTCTGCGCATGCATTTGTCCAGCTCCAACACTCTTTAATCTTCACCTTGGATAATAAGGGACGCTGATCTAGATGCTCCATTTGCTGGCCAAGTTAACTCAAAGAGATGAGCTGGTGGTGGAGTATGTCTGTGACCAGAGACTTCTGCAGAGGCAACCACTGAAATCAGATTGTGGCGAAATGATCTGAAAACAAATAGATGTTGTCTCCAATAAGTCAAAGAACAGGAACAAAAAAAGAATAAGGAAAAATTACATTACAGAGCAATCTGAGAATAAAGCTGACATATAGAGAGAGCCAAACAGAAAAGAAAGGAAAATATTTAAAACCTTTCTTTTTTATTCGGTAAATACTTATTGAGAACCAAGTTGCATTTGTCCTCTTACACATCCCTTTTATCTTAGTTCAGATGTCACTTCCTCCTGGAAGCCTTTCTCAAGCCACATGTCCCTCCTTTGCCCCCACGGCAGCCCTGACTGTGTTGATGATGGCTGTTGACATGATTGGATGCTTGTGGGAAGGCAGGGCCCAAGTCAGCATTCAGGACAGGGTATGGCACAGTTCCGTATTAAATAAATGTTTGCTAGATAATTGAAATAATGAATATTATGTTCCAGATAGCTGGCTAAGTGCTAGAAATCAAAATGTGTTTCTGGTGGCTCACAGCCAGTGTGAGAAGGCGATGAGAATCCTAGACACGTTCAGTTGATAACCTAAGCCGGGCTGACATGAGGGCACAGTGAAAGCAGGGAGACAACCAGGAGGTAATGGGGGTTTCATTTTCAGTTCTGCTCCTAACACTTTCCCTATTACGAGATGAGGCCTTCCTTAGTCCACTCTCTGTACTGGGTCCTGCCCTGAGGGAGGAGCAGAAGAATGTTTATGTGGACGTGGCTTTGGCCTTGCTGGGTGGAGAACATGGAGCCAGGAGCAGTTCTGAAGTTGTCTTCATTTCTCTGCTACATAGTGTTTGAAAGCCAGTGACAGCGGAACTCCTGATCTTTAGAAATGTGTTCTGGGAAGGATATCACTTTTGGTGTTAGAGAATGATAGTTTTTATTCAACTTCTTTAAATTGAGAATCGAGGTTATATATACATGACTAGGGCATAGGAGATACGGAGAACACAGGACCCAATGGGACAGTGGCTGGGTGTCTGTCTAATACTCATCTGGTCTGTTGACTTAGTATCAGAATCCTTTTATTCGGGGTGGGAATGTGACTGGCTGAACTACTGTATTTCCCAGTGCCCCTGTCAGAGTGAGAAGTGACATTTACATATAAGTCAGGTTAAGTAAATCCGATCCCTTCTCCTTCATGTTCCTCTGGATGCTGAGCTCTTGCTGCACCTGAATTAACTCATCCAATTGCTTTTTTTTTTTTAAGAAAAATTTTTTTTATTTTTCCATTGATTTTTGAGAGAGAGAGAGAGAGGCAAGGAGAGAGAGAGAGGCAGGGTGTGGGGCTGGGGGATAGAAGCATCAACTTGTTGTTCTACTTAGGTGTTGCAATTAGTTGTGTACTCATTGATTGATTCTGTACGTGCCCTGACCAGAGCTCAAACTCACAACCTCTGGTGCACTGGCTCAATGCTTTATCCACTAAGCTACCTGGCCAGAGCACTCATCCAGTTCTTACAACTAGTGAGTAATGAGCTATTAACATCCCTATCTTACCCACAGAGAAATTCATTACCACAGGTATTAATGGCCCAAAGTTTCAAGGCTAAAAAGAGACCGAACCAGCATTTGGATTTGGATTTCTGATTCCAGGTCCTGGGCCTCTAACAGCTGCACTGTAATGGGCTCAACCTGGCATAGAGCTGGGCCTTGGAAGATGAGGAGCATTTGCGCAGGCGTGTACGCTTCCCTGGGAGATGGAGCAAACCATAACTGTCTTCAGGGCAGGAAGACCAGCAGCACACATGGGACAGACAGTTCATAGAAACAAGTGGCTGCTGCAGGACAGGACAAAGAGGAGCCAAAGATCGCCCCAGCAGAACACCCATGCGCGTTGTCCATCAGCCAGTCCTAGTGCCCCATGACTGTCAGAAGTGCCTATGACAGTTCATTGTAAAGGAGGTGATGTCAGAGATGAGACACACATAGTCCCCAAAGGCACAACACTTGTTCTCTCTGTTCCTGCCTTCCTCTTTACACATGCATACAGAGACACATATGAGCACCATCGCCATACATGCATGCATGCATGCATCTACACATTAGAAAATATAATATATATGTAACACTTAGAATATTTTTGAAAATTAAAATCTGCAGATACAAGTATAGTCAAATGTGCAGAGGCAGATATACTCTTGATTTGAAAAACATTGGTTTCCAAAAGTTCCCTATGAAGACCTTTAAAATTATATCTAGGACCTTTCCAAACAGATGTGATAACAGTAGAAGGAAGCATAATAATACACATGGTAGGTTATTTTTACTTTTTCAACAACAACAGAGGCAATGTAGCCCTGTGATTACCACGGCAGGCTTTGGGTTCTGTCAGAACCAGATTAGAATTGTGACTCTAACACTCACTGTCTGAGCCCTGCGCAACCCAAGCCTTAGGCTTCTCATCTGTGAAATAGCCATGAGAGTGAAACGGTTACCGGTTACCTCTTCGGGCTGGTGGGTGGCCCAAGGACATGAATGATGTAAATCACTCAGCGCACTGCTTATCCTCAGTAGCCTCATGGATGTTAAGGCACCAGGAACCTGCAGGGGTTGCCCAGGGGCTGTAGCTTGGACTACCTCTCACATCCTCCCACATTGTGGGTCTCTGAGTGTGATTATTGCTTGGAACAGAACCAAAGGGCTAAGGGAGGGCCTTCGTGTCTACTTTAGTGTCATTCAATAGGTATTTATTTAGCAGCCACTGTGTTTCAGACATTATCTATAAGTGCCCACGATTTTCACAAGAAAAGCACATAAGAGCATCAGGATTAGAGGAGGGACTCTCAAAAAGATGCATTTCTCATCTCTTCCCCAGTGCAGCCCTGAGACATGCCCCTCTCTGCCACGCCTGGCACTCACCTCTCTGGTGGGGTTTCCTTTGCCCCATTCTCCCCAGAGACACCAGAGTGCCCTCATGTCCTCTGTCCTCATCCTTTAACAAAACAAGAGTTGATCTCATCAACTCATCCACACTCAAATATAAACAATCAGTAAGTCAAAGGTGTTAGCGTTTAAACTGCAGATGAAACCCTGAGCTAGAATCAAACTGGAAAGGTGGACTTTCAGGGATCAGTTGGAAGTAGAGGGCACTGGTGAAAGAGCCACCATCTGGAAGAACCACCCCAAGCCTGGGGCATCTCACTTTTGCTAAGACTTGCAATACTTGAGCCTCTGCTTGTGTTTAAGAGGCTGTTCACTCCCCAGTCACAATATGAGTGAGGGAGTGGTGAAGACTTGGCTTTGTGGTGTTTATTTTGAACTCAGGGAAGCCAGATTTCTCTTGCATTTACCTTATGGCTCTGATTGTTTTATTTATTATCTTTAGTTGCTGGTGGAGAATTTGGTAATGCCACTGAAGTGTTGCCTTTTGGTTTTGTTCTAACTTGTAAATGTTACCTAGTTCTATTCTGTTTTCCACCTTATGTAATATAAATTCAGGATCTATATTATCTAAAACATTAATCAAATTGCAAAACCCTTCCCTTTCCCGTGTGAAAGCAAAGAGAAAGGGTAGGATTTGGTTACAGATAATCATCATACATATTTATTTAGATAGGATTGTTTACTTCTCACATGTGGTTCCCTCTCCTCTCCCTTCCCCTCTCCTCCCCTCCCCTCCCCTCTTCTCATCTCCTCTCCTTTCCTCTCTTCTCTCCTCCTTTCTTCTCTCTTTCTCTCTCCTCTCTCCTTTCCATTCCTCTCTCTTTTCCTCTCACTTGTTCAGTCCTAGTACCTTCTATAAGGTATCACTGGGGAGAAGACTTGACATTCAGGGCAGTAACCAAAAGCTCTACATACTTTTCATTCCAAGCTTTGCCCTGATAGCCTTCTCTTCCATTTTCTGGTGGTGATTTCTCTATCATCAGCAAGTTGAAGATTCAAGATTCCTGGTCCCTGTTCTCCACTGGCCAGCGGCCTCACTGATGAGGTCTCCCAGAGTAGATGGGATGCTGATGCATTTCAGGAGTTAGACTGTGATCCCATAGTTGAATATACTACGGGTCCATTGTGATATCCAAGAACACTTGATGGAATGGGAAAATGCTGAAGACACCCGTAAGCAGCACTTTGTGTCGTAAGGGACTTTGCAGTCTCTAGGCCAGGGGTCCCCAAACTTTTTACACAGGGGGCCAGTTCACTGTCCCTCAGACTGTTGGAGGGCCGGACTATAAAAAAAAACTATGAACAAATCCCTATGCACACTGCACATATCTTATTTTAAAGTAAAAAAAACAAAACGGGAAAAATACAATATTTAAAATAAAGAACAAGTAAATTTAAATCAACAAACGGACCAGTATTTCAATGGGAACTATGGGTTTGCTTTTGGCTAATGAGATGGTCAATGTGCTCCTCTCACTGACCACCAATGAAAGAGGTGCCCCTTCCGGAAGTGCGGCGGGGGCTGGATAAATGGCCTCAGGGGGCCACATGTGGCCCGCAGGCCGGAGTTTGGGGACCCCTGCTCTAGGCAGAGCTCCAGATGGGCCAAAGACCTTGAATGTGGTGACAGTGTCTAGGGCTGGTATATGGCCGAAACAAGACCCTCCCAAAATTACTCTAATATTTCAGTATTACCTAAGGAAAAGATAAGTCTATTTTCACATATGGGACTTCGGTATTCGATGTCAACTATAACAAACTTATTTATAGCTCATTACAGGAATTAGTGTACCTGGCTTAAATAAATCAACAAGACAGGCTCCTACAGATGCCTAATAATTGCCTCTTTTACTATGGAAAGAGGTTTGTTATTGCAGGTGAAAGTAGAGAGATTTTTCTTAGCCAGAGTTCCAAAGTAATTTTTTTTTTACAATTTTTACTCCTTTTAGGTACAAAACCCTTTAAAGTGAAAATAAATAGAAAGAAAAACAGAAAACACACAGTAAACCTAAAATCCTTTGCCTGACTGCAGTAAATCTTGTGACTCTTTAAGAGATAGGAAATGCAAGGAAAGTTCCTTTTAGTCCCACTGAGAGGTGGGCTGTTTGTGTTTGTTTAAAGTTGCCTTTTTGTTTATTTTCTTCATTCAAAGTAGAACCACTTCTAGAAATACGAAGATGGACATCCTCAATTTATTAAGTTAATTTTATTCCAAGTAGAGACAAAAGTTGTTACACAAAAGGAATGGAATAGCTCAGCTTTAATAACTCATTTGCTTTGGGGGATGCAGATTTACTTACAATTCATAAAATATGCAGAATGCCTAAAAACCAGTCCATGACACATACAAACAAAAAGTAATAATAGTACTAATCAACAGAGTATCTTACTATGCAATGAGCCATCTTCAGTCAACTGCTAAACACTCAAGCTTTGTGTGTGTATATGCTGTCTGCTATATCTAAATATATTCACAGAATACACATGATAATATGAACAAACTGGAAAACAAAACAAGACGAAATTATTACTGCCAGCCAGTTCACAACCTGTGGACAAAAAGAGTGGGCCAGATACTAAATCTGACAAGCTCAGGGGAAGCCGACTTGGGGCCATACAAACTCAGAGACCTCAGGTAACCACATGGGATGACCTGGAATTAAAACTTTCTAACTAAAAGCAGATCATGGTGGGTAGTCATGTCCTAGACTGGTATTTTCCCTGACAAAGGTTCATCTTTACCATAATTGAGCCTTCCATCATTTTTTTTTGCTTTTTTAAAATATACCTTTGAATATCAAAGTAATTTCCTTTCTTCCAGATTCCTCACAGTACAACCACTGCAGCAGAGAGAGACGAGTTCCCCTCACTGTTATTATTATCATGTTCATTGTTAACTATTAGCTATCTAATACCCACCTGTGTCAAAGAAGCATCTGTCCATTAGTTTTACTTTTTATCCAAATCCTAAAGATTTCCCCTGCTCCGCTCTCTCCAGCTTCTCTAATCTGTCACCAGTGAATTTCATTGTGACTCTTTCACCTCCTCCTTTGATTGCAATGTATAAAAGAGGCTGTAAAACTGCCGTTTGGGGTTCTTGGGAGCATTCTTTCAATCCATTGGTACTTTGCTTCCAGGAAATTGTCATCAGTTCTGCTCAAATAAACTCATAAAAATTTTATACAGACTTGGACATTTCTTACATTGACATTTACTTGGCTTAGCGCAGCAGGATTCCAAAGAAGCGCACCAGGACCACCTTGTCGACCTGGGCCCATGGTTGGTAACAGCAGGGGCTCGTTGTGCCCAACTGGCTCCTTTTTTTGCATTAGGTAAACTTGGATGAGTTTTCTTTGGACCTCCCCGTTGTAAGGTAAGAGGCTCTGATTTTATGTGAGCTGCTTTTTCTGTTTGTTTGTTTGCTTGCTTTTTTTAATCCTTGAGGTAGAGCTAAAGGTTAAAGGTTGAGAGAACCCAGGCTAAGGCTGAACATGAGGAAAAAATGGGTGGGTATTTTTAAAATTTGGCTTTTTAGTTGGAATTGCTTTCCGAGAGTCTAAACAGAAACGTTTCACTGCATAAATGTGACCCTGAACTCCACTTTCAAAGATAAGGGGCACTTTCTCCCTCCAGCCCAAATCTCAGGTATGCATAAGTGATTGAGAATCTTTGTGGAGGTGTCAGGTGGCATCTGAATGGTAATTACTTAATTGACTCATCCCAAGACATGCCCAGAAAGTCTGGTCACCTAGTGATCTGAGTCCTTGTGGCTGTATTAGACAGCTGGAGAGAGAATCCGACACACTGAAGAGGGTTGAATGTGACTCTGGAAGTGACAGCCCTTTGGAGCCAATGAATAAAGAGCACACTTCAATCCACCACACACTATCCTGGAAATTTGTTTTGACTCTGCAGATATCCAAAGAAAACTAAAATTAACATGAAAAATAGTGCCTTACAAGGCTGTCAACTCACAGCCCCACCCCCCTTTAATACTTCTTTATTATAAATAGGAAGCCTTTACTTGAAAGTACAGAAATGGGAAGATTTAACTAGAAATAATATCAATTTAAGATGGCTCAAATAAAGCTTCTTTGGCGGGGGGGGGGGCACCTAAATTAATTTTTGCATGCCAAATTAGAAAATGCCTAATCTAAAACTGAATGAATGGGAAGCATATTTTGATTGGAAATTAGAAGCTTCTAGGAGGAGCACAAAAAAATTCTTTTTTTTAAGAAAAAGAAGTTAATAAGAAATTTTAGAGACTGCTTCGGAACTAAATAAGGCTGAAGCGAATTAATGCTATCACCACATTCTTTTCCTTCTGCTGCTCCTCCACTAGACCTTTTGCTCTATGACAGCAGTTCTCAAACTGTGGGTTGCAACCCCAACGGGGTCGCCTAAAGCCATCAGAAAACACATAATGCATATCAGGTATTTACATTCCGATTCATAACTGTAGCAAAATTACAGTTATGAAGTAGCCACCAAAATTATTTTTTGGTTTGGGGTCACCGCAACATGAGGAACTGTATTGCGGGGTCACGGCATTAGAAAGGTTGAGAACCACTGCTCTATGAGCTTCCTTGTCTGGACGTGCCCTCCCCTCCTTCCTCCTCTTCTACCTCCTGTGTATCTCCTCCGCTACCACTCCTTACTAACCTAAGGGAAATGAGAATAAGATTTCAGACAAGAATAATCCAGGAATTCTAGCAGCTCCCTTTGGAAAAGCTGGTCTCAGGCAGAGACGAACCAGCACTTGTAGATGTTTCTTGGACTACAACAGAATTAAGGAGTCTACCTAAAAATCTCCCCAATTTTCTCCAGGACCCTGATGGGTTCACAAAGGAATTTAACTGTCAGAACATATGATCCTGAGTACTCTGGCCTCTTCCAATTAATATACCTACTGGTTTCTGGAAGCAAAGCAACAGAATTACTGAATAAGGTCTGCTGGAAAAATTCCTGTAGAGAAGTTTGTTTTTACTGTAGAAAGCCAGGTCACCTCACCTAAACAGTTATGGGAAACAGAAGAGGGATTTAGGGAGGGAAAAGAGACAGAGGCAAGCATATGGTTGCTCTGAGGACTAAGAGAGGACGTTTCCACTGCTTCTTACTAATAGTTTAGGAGCAATTAGAATTACCACAAAAAGGAGAAACTATTTAGAGCCTCACTGATACTGGGCTACTTTATCTGTTCCTAACCACAATCGACCAAGTTGTCCTTCACTCGGAGGAAAGCTTCCGTGCAAATGGTAAGGATATTTAATCAACCAATGACTGTTTTTAAACCAGTACCTGTTCCCTTCCAATTCGAATGATACTTTTGCTAACCAAATCTGCTTCAATTCACCTGCCAGGGTAAGATTTTTGTGAAACCAGTGATGCTTACACATCTTTTTCCAGAAGAGGAAATGTGTTTAGAAATATGTAAATCAGATGCTAAAATAATAGAGAAAATAATGATTTTAAAGGAAATCCACAGGAAGAACTGACTGACTATTTGTTATAGGATGCTCCCGTGCTACCTCAGGACTTCTCCAGTCATTGATATTTTTTTAGCTGGAATTAAGCTCATTATACAAAATTACTTTAAAAAGAGGGCTTATAATTCCATGTAAGTGGCCCTGTAATTTTCTTATCCTTCAAGTAAAGAAACTCAATGGAAAAGGCTAGATATTTGTACAGAATCTTATAACTATAAATAAAATAGTTATTCCCAAACATCCTGTGACTCAAAATCCATATAACCTATTAGCTATTCCTGTGGACTACCAAAATTTTTATAATAGATTTATGTAGTGCCTTTTGCAGTTTTTCTGTTAAAAAAAAAAAAAGACAGAAATGCCTCTTTGCTTTCACCTGGGAAGATGACAAGTTTACTTGGACAGTAATGACCCAGGGATATGTTGAGAGTCCCACGTATTGTCTTAGATACTGAAGGTGATTTGAATGGTGCTGAATTTTCTAGAGATTTCACTCTAATCCACGTGGTAGATGCTTTATGTTTATGCTTTGGAACATAATAGACTCCCAAGAGGACACAATTTACCTGTTACAATGGCTAGCCATAAAGGGACATAGAATATCAAAAGACAAGCTCTGATTTTATTACCCCAGGTAAAATACTTTGGTAATCTAATATGTAAAGATGGGTTACTAATTAACCCTAAAAGACTCAGAGGCATAATATCCTTTTCTCTTCTAAAAATGAAAACAACAACAAAAAACCAGCTTGGAGGGTTCCTGTTTGACTGACTACTGTCACAATTGGGTTCCAAAGTTTTCATTAACAGCCTAGCCTCTATATGTCTTATTAAAATTAAATTGGATCCAATTCAGTGGAACCCAGAAGGGAAACAAGCCATATAGTCTCTAGAGAATTATCTAAATCTCCCCCCTCTAGGACACCTTAATTATAAACTTTCTAACTTTTTATACATAAAAATAAAGGAAATACTTTTAGAAGTTTTTTTTTTTTTTTTTTCCTTTCTGAAGCTGGAAACGGGGAGAGACAGTCAGACAGACTCCTGCATGCACCTGACTGGGAACCACCCGGCACGCCCACCAGGGGCGACGCTCTGCCCACCAGGGGGTGATGCTCTGCCCCTCTGGGGCATCGCTCTGCCCCAACCAGAGCCACTCTAGCGCTCTGCCCCGACCAGAGCTACTCTAGCGCCTGGGGCAGAGGCTAAGGAGCCATCCCCAGCGCCCGGGGCCAGCTTTGCCTCAATGGAGCCTTGGATGCGGGAGGGGAAGAGAGAGACAGAGAGGAAGGAGGGGGGGTGGAGAAGCAAATGGGCGCTTCTCCTATGTGCCCTGGCCGGGAATCGAACCTGGGTCCCCCGCACGCCAGGCCTACACTCTACTGCTGAGCCAACCGGCCAGGGCCTACTTTTAGAAGTTTTAACTCAAAAACTTAGAGATCATTGTAGACCAAGGGTAGTCAACTTTTTTATATCTACCGCCCACTTTTGTATCTCTGTTAGTAGTAAAATTTTCTCACCGCCCACCGGTTCCACAGTAATGGTGATTTATAAAGTAGGGAAGTAACATTACTTTATAAAATTTATAAAGCAGAGTTACAGCAAGTTAAAGCATATAATAATAATTACTTACCAAGTACTTTATGTCGGATTTTTGCTAAGTTTGGCAGAATAAATCTTTATAAAACAACTTGCTATAGTTAAATCTATCTTTTTATTTATACTTTGGTTGCTCCGCTACCGCCCACCATGAAAGCTGGAATGCCCACTAGTGGGCGGTAGGGACCAGGTTGACTACCACTGTTGTAGACCTATAGTATATTACAGTTAGCAACTAGACTCAGTAGCCAAAGGGCTTCCTCCCTGCATGATAGCCATCTCTGCTATAGACATATTATATCAATATAAGTAAACAAAAGATAGGTATGGGTTCTCCTTTGTTAATGTTCCTCATTCTGTTGAATCTCTATTGAATTTCCATCATATTAAACACTCTGCCAATCAACAGGCTCTTGCCTTCTGTGCCTAATATTACTTTAATTTGATGTTATAGTCTTAACCCAGCAACTTTGCTACTTTCTTTGCAGGATGAAGATTTCCATAATTGTGTTTTGGTTATTGACTACCTTCTTGTTTCTTGGAATAATTTACAGAAAGCTCTTATTCAGGGGTCCCCAAACTTTTTACACAGGGGGCCAGTTCACTGTCCCTCAGACCGTTGGAGGGCCAGACTATAAAAAAAACTATGAACAAATCCCTATGCACACTACACATATAATATTTTATTTTAAAGTAAAAAAACAAAACGGGAACAAATACAATATTTAAAATAAAGAACAAGTAAATTTAAATCAACAAACTGACCAGTATTTCAATGGGAACTATGCTCCTCTCACTGACCACCAATGAAAGAGGTGCCCCTTCTGGAAGTGCGGCAGGGGACGGATAAATGGCCTCAGGGGGCCGCATGCGGCCTGCGGGCCGTAGTTTGGGGACCCCTGCTCTTATTGATAAAGCTGATTTAATTTGGTTTATAGATGGATCTTTGAAATAGGAACCAAGGCCCTAGCCAGTTAGCTCAGTGGATAGAGTGTCGGCCTGGTGTATGGACATTCTGGGTTCAATTCCTGGTGAGAGCACAAAAGAAAAGTGAACATCTGCTTCTATCCTTTTCCCTCTCCCCTTTCTCTTCCTCTTCCCTTCCTACAGCCAGTGGCTCAATTGGTTTGAGCGTGAGCCCCAGCGCTAAGGGATAGCTCAGTTGATCTGAGCATCAGCTCCAGGCAGGGTTGCCGGGTGGATCCTGATCCTGGCACATGCAGGAGTCTGTCTCACTATCTCCCCTCCTCTCACTTAAACAATAAAATAAATAAATGAAATTTGAACAGGAGTGTTACTGAGCTAGATATGCAACAACTTCTGTGGTGGACATAATTGAAGTTTTTTTATTTACCTGAATAAGATATGCCCAACAAGCTGAATTAATTGTTCTAACTCAGGCTTGTCAACTGGCCAAAGATCAAACAGCCAATATTAACACCGATAGTAGCTTGGCCCTTGGTGTAACTCAAAACTCTAGAATGTTGTAGAAGCAATGAAGCTTAACTTTCTCAGGGCAGCCCATAAAGAATGAAAAATAGATTGCATAATTATTAGATGTCATACAAAAATTGGAACAATTGGCAATTACCAGAATTCCAGAACATTCTAAAGTTGCCACCATAGAAGCAAAAAAAAAACAAAAAAACCCCCAAACAAACAAAAAAACATTTAGCTGATGCTGCAGCATGACAGGCAGCATTAAACAGCCAAATGATCCAGACCCAGGGATGCTCCTTGCTCCTCTTAAATCATTAAAAGACTCTCTCTTATACTTCCAATGCACAGCTGCAAAAGAAGAAAAGAGGATATGGCAGCAAAAAGAGGCAAACTTGGTCCCAAACAAACAGATATGACCTTAATCAGAAACCAATCTTACCTACAGGTGTTCAGTTACCTGTGCTTTATTTTAACATGTATATTGGGGTCCTAAAAAGCTGCTTTCATGTAGTAAACAATATTACTCCTACTGTTACTCATACAGTATATAGCAGATATTCTATCTGTCCAAAATATAATTTGGAAAACAATCCATGGGTCCCAAGAATATTTCCCACTCCTTTAGTTCCATTTATGGGATAGTGATTCGATCTTATCCAAATGCCACCATCATAAAGATATAAATATGTGTTAGTATTTGAATTTTTTTTTGACTGGGTCAAAGCATTCCTTTGCAGGAGAGCAACAACCTTAATAGTAGGTAATTATTATTGGGAAAAATTAATTCCCAATTAAGAAATTCTCTCTCAGTTAGTGAGTGGGGTACTCATTTGACTGAGCAAATAATGTAATCCATTTGTAATGTTTATCCTATTATAGAATATTTTCATTATGCCTATCACCCCAGTCCTCTGGTTGATGGAAAATATAAATGGTATGATTAAAACTCAACTAGGTAAATGTTCAGAAGCTTTTAATCTCCCTTGGCCAAATCTCTCTCTATACTGCTCCTCAACCTGAAATATACTTCTTTTATATTTATTTATTTATTTATTTATTTATTTATTTATTTATTTATTTATTTCAGAGACAGAGAGAGAGTCAGAGAGAGGGATAGATAGGAACAGACAGACAGGAACAGAGATGAGAAGCATCAATCATCAGTTTTTTGCTGCGACACCTTAGTTTCTCATTGATTGCTTTCTCATATGTTCCTTGACTGTGGGGCCACAGCAGACCGAGTAACCCTTTGCTCTAGCCAGCAACCTTGGATTCAAGTTGGTGAGCTTTGCTCAAACCAGATAAGCCCACGCTCAAGCTGGCGGCCTTGGGGTCTCGAACCTGGGTCCTCTGCATCCTAGTCCGACACTCTATCCACTGCGCCACCACCTGGTCAGACTAAAATATACTTCTTTTAGTAAACAGCCTTTTTCCTTACAAAATAGTCACCAGCTGTCTTATGAGTCTAGATGAAGGGACATATGAATCAACTTGACTAAAAGGAGACATTCTGCATTATTATCAAGAGCTTATTAACCAACTTGTACGGACTTATAAATTAGTGACATTTATTTCACAGTGTGTGCTCCTGGAGGACAAAGACTTCAAAGACCATGAAACAATGAGATTTTGTCCATTAGAAGAAACATCATTTAAAGACTCCAACACTGTTAAATGGGACCTTATCAGGTGCCTCACCATGAATGGACATTTGCCCCTGTCTCAGATACTTGCCTCCAACAGCAGCAGAGATCAAACACTTCTCAAGCATGAGAAGCCGCCGACATCAGAGGTAGATCCCAAGACATTGACAAGGCCTGTATACCTACAAATTGATGCTGAACTTTATTGCTTTGATTGTCTTTACATGCCTGCTAACATCAATCATAATATTAATAGTTACACTTGGTTCTTTAGGCTTTTTTCAAACCTTGTGTATATAGCCCAACTGTTAATAATTGCTGAAGGTGTATAAAATAATTTTGTACTATCAGTAATGCTCTTTTTTATGGTTTCTCTTTTGAAATTTAAAAGAAATGTTATTGCAAAAGGAAGGAAAGAAATGTGAATATTTTAAGAGAAGTTAAAAAGGAAGTAGTTTGTCCTAATAAGTTGATTATTTCCAACTGAATAAAAAGAGACAAACTAAGAACAAGGGAAGTTATAGAAGGTTAGTGGAAAAGGAATATTGGGAAACGATAGAACCCAGCCTAACAAGGACTACTACCTATATCAACTCAGGTGGAAGCTGAGGTGGCTATAAAAACATGGCCCTCTCCAACTGCTGCTGAGACACAGGACATTTATTTATGAATCTCTTACTATCTTCCTGGACTCTGGAGTTTTTAGATGGTAATTATAATTTACAGCAGGGGTCCCCAAACTTTTCACACAGGGGGCCAGTTCACTGTCCCTCAGACCATTGGAGGGCCAGACTATAAAAATACTATGAACAAATCCCTATGCACACTGCACATATCTTATTTTAAAGTAAAAAAACAAAACAGGAACAAATACAATATTTAAAGTAAAGAACAAGTAAATTTAAATCAATAAACTGACCAGTATTTCAATGGGAACTACGGGCCTGCTTTTGGCTAATGAGATGGTCAATGTCTGGTTCCATATTTGTCACTGCTAGATGTAACAAGTGATGTGATGTGCTTCCGGAGCCGTGAGGCATGCGTCCCATGTCACTGGAAGTAGTACTGTATGTGAGCGATGCCATGCTTTGCGTCTCTCACTGACCACCAATGAAAGTGGTACCCCTTCCGAAAGTGCAGTGGGGGCCGGATAAATGGCCTCAGGGGGCCGCATGTGGCCCACAGGCCGTAGTTTGGGGACCCCTGATTTACAGCATGCCTTGGTCCTGATTAAACCTTAAGGTCACAGATTCCAATTGCACAACTAGCAGAAATCAGATTAACGATAGCCCTTGAGTGCTTCCAATGGGAAATAGATGGGCCATAGTAAATGGGAAGCCATCTCGTGGTCAGATTAGGAAAACTGAAGAGGTGTATGTTGTGCCCTCAACTGCAAGTCAATGTTATACTAGACGCGAAACACGGAGAAGTGAGACAGACAGACAACCTGGATCATAATAACTTATAGGTGAGAAATGATCCAGAGTATTTTCGTTAATGAAGACCCATGTGACCTGACTGCCTCCTATTTCTTTGCTTTAACTTTTGAGAAAAATTTGGCCTTGACCTCCATCCACTGTTATGGTCTTTCCCATCCCCAATGGGCCGTTGTTCAGCAAGACAGACCCCAACTCTGAGACTTCCTAGGAATGAGCCTTCTTAACATTGTGGGACTGCATTATGCAACCAAGAAGTTGATCATCAAGGAATACTTTAGATTGATTTATGACAAAAAGGAAAAAGTATGGATGAAAAGGGACCACATACTAAACCTGATATGTTCAGGGGAGGCCTACATGACAGTCATACAAATTCAGAGACCTAAAGTAACCAATCACATAGGATAGTCTGAAATTTAAAAGTTCAAACTAACTGCCTGACCAGGCGGTGGCGCAGTGGATAGAGCGTCAGACTGGGATGCGGAGGACCCAGGTTTGAGACCCCGAGTTCTCCAGCTGGAGCGCGGGCTCATCTGGTTTGAGCAAAGCTCACCAGCTTAGACCCAAGGTCGCTGGCTTGAGCAAGGGGTTACTCGGTCTGCTGTAGCCCCACGGTCAAGGCACAAATGAGAAAGCAATCAATGAACAACTAAGGTGTCGCAACAAAAAACTAATGATTGATGCTTCTCATCTCTGTCCGTTCCTGTCTGTCTGTCCCTATCTATCCCTCTCTCTGATTCTCTCTCTGTGTCTCTGTAAAAAGTTCTAACTAAAAGCAGTTCTTGGTGGGTAATCATGTTCTGGGCCAGTATTTTTCCCTAACCAAAGTTGATCTTCCCTTTAACTGAACCTGTATGTTGTCCTTTCTTTTTTTTTTTTTCTTTGTATCTACAATAACATACCTTAGGAATGTCAAAGTAATTTCCTTTTTCCAGACCTCTCAAAGCACAACCACTGCCCGGAGCCAGACCAAAAGTCCCCTCATTGTTACTATTATCATGTTAATTGTTAACTATTAGCTATCCTTTACCGACCAATGTCAAAGAAATTTGTGTCTGTTAGTTTTACTGTTTCTTCAATCCTAGAGATTTCCCTGTTTTGCTTTCTTCTGTCTCCTTATTATGTCACCAGTGGATTTCAAGTAACCCTCTTATGTCTTCCCCTTTGATTCTGATATATAAAATAAGTGTTAAAACTGCCATTTTTCAGAGCATTTTCTCAATCTGTTGAAATTTTCTTCCAAGCAATTGTCATCGGTTTGGCTCAAAGAAACTCATAAAAATTTCTTACAGATTTGGATGTTTCTTACATTGACAACCTCCTTTGAGCATTTTAACATTCCTACAAAGAGAGGAAATATTAAAACCATATAGTTAGAACCAATCCCTTTTATGAAGTGTGTGGCGTGTAGATGGTGTCACTAGATTGGACAACATGGCTTTGTAAAACTAAACTGAACCATCTGCTCAAGACCAGTGCATAGGGAGTTGTGATTGGGGCTGTATCTGCATTCAATGAGCATTCAGTGCACTGACTTTCTCTTGTCCCAACTCCCAGTGACGGCTGCGCCCAGCGTCAAACCAGATGACAAAAAAAAGCTGCTTAATTCTGTAGCACCGATGTGGTTAGAATTAGTTATGACAAGACAGAAAGGCAGTTAATCAGAGGCTTAGCAAAAGCTCCGACAGTGTCTCCTGGTGAGTGTTGGGTAAGATAAGACCGCTAGGCCACCTTATTCGTCGCTGGAGTATTTGGCCTCAGAGGCCGCGTGCTGTAATGAGCTCCCGGGAGAGCATACCACAGATCGCTAAATGGTGAAAAACAGGGTTCTCTTCTGGTGACTTAAGGGTATGGAGTCAAAATGGTTTAGGAATTTTTTTTTTTTTTTCAGTTACCCTGCAAGTCACAACCACATCTACAGTGATCGGAACTGGCTGTTTTGACAGCTGTTGCTCAAACCTGCATTTTGGCAGCAGAGGTCCAAAATCTAGGTTGAAAACTGCTACCCATTTTAAAATTAGCTCGTACTGGATCAAACTGTGAGGTCCAGTCAGGGTCAGAAACATCGTGATGCGTGGAGATAAATGCCTGGGGCTGGAGGATCACAGCATGGACCTCTGGTGCCATGGACCTGGGTTCGGGCAATGCAACTTGGAGGAATTATCCAGTCTTTCAAGAACCCTGTCGGCCCTGGCCGGTTGGCTCAGCAGTAGAGCGTCAGCCTGGCGTGCGGGGGACCCGGGTTCGATTCCCGGCCAGGGCACATAGGAGAAGCGCCCATTTGCTTCTCCACCCCCCCCCTTCCTCTCTGTCTCTCTCTTCCCCTCCTGCAGCCAAGGCTCCATTGGAGCAAAGATGGCCCGGGCGCTGGGGATGGCTCCTTGGCCTCTGCCCCAGGCGCTAGAGTGGCTCTGGTCGCGGCAGAGCGACCCCCCACCCAGGGGCAGGGCATCACCCCCTGGTGGGCAGAGCATCGCCCCTGGTGGGCGTGCTGGGTGGATCCCGGTCGGGCGCATGCGGGAGTCTGTCTGACTGTCTCTCCCGTTTCCAGCTTCAGAAAAATACAAAAAAAAAAAAAAAAAAAAAAAGAACCCTGTCTTCTCATTTGTGAGGTGGTAGCAACAGCAGCGTGGATCTCATAGGATTATTGTGAGGCTTGGACACGGTGACATGTAAAGCTCTGCCCGTGATGCCTGGCACCTAGTGAGTGTCAGTAAAGGAGTGGTTAGTGGTAAGAGTTGAGCAGCCTTTGAAATAAGCTGACCAGACATGTCCCTAACAGAGCCAGCCTGGGCTAGCACCCTGCTGTGGGAGCTGATCACAGCTCTTCACATTTGTCTTGGAATCTAACTGTCTGACTTAGGGTTGTGGGCTGGAGAGCAACTGTAGCTAATTGAAACAGAAAGCAGAGAGCTGTTTTGATAAAGACAGTGCCTTGTGGATACCGTTGACCCTGAAAACGGCCGCTAGAACTATTGCCCCTGTTCCCTGTAAGGTGCTGACTGGCTGCCCCTCTGGCCCACTCAAACCAGAATGGATTCCTAAAGGATGCTTCTTGTCACCATAAGTTTCAGTTATAAAGCTGAGTGGGGAGGTGAGTTGGTTTTGTGTCCTTGGGGGGTCTCTCGAAGTTCCTCTTTGCGAAAGTGTGGGCTATTCAGGCTTTCTGCACTACTATTCTCCAGGGCTGCCTGATTCACTGTGGGGGTCAAAGTCGATCGCAGCACCTGGGAGCTTTGGCTTAAGAAGGAATGTTTGAGGACCGGATGGGTGGCCAAGCTCTGGATTCCCCACAAGTTTTATTCTGGTCCACCTACCTGTAGCGCCCGCAGTCTTCCTGGAAGCTCAGAAGGCAGAGACTGGTGAGCCTCCTAGGAGAAGGCATCTAATGGACCAAAGGAGGGAAAACTAACTGGGAATAGAAAGCCATGAGCAGGGAGGGAGGTGGATATGGAAGAAGAGACCCCTGGATGTGGAGAAAACGGTTAGCTGAGAGAACAACCTCAAAACCCCAGCACCACAGGCTGTGCTCCTGAGCAGGTGAGCCCTGAGACACTGGGAGGGCTGCTCAGCGCATCGGATAATTTGTCAGGTGGCTCTGGCAGGGATACTCTTTGTCCCAACCCTTAGGGACAAAGGACTGAGGAGGGTTGAAGAAGCTTCTTGCGCCCCTACTGGGTGCTCATGGAACTTTAACTCCTGGTTAAGCGAAGCCAGGAAAGTCCATGAAAGATTACCAGCACCTCCCCGACCCAGGTCTTTATTATGGAAAGAGTTACCAGCGTCCGCTCTCCTGGGCGTAACTGGCTTGCGCTGATTTGATATCATACACCTGGTTGTACTTTTGCTTATTCCCAGACCTCAGACTGGAGACGGGGTGCTAGACCCACATGGACACGATATTAGGAAAGCCACTAAGATGTTGGTTGGATTCCAAAGCATCCTGGTGCACTTCCTGCCCCATGGGCATGGCGGGGGGGGGGGGGGGTGGGGGGGGGGTGGGGGTGGGGAGAACAGACAGAAGAAAATAGCAGCACCTTTACTGATTTTATTTTTATGTTAAAAGTAAGAAAAAATTAAGTTGTCCTAATTTTTCATACACAAGCTGACCCGTCACCCTCATTTGGTCTGTGCATCGGGAAGTCTCAGGTCCCAAGTCACCTGTAAAGGCACAGCCCCCGCGGCCCTGCGCGGGCAGCGGCTCCGCCTCTCTCCGGCTCCCCTGCCAGCCCCTTGCAGCTGGCAGCTGGCATTCTCACAAGCTAAGAACTGCAGATGGGAAAAATTTACCAACCTTTGTAATGAGATTGTGAATTAACATGAAAATTTTGTGTTATGTACCACCCTGAGATGTACTGTCACCTTACTGTAAAGCTATTAGGAGAGTTTTCTAATATAAAAATAAGTAGTATGTTTTTTTTCTTATTAATAAAAGGCATCTGTATCTTTTTCTGTGGTAATAAATCCATGTCAGTGGAAGGATACTTAGCAGGTCCTGTTGTTGTATTTTGGTGGGGTGGAAGGAAATAATCTCTTGGGTAAGCATGGCTCAAGAATAAGTAAGAGTAGGTATTGTCTGACCAGGCTGTGGTGTATTGCATAGAGTGTCAACCTAGGATGCTGAGGACACAGGTTTGAAACTCCATGTGTAAGATCATAGACATGACCCCATGGTTGCTGGCTTCAGCCCAAAGGTCACTGGCTCAGCTGGAACCACCCCCAGTCAGGCACATAAGAAAGGCAATCAATGAACAACTAAGAGTGCTGCAACTAGGAGTTGATACTTCTAATCTCTCTCCCTTCTTGTAGGTCTGTCTCTCTCTCAAAAGAATGAGTCATAGCAGGTATTTGTTATATTACTCTCAAAGCAAGAGTGACTTTAAAAAATTAATGAGGAAGAAACTGGTTTTCAGAAGGGTCTCTTGCTACCAAAAAACCTCCCCCAAACTGAAAATATATATTTGCTATTGTTTCAATCGCTACATGATTTTGTTACTAAAATATTATAAAAGCTCTCATATCTCTATTCATAAATATTTGGAGAAAATTTTTCTAAATGGTCCAATTTAATGCCCAAACATAACGTGTCCTGGTAGGGGTCCTTGAGGGTTAACTCCAAATGAAGGGGCAGATTGTAGTATAGGACACCTTGGACAGGATTTCCCAATCTGCCATGCTGCTTGTCTTCCTCTATATTCTTAAAAGACTTATTTTTAGTTTCTAATTTTGATACATTTTAAATAATGATTAAATAATATCAGAGCTTTTTTCTTTTTTCTTTTAATGGCTTTTGTAACTAATATCCTCTCCAGTGGAAGTTTGGGGAGTGTTTTTGCCACATCAACTCTATCGCAAAGATTTATGTAGTCTACATATTCAGTGAAACCTATTATTTTAATTTACCTCTTTATGATTAATATTTTACTTGATTTTAATCATAGAACCCTGTGGAGCTAGTAATACAGCTGCATTTGGATTTTTAATGTATTTACCTGCTTACTTTTGACCCAGCAATCTCCTGTCACTGTGAGCTAGTTTCTAACGAATAACCACCCTATCTATGCACATGCTCTTTCACGTCATGTCCCTGAGGACAGCCGCACTGGATAATCCTGAACTCTTTGGCCTTTTCAACTCCCAGGCTTAAAGTTAAATGAAACAAGCAGGATAGTACCTGTTAAGAATTTGTAGTAGCTTATAAGCAATTAGAAATATCCAATCTACTGAGCATTTATAGAGCAGTGGTCCCCAACCTTTTTTGGGCCACAGACTGGTTTAATGTCAGAAAATATTTTCACGGACCAGCCTTTAGGGTGGGATGGATAAATGTATCACGTGACCGAGACGAGCGTCAAGAGTGAGTCTTAGACAGATGTAACAGAGAGAATCTGGTCATTTTAAAAAAATAAAACATTGTTCAGACTTAAATATAAATAAAATGAAAATAAGGTAAGTTATTTATTCTTTCTCTGTGGACCAGTACCAAATGGCCCATGGATCGGTACCGGTCCGCGGCCTGGGGTTTGGGGACCACTGTTATAGAGAGCCAAACACCATTTCAGTAATGAACAAATAAATGAATAAGTGAAATTGCTCATGGTCCATCATAAACAGAGAACATCTTTTTGCTGAATTATATTGTAGGTAATTGCATGATTGCATGTGGGTTTACTTTGTGCCTACTCAGCAAAATGGGATGACTAAGCTACTTTGACAAATATGATCAATGAAAATGATCAAACTGAACAAATTCCATACAAAATCCCAAACTTTGTTATTAGTGGCTGTAAGATATTTTTTAAATGAATTTTCCAAATTATTGCCTTAAAATCTTTCTACTTAATCCAAATTTTGACCCTAAATTTTCTGCGTACTTCAGAAATCGGCCCTGGCATAGAATTTGCTTCCTATTGAGTATCAGGGAAGTCTTGCCCGATTGCTTCCAGATGTCTTCGTGACCGACACCAGCAACATTAGCCCTCATGCACTTGTTTGGGGGAGGACAGAATCTTTTTGAATCAGAATCTGATTTTTAAATCTTCAGTTTATAAAACTGGACCGTTACAACATGAACCTTTGATGCGGTCCTACTCACATCTCTTCTCCTTATGTATTTGATAAATGTTAATTAGTTGTTTTAGGTTTCTTCCTAATGATTTACTTTAAGAAGTCTTCCCTAATATATACTCTTTCAAGACAATACCATATAAAACTTACATCTGAAATGTCACATGTGTGGTTTGCTGAAAACAATTATGTTTCTTTATTGAAAAGTTTTTTTTCTTTTTTCTTTTTTATAGTTTCACTGGCTCTTAAAATGTCAAATAAAAGTGCTAGGAAAAAAAAGTTAAATTATATTCACATGAACAATAACAAGTTGTCTCAGAAGACAGAACTATTTGTTTAACCACAACATATAAATCTCAGTATCAGTGTAAACACACACACACATGTATGTGTGTGTTTAGAGCTGTATCTTCAGACACCAAATGGCAATCATACACTTAGAAAATTAAGTCTATTTTAAAAAACAAAAAGAAAAACTATAAAGGAGAAGAAAGCTTTGAAACATGTCTGTAAACCATGTGAAATACATTTAGGTTTTTCAAAGAGAATTGAAGGCTTTCAATTTCAACAGAAGTAAATTGCTGTCATTATTAATAGCAGACATGTGGCGATGTTTTAAATTGGGACCAAAAGTGTGGGTTCTTCCTAGTACAAAGACAGCGCAAACTCGGAGGCTGTGAAATATTCCACGTCAATTTTGAGTTTCCCAGAGGTTTTTTTTTTGCCTAAGAATTCGTGTGTAGCCTTAGAGCTCAAGGGATAAAGTATTTTTGAAAAGTAGTGATAATACTTTGAGCAGGAAAAGAATGTTTATCATTATGATTAAATGAGACTGATGGCTTTTAATAAGAATTAGGGCAAAACTCATTCGTACCGACTCTTGCAGGCAGCGTGTAAACACCTTCTCCTTTGTCGTTTTCTGACATTCTTTTCTCCTAGGATTACACACTTCTCTGTAAAATGGTTTGACTTAGGAAACTAACTATAATTTAATAAGTCTGTTCCCTTGATAAAAGAGTTAATAAAACCTCCAAGGATTTGTAAACATAGACTGATATTACCTGGAAAGCAACAGAAGGTGCAACAGCGCCTTCAACACACTTGATGTCAGATTGGGGAGGTAGATAAGTCAGCCAATAATTGCAATTTCGTGTGATGAGCCTCATGGTAGTGCATAGGAGGAAAAGGGCCAGGCTGCTCTGGGGAGTGGCCACTACTCAGGAAGGTTTCCTGGGGTAGGTGTTCTCACACTTCAGGGAGCATCAGGATTCCTTGGAGGGCTTGTTAAAACAGGATGCTGGGGCCCTGGCCCGTTGGCTCAGCGGTAGAGCGTCTGCCTGGCGTGCGGGGGACCCGGGTTTGCTTCCCGGCCAGGGCACATAGGAGAAGCGCCCATTTGCTTCTCCACCCCATCCCCTTCCTCTCTGTCTCTCTCTTCCCCTCCTGCAGCCAAGGCTCCATTGGAGCAAAGATGGCCCGGGCGCTGGGGATGGCTCCTTGGCCTCTGCCCCAGGCGCTAGAGTGGCTCTGGTCGCGGCAGAGCGACGCCCCGGAGGGGCAGAGCATCGCCCCTGGTGGGCAGAGCGTAGCCCCTGGTGGGCGTCCCGGTGGATCCCGGTCGGGCGCATGTGGGAGTCTGTCTGACTGTCTCTCCCCGTTAGAAAAATACAAAAAAAAAAAAAACCCAAACAAACAAAAAACAGGGTGCTGGGCCCCACCCCAGAGTTTCTGATTCAGTATGTCTGGGGTGGGCCCACGGATTTGCATTTCTAATTAATTTATGGGGAACGCTGGACTTGCTGGTTGAGAGCTAATTCTTTGAGACCACTATGCCGGAAGAAGAGATGCTCATCTAGCTTTATAGGAGGAAAAAAACACCACAAAGGATCATTCTAGGTTTATGGAATACCAAGGATGAGGCCCAATGCAGGGGCCTTTGGGGATTATAAATTGTCCTTAGGGCTGTAGAGAAGGGTCCCAGTAAAGAGATCAGTTATCCTGGTTAGACAAGGACTGGGAGGCTTCCTAGAATGCAGGACAGGACTAGAACCAGGACAAACACCAGGACAGGCCCGAAACAACCAAATGGTTGATCACGTGGTAATGGCAGAGGATGCGGCTGGACAGGTGAGCATAATTCACATGCTTATCACCCCTGGGCCAAGTCAAGGGGCTTTAACTCTACCCAGAAAGCCACGGGCAGCCAATAAAGGGCTTCCGCAAAGGGGAAATATATTAAGGTTTATGTTTTAGGAAAATTGTCTTAAAAGTCATGGGGATGATAGAGAGGGTGGAAGTCAGGCAAGGAGGAAGCTGCGGTGGTGAAGGTGAAGCCAGCGAGAGCCGGCATGCCCTGAGGCCAGGTGTCTGCGGTGTGATGGGGGAGGAGGAACCCACACGGAAAGAGAGGCGGGATCTACGAGGCTTGCTGACCAACGGAAGAATCCAGGCATTGAAGACCGTAGGATGACTCCCAGGCCCGTGGTTTGGGGCTGAGAGGCTGGTGGTGACAGACAGTGCATCATTTCACACACGAGGAGAATGGGACTTTGAAAGCTTAAATGATCGGCCAAGGCTAGACGGTAAACCAGCGAAGGAGCTGTAATGAAACGTATCCTGCCAGCACCCGTTTTTCTACCAGACTACTCTACCGCTTTCATTTACAAATAGGATTGATCTAGTGGGTTTTTTGCCTCCTCATAGCTGCTGGGTGGGGAGGGTATTTGCATAGTGGTCTTTACAGGGACTGTGGGCAGGTCTGGTAGTGAGAAGCTGTTTTCAGCAGCTGAGCTCAGAACATCTTTTTGGGCCTGAACTTCCTTTAAGGGAGATGTCTTGCCTCTTTTCGGGGGAGGGGGACATATTTTTATATTATATTTCATTACTATGTTATGTTTCATTTGTGGCTTTTTACTGCTGCTAATCTGATCCTGTGCGTGCCTGATTTTCTAGTCTTTGTTCTAAGTTTCTCATCAGTGAAGCAGGGTGCATATATGGCCTTTGTCAGTTTCTGGGTGTACACTAAAGTGACTAATGTTGGTTTTCAACTGATTTCTATTGCTTGAAATTAATCTCATCTCCATTTTTGGCCCACTGTGTAAGAATGTGTCCAAACACGGTCTCTGTGAACCATGTTGACACAGTGGGAGAGTTTCAAGGCTGGTCGAGGAGCACCTCCTTCTTAACATCACTACTAATTGGAGCTAAATGCTGGGTTTCAGCGTGACTCAGCTTGCTTAATAGTAGCTCTGTGCAATCACGCTACTACTGCTGTGCACACAGGGGCCAAGCAGGCTTTCTGCCTCTGGCTAGCATCAACCAGTTTAAACTTCAGAACCAGGTTAGGGTCCTGGACACGGCTGTGGGCACCAGCTGCTTGGTACCTGAACATACCTTTTCTAGTGGCTCACAGGCATCATCGCCTTCACTTCTCGTAAGGGGTGTGTCCTTATGAGTTTCAATAGGAGCGAGACTAGCTGGAGATAGGGGGAGGGGTGAAGACTGTAAAGCTGATCTTTAGGGCTTCATTACTGTTGGAAAAACAGCTGTGTTAGGCTTGTCACTGGTTTACTGGCTGCAAGCACTTTGCCTGATTAATGCGTGAGCACGTGGCAGAGGCACGTGTGCACAGCCTCTATAAGGCTATGGTACTTGCACTTGGGAGGGATTACAGATGGCGGATTGTGGGTTGCCTGCCTGCCACTGTGAGGGGCCATTTTTTGCTGTCTGTTTGCTGGAGAAGAGGTTTCCCCCGGCCTGTTTGCTCATCCATCGTTGCAAGAATCTATAAAACAGTAATGGCCCAACGCTTCCTGGCTCCACAGTTCCTCTACCATCTACCCAAATCCACTGTGAACCTGCCTGGCCTCAGCCACCGGCATTACATCTGGCGTAGTGGGCAGGATTCAGAGCAGATGGGTATGGAGCCACCAATACCCTTGAAGGGTGGCGTAGAGAAGTGGTCGCTGTTCTCCAGCATATGGTTCCCTGTGGCTGTCCTTTCGCGGAAAGTGGGCTGAGTGCTTTTTACAGCCTTGTGAGAGGAAACCAAGAGCTCTTTGCAAGAGGCTGCCTGAGGTTGAGAGCTCCAGGGTGAGCTGTGGACTGTGTGGCAACAATGACACAAGCTGGAACAGTCATGGAAGGAAGACCTGCAGATCTGAGAACTGCGGGTCAGGCTGCAGGCTGAGAACCAGTGATAGTGTGAACTGGAGCCGAGCACTGGAGAGGAAGGCCAGCTGGGTTTGAGAGATGCAGTGTGAGACGCAGGCTGAGCACAAGGTGCACCTGGAACTTGAGCAATCTCTGGAAAAGGAGTTACAGGTTTGCAAGTTGAAATTTGTCCTGGAAGCTGAATATTGGCAGTGACAGATGTTGGAGAAACAACTGTGGGTTCAAGAGCTCAAGTTCCAGCTTTAGGTCAAGAGCCAAGAGCTGACAGCCACAGGAGCCAAAGCAGGCGTGGAAGACGGAGCTGCATTCATGCCGGTGGAGTGGCTCTGAGTCAGCCGGAGCATGCATTTCCGACTTCTCTTCTGAGGAGGAGAAGGTTCAGGATGAAACTGCCATCAGCAGACTCCAAGCCCAACCTCTGAGGTGTTTGGATGGAGCTTGTGGCAATGAACAGAGCACTTAAGGAAAGGTGCTGAGATCCATTAATAAAGAGCTGTGTGGCTAGTTGCCTGTAATGGACCTTTACCTTGGTGATTTGCGCAGAGAGCTGGGCTGTCTATCATGGACTGATCACTGAGCTGTGTAATGGACTCTTGGATTGTGACGAGAGGAGGACACCGGCTTTCTTGCTGGATGGATGTGCTGTTTTTGGACAGTATGAGAGACCCTGATGGGGGGGGGGCACAGCACCTGTGGAGGCCCTCCTGCACAGGAAAGCTGCTCCCCCCCAATTGCAGAGATGCACCAAGAACACTTTCTTCAGTGGACATGGCCCTGGACTATACAGGCCTTCCCATCTACCATGGGGTACAGAATTAGAGGTGGGCCTCCAATTAACTCCCTAGGGAGAGTGCTCGGGGAGGCATTGTGAAGGGCACCTTTGTAATTCTCATTTTTGGTAATAGCTTATGTCTTTGTAATGTGGTTGCTGTAGTCTTCACTGTTTATCTTTATGTAAAGTACCTCACTCCTCACACAGGGACCATTGCAGAAGATACCTGTCATGTAGATTATGAAGTGAGCAACCCTAATGGGGTGGAATGTTGAAAAAACAGCCGTGTTAGGCTTGCTCACTGGTTTACCAGCTGCAAGCACTTTGCCTGATTAATGCATGAGCGCATGGCAGAGGCACGTGTGCATAGCCTATGTAAGGCTATGGGTGCTTCCACCCGGGAGGGATTATAGATGGCAGATTGTGGGTTGCCTGCCTGCCACTGTGAGGGGCCATTTTTGCTGTTTGTTTGCTGGAGAAGGGGTTTTCCCCTGCCTGTTTGCTCATCCACCATTCCAAGAATCTATAAAACAGTAATGGTTCAATGCTTCCTGGCTCCAAAGTTCCTCTACCGTCTACCCAAATCCACTGTGGACCCACCTGGCCTCGGCCAGTGGCATTACAATTACACATTGCCCCTCCCCCTCCACATGCACCCCTCCTTTCAAGTCCACTCTGTGCCCCACTCCCAGGGAAGACTCAACTATCTCTTGCTGCTCCCATGCTATTTAGGGGACTCCATCCAACTTAGCCCTTCTCAGACCATTCCTAATATATCAGCCTTATCACCACACACCTCAGGGGCCAAACTGGCAAGGTGAGCCTTTACTGGAAGCCTGGTGCCTCCCAAAGAAGGGTCTGGCAAATGATTTTTGTCCAAAGGAAAGTATTCTTTGAGTCTTTGTCTCTAACTTATCCTTTCATCCTATCAGTCCCTTAGTTCTTACCTGATTCATTCTCAAGCTGACCTTTATTTTTGTACTACATTTAGTCTTTGGCAAGCTCTAGATTGCAAATACCTGTTCCTTGGCCAATTTAGCTTCTATCCACTTTCTTTGCTTCCCTCTCTCTTCATTCTCCCAGGATTCCAGCTCCCCAGGCACCTGCTGACCTTGGGTATTGCTTTTCCTAGCTCAGTCCAGGCTGTCTGTACATCTGTCATCCCTTTGGACTTTTGTCTTTTAGCCACTTCAGATTGAAAGGGGACTTGATGAGTGAACTCATGTCAATGTAACCCTAGTTGATAATTCAAGAGAATGATAATTTTATATGGGCTGGTGTCTCCTTGTGTCCTTCAAATCACATAGGGTAGGCAAGTGTCTTCTCTGCTTGCCTTTAAGGTGAGTTCTGTACCTCTAGGGTCCCCTTCCTATTGGTGTGTATAGCCCTCCCCCTCCCCATCTACCAATTTTTCACCCCTGAGGCCAATGTATTTTCCTTTTTAAGACAATAACTGTGTTCTTCTTGCAAAAGTGATTCATAATTGTTATGAAAATTCAAGCAATGCAGAAAAATACAAAGAAAGAAAAAATTATCCCAAACCTCATCACAAATAATTCAGTAGCATTAGCATTATGTAAAAAATTTTTCATCTTTCTATGAACATATACAAATAAAAACATAGACAGACTTACAACATCTTATACACATGAGGCTATAGTGTAAATTAATTAAATTTAACTTTTAAAAAATTTTTAGTGGAAACATTTAAAAATAAAGGGATTTTAGGGATTCAGATCAATGTTTTGCTGTTTTCTTCCCAAAAGGTTCTTTCTTAAGATATTCTTTCATGATTAATGAAAAGATCAGGAAAACAGTAAGTAATGGGAGTCATTAGTTGTTTTAAAATACATTTTATTTTTATGCAGAGTAGATTCACTTTTGCTGTGCAAAACTGGGCCATTTGAGTGTTTTTATACTTCTTCCTCCTGCTTTTCTATGTTCTTTTGTGATTTTAAGTTTTATAATGTTTCTATTTCATATTGAAACCATGGATTGTTTAGCCTTAGTTCTCTTTGTAAACAATTCCTTGCTCACCATTAGTTCTATCCTGAGAGCTATTCTATTCCCCGTCTCTTTAATTTATCACTTTGTTGGCTGGTTAAGATTTCATTCTTAAATATCTGAAAGAAAACTTGCCTGATGTCATATTCCTGGATCACTTTCCCTTAGAATCTTGTAAACATTGCTTCACTACCTTCTGGCCTTAAATATCAGCCCTCAGTTTCTCCATCTACTCTTGGTTACAGCAATACATCGCTTTTCAGGAAGGACCCAAGGTTGATGTATTTCTTGAGTGCTTTCATGCTGGGGACTCTGTACTTGAACAACATCTTGGTTGGGTGTAATATTCTTGGCTCATGCTTTTCCCCCTTATGACAGTGCTTCACTGTGTTTGGCTGTGAATGTTGTTGTGGGCAAGTCTGAGGCCAGCCTGGGCCTAGAGCTTCGCTATTTGAATGACGGAAGAATTTTTGTTTTTGCCTGGAGGTTAATAACAACCAGAGTAAGTCTCAATAGTCATCATTTTGTATCAATTTTCTGGAAATTGTGCTCCATGATCCTGAGGTTCTCTTCTCCCTGCATTCTTTACTTGATATATCTTTGAATACTTTTAGTTTTTCATTTGCCAACTTTTTTATTTGAGGGAACTAACTTTTTATTTCTTACACTCTCTTTGTTGTAACTGATTTGTCTTTTTCTTTTTTATTTACTCTGATTATTTGAAGCCATTCTTTTATGTTAGTAATTGATTTCTGACCTTAGCTATTTTGTTTCTTGTTCCTTCTGATCCATTTATTGGTTCTGTAATGGTATTATTTCCACACTCAATTTATTTCTTCAGCACTACAATTCTATAATCCTCAATCTGTGTTTTTTTCAAACCTTGTTTTGTCTGTTGTTTTATGAACTTCTCTTTAATGTTAGAGCAGTGATTTTATGTGCAGAAAGAATTCTTTATAAATTTTTTGGCTGAAAATCAATATTTGATTAAAATTACAATTGTTAAAATCTAATTTTAAGGCTTCAAGTTTAACCCACAAACCTTACTCTTCTACTTATAGATATATATTTATCACAAATAATTAATCATGTAAGTTTTTAATAACTTTATGTTTGATTTTTAAAAGCCCCATGTAGTAATACATTTCTATATTCAACAAAGAGGAGTAGTTTTACCTTCTCTGGTGGACTGGGGTTTCCTGGATCAAAAATTCTAGACATTACTGTTGCTCATCAACCAGAGATCTGAGCCTAAGATTCAGGCACTGGTGCTTGGGAGGCCTGGGGGATTACGCCCTTGCAAGATGATGCTATCCAAGTAAAGAAGTCAGGTTCAGATATGCAGGCTGTTCCCTACACCGGGGGATCTGCAAGGGTGTATCATGGAAGCTGAAATCCAGCCTTACTCTGCCAAGCCATGGCCCCAGCAAGGGAACAAACACATCAGCCTAGAGGAGGGGTGCTCGCATGAATTGTTCCGCTAGTAGCGGCTGCCTTGTTCTGACTGAAACAGCCACAAGGACTTTTTATTCATCAGTTTATTCTCCTAGAGCTGATAACGTTTTCACATTTGTACAAAGGCACTTTACATGGTCAAGAGTGAGTGGTAGCCGCAAGTCACAGGAGAACATGCTCAACCTTTCTCATAGTCAGGGTTTGGTGGTCACTTTCAGGCGGGGTTTGGGTTGACAGCCAGCCCCCCACCCCCACCCCGAGCGCTCACTGCTGGTGTCCAGTTCTGCTCTTCTCTAGGTGCTAATCCCAGTCGGAGAGATGGAGTCGGCACTGTGCTCATGTTACTGCCGTGTATTCTGTGACATGAGATTTAATTAACCTCTCTACTACTGCCTTGTTAGATTCAGTGTTATTTTACATTTTTCTTGGCTAGATCATAGCCACATTCTACAGTCATGTAATAACGTGTGTTTTCAAAATTCTGTAGTGTAAAGCACTTGGGAAATTTCTTCTTTTCCTTAAGTTACATTTGAATTTCTTCCATTTATTAAATTATGTGTTCTTTCTAATTTGGTTCTTTGTCATGTAATGCTTCCATATTTCCTTCTCTCCCTTGCTCTCCCCCTCTGAAATTTGTACACCAGCTAAGAGGAGGTCTTTTTTTTCTTAATTAAAATACTTCTTTTTTCTTTTAGCGGCTTTAAGTTTACAGAAAAAGAATTGAGGGAAAAATACAGAGAGTTCCCCTATTGCCCACAAGCCATTTCCCCCATTATTAACATCCTGAGCTGGTGAGGCACATTTGCTACAGTAATTAGCCAACACTGATACATCATTATTAACTAAGTCTAATGTTTGCAGGAGGGCTCACTCTTTGAGTTGCGCATTCTCTAGGCTTTGACAAATGTATGAAGACACGTATCCACCATTGTATCATACAGAATAGTTTACTGCCCTAAAAATATCCTGTGTTCTGGCTTTGGCTGGTTGGCTCAGTGGTAGAGTGTCTGCCTGGCGTGTGTACAGTCTGGGTTCAGTCAGGGCACACAAGAGAAGTGACCATCTGCTTCTCCATCCCTCCTCCTCCCATTCTCTCTCTCTCTCTCTCTCTCTCTCTCTCTCTCTCTGCCTCCTGCAGCCATTGGTTCAAGTGCTTTGGCCTCAGGCACTGAGGATGGCTCCATGGAGCCCCTGCCTCAGGCACTAAAAATAGCTTCATTGCAAGCATGGCCCCAGATAGGAAGAGCATCTGCCCCAGACATGGGTTGCTGAGTGGATCCCGGTCAGGATGCATGCGGGAATCTGTCTCTCTATCTCCCCTCCTCTCAATTTGGAAAACAAGAAAAAACATCTCTGTGTTCCACCTATTCATCAAAGGAAGCTTTTCCTATCTGAGCTAGTTTTGGTGGCCCAGTTGATTATACCAGATGTTCACTGACATCCTATATGTACTACAAATTGTAAATAAGTTCTGACTCCTGAGGATGAATAACAATCTCCAAATATCAACAATTCTGCACTACTCTATAGACAAGAGGGAGGCTGATGGTGTTGTTGGAAGAATTGCCCTGGGACCAGAATTGTGAGTTCCATTACCTTGATTCCCATTGAAATGTAAATGCCCCATGACTTAAATTTAAGTGTTAGTAAAGTTGACAAAAGTGAAGTTGGTCTACAATATATCATATTTCCTGAGAATTTTTAGTAAAACACATTTAAAAATTTTTAATGGAAAAGAAATGGTTCATACACAAGCACAGTTTACCTACTTTTTTATCGACACAATGGGAAGTATGTTAAAATCTATTCAAAATGTCTTAACTGCTTGAGGAAGAGAAAAATTCACCTTAGGAGCTTTTTGTTTTTTCATAATTATAATAACACTTCATAAAACATAAAAATTGAAGGTAAGATTTTGACATCATTACTGATAATATTACTGGCAATATCCTATAATAACATATGAGAAATGCCAAAAGTTTGGAGATTCGAAATGGTCTGAACTTCCAAAAGAGGTGAGAAAGATTGAGGACAAAATTCTACAGCCAATTATTAAAGAGTTAGGTTATGAGTATTTCTTAAACAAAGGAAGCAACAGTTCCATGGTATGTCATATTTGTAGAATGGCAGGCCATTTTGAATATCCCATTTGGAGAGGTTTTCAGCATTCTGAAGTATCTTCATGAAGGAGGTGTGTTCTTGCTCTCCAAGCCTTTACAGGCTCCTCTTGACCTTAGGAGAAAGGTAAGACATTATTATATGACCTACAATGTAACAGAGGAAGGACAGCCTTTGTTACTTGTTTAGCTCTAATGCCAGACAGACCTGTTTTGAATCCTGGCTGTGCTAGATATTAGTGTGTGACTAAGGATAAGTTAATTAGCATGTCTGATCCTCAGTTTCCTTATCTATGAATGGATACATTAGCAGTTCCTATGTAGTAAGCTTGTTATGAAGACTGAGAGTATTCTTAAAGCACCTAGCCTGATGTGTGACACGCAGTATGCCCTCAGTAAATGCAATCTACTAATTTTTTTAAAGTTTTTATATTTAATTAAAAAAATTTTCCAATTGCAGTTGACATTCAATATTACTTTGAGGTGTACAGCATAGTGGTTAGACATTTATATAACTTATGAAGTGATTTCCCCTGGTAAGTCTAATAGTCCCCTGATACCATATACAGTTATTATAATATTGATTATATCCCCTACATGGGTGATGGCAAACCTTTTTATAAAAAACCACCCACTTTTGCAGTGCTGGTCAACCTGGTCTCTCCTGCCCACTAGTGGGCATTTCAGCTTTCATGGTGGGCGGTAGCAGAGCAACAAACAGCGCTGCAATTGGCCCACCATGAAAGCTGGACCGCCCACTAGTGGGCGGGAGGGACCAGGTTGACCAGCACTGCAAAAGTGGGTGGTTTTTATAAAAAGGTTCACCATCACAGCCCTAGGCTGTACTTTGCATCCTCAAGGCTGTTTTGTAACTACTAATTTGTACTTCTTAATCCTTTCATCTTTTTTTACCGAGTTTAGAATGCCCCTTCCATGCAGCAACCATCAGTTTGTGCTCTGTTATCTATGGGTCTGTTTCTATTTTGCTTACTTATTTTGTTCTTTAGATTTCACATGTAAGTGAAATCATAAGGTACTTGTCTTCCTCCATGTGACTTATTTCATTTAACGTAACAATCTCCAGGTCCATTTGTGTTGTTGCACGTGGTAAAGTTTCTTCTTTTTATGGCCGGGTAATATTCCATTGTAAATGCACCCCATCTTTATCCAATCATCCCTTCTCATATGTGCCATGCCTGCGGGCCTTCAGCAGACTGAGTAACACCCCGCTCGAGCCAGTGACCTTGGGTCCATGCTAGTGAGCTTTTTGCTCAAGCCAGATGATCCCATGCTCAAGCTGGCAACCTCGGGGTCTCGAACCCAGGTCCTTCCACATCCCAGTCCGATGCTCTATCCACGGCGCCACCACCTGGTCAGGCTCCCATCATCTCTTAATGAACACTTAAGTTGAAAGCTACTAACTTGTTAAAGGCTTTTGATGGTCGTGGCCTGGATACCTCCTCATCCTTGCATAGGTTTTATACATCCTGCCAGGGATATTTTAGAGGAAATCCCTGGGCTGCCTGAATGTTGGGCTAGATAACACTCCTCCAGCTATAAACTCCACAATTCTCAGCTTTTACAGAATCATTGCTTCAAGGCACCATCGAGACGGTTATGCTGCAGATGACCCTGCTTTCACGGATTTGGAATACTTGTGTGGCGTGGGTGCTTTGTGTTTAGTTGTCATCACAACTGTTCTACACCACTAAGTGCATCTCTTTGGGGGAAATAATTCTCTGGCAGCCCCGACTTCAGAGAGCGTCTTGCTGCATCGTGTGGAAATGAAGGAAGGAACTGGGCAGCCTGGATCAGTGACATCACATGGAGACGGACAGGGGAAGAGGGGTAAGCTCTTTCTCCCAGGACCTCTGGAAGTAGTTTCTGCTAAAGGCTGGAACAGTTCCATCTTCCTCACGGGCCCCACCTCTGTTCTTCCCAAGTGTACCTCATATGCCCTGCTACCGAGGGTCCATAGAGCCCATCCTCCAGAGGGCAGGGAGTTGCCCGTGGCTGCTTTAATTCATGCACTAATTCATTCTACAAACATGTATGCACATAAACCAGCTCACATTCTTGATCACTGCAAAGGCAAACCCTCAGGGAATGCATGACTATAGATTATAATAATCATCCCTGCCAGCAAAGATACCCTGAATGGTGTCTGCACCAGGGGTCAGGCTCACGGGCATTCACGGCCTCCATGAGCAGAAGCTGGCAAACACTGCAAATCACTTCGGTCACCATTCCCAATCTGGAAAATGCACCAGTCTCCATCACCATTTTTAAAGTTGGGAAGAAATTTTGTCTAATAAAAGAAACTCAGTCCTCGCCTGACCAGGCAGTGGCGCAGTGGATAGAGTGTTGGACTGGGATGTAGAGGACCCAGGTTCGAGACCCCGAGGTCGCCAGCTTGAGCGCAGGCTCATCTGGCTTGAGCAAAAAGAAGTTCACAGCTTGGACCCAAGGTCGCTGGCTCGAGCAAGGGGTTACTCGGTCTGCTGAAGGCCCGCGGTCAAGGCACATATGAGAAAGCAATCAATGAACAACTAAGGTGTCGCAACAAAAAACTGATGATTGATGTTTCTCATCTCTCTCTGTTCCTGTCTGTCTGTTCCTATCTGTCCCTCTCTCTGACTCTCTCTCTCTGTCCCTGTAAAAAAAAAAAAAGAGAGAGAGAGACTCAGTCCTTTAATTCTGAGAAGCTAAGTGTTTATCAGCCTTTCAGACAAGGGGAAGTGGTAATCAGAAGTGCAGTCAGGCTGCAGGCAGGGGTGTGACAGTGGTCCCAGCAGATATTTTGTGACTGCACGTGTTTATAAACGCAGATTTTTAGCCAGAACAACTTTTTCAGCAATTTAAGCTGGTGCTGGTTAGGTCCCTGCTTATAAAAGGTGCTTTGCTCTCAAACTATATGCAACTCAAATTTCAAAAACAAAAGCGATCAGAGAAGTTTAAAAAGCAATCCTGTGGCTGACTGCCTGTGCTTGGCATCGCAGCGTGTTCAGGAACAGCGTGGCTCGCTGTCAGTTCCGGGAGAGGTCACCGCTGAGGAAGGAAAAAATCACCAGTGACAGCATGGAGTGATCTGAACATGAAAATCCTGCCAAGATAGAGCCTTCCAGTGACATAAACTGAAACAAATCAGTAAATTCACTTAGTAATGAAATGCATGCTGCTTTTGAAGACTGCGGTCTTGTCTGGAACTCTTATGATTTCTAAACTTGTATTTTCCTTTGTGGGGTTCCCATTCAGGAACCTGCTCCTTAGCCAATGCGTCTGTCCCTATGGCTCCTGAGCTGTTCCTACTCGGTAGTAAAACTGGCCATTCAGTGGAGGTCACAGGCTGCTGTGCCCTGCTGTGCACCGCTGGTCCCCACGCCCTGCCTCACGGTGTCTCTGAGCGGTGTTAGCTTGAGAACCTCACTTTTATCTACAATTGAACTTCACTTTGAAGTCTGCCTAAAATCTGAACTTTAAACTCGTCTCCTTTTGGAAGCACTTTTACTTCACTGCTTAAGATAAGTCCCTTATCACATGCTGCTTCTGAGATAAAAAAAAAAAAAAAACACGAGAGGATGACTAGTGTCACCAGTTCTTGCTTCCTTCCGGAACATTCTTACCGGCGACTGGCTAGATGTTGGGTGCTGTGCTGGCATGATGGACACAATTTGAAGGAGGCCACCAAAGAGTAGGATTAAAGATAAAATTAAGGCCGAAATTAGCCTCAGTAGGACTTGCTTCAGGCTTTGCAGGACACTGGATAAAAATTTTTTGTAGAGCCCCTGTCGATAAAACTTGATTTAAACAGGTATTACAAAACCAAAGATCCATGGATATAGTAATTTATTGAGAAAGATTTAAAATAACGGAGAGGGAAAAGGTATTTACTTCTCACTGGCTTATTGTCCTGTCAGTGGCTGTGTGTCATCGGGTCCAGGCATCATGTCTTCAAGGCCGTTACTGCCAGGTCACCAGCCCTGGCTAGTGCAGACCTCCCCTGTGAGAAGCAGCAGCCCTGTGGGACCTGGGGGTGGGGACGTGGGTATCGGCCAGAGGCTGATCATGTTGTCCTCAGTGAGGGCTAACCTAGAGAAGTGCCCTTTGAGGAACAGGAGGTGATGCTGCTGTCACTAAACAAAGGCCCCTGATCTCTGAGGCTACAAGGAGTGCGCTGCTGGTGAAATTTGGTCACTTCTTAGGGACATGCTATTAGCTGGAACCCATTCCCTGGAACTGCACACCTAAGCAACTTTTCAAGGACACTGCAGTGGATGACCAAAACCCATTTTCCTTAACGAAACCTCAGGAGAAGATGCATTTTACATCATAATCCAGTATTTATACATACATAGGACTGAAATGAATGTTTCACAGGACATTCCATGTCCTACTACATATTATATTATCCCTTCTCTCCCTTCCCTTCCCTCCCCTCCCCTCCCCTCCCCTCCCCTCCCCTCCCCTCCCCTCCCCTCCCCTCCCCTCCCCTCCCCTCCCCTCCCCTCCCCTCCCCTCCCCTCCCCTCCCTCCCTTCCCTTCCCTTCCCTTCCCTTCCCTTCCCTTCCCTTCCCTTCCCTTCCCATCCCATCCCATCCCATCCCATCCCATCCCATGCCATCCAGTCACATCCCTCCCCCCATCCCATTCCTTGAGCATTCTCATGGCTCAAGGAATTCTTTCAGGTTTTACCATTCATCTCTGATTCCCTCAAACCTGGCTTCTTCAGTCTGTCCTACTCTTCTCTTGGAAGAACTGTCTCACCTTTGATTTTGATTTTTAAAAGGTAAGGTATTTTCTCTTGCCTGGCTCCCTTGTCTCTAAACATCAGTACCCAAGGGCACGTCCTGCCCAAACAACTACACCCAGACTTGGCATGTGGACCCCACCCACTATAGCTCAGGTGCGGCGCCCCAGGCTCTACTGTGTGGGAGGAAGGCTCAGACAGTAGGTGACACAGCTCATGGACTGAACAGCTTGACATGCTGGGTCAGGGCAAGCATGCTCTGGAGCCCTGAGTGTGGACCCTGGGAGAGCAGAGTAGCCAAGGATAAGGGTACAGAGGCACTTCTGAATGACTCAGGTGAACTGATGGCCATTGTTGTCTGAGCCAAATTTGTTGTTTTGGGATTTTCATGCTGCTTGTCTGTCCTGGCTGACTTTTCCTTTGGGGGCGGGGGTGTCTTTCAATTCCCAGCTATTTGTGCTTTTTATTTACTAAGTATGAAGTTGCCCCAGGTAGAGGTGCCACTCTTAGGCAGCTCAGGACGTATTTACTGAATAAATCAGGGACAACATCTGTCCTCCTAGGAACCTAAGTGCTTTTAATCAAACCACCCACCAAGAGTGTACATGTAAAGTCTGGTATTTCTTGCTCTCCCTGTAAACCTAGAATAAATATGACATGTTATTGGTTCAAATTCCTTCTATGAGTGTTTAAAACATTCCCTTTTAAATTCTAGGGCTTACCTCGTATTAAGAACTAATGAGTATATTAATTCTAGTGTATATCTAGCCATTTAACTTTGACCTTGGAATTCTCTTCTGGGATTATCATCTCATAAAATGCCTTTCCTCTGTGTGTAAGATCTTAGATCTGCATGTCATTATCTTTGAGAAAAATGTGAAAAAGCACACTGTTTTTCAATGTAATTAGCCCTCTGGGGCACAGTGCTCTCTGCATGTATGCACACTCTGCCAAGTTCAGGGTCTGCTGTGCCGTTCAGGAGTGTCATTAACTCTGGGGGGTCCTTCTGGATGAGAAAATGGACTGATCATGTTCAAGAGGAAATGACATCATATACGTGATGTCAACAACTGGACCTTGTCTATACACTGCTAATTGTTCAGTGAGCACTACTTAAATTTCACAGGCTTAAAAAAAAAAAGACAACACTTTAACTCAGCAATTTTCAACCCTTAGGCCACAAGAGGCTCATGCAATACCTGACTGTTTAGTCAAGGGCACTGACCTCTTTTTCCTTAGATTGTAAAAAAAAAAAAAAAAAAAAAAAAGGTAACAGCCAGTACAATTGCCTTCTGGTGTGAATGAGTCAAAAGTATAACTTTTTTTTTATCGTTAGATCAAAAAATATATATTTTTGGTGTGCCACAGAATTTTAGTAATGAAATAAAAAAAAAAGTATAAAAATTGCTGCTTTAAACTAATGGAATTCCTTCCCTGGTGATCAGAGAGGCACATGGAGGGACGAAGCAGGTGTTCAGAGAGGAACTGCAAACCAGATGCTGGCCTCTAGGCCGGTTCTGCACTAGCTATTGAAGTCTGGGAGATCCGTAACTTTTGGGCTGTACTTGCTTTTTTGCAAGAAAAAGGGGTAGTACTCAAATCAGTGTTTTCAAACAATGGGTTATAAACCATTAGAGGGGTGTGAAATCAACTTTTAGTGAGTTACGGCCAGCCTTTTGAAGAATGTAATAGAGTAGAACAGAACACAACAAAATACAGGAGATTATTATATATAGTAAACGTACAGATTATCTGTGAATCATTCATTTCAATGACATATATGTATGAATACCAGGTTATAATATAAAATGCAATTCTTACTATGTGTCTCAGTTAAGTAAGAAGAGTTTAAAAAAATCTCTGAGCTCAATAGACAAACCGTTTCCTTCCAGTTCTTAGTTATATGTTCAATAATAATTTAAGACCTGAAAATTGTTGGTTCCTTAGTTATCAATATATTTTTGACCAAAATACCTTTAGGCCCATAAACATCAGTGACACATGAAATGGAATATATTTTTGTCATGAAAGCACGTTTTATTGTTGTTTGTTTGTTTTTTGCATTTTTCCGAAGCTGGAAATGGGGAGGCAGTCAGACAGACTCTGGCATGCGCCCGACCGGGATCCACCCTGCATGCCCACCAGGGGGCAATGCTCTGCCCCTCTGGGGCATCACTCTGTTGCATCCAGAGCCATTCTAGCGCCTGAGGCAGAGGCCACAGAGCCATCCTCAGTGCCCAGGCCATCCTTGTTCCAATGGAGCCTTGGCTGCGGGGGGGGGGGGGGGGGGGGGGGGGGAGACAGAGAGGAAGGAGAGGGGGAGGGGTGGAGAAGCAGTTAGGCGCCTCTCCTGTGTGCCCTGGCTGGGAATTGAACCCGGGACTCCTGTACACCAGGCCGACGCTCTACCACTGAGCCAACCGGCCAGGGCCACATTTTGTTTTTTAAACATCAAAATAATTGAGTATCCACTAGGGGACCTTAAGGAATAGAATGTTTGTGTTAATACCTGAAGGTAAAAACATGGTCTTTATGATGGTGTCCTTGGAATATATTTTCTGTTTAGGGGTTCAAAGGGTCATTTATT
Organism: Saccopteryx leptura; assembly: GCF_036850995.1. Classification (NCBI taxonomy): domain Eukaryota; kingdom Metazoa; phylum Chordata; class Mammalia; order Chiroptera; family Emballonuridae; genus Saccopteryx; species Saccopteryx leptura. The sequence continues at coordinate 58,277,850 of NC_089513.1, read as the reverse complement.
GATATATTATGCAATTGAGTTTGAAAGGTTAGTTCCTGTATGTGACCAGGAGAGAGTCACAGTCTTACAAGTTTGTGAATAAATAATTGTACCCATGTTGAGAGTGATATGCACACTGAAAATTGGGGGGAAATACGCCTAGTGTCCTATATGTTTATTTGTTCTTCAAAAAAGGGTGATTGAGTTTATGCCACATGACATTCTTAAACTCTAAGGACAAAACTGGTCTGTGTTCATAGAGCTTACCTTCTAGTGAAAGAGAGACAATAATAAACAAAGAAAAACAACAACACGGAATGGCAAGCGCGAGGCACACAATAAAAACGGGGTGCTGCCCTGACCGGTTGGCTCAGCGGTAGAGCGTCGGCCTAGCGTGCGGAGGACCCGGGTTCGATTCCCGGCCAGGGCACACAGGAGAAGCGCCCATTTGCTTCTCCACCCCTCCGCCGCGCTTTCCTCTCTGTCTCTCTCTTCCCCTCCCGCAGCCAAGGCTCCATTGGAGCAAAGATGGCCCGGGCGCTGGGGATGGCTCTGTGGCCTCTGCCTCAGGCGCTAGAGTGGCTCTGGTCGCAACATGGCGACGCCCAGGATGGGCAGAGCATCGCCCCCTGGTGGGCAGAGCGTCGCCCCATGGTGGGCGTGCCGGGTGGAGCCCGGTCGGGCGCATGCGGGAGTCTGTCTGACTGTCTCTCCCTGTTTCCAGCTTCAGAAAAATGAAAAAAAAAAAAAAAAAAATTAAAGGTTAAAAAAAAACGGGGTGCTGTGACTCGGTCGCTTTGTGTGGAGGATCAAGAAAGGCCTCTCCGGTGGGTTGACCTGTCCGCTGAGGCAAGAAGAGCAACTGTGTGAAGATCAGGGAAGATGAGTGAATATTTGTACATTGCTGCCACAATCCCCTTGCTATAGTAGCATTGATTAAGGGGAAGGGTATTCGTAGGCCAAAGGAATAGCGAGTTAAAGCTCTAAGGTGAAAATATGCTGGGCAAGTTCAAAGAAAAAAAGAAAGCAAGCCCATGTGCTGAGGCCTCCGGGGCGAGAGGAGCCCAGGAGGGTGGGAGATGCGTAAGGTCTCACCATGTAGAACCTGGTAAATCAGGGCAAAGAAGAATGTGACTTGTGTTCTGAAAAGAAGCTGAAGTAAAGGGGGCGAAGAGGGGGTGGTGTGAGGAAATAAATGATAAGAAAATGATTCTAGCTGCTGGGTAGAAAAAAGATTACGGAGAAGCCAAGTGGGAGCGTAGAGACCAGCCAGACCCATGTTGCTGTCGCTGCTCAAGGGGCAGTGGAAGAAGTGCCTGAAACAACAGAGAAGCAATTGCTCTCAACTGCAGGTGGTCGGAGGCCACACATTCCGATCTGGGCCCAATGTGTGGGTGACGTTTTGCATGTCTCCTGCAGACGGTATTTGGATTCTTCTCTGCAGCTTCCTTAGTGCTCCATTTTGGAAGGGAAAGCCAAAGTCTGTGGCTTTAGGGTAATTCAAACTACCCGGTACTGGGAGACTACCACTTCTGAGGTGAACTTGAGAATGTCACGTATACCAGCTGCTTCACCAAGGGGCAGGGGCGTTTCCACCCTGGGAGGTGTGCAGGTTGGAGCCCAGAGCTGCGCCAGGCAGGAGCCCGTGCAAGGCTGGCAGTAATGACTCATGTGTGCACAGCTGCTGACGAGGCCTGCACAGGTGACTCCCAAGATCAAAACAGCCGCGTCGACTTAAAATAATTGCTTTGGTGCCATTTCCAAGTCGTTTCTAAATGCTGTTAATGTCCAAAAACCTATTTCCCCTATTAGAAAAATGGATATTTTTAATGTCTGCCAAGCCAGAGTTCTACTCTACCTGAAAGAGGCAAAGCTCAAAAATAAATAGCATTGAAAAAAATGTGCCGCGGCTCAAAAAAGGTTGAGAATCACCTGACTGGAACCCCACACTCTTGGGGGGCATAAGATACCCCCTACCATTTGGCTCTGCTCCCACTTGAGTTGTTGTTGGGGACTGAAGGGGAACTGAGACCTTCTAGATTTGGTGGAGGAGGCAGAGCACTTGTACGCACGTGGCCACGATTCTCTCAGAACGGTGACAGGAGGGGATCGGTAGGGAGTTCTGAACTTGGGGGGCGCCCAGTGCTTTCACATGCTGTGGGCGGGCAACCTCGCCTCACCCTCTATGTTTGGAAGATAATTTAAGTAGGGGATCCTGTTCCCAGCAAAATCTAGCAATGTCGTCCGTCCTAAGATAAAGGCAAAGGAAACATTTTTCAGCCTCTTTTATAAGTTAGAGGAACAACTGTGATGTGCGATTCACCGGGGTTCAGACTTGACTCATACTTGTTTGCACAGTTTCAACAGCCACTTTCAACGGCCACCTTTAATGTGAGCCCAGGGGCGCGAGGGGCACCCACATGAATGAAATGCTGGATTGATCTCAGCTCATTAGGCAAGGGTGCCCTTCCCACACAGCGGTGCCTCGCAGGCACGAGGACAGGGAATTATGTGAGGAATGCAGTATTGCCAAGTCTGAGCACAGAGAGGACAGGACACTGGCACAGGCCTGCTCAGTCTTGATTTCGGCTTTCGGAGGAGCTGCAGGAGGTCGGCCTGCCCTCTGCCTCCCAGATGGGACTGCCAGGCTGCCAGTGGCTTTTCTTCCTTCTGCCCACGTAATGCTGTCTTGGCAGAGAACATAGTGCACGGTTTGCGATGTTGAACCTACCATGTCAGTGGGCAGAACAGCGAAGAGCTGGGCGGGGCCACTGTCAGGGCAGGTGGGAGGGCAGCAGGAGTGGAGGGACGGCAGGGGGACCCCTGTGCAAGCGACGGGGCCATCCACTGGGCTTGCTGCTCTTCTGTGTCTCTGCACCCTGAGGTGAGCTCTGTGTCTCGCTTCTAGGAGGACAAACTAAATCGTGTTCACGCGAAAGGTGGAACAGCGGCTGCACATGAGGTCCTTCCTGGCCACATCCAAGTGGGAACGGTAACTATTGGCAAATGTCAAAGTCTGTTAAGGAGAAAGGGGATGGGACTCATTTTTATCACTGAATAGTAATCATGGTGATAAGAAGAAATACCATAAAAAAGGTTCAACTCCACATACACTAGTGCTTTCTGATGATTACAACAGGGGAAGAAAAGAGTGTGGGGTTCCAGTCAGGATGCCCGGCGTTCAAATCCAAGGCCAAAATGACACAAAATGACACTCTAACACAGTACATATTATACATATAGTTAATAATATAGTTTCTAAATGTATTTATACTCACACCTGACCATGTCTCACGGCACACTGGTTGAAAAACACTAGGACTGCTCTGCATTTGTTTTCTCATCTGTAAAGTGGGAATTTGTTCTACAGTTCTTATTAGGCACCAATACATAAACATATTACATTATAATAATAAATACATTACATAATAAATATATCACATGCCATGTTCTAGATATGAGAAACCCAAGAGTGGGGGAAAAAAGGAAAAAATTCTCATGGGGAAGAATGAATAAAGAACCAAGTAGAACATACACCGTACTCATTAGTGACGAATATATTGAGGACAATAAAGCAGAGAAAGCAGAGAAAGAGCATAAGGACTGTGTGTGTGTGTGTGTGTGTGTGTGTGTGTGTGTAGGTTTATAGTAAAAATTTCTACCTCCTCAGATTTTAAAATTGAATTAAAAAAAACCATGCATTAAAACCTTCGACACATAGCAAACAAAAAAAGTCTAGTCCTTTTCCTGCCCTGCCCTGCTCAGCAGTGGAAAGTCTGTAAAAAGACCCCTGGCCCTTTGAATCCCATGATTCTGCCGCTGACTGTGTGGCCACGGCAAGTTGCTCTCATCTTGGAATTGTGGTACGGAGGAGTCAATGCACCCACGCGCGGACAAGCACAGAGCAGTGCCCGCACGCACAAGGCACTGGGTGAGTGGCAGCTCTTCCTTGATTTCTGACCTCCTGACTCGAGGACTCCCTTCCACCCAAATAATCTCCTAAGACCCTCCAGAGAGTCCCGGCCACAGCAGGGCCTTCCCCTGGCAAAGGGCTGGCCTTGGGAACGACCTGAGGGCTGGCCTTTCAGGCTGTCTGAGAGTGGAGATGGCGACAGAAGTGTTGCTGGGACTGCTGTGAAGGTGACCCACGGGGAGGGGACTTGCTGCTCAGATGGATGAGGACTGAGGGCTGAACAAGTGGGAGAAGGAGGGGTTCGCTGACTGGGGAACCTGGTTTCTGTCTGCCCCGGTTAAAACAGCCACCCAGGTCCTGCCTGGTCTCCAGCAGCAGCTTGTTTCATGTAAATTTCAGTAACAGATGGAGAACTGAGACAGCGGCACCCCTCCTCTCTGTTCTAGGCGTATCATCTGCACTGCGTTGCCCAGTTCTCGGGCACACACACAGAGCGGAGGAAGATGAGTGGCTGAGAGCTGAGACGAGCCATTGCCCAAGGGCTCTAGGATGAGGGCAGACTGAAGTGTCCCACTAGGGAAGAGGTTCTGCTCTGCTTGGCAGATGCTCCTGAGAACAGCTGTTGTACCCACATCTCAGTGAGGCACCAGTGGGCCCAGCTACTTCGTTCACGCTTCTGCTACTAATGAATGGTGCTATTCATTAAGCACTTACCGTGCTCCACACCTGTGAGCACTGTATATATTTGTCTTTATTAACATTCACAATGACCCTATGAGGCCAGTGCCATTGATTTCCCCACTTACTGCAGAGGAAACTGAGACACGGAGAGGATGAACAGTTTGTCCAATGCAAGTAGTTAGAAGCTGAAAAGCTGGGAATTAAAGTTTTTTTTATTTTTTCTTTTTCCAAGTGAGAGGAGGGGAGATAGAGGGATAGACTCCCACATGCGCCCCAACCAGGATCCACCTGGCAATACTTGTCTGGGGCTGATGCTCTGCTCATCTGGGGCTGTGCTCGCAACTGAGCTATTTCTAGTGCCTGAGCCATCCTCAGTGCCCAAAACCAATTTATGGCTATGGGAGAGGAAAAGATAGAGAGAGAGAGAGAGAGAAAGGGAAGGGGGAGAGGTGGAGAAGTAGATGATCGCTTCTCCTGTGTGACCTGACTGGAAATTGAACCTGGGACATCACATGCTGGGTCGGCACTCTGCCATTGAACCAACTGGCCAAGGCTAAATTGAACTCGTGGAGTCTGATTCCAAAGCTGAATTTCATTAAACCTTGTAAGTTATATACTTTTTAAAGTGAATGGAGTGGCCTCATCATTACCCTTAGATAATGTATTCTCACTCACTCCATTAAGTAGGAAGGAAGGGGTGGGAGCTGATGCCATCAGGCAGGGAATGGGGGGTGGGGTGTTCATGGCACATGGGAAAGTAATTGCTAGGTGTCATGGATTAGGAAAGGGCCAGTCACACAGGAGAAAGATTGAGACTCATAGTCCTAACTGTTTCTATCACTCAAAATCTTAAGGATTCTCCTCTTCACCTTTTAGACCCTCTGGGGATGAGAGGAAAATGTCTCAGGGGGCTAGGATGTTTTATGTAGGCTGAGTATGGGGGAGTTGAACTCCTACATGGGCAAGGAGTATGGGCTCACACCCTGTGCCCATGGGTGCCACCCCAGCTTTCAGCACTGACACGTCACCTGCAGCCCCGAGGCTCACACTCATGAGCTGCAGCCTCTGCTCTTAGTGCAGCTAGCCAGCTCTCTCCTTCTTGGAGGTTCAGGACTGTGCGGGAAGCTGCCAGGAGGCCTGCTGACTGCAGACAAACCCCAGTCATTGGACTGACATTACTCCGATCCTATTTGAGTGTATTGGCAAACTCCTTGTAGAAAGAGTTAAAATCACACTTTGCAGACCTCTTACCAGTTCACAAGGCTGGAGATCCGTTAAGTCTATATTGACTTGACATTTAGGACTGTACTTACTGCTCAGGAAAGGAGCTCAGAGCTGTTAAGTTGCTGGCTTTGAATGATCACAACTATAGCCTGACCAGGTGGGGTGCTGTGGATAGAGCATCGACCAGGGATGCTAAGGACCCAGGTTCAAAACGCTGAGGTCACCACCTTGAGTGTGAGGTCTCAGGCTTGAGCATATGGGATCATAGACACGACCCATAGTTGCTGGCTTGAGCCCAAAGGTTGCTGGCTTGGCTGGAGCCCCCTGGTCAAGGCACGTATGAGAAACAATCGATGAACAACTAAAGTGCCACAGGTATGAGTTGATGCTTCTCATCTTTCTCCCCTCCTGTCTATCTCTTTCTCTTTCTTGCCATAAATAAATAAATAAGTAAGGTATGGAATAGTATATGCATGTGAAATACCATTAATTAAAGAAGCAAAATTAACATATAGTATGTAGACATGACAGTAAATAAAAATAGATGACTGAGCATTGATAAAAGTAAGAAGTAAAATGAAAGGATAATTCAATAATTATTTGCTCTTAGTTCCTATTAAAATTTACATATATTCATCTTAAGTAAATATTTGTGTAGAAGCTTTGACCCGGTGGAGATATGTTATAGGATAGTTTTGATATTGCTGATTAGTTTCACTGGCTTTTCTTGTTTTTTTCTTTGTGTTTTTTTTTTTTCTTTTTCTCATATTTCATTGGCATGAGAAATAGGAATTAATGTGTCAGTTGCAAAATCTCTCTATTGTTGGGGAACTGGAACCAGCGACAGTTTCTGCACCTTCATGCTGGTAAAATTTCTTTCCAAAAAAAAGAAAAAGTTAACTTGCATCTCACCGGGGAGCCTCTTCACTCACTAAGAGCTGTCTATTTCACCCTTGCAGGAACTCAGGGGCAGATCTGTTTATAGGGCTGAGACCTTTCCTGCTTTGTTTGAGGTATCTATTACCGTGTAACAAATCATGACAAACTTAACTATTTAAAACAAAGCACATTTGTTAGCTCACACTTTGTTAGCTCACATGTCTGTGGACGGGCATTGCGTGGGTGGCTAGATTGGTCCCTCTGCACAGGGTCTTTCAAGTCCGCAGCCAGGGTGTTAGCTACTCCGTTGGTGTTCATTTGGAGCTCAGGGTCGTCTTCCAGGTTTGTTCATTTGATGGCGGAATCCAGTTCTTTGCCGTTGTAGAGCTGAGTTCTTCGCTTTGAGGCTTGCTGTTGGATAGTGACTGCTCTCAGCTCCTAGAGGCTGCCCACAGTTCCTGGCCAGTGAGAGGAGATTTGGAAAAGTCTATCTTGTTTACCTTAATATTGCTTATTTATTACATGAACATTCTTTAACAAGGACATTAGGTAAGATTAGAAATTTTTTAGAAGCTTCACAAATATTTAGTCCTCACAAGGCACCACTATTCTTGCTATTTTATACAGTGTGTCCGTAAAGTCATGGTGCACTTTTGACTGGTCACAGGAAAGCAACAAAAGACAATAGAAATGTGAAATCTGCGCCAAATAAAAGGAAAACTCTCCCAGTTTCATACTATTCAGTGCAGTTCCATGTGGGCTCACGCACAGATTTTTTAGGCTCCTTAGGTAGCTATCCCGTATAGCCTCTACAGACTCACCACTGACTGATGGCCTACCAGAACGGGGTTTCTCCACCAAACTGCCAGTTTCCTTCAACTGCTTATCCCACTGAGTAATGTTATTCCTATGTGGTGGTGCTTCATTATAAACATGCCGATATTCACGTTTCACTTTGGTCACGGATTTGAATTTAGCGAGCCACAGAACACACTGAACTTTCCTCTGTACTGTCCAGATCTCGACTGGCATGGCCGTGGACTGCTCCGCTGTATACAGTGTTATGTCATCATCTGTGCATGCGCACATGCTGCCCTATCATCCTACAGAAACTGGGAGGGTTTTCCTTTTCTTTGGTGCAGATTTCACATTTCTATCATCTTTTGTTGCTTTCCTGTGACCGGTCAAAAGTGCACCATGACTTTACGGACACACTGTATATGAGAAAAAAAAAAAGAAGCACAAAGATTATTGTCTACGATCACACAGCCAGCACATGGAACCCAGGTGCTCTTAACCCCTGCCTAGCGCTGCCCTAGACTCTCCTCCTGGGCAGTGAGTTCTTCCCACTTTGAGCACCGAAGGGATAGGCATTATTTCCCACAGCTTGAGAGGCCTGGTGGGGTAGACACAGCTCGTTTGGAAAATACACATCACCCCTGCTTCACTGCATTATGTCACCCGGACACACCATCATTTAACGGTGTCCTCATTATTGAATCTTCACTCTTTCATTCTTTTGAAAGCTCTAAGACATTACTCTCATTCAAACAGTTTAGACGATATTTGAGTTGATTTGAATTTTCCTCTAAGTTTTTTTTTTTTTTTTTACAGAGACAGAGTCAGAGAGAGGAATAGACAGGAACAGACAGACAGGAACGGAGAGATGAGAAGCATCAATCATTAGTTTTTCGTTGCGCATTGCAACATCTTAGTTGTTCATTGATTGCTTTCTCATATATGCCTTGATAGCGGGCCTTCAGCAGACCAAGTAACCCCTTGCTCAAGCCAGCGACCTTGGGTCTAAGCTGGTGAGCTTTTGCTCAAACCAGGTGAGCCCACGCTCAAGCTGGCGACCCCAGGGTTTCGAACCTGGGTCCTCGGCATCCCAGTCCAATGCTCTATCCACTGCGCCACCGCCTGGTCAGGCAGAATTTTCCTCTAATTTGACACAAGTCATTTTAATTTTTTTTAGGTTACTCCTGTGGAGGGTAGGTTATTTGGAATGATGAGGGCTAAGTCTGAATGATGAGCTGCCTCTTTGTAAGGCCAGTGACCACTGCCCTCGTGGTGGCCATGCAGGTTCTCATTGGATGTGAGCAGACAGTAAAGGAATAGTGAAGCCGGAAAATGGTGGGCCATTCCTTTATTAAAGTCTCATAATGACGGATGAGCAAACAGGCAAGACAGACTACTTATCTCTTACTCAGGGCTCCCAAAGCCATGACTCCTTCTCCAGACTCTCCCAGACTCCAGGCTCCTACCAGCCTAGCAGGGTTCCCAAGCCCCTCAACAATCTCTCTCTCTCTCCCTCCCTCTTTTGACTCTCCAGTAAAACCAGCTAGGGGAAAAATACCCTTCTCCAGCAAACAATAGCAAACAATTACCCCTCCCCATAGAGGGCAAATACCCACAGTCTTCCATAAACTATACACACATGGTGCTGCCCCAATATAAGCAAGCAAACCTAAACACACTTGTTTCACATGTGAACACATTGGTTTGCCCAACAGTCTTCATCTATGGAGCATCTGGAATATCAAACCCTGGCTGGTTTGCTCAATGGTAAAACATCAGCCCAGCGTGTGGATGTCCCGGGTTTGATTCCCGGTCAGGGCACACAGGAGAAGTGCCCATCTGCTTCTCCCCCCCTCCCCCCTCTTGCTTCTTTCTCTCTCTCTCTTTTCTCCTCCTCCAGCCATGGCTCAATTGGAGCAAGTTGGCCCCAGGTGCTGAGGATGGCTCTATGACCTCTGCCTCAGGCCCTAAGAAAAGCTCAGTTGCTGAGCAATGGAGCAACGCCCCAGATGGACAGAACATTGCCCCCTAGTGGGTTTGCCGGATGGATCCCAGTAGGGGCACATGCAGCAGTCTGTCTCTGCCTCCCCTCCTCTCACTGGAAAAAAAAAAAAAGGAATATTGAAGCAACATTGCTACCAAAAACTAAATGGTTTACTTTTAGATGATTTTTGGTTAGGTTTATAATGATAACTTAAAGTTGCTTAAATTCTCATTTCCTTTATTATTAGTGGTATTGTTTGCATTTGAGGAGTGATATTTTTACTTTTCAAATTTATGTCTCTGTGTACTTATTTAAATAGCATATGGAACTTTAAATTCTAAAGTTCAATCTGTATGGGAAAATTCTCTTTATCTCAGCATAGGTGATATTAGAAAAGCGAAAACTTGAAAGGTCACACTCCTGTGTGTTTCTTGTGAGCACTTATCTATGCCTTCTAACTGACTGGCTTAATGAGTATTTTCTTACCTCAGCTCAGCTCGTAACAAATCCTCCTCACATGTGTTAAAAATGACACATCACCTCACCTGTGACTGAGGGGGGCAGGAAAGGGGATGCAGGGCAGGTAGGAATGTTGTAAAGGTGGCATTTGAGAATCACAGGAGTTCAAAGGTGCTTTAAAAACTCCTCCTTTCTTCTGAGTGTGTAAACTTGGACTCTGCATTTATTTTACAAACAATGGATTCCAGGCTCCTGAGCACACTGGCTGAGAGAGCTGACGAGTCCGAGTCAGAAGAAAGCTCCCAGCTGGGGTATTTCCAAGTGAAGTCTTTGATGTCAGGACTGCGTGGGGTGTCCCCTTCCCCCACCTCGGGAGAGGAGGAGAAGCTCCCCCATGGGGCTGTGGAGATGCAATGAGCTGGGAGATTCCACTGGCTCCCTCCCAGGGAGGGGAAGGAGCAGACAGGCTGCTAAAATCAGGCTCGGGTTGATGGGGAACTTTTACTTGCACAAGGTCAAGGTGATTACAGGGTAGGTCACTCTAGCTGTGGCAGACATTTACACAGGTGCCAGACGGCCAGCACCTCTGGGCTCCTTTGTCAGCTCGCAGGCAGCATTTCCTGGCCAAACCAACAGATGGTTCTCTGAAGCTGGCTGGGGAAGAAAGGCATCTTGATAATGAAGCTCAGGGCTCTTGCAGGCTCTCTCTCTCTCTCTCTCTCTCTCTCTCCCTCTCACGGTTTATTCCTTAGCCTGAGAGGTGGAAGCACTTTTGTCTTGCCCTCCTGCCCAGTTGAAGAGGGGAACATGCTGGCTCCCTCTCCCCACCACAGGGCCCGCATGTATTTATGCACATACCATCTGTTAACGCATGGAGAGGGTCTGGAAGCTCAGGCGAGCTCCTTCCAGTGGACACACCTTTTGTTTCTGCAGGCTGATGTTGGGCCGGGCAGTCTTCCTAGCACAGAATCCAGTCTTACTGCCCAATCTAGGACTACACGCTCTGGGTACTGAACTCTAAAGTTTTCAGAAGCCAGATGTGGACTCACAGGAGGAACAGCTATCTTGTGGAAGGTCCGTATCCATCCCAAGTTCGTGGGTGAATTTGAGGGCAGGCCCTCTGTGAATGACGGGGTTCCAGCTCTGAGATCAGTGGTCTGTCAGGAAGTTGGGGGTCAGAGTCTGTGGGAAAACTTTTCCTTGAGAGCCCAGACTGCTTTGGGGGAGAGTCTTATTCTCAGAGAGGGTGTTCTTTTTTTGAGTTTTCTCTTTGTAGATAACAATATGCCAAAAACCTGGCTTTGTGGCTACGCCACAAACCTTCTGAGTGCCATTTGAGATATACATCAGCTTAGACTTTGGCCTTGCTTCTTCTCACATACAACAGAGCCTAATTTCTTATCTTCCACTGATTTAAAAAGTCCTCTAAAAGCCACTGCATTTAAGGAAACACATAGAACTTGTCTCCTTGTCACCATCACCAGAACTCAGCTTACATTTTAGATCTCTTTTTTCATCGTTAATTATTTCCTCTTCATTTTGATTTAAAACATTCTTCACCATCAGTTGATAATTGATAATGAATTCGAGAGAACATAATGGATTCACATAGGATGAGGCTATTTAATGTTTTCCAGATGCAGGCTGCTGTCAGGAGAACTGAGCCAGCTGAGAGCCTGGGGCCCTCAAGCCCTGGTTCTCACGTGACCAGGACTCCAGGTTCAGGCTCTGATTTCCAGAGTCCACCTTCCAACCACGGGGTAAGGTTAAAATGAGTCAAGCGATCAGGAGCATTGGTGAAGTTCTACCACCATGTTGTCAAGTTTCATGCAAGTCTCCTAATTAAAAAATAAATAACACTGTATGCTATTTCTATTGCATTGTTGAAAGTTTCATTTTGTTAAAAGTATAGTCACACAAATGACAGATGAGAGCGTTCAGAGGTGTGAAGAATAGAAAGAAATAGCATACCTGATAACTACGTGTTATAAATACCACAGTACAAATTCGATCATCTTTTGCTTCCAAATTTAGTTTTCTTTAATAATGATAACTCTTACAATTAAAAATTATTTCTTTTTTTTTTTTCTTTTTCTTTTTTTTTTCTGAAGCTGGAAACGGGGAGAGACAGTCAGACAGACTCCCGCATGCGCCCGACCGGGATCCACCCGGCACGCCCACCAGGGGCTACGCTCTGCCCTCCAGGGGGCGATGCTCTGCCCCTCCGGGACATCGCTTTGTTGCGACCAGAGCCACTCTAACGCCTGGGGCAGAGGCCAAGGAGCCATCCCCAGCGCCCCGGCCATCTTTGCTCCAATGGAGCCTTGGCTGCGGGAGGGGAAGAGAGAGACAGAGAGGAAGGAGGGGGTGGGGGTGGAGAAGCAAATGGGCGCTTCTCCTGTGTGCCCTGGCCGGGAATCGAACCCGGGTCCCCCGCACGCCAGGCCGACACTCTACCGCTGAGCCAACCGGCCAGGGCTAAAAATTATTTCTGAGGTAGAAGATAGTGTGGAATGACCACTAATCCCAGGTATAAGCAGTCTTTGCTTAACTGATTCTTCTAAATGCAACTCTGATGCAACATTATAGAGTTTAATTTTATTTCAAGACACGACAATGCCAATTTGAAAACTGATGGTCCCTATAAATAAAATAGTATTTTAAGGTACTTTAGAAGACTGACATGTGTTTAAACCATTTCCCCCAAGAATCACATTTGTGAGCAAAAGGAGTTAGCAGATTCTGGAAACTGTACACTTTTAGAATTGGAGTTAAAACTCAGCACCTTCATCTTCCTAATTTTCCACTAGAATTAGAGATGAGATAAAGTACAATAAGGTGCTACCTTCGAAATGCGTGACTCCCTGCCCTGTGTTCCTCTCTTCGGTTCCTGCAGTTGGGTTTTCAGCGTCTATCCTCACTGGACGTCTAAGCGCCTTAGGCTCTGTTCTCTCCAGCGCGCTGAACCTCCGGGGACCAAGGAAGGCATTGGCTCCAATCAAATCAATAGTCAAAAGAGCAAACTGAGCTTCCCCTTCTGCTCAGGACTTCTGTGCTCCGCGGAAAGGCCCGGAGAGACTTGGCGACCCTTACCAGATACCAAGCTAGGGACAGAGAGATGGGGCTGTGCCTCCCCACTCCCAGCGCGGACGAGCCAGGCTCGCTGGGACCGCTGGGAACGAAGCCAGGCATCACCATGGAAGTTGCTTTAACGACTGGAATAGATGATATTTTCAAAAAGCCTTATCTAAAACTTCGATTTGAGGTAATAGGCTCTAGGGATAAGCATTTCTATGAGCATGTATTTTATTTTATTTTATTTATTTCAAATGAGTCAAAATAGAAACACTTGTGAGTTCCCCGGGTGAGCAGCACACTGAGCAGTTCAGGATATGCAGCATTATTATGACTTTGATGGGTGGAGTGCAACCAACTCCTTCAAAGCCCCGGGAAAGGAAACCCATGCAGTAAATTAGTCACAGGCTCATTTAAGCGCCCAGCTCGGCCCAGCTATTCACACTACTCCCTGCGTCACGTGTTTCGGCTGCTCTTTTCTCTGCCCTCCAAGTAATCCCTGAAAAAATAGAAGCCTTTTTGTGTGCAGGCGAAGGGGTGTGGGGCCTGGCTGCACAGATCCCCCTGCATGGATGCAGAGGGGGACCCGGGTTGCCAGGGAGTTTTTTAGCCTTTGCGGAAATTAAGGAGCTCATGGAAGGGGCTTATTCTTCATTTATGGTGAGTTCAAGTGGGACAATGGGTCTGTGTGGCAAAGGATTACTCAGCCAGTCACAAAAGCATCAGGGCCTTTTAATCTGAAAATCAAAATGGTGTGTCCAGTGACCCCACCACTGGAGAAGGACATAAAGCTAAAATGAGGGGACTTTTTCTTTTCTCATGGTGGAAAACTTTCTCACTACGGAAATATCACTGTTAAGCTTCTGACATTTCACCGGCCTTTTCAGAACACAGGGTGCTAATTATATTCCCTCAGAATCTTTCAGGCTCTGATCTCACTGAGAGGAGCAGTGGGTGTCACCTTCTAAATGCCCATGACCTGTTATGCCCGAGGCCTGTGATGCTCACAGCCTGTGGTGCCCAGGTTTGTGATGAGTGAGGCCTGTGATGCCCACGGCCTGTGGTGCCCAAGGCCTGAGATGCCCACAGCCTGTGATGCCCGAGGCCTGTGATGCCCACAGCCTGTGATGCCCGAGGCCTGTGATGCTCACAGCCTGTGGGGCCTGAGGCCTGTGATGCTCACAGCCTGTGGTGCCCAGGTTTGTGATGAGTGAGGCCTGTGATGCCCACAGCCTGTGGTGCCCGAGGCCTGTGATGCTCACAGCCTGTGGGGCCCTAGGTTTGTGATGAGTGAGGCCTGTGATGCCCACGGCCTGTGATGCCCACAGCCTGTGATGCCCGAGGCCTGTGATGCTCACAGCCTGTGGTGCCCAAGGCCTGTGATGCCCACAGCCTGTGATACCCGAGGCCTGTGATGCCCACAGCCTGTGATGCCCGAGGCCTGTGATGCTCACAGCCTGTGATGCCCGAGGCCTGTGATGCTCACAGCCTGTGATGCCCGAGGCCTGTGATGCTCACAGCCTGTGATGCCCGAGGCCTGTGATGCTCACAGCCTGTAGGGCCCAGGTTTGTGATGAGTGGGGCCTGTGATGCCCACGGCCTGTGATGCCCGAGGCCTGTGATGCCCACAGCCTGTGGGGCCCTAGGTTTGTGATGAGTGAGGCCTGTGATGCCCACAGCCTGTGGTGCCCAAGGCCTGAGATGCCCACAGCCTGTGATGCCCGAGACCTGTGATGCTCACAGCCTGTGGGGCCCTAGGTTTGTGATGAGTGAGGCCTGTGATGCCCACAGCCTGTGGTGCCCAAGGCCTGTGATGCCCACGGCCTGTGGTGCCCAAGGCCTGTGGTGCCCACAGCCTGTGGTGCCCAAGGGGAAGGAACGGAATTCATCTTAGAGGTAGGAAGGATGCTGGGTCTCCAGGTGGGGCATGCGACCATCAATTCTCTCTAAGCACATTCGTTCCTTTGATGAATGTGTGAGGGATTCATTTTATTCACCAATTCAATTCTGGTCAGTTTTCTTTCTTTCAGTTCAAGGTGCCTGTCTGCTAGGGAATTCAACATATCAAAGTACAAGTTGGAAGAATAACCGTACATATGCATATATATGATGTATCTGTGAGAGAAATTCCAAAGCCAACAGTAAATTTTTGCTAACTTGTTGGCTAGGATTTATTCATTCCTACTCCCTTTTATGCTTATGGATAAGAGTCTAGTTTTGTGTGTCAGAAGATGGTAAATCTTACCAATGACAGGCACTCTGGAGAGACAGACAGAAAGCCTCAAACCTCTCCGGCGCTAACCTTGTGATAATGTGTGTATCAGGATTCAAGAGTACAGCTCTACATTTTGTCAGCTTCAAAGATTCCAAGACTGTCTTGTGATGTTTTTTTTTTTTTTTTTTTTTTTTTTTCTTTTTCATTTTTCTGAAGCTGGAAACAGGGAGTGACAGTCAGACAGACTCCCGCATGCGCCCGACCGGGATCCACCCGGCACGCCCACCAGGGGCGGTGCTCTGCCCCCCAGGGGGCAATGCTCTGCCCATCCTGGGCGTCGCCATATTGCGACCAGAGCCACTCTAGCGCCTGAGGCAGAGGCCACAGAGCCATGCCCAGCGCCCGGGCCATCTTTGCTCCAATGGAGCCTTGGCTGCGGGAGGGGAAGAGAGAGACAGAGAGGAAAGCGCGGCGGAGGGGTGGAGAAGCAAATGGGCGCTTCTCCTATGTGCCCTGGCCGGGAATCGAACCCGGGTCCTCCGCACGCTAGGCCGACGCTCTACCGCTGAGCCAACCGGCCAGGGCTTCTTGTGATGTTTTGAAGTACCATCAGCCAGGTGGAAAGAAACTCATGTGCCCAGATCATGGGTGTTTAGAAGTCTGTTTTAAAGACTGTGGAGTAGCTGCTCCTGCTGTGTGAATAATGTCCGCTGAAAAGACCAAGGATGATTTAAGCACCAATCCCCTGAAACCCAGAGAAACATGGCAAATGAGTCTATGTGTGGAAAGTCTACAATAATGCCTTTCGGGGAGCAGATTTTTCTTCTCATCTTAGATGGCCTCTGAGCTCCTGGTCCCTAGAACTTATTGTCAATGTGCTTCTGAAAGTCATCAGCCCATTGTTTTACCGTCCTCGTCTTCTGGAAGGCCAACAGAGAGCTGAGCGTTATCAGAAAGAGAAGGAGGCTAAGAACTTTGCCCTCCGCTGGGACTGGGTCTGCCCGTGGCACTGAGAGGCTCTGACTGCCACACCTGAGGGTCCTGAGGGAGGTAAGAAAGGCCCAGAACAGGCAGCTTTGTGCCAGTACACCCACGGCACTGCATTTTGGGAGGTGGCACCTGACTGTGGTGTTCTCCCAGACTATTGTCACGTGGGATCTGATAACACCCTGGGAGGACGAACAAGAAATATATAGCTGCCTCGACTACTTTTCATAAAAGAAACTAAAAACTCAGACGGTTTAAGTGATTTCCAACAGCACAGCAGGCCTCCACAGTTGTACTGGAATGGGAATTCGGGTTCTTTCTTCAGTTTTATTGGTCTTATCATTACAATTCTGAATTAAATGAATCGTTGGGTATTTGTTTCTCAAATCACAAGAGCACTATGATGAAATAATACCATTTTGTCTTTAAAAAATGGGTCATTTTTGTTTAAATAAAAAGAAAAACAGATGGTAATATATTTATTTAACTTATTTATTTTATTTTATCTATCTTCTTTTCCAAGTGAGAGGAGGGGAGATAGAGAGACAGACTTCTGCATATGCCCCGACCTGGATCCACCTGTGAAGCCCCATCTGGGGCCGATGCTTTGCCCATCTAGGGTCATGCTCCAAACTGAGCTATTTTTAACACCTGAGGCAGAGGCTCCATAGTGCCATCCTCAATGCCTGGGCCAATGTGCTCAAACCAATTGAGCCATGGCCGCAGGAGAGGAAGAGAGAGAGAGAGAGAGAGAGAGAGAAAGGGGAGATGGGTGGGGTGGAGAAGGAGATGGTTGCTTCTCCTGTGTGCCCTGATTGGGAATCAAACCTGAGACATCCACATGCTGGGCCAATGCTCTACCACTGAGCCAACTGGCAAGGGCTTAGCTTATTATTTCAAGAGCTATTTCAGTCTAAAAGAAGGCAGTTTTTCCCAATGAGCTCAGATGAAGGCTTAGAACATCACATCAAGCAGCAAATTCCAGTGTTAAGAGTTAACACCCAAAATGGCCAATCTATTTCAACATTTGAAAATGTATTTGTTTAATTTCTATTAGCTAATACATGAACATATTTTGCAAATCCAAAAATATAAAAATATATTATCTTCCTTCCAACACATTGCCCCCACTACCCAGTTTTCTCCTTTACCAAATTAGAAGGAAGCAACAAGTAACTGTAATAATTGGCTTCTCCAGAATCTTTTCTGAAGTTTTCTTCACATTTGCATAAGCAAATACAGATACTTATGCCCACTTTTTAGTAATGTTGCCTATGCTGTTTGTACCTAGCACAACAATATATTTTGCATTCCCTGTCAGTACATATAGAGCTTCCTTACACTGTTTGCAGTTGGATCATACTGTGTTGTATGTATACAGCATAACAGATTTTAGACAATTGGTGAATGCACCAATCCCTTGCTAATGGACATCGGAGTTGTTCACACTCTTTTTTGCAGTTACAATGTATTAGATAACTTTGTACATATATTATTTCCATCTTCCAATATATATGTAGGATACATTTTTGGAAATGGGATTTCTAGGTCTAAGGATGAAGGTATTTATAATTAAATAGATATTTTAAAATAGCCATTCCAAATTGTTTTCCATATGTACACACCTACCAATTCTATAGGAAAATATCCTCTTCCCTACAGCCTAAATAAACATAGTTTTATCAAACTGTCAGAAAAAACTGTCAAACTACTACTAGATTAGAGATTGCATCTCAGTGCTGTTTTATCCAGAATTTTCTTTACTATGAGTGAGATCGAACATTTCTTCTTATATTTAAGTTGCATTTTTTCTTTCCTTTTTTGCATCACCTCCACTTTTTCACTCATTAATAGGTGATTGATAGTGTACTGCTGAGGGGAGCTATGAAGATTTGGGGTCACGCCCTAGTTGTTTCAAGTTTGACATTAGAAGCACATGCATCCTTCATGTTGTTACCAGGACTTAACAGTGTGGGTCATGGGTGAGCATGAGTCCCGTCGACACAAGTAGAGAATGACATTCTCAACTGAGGGAGCAGCTGGGCAAAGAGACAGAGCTTTGTTGGCCTAGGACTTTTCTGGGAATAGACTATGTCTGTATGATAAGACCCCAGGTCCTATGACATCCAAAATTATTGATATCTTCCTATTGAAATAGTCACGACATGTCACTAAGAAATAAAATGAATGTTGCTTAACATATTTCAAACCTAAATGTAAATTGTTTTTGAACTGGCTATTTTATTGCTTTATTTCTGTTATCTGCTCCTCATTAGCCTGAGTAGCCCAAATGAGAAATGTACAGTGATGTCTTACTATGCACAGGATGTGGGAGAGGGCAGGCGGTTCTTTAATCTTTTCTGAAGCCCCCATATTTATACATTGTGCCTCCAACATGTGGGGAAGAAACCTCCAGTCCCTGGAGAAACCTTCAGAGCATACAAGTGAAAATATTTTAGAGTTTGATTTTCTCATGTAAAATACATTCACATGTGACATTGTGACATTAATTCTGTTGGTAAAAATGAACAGGTTTTATTTATTAAGAGTTTAGGACCATAGTCTTTGATATTATTGAATCAAATTATGAGAACAAATCCACAAGCAAAAACACACAAGACAATTTGGATAATTCTGTGTTACACTTGGACACTGATGTGTGTGAAGAGGTGTGTGTGTGTGTGTGTGTGTGTGTGTGTGCGTGAGTGTGTGTGCATCACATAGCAGAAGCTGGCGGTTCATTTGGTCTCCCTTCCCAGGGTTGCATCTTCACTCAGCATTCTTTATTACCCTCTCTCACCCTAAGCAGACAGATGGTGTTCACACTCACATTTTGCCAGAGATAATTACTTCAATTTCTCAGTTCCAAATCTCCCTAGCTTTTATAGCTGATGGTAGACTCCCTGGGTGGATGAGTCTGTGAGAAGTTGGCCTTCAATATCAAAATAATGAATAGGCTTTAATGTGATTCTAAAAAATCGTTCAACCAGGAAAAGTTTGCTTAGATGTGAGAAGCAGTTTTCATTTACATACAGTTTTTCCAAATGCATTTTCCTAGCAACACAGAAATGCCACTGGCATATTAAAAAACTATTTCCTTGTTCATTTTAGGTTCTCTGTACTAACCAAAAAAATACCAGTTCTCTGTGCCCTATAACTTTTGTGAAGGCCATAATCTGAAATTATCAGATGAAAATGAAATCAGACATTTGGCTATTCTATCACTGTGTACTTCTAACCTTTAGTAATCGCAAAGTGGTAACCTACATATATGTTACTTTAGTGAATGCAGAAAATTCTGCAAATGTGTCACTTGGTTCTCATATTACTCTACAAACTATCAATAATAATGTTTTTCAGATGACAAAACAATGTTGGAATGGTTTGTGAATTTCCCAAATTTCCATAGAGGTGAGGGCCTTTTGTCTGAATCACACGGTTACACTGTAGTGTGTGTTGTGCTTTGGGATGAAATTTTAAACTAGACAAGACTCTGACTCTACGTTTTTCTTGCATATATTTTATTTCTAGTGAGTACAGTACTGTTTCCTATAATACAGTTGTATTAATGTCCAGAGTAATAAAAGGCAAATTTATGCCCACTTGTAGGTGAGATACTGAAAGGCCACCCTCCCAAAACCCAACATTACTAAGATCATCTCCCCATTGAACCCCACCCTCAGCAGTGCACAAGTGCCTGCTTGCTTTCATTCTAAAGGTCTTCTTCCTTTCCAGTTTAACTTTTTAAGTAGAAACTCCCAAATACTCACTATAAAAGACTCTATACATCTTTAAAATACTCACTATAACATTTAGTCATTTTTTTTGTTCTAAATATTATGAAAATGAAACATGTAGAAGATGAGTGAGTTGCCTCCAACTTTGATACCCATGTACAAACTCATTCACCTCCTTTTCAGAAAAACACTATCACAGACTTGTTGAGTGTTTCTCAGTTTAACTTTTTTACTTTTCAATTACATATATATTCCTAAATAATATACAGTATTGTTTTGTTTTTAAATTATATATAAATGGTATCATCCTAGTAAACTTCATATTTTAAACTGCACATCATATTATCAAAATTATTTCTTTTCATTCACATAGTCAGCATGTAACTGGATTATAAAAATCAATCTCTCTTTTAATACGTGTGTTAAATTAAATTATACTTAACATGATTACTGGATATATTTGTACTTATTTCAATTGTATATGTTTTCCATTTACTTTGTTTTCTTTGAGACATATTCTAACCTTTATTCACTACATTAAAGCTGTAAATTCATTAAAAGTGCATTGTGCATATTTTAAAAAATATTTTTAAAATTTTATTCATTTTAGAGTGAGGAGATAGAGAGAAGCAGGGGAGGAGTAGGAAGCATCAATTTATTCTAGTTGCTTCCCTTATGTGCCCTGACCAGAAAGCCCAGGGTTTCAGAGCACTGACTTCAGTGCTCCTTTTTCTTTTTTCCCTTCCTTCCCTTCCCTTCCCTTCCCTTCCCTTCCCTTCCCTTCCCTTCCCTTCCCTTCCCTTCCCTTCCCTTCCCTCCCCTCCCCTTCTTCCCTTCTCCTCCCTTCCCTCCCCTCCCCTTCCTCCCTTCTCCTCCCTTCCCCTCCCCTCCCCTCCCCTCCCCTCCCCTCCCCTCTTCTCCCCTCCCTTCTCCTCCTCTCCCCTCCCTTCCCCTCCCTTCCCTTCTTTTCCCTTCCTTTCCCTTCCCTTCCCTTCTTTTCCCTTCCCTTCCCTTCCCTTCCCTCCCCTCCCCTCCCCTCCCCTCCCCTCCCCTCCCCTCCCCTCCCCTTTCCTTCCCTTCCTTTCCCTCCCCTCCCCTCCCCTTCCCTTCCTTTCCAAGTGAGAGGAGGCAGAGGCAGATTTAACAGCGGGCACACCGGGCGTGCATCCTGAAGAGCCCCACAAAACCCCAACTTTATACTTTTTTCTAATGACATCAAGTTGGTTTCATATGTGCAATTTTAACATTAATAGTACATAATATTTTTTATTTATTTAAAAATACGGTTAATATGTATTTTTATTTTCCCTGTCTTTTTTTTAAAGGGGCTTAATATTTTCTTCTGCATCCGGGCCTCAACTGACCTTATTCCACCTCTAAGAGGAGGGGAAGTAGTGAGACAGACTCTGGCATGTGCCCTGACTGGGATCCACCCAGAAACCCCCTCTGGGACCGATGTTTGAACCAATTGAGCCACTGTCTGCAGGAAGAGAAGAGAGAGAGAAAGGGGACAGGGGGAGAGGGGAGAAGCAGATTGTCACTTCTGTGTGCCCTGATGGGGAATCATACCTGAGACTTCCATAGGCTGCACCAACGCTCTACAGCTGAGCCAACTGGCCACGTGTAATTCTAGGCAAGTTTCTCCCTCCCTACTTCATTTTCCTCATTCAGTTGATCTAGTTCCATGGCCAGGAGTTTTTCTCACATGCTGGTCATCTTTAATAACAACATTAATCATAGCAGTAATGACAGCAGTCATTTATTGAGAGATTACTATAGTTTAGACAGCATTCTTGAAAAACTATAAACTCTTGATAAGTATCAGGTCTGAATCAAATGCAAAATAGACCCAAAAGTCAGAGATTGCTCTCTCTGCTGGACTAAGAATGTGTTGTGACCACCATATCAAATGAGACTTCTTATTCTGTCCTTTAAGCTTAGACAGAAAAGCAAAGCAAATACACAATCACACTGAGAATCTTTGGCCTATGATATTACAAATACCCTTGAAACCCATCCCTCAGGTAGAGGATAGAGACGTCCTGTTACTGGGTAAGTCCTTCCTCAGTTAATCACATTTACATTCTATCACTGGCAAGGTTTAGCAATGGGTATGATACTCTGAGCTGATAACTCCTTAAATGTCTAAACAAATCACCAGGTAGAAAGCGATCTTTTACATCTTTGCTTATGATTCAGAACAGTCTGCTAAAATCAACCTATTGCTTGTTCATCTATGATAAACCTTCAGGGAAAACCTTTCTAAATTCAAATAAATTATTGAACAGGATCATTTGATAGAATAATATCTCTTGAATATCTGGGGCTCGAAAAATGAGAAATGCACAAACTTGAAATACCACTTATGTTCACTTTTGGATGATATTCCAAGGACTGTTGTCTTCTAATGTAAACATGTAGTGATATAAATTTCTTTTTCAGCACTGCTTTACCTGTGTCCCACAAATTTTGTGTGTTTTGTCATTTAATTCAATGTATTTTTAAAAGTTTTTCTTTTTCCTGAGACTTCTTTTACCATGGATTGTTTAGAAGTATGTTAGTTTCCAAGTATTTGAAAATTTTTCTGTTAATTTTCCTGTTAGTGATCCTATTGTGGCCAGAGAACACACTCTGTATTATTTCAGTTCTTTAATTTTTATAAGCTTTATTTTATGGCCCATTATATATTAAGTGTTTTGTGAGAGGTTGAAAATGTATTCTGAAATGGTGAAGTGTTCGATAAATGTTGATTACAACCTGTTGATCAATGGTATTGCTGAGTCGGTCTATATTCCTTCTGATTTTCTGTCTAGTTGTTCTGACAGTTGCTGAGACAGAGGTGTTGAAGTCTCCAACTGTAATTGTGGATTTGCTCTTTCTCCCTTTAGCTTTATAAATTTTGGTTTTACACAACTTGTGACTCTATTGTTTGATGCCTAAACATTTAGGATTGCTATGTCTTGGTGAAGTGACCTTTCCATCATTATATATAATGCTCTAATCTCTATCTTGTAATTGTCTTTGCTCTGAAGTATACTTTAAGAACTCCTGCTTTATTTTGAGTAAAGTTTGCATGGTATATCATTTTCCATATCTTTTATTTTCAACCTACCTATATTATAGTTGAATTTATTTATTTATTTATTTATTTCTTTCTTTCTTTCTTTCTTTCTTTCTTTCTTTCTTTCTTTCTTTCTTTCTTTCTTTCTTTCTTTCTTTCTCTTTCTTCCTTCCTTCCTTCCTTCCTTTCCTTTCCTTTCCTTTCCTTTCCTTTCCTTTCCTTTCCTTTCCTTTCCTTTCCTTTCCTTTCTTTCCTCCCTCCCCCTCCCTCTCTCCCTCCCTCCTTCCCTCCCTCTCTCTCTCTCTTTCTTTCTTTCTTTCTTTCTTTCTTTCTTTCTTTCTTTCTTTCTTTCTTTCTTTCTTTCTTTTTCTCTCTTCTTTCTTTCTTTCCCTTTCCTTCTTTATTTCTTTCTTCTTATTTTTTTTAGAGGGACAGGGAGAGAGAGACAGAGAGACTGAAACATTGAACTGTTCCTGTATGTGCCCTGCCTGGGAATCAAACCAGCAACCTCTGTGCTTTGGGATGACACACCAACCTACCAGCTATATGGCCAGGAGTTAATTTTTTTTTTTTTTCATTTATTGACTGATGTTTAGAGAGACAGAGAGTGGAAGGGAGAAAGGGAAAGGGGAAGGTAAGCATTCATTTGTTGCTCCACTCAGTCGTGCATTCATCAGTGGCTTCCCATGCGTGCCCTGACTGGTGATCGAACCCACAAACTCGTCATTTCAGGATGCCGCTCTTAACCAACTGAGCTCACTGGCAGGGTTCTGAATAAAATTTCTTTTAGACAGCAGATATTTGGGACATTTAAAAAAATCTACTCTGCCAATCTCTGTCTTTTAATTGGTATACTTAAATCATTTGCATTCAATGTAATGTTGATATGTTAATGTTTGTCATTTAATTTTTTGTTTTCTCTTTGTTCCTTCTAGGTTTTGTGTTTTTTATTTTCTTGTCTGCCTATGTGTTGCTGAAACATTTTTAAGATTCTGTATTAATTTATAGTGTTTTTGAGTATATAATTTTGTATAGATTTTTAGTAGTTTCTCTAAGTATGATATTATACATATATAAGTCATCACAGTCTATTGATGTTGACATTTTATCAATTTAAGTGAAGCGTAGAAACCTTACTTTCTTTAAGTTCTTTTACCCTTCCCCATTAATAGTAGAATTAATTTAAATACTTTCTCTATCTACATTAAAAACCACATCAGAAAGTGTTATATATCTGCCTAAATAACAACACCATTTAGAAAAACTCAAAGGAGAAGGGAAAGTCTATTTACCTGTATTTTTACTTTTCCTATGTTCTTTCATCCGTCATAATTTTTCCACTTTCAGCATTCCTTTTCAGTTTCAAGAATTTCAGCAAGCCATTCTTTCAGGACAGATTTACTAGTGACAAATTCCTCAGTGTTCCTTCATCTGAGAACATCTTGGTTTCCCTTTCATTTCTGAATGCCATTTGTTCTGGGGTGACAGTTATTTTCTTTTAGCATTTGAAAAATCTTGTGACATTTCCTTCTGACTTCCACAGTTTAGGATAAGAAATCCATTGGTATTCAAATTATTTCCTTTATAAGTAAGGTGTTATTTCTTTCTTGCTGCTTTTAAGATATTTTCTTTGTTTTTTAGTTTTCAAAAGTTTGATTACATTGTGTCTTGGCATGAATTTGTTTGGGGTTTTTTTTGTTTGGAGCTCACTCAGCTTCTTGAATCTTTTTTTTTTTTCAGAGTGAGACAGGAACATCAAGCTGTTCCTGTATGTGCCCCAACCAGGGAATTGAACTGGTAACCTCCATGCTGCAGGATGACACTCCAATCAATTGAGCAATTTGGCCAGGGCTTAATTTCTTTTGCTTTATTGTTTCAGAGAGACGGAGAGAGAGGGGAGGGAGAAGGGAAGTGTTTATTTGTTGTTCCACTTAGTCATGCATTCTTTGGTTGCTACCTGTGTGTCCCCTGACTGGGGATTGAACCTGCAACTTTGTTGTCTCAGGACAACGCTCTGAACAAACTGAGCTACTGTAACTAGGCAGGACAGCTTCTTGAATCTTTAGGTGTATGCCTTTTGCCAAATTTGGGAAATTTTAATCATTACTTCTTTGAATGCCATTTAAGCCCCATTTTCTTTTTTCTTTTCTTACAAGACTGTCATGACACAAGTATTAAATTTCTTTTTTATAGTACCAGAATCCCTCAGGCTCTGTTCATTTTGTTTCTTTCAAAATTTTTTCTCTGTTATTAGAATTTAGTAATTTTTATTGTTTTTTCTTCAAGTTCACCGTTTCTTTTGTTCTTTCTGTTCTATTGAACTCATCTATAGTTTTGAATTTGTCATTAAATCTCTAAGTTTTAAAATTTCCATTTGTTTCTTTTTTATTTTTTGTTGATATTTGATATTTTTTGTTTCAAACATGTTCATAATTGCCTCTTTAAGCATTTTTGTGATGGCTGCTGTAAAATCCTTCCAATAATTTCAACATCTGTGTCACTTCAGTGTTGGCCTCTGTTAACTGTCTGTCTCATTCAATTTAAGATTTTCTTGACCTACGGTATGATAAGTGATTTTTAATTACATCTTGGATATTTTGTGTATTATGTTATAAGATTTTGGATATTATTTAAGTCTTCTCTTAGAGAAAATGAGTATATTTATAATTTTATTATTGTCTCTCAGGTTATTCCTACCTATGTCATTAATAGTTTTGCTTTAGATCTTCAGTTATTTTCTAAAGATATTAAAAGTGAGAAAAATGTCTATTAGAGTTAACATCATTTTTATTTTTCCCTTCATCCTTTTTTTTGTGTACATCTAATTTCTCATATGCTATCCTACTCTTTATTTCTGAAAAAAAATCTGCAATACTTGTTAGAAGTCAATCTTTCAGGTTTCATTTATTTAAAAAGTCTTTGTTCTGTCTTAATTTCTGCAAAATATTTTCACTAAATATAAAATGCTGGATTGATTCATTTTTCTTTTAATACTTTAAAGATATCTCTTAGTTTTCTTTAGGCTTAATTAATTTCTGATATGAAGTTGACAATAATTCTTGTCTTTTTGATGGAAGAAAATTAGACTTTGAGTGATGGGAATGCAGCATAATCAAATGTCAAAATAATGTAGAGATGTTTTCTCTGAACATATGTGCCCTGATTTATCAATGTCACCCCATTAAAATTAATTATATAAAAAAAATTCTTGTCTTTTATCCTCTATGTTTATTTTCTGGCTGCCTTCCAGATTTTCTCTTTCATCTTTGGTTTTCTGCAGTTTTGTTATGATGTACCTGTATATGTTTTTCTTTTTATTTATCCTGCTTCAGTTTCCCTGAGCTTTTTAAATCTTTAGTTTGTTGACTCTCATTAATTAAAAATATTATCAGCCACTGTCTCTTTAAATATTTTTTCTGTTTACTCTTTCTATATCTGTTCCAATATGTATTTGATATTGTCCTACAACTCATATATTTTACTCTAATATTTTTTAAATAATCTAAGAATGTAGAAAAATATCTTATTGATCTTCACATGGGAAACAGCCTATTAGATATATAACTTTAAAAAAAAGAAAAAAGAGGTACAGCAATGATTAATATTATTATATTAACAGTATAGATTTATGTACAATGAAACAATGACAAGGCTGGCAAGTGTGATAGAATGATAGAAGATATTTGGAATAAGTGAACTAAAAATAAAGTAATATCTATGCTAACTAAGAATATATAAAAAATAAGTCAAAGATTAGATCTAACATGAAAATAAACAAATGGCATATAAGTAAATAATTTGTGGAAGAATAGAGCAAAAACATATAAACATATAGAGCAATAAACATATAAAGAGATAGTAAAAATCATTATTGATTAGGAAAATATGAATTACAATGATAATGAGACATCATTTTTTTACTTAAATGAGAGACATCAATTAAAAAGTGAGAAAATGCCAAATATTCATTGAGATGTGTGAGTACAGAGACCTGAGGTTAAAATACCTAGCATGGTGATTGTCAGATGGTAGGTGCTCAACAAACAATAGCTGAATTTTATTCCAAATATATATACTTTTGAATACAAAGGAGAGAGTAGATAATGTGCTGTGAGTTTTGGAAAAAGAATAAGAGTTTAAAGGCCTGGAGACAGATCATTAGGCTCAGATTTAGAGCGGATGTCAGATGAACCTTATGGGAGTTACCTGGGAAGAGCCATAGTTACAAAGACCCTGGCTATTACATGGTGGTTGTCTATGCCATGATCCAGCTGTTAAGGGTCATAGAAAGTAATGCGTTGAGTGTTTAGCCATGAAGCCAATTATGATTTACTTTGGAAGAGCTTGTTGGTTGAAACTTGCCGACTGGAATTTTTAGTCACGTCATTAAAAAGGACAGTGACTCTGACCCCCGATGAATAACAGAAATGAAACGACTGCTGGGGATGAGATCATTGCAGAATGGGTTTCAGGTTTTTGCACTTCAGACAACAGATAAAATGGAGGTAGAGTGCAGAAATAACATAGGAGACCAGTTACTTGGAAACTTCAAGGAGTGGTGATTATGGATGGCGGATGCCCTGGAGAAAAAAAGAGAGAATGAATCTGAAGAGATGTAATTCCTAGAAAAGAGCGTCCAAGGACATGGGATGCGAGTCAGAGAAGGTGGGTCTGTGATTTCACCATCAGCCTCGTCTCCAAAGAGAGTGGTCCTGGGGGGTCAGTGACACCGTACAAGGGCGGTTGGATCTCCTCCTTTCTGTGTAATGGCTTCTCTACAACCCTCTCATTCTTCAGAAGCAGGTCTACCTAGGTTCTGATGTCTCTGTATTCTTCTTTCCCTTATCTACTCCTCCTCCCACCCCAGCCCACTTCATACATATTTTAAAAACTGCTCTAGGGGCAAGACCTCTCTCCAAGTAATTTTACATATATAGGGGATCCTCGGATTACAACACAGTTCTGTTCCTATAACAGTGACATAACCCGAATTTTGGTGTAAGTCAAAACACACCCTAGCTTAAGTCACTTTCCTATCCGAATACAGTTATAAAATCATAATCTGTTTGATTCCCGGTCAGGAGTGCACATACAGGAACAGCTCATTGTTCCTGACTTTCTCTCTCTCTCTCTCTCTCTCTCTCTCTCTGTCACCTTCCTCTCTTTCTAAAGTCAATAAACCGGGTATGAATGAATAAAGAAAATCACAATCTAGAACATTAAAACACAACTAAGCCACAATAAAAGAAAAGGACATAAATATACTGTACTGTACATTATACTGTAGTAACAGAAAAAAATGAGTGTAAAAAAATGTCTTACCTTTATTCCTGTAATTGGTTTGCACACTGGAAGGGGCATTGCAAGGTGGGAGAAACTGGCCTCCTGGGAGGAGGGAGCTGGAGAGGCAGGAGAACCTGCAGGAGGTGCTGGAGATACCGGGTCAGGTGAATCAGGATTGCCTAAGGAACACGCAGGAGCCTCTGGAGATAATTCTACCTGTATTAAAAGTGTTTCATTTCGAGAAGCAGCTGATGTAGAGGGTACAGGATCTGTTGCAGGCCTCCCTACCTTCTTAAAAAAATTGTTCTAGGCTAGTCTGGGACCAGTTCGCCCATGTAGTCTGTAAGTACGATGATAACTGTGTGAGCTGAAATATCTACATCTCAACTTTTTAAAGTTTTTATGGGAGTGAGCGTGGTAAACTCAAAACGTTGTATGTCGAGACTGTTGTAACCCGAAGACCCCTGTATTTGACATGTTATACTGTGTTTGTCAGACTCAGAATTTGGAAGGTTTTTCAAAATAAAAGCGCCTTTTCTTCTGTGTATCTTTCTTCTTTTAAGAGCAAAGAAAGGAGGTCTTCGGGCTTTACTTGTGAGTAATCCCCATTCTGAGGATTTCAAGACCTTGAAAGTATGAGGAAAATGCAGACCCCTACCAGTGCCCACAAGTGGCCTGCTTGTAGTTCTTCCCGGGGCAGAGTCCTGGGATGCCTTGGTTCCTGGCACTATAGAATGATGTGCTGTGCAGTACTTGGTATCTGTTACAGACTACATGTTTGCATTCCCCCAACATTTGTGTTGAAACCCTAATGCCCATGGAATACTATTAAGGCTAAGGATTTCCGGAGGTAATTAATTATAGGCAGGGAGGCTTCATGATGGGATGGGTGCCCTTAGAAGAATAGAACATGTTCTTTC
This sequence comes from Saccopteryx leptura, assembly GCF_036850995.1. Classification (NCBI taxonomy): domain Eukaryota; kingdom Metazoa; phylum Chordata; class Mammalia; order Chiroptera; family Emballonuridae; genus Saccopteryx; species Saccopteryx leptura. The sequence goes on along the minus strand of NC_089513.1, from coordinate 58,248,655 downwards.
CTCCTTCTCTCTCTCTGTCTCTGACAAGTGATCATGTAACAAGAGGACAGCCATCTACAAATTAAAAAGAGGGCTCACCAGACACCAGATTTGCTGGCATCTTAATCTTGTATTTTCAGCCTCTGGAACTGTGATAAATAGATGTTTATGAAGCCACCCAGTCCACGGTGATTTGTTATAGCAGCCTGAGCAGACAAGAAGACAGTATCCTTAAGAGAAACGTAGAGGAGCCCTGGCTGGTTGGCTCAGCGGTAGAGCGTCGGCCTAGCGTGCGGAGGACCTGGGTTCGATTCCCAGCCAGGGCACACAGGAGAGGTGCCCATTTGCTTCTCCACCCCTCCGCTGCGCCTTCCTCTCTGTCTCTCTCTTCTTCTTCCGCAGCCAAGGCTCCATTGGAGCAAAGATGGCCCGGAGGCTGGGGATGGCTCTGTGGCCTCTGCCTCAGGCGCTAGAGTGGCTCTGGTCGCAACATGGCGACGCCCAGGATGGGCAGAGCATCACCCCCTGGTGGGCAGAGCCTCGCCCCATGGTGCGCATGCCGGGTGGATCCCGGTCGGGCGCATGCGGGAGTCTGTCTGACTGTCTCTCCCTGTTTCCAGCTTCAGAAAAAAAAAAAAAAAAAAAAGAGAAACGTAGAGGAAAGCATGACTTGTGCTATTGTTTCCTTTGAACAAAGATTCACATGACAAGGAAAGTATACTTAAAGAACTTGGATTACCATCCACTTTTAGGAAAAAGCACAAGAATTTTTTTTTTTTACTCAGTGAGAGGGGGGAGGCAGAGAGACAGACTCCTGCATACACTCCAACCAGGATCCAGTTGGCAAGTCCACTAGGGGGCGATGTTCTGCCCATCTGGGGCCATGCAATTGAGCTCTTCGTGTCTTAGTGCCTGAGGCGGAGGCCATGGAGCCATCCTCAGTACTCAGCACCAACTTGCTCCAATTAAGCCATGGCTGCAGGTGGGGAAGAGTCTGCCAGAAAAGTGAGAGGGGGAAGGGTGGAGAAGCAGATGGTCGCTTCTCCTGTGGGCCCTGATGGAGAACTGAACCCAGGACATTCACAGGCCAGGTCGACGCTCTACCACTGAACCAACTGGCCAGTGCCAAGGATTCTTTACAGAGCTGTAACTAGCAGTGTGCTTATGGGGGTGCATTCAAAATTTTAAAATAGTAAGAGAAAAGAAACATAACTTTTAATATTAAAATGAGCAATATTAAGTTACCTGTATTAAAAATGGCCATAGGAAATAAGTGCTGTTAAATCTTCATTTAAATTAAGTCTTGCTCATTTAATTATATTTATGCAAGGCAAAAGATAGCTTTAGGAAAGGATGCCCTACTTGGGACAATTTCCATAAAGGCTGTTGCCTTAGGCTGGCGTACGGGAGAGTCTGAAACAAGTGGGGCCCAAATTTCCAAACTACTGGCCTTTGCTTTGTTCAACCACAATTCACCCACTGCTGGGAACCACAGACTTGGGGGCAAGAGGTGGCCCTTGGAAGGTTAGATATGTGAATCCAGGCAGCCAGGGGCAGTGAGAGCCTGAGCTTTTCATAAGCAGACATTGACACAGGGCCTGTGGACTATAGCCCACTTATAACCACAGGGGATCACTACGTGCCAGAGACAAGATTGTGAGGCTGGGCTGGGCTTCCCAGACAGGCAGGGTTGTGGCTGATGGCCACTGAGTTCCCTACCACTAGCTTCCCCCAGCGATGACCACAGACACTTCATAAGTGCGGTTGACCATATCCATCACAGACATTTTAAAAAATGTGGTGAATTAGAATTAGTTTCTCCTCTCTCCCCTTCAGTAACTATATTTTATGTCCCCCCCCCGCAAGATTCTTAAAGACCCTAAAGTGGCTGCCATGGGGGTGAAGGCAGAAAGAATAGATCTGGAAGGGAGAAAAGTATTCCACAGAGCTCACAGATAGCTGCCCTCCAGCATACACGAAACTTTGATTAGTGATAAGAGTCAACATTATAACTCATTCAATATTCCAAATCCTTTGGGATGAGCAATTTCATTGTCCGATATGAGGAAGCTGAGGTGGAAGGGGTAACTCATCCAAGGTCACACTTCTTTTTTTTTTTTGTGACAGAGAGAGAGAGAGAGAGAGAGAGATAGGGAAAGACAGGAAGAGAGAGAGAGAGAGATGAGAAGCATCAATTCTTCATTGCATCACCTTAGTTGTTCATTGATTACTTTCTCATATGTGCTTTTACTGGGGGCTACAGCAAAGCGAGTGACACCTTGCTCAAGCCAGCGACCTTACCTTGGGCTTCAAGCCAGTGACCTCTGGGCTCAAACCACCAATCATGTGGTCATGTCTATGACCGCGCACGCAAGCTGGTGAGCCCATGCTCAAGCTGGCGAGTTCAGCTTTCGAACCTGGGTCCTCTGCATTTCAGTCTGATGCTCTATCCACTGCCCCACCGCCTGGTCAGGCCAAGGTTACACTTCTTATAATAAAGATTGAGCTGTGATTTAAACCCAGAGAGACTGCCCTGGGAGTTGTGTGATACCACACCCAACACTACCTGTCATGCATGTAGGTTAGAGTAAATCTGCTCCATGCTTGCTTGTGGCATAAGCAAGTCACTTACTCCTCATCCTTAAAGGAAGTGGATGTGACCAAAGAGAGAGCAGGGCGCTGTGGAGAGGGCACTTGGCTATCATTCAGAATTACTATTTAATAGCTGGGTGGCCTAGAAATTTAGTCTCTCTGAGCCATATTTCAGTGAATCCACACTGACCCTGTGTGACCTGCTGTTGGCATCTCCATTCTCTTTACAAAAGTAGTAAGGCTCAGAAATGGGAGAGAGGTCAAGTAAGATGAGAAACCCACAGTTGTCTGAATAATTCTAAACCCAGCTCTAAAACACTAAACCATTTAGCCTCTTCTAAGATTCTCTTAGGACTATGTCTGTTAAATCTCCTTTGCAGAGTTGGTAAGAGGATCAAACAAGGTAGCACTATGGGAAGAGCTTTGTAACTAAAACCCCCACAAAAAAGGGGAGGCATCCCTGCGGCAGGGAAGAGGCCCCACAGCCCCGCAATGTGCGGTGGATTTGCACGCGTCCCAGCAGAGAGCAGGGCTCAGCTCTGCACAGGAGAAACAGAGGAAGCGGAGAGGCTGCGGAAGTTCTCACCAAGTTCCGGGGACCTTCTGAAGGGGAAGAATACCAAATTATCAATGCCAACTCGCTAAGGCCCTTACTCGGGTCCTGAAGGAGCTGAGTCTGGGTCTACAGTTTAGAAGCTGTGTGTCTTTTTAAAAATTTTTTATTTTCTTGCTACAATTTAAAGAGCATTTATTCAAGAAAAGCAGCTGAATGTTGGTAAGAATTAAAAACATGTAGTGTTTTCATTTTATTTTATTTATTCATTTTAGAAAGGAGAGAGAGAGGGAGAGAGAGGAGAGAGATAGAGAGAGAAGGGGGGAGGAGCAGGAAGCATCAACTCCCATATGTGCCTTGACCAGGCAAGCCCAGGGTTTCGAACCAGAGACCTCAGAATTTCCAGGTCGACACTTTGTCCACTGCGCCACCACAGGTCAGGCTTTTTTTAAATTTTATTTTATTTATTGTAGTGTTTTAACTTTTTTTTTTTTTCAGGGCAATCACTGAACCTCTCTGAGACTCAAGTGTCTAGCTAGAAAATAATAATTCTACATACCTCCAGAAAACAGTTTCTTCAGAGCTAAACACTTGATCTCATTGGAATTATTGTGAGATGGTCTATATCAGTGGTCCCCAACCCCCGGGCCAAGGACCAGTACCGGTCCGTGGGCCATTTGGTACCAGTCCACAGAGAAAGAATAAGTAACTTACATTATTTCCGTTTTATTTATATTTAAGTCTGAACAATGTTTTATTTTTAAAAAGTGACCAGATTCCCTCTGTTACATCTGTCTAAGACTCACTCTTGACTTTTGTCTCGGTCACGTGATGCCTTTATCCATCCCACCCTAAAGGCCGGTCCATGAAAATACGTTCTGACATTAAACCGGTCCGTGGCCCAAAACAGGTTGGGGACCACTGGTCTATATCACTTAAAATGGAAATGTTAAGAAATTGACAGTGGGAAATAATTAAATAAAATAGCAAATGTTGGTCTAAGGGGGCATAAGCATATGAAAACAAATACATACTAAAACTAAGGATAGCTGGACAGGCACTTCGAAGGGAGTATGAACAGTGTAACAAAATCTAAGGGAAAGTCTTCCGAGAACGTCCGCACAGCTCAGAGGGAAAGCTTCCTGTCAGGGTTTGAAATGACTCATGCCAAGAGCCACGGATGGAAGGGGAGACAAGACCCCCGCTTCCAGAGGAGGAGTGATCAACAGCATCAGGAAGAAAATAGGAAACCTCAACGATGAGGACTTTTATGTGTGATTTTAGGAGAATAAATCAGATATTTAGTATCCAAATCACCTTGAAGCTTAAATTCATTTCTGCCTTGCTTCCATTGCTCAAAACTTTCTTATGTAAAAGTCTTTAGATTCTAAGGTAGGTTATGCTGAATGCCTAAAGTGATGGCAAGTCTTTCTTAATGGTGTCTACATTTGTTGTAGAAAAAAAACTCACTCTGAGCTGAGTCTGGTGATAAAGGTAGGTGAGCAGTCTGGGTGATAACATTTTGGGAAAGAAACAAAACAGAAAAGAAATAATTGTCAAATAACAAGCTCAATTTTTTTGTGTGGTTAATATACTAGTTCTAATAATATCTTCCCAAAAGGAACAGAAGTAAACTGTTAGAATCCATCCACTAGCTCCTCGAGTAGCTATGCTTCATTTTGTGAAGAATGTCTGGTGTGTTTCTTTAAAAAGTGAAATAATGGTGTGACATTCAATGAGTTACAAAGCTATTCTTATACCTGATATCCTCATGTATGATGTGGGGTTAATAATGCTACCTAGTCACAAGGCTGTCATAAACACTAAATGACAGAATGTATATAAAGCACTTAGCAGGGTGCCAGAAATTTATTAAGTGCTTAATAAATGTCAGCTACTATGTTATTGGTGTTCAGCACCTTCCATTTTAAATCACCCTGCTGGGAGCATCTAAAAATTACTACATTTAATCCTAAAAGTTAAGGATTATAATCTTCATTTTTTTCAAACTGAAAAACCTCAGTGTCATTAGAAAGAATCAGCAGTAACTAAATGGTGAGCAGCAGGATTCTAGACCAAGTGACTGCAGCTCAGCGCTCTTTCAGTTCACCAGTCTCACATGCTTTTGCGCTCACACAGCGCTGCTTCACGCAACTCTGCAGGTGTGGGGACGCTAGATGCTACTCTCTCCCCTAACAGATGAGGATGTGGACTAGGTTCTCCCCACCCAGTAAATCGGGGACCCTAAACTTAAGCTCACATTTGTTGCCTTCCACTCAAGAGTTCTTTCTTAACTGGTGCACATGAAGTCAACACACAAGGTCGATTTATAGATTAACACTGAAATATTGTAATTTTTAATCCTCACTTATTTCCTGAAATGTGGCCCCAAAACATCATGTAAATAGTAGAAGATGTACAGCAATATTTCCGGGGAAATCTGTGTAATGAACGAGAAGGGATTTGGCAAGACCACTAATCATCCGAATCTGTTGTAAAACGTTTGTGGAAAATGATTGAATTTCTTTTTCAAACACATCTGCCAATATTATGCTTGCTCTTGCTACAACTTTCCGTTTCAATTTTAACTTTTCTGTATGAATCCAGAGTCTTATCAGCTCAGTAAGAAATGGTCATTTTGGGATGAAATGCATACGACTCTCACCACATGAACCAGTCTTTGATGGAGTCACTTCTGACCTGTTGTGATGCATCTCACTAGGCCCCTGTTTCCGTACTTACATAGAGAAAAGGGGGTGTCATGGGCTGGTCATATGCAACCTGTGTATTATGTCATCACCAGGAGCCATAAGTCATGGCATATTATTCTTCTCTTAAAATAGTTGTGCAAATTTTAAAATTATTAGTCATTTTTAAATCCCCGTAGAATGGTCCTAGTATGTGGTTGCTTCTGGTGTTTAGCCTATCAGGCAAAATGTCTTTTATTCTATATTCTCTTGGAGACTGAGGTATGATTTGATCAATGCCCTTATAACTGCCCCTTGGCTCCCTGGTGACTGGTGGGTCTATTGGATTAACAATGACCCAGAATGCTGAGCATTCTTGTGGTGAACCCTCAATTCTTATGTTGTGGGATTGTGCCATGCGAGTTCCCCATTCAAGCTGAGCTCCATCTATACTGTGTGGTCTTGAGACTCTGTTATGCTCTGAGTGCATCTACCTCCCTGCCCACCTGGAAGGCGCTATGGCTTCAGATTTGTTATCAATCATTTCTGTAGTTAAAAATTAAGACAAATATGGATTTCTTAAGAGAAATGGTTAATGTTTAAACAACAGGGTTTAGATATTTCGGTTGACAAAAGAAATCTGGTTAGTGCTTGGGGCAAGAGCATTCATTAGTAAGCACATATTTACATTAAAAACACATTTGTTTGTACAAATATGGGACAGAGTAAGAAAATGTTTACAGCATCCTCGTTTGCCAGCTCAGAAAGGACTCACCCTGTAGACAAACAGATGAATCAACCTTCCTTCCCTTCCCTGGGGGGGGGGGAGAGGGGTCAGCAGGGAAAAGGGTCTGGTCTCTCCATGGCTGACGTCCAAACAATGAACTCGTGTCTTAGAAAGAACACTGGAGGCCTTCTGCTTCTCCTTTCCATCCCAAGTCTGAGTGGGGAGGGGGCGTGAAGGGGTATCTCCTCCAGCATCCCTGACAGGCGCTTCTCTAGCTCTTCCTGAACCACTTCAAAGATGGGATCCCGGCCCTGGCTGGTTGGCTCAGTGGTAGAGCGTCGGCCTGGTGTGCAGAAGTCCTGGGTTTGATTCCCGGCCAGGGCACACAGGAGAAGCACCCATCTGCTTCTCCACCCCTCCCCCTCTCCTTCCTCTCTGTCTCTCTCTTCCCCTCCTGCAGCCGAGGCTCCATTAAAGCAAAGATGGCCTGGGCCCTGGGGATGGCTCTGTGGCCTCTGCCTCAGGCGCTAGAGTGGCTCTGGTCACAACAGAGCAATGCCTCAGATGGGCAGAGCATCGCCCCCTGGTGGGCAGAGCGTCGCCCCCTGGTGGGCGTGCCGGGTGGATCCCGGTCGGGCGCATGCGGGAGTCTGTCTGACTGTCTCTCCCTGTTTCCAGCTTCAGAAAAAATACAAAAAAAAAAAAAAAAGATGGGATCCCTTCCTCTTTAGGGAATGACTATTGCTCTTCTAAATTCTGGTAGAATGCTCTTTTTTACTGATTCAAAGCCTGGATCCTTGTAACCTCTTCCTATCTGCTCTAATTCTGTCATCTAGAGCCAAACAAAACAAAGCTTTTTCCTCCTCCAAACAATAGAGCTTCAAACATCTGAAGGAAGCATTGCATCTACCCTTTGTTTTTTTGCCTGAAATAAACATTTAGTTCTTTAAACATTCATTTTAAGACCTAGTTTCTAGTTTTTACACTGTCCCAGCTGCCTGCCCATCCTGCCCGTGGTGTTCAGCTGGCCCAGAGCCAAGGACACCCCCTCACCAGTGGTGGGATTCAAATAATTTAACAACCGTCTCTCTGCTCTAATGATAGTTTTAAGTACAAAATATGATATACCAAAAGGCAGTTTATTATATCATGCATTTAATACTTAAATAAGAAAAATAAAAGAGATACACAAAACTAGATTATAAGAATGGGTTTTAAAATATTAATGAAAAATATTAAATAATACCTGACAAAAAAAACAATAAAACTGTTATTTAAGATATTTCTATATTGCTTCTTGATTGGCACCCTCACTTGCAATTTTTTTTCTCCTATGGATGGAATGGACATTACTACGGACTCTTAGAATGCACTGTTGCACAGATGAACATTAGAAAAGTAAGGGACGTAAGTTTATGATTTCCACATTGGGCAGCACAGAAGAATCCCTACTCTCCAGCCCAAGTGAATCCACTTATATCTGCTTCTCCACTTTCTCGGAACCATCAAAAAAAATTTTTTTTCTATGAGTTTTGAAGCTAGACTCTGATGTCCACACACAAATATTTGTCAAGAATGTTGCATTGTATGGGGACACCAAGCACCCAACATGGCCTATGTGTGCTACTCCTGAGACCCCTGCTAGTCTCTCCCTGGATGTTTTAGGGAGGCACAAATGACATACAGACTCAAGCACAGAAAGAGTTACAATCAGAGATCATTTTGAAGTTTAATGTCTTGGAACATTTTTCTTTCAAATTTGTTACTTTAAGCACACAGTGATTTAATGACTCTTTTAGTTAGTTCAGTTTGTGGTTGAGGTCTGAGCTCTGAGGAATGCATGTGTAATTTTTTTTTTTCATCCTATAACAAGTATTTCATCTTAGACTAAATAGATGCACATTTTAGAATTCCCAAAGAATAGCTGAAAGAAACACTGATGTTTATATAAATGCCTGAATGTTTGAGTGAATTTAACGAAAGGAAACAATCAAAGCCGGTTCTAAAGGCTTTGTGGAATTTCGTTAAGTCCATAATTCTCTGTCAGCATCAATTTCTTCCTCATCTACGTCCTTAGAGGATTTTAGGTATATTCACAGCCTTGCCATTTAGGTAGGGACACTGGATCTCCCGCACAGACCCTGATCTTGGAGACAATGAGACCATGTTCTATACATCTGGAACCTAATGTTCACTTAATGGACTAGGCTGAATTCTGGCTGAGTTTGGACATCTTCATCCTCTCTTCAAAAGCAGTAAAGGGAACTAGATGGATAAGCAGAGAGAGAGAGAAAGAGAGAGATCTTTATCTTGGGATCTGTGAAGATTAAAAGTCTCCATCTTCCCAAGGAAGCCGAGAGAAGGAATGGCTTATTTTTTTTCAGTTTTCTCACAGTCCTGATGGAAGCAAGGCTATAGTTTCAGTTGGATAAATGTCTCTGAACACCAGAAAGGTGAAGAACTGTTAGCCATGTAGGAAAGAATTGTCTTAAAATGTAGTCAATGGACTATGTTTCTAAAGAACAAATTCACACCTTATTAATTTTTGGATCAATAGTGCAGTACATACCAAGCATGCCGGTTGCCCAATGAAAGTGCACTGGATTTCAGTGAACAAAAAAATGAAAGTCAAAGAGCTCAGCACCCTGTGAGCATGAAAAACACACAAAAATAGTTCTGGGGGACCTCTCAGCCACACGAGTAAAAAAAATTATTTAAGAATATGTATGTGATTTCCTGGTCACAGAATTCCTAGAACCGATTGTTTCTGTTCCCACTATTGGACATGAATATGCAAAAAAAAATGGCAATATTACCCCAAAAGAGGCAGAACATATACAGAAAAATGAAACATTACAGATAAACAAATGAGTCAGCTAGAACAATGGTTTCCAAATCAGAATCACAGCCACACGAAAAGATGGCTTTTAAATGAATCAGTGAATTGAATGTCTGGAGATTTTTCTATGAATTCTATGACAATTGAAGGACAAATGTTTTTTTTGGCAGAATTCTAATGTGGGAATAGGTGGGGGAAGAGGGTCACTCCCAGGCCCACCAGCTGGCAAGGGAGCTCAAGCCATTTTAATGGTATCGAGTAGAGCGCTGTCAAGGTTTCCAAGAGATTTTAATAGTCATGCGGTCAGAGTTCCCTGAGTAAATAGCTTCCATTTCCACTCTTGCTGCCAGCTGGCCAAGCAGGGGACCACCTAAGTTGTTTGCCCCCAAAGGAAACGGGAAGGCAGGTTCTCTTCTCCCACAGTTCTACCAACTACTGCTTCTCACGGCCTACCTAAAATTCCCCCATTGGAGTGCGACGCCTTTAACTCAAAATTTATTCCCGGTTAAAATTTAAATACCACCAATAGGTATAGTATTGTATTTTACATTTTTGTTACTTCTTTCAAAACCTATTTTTGTTTATGAATGGGCTTTAGAACCTGCTTTGAAAATAGGTATTGATTGGAGGAAGGGGAAGAAAACAGAAAAGCTCTAGTCTAGGAGCCCCCACCCCCACCCCGCGAGTGGTAGATCCATTGTATTAGTGTCCCGTCAGTTTGTCGATCTATTCACACCCTTTCCCACATAACTTTGCAGCTTCTCCCATCAAGAGGTAGAGTCCACTCACCAGCCCCTCGATTCTGAGCTTGGCCTTGTGACTTCTCTTGGCTAGTGGGACAGATGAAATACTTGAAAGGCACTTTGGTGATTGCGCTCAATTGTTCTTTCAGCTTTGCAATTGTCATGAGAACATGTGGGCTAGCCCGCTGGGGACTGAAAGACACACAGCTCGAAGCTGGGTAGCCCCTGCTGGTCCAGCTGAGGCCATGCTAGGGCCAAAGCAAGCCAAGCCCCAGGGATGTGAGAGCACAACCCAGATCCATGGAACGGCTTGAGCTCAGGAGCTAAATAAATGTACATTGTCACGTGCCACTGATGCTTGGGGCCCTTGTTGCGTGCTGGTATTGTGGAATAAATAGCAGGTGTGCTGGAGGAAAAAGGCCCATGATCGAGATGTGGATCCTGCCTCCACATCTGGGCTTCCAGAAGTTAGAATATATAAACATACTGGCCAGGCCACACTCAGCCTACTCCTCACAGCCACAGGAGACTGGCACAGCCTCCCCTAAATATGGATGTGTAGCAGTGTGTCTTGGTTGGAGGCGGTAGGGCAGAGCGAAGAGAGAAGGACCAAGATTCATTGCATGGCCATTACGTGCCAGTGGCTGCCTTACGGGTCACACAGACCTCATCCAATCCTCAGTATGGCCTCCTGAGTTGGGAATCATTCCCTCCATTCTGCAGAAGAGCAAACTAAAACCTAAAAAGATTAAGTGACTTAAGCACATCCATCAGGGCTGGCAAGCCTTTTCCGCCAAGCAGCAGATCGTGAGCACATCACACTGCGCAGGCCAATCGCAGTCTGTCACAACAACCCTCGCTGCTGTCCTGTGAAAGTAGCTGCAGATAACACCCAGACGAACAATTATGCATCAATAAACAGGTATTTATGAACGTGAAATTGAATTTTATATAATTTTCACATGTTACAGAATAATATTTTTTATTTTTTCCAATGATTTTAAAAGGTAAAAAACCATTCTTAGCTCATAGGCTATAAAAAACTATGTAGGGCTTAGATTTAAACCTATAAATTTTGGCCTGACCTGCGGTGGCGCAGTGGATAAAGCGTCAACCTGGACTGCTGAGGTCGCCGGTTCAAAACCCTGGGCTTGCCTGGTCAAGATATATATGGGAGTTGATGCTTCCTGCTCCTCCCCTCCATCTTTCTCTCTCTCTCTCTCTTTCTCTCTCTCTCTCTCTTTCTCTCTCTCTCTCTCTCCTCTAAAATGAATAAGTAAATAAAAATAATTTAAACCTATAAATTTTGGCAACTGACTGGGAGGCAAGAAAATCTGTAGAATTTGAATGTTTCTTTGGTCCTGTTACCATCATTATTGCCACCTAGTCTCTTGTACAGAAAGAGATAAATGTCCGACTCACTCCTGCAGTGGTATTAGCTGCAGCATGGAAACCTCTGCACTTTACTTGCAGTTCTTTTGGGATTAACTAGATTGACTCAGAGTGAGCATGTGTGTGTGTGCTTGTGTGCATTTGTGTGTACGTGTGCACGTGTGTGTGTGTGAATATGTGTTGCAGATAGACTTCAGTGAAGTAATGGCATATCAGAGAAGACAATATAAGTGTGATGTGGCTACACCAGGTGCTATAATTACCGCTATTACAGACAAGAAAACTGAGGGTTAGAAAGGATAAGCAACTTGTAAAAGTTCACTCCATAAAGGAAGGCACAATTCAAATGCCGCTTTGTCTGGCTCTAGAACAGTGCCCTAACCATCCACTGTGCTCTTTGCTCTCTTGGGAAAAGGCAGTGCCCTTTGGCCTTGGCCCTTCCGAGCAGCCCTCGCCTGCCACCAGCTCCCTCTGAATCACACTGCCTTAGGCTCTCCCACCAGAACACAACAGAAAAATAAATAGTCATGACAAGATAAAAGGGAGCGGCATGAACTGTTTAAAATCATGAGTGAAAAGCAAACTATTAGAAGACAGTTCTCGCGGGCCTTTGTGCTGTGTTTATAAAGTTCTGATGCTCGATGGGGTCTAATGTCATTCCATGATAATTTGATCACTGTCAGAGAAGCTGCGCCCATGCGATTGTTTCACATGCTGTCATGGGCCAGAGCAGACCTTCTCCCCACGAGACAAGCCAGGTGCACTTTCTGACTGTGGATGACATGCCCACAGCCCTCCACAACAAAAGCACTGGCTTCTCTTCCCTGGCTTGTCCAATGGGTGCCCCCAGCACGAGTCCACGTCTCCTCCAGGCCATCCTACCCTGCCTACCCCTGTGCCAGCGGGGCCCGAACCGGCAGACTTGGGCATGATGATCCTCTACTTGACCCTTTACTTCCCGTTAACATAGCATAAAACACACACCAAATTCCTCATTGTCTACGCTCCTCTCTTCTGTGTGTGATGCAGTTCAACCGGACATCTGCATGTGTTACAAAGTAAGATTCAGAAACCCTCGTTTCTATTTCCTTGGGCATCCATTGCTCAGCCTGGTGAATTTGGGTGAGATATTTTTATTTCTGAGACTTGCTTTTCCTTCCTTGTAGAATGAGTTGTTGGAATCTACTTGTGAAAGCATTTCCAAAACTCTAAAAACTCAGTATATGTAAGCAAAAGTTATATTAAATCCACAAAGGGTCCATAGCTTACACTGCCATCACATTCCCCAGTCAGAGAGGCTATTCCCACACTGACTGTGATTGGCGGGAACTTCTGAAACGCCCTGGGCTGGCCCTCCACCCGGGTGTGGGGGGACACCAGCCTGGCAGCTCAGCTGGCCTGGTGTCCTATGGCCACCGCTGCGGGTGCCCTGCCACTTGCATTTTTTCCCTTCTTCAGATGCTTTCAGTCCTGATGCACGCATTTTTTATTTTTCAAATCTGCAGCCACTACCTCTTTACAACCAGATTCTGGTGCATTACTGATTCTGTCTAAACTGCTAGAAACACAAAGCAGAGGAGTTATAAAATGTAATATGTAATCACCATAGGAGATTTAAGAGGTCATGCATTCTTGCTCTTTGTTGTTCAAGAATGTTTGATTAGTCATAAAACAGATATGATTTTACCTCAGCAAATGAAGTAATAATGAAATGTATATTTACCTTTTCTTTTGGATTCTCTTTTTTTCTCCTGGTCTGGCAGCCGCACTGTTTGCTTATACAGATTACTTCTGCTGTACACCGTATGCAATGCTGTGCTAGCCAGACAGGTTCCAGGAAGCAGCTTTAGTCTACCGAGTGGGACTGATCAGATATTCTCAACATGCTGGCCAGGGTGTCTATTTTGAACAGATGAGATGGAACCCAGGTAATGAAAGATTAAACCCTAGAAAATGATCATACAAGCCTTGGAGGGTTATTGGAACCTTTGATGTAGACTTGTTTGCATCTTACAAAGATTACTTAGGCAGTGGGATAGATGGTGGTGTGAGGGGAATGAGAAAGAAAGATCAGTTAGAAAGCCACTTAAATAATCCAGCATGTGCACAGGGAAAAACAGTTATGGGACTTGCAGATCATTTAGTTGAAGAGTACAAAGGAAAAAGAGGACTCCCAGGTTTCTGGATTGGGTAAAAAGGGGAGCATAGTGACATTACCAGTAAGAAAATGAATGGGAAGCTAGAATGTGAAGGAAGAAGATGGGTCCAGTTTTGATATGTTTGGTTTGACACCCTTTGGAGACATCCAGCAAGGCTTGGGTAACACGTATCAAAGCCAGAAGAGAAGAACCAGCTTTCAGGGGGTAGCCGAAACCATGGAGCTGAGTGAAATGACCAAGGAAGATTAGATGGTGTGAGAAAAGAAGGTTACCGGTGAAGTCATAGTGAACTAGTGAATTCCAGCACCTGTGTTATGGAGACAGAAACAGAAGACCTTGACGTGGGACAATGGGTTGTGAGCAAGAATGGCACAGGATTCCAGGCAAGAGCAGTGCTGTGGGAGTCAAGATAAGCCAGACTGTGAAACAAGGGATGTCCAGGAGTGTCAAATATTGGCAAAGGTGTTAAAAAGTCAGGACAAAACCTGAGTTAGAATTTTCCATCCAGAAGGTCACTAAAACTTGGTTACAGAAGTTTCACTTGAGAATAAATGACCTCAAAGTTGTTTTTTTTTTTTTTCATTCTAAGACTGTATGAGTCTGTGATTGGTGCTGCTGGCAACTTTGAAAGGAGTTTAAGATTGGAGTTCTATATATTTCTGTTTCATAGAAATATATATTTATATTTCAAATTCTTAATAATCATTTTCCTTTTCTAACCAAGTTATATTCCAGTTTAATATTACTGAGAGTTAACTTTTTTTTTTTTTTTTCCCTTCTGCCAGACTGAAGGGCGGCTAATATTGGCGTGGTGGCACATCTGAAGCTAGACTCAACTCTAACTGACTGCTAATGTTTGTTGAAATCCTGGTGTCAGTTCTGATTTTCCATTCAGAGAAAGAGCAGGGAACTTAATTTCCTCTTCACCTGTGTGGTCCAGTGCCTGTCCCTTCAAGCAATCCAACAGGTTCTCGCTGCTGGATTAAATGGCCCGTGGCCTGACATTTGGGGATGGGGAGGCAGAAAATAATAAGTAGTGATTTAATTTTTTCTACAAGTTACAGAAAATGTGTTGGGTCTTTCCTTGGGGCCCTTGGTCAAGAGTTTGGGACCCAGCTGTGAAAAGTAAGGCAGCTCCTGTTCAATTGATCAGTGTAACGTGTGGAATGAACAATGTCCCTGAAATGTTTTTTGTTTTTTTTTTCATTTTTCTGAAGCTGGAAACAGGGAGAGACAGTCAGACAGACCCCCGCATGCACCCGACCGGGATCCACCCGGCACGCCCACCATGGGGCGATGCTCTGCCCACCAGGGGGCGATGCTCTGCCCATCCTGGGCGACGCCATGTTGCGACCAGAGCCACTCTAGCACCTGAGGCAGAGGCCACAGAGCCATCCCCAGCGCCCGGGCCATCTTTGCTCCAATGGAGCCTTGGCTGTGGGAGGGGAAGAGAGAGAGAGGAAAGCGTGGCGGAGGGGTGGAGAAGCAAATGGGCGCTTCTCCTGTGTGCCCTGGCTGGGAATCGAACCCGGGTCCTCTGCATGCTAGGCCGACGCTCTACCGCTGAGCCAACCGGCCAGGGGTCCCTGAAATGTTTACACGCCATGCCAAGGTGTCTTCATAGGGCAAAATTAAAATCTGTACATGTTCCTTCATTAAAGCACAGCTCAAACAGCCTCTAAAGAATGAGTGGAATTAACGAAAGTGCTGAACTCAACAGGCACAACCAGCAGATGGGGGCCACTGAAGAACATTTCAAGCACTGCGGAGACCCGAGTTTCATAAACAAGAACAAGTACTGTGTAATGGTGATATTTCTATTGTAAATTCTTCACTGGCCTCTGGAATCTTTACTGCTGCCTACATTTTTTTTTCTCAAATAACTTCGTTTTATATTGTTTCACAAAGAAAGAAAATTGGTTAAAGTGCATTTATTTATTTCTGAGTAGATATGCCTGTATTTTTATTTCACATGCACTCCCAGAAACTCTCAAAGGCTGCAATTATTATAAATTTGTAAATGGTATCTTAAGGGGATTTTAAGTCATGAATGTTAAAGGACAGATTTTAACTAGAATTAAAAATCTCATGACTTTTCTTAAAAAAGTTTTTTTTTCAGCTCTGAAATAGTTGCTTTCAAAAATCAGTTGTATAACCTAACTTTCGTTCTTAAAATTAAAAAAAAAAAAGTTAGTTCCCTGACCTAGAGCCTTCCTAACATGGGCTGGACACACCCCCCACACTCAGCTCACTTCACTCCCTGAAGCCTGAGCCAGCAAACTCTAAAGTTTAACTGATCATCTGGTTTATTTTATCCACAGTTGATTTTCATTTGTTAGGAGAGAAATAAGTCCTTTTTATCTCTGTCTTTCTTCACTGATTAAATTAAATCAGCTTTCAAATATACCATGGAATTAGTGCAGGCATATAGTTTTTTTTCTTGAATGACATAGATCTAGCTTTCTAATTTATAATAAAATGTCTTTCTTACTTATTAAACCTTGCTTTTCTCTTCCTGACAGTTAAAAATTTTTTTTCAAATATGAACAATAGTAATTCACACAAAGCTTAAAAGACTATAACACCTATTCAAAAGAAAAAAAAAAAAAACCTTTGTTGTAAATGATTTGACATTGGAGCTAAATCAGAATGATGCTCAGAAAATCCATACAAGCCCTCGGGATTTAAAAAATTTAAGAAAAACATGGAAGTGGTGGGTTTTATCTTTTGCCTTTGTGAAAACATTTTTCTGAGGGGTTGCATTTTTAAACTGGAGTTGTAAAGATTTTAAGGGCATCTCGGGCAGGACATGTTGCAGCTCTTAATGATATGCCCAGGACATTGCTGAAGAACGAATCATCCCTTCCCAGGAGACAGGCTTTGATCCCAGCCTCCAAAATTCTGAGAGCAAACGACCATTCGGATCACTATTTCATCTTCAGGGGCCATGCAAGACATGGGTGCTAACAGAAGTGCGTGCTGGTGGGGAGCAGAGGTCTGTGGTGCACGTATGTCTTGCTCTGGGACGCCTGGAGGGAGCTAACTGGCGTCGTGGGCCTGAAAGAGCTGTCTTGGGTCCAAAGCTGCTTGGATCTGGCCTCAGGCAACTCAACAGCACACTGCATGGAGCAGCAGGGCACAGACTTGGGGCATGAATACACCCAGGAGTGACAAAAATACACCCACGAGCAGCCTGGGATTCTGCATTTCGAAGTATTCTGTGGGCTTTCTGGAACAGTTTATGCCCCACTTACCATCAAATTTGGATTAGTTACGACCAAGGAGGAAAGAGAACAAATACGGGAAATCCACAGATAATCCCCCGAACCTCCATTGGAGCTAATCGTTTAAATTCCTTCTATGCCAAGCCAAGCCTTTTTCTGTTTGTTTATTTGTTTAGCAGAGTTGATAATGAGGGACCACAAAATAAACCAATCCTACTCCAACCTCCTTCCTGTGCTTGCAGATGGAAAAGGAAAGGGACAGTAGTAATCCTTCATTGGGACAAATCTGCATGTGCTGCTCCTTGGGGGAGTGGCTCCCAGACCACAGGGCGCTGGCCACAGGGGTGCTGCGGTGGAGGAGGGCCGGGAGCCGTACCCAGGGCATGGCGGGGCGAAGGGGGCTCCGCACAGCGGTGAGGGGCAGTGTGAGGGTGCCCTGCCGTGACGACTGACTGTAGATGGGACCTGACCATGGATCTGGTCGGGAGCCACTGAACATAGCCCGAGTGAGAGGTGAGGAAGAAAGGAAACAGGCTGAGAAAGTGAGTGAGTGGGAGCTGCATAGCGTAGAGGCAGGGTCTCCCTCACTCTCTCTCCCTTAGACATCCACTGCACCGGATGAAAGCCACAGGACTGGGCATGACAAAACAAGCCCTACGCTAAAAGTTGCCTTCGCTGCCATTTCAATGAGTCGGAAGTCGTGAGCTCCACCACCAAGGTGCAGAGGCGATCGATCAGCTTTCTTCCTGGTTCCAGACCTGGAGCTCCAAGATGCCCTTTCCTCAATGATCCACGGCGAGATGATGTCACCTGCCTTTCCGAGACTTCTCAGGCATTTTGTCTGGGGACACTCCTGGTAAAATGGAAGCTTGGCCCAGCTGTGTCACTAGGGCACTCACCCCAGGCAGGTAGGCCACTTTTCTGCTCCTGGATCCTTTTGATCTGTAGAATGGGAATAAAATGAGCCCATCTGTAGAATGGGAATAAAATTAGCCCATTTCCGGCCAGCTCACAGGGCAGATGAGAGCTGAAACAACCTAGCATTTCTAGTTAATGAATTAACTGAGAGTATATTTTAGAGACTTTTTCTTCTCCCTTCCTTTCTTCTTTCTTTCCTTCCTCCTTTCCTTTTTTTTTTCTTTCTATATATATTTTTTCCCTTTTCTTTTTTTTCCTGCTTGGAAATACCCCTGGAGTACCTCCCGGCATTCCCCTGATATTCTGATGTGTTCAACTGTGTTCCATGTGGTAATGATTTTATAAATGTGTTCTGGAAAAAAGTTTTAAAGATAATATGATATCAATGCAGTGAAACAGTGGACAGAGAAGTCTTTCAGACACTAAGAATATAAGTGGGTGAGTTATTACAAAAACTAGACACTTCTGAGGACACAGGAGGTGTAAGATTCACATGAAGCCTCAAATTCCAAGTAGTTTCAACAGGACTAATTCCCATGAAAATCTTGTAGAAAGTGGAAGTCCTGACCAATCCTGGAAGTCCTTGATAACAACCTCAGGTTCTTTTCCTTTTGGTATCAGAAATATTTTAGCCTAAAAAAAAGCCCCACTGGGCCTCTTGCCAGCTGTCAATAATTTTAGCCTCTTACATCAGTCCTGACTCTTTCTTCTGAAACGAGAAAACTCCAGCCTACTAGTTAATGGCTAAGCCCTTACAGGGTTCCCAGTTTAAAAAGTCAACCCATTGTAGTCTGTTTTCTCCATTCCAAGGAAAGAAAATGGGCTGGCCCTTTCTTAATTTTCCAGATGATTCTCACCCTCCTTTCACTCCTCCTCTTTCTCCTCCCCCAAGCTGCTAAACCAGAGAACTAGCATGTTGTTGAAGCAAGAAAGGAGATTTCTCCCCTCTTAGGCCCTATCTCTTGCATCTCACAGGTACCCCCATTAGTGTTTAGGGCACCCCCTCCAGTTGGTCTCACCTTTCCAGTAGTCCTGTCTCAGAACCCCCAGCATGCTGTTGTCTGGCTTCTTTCTAAGAGAGCAGGCATATGTCCCCAGTAGACACACAGCTTCAGGGCTTTCTGAAAAAGCACTGCTGACACTGAGAGGGAGACAGACAGAGCACAACAAACAACATGCGCACATATAAGTTGTGGTTAGAAGGAGCACCCCCACCAGGAGAGGTGAGGCAGCTATGCAGGGAAAACAAACCAGGGTGTGCCTGTTCTGTTCTGCTTTCTTCTCTTTTCTTCCCTTCCCTCCCTCTCCTTCCTAGTCATCTCCTCCATTTCTTCTCTCTTCTCTCCTCTCTCCCCTCTCCCCTCTCCTCCCTTCCCTTCCCTTCCCTTCCCTTCCCTTCCCTTCCCTTCCCTTCCCTTCCCTTCCCTTCCCTTCCCTTCCCTTCCCTTTCTTCTTGTTAGAACATTAGGAGCAGCATGTCCACAGAATTAAAACGAACTGTTATTATTGTGATTACTCAGTCCTTTTGGAGAAATGCAGTGATGAGCTCCAGCTTGAGGACCTCACCAGCATGTTACTGTTCTTATATATCACACACACAGTGATTCACAGGGGTAGAGCCACCCCAAGTCAAGAGAGAGGGTCTCTTGGTTTTTAAGTAGATCTTTGCGATCTTGAAGGTACAGTATTTGCCTGGCCTTGGCAGTTTGGTGTCCCTTGAAGGGCTTTTTATAAAATGTGAGACTCTTCTACATTAAAGCATTTAAAATTCAACCATTTTTCCAGTTGCAAAAGAGATAGTCTTTTGCAGACCATCTGTTATTTAGTAACGTGCAAATTACGAATAAATAATTCCAGATTCTTTTTTTGTGAGCCCAGCTATAAACAAATGCTTCACATGCCAAAATGGAAGTCATTTTCCCAATGAAAAAAGTCATTAAGTTCTGCACAATTGGAAGAGATTGGGAGAGAAGCTTCCTGGCAGATGCCATAGAGCGTTATTACTGCACACATGATAACATGAAGCCTAGCACAGACAAGTCTTTGGGAATCTTCCACCGGCTTCCTATAGACCTTGTCCTCTTGCTTGCTAACTGTTCTCTCTGGTGTCCAACATACTGCGCACAAATGTGCCTATCAAACCCCTGTGGGCTGATTTATGTGGACTGGTCTCATTCATTTGTTTAGCCAGCTAAAACATTGGCACGCTATGTTTCCCTTCCTACCAAATAATAGATCATCACAAATGAAAAGTACATTTGACTTGTTTATTCCTAAGAAGTTGTTGGGAAACCAAATTTCATAAGTGCTTCACTAAACAAGCCACTGCCATTTCGTAGGACACGCTGATTTGTGTCCCTGCTAAAATGGTTCTCAAGGGAGGGTTTGTAAGCAGGAGAAAAATAGTAAGGAGGGAAGTCTGAGGCGAACAGATTGCAACTCTCACCAAAGTTGACTGTTTATTCTCTTGGAGAAAAATCAAATTTCCAGGGTCAGCATTCAGGCAGAATTAGTGCATAGGTCAACTTTTCCTGGACTGTCTCCTGTTCAGTTCTGAAGGGTGCTTGTTGGAGCTCCAGCTCTTTTGTATTTTCAAGGTCAATAAGGCTAAAAACAATATTTAGTTTTACCTTCTTTTCAATAAGGATGTTTTTTATTGAAAAAGAGGTGCATTCTCTATAGTCCAAATAAATATGAACTATTAAAAGTTAGAGTTTTGTCTTCTAGTAACAACTTATAGTTTGACCAGATGAATGCTCTTGCAGATAACATTTACAAAATCTGCACAAAATACTGCCAAAAAAAATAAATAAATAAAATTAACTAAAAGCCACTGGAGAACTACCAAAACCAGGCAGTAACTGAAGGAAAGTTGACATTTGAAAAATGAGAACTGAACTGGGTAAATATATTCATTTTCTATTGCTGCATAATACATCACCACAAATTGCGTGGCCTAGAACAATATAAATTTAGTATGTCATAGTTTCTGTAGGAAACGCATCTGGGGACATGTTAGCTGGGTCCTCTGTTAAGGTCCTACCAGGCTGCAATAAGTGACAGCCAGAGTTCTAATCTTATCAAGGCCCAGGGTTGCCTTCCAGCTCATGGGTTGTTGGCACAAGCCAGTTATTTGCACTAGGGCTGAAATGCTCAGGCCCTAAAGGCTGCCCACTGTGTCCTGCCATGTGACCTTCCCGCAACATGGAGGATGCTTCTTCAAGACCAGTAAAAGAACATCCTCTGTTTCTTATCTCTCTGAATTCTTATAAGGGCTCACCTGATTATGTCCTCATTAATTTACCATCAACTTATTAGGAACATTATTAATTCTAAAAATTTCCCTTATCTTTCTCATATACTTAATCTAATTATGAAAGTGAAATCTCATTATATTCTCCATTGCCCTCACATACAAGGGCAGGAGATCGTCTAGTCAACCTTTTTATACCTACCGCCCACTTTTGTATCTCTGTTAGTAGTAAAATTTTCTAACCGCCCACCAGTTCCACAGTAATGGTGATTTATAAAGTAGGGAAGTAACTTTACTTTATAAAATTTATAAAGCAGAGTTACAGCAAGTTAAAGCATATAATAATAATTACTTATCAAGTAATTTATGTCAGATTTTCACTGTTTGGCAGAATAAATCTTTATAAAACAACTTACTATAGTTAAATCTATCTTTTTATTTATACTTTGGTTGCTCCGCTACCGCCCACCATGAAAGCTGGAATGCCCACTAGTGGGCAGTAGGGACCAGGTTGACTACCACTGCTCTAGGGTATGTGCACTGAGGGTGAGAATCTTGGTGACCATCTTAGAACTCTGCCTACCACAGTGAAATTTAAATGTTTGGGCCTTTTTGCATGATGGCACTCCCCAGTTTGCACTAGAAGGACAGACAGTCTTATATAAGCTCAAAGACTCAAAAGTCAGAGTTGAGGTTGGACGAGATAACGGAAAAATTAGGAGGAAATTTTCAGAAGAAAGGAAACCAGAGAAATGAAGCTCATAAATATGAATATAAACTCTTCCCAAATAATAAACTCTTCTAACTATTAAACCTTGTGTATATTGGAGATTTCAAGAGGCCTGGAAAATGAAGCAGCTAGAAGTGAAAAGACCTGAGATATTTTAACCACTGGACACCACAAAAGAGATAGTTTGGAGACCTGCTGGAATAAAACTTGACACTTCTCAAAAGAACATAACTAAATCCAGAGTCTCTATCAGGCATCCCCAAACTACGGCCCACGGGCCACATGCGGCCCCCTGAGGCCATTTATCCGGCCCCCTGCCACACTTCTGGAAGGGGCACCTCTTTCATTGGTGGTCAGTGAGAGGAGCACTGTATGTGGCGGCCCTCCAATGGTCTGAGGGACAGTGAACTGGCCCCCTGTGTAAAAAGTTTGGGGACCCCTGCATGTATCATTTGCAATATTCAATTTACAATAAAAGTTCACTAGGCATACAAATAAACAAAAATATGACCTACAGCCAAGGGAAAAAAAAGGAAATAAATACCAATGCCAGGATGACCTCCATGTGAAATTAGCAAAAGGGAACTTTAAAACAGCTCTTATAAAATTGTTCAAGAATTTCAAAGGAATGGTTTCACTCCTAATCTTTTTCTTTGCATTTGTGTATCTTCTTGCTTATCCCTTTATCTTAAATTTTTCTTTGTTACTTTAAGACAGTGATTTTCAACCTTTGTTTCTCACGCACTCATAAACTAATTACTAAAGAAAAAGGGGCCCTGACCTCTTCTCCTTTAGTAACTAATTTATAATTTATTTGTGCCATGAGATGAAAATGGTTCTATTTAGTCAGGGGCACTGACCTTAGGAATTAGTGTGTGTTTGTGCCATGAAAAAAAAAAAGGTTGAAAATCACTGCTTTAAGTGATTTTCTAATTTTCAGCATCTATCTGGTTTTTTTGTTTTAATAAAATCTAGAAATACCTGGTTTGTAATAGGGAAATTTAGTCTTTTTATGTTTATTGTATTAATTTTTTTATTTCTTACATATTAATTTATGGATATTATTTCTTCTATCTGATTACTTCCACTTTTTCTTATTTTTGTTTGTGTGATTGGAATGCCAGTGGCCAAGGCCAGACAGTTTCACATTGGATTTGGGCAGACACTGCAGAGCCAGAAAGGGTTGGGCCATTCTGTTTAATAAAGTCTCACAATGGCAGACAAGAACCCAGGCAGGGGAAACCACCTCTCAGGCAAACAAACAGCAAAATGGCCCCTTACAGTGGTGGGCAGGCAATCCATGCACCTGCAACCTCTCATCTCTCTTGAGTGCAAGCTCCCCTAACCTTATATAAAGGACCATACACATGTGGCAGAGCCACGCACTTAACGTACCAATCAGGCAAAGTGTTTGCAGCTGGTAACTTCACAAGCAAGCCTAACACAGCTTCCCCACAGTGATCAAGTTTTATTTACTGACTTTTTTTTTGTTAGTAGTTATTTTTTTTCTCCCCATAAGCTTTGTTATACAGTCAAGTTTGACATATATCTATTAGGTTTAGATTATTAGTTGTATTTTTCAGTTCTTCTATATCTTTTGTTATACTTAACATAATCTAATAGACCTAACTAGAGTGTATCAAAAGCTCTAACTAAAAGTGTTGAGTTATGTACATCTCATGTTGGTCCTATCATTTGTCACTCTATATGTTATAAAATTATATAGTTAAGTAGTATTTTCATGATCAGTACAATCCATGGACTTTGTAAGAACTCCTTTACCCTAGATCCTCACACTTTTGAGGTCCTTGCATGTTACAAAGCACAAAGGTGAAATGACTAACCTAAACGTTCACTCTAGTGACTGAGAGTGTTCAAGCCCCAGGAATATACTTGTGCATATCTCTTGCCATATGCAGCTATTTCAAAATTCCATAAAAGTTTCTGGTTTGTGCTGCTGCTGATCTTGTAGAAGGACATTAATTTGAATTGTTAGGAACAATTTTAGGAATGGAAGAACTTAAAAGAAAAAGAAAAATCAACTTGTTTGTCAAATTCGTCTTCTCAAAAAGTACAAATTTTTATATAATGAAGTATTATTACCAAATAGTACTGAGCATCATTTTAGCTTTGATTTTTTTTTTTAGCTTTCCATGTTTTCATTTCAGAAGCCATCTTAAATTAATAATATATTTCTATGAATTGGGCATAAAATCAAGAAATATTTGCAGTATAAAAGTTTTTCTATTACTCTTAAATTTGTAAATATGTTGATCTAAACATAACACTAATAGGTAAACAACATTGACTGTTGGAATAAAATATTTTAAAACATTTAAATTTTATAAAATAAAACAACACATTTTGATTTAGAATATTAATACTTATTAATTATAATTCATTGTCATGTATTTTGATTTTAGATTTCAGTTGATAATTTTTGATATCTTTAAAAAGTAACTGGAAAACATATATAAAATAATGTAAAATGTTTTATTTTTTATTTAATTTCATTCTGGTATATACATATATTGAAGATTTACTCATATTTAAAAGTGACTACATTTTTAAACTTTTCAATTAGATAAATGAATAGAACAGGGGGATAAAATTCAGAAGTAGAGCTCAGGACCAAAAAAGGTAAGAAAAGAATACTTTCAAAACACTTTCAAAAGGTGGTATGGATTTCCAATCAAGATGGCAGCATAGGCAAACATGGTACTCACATTCTCCCACAACCACATAAAAAAATTACAACCGAACTACACAGCAGCCATCATCCAAACCACCTGAAATGTAGATGAACAACCTATAACTAAAGATATTAAGAAGCAGCCCCACTGAAACTGGTAGGAGGGGTGAAGACACTGAGTGGGCTGGATCCGCACCTAAGTGTGACAGGTAAGAATTGGAAGAGATATATTGGCTGCAGATGTCCCCCTTTAGAAATGAGGGGTCCCAGCCCCACACCAGGCCCCCTAGCTTAGGGTTGCAGTGCCAGAAGAGAAGTCTCCATAACTACTGGCTGTAAAAATCAGCAAAGATTGTGGCTGAGTGAGACAAAGGGTTGCTGGAGTCCTAAGCATTCCTCCTAAAGGGCTGCTACCTGAATTGACTAGACTCACTTGCTCTGAGCTCCAGCACTGGGTAGCAGTTTGAAAAGCATCAGAGACATGCCGGGATAAACTGAAAAGTCTGGCAGCAGGGCAAGAGCTGGAAGGGCAGCTTTTTCTTAGACAGAAGTGTTTGCAGAGACCATTGTTCCTTTGCTGAGCCCTCTCTCCACAAAGCTGGCAAGCAGGCAACATATCTGTGTCTCTATCAACTTGGCTGACGCTATTGACCCTACCATGGGGATTTCCTGAGACTCTGCCCACCCAAGCTGTTCCAGTGCCTTTTCCTTATGAATGGCCTGTTTTGGCCTACATTCCAGACTCTGCTAAAATCTTTCTGACCTCAGCATGCTTTGTACCTTTCATTAAGTGTCCCCAGATATGACACTAGCAGCAGTTGGCCTTGGTTCACAGTTTAGCCTCTCCTGGTCAGCTCCAAGCTCAGCATACGTAGTAGCCATTTGAAGATCACTTTGTAGTTCATGCTGGTGGCCCCAGGAAGAACACAGGCAGTGGCTGACATTAACCTGCACCTTCAGGAAGGGCCCAGAATCAGTGCACACTGTGAAAAGCCTTAGACTATGTCAAAGCAATACCCAACCACCTTCACAAGCAACATACTCAAGGGGCCAACTCAGTGGGCACCAGAACCCCACTGAAACTGAAGAATACATGAACTAAAATGAAGAATATATTATATATTATAGGGAATCAACATTGGGGTGGATAATGCAGATGATCAAATCAGGGATTTGGAAGATGAGGAAGTAGAAAACACTCAATCAGAACAGCAACAAAGAAAAGAGCCCTAAAAATTATGAACAAAATTAAGGAGCCTCTGGGACAACTTCAAGCATACCAATATACACATCATGAGGGAGTGGGAAGAAGAGAAAGCGCAAGGAATTGAAAGCCTAACTAAAAATAATAATAATAATGACAGAAAACTTCCTTAACCTGGTGAAGGAAATAGACATACTAGGTCAAGAAGTGCAGAGGGATGCAAACAAGATGAACCCAAAGAGGCCCAGACCAAGATACATCATAATTAAAATGCAAAAGTTTAAAGACAGAGAGAATCTTAAAAGCTACAAGAGAAAAGCAGTTAGTTACCTACAAGGGAGCTCCCATAAGATCATCAGGATTTCTCGACAGAAACTTTGCAGGCCAGAAGGAATTGGCATGAAATATTTGCAAAGATGAAAAGCATGGACCTACAACTAAAATTAGTCTACTCAGCAAAGTTGTCATTTAGAATTGAAGAACATATAAGAGCTTCCCAGACAAAAACAGCTAAAGGGTCTTTTTTAAAAAGAAGAAAACTAGATTAAAATATGAATAATAAAATGGTAATAAATACATATTTATCAACAATTGAATCTAAAACACAAAATAAAAGAACAGGCAGAATAAACATGAACTCGGAACAGAGAACATTTTGACAATTGCCAGATGGGAGGAGACTAGGAAGATGGGTGAAAAAAGTGAAAAGATTAAGAAGTACCAATTGGTAGTACAGAATAGTCATGGGATATAAAGTATAGCCCAGAGAGTGTAGTCAATAATATTTTGATAATTAGGTATGGTATCAAATGAGTGCAAGATTTACCAGGATGATCACTTAGTAAGTTATATAATGTCTAATTGCTGGGTTGCTGATGTGATATTAATGTAATATTGTATGCCAACCATAATTAAAAAATAAAAATTATTTAAAGTAAAAAAAAAGATGGTTTGCTTAAATATTTAAAAACTGTGAAAATATAATTTAAACAGTTTTTGGTCAAGAAAAAAAATGCATAACAGCTTAAAAAAGTAAATATTATTTATTTCAACTAGGTTGTACCGGAAAAAAAAACACATGTATTGGGATTCTTGAGTGGTTCACTGGCTTTACATTTGTTATAAAGAGTACAAGTTTGAGTTAATTAAAATCTAAAAAAAAAAAAAAAAAACCACCTCTTAACATGAAGTGCTGATTTAAAAGACTTTCGGAGGAGTCCAAGATGACAACAAAATAGGCGGACATCCCAACTACCACCTCCCAGGACCAAATTGAATTACAACTTAATTTAAAAACAATCATCTTAAAAAACCAACTTTGGACTAAACAAAGAGGAGTCTATAACCAAGGATCACAGAAGAAGCCACATTGAGACTGGTAGGAAGTGTGGAAATGCAAGAAGGGTTGCCCTGCTCCCAGGAACGAGTGGCAGCTGAATGTCCAGAGGGACTCTCATGACAGGGAGGTTTGCCTGAAAGGTGTGGGTCCTCAGCCTCAGGCTAGGAGCCCCAGCCTAGAGCCCCAGAGCCTAGAAGAGGCATCCTCACAGCATTTGGAGGTAAAAAGGGCTGAAGTTTCTGACTGTGAGAAAGAGACGAAGCTCTCAGAGATGCAGGTTCCATCTTAAAGGGCCAGCACAGAAAATCTCATTCATAGCCACTTACCCAGGGTTCTGGTGGAGGAAGAGCTGAGAGGACTAGAGTTGCATAAGAAGAATGTAAAGTTGGAGGCCCAGGGAGAGACACCGTGGGGGACAGCCACTAGAACCCCTGTGTTAAGTCATTCTCCAAGAAAGATGCAGTGGCAATCTTTCTTAGGTGGAGCAGTCCCCTCTGAGTGGCATCATCCTGGGGAAAAGCAAATGCTCTGCTATTGGGAATCTCTCCTGCCTTAATAATGGAGACAGAGTTGTGCTCAGAAGCCAGGAAGTAGGGGCACCTCAGTAACTCAGTTTTCTGGTATTGAAGCTGGAGCTTTCCCCCACATGCTCCCAAGTTGAAGACTGGTGCTTCCACCCACAGGAGACTCAGTACAAACTATCTGGTCTCCAGGCAGACCATACTTTTGGTTCTCAGAGGCCACACCACTTGATTCCTGGGGCCACACCCTACTGAGGTCTGTGAAAAAAGTCTGGACAGACTGACACCTGGGGAGGTCATAGCCACACCCACCACCCTTCCTAATCCCTGAATTGCCACAAGTGCTAGACTCAACCAGAGGTTTTTTCAGTGGCCAAGACCTATAAGCAGCCAGCAAACAGAGGCTGCAAGACGTGGGACTCAGGAAACATTGGGTTTTTAAGCAGACCTTCCCCAAGCCCAGTGTGGGTAAAAGCCAGTCCAGGTGTGCAGCTTGGTATTTCCATGTGCATCTGGGCCCAGCAGAGGCTGCCACAAACTCTGGATTGCTTGTAGCTCCAAGAAGTTTGCTGAGGGCAAGTCACAGGCAGTGTCTCCCAATGGTCTTTGCCTGGTTCCTGCCAGGTAGGCCAGGGCTGACACAACCAGTAGCCAGCTGCAGAGAGCTGATGCTCTCTAACAACCCTTGCTAGAGTGGTATCCAAAGGAAAGGCTCCTCAAACCTGGACCAGCTGAGGTGAATTTTGCTTTCTGTGATCAGCACCAGCACAGCAGATCATGTGCTTTGGATAGGGTGAAGTTTCACAGTCAACCAGCCCAGGTGTTGAATAATCTTGCCCTGCTGGGCTAGATTCCACAGGAGGAAGGAGAGAGGCATGGAGCATGGACATTTAAAGTGTGAGTCCCTGTGAGCCTACTGTTGGGTCTGGTCAAGAAACTTAGCCACTTTCTGAAGGGGCACAGTCAGCTCTAGGAAAAGACTCTCTCAGTCTTCCTCCCTGAGACCAGGGTCTCATCAGCTGTAAGAACTTCTGTAGAAAGGACTGTCGGCATCACTTCAATCTGAACCTGCTGTTCACCTTGTTGGGGACTAGTAAAATTTGAGTTTCCAGCAGTGGCTGAGGGAGTAGGGGCCACAATCCCCATACTGAGCTACTGACCAAGAGACCCCTGAAGTAGGGAGTCCCACTAATAATGTATTCCTAAACTCAGCTGCCCTAACCCAAGAAGATTATAAACTGCAGAGGGGTTGGTTGGGTGAAGTTGGTTTGGGCCCACACTTCAGTCTTTTTACAGAAGACTCTGTGGGAAGACCAGGCAGCTTTAAGAGGAGCTGGAGCAGCTAAAAAGTGAGGCAAATCTTATGGAGCATGGGGATTTTATGGAGCTATTGTCATCTCTAAGTGGGAGGAAGCTAATCCTTATACACAGGTTGGCCCCTCCCACATTAACCAGGCACAGAAAATGCAGTCAGCAAACAGAGCAGTAGCTGTCTAGGTAGTAGTACCTGTCTAGATAGTAGTACCTGTCTAGGTAGCCCACAGCAGGTTACAAAAAGTACCTGATGCCAGCCCAAGAAGATCCAGAACCAACACAACTGGTAGTGGGTGGTAGACAGCACCAACCCTAGACTCAGCTAACTACACAAGCAGCATTCCCAAAGGTAGAGTCTAGCAGGCACCAGACACTGTGGAGAATAAATACACCCAACAAGACAGACATTGCACAGTGTGTAATACACATGATCAAGGTTGACCCTTAGAGCTAGCCAGCCTAAAGGGATAACTGTACCCATGAAATGACCAACTGCATTCAATACTCACAGACAACAGGATGGAAAATAGTACCCTCAGGAAGCATTTCTAGAACAAGGAAAACAGGTGGCCTACAGGTCAATACCACCAAGCCCATCTTCCTCATAATGACACCACAAAAACGTTCAGTCAGACAGAACTACCTAATACACAGACAAAATGGGAAGACAGAGAAATGCAACCCAAATGAATCAACAAGAGAAATCCCCATAAAAAGAACTAAGTGAAATGAAATTAACCAACCTACTAGATGCAGAGTTTAAAATAATAATATTTAAGATGCTTAAGGATCTTAGAGCAAAAATGGATGGACATAATGAACACATAAGTAAAAGCAGCATAAAAAAGGACATTGAAATCATAAAGAAGAACCAGTCAGAAATAACAAATACAATATCAGAAATGAAGACTGCACTAGAAGGAATCAACAGCAGGCTAGATGAAGCAGAAGATCAAATCAGTGATTTAGAAGACAAGATAAACATAAGCACAGAAGTAGAGCAGCAAAACAAAAAGAGGCACAAAAAGACTGAAGAAACTCTAAGAGAGCTCTGTGACAACATGAAGAGAAACAACATCCACATCATAGGAGTTCCTGAAGGAGAAGAGAATGAACAAGGGATAGAGAACCTGTTTGAAGAAATCATAGCTGAAAATTTCCCTATATTAATGAAGGAAAAAGTCACACAAGTTCAAGAAGCACAGAGAGTCCTATTAAAGAGGAACCCAAAGAGGCCTACACCAAGACACATCATAATTAAAATGCCAAATTTATGAGACAAGGAAAGAATCCTAATAGCTGCAAGAGAAAAGCAGTTAATTACCTACAGAGGAGCCCCATAAGGATGACATCCGAATTATCAACAGAAACACTTGAGGTCACAAGGAATTGGCAAGAAATATTCAAAGTGATGCAAAACAAGAAGCTACAACCAAGACTACTTTATCCAGCAAGGCTACCATTTAATATTAAAGGAGAAATGAAAAGATTCCCAAGCAAAAAACAACAAAAATTAGGAATTCATTACAACCAAACCAGTACTACAAGAAATGTTAAGGGGCCTGCTGTGAAAAGAGCAAAGGAAAATAAAAAAAAGATAGAAAAAAAGAGAAATGTAGATTTAAAGACTAAAATGGCAATCAATAAGTACACTATCAATAATAACTTTAAATGTAAATGGATTAAATGCTCCAATCAAAAGACATAGGGTAGCTGCATGAATAAGAATACAGGACCCATACATCTGCTGTCTACAAGAGACCCACCTCATAACAAAAGAAACACATAGACTGAAATTGAAGGGATGGAAAAATTATTTTAGACAAATGGAAATGAAAAAATGCTGGGGTAGTAATATTTATATCTGACTAAATAGACTTTAAAACAAGAGATAAAGAAAACAAGAGAGACATAATGATAAAAGGAGCAATCCAAAAGAAAGATATAACTATTGTAAATATTTATGCACTTAATATAGGAGCACCTAAATATATAAAGCATATTTTGAAGCACATAAAGGGTGAGATCAACAGCAATACTATAACAGTAGGGAATTTTAATACCCCACTAACAGGGGTAGATTCTCCAGACAGAAAATTAACAAAGAAACAGCGGCCTTAAATGACACACTAGTTCAACTGGATTTAATTGATATCTTCAGGACATTTCACCATAAAGCAGCAGAATATACATTTTTTTTAAGTCTCAAGGTAAATTCTCTAGGATAGACCACATGTTAGGACACAAAACGAGTCTCAGTAAATTTAAGAAGATTGAAATTATATCAAGCATCTTCTCTAATCATAATGGTATTAAACTAGTAATCAACTACAATAGAAAAACTAAAAAACATTCAAACACCTAGAGGCTAAATAGCATGTTATTAAATAATGAATGGGTTAAGAATGAGATCAAGGAAGAAACCAAAAATTTCCTTGAAACAAATGAAAATGAACATACAACAACTCAAAATTTATGGGACACAGCAAAAGCAGTCATGACAGGGAAGTTTATAGCATTACAGGCATACCTTAAGAAGCAAGAAAAAGCTCAAGTAAACAACTCAACCTGCATCTTAAAGAACTAGAAAAAAGAACAACAAATAAATCCCAGAGAAAGTAGAAGAAAAAAATTAATAAAGATCACAGTGGAAATAAATGACATAGAGCCTAAAAACATAATACAAAAGATCAATGAAACCAAGAGCTGGTTCTTTGAAAAGGTAAACAAAATTAACAAACCTTTAACCAGACTCATCAAGGAAAAAAAAGAGAGGACTCAAATAAATAAAATTAGAAATGAAAGTGGAGAAGTAACAACTGACATTGCAGAAATAAAAAGGATTGTAAGAAAATACTATGAAGATCTGTATGCCAAAAAATTGGGCAACCTAGGTGAAATGGATAAATTCCTAGAAACATAAACTTTTGAAACTCAATCTGAAAGAACTAGAAAACTTAGACGGATTACAACAAATGAAACTGAAACAGTTAACAAGAAAACTCCCAGCAAACAAAAGTTCTGGACCAGATGTCTTAATGGGCAAATTTTACCACATATTCAAAGAAGAAATAACACCTATCTTTCTCAAACTATTTCAAAAAATTTAAGAGAAGGAAAGACTTCCAAGCTCCTTTTATGAGGCAAGCATGATACTCATTCCAAAACCAGGTAAAGATGTTAGAAAGAAAGAAAACTATAGGCCAATATCCCTGATGAAACTGAGATGCTAAAATTCTCAACAAAATATTAACAAACCGGATCCAGCAATACCTGAAAAAAAATCATACATTATGATCAGGTGGGATTTATTCTGAAGAGGCAAGCCTGGTACAAATCGGCAAATCAATCAATGTGATTCATCATATAAAAAAAAGAAAGGATAAAAATCACATGATAATATTAATAGATGAAAAAAAAAAAGGATTTGATAAAACCCAGCATCTATTTTTTTTTTCTTTTTGTATTTTCTGAAGTTTGAAACAGGGAGGCAGTCAGACAAACTCCCGCATGTGCCCAATCGGGATCCACCTCGCATGCCCACCAGGGGGCAATGCTCTGCCCATCCGGGGCATTGCTCTGCTGCAACCAGAGCCATTCTAGCACCTGAGGCAGAGGCCGTAGAGCCATCCCCTGCGCCCGGGCCATCTTTGCTAGCATGGGGCCTTGGCTCCGGGAGGGGAAGAGAGAGACAGGGAGGAAGAAGAGGGGGAGGGGTGGAGAAGCAGATGGGCGCTTCTCCTGTGTGCCCTGGCCGGGAATCAAACCTAGGATTCCTGCAAGCCAGGCCAATGCTCTACCACTGAGCCAACCGGCCAGGGCAAAACCCAGCAACTATTTATGATCAGAACTCTCAGCTAAGTGGGAATAAAGGGAACATACCTTAATGTAATAAAGGCCATCTATGACAAACCCACAGCCAACATCATACTCAATAGGCAAAAATTAAAAACAATCACCGTAAGATCAGGAACAAGGCAGGAGTACCCCCTTTCACCACTTTTACTCAACATAAGTCCTAGCCAGAGCAATCAGACAAGAAGAAGAGATAAAGGGCATCCAAATTGGAAAAGAAGAAGTAAAGCTATAATTATTTCCTGTTGGCACAATACTGTAAACAGAAAACCCTAAAGTCTCAGTTAAAACTACTAGACCTGATAAGTAAGTTCAACAAAGTGGCAGGTTATAAAATTAATATTCAGAAGTCAGTGGCATTTTTTACATCAACAATAAACTGTCTGAAAAAAAAAATTAAGGAAACTATCCCTTTCACTATTGCAACAAAAAAAATAAAGTACCTAGGAGTAAATTTAATGAAGGAGGTAAAAGACTTGTACTTAGAAAATTTTAAGACATTGATAAAAGAAATCAAGGAAGATACAAACAAGTGGAAGCATACACTGTGTTCATGTATAATAAACATCATTAAAATGTCTATATTACCCAAAGCAATCTATAAATTCAATGCAATTTCTATTAAAATACCAATGGCATACTTCAAAGATATAGAACAAATATTCCAAAAATTCATATGGAACCAAAAAAGAACACAAATAGCCTCAGTAATCTTCAAAATGAAGAATAAAGTGGGAAATATCACAGTTCCTGATATCAAGTTATACTACAAAGTCATTGCACTCAAAACAGCTTGGTACTGGCATAAGAACGGACATACAGATTAATAGAACAGAATAGAGAACCTAGAAGTAAACCCACAACATTATGATCAATTGAGATTTGACAAAGGAGGTAAGAGCATACAATGGAATAAAGATAGTTTCTTTAAAAAATTTTTGGGAAAATTGGACAAGTACATGTAAAAAAATAAAAGTAAAACTAGATCACTAACTTACACCATTCACAATAATAAACTCAAAATGGATAAAAGACTTAAATGTAGGTTGCGAAACTATAAACATCTTGGAAGAAATCATAGGTAGTACACTCTCCCATATCTTTCATAGCAATATTTTTGCTGATTTATCTCCACAGGAAAGTGAAATAAAGGGCAAAAAAAAAAAAAAAAAGGGACCATATCAAACTAAAAAGCTTTTGCACAACAAAAGACACCATTAACAAAATAAAAAGGCAACCTACACAATAGAAGAATATATACACCAATATATCTGATAAGGGATTAACAACCAAAATTTATAAAAAAATTTTTAAAAGACAACACCAGGTAGGTAAACAATCCAATTAAAGTATGGTCAAAGGAAATGAATAGACACTTCTCCAAAGAGGACATACAGATGGCCAATAGGCAAATGAAATAATGTTCAACATCAGTAATCATCAGAGAAATGTGAATTAAAACCACAATGAGATACCACCTCATACCTGTCAGAATGGTGCTTGTTAACAAATCAACACACAATAGTGCTGGCAAGGATGTGGAGAAAAAGGGAACCTTCCTGAACTGCTTGTGGGAATGCAGACTGGGGCAGTCACTGTGGAAAACAGTATGGTGTTTTTTAGAAAAATTAAAAATGGAACTGCCTTTTGACCCAGCTATCCCACTTTCAGGAATATATCCTAAGAACACCAAATCACTGATTCAAAAGAAGATATGCACCCCCATGTTTATTGCAGCACTGTTTACAATAGCTAAGATCTGGAAACAGCCTATGTATCCCATCAGTGGAAGAGTGGATTAAAAAGCAGTGGTATATCTACACAATGGAACATTACGTGGCTGTGAAAAAGAAGGAACTCTTACGTTTTGCAGTAGCATGGATTGACCTGAAGATCATTATGCTAAGTGAAATAAATTAGGCAGAGAAAGAAAAAAAATCATATTTCACTTATATGTGGAATCTAACGAACAAAGTAAACTGAAAAATGGAATAGAGGCAGAGGCAGGGTAACAGGAAGCAGAGGGACAGTTGTCAGAGGGAAGGGGGATGAGGGGATGGAATCAGAGAAGGTGAAGGGATTTGTGAAACTATTTATATATATACATAACACAGAGATACAGATAAAGGAACAGGAAATCCCAGAGGGAAAGGAGGGAGGGAGTTATGGGGAGGGTGGCAAAAGGAATATAATTGGGGACATCTGGGTGGGGGTGTGTGTGTTATATTGAGTGGAACACTTCAATCTGTCTTAACCCATTAAATTAAAATTAATAAAAAATGTAAAGAGAAAACAAAATGACTTTCTATGGGTGCCTAGGAATGTGCAAAGCTCTGTCATTAAAAGAAAAGGTATCACCAAAATTTTGAGCATAAATCCAAAAGGATTATTGTGTTAATAAAAAGTTTCTAGAGAAAATGTCTTACCAGAGACACTGTCGCAACTTTGTGGGTGTAGATGACATTCTTCAGAACAATTTAATAGTTATCCATGATTGATTGATGGATTGTTTCATTCATTC
Organism: Saccopteryx leptura; assembly: GCF_036850995.1. Lineage (NCBI taxonomy): Eukaryota > Metazoa > Chordata > Mammalia > Chiroptera > Emballonuridae > Saccopteryx > Saccopteryx leptura. The sequence continues at coordinate 58,213,413 of NC_089513.1, read as the reverse complement.
ATTGATTTATGCCCCTGCTGAAGAGAAACATTTCTATGAAACACATAAAAGATGACTGTATGGCCACTTTTGGATATATTCTATGTTTGGAATGCCAATGAAATGCTCCAAAAATTAGATTTAATTTAGAAAATATATGACGTGCACTAGAAGAATTTTTAAAAATATATAATATTATCAAATAAAAAGCTCATTGTGGTCTTTGAATGAAATAAAATAATTTTAGGTGTTCTGTTCACATGTAATTTTCTTTTAAGAATACATTGGAGAAAAATTAAAATACTTTGTAGTTAGAGATGGTGAAAATCACAGCATAAATTACACTAATTACATAATAAAATAAAATATTTTGTAATATTTTTTGTAAATAGAAATTGTTCCAACCCATTGTGATGTATACACCATGATATGTCAAATTTATTGAATGTACAAATTTGTTTAACATTTCTATTGACATTCCAGTTGCTATTCTCTTGGAAAAATAGTTTCTCCAGATTGAAACAAATTAAAGTCAAGACAATAACTACAATGACTCAAGAAAGTTTATTTCATTTGGCATTAGTGACAACAGAATATAAATTATTTAAAAATTTTAGCTATGAAAGCATAACTAGTGACTCCACTGAAAGGAAGCAAAAATTAATTTTATAAAATAAATTTATAGTAGTATATTAATTATATGGGTCTTTATCATTTTACCTCTAAAAACATTACTAGGTCATCAACCTATTATTCAGACATATGCAATAATAATTAAATTTGGTTACTTTTGATATTTTGCCAACCTTCACTCTACACATATTTTTCAATTTAGATAAATACAACTTTCCAAAAGCAGATTCTAGAAAAAGTAGAAAATCAGAATAGTACTATTTTTAAGAAAGAACTCAAATTTGTAATTAAACACATTCCTCAAATCTCCAGAACCAGAAAGATTTACTGGTAAGTTCTTCTGTCCATTTTTACATAAAAATTTCCCAAAAATATAAAACACTGGCCTATTTTCTAGCTCATTTTTTAAGTCCAGAATAACTAACAAAAACTTGACAAAAACACCAGAAAGAGAACATTTTAGGTTAGGTACCCTCATAAACAAAGATGCAAAAGCCCTACATAAAATGTTAGCAAATACTTTAAATCATATATACTATATGATTGATAGTATATTTTGAAGTACATTGAGAATATCTGCAATATATGAAAATAATAAAATAATAATCTAAAAAAATAATAGTCTATCAGAAACAAGTCGGATTTATTCTAGGAAATAGGATTGCTTTAATCTTTGAAAATGATGAAATTCACTACACAGAGGTGAATTAAGGTTGGTTGACTGCTGAGATCAGTAAACAAGACTACCACATGTTAAGGAAACTGAGAAGAAAACAAACAAATCAAGACTTCAAAGCGGCTCTACTAGAAAAGCCAAATACCACAGTGGATTACAAATAACAGCTGATGCCAACCCAAGAAGACCTAGAAATAACACAACTGAAACCTGGAAGCAGACAACATCAAGCCTAGACTCAACCAACCCTACAAACAATACACCCAAACACACAGACATAATGAGAAGACAGAGAAGTGCAATCCAAATGAAACCACAAGAAAAACCTCCAGGAAATGAACTGAGTGATATGGAAATAACCAAACTTCCGGATGCAGAGTTTAAAATAATGATTGATAAGATGCTTAGGGATCTTAGAACAATAATGAATGGTCATTACGAACACCTAAATAAAGAAATAGCAAGTATAAAAAAGGACATTGAAATATTAAAAAAAAATCAGTCAGAGATGACAAATACAATATCAGAAATGAATACCACAATGGAAGGAATTAAAAACAGGATGGATGAAGCTGAGGATCGAATCAGTGAGTTGGAGGACAAGTTGAACAAAGGCATGGAAGCAGAGCAGAAAAAAAAAAGAGACTCAAAAAGTCTGAGGAAACTCTTAGAGAGCTCTGTGACAACATGAAGAAAAATAACATCCACATCATAGGGGTTCCTGAAGAAGAAGAGAAAGAACAAGGGATATAGACTTTGTTCAATCATATCATAGCTGAAAACTTCCCTAAATTAATGCAGGAAAAACTCTCACAAGTTTAAGAAGCACAGAGATCTCCATTAAAGAGAAACCCAAAGAAATCTACACCAAGACACATCATAATTAAAATACCAAAGCTAAGTGATAAAGAGAAAATAATAAAAACTGCTAGAAAAAAAAGACTATCACCTACAAAAGAGCCCCTATAAGGATGACATCTGACTTCTCAACAGAAACACTTGAGGCCAGAAGGAAATGCCAAGAAATATTCAAAGTAATGCAGAATAAGAACCTACAACCAAGACTACTTTATCCAGCAAGGGTATCATATAAATTGAATGAGAAATAAAAAGCTTCCAAGACAAAACAAACTCAAGGAATTCATTACAACCAACCCAATGCTGCAGGAAATGTTAAGGGGCCTGTTGTAAACAGATCAAAGGAGAAAAAGAATATAGCAAAAGAGGAATATAGCTTTAAAGAATAAAGTGGCAATAAACAACTACATATCAATAATAACCTTAAATGTAAATAAATTAAATGATCCAATCAAAAGACATAGGGTAGCTGCATGGATAAAAAACTGGACCCGTAAATATGCTGTCTATAAGAGAAACACCTTAAAACAAAAAATGCACATAGACCGAATGTAAAAGGATGGAAAAAAATATTTTATGCCAATGGAAATGAAAAAAAGCTGGGGTAGCAATACTTATATCAAACAAAATGGACTTAAACAAAGGCTATAGTAAGAGATAAAGAAGGCCACTACATAATGATAAAGGGAGCAATCCAACAGGAAAATATAAGCATTATAAATATCTACGCACCTAATTTAGGAGCACCTAAATATATAAAGCAGACATTGATGAATATAAAGGGCGAGATCAATAGCAATACTATAATAGTAGTGGATTTCAATACCCCACTAACATCACTAGTAGATCCTCAAGAAAAAAAATTAACAAAGAAACAGCATACTTAAAGGACACACTAAATCAACTCGATTTAATAGATATTTTCAGAACCTTTCATCCTAAAGCAGCAGAATATACATTCTTTTCAAGTGCTCATGGTACATTTTCTAGGATGGACCATATGTTAGGGCACAAAAGCGGTCTCAACAAATTTAAGAAGATTGAAATCATATCAAGCACTCTCTCTGATCACAATGGCATAAAAGTAGAAATCAACCACAACAGAAAACTCAAAAATTCTCATACACATGGAAACTAAATAGGAGGTTGTTAAATAACGAATGCATTAAGAATGAGATCAAAGAAGAAATAAAAATATTCCTAGAAATGAATGATAATGAGCATACAACAACTCAAAATTTATGGGACACAGCAAAAGCAGTACTGAGAGGGAAGTTCATAGCACTACAGGCATACTTTAAGAAGCTAGAAAAAGCTCAAATAAACAACTTAACCCTGCATCTAAAAAAACTAGAAAAAGAACAGCAAGTAAAGCCCAGATGTAGTAGAAGGAAGGAAATAATAAAGATCAGAGAGGAAATAAATGACATAGAGGCTAAAGAAACAATACAGAGGATCAATGAAACCAGGAGCTGGTTCTTTGAAAAGGTAAACAAGTTTGATGAACCTTTACTAGACTCACCAAGAAAAAAAGAGAGAGGACTCGAATAAATAAAATTAGAAATCAGAGTGAAGAAGCCCTGGCCGGTTGGCTCAGCGGTAGAGTGTCGGCCTGGCATGCGGGGGACCCGGGTTTGATTCCCAGCCAGGGCACATAGGAGAAGTGCCCATTTGCTTCTCCACCCCCACCCCCTCCTTCCTCTCTGTCTCTCTCTTCCCCTCCCGCAGCCAAGGCTCTATTGGAGCAAGGATGGCCTGGGCACTGGGGATGGCTCCTTGGCCTCTGCCCCAGGCACTAGAGTGGCTCTGGTCGCGGCAGAGCGATGCCCCAGAGGGGCAGAGCATTGCCCCCTGGTGGGCAGAACTTCGCCCCTGGTGGACGTGCTGGGTGGATCCCGGTCGGGCGCATGCGGGAGTCTGTCTGACTGTCTCTCTCCGTTTCCAGCTTCAGAAAAATACAAAAAAAAAAATCAGTGAAGAAATAACAACTGACACAACAGAAATACAAAATATTGTAAGAAAATACTAGGAAAAACTGTATGCCAAAAAACTAGACAACTTTGATGAAATGGACAAATTTTTTGAAACATACAATCTTTCAAAAATCAATCTGGAAGAATCTGAAAACCTAAATGGACCAATTATAACAAATGAGATTGAAACAGTTATCAAAAAACTCCCAACAAAGAAAAGTCCTGGTTCTGATAATTTCACAAGTGAATTATACCAAATATTCAAAGAAGAACTAAGTCCTATCCTTCTCAAGCTATTTCAAAAAATTCAAGAGGAAGGAAGACTTCCAAGCTCCTTTTATGAGGCAAGCATAATTCTGATTTCAGAACCAGGCAAAGACAACACAAAGAATTAAAATTATAGTCCAGCCTGACCTATGGTGTCACAATGGATAAAGCGTCGACCTGGAATGCTGAGGTCGCAGGTTCGAAACCTGCACTTGTCTGGTCAAGGCACATATGGGAGTTGATGCTTCCTGCTCCTCCCCACTTTCTTTCTCTCTCTCTCTCCTCTCTAAAATGAATAAATTTAAAAAAATTAAAAAAAAAATTATAGTTCAATATCTCTGATGAATATAGATGCTAAAATCCTCAACAAAATATTAGCAAACCAGATCTAGCAATATATGAAAAAATCATACATCATGATCAAGTGGGTTTTATTCTGGGGAGGCAAGGCTGGTACAATATTTGCAAATCAATCAATGTGATTCATCACATAAACAAAAGGAAGGAGAAAAATTTCAATAAATGCAGAAAAAACATTTGATAAAATCGAGCATCCATTCATGATCAAAACTCTCAGCAAAGTGGAAATACAGGGAACATACCTCAACATCATAAAGGCCATCTATGACAAACCCACAGCCAACATCATACTCAATGGGTAAAAATTAAAAGCAATCCCCTTAAGATCAGGAACAAGGCAGGGGTGCCCCCTTTCACCACTCTTATTCAACATAGTTCTGGAAGTCCTCGCCACAGCAATCAGACAACAAGAAGAAATAAAAGGCATCCAAATTGGAAAAGAAGACGTAAAAGTATCATTATTTGCAGATGATATGAGATTATATATAAAAAAACCTTAAAGTCTCAGTCAAAAAACTACTGGACCTGATAAATGAATTCAGCAAGGTGGCAGGATATAAAATTAATACTCAGAAATCAGAGGCATTTTTATATACCAACAATGAACTGTCAGAAAGAGAAATTAAGGAAACAATCCCTTTCACTATTGCAACCCAAAAAATAAAGTACCTAGGAGTAAATTTAACCAAGGAGATTAAAGACTTGTACTCGGAAAATTATAAAACATTGATAAAAGAAATCAGGGAAGATACAAACAAGTGGAAGCATATACCGTGCTCATGGTTAGGAAGAATAAACATCATTAAAATGTCTATATTGGCCCTGGCCGGTTGGCTCAGTGGTAGAGCATCGGCCTGGCGTGCAGAAGTCCCGGGTTTGATTCCTGGCCAGGGCACACAGGAGAAGCGCCCATCTGCTTCTCCACCCCTCCCCCTCTCCTTCCTCTCTGTTTCTCTCTTCCCCTCCCGCAGCCGAGGATCCATTGGAGCAAAGATGGCCCGGGCACTGGGGATGGCTCCTTGGCTTCTGCCCCAGGCGCTAGAGTGGCTCTGGTCGTGTCAGAGCAACACCCTGGAGGGGCAGAGCATCGCCCCCTGGTGGGCGTGCCGGGTGGATCCCGGTCGGGCGCATGCAGGAGTCTGTCTGACTGTCTCTCCCCGTTTCTAGCTTTGGAAAAATACAAAATAATAATAATAATAATAAATAAATAAATAAATAAATAAATAAATAAATAAAATGTCTATATTACCCAAAGCAATTTATAAATTCAATGCAATACCAATTAAAACACCAATGACTTACTTCAAAGATATAGAACATATATTCCAAAACTTTATATGGAACCAGAAAGGACACGACTAGCCTCAGCAATCTTGAAAAGGAAGAATAAAGCAGGAGGTATCACACTTCCCGATATCAGGTTATACTACAAGGCCATTGTACTCAAAACAGCCTGGTACTGGTGGTATAAGACCAGGCACATAGATCAATGGAACAGAAAAGAGAACCCAGAAATTAACCCACAGCTTTATGGACAACTGATATTTGACAAAGGAGGTAAGAGCGTACAGTGTAGTAAAGACAGCCTCTTTAATAAATGGTGTTAGAAAAATTGGACATCTACTTGCAAAAAAATGAAACTAGACCACCAACTTACACAATTCACAAAAATAAACTCAAAATGGATAAAAGACTTAACTGTAAGTTGTTAAACCATAAGTATCTTAGAAGAAAACATAGGCAGTAAGCTCTCCGACATCTCTCGCAGCTATATATTTGCCGATTTATCTCCACAGGCAAGTGAAATAAAAGACAAGATAAACAAATGGGACTATATAAATTAAAAGCTTATGCACAGCTAAAGACAATAAGAACAGAATAAAAAAACAAACTACACAATGAGAGAACATATTCGACAATATGTCTGATAAGGGGTTAATAACCAAATATATAAAGAACTTGTAAAACTCAACACCAGGAACACAAACAATCCAATCAAAAATGGGCAAAAGAAATGAATAGACACTTCTCCAAAGAGGACATACAGATGGCCAATAGGCATATGAAAAAATGCTCAACATCATTAATTATTAGAGAAATTCAAATTAAAACCACATTGAGATATCACCTCACACCAGTCGGAATGGCGCTCATCAACAAAACAACACAGAATAAGCGCTGGCGAGAATGTGGAGAAAAGGGAACCCTCCTGCACTGCTGGTGGGAATGCAGACTGGTGCAGCCACTGTGGAAAACAGTATGGAGATTCCTCAAAAAATTAAAAATTGAACTGCCTTTTGACCCAGCCATCCCACTTTTAGGAATATACCCCAAGAACACCATAGCACAGTTTGAAAAGGAGAAATGCACCCCCCATGTTTATGGCAGTATTGTTCACAATAGTGAAGATCTGGAAACAGCCCAAGTGTCCGTCAGTGGATGAGTGGATTAAAAAGCTTTGGTACATATATACTATGGAATACTACTCAGCCATAGAAAATGATGACATCGGATCATTTACAATAACATGGATGGACCTTGATAACATTTTACTGAGTGAAAAAAGTAAATCAGAAAAAACTAAGAACTATATGATTCCATACATAGATGAGACATAAAAACGATACTCAGAGACATGGACAAGAGTGTGATGGTTATGGGGGTGGGGGGAAGGAAGGAGAGGGAGGGGGTTGGGGGAGGGAGGGGCACAAAGAAAGCCAGATAGAAGGTGACAGAAGACAATTTGACTTTGGGTGAGAAAAAAAAAAGTCAGTTGAGGCCCCAGGCGCAGAAGGAAATATTAGGCCCCTTACATTAGTAAAAGGTATAAAGGTGGGGTTTTGCGGGGCCCTTCAGACGTTGGGGCCCAGGGCTCGTGCCCAGTGTACCCACCATTAAATCTGTCTCTGTCATTACATTAATAGACTAAAACTGAAAAAAAAAATGATCATAGCAATAGATGTGTAAAAGACATTTAATAAAGTTCATTGCCAGTTCAGGAAAAAAATAACTTTTAGCAAATTAGAAAGGGAAAGGTAATTCAGTCATTATCAATGCCTTATCCATATGCCAGCTATAACTCTTTCTAGGCTTTTCTCAACCCTGGAAGGATAGCAACTCAGAAATGGGGAGAGGGAGGATTAATACTCTAGATTTCTCACCCTCTGGCAGGGGTAACTGAGGTATGCTCTATACAGGTATGCCGTTCAGATTTTCCTAGGGCACTGAGCCACACATGACAGATGGCTGATCCTGCACTCTGATTGTTCTCTCTCTGTGTAGCTCTCTGGTCTCCAAGATTTTCTACATCAACTCCAGTCAGACTATCCTCTCCAGACTCTCCTTCTCTCTGTTCCACTCCAGTGCCCTCCCTGTGCTATGGTCTAAAAATTCTCCTCACCTCATCATTCCCCTTGTGGAAATAACTAAAGACCACCCAAATGAGAACAAGCTAATCCTCTGCTTGGAGGCTGTAGGTATGCAGAAGCTGTGGACAGGCTAACTAGAACTGGGACATCCTGTCTGATTGGTTAGGGGTTCACAATTTGACTTTCCCTGATTGGTTTTAAGTTGGAGGTAGGGACAAAAATCAGGGAAACTGTCAGTAATTACTCAAGACTTGGCTATTTGGGGCTGATTGTTACAAGGGTTATCCTGGACACTTTGCTAGAGATAGAGGTCTCACTTCCTGGACCAGTTACTGCAGATAGTAGGTTAGCCTCCTGGGCTGGTAGCTGCAGGTAGTGGGTCAGAGTTGGATTTTTGTCTATAGTCTGGCCATGGTCTGTTTGTGTATTCTATCTCTCACTCTCAGTCCTTCCTCTTGGGTAATGTCTGGAAACTCATTTCAAATATTTTTCTCAGTGTTTTAGGTTTGGGTTTTGTTTGTTTCTTCATTTTGGTGATAGTGCAAATCCCATCCCTGCTAGTCTATCCAGGCTGGATGCAGAAGTCTCAACCTCCCGGAGTGAATTCTGGGTTAACCATCACTCCATAATCTTCCTGTTTGCTTTGTCTTCATCCTCCTCTCCTATTTCCTACTTTTTCAACTTATTTATATGTGTTATATTTTTCATTAATAAATAAGTGTTTTTCTTTAAACACAGAACATATAACAGATTGAAACACTCCCACCTCTACTCATTCCAAAGACAAGAATCTCTAAAGTATATATATATGCTTTGACCTTGTTATCCAACTTCACTCTTCTTTGTCACTGGTGAAATGCATAAATAGAAGAGAGCCCCTGAAAACAACAGTGCAACGCCTCCTTCACCAGCCACCCTGGAACTTCTCACCATTCTGTTCTGGCCTTTGAATTCCAGGACTCCGATTTTTCCTTGACCCATGGCAGGGTTCTTTTTTTTTTTTTTTTCCTTTTTTGTATTTTTCTGAAGCTGGAAACGGGGAGAGACAGACAGACTCCCGCATGCGCCCGACCGGGATCCACCCGGCACGCCCACCAGGGGCAACGCTCTGCCCACCAGTGGGCGATGCTCTGCCCCTCCGGGGCGTCGCCCCACCACGACCAGAGCCACTCCAGCGCCTGGGGCAGAGGCCAAGGAGCCATCCCCAGCGCCCGGGCCATCTTTGCTCCAATGGAGCCTTGGCTGCGGGAGGGAAGAGACAGAGAGGAAGGAGGGGGTGGGGTGGAGAAGCAAATGGGCCCTTCTCCCACCTGCCCTGGCCGGAAATCGAACCCGGGTCTCCCGCACTCCAGGCCGACGCTCTACCGCTGAGCCAACCGGCCAGGGCCCATGGCAGGGTTCTTGATGCTTTGCTTGGACTCACCTGGTCCTCTGTCCAGGCCAGCATATGTACCAGATAAGAAGCTCATGGTAAAATTGAACAAATAGAAAACTCAATTAAAATGAAGTCAAAAGGCCAGAAAGGGAGCTCTCACACCCTACTTGATCATGGAACCCAACAGGAAGAATTCTGTAAATGCTCTCTCAACTTCCTCTTCTCTTCTATAGAAGAGTGGCCTCTCCTTTGTTTCTGGGACTTGTGTGTGGTTTGCCATAGAACGGCATGTCCAAAATTGCAATTCTTTGTTGTTCCCAAACAAATCCAGTCTTCCTGGAGAAATATTCTGCCACTTATTTGTTAAAGGTCAGCACCCCCAACCCTTCGTCTCGAGGAGCAGAGCTGTGCCTAGCATCAGACACCCCCACCATATTTTATTATTTCAGACAGTCTATAGAAGGCCTTGCTTTCAGACATACTCCCTTTAAGACCATTTCTGGAACACCCGAAAACATTACTTAGAGAGCCCTTGCCTTTTTATTATTTTACATTTACCAAAATAATAGTTGGTCATTTTAGTTGCACATAAAGCCCTTTGTCTTGTGTATTTTCTCTTTTCTGTATTTGTTCAGTATATTCTGCCCCATAACAGATTGACTTATGGGAATTACCTTCAGAACCGAGAAAAAGGTCTGTTTCCCTGGTATACAATAATATGTATATCTAGTCTTTAGATTTAGAAAGTATTTTTAGCTTTTTGATAAAGATATAGGTGTGTATATGTATATATATGTATAAACACACACATATATCCCACAGCTACGTGTATAAATCATTGAATGTTTACTAATTGAAGATACCTGTGTAGCCAACACCAAATCAAGAAACAGAACACTGAAACTGCATTTTATTTATATTTATTTGGCTCTATCTGCTATGAAACTGATGGTAAGCTCCATGACTGCATCCTTATTGTTCGCTCTTGTGTCTTCAGGGTTATATAAGATTGTCTTACCAGAATGAGAGGACTAATTTGTTGAAGGAGTTTTTTTGACTGATGTTGAGGAGAAGGAGCCATGCTCTTACTGGCAATAAATTGAACCACATCTGTAAAAAATGAAATTCCTTTTTCCTTGGCTGTTACTAATATATTTCTCCCATGTATGTTAATACACAACAGAGTTTAGTAAAATTAGTGTTATTGAAAATAAGTTCAAATAACAATTACAAAAACAAAACAAACTCTTTGTCTATTGTATCTATAAACAAAGCTTTCACGCCCTTTTCACTCTGGCAAATGGCAATTAAAACGGCTTATAGTAAGGATAGTGTGAAAAGCTCTATGTGTTTGTAAGAGCAAATGTGTTTAGGAAAGAAAAGGCACTAAAGTTGGCAAAATCCATTATTGTCTGGCAAACCAAGTGACAATAAGGACCTTATTCTGCTCTTCTTAGAGGAGAAGGTGACTCATGCTGTTCATGGCAGGAGTAGGGGGAAGTTTGAGCTGAAGTTCTGCAAGCTGAGTCCAGAGTTTTATCCATAGTGAATACAGCTCATCCCCCACCCCAAGCCAGGTGTTTATCATCTTGTGTTTATCTCTGAAAAGCAGAAAAGGTGGAAAAACCCGTGGCCTCAGTCTGCTCATCTGCAAACTTGGAACACTATGTCGGGTGTATATTATCTCAAGTGTTGGACACTCATCAAGATGAGGCTGGGCCTGGAGCAGAGGAGAACAGGCCGATGGACTAACCTGACCTTCCCACCACCATCTTGCTGCCGGTGCAACTGCTGCATTTTTGTTTTTCCCGATCATGAAGACTTTTTTGTGCATATTCTTGGGAGGAAGAACCCAGTTAGAACTTAGTTTATCTTGTGAAGGAAATGTGAGAAGTCTGATATAGGTTCAAAAAAAAAGACACCCTTTTATTAACTAAAGAGATGGGGCAGAGGGCTCCAGTGGACCACCCCACTAGAGGTGGGAGTGGGAGAATAGAGCTGAGCTGGTGGAGAAAATGCATTGTGGTGTATAAGCAGGAGTTTGCACTATGTGTATATTGGTCCAAAGCCTTCGAGTTTCCTGCCAGGGCATTGAAATTTTTGGCTTACTGTGGAATTTGGATCTGGGACAATTTGCTCTGAAGGGGGTTTGGCATACATAAGTCATTATTATTAATAAACACTTGGTGAATGCCAGCCATATGCCTGATGCTGAAATAAAGCTTCCCCTCCCTTTCTTTTTCTTTTTCTCTTAGGTTAAGTCACCAAGTAAAGGGGAATGTGACTGGCTTCTTATTATCCCAGAAGAGGCAATTTCATAGTCCTCCTACACTTATGTCTTTGAACCCCTGGGTGTATTTTTCCCAGCGTCTTTTCTATTTCAAGAAAACATTTCAGAACACCATAACTGGTGACTTTAAACTCGACATCCCTTTCATTATGGAAAGAATAGATTTCCGAGAGGAATGTATCTTCTGACACGGCCTTCATCCAACCTGCTCTTACAGGGTGACTCATCTCACGCTGGCTGAGTTTAGAGCTGTGTGGCATTGAGTGTGGCTGCCTCTAAATGCCTGATCTTGAATTACATAGATAAATCTTTAAAAATATATAGGAGAATGAGCTGTGTTTATTTTTAGTGGGGGTTTTTGTAATGTCTATCTGCATGTTTCCCTGTGTGTACACTTGGTTATATATGGGGAATAAAGTAAACTGGTTTCTCTAAGAAGAACCTGCAAAAGATGTTTGAAGAATTTCCTTTTCTTTACCCTTCATTTATTTCTTCTAGTGCCCTGTGTTCAGGAGAACTGGCACTAAAACAGGATGGCTCAACTCTATTTTTTAAGCAATAAATCGTTCCTTTGAAGATTGGCTGAGGTAGAAAGAAAGAATCACAGGAGCACCTCCAATAAAGAGGAGAAGCAGCAACTTCCAGTGTTTTTGTGATGATTTTCATCTCAGACTGTATAAGCACTTTATAAACATGTTCAAAGAAGACTTAACTGACAATTTACAAAATAAAACATCTAGAGGAAAGCATAAATTTAAACAAAGAATAGCTCACATACTTTTTGGTAGAGTTTGGGAGACTCTGGTCACAAGATACTCCCATTTCTCTTACTGCCTCTGACATGCCAGGTTCTTCTCTAACCACAGACGACGGCATAAGTTGCCCTTGTTGATATAATTTGAGAATTCATGCTCAGAGCTCCCGCACTTCCCAAATTCCTTCCTAGCTAGCCCATCAAGATGCTTGAAAGTGTATCACTAAAGAATCATTTATCCATTTATTTGTTGACAGATTTTTATTCTTTGCCTGTTGTGTGCTAAATCAGAATGACCTAGCCTCGGTATGAGTTGCTGGTGTTTCTTATCTTCCACGATTATGGGCAATGATACTAATAGGTCATTAACTGTTCTGAGAAGAACCAAGATGCTGACTGTTATCTCATCAATTTGTTTATATCACTCTCCTACTTGAAATTCTTCAATGGCTTCCCTCTTTGTAAGAATAGATCAAAATCTTTAAAGTGACTCCCAAAACCCTGTGAGATCTGACCCTGCTTCCTCTTCAGGCTCCCCTTAGACCAGCCTCGTCTTTGCTCTCCGTCCCCTAGCTACGTTATCTTTTTTCCAGCTCCCCAGAGTTCCATATTCCTTTTGGCTTTAGGATCTTTGAACTTGCTGTCTTCTGACTAGAATAGTCCCAGCTTGTCTCAACACACCCTCTTTACCTCCCATTTATTCTTGAAATATCAACTTAGATGTCACTTCCTTGGGAACCTTCCCTTGGTCAGTTCTGTGCCTAGTCTAGGTCAAATATTCCTGTTCCTCAACTTTGTGGAATGTAGTCCTATTCTTTCCATAACTGATTACGATTTACAATTAGAGTCATCTGTGCTATTAACGTGTCTCCTCTGACACACCTTCATATTTTGTTGACTGGTGACATTATCCTGGAGTAAAATTTGATATCTGATTCTTAGTAACTATCAATTAAAATCTTTTGAATAAATGAGTATGAGCAGACACACAAAATAAAATCTGTTTTTTATGGTTTTCCAGCTGAATAGAAGAGATAAAAGATGAAATACAGTGAAGGAACACAGACTTCAGAGTCAAACAGGGGAAAGAACAAAGCTAATTCTTCACTTTTACCTATGCAGCCCTGGCAAGTTGCTTAGTAGCTATCATTTATAAAGTGAGGGTCCTTTTCAAGGACTAGGCTAGGTATTTTATATACTCCCTTATTTAACCCTCACTAGAATAATATAGTTTGATATTGTTGTCTTTATTTTACAAATAAGCAAACTGAGAGATGAAAAGCTCACATCATTAACTGTGGCAGAGATAGATATCAAATTCATGTCTGTCTAGTGACAGCACCTTGAACACTACCTATACTGTTTAACATTTGAGAGCTTTGATTTTTCTCATTTTGCAGTGAGACAATCATTTTGTGAGTAATTCAAAATGATTACCATGAGAAATTATGCTTTATAACCTTCTTGTCCTGTCGAGTCCCTTCACTCATTTGGCCACCATCAGACAAATCCCTGTGTTCAGGACTGCTGGTGCCTAATACTTCCTAGGGTATGTTCCTAGGGTGGGACTGTAAATTTGTCAAAGTCACAATTTTCCCATTAATTTCAGTTAGCCTTTATGTTACTACAAAGCACTCCAAAATGTGGTGGTTTAAAACAAGTTTTTATTATTTCTCATAATTCTGTGGGTTTATTGAATGATTTCTTAGACTTGTGTCACCTAGATTGATTCACTTGTGTATCTTTATTCAGCAGGAAAGTCTCCAAACTTTCTACACAGGGTGCCAGTTCACTGTCCCTCAGACCATTGGAGGGCCGGACTATAAAAAAAAATAAACTATGAACAAATCCCTATGCACACTGCACATATCTTATTTTAAAGTAAAAAAACAAAATGGGAACAAATACAATATTTAAAATAAAGAACAAGTAAATTGAAATCAACAAACTGACCAGTATTTCAATGGGAACTATGGGCCTGCTTTTGGCTAATGAGATGGTCAACGTACTCCTCTCACTGACCACCAATGAAAGAGGTGCCCCTTCAGGAAGTGTGGCAGGGGCTGGATAAATGGCCTCAGGGGGCCGCATGCAGCCCACAGGCCATAGTTTGGGGACCCCTGACCTAGGCAGACAGCTCACTTGCAGGTATGTGCCTCTTTTAGCCCCTACCCAGTGGAGTGTGTCTTGGTTCTGCAGGGCAAGGCCTGCTAGCTTCACCTTTTCTTATTTTCTGCCTCCTTCCAGGTTCTTTTTCATCTTTCCAGCTCATACTGGGGAGCCTGGCCTGAGAGGCTAAGAACCACAGAACTGTGGGGATACTGCCCAGAAAAAGAGACTTCCAAGTGTGGCGTTGCAGAACAATCTTCTCATGATGAGAGGAGAGAAGCTGGGTACAGGGATGCCTGGAGTCCCAGAACCAACCTGGAGAGAAGTAAGCCATGAATAAAGGGAACCTATTCGCCTTGAGCTGGGAGGGGTTTGTTCCTTGGATGGAAACCCAGATCTCAGTTTAATGAAAGAGCACTAATGCCTTGAGGTTCTCTAGGGGTGCTGATTCTCTAATGAAGTGAAGGCTGCCTTAAGGTTTCTGTGCAAGGTCTATCTTTTTTTTTTTTTTTGGTAAACTCTTAGACATTAAAAGAACACTAGCAGATGATGTCAGAATAATGGCAGCATGAGAGATGCTCTTGATCTCTCCCCTTGAAATTTCAACAAATTTAATAACTATAACGCAATGAAGGAAACACAGCTGGGCTCACAGGCAAGCCTGAAATATCCGTACATTGAATGGACTAAAGGTGGGATGGGTGAAAAAGAGGTTTGGAAGATAAAATGCATTCATGGTGGGCTTTAGAGAGGATAGGACACAAACCTGTAGTGACTGGGGGTTTTTTTCTTTGCTGGACTACGGAAGAAAGAAAGCTCAAGCTCTTTAAATTTTGTTTGAGAGGTACAGAGAGAGAAACCTGGAGTGACTGGGTTTCTTTCTGCCAGGAAGAGCGGTCAGATAGAGGTGCAGAAACTAAAGTGGCCAGAGTGTGGGGTTACACACCCAGTGTTTCCATGATCTGCCTGCAGACCACACTTGGCAGAGACAGAGAAAACTAAAGTGTTGCCTCCAGCCTCCCAGATCCCAGCTCCACCATCTTGCAGTAAAAGGAATTGCAGAGACAAACCCCACAGCTAGCTCTCCAGAGCCACACCCTCCCCTGAAGAACAGAGGTGCTTCGCATTCAGCCCCCAGCTCTGTTGAGACATGGAAAGGAACACACGGAACCTGAGATCACCTTTGCTAGAGCTGTGAAGCTGTAAAGCTGAAGTGGTAAGGCCTAAGCGGTAAAACCCTCACGACACACCCCACCCACCAATGCAACTGCAGCCTCACCTATATCATTGGACAACTCAGAAAGTTCATAGACCTGAAAGCTGTAATATAGCAACACTTACTGGAAGAAACCTCTCAAAACCAACATTGATTTTTTTTCTCTTTTTACCCTTTTTTCCTTCTTATTTTTTTCTCTTCTGAATTTCATCTTCTTTAAATTTTATATATTTTATTTTTTGTTATGATTTGTTTTTTATTTTTGTTTTGACTTTTTCTTGCTTGCTTTTGATTATTTTTCTGTGGTTTTTTCTTCTTGTCATAATTTTTAAATTTTTTACTGTATTTTTTATTTTAATTTTTAATATTTTTTTAGTTTTTTTCTTTTGTTAAGATTCTTAACAATACCATTCTCAAATGCCATCAAGGAAGAATAAATTGAATACCATGGCTACATAAGACAGAGACATAGTTCATAAAGAAAATTAAAAAATCTACAGAAAAAAATTCAATTGCATGGAAACCTTGTGGTTAAATGATAGAGAATTCAAAATTGAAGTTCTGAAAAAACTCACTGAGATGCGAGAAGACACCAATAAGCAACTTAATGAGCTCAGAAAACAAACTAATGAACAAAATGAATACCTCACCAAGGAGATTGAAACTTTAAAGACAGAGATGAAGAATTCAATACATAAATTGAAGACTGAGGTAACAAGTTTAGCTAATAGAACAAGCCTAATAGAGGAAAAAATCAGTGACATTGAAGATAGGCAATTAGAGGTGCTAAAGGTGATACAAAGAGAACAGGAGAGAGAGACTCATAAATTTAAAAATAACTGAGAGCTCTACAAGAATTGTCTGACTCCATCTGACAGAGAAATATGAGAATAATGGGTATATCACAAGAAGAAGAGATGGAGAAGAGAATGGAGAGATTATTAAAACAAATAATTAGTGAGAATTTTCCAAGCCTATGAAAAGAGTTAGAACCTCAAATCCAAGAAGCAAACAGAATGCCGAGTTACTGCAATCCAAACAGACCTACTCTAAAGCACATTGTAATAAAAATGTCAAAAATCAATGACAAAGAAAGAATCCTCAAAGCAGCTAGGGAAAAGAAGACTGTAACATAAAAAGGAAAGCCAATTAGGTTATCATCAGAATTTTCAGCAGAAACTCTACAAGCTTGAAGGAAGTGGACCCAAACATTCAGAATACTGAAAGAGAGAAATTACCAGCCAAGAATACTATATCCATCAAAGTTATCCTTCAAATATGATGGAGAAATAAATACTATTACAGACATACAGAAGCTGAGGGAATTTATCACCAGAAAACCCCCACTGCAGGAAATACTCAAGGGGGTTATTCAGTCAGATGTAAAGAACAAAACAAATCAAAACTACAAGTAAAAGCTCCAACAAGGTCACAATAAAACAAAGGATAATCTGTGACTACAATAACATAAAATGGGAGAGGATAAAGATTTTCAGTAACAAAGGGGAATGAAGTGCAGAAGCACTCATAAGACAAAGGACTCTTGTACTTATGAACATTTTTCTCTTAATAATCTAATACAGTTTGTCCGTAAAGTCATGGTGCACATTTGACTGGTCACAGGAAAGCAACAAAAGACAATAGAAATGTGAAATCTGCACCAAATAAAAGGAAAACTCTCCCAGTTTCATACCTATTCAGTGAAGTTAGATGTGGGATCACACACAGATGTTTTAGGGCTCCTTAGGTAGCTATCCCATATAGCCTCTACAGACTCGTCACTGACTGATGGCCTACCAGAACAGGGTTTCTCCCCCAAACTGCCGGTTTCCTTCAACTGCTTATCCCACTGAGTAATGTTATTCCTATGTGGTGGCACTTCATTATAAACATGCCAATATTCATGTTGCACTTTGGTCATGGATTTGAATTTAGCGAGCCACAGAACACACTGAACTTTCCTCTGTACTGTCCACATCTCAACTGGCATGGCCATGGGCTACTCCACTGTATACACAGTGGTACATCATCTGTGCAAACACACATGCTGCCACATCATCCTACAGAAACTGGGAGGGTTTTCCTTTTATTTTGGTGCAGATTTCACATTTCTATCCATCTTTTGTTGCTTTCCTATGACCAATCAAAAGTGCACCATGACTTTATGGACACACTGTAGTAACCACCCACAAAAAATCATCACTGAAATGAACAGCTAAAAATAAAAATAAACAGAAGAAAGAAGTAGAAAATGCCACCAAACAAAAACAACTGACAGAAACAAAAAAGAGAAGAACCAAACAAGACACAAAGCAATCAGAAAACAAACATAAAATGGCTATAGGAAATCCTTAAGTATTAATAATTACCTAAATGTAAATGGACCAATAAAGAGGCACAGAGTAGCAGATTGTATCAAAAAGGAAAACCAAACCAAATGCTGCCTTCATGCAACACATCTAAGCTGCATGTAAGGACAAAAGTAGATTCAAAGTGAAAGGTTGGAAAATGATTCTCCAAGCAAATAATTCCAAAGAAAAATAGGTGTAGCCATCCTCATATCTGACAATGCTAACTTCAAAACAATGGTAACCAGAAACAAAGATGATAATTTCATGATAAAGGGGACATTGTATCAAGAAGACATAACATTTCTTAATATATATGCACCGAACCTGAGAGCACCAAAATATATAAAACATCTATTAACTGATCTAAAAATAGAAGCAGACAAATATACTATCATACTTGGAGATTTCAACACACCATTGATGGCTTTAGATAGATCATTAAGACAGAAAATCAATAAAAACATATGGCCTTAAATGACACTCTGGACCAAATGGATATAATAGACATTTATATGACATTTCATCCAAAAATGTCAGATTATACTTTTTTCTCCAGTGTGCATTGGACATTTTTAAGGACAGACTATACATGGGGCCACAAAACTAACATCAACAAATTTTAAAAGATTGAAATTGTACCAAACATATTTTCTGATCATAAGGCTTTGAAATTAGAATTCAACTGTAAAATGGATGTAAAGAAACACACAAAAATATGGAAATTAAACAACATACTTCTAAAAAATGACTGGGTCAAAGAAGAAATAAAAGCAGAAATCAAAAGATATATACAGACAAATAAAAATGATAACACACATATCAAAATTTCTGGGATGCAGCAAAAGCAGTAATAAGAGAGAAATTTATATCATTACAAGCTTATATTAAAAAAAAAAAGAGAGAAATCCCAAGTAAACAACTTAACATCACATCTTAAAGAACTACAAAAAAAAAAAAAAGAACAAATGCAACCCAAAGTCAGCAAAAGAAAAGAAATAGTAAAAACTAGAGCAGAGCTAAATGAAATATAGAACGAAAAATAAAAGCTATAGAAAAAATTAATTCAAAAAAGAGCTGGTTCTTTGAAAAGATCAATAAAATCAATAAACCACTGGCTAGACCTAGACTCACTAAGGAAAAGAAGAGGAAGGACTCATATAAGCAAAATCCAAATAAAAGAGGAGAAATTAACACAGACATCATAGATATACAAAAGATCATAGTAGAATATTATGAAAGATTATATGACACCAAATTCAACAACCTAGAGGAAATGGATAAATTCCTAGAACTATACAATCTTTCTAGACTGAGTTATGAAGAAGTGAAAAACCTAAACAAACCTATCTTTAAACAGGGAGGAAATAGAAACAGCTATCAAAAACCTCCCAAAAACAAAAGTCTAAGTCAAGATGGCTACACTGGTGAATTCTATCAAACATTCAAAGAAGATTTGGTACCTATTTGTCTCAAAGTCTTCCAAATAATAGAAGAAGGAACAATACTCCCCAACACATTTTATGAGGCCAACATAACCCTCATACCAAAACCTAGCAAAGATAACACAAAAAAGAAAACCACAGACTGATATCTGTAATGAATGCAGATGCAAATATCCTAAACAAAACACTAGCAAATGGAAAACAACAACACATTAAAAAAAATAATTCACCATGATCAAGTGGGATTTACTCTAGGAGTACAATGATGGTTCAACATATGGAAATTGATCAATGTAATACACCACATCAACAAAACAAAGAACAAAAATTATATGATCCTATCAATAGATATAGAAAGGCATTTGATAAGATACAACATACCTTTATGTTCAAAACACTCAATAAAATCAGAATAGAAGGAAAGTACCTCAACATAATAAAGGCCATATATGACAAACCATCAGCTAATATCATACTACTAATAATAAAACAATAAAGGCTTTTCCTCTAAAATCAAGAGCAAGACAAGGCTGGCAACTCTCTCCACTTTTATTAAACATAGCTCTGGAAGTTTTAACCAGAGCAATCAAGCAAAAGAAAGAAATAAAAGGCATCCATATTGGAAAAGAAAAAGTAAAGTTATCACTTTTTGCAGATGACATAATCCTATATTTAGAAAACTCCAAAGATTCCACCAAAAAAACTATTCAAACAATAAACCAATACAGTAAAGTTGCAGAATACAAAATCAATATACAGAAGTTCACTGCTTTCTTATATGCCAAAGATGAAATATTGGAAAATGAACTAAAAAAAATTCTTTTACAACTGCAACAACAACAAAAAATACCTAGGAATAAACTTTACAAAGGATGTGAAGGACCTATATACTGAAAACTACAAAACATTATTTAAAAAAAATTGAAAGAGACACAATGAAATGGAAAAATATTACATACTCATGGATTGGAAGAATTAACATAGTTAAAGTGACCATATAACCCAAAGCAATATACAAATATAAAGCATCCTCATCAAAATTCCAATGTCATTTTTTTTTTTTTTGGTATTTTTCTGAAGTTGGAAACGGGGAGGCAGTCAGACAGACTCCCGCATGTGCCTGACTGGGATCCACCCGGCATGCCTACCAGGGGCGATGTTCTGCCCATCTGCCACAACCAGAGCCATTCTAGTGCCTGAGGCAGAGGCCATAGAGCCATCCTCAGTGCCCGGGCCAACTTTGCTCCAGTGGAGCCTTGGCTGCGGGAGGGGAAGAGAGAGACAGAGAGGAAGGAGAAGGGGAGGGGTGGAGAAGCAGATGGGCACTTCTCCTGTGTGCCCTGGCCGGGAATCAAACCCAGGACTCCTGCATGCCAGGGTGATGCTCTACCACTGAGCAAACCGGCCAGGGCCTCCAATGTCATTTTTTAAAGAAGTAGAACAAAAAATTACCATGTTTGTATGGAACCATAAAAAAATTCAAATAGCCAAAGCAAACCTGAAAAAAAAGAATGAAGCCAGAAGTGTCATACTACCTGATTTCAAATTATATTATAAAGCCATGATAATCAAAACAGCATGGTATTGGCAGAAAAACAGATATACAGACAATGGAACAGAATCAAGAGCCCAGAAATAAATCCACATATATATGAACAAATCATCTTCGACAAAGGAGCCATGAACACACAATGGAGAAAAGAAAGCCTCTTCAATACATAGTGCTGGGAAAATTGGAAAGCCTCATGCAAAAGAATGAAAGTTGACTTCAATTTGTTCTCCTGCACAAAAATCAATTCAAAATGGATCAAAGGTCTAAATATAAGATCTGAAACAATAAATTACATAGAAGAAAACATAGATACTAAACTCATGGACCTGTGCTATAGTGAACAATTTATGAATTTGATTCCAAAGACAAGGGAAGTAAAGGCAAAAATAAATGAATGGGACTATATCAAACTAAAAGACTTCTGCACAGCAAAAAAACCTGACAAAATAAATAGGCAGCCAACTAAAGTAGGAGATTATATTTTCAAACAACAGCTCCAATATGAGGTTAATATCCAAAATATATAAAGAATTCACAAAGCTCAGCAACAAATAAGCAAACAATTCAATTAAAAAATGGGGAGAAAACCTGAACAGATACTTCTCTCAAGAGACCATACAAATGGCCAATAGATATATGAAAAAATGCTTATCTTCACTAGCTATTCTAGAAATGCAAGTCACAACTATAATGAGATACTACCTCACACCTGTTAAGTTGGATATTATCAACAAGACAGGTAATAACAAGTGTTAGAGAGGCTGTGGAGAAAAAAGGAACCCTCATCCACTGTTGGTGGGAATGCAAATTAGTATAACCATTATGGAAGAAAGTATGGTGATTCCTCCAAAAATTAAGAATAGAATTACCAGCTTGACCAGGTGGTGGCGCAGTGGATAGGAGCATCAGACTGGGATGCAGAGGACCCAGGTTCAAAATCCCAAGGTCACCCGCTTGAGCACAGGCTCACTAGTTTGAGCGCAGGGTCCCTGGCTTGAGTGTGGGATTATACACAGGACTCCATGGTTGCTGGCTTGAACCCAAAGGTTGCTGGTTTGAAGTCCAAGGTCACTGGCTTGAGCAAGGGGTCATTCACTCTGCTGTAGCCCCTACCCCTTCCCATCAAGGCACATATGAGAAAGTAATCAATGAGTAACTAAGGAGCTGCAACGAAGAATTGATGTCTCACATCTCTATCCCTTCCTGTCTGTCTGTCCTTATCTGTTCCTATCTGTCTCTCTCTCTGTCTCTGTCACACACACACACACACACACACACACACACAAAAAAAAAAAAAAGAATAGAATTACCATATGACCCAGCAATCCCTCTACTGGGTATCTACCCCCCAAAACTCAAAAACATTGGTATGTAAAGGACATATGCACTCCCATGTTCATCGCAGCATTATTCAGTGACCAAGACATAGAAATAGCCAAAATGTATCTCAATAGAGGATTGGATAAAGAAGATGTGGTACATATATACAATGGAATACTACTCATCCATAAGAAATGATGACATAGTGACATTTATGACAACATGGATAGACTTTGAGAACGTTATACTAAGTGTAATAAGTAAATCAGAAAAAGCTAAGAACTGTATAATTTCACACATAGGTAGGATGTAAAACTGAGACTCATGGAAATAGATAAAAGTGAAGTGGTTACCAGGAGGAAGGGGATGTGAGGGAGGGGGTTGGAGGAGGGGATGGGTGTAAGGATGTAAAGAGGGACAAATATAAGGTAATGGAAAATGATTTGACTTTGGGTGATGAGTTTACAACATAATCAACAGTTCAAATGCTGTAGAAATGTTTACCTGCCACCTATGTACTCTTATTGATCAATGTCACCATGTTAAAGTTAATTCTCTAAATAAAAAAACAACAACAACAACAAAAAAACCCCACTAGCTTCAGAATGCTCTCACAGCATCCCCCCTGCCCCAAGGGCCCCAGCAGGCTCCATGTTTAACCACAAGTTTTTGCTGAATGTAGAACTTCTTTAAAAAGCTTATATTTTTAGTTTTAATAATTTATAAATCTGATATTCTATTTTTAATAAATCTGATTGCTTTAATGAAATAATAGTTTTCAGTTTTCCATTAAATAATGACTTTTCGGGAAGACTAACAAGACATAGCCCTTTGTGTCTTCACATGTCCCTAAGCTTGAGCATCTGGGACTGAGAGATACAGATGTAGTGGACTCATTCATTTCCCAGGCCAGCATCCGAGGCCCCAAGGTGGAGTGACTGTCCACACTCACAGAGTAACCTGGAGACTCTGGGCTGGCCAGCTCCCTGTGCTGACCCTGCCTGGACAGTCCCACTCAGCCTCAGACTGCAGTTTGGTTGGAGAGAAAAGAGACTAGTGGTAATACCTTCCAGATGTAAAAAAAGATGACGTTACTTCTGCAATTTAATTGCTTGTAATAATGAAGGGGTTGAGAGAAGCAGGGAGTAATTAAAAATTTTGAGTAAAGCAGAAGTTCAGGTTTAGCAAGTTAATGATATTGGCAAGTGCAGAGGACACGGAACTCCAAGGCCACAACGGCCTACTCTTCTTGAGAACAATGTGCCTATGATGATTGTCTTTTATAAACTCAAAATATGGCCTGACGAAAAAATCAAAAACATGTTTTGAAAAAAACAACACTTTTGACTTAGGAATTTATTTTTTTTTATAAGTCTTAACAAAGGAATAAAAATAAATCTATATACTTATGCATTTAAAATGGCCTTTGGAAAGAATAAAACCACCTCTAATTGGAACTCTCTCAGAAAATCCGCCTTATAAATATGCCTCAAGAGAGAAAAATGATTGTTTTTCTGTATTGTATACATGGGTCTGTGGGTTTTAGACTTTTGCATTTTGCAACATGGTTCCTCAGTCAAATCACTGAACTCCTGTGGGTCAGTTTCCATGTCTATAAAATGATCAAATTATAAAAGTTGTAATGGACCACTAAGGTTTTGAAATTCTACGAATCTATATCTGCCTGTAGCATTTCTTTTCAAATGCACCTTTCGCATTTTGCCTAACAAATTACTTTTGTGGTTGGCAGGAGAGAAGCTGGAGGTTCAGGCCTGTGTGCCTCCACCTGCTGTGGCCCCTGAGAGAAGGGTCTGGGGACCCTGGGCCGGGCCTTAGTGTCCTCTGGCTCACACTGGGTGCTCAAAGTCTAGCAGGACATGCTGAATGGAAGTTATTGAATGAAGGAGTAAATGAATCCATGTCTGTTGTTACTGTGTTTGTTAATTCAGAAAAAAAATTTTTTTTTTTCTGGAATGATATATATCATCTTATTTTAGATATTTTGTAAAGTTTTCAGACCGGAACAAAGTGATCTCCCTTACAAGCTTACACTTTATCTACAAACTAACATAAATTGATATTTACTCTAACATAAGGTGATGAAAGAAAATTGCAAAGAAAATAAGGAATTTATGTTTTTAATGGCTTTATTGATATATAATTCACACACCATAAAGTTCACGCAATTACAGTATACAACTGTTGGGCAAATGAGTTGGTAAAATTTGTATTTTTTGAGTTTGCTCACTTTTCGTGTTAAAAAATGGTGCTGGGCAGCGCCAGGTATGTGGTCTGTGAAACTGCAAATTACCTTCCTGCTTGGGAAGGGCCGTTGTCTCGCTAATGTTTGCTGGAGGAGAGGTTTTTGTGCCAGAAAGTATTGAAAAGAGAAGGGAGGAAGCCATGTTTTTGCAGAGTTTGTGCAGAGAGAAGGGAGAAGATATGCAGATGGGGAACCAGAGGTGAGGGGCTTTGGCAAGCTCGGCTGAGACTGGTGGGTCTTTGACTCTAGGAGAAACCAGGGAAGATTCTCCTGGTTGTGGAACTGGAGAACGTGTCAGTGGCTTTGGGAGCCCTGTGTGTTTGCTTGTCGGCTGGTGTGAGACTTGAATAAAAGAATGGCCCACCATTTTTTGGCTCCAATGTTTCTTTACCGTCTGCCTGAATCAAATGGGAACCTGCATGTGCATGGTCGTGACTACAGCAACTACTGGCCATACAACAACTCAATGGTTTTTAATAAATTTACAGAGTTGCTCAATCATCACAATAATTTTAGAACATTATTACCCTAATAAAAGACTTTTTACCCATTCACTGTCACTTCCCAGACACTCTCAGCGGCTTGCTCTACCCCTGTCCTAGGCAACCACTAATCTACTTTCTTTCTCTATAACTTTGCCTATTCTGGACATTTTATGTAAAGTAGAAAGAAAACGTATTGTTGCATAACCCCTACCAGGACATAGTTTATTTTTATGAATCTGCATGTTTGTATATACCTCCAAATTGAAAGAAGCACGCCTTAATATTAAAGTTGATTGTCTAAAATCACTTAAAGTTATCATTATTTTTCAACTTCCTGCACTGGTAATACCTTAATTCTCTATCAAAGCTTGTTGTTTTTTAAATTCCTAGAACACTTAGGTCATATAGATGGTGCTATGAAATGATTATACTTGGTACATAGGATGACCATTTTTATGAAGTAATGAAGTATTAGATTTAAATTGAAATGTTTCTACTTGATAATGAACAGTTTAT
Source organism: Saccopteryx leptura (assembly GCF_036850995.1). Taxonomy (NCBI): domain Eukaryota; kingdom Metazoa; phylum Chordata; class Mammalia; order Chiroptera; family Emballonuridae; genus Saccopteryx; species Saccopteryx leptura. The sequence continues at coordinate 58,187,626 of NC_089513.1, read as the reverse complement.
GAACAACTGGTTTCTCAAATTCAACACTTATGTGTCTTTGTGTTTTTTTTCAATCCACTATTATAAATTTTATTTCAGCTTATATATGATACAGCTTGTAGGAAGCTTTAAAATCCTTTCTTGAATGAAGCCCACTGTAAACATTCAGGTAAATAATGTAAAATGTTGATGGATTTAATGCAGATGCATTAGCTGGAGATGGATGGAAAGGAAAGTCATTAGGAACTGAAAACTATAGTTAAATATACCAGCTCACCTGTTCAGTTTGCTAACAAGGAGAAGCTTGTTGACTGTTTTGGATTCTCATCTTTCTTTTCTTGTTCCCTCTAGGAGTTCTTTACATGTCAGGAAATATTTCAAACTCAGGAACTAGACAAACGATGTCAGAACTATGTGCATTGTCTTTATTAAAAATGTGAGATGTGCTGAATCAACAGCTCAAGAGGCAATGTCTGGGAATTTCTCTTTAACTGCTCCCACGGTGCTTCTAGTACACACAGAAGCTCAGAAACCCGAATAGAGTCAGAGGTAAGTCTAGGAGCACTGTTGACTGAGACACGTGGCCCCACGGGCCACCTTCCCCAAGGACCTTTCTTTTCTGGAGAAGGCACAGGTGGACTAAGTGATTGAAATTTGGCATTGTTGAGTTTCTAAAGTGTTGTCAGAAGAGGGTGGCTTGTCCCTCAGCCAGGACGCCATGTCTGTAATTCTGCCCTCTTTCCTACCCCCACCACAAGTTCAGACCCCAAAGGTTTGGGGCCCTGGGACTGGGATTTTATCAATATGGATAAACATAAACATGAGTAAAAATCTAGCAGCCTCATCGTGAGACTGTGAACTTGCTTTATTATGCTTTTCCTCCACTGGCTGTGGTGCTGCCGAATGTGCTTTCTACCTAAGGTTTCCTTCTCCAGATGGCCTCCTTGTGCACCTGGTGCACCAGCTCGGGCAAACCTGGGTCATCTGGGGTCTTCTGCACACTGGTGAGGTCTCACCAGGAACTGTTTCAAGGACTTAACTTGTCTCAGGTTTGGTTTTGGAGAGCAATTTTGTATTCCCAGGTACAAATGCAGAAAACAGATAAGGAGAAGTTGCTTGCTCAAGAGAAAAATGTGAACATGGACATTCCTTAATTAAAATATGGTGTATATTTCAGTGTAAGTTTCTTGTAATATTATGGTTAAAGGGGAAAATAACTGGAACTACAATTGATAATTCGGTAATGTCTATCTTGCTTTTAGGTTTGTGCATCCAGAAGAAAACAATTCTTTATTTATCAAGAGAAAGAAATCTAAAGGCAGTCTCAGATTACAAATTCATGAGTGAGGTGTGTGTGTGTGTGTGTGTGTGTGTGTGTGTGTGTAATTCCAAAGATTCTTTCCAGCTTTCAGAGTTTCCACAACCCATCAATAACTTAGACTATCAACAGGTGTTTTTTTCCTTTTTCAATAGAAAATAAATTTTCTGCAAAGCAGATACAATTTATGCTCCTTGAGTTAGGGAGAACAAAGAGGTTTCAGAATGATTCCTGTTCTGACAGTGTCCCATCTTCAGACATCAGAAACACCTTTCTCCTCTTCAACTAGACCATAGTGTTCTGCTGGTTGTAAAGACAGGTGCTCGAGTGTGAATTGTGTGTCTGATTTGTGTGTGTGTGTGTGTTTGCGTGGGGTGTGTATGTTCTTGTAAGGTATTTTTCCCTGCCGAGAAGGAAGGAAGAGGGCCGGAGCCGCAAAGTGTGGAATAATAAACGGCTTTATTGAGTACAGAGCGCACACCCCACCTGGCAAGGTTCCCTGGCCCCGAGGAAAGAAAGAGAAATGGAGGTGCAAGATGGAGGTCAGGGAAGTTGCAAAGATTAAACCGCGTGGGAGATATTTAAAGGGTTCCTCTAGGGAAGTGGAGCTACTATGACGTGGTGAAATTTCACTGGGGGGCAGACAATCGCTTCTTTCCAAATGGTTCCTGGGAAGCTTCTTTTGGCGGGCTTGATTGTGGGCGGTCCTAGCCAAAGTGGGCGGGTCTGAGTTCCTACGTGACCATCCCTCTATCCACCGACCTTACAGTTCTATAAATATTCTATAATGCATAAGGTCTGGAAAACACAGAGGGTTCTGGGGTCTTCCGCCTTCTGGTCTCTGACTCCAATCATGCCTGAATTTAATCAGTCTGCCATCTCCTAAGCTGCTGTTCAGTACTGGCAGCTAAGAGATTGAAAGAAATGGACTGGAGTTCAGTCACCCCCTGACCAGCCTACGAGAGCCGGTGCAGACAGACTGCCAGGCTGGTAGAGCCCTATGGAGCCCCAAGCCTTGACTCATCTCTGAAGGTCTTGATTTCTGTCACTTCCACTTCCAGACACAAAGCTTCCACCTCAACACTAAATACATGGTTACCCCTGTTGCCCAGACTGTTTATTCCTGGGAGAAATTCTGCACGTTTTCATGCAATTATGCTATTCCCACTGCTTTTGATAATACTTGATAGAGAGAAAAGTTCTCACACCCATAGAAAAATTTATTGGAAGAAATATTTTTAATTTAAATGGTTTATACATTTTCAAAACTTTTATGACTGTCAGTAATATTACTGGTAACATAAGGTGCTATCTAACTTAGCCAGATGTAATTTAGCATATTTCTTTAATTCTTATATGTGCTCCCTCCTTAATATTTTAACGTTTGTAAATTTAGGGTGCAACTACCTATCAGCGGCATGTTACAATTTAATTAACAGTATATTTTCATTCTTTTCAAAACTATAGTATATTGGTATGTCTTTCATACCTATGAGAGAAGGCATTTTAGCTTTGATAAAATGACTCCAAATTAATTTATTTAAAGCTTAATAATTGCAAGCACGTGTTTCAAAGGGAGTCCTTGCTCTTTTGGAGCTGAGATTTCTCTGCTCCTGGTCAGAAGAACTCAAGGCCAAAGCCAAGGTCTGCATGGCAGCAGAGGGAGTAGAATGAGAAAACCCCTGCGGATGGCCATTGGAGGACCACCAGCAGCCTCACTCATCTGCGCACATTCTCCGACTCCAGAGGGCAGAGGTCCAGACTGCAGCCTCAGGCCTGCCCCAGGGCTGGGCTCCACTGGCCCACTCACAGGCTGTGGAAGCAGGCTTCCTCCTATCTGTGGGCTGCCTTCACCTTCCCCAGGGCCCTCCCCAGGGCTCCCCTAGTGCCCTCCACCACACTTAACATTTGCAAGGATCATTTCTTTGCATTTCAAGGTAGCCCTTTGAGAAAGGTACTCCTAGCACTCATGTTTACACATCAGAAAGAGGAGGCAGCAAGAGCTCCCTCATTCCTCCGGGATGGAGTAGGGCTGGGGCCAGCAGTGCCCTCCCTCCCAAAGCACTGCTGCCTGGACCTGGGGAAATCATGAACACAGGGAGGGATGGAGTAGGGCTGGGGCCAGCAGTGCCCTCCTTCCCAAAGCACTGCTGTCGGGGCCTGGGGAAATCATGAACACAGGGAGGGAGGGATGGAGTAGGGCTGGGGCCAGCAGTGCCCTCCCTCCCAAAGCACTGCTGTCGGGGCCTGGGGAAATCATGAACACAGGGAGGGATGGAGTAGGGCTGGGGGACAGCAGTGCCCTCCCTCCCAAAGCACTGCTGTCGGGGCCTGGGGAAATCATGAACACAGGGAGGGATGGAGTAGGGCTGGGGACAGCAGTGCCCTCCCAGCAGTGCCCTCCACTGCTGTCGGGGCCTGGGGAAATCATGAACACAGGGAGGGATGGAGTAGGGCTGGGGACAGCAGTGCCCTCCCAGCAGTGCCCTCCACTGCTGTCGGGGCCTGGGGAAATCATGAACACAGGGAGGGATGGAGTAGGGCTGGGAGCCAGCAGTGCCCTCCCTCCCAAAGCACTGCTCTCTGGGCCTGGGGAAATCATGAACACAAGCCTGCAAGTCTGGGACCTCCGCCTGGCCTTGACCGCACCCGGGAAACACTCATTCCCTCTCCAGGATCTCACTTTGGGACCCTCCCCCCAAGGTTGAAATGTCCCTTTTTTTCTCCTCCATGCTGTAAAGTCCCCACTGCCCCAGGGTACGGGAGCCCTCAGGAAAGAATCTGATTCAATGAATTTACACTAAATTATGGGGGGACAGTTGGGCTTGGGGAGTTTCATTCCGAATGTTTGTCATTTATTAGCATTTTAAAAGAGTCATTTGTGGGTGGGCATCCGGGAACAGAGAGCTGGACAAAAGGGTGGGTTTGCATAAAAAGGATTGGGTAGGAGTGGGGGGTGGCACTTAGCAGGGTCCCTGTCATCTTTGCCCACCGGCCCAGTCTGTTTCCCACAACGTGCGCCACGATCCATCTGTGCATGCAGAGTGAGGCTGAGACTGCGCCCTGGGACACGCAAGACTCTGTTCTCACCACGAGGCCATCTGCAGACGTGTTTCCTGGGGGAGAGAGGTAAGGAGACCTAGGCCCTGAACGTTCTTATCCCTGCAGACACTTTCAAGAGGGCAGTCTCCCTCTGCGCTCACTATTTCAGCCACTTCCTTCTCTTACTGGAAATAATCCACCCTCCCCTCCTTTGAATTCTTTTCGCCACAGCAGGGCTAGTGGCCAACTCCTTTTCTGAGGCCCTCTTGTCCAGACCCCTGCAGATGCACACAGACAGCGATTGAGCGGCTGCCCAGCCTGATGGGCCCCGCCAGGCGGCCCCCGCTGGACGAGGAGGCCAGGCTCCAGCAAAATCCCTAGTGATGTGGTCACCTGAGCCCGGGATGCAAGCTGCCCAGTAATGAGGGTAAGAGGAAGGGGAATTGCAGCTCCCAGTGGTCACCCCGAGAGTTAGTGTCTCCCTTGTCTCCTCCTCACCATTCCCTCCCCCGCACAAACATTTTCTCTTTCCGAGAACCGAGGTGAATGGGCCCATTTTTGCATGCGTTTCCCCTGATGTACTGCACAACTTGAACGACAAGTGGCCCTTTTTCTATAAGTCGCTGCTCCAGGAACACCACAGGCACACAAGCACCTCAAATTCCCACATTGCTTGTTACCTGGGCCTCATCTCTGGGAGATCTGCCTGCTGTATGCCCTCCTTCAGACAGGGCTCAGCAGCCCCCATCCGCGGGCCTCCCCACTAACAGCTCTGTCCCCTCCCCAGGGGGCGGCCCCAGCAAACATCTCCATCTCACACCTCCATCCCCTCCCCAGGGGCGGCCCCAGTGACACCTCCATCCCCTCCTCAGGGGCGGCCCCAGTGACACCTCCATCTCCTCCCCAGGGCGGCCCCAGTGACACCTCCATCCCCTCCTCAGGGGCGGCCCCAGTGACACCTCCATCCCCTCCCCAGGGGCGGCCCCAGTGACACCTCCATCTCCTCCCCAGGGCGGCCCCAGTGACATCCCCATCCCCTCCCCAGGGTGGCCCCAGTGACACCTCCATCCCCTCCCCAGGGCGGCCCCAGTGACACCTCCATCCCCTCCATGGGGGCGGCCCCAGTGACACCTCCATCCCCTCCCCAGGGTGGCCCCAGTGACACCTCCATCCCCTCCTCAGGGGCGGCCCCAGTGACACCTCCATCCCCTCCCCAGGGGCGGCCCCAGTGACACCTCCATCCCCTCCTCAGGGGCGGCCCCAGTGACACCTCCATCTCCTCCCCAGGGCGGCCCCAGTGACATCCCCATCCCCTCCCCGGGGGCGGCCCCAGTGACACCTCCATCTCCTCCCCAGGGGCGGCCCCAGTGACACCTCCATCCCCTCCCCGGGGGCAGGGTGGCCCCAGTGACATCTCCATCTCCTCCCTGGGGGTGGCCCCAGTGACACCTCCATCTCCTCCCTGGGGGTGGCCCCAGTGACACCTCCATCTCCTCCCTGGGGGCGGCCCCAGTGACATCTCCATCCCCTCCCCGGGGGTGGCCTCAGGGAACATCTCCATCTCCTCCCCAGGGTGGCCCCAGTGACATCTCCATCCCCTCCCCGGGGGTGGCCTCAGGGAACATCTCCATCTCCTCCCCAGGGCGGCCCCAGTGACATCTCCATCCCCTCCCCGGGGGTGGCCTCAGGGAACATCTCCATCTCCTCCCCAGGGCGGCCCCAGTGACACCTCCATCTCCTCCCTGGGGGCGGCCCCAGTGACATCCCCATCCCCTCCCCGGGGGTGGCCTCAGGGAACATCTCCATCTCCTCCCCAGGGCGGCTCCAGTGACATCTCTATCCCCTCCCCGGGGGCGAGGGGGCGGCCCCAGTGAACACCTCCATTCCCTCCCCACCACGCATAGCCCTCTTCTTGGTTTGCCATTATTTGACAGAGTTTTACTTCATTATTTGTCACTAAAATCGAAGTTCCACAAGGGGTGGGATTTGTTTCTGTTTCTTCCATCACTGTCAGCAGTGCCCAGAACAGTGTCTGGCAGGAACTGTGTTCAGAATATTCCCAGATGAATAAGAAATGATAAAACTCCTAACTATAGGAGTGACTCTTAGTGTGTTAGCTGTAATGTTCACTTTTATATCCTGTGCCTATTCTATCCAAAAGCACGTCCTCCACCCACCATCTGTTCTTCCATAGCAACAAGCATGTACTGAGCATGTGCCACGCATCTGCGTGGCTGGATCAGCAGCGGGTGCCCCTGGCTCTGGGGAAGATCCTCGTTTCGTGGGAGACAGCAACACAAGCAGATCTTCACAACCCAAGGCGTCCAGGATCCAGTCCAGAAGGGGCACGTGAGGACAACGTGGGGTTTCAACATGAAAGTTGGCCTTCGGCAAGGACGTGAAGATGAAAGGGAGAGTGTCCTGTGCGCAGAGGAGAGGAGCAAGGCCATTCATCAGAGGCAGAGGCACGTGCTCCCTGACACACGTCGCTGGAACAGTTCAGGCAGGCAAGGTGAGAGCGAAAATGCAGAGGGCAACCAGCTCCATGCGGGAGGCGCAGAGTGAAACCCTGGCAGCTGAGTCACATCCTGGATGCGAGAGGAAAGTGGGAAAGGACGAGCCTGAGAAAACGTGCCCCTCAGACTCTCACTGGGGTGACTGAGTACTTGAAGGGGACATTTGCTGAGACAGACGACAGGAAGGGATGGTATAAGAGGAGAAGATAATGTCCTTCGTGCACATGCCCCCATGTGGGGTGGCAGTTGGCCTTTAAGAACAGAGTTACCATTGGTTCAACAGAAGAGTTTGGGCTGGGCATTGCATTTAGGACTTTGAACTTATAAGTGGCAGTTGAAGGCAGGGAATTACATGGGTAGCACAGTGCACACAGGGGCACCCTGGATGGCAGGGTAGGCGGACAGTGGGAGAGTGGGCACGGACAAGGGTGACCTGTGGGAAGTGGGGAACTGGCAAAGTGAGAGCTGAGAGGGAAGGGAGGCCGTCTGCAGGCTGCAGCCCTGGAATTGCAGAGGAAGCAGAAAAGACTTAGGGGCAGCAGACAGGGCAAGAGGTGTGGGCACTGACGCATGTTCCTTTGTGACTTGTACACAGGCACCCTCTGTCACCCCTGTCCGGGGCCTTCTGGGTAAGGTAACTCATGTACATGTCATCTGGTTGCCTGCCCCCCCATACCAGTGTGGAGGGACGGGGATCATTGCTAATGTGTGTTATCTCAGACCTCATGTGGATAAGGCCCCTCCCAGGTCACAAGACAGATGGGGAGAGTGGTCCTCAGCAGCAGTGGGGTCCTATACCCAAGAGCTCCCTTGTCCCCAGACATCATAACAAGCTGTATTATCGTCATTGTTGTCTTCATGTACCCAGGATACAGACAGAGGTGATCCGGAGAAACTCTATGCCAGGGAGACAGCTTCCAGCAACTTCTCAGCCATGCACCCAGCCTTTTGAAAAAACAACAACTCTGCCACAGGTCTTTCTAACTACCTGGCACTGTCTGTGGTGGCCTCTGGGCTGAGCAATGGCCCCAGGCCTCCTGGCTTCTTGGACTGATTTTTCTGGCATTCTCTGTATTATTTCTTCCTCCTTGTTCCCTTCAGAAGCCTGGGGATTGGGATGGGTTTCCTCATAAGCACAGGCTTGGTCCTGTCCTCTGTCATTAGACAGAGGACAAGCCACTGCCTTCTGCACACCCTAATAAAAGGAAGAAGAGGTTAAGTTGCATACACTGAACAAATAGTCAATTCCCCAGGAAGTTGGGTGGAAAGGAAAACCTTTCCCAGAAGAGGACCTCAGCTCTGTTATGTATAAAATGAGGGTGAGCTAAGGCCATTTCTACAGGCCACTCCAGCAGTGCAAGGGCTGGTTCTGCCCACGATGCCCCGAGTCTAAAGCAGATGTCACTCAGAACAGATTCCTCTGGTTTTCACATACTGGTATGAATGCTCATGGGTGTGAAAAGTTTCTCAAAAACTCACATTGGAAACGGCCTCTCTGGTTGCTTACTTTACATCTCATCTCTTAAGAGCCTCCTAGGGAGACATGGGACACTGACTAGGAATCCAATGAAGAACAAGAAACTTAAAATAAGAAAGAGAGACGAGACTGCCTCTCATAACAAGAGGCAGTGAGTGCGGTGTCGTGGTGTGAGCAACATCTCTGTTGTCCTCAGCTCTGGTTTCAAATTCCCCATGTGCCGCACCACTGAACTCTTGAGTATCCACTGCGGCAAAAATATTTCAGAGGTGTAGTGAGGGCCAGCAATGATATATACAAAGTGCTTGACCCTTAACATGAACTGAGTGCATCTGACTCTCTTGGACACCCATCCTCACAGTCAGAATCCAAACACCACGCAAGTGTGAGGATAAGGATCTTCACCTGTGACTGCAGTGCTGGGTGAACAAAGCCCTTCACGTGCGCCTTTGTTCTTTGTGCTTGTCCGCACGCCTTCTCTCGGCCTCCTTCTCACTGCTTGGCCTTTCCTTGCTGTGCCCCTGCCCTCTCGTACCCATATATATTCCAGTACTAACTGATTTAAGGACCTGGCTCTTGGCTCCAGCTGATCTGGTCCCTATTAGTATTCTTTACTTTCTGGCACATGAGGTGACAGTGCTGGCGACCACTTAGGTGGTGAAGCTAGGAGACAAGGTTTAGAATAAGAATTCTTTCCAATACCTTTTGAGAGACCAAAGCAGTTGTAATCATCAAAGAGAAAGAAATTAATTCTGCGAGTTGAAGATGGCATTTATCAAGAGCCGACTGCACGCCAGGGAACATGTGGGTATGTTCTCACTGTCTTGTAAGTCCCTTGAGCTCCACTTTACAGATGTGGAAACAGGAGGCAGGAGAGAGTTAGTATTTTGTCCAAGAGATGAAGCCAGGATGTGGACCCCACTCCTTCTCAGAGTTTGTGATTTCCTGTGTGCCCACATTGCTTTTTGAGCAATAGGAAGCCCATCCCTTGGACACTACCAATACCAAAGTCTTGCGTTCCATGACCTCTCCATTTCCCACCGCTACTTTTAGGCAGTAGTTTGCAGGGGGAAGACTTTGTGGAGAAAGGAGGAACAGCAAGAGAAAGATGCAAGATTCTCCTAGGTGGCTGATAGTAACAAAAAAACTCGAATTCTGTTATTTTTGTGGTGCTATGATGTACAAGTTTAAGGACAGATATAAACAATAAGAAATAGCCCTAGGAAAAATGGATTTGTAATTTATCTGTTGATGATTTCTGTAAAGCAGAGGTTTTCATTGATGAATGGAGATGAGTCTAGAGGCAGCTGTGCCTTTCCTGATGTGGAAACAGAAGGTAGAGAGTTAGTTCCTCCGCGGTCAGAGCCCTGCAGACCCCACCCTGGATCCTCCAGAGGGAAGTGGGTGGTGCAATCTTCTCAGTGGGCACCGGCAGATATAGCAGAGGCCTGGCATTCAGCTGTTGGGTGGTGCTCTCAGGATTCTGCAAACCCAAGTTGGCCCTTCCCATTCCCTCCTCCTAGAGGCTTTATCCTTCACTTGTCATGTGGAGATTTAAGATTAAAACAAACAAACAAAAAGTCTCCAATACAAGTGATTTCTCTAGATTAATACTTAAATGAGATAAAAAAAATTCTTGCAGAAGAGGAATATGATGCCTGAGAATATTTTCATAGCTTGGTAAACCCAGAGAATTCAGGTAAATGCATTTTTTCCACCATGAGTACTTTTCTTTTCTATGGACAAAAATGCTTTTATTTTCATGTAATTAACATTTCCTAACAAATGACACTCATGCCACGATGGTTGGTACCCAAAATGATTTAAAATTTTAAAGGTTATATGTGTATTAGAAGGTCTTGTACAGGTTTACTTTTTAGAATCATATAAACTTGAGTATAAAAATGCAACTTCATATTTCTATAACTACACTTGACTTTTATTTTGAACACTCATCTGTTTAATACTGAAATACCTTAGTCTTTTCACCTCCAGGTTTCAGCATTAAGAGTGTAAGAACACTGTACATAATTTGGTGTTCGTAGATATTTAAGTAATACTACATCAATAACAAAATAGGTTTAAGTCAACTGTAGAGCTACAAAGCAATGTTTTTCTCTTCAAAGGGGTATTAACATTTGGGCACTGGGCTAGTTCATGAGACTGGTAGCACTGGTAATGAAAGTGCTTTGCCCTTCTCAGGCTTATTTGGGGTATTTAGAGGACACTTACTTAATGACTATCCCCTTGGAGTCTGGACTGGGGAGCCTTCCTAAGTCTCCAGCCCTCTCTGTACACCCACATTCTCGCCCTCTGGGCATGTGATGTGCGTACTTGGTGCGGGGTCCAGAGCGGAATCTTCTGTGAGGTCACAGGAGAGGACCTCTATCCAGCTTTCCTTTCTGTCAGACTAGAAGGGTTGATTTGCTCAGACTACCGTGTGCTGGATTTGAGAAAGGTTTTTCCAGTTGTTCAAATCTCTTAAAAAAACAAACAAAACCTTAACACTTTTGTGTCCATCTCTGTCCAGGTGTCATATTTATGTACATGCTTGCAGATTGCTGTCACTATGTTGTGTACATTGTTTTGGAGTTAACATCTTTCTCTTTTTGAGGCAGTATGTTCTTAAATAATAGTTCCCCTTTTATTATTAAAAAAAAAAACTGTTTAGCCTGACCTGTGGTGCTACAGTGGATGAAGCATCGACCTGGAACACTGAGGTTGCCAGTTCGAAACCCAGGGCTTACCCAGTCAAAGCACATATGGGAGTTGATGCTTCTTGCTCTTCCTCCTCTTCTTCTCTCTCTCTTTCTCTCTCTCTCTCTCTCTCTCTCTCTCTTTCCCCTCTCTAAAATGAATAAATAAAATCTTTTAAAAACACTGTATACAGCGAGAATTAAATTTTGGCTTGATGTTCTATTTGACAAACACAACTTATTTCATAGGGGAAAAATCATTAAAATCTTCAAAGTATTAGAAATTTGGATATTTGAAAACTCCTTAGAAATAACAATTTGATCAGTCCAACAAACAGTTTAAGGGAAAGTGTGGCCTTTCCCCAACCAGACTGATGGAGGCTTGGAGTGACCTGCCCCCGACTCACAATTGCTGTTGCCACCACTCTGCTCACCCCCCCCCACCTCTCCACACCTGGTGCTGCAGCGTGGCTCAGGATTTCAGTGGAAATAGGAAAACAAGCAAAACACTCTGTACTGAAGTCTATTAGTAAATTGTTTTACCTTCAAATATACTTCAGGTATTTCTCATAGAATTCTATAGGTTAGATTTGTTTGTTTATTTTTTCTCAAATTTAGGTTTTCCTGAGTTGATGTCTCACTAAACAAATTAGATCCAGCTTTAATACTTGACAAAGTAACATCAAGACTAGAGAAATCCAAGGGAGTTGCATTCAAGAGGTGGCATCATTCTCCTCAATAAATATGTGTTGAGCTCTTACTGTGTTTTTGGATAGTGCATTTCCAAGATGGAATATGACATGGACCTTATCAAGAAGCTAATAACCAAGGGGAGCTAGAAGTATATTTTTAAAAACTACTTACAAAGCAATAAAGAACAAAATAAGCTCTGCAAAACAAGTGACATCAAGATGTTTCACTAGCACAAACAAGTAGGAAAGATGACTAAGGAAGGCCTGTGAGTGTCACTGATATGACAATGACAGCCACCATGCAAAGCACAGGTGGACCTAGGCACGCACTGCATTAAGTCATCACTCAAGAATTTTGCAGCTGATGTCTCTACTTCAGAGAGGGAAGAACATCCAGGGTGTCTTCTAAACACACTGAAGAGCAGCAGCCCTCCTACATCTCCATATCCCCTACGTCATCTGTGTATTATTCCATACCAGGAAATTTTATCTCCTTATTTATGTTGAGCACTGTGCTACACAATTGGTATGAAATACCAAGAAACCTAAACATTAATGTCTTGATTTCTTCAGTGCTTTGGCTAAAATTGAAGAAATACTCCCAGACAGATATATGGTACTACCGCAAGGATCCCAACCATGGCATCACCATGGTGAACTACAATCATCTGGTTCTGGTCCTCAGTCTGGCAGGCACGGAAACAGCACCTCTAGCAAAGATCAGACTTTCTGTAGTAGACTCACTGATCCACCTCAAGGGACACTCATCTACGGCCTAGACCAGCAAAGTGTTAATTCACTGTGAAGAACTCTACATCAGTGGTCCCCAACCCCCGGGCCACGGACCAGTACCAGTTCATAAGCCATTTGGTACCAGTCCGCAGAGAAAGAATAAATAACTTACATCATTTCTGTTTTATTTATATTTAAGTCTGAACGATGTTTTATTTTTAAAAAATGACCAGATTCCCTCTGTTACATCTGTCTAAGACTCACTCTTGACACTTGTCTCGGTCACATGATACATTTATCCGTCCCACCCTAAAGGCCAGTCTGTGAAAATATTTTCTGACATTAAACCGGTCCGTGGCCCAAAAAAGGTTGAGGGCCACTGCTCTACATGGATTGGACCGTCATCCATGGTGCACTTTCCAAGGTGCCTGGGAAAGAGAATGGGTGGTCAGAAGGTTGCTTGTTGATGGTGGGTTTAAAGAAAGGAGAAGCAAATTATCTTGACGTGTACTGCAGTAAGGTAACAGTGGAGTGGGATGAAACTTTGCAGTTGGTCAGAGAGCTTATGTCCTCCAGAGGTTGTGTCTCCCTTCCTGGAGAGCTGTGCCAACCTGCCTCTCCATCTTTCCCATTTTCTCTGTCCCATTGGCTCATCTGATAAGAGAGGCTTTCATTAAATTGGTTTCTTAGGTTGGTTGATTAAACTAGAATCCAGCTGCTAAATACATGGCCGTGGAGATATTATTTCTCCATGTACCCATTAATATGTATATTTTCAGGTTCTTGGCAAGGCAAGGGTGGGGAGGACACCTCGCTACCATGCGTAAAACTCACATTTTACAATCCAGTTGAGTAAACAATGCATACACAAACAGGGAACACCACTCTCTTCCACATGAGATTGATGTCATGAGTCCCCACAAAACTTTGTAGACAGCAGAAACTAACATTTGTTTTTGTTTGTTTTTTTTACCTCCAGGCTCACTGTTTTCAGCTGCCTTATATTTTTTATATCCTCTAATCCTTGTGCCCTCCTGCAAAGTCTTAACTTTTTCTAGATTATCAGGGAAAAAACTGAAGCGCTGGAAGCTGTCATGGCTGTAGCCTAAAGACAGATTGGTGGTCCAAGCCTAAATTAGAGTTAAGTGACTCCCACACTCCCAACTTTGAGTCAGGGACATTCACTGCTCTCATGAAAATAGCATTAATTGACCCAGACAGTATATCAGGGGTCCCCAAACTTTTTACACAGGGGGCCATTTCACTGTCCCTCAGACTGTTGGAGGGCCGGACTATAAAAAAATCTATGAACAAATCCCTATGCACACTGCACATATCATCTTATTTTAAAGTAAAAAAACAAAATGGAAACAAATACAATATTTAAAATAAAGAACAAGTAAATTTAAATCAACAAACTGACCAGTATTTCAGTAGGAACTATGCTCCTCTCACTGACCACCAATGAAAGAAGTGCTCCTTCTGGAAGTGCGGCGGGGGCCGGATAAATGGCCTCAGGGGGCTGCATGTGGCCCGCGGGCCATAGTTTGGGGACCCCTGCAGTATATGAACAGACCGGGGAGGGCTAATCTCTAACAGGAAAGAGCATAGGAGACCACAAAGGGCAAGCAAGCCCGGGGCCACGCACAAGGGCATAAAAGTGTAAAACGAAGGTCAGTAAAAGAAGTTTGATAATAAAAGTGATAACTGTAATGACTAGTGTTCTAATTATTCTATTACATCCTTTTTCCAAATAAGCATCTAGAAGGAGCTGAAATGGAAACGTTTGTTTGGGGTTATATACAAGGTTTGCCTGGTGGCTCTTCTTTTTTTTCTCAAACCCAAAGCTCATCCTTATTTAAATTAGACAAAAATAACATTCATTTAGTATGAATTGGCCATTTTGGTGTTTCTTTTAGCCCCATCTGATTTTTGTCATCAGCCTGTGGTCCTGTTTCAGAGGTCAGGGACGCAGTAACCCTTTTCCCCTTCAGTAACCCTGGAGTGACTCAGAACAGAGTGGCTGCTTCTGTTGGCAGGCAGGGCAATGCAAGGACTCTCACTGACTGCGGCAGGTGCTGCTGGGCTGGGCTTTACCCCAATGTGCCACTTAGCAGGTGTCGCCTGGCCCCCCTGGAATCTAATGAGAATCAGGGAGACTCTGGAAACTTTTCAGTTCTATCCAGGGTTTGCAAGGACTGCAGATAAGATGCGAGGGTGACCCTGTGGACAGCTAAAAAGATGAAAGGAAGCCTTTCGGATTAAATAAGATTTAGGAAATAAAAGGATTAGCAGGACACAAAAGCTAGATTTACGGGTTTATTTAATCGGGGCGGTGTGGCATTCTGGGGTGTGGGAGATCCAGAAAGAGATAAAAGAGACTGACTCAGAATGTCGCAGAACAGCAAAGATGAGCAGGGTCCCTCCCAAAAGCCTGTTAAATCTTCTGATAATTGAAAATGGGCCAAAAAGGGATATTCCCCTTTTACTAATTCTGACCCCTGCACCAAAGTAATAAAAAGAACTACAATGCTGAGCTATCTCATGGATTGAGGGTCGGGGCTCAAACAAGCTTAGGAAGTGAAAAGCTCATTTTATGACAAAGTCTTATCCACAGATTGTTTCTATCTTGAGCAACCAAGCAAAGTTTAGAATTTGAGGATGGGGGATTTAATATCATTGTGGATAGCAAAATTCCCAAAGATAATTTTCATACGTTCGTTGTCTATGCTCAGTAATTCTTTTCTCCCAAATTGTTGGACCCCAAATCCTGAAGCTAGAAGAGGAGAAAGAGTCTATCTGGCTCTGTAAGTTGGGTGTCCTTGCTAACGTCCTGAACAGTGGCCCTCTGAGGTTACGAGCACAAATGGTGTGCATTGGAAGCACGCTCCTTCACTGTATTCCTTACATTACACCCAATTCTTCAACATCACGGGTCCTTATTCTGCAATGTGGAGCGATGTAGAACAAACCCTCTCACTTACATGGTTGCCATTGAAACATCTGAAAATGTAATGCCCTTAAATATTCTCATTTCTTCATTGAACCTGTCATTTCCCCGGTTAATTCCTATAATTTATTTCTTAGTTCCTTCTCTGGGACAATGAAAAGGAAGACCCTCCTTCCACACTGCTCTCCATGGGCTGCCTGGAATCACTTGTGAGATTTCTCTTCCAAATCAGGTGTTTTGTAATCCCTGGATTACTTTACTTTACAAGATATCCCATGAAGCTGCTTCATCAAAATCATCTTCTCTTAGTGGGGGACTACAAACACGAACACTAGAAATCAACTTTAAAAGTTGATATATGTTACCACATCTAGTCACTTGGCATACATCAGACATTTATTGTGCACTTGTTAAGTATCTAGTGCCTGCTTAGTGCTTGCGATAGATGATAAAGACATGGTCACAGCCTTGGAGGAACTCACAGTTTAGGAGAAAAAATAGACACATAAGTCATCCTAATTAAATATGATAGAGGCTATAAAAAAAAAGTAGTTTCCAGGTATCAGAGCACAAACTCTCTGAATGTTCAACAGGAACACAATGAGAAAAAACCATTTTCAGGAGAAGGGAATATGAATAGAGTTATGAAAACAGGTAGGATTTGGCATATTTAGAAAACCACACACAAAGTTGAGAGGCTTTCAATCCAGAGTGAAATGGTATGATTGGGGGGGGGGGAGCACGGGAGAGGGGCAGGAGGGAGAGAAAGGAAAATGACTTCAAGCCCCGACCTGGGGATGTGACAGAGATGACGTGTTTAACTGAAATTAAAGAATCAATACAGGATAAAGAACAGGGTTAGAATGGGTGACAGGAGGGAAGAGAATAGCCATGTACATACATGTTGTTGTCAAAAGTGATAAAAATCACTTATCATTTCATGACCCCATTATTTCTATTTAACTATATATTGAACTCAGTTTTCCTGTGGTCATATTTTTGAAGTCATAAAAATACATGTATGTGACTTATGGAAAAGAAGGCAGCATTGGTAAATAGGATACTCATCTCCTCCCACAACCACATCAAAATGACAACTAAACTACATCATTCAGGACCACTTGAAATCTGGATGAATGGAAGTGCTACCACTAGGGAATGATAGAAGCCACATTGAGAGACACAGAATGGGCTAATCTGACACTCTATGTGGCAGATAAAAATAAGGATAATGTGGCTGGGGAGGTTTCACTTGAAGAGTGCTTGGGAATAGACCTGGCCCCTAAGCCTAGGTTTCCAATGCCAGGAAGAAAAGTCACCATAAATCCTGGCGGTAAAAAACATCAGGGATTATGGCTGAGTGATATAGAGGGCTGCTGGAGTTCCCAGCAGTTCCTCTTAAGAGCCCATACATGGACTAACTCCAACCCATTTTCTCTGAGCTCCAGCACTGGGCCAGCATCTCAAAAGGCACCAGGGACATACAGGGAGGAGGTGGATTTTCTGGCATCAGGGCAAGATTAGGGAAACAGCTTCCTCCCAGACAGCGGCGATGAGAGAGGTCGTTGTTCCTTTACTAAGCCCTCTACTCACAGAGCCAGTAGGCAGGCACCATATCTAAGTCTCCATCAACCTGATTCACACTGTTTTCCCCACATGAGGCCCCATTCCCATCCAATTTGTGTGCCCACCCAAGCTGTTTCCAGTGGCTTTTTTGTACAAGTGGTCTGTCTTGGCTCATGCTTCAGATTTTCATAAAATCTCTCAAACAAGTAGCATCTGGCCTTGGCATGCCCTGTACCTCTTGCTCAGTGTCCCCAAGCTTGGCACTAGGAGCAGCCAGCCTTGGTTCACAGCTTGGACTAGTCTGGGCACCTCTAAACCCATCACAAGTAGCAGTCATGGGAAGACTGCTTCATAGCTTAGGCCAGGTGACCACAGGCAGGATACAGGCAGAGGCTGACCTTGGCCTACATTTCAGGGAGGTCTCAGAGTCATTGCACCCAATGGATGGCTAGCTTCAGACTATGTCAAAGCATCCCCACCCAACCACCCCAACAAACAACACACTCAAAGAGCAGACTCAGTGGGCACCAGAGCCTCTTTAAAATGAGTCCTATTCTGTGTGTTGGGCCCCCGCACAGCTCATCCTTCATGGTGTTCGGAGGTTGGTGGTTGGTGGTTACAGCCAGTGCTTATAGCTGTTTATCCCGGGAGTAAATCCCTCCCATTGATGTACCAACAGTAGTGATCAAGGCTCAACTACACGAGGACAGTGCACACAGCCCATACAGGGGGTGCACCTCAAATGCCTAGCATGAGTGATAGGGGAGGCTGTACCTCTGGACCCTACAGGATATCTACCACATTTGGCCACTCTACCAAGCCTGGAAGATGTAGCAGCTCTATCTAATACATAGAAACAAACACAGGGAGGTTGCCAATATGAGGAGACAAAGAAACATGTCCCAAAATAAAGAATAGAACTCCAGAAAGAGAATGAAACAAAATGGAGACAAGCAATCTACCAGATGCAGAGTTCAAAACACTGTTTATGAGGATACTCAATGAACTTAGTGACAACCTCAACAGCAAAAAAGAAGCACCAGTTAGAAATGAAAGACACACTAACTGAAGTGAAAATTAATTTACAGAGAGTCAACAGTAGAGTAGATAAAGCCCAAAATCAAATCAGTGATTTGGAATGTAAGGAAGGAAAAAACACCTAGTCAGAACAGCAAAAAGAGAAACAAAATTTTAAAAAATAAGGAGAGTATAAGGAGCCTCTGAGACAACTTTAAGCATTCCAAAATTCACATTGTGGGGTGTGGAAGGAGAAGAGAGATAGCAAAAAATTAAAAACTTATTAGTAAAAATAATGACAGAATACTTTTCTAACCTGGTTAAAAAGAAATAGACATACAAGTCCAAGAAACACAAAGAGTCCCAAATAAGATGGATCCAAAGAGGCCCACACCAAGACACATCATACTTAAAATGCCAAAGATGGAAGACAGAGAGAGAATCTAAAAAAGCAACAAGAGAAAATCAGTTAATTACCTACAAGGGGGCTCCCAAAAGACTGTCAGCTGATTTCTCAACAGAAACTTTGCAGGCCAGAAGCAATTGGCATGAAAAATTCAGAGTGATGAAGAGTAAGAATGTAACTAGCTTTGCTTGGAAAATTACTCTACCTGGCAAAGCTATCACTTAGAACCAAAGAAAAGATAAAGAGCTTCCCAAACAAGAAAAAGCTGAAGTTCATCACCAGTATTACATGAAATGTTAAAGATCTTCTTTAAGAAAAGCAATGTAAAAAATAAAATGGCAGTAAATACATATCTATCAATGGCTGAATCAAAAAAAAATTAATGAAGAAGCAGAACAGAAAGACTCATAGAGAGAACAAACTGATGGTTGCCAGATGGAAGGGGTGGGGGGAGGGGTGAAAAGGTGAAGGAATTTAGAAGTACAAATTGGCTGTTACAGAGTAGTCATGGGGATGGAAAGTACGGCTTAGGTAATATAGTCAATAATATTCTAATAATTATGTATGGTGTAAGAAAACTGAGATTTATCAGGATGATCACTTAATAAGTTATGTAATGTGTATACATGAAACTAATATAATAATGTATGTCAACTATAATTGAAAAATAGAAATGTTTATATATGTGTGTGTGTACAAATATAAATATATATATTTCTAAAATAGGAGTAGACTGAGTCAAGTACATGCAAACTAAGAGGTTTTGGCAATTAATTAATTGATTGATTTAAAAAAATTAGCAAAATAATCTTTCCTTCCATGTGAAAGCTCAATGTGTATAGCATATATGGAGAACAGCTTTGCCTGGGGTGTCAGCTTTGGCAGGAGAGGTGTCAGATCCCAGCCATTGACCCTTCTGCCCTCTTCCTTGGGTCTCTTTACTCCTCCCGACCCTGCCCTTCATCAGAAATACAGCCCAAAACTTTCCTTTCACAGATAATGAAACTGAATCAAAAGGCATGAGCCAAATGGAGAGAAAGGCTGGAAGGGCTCATCAGTGCAGAGATGGGCCAGAAACACTCACTTCTCCTGCAAGCATTGCATACAGATATGAGTAATTAGCCCCGCCATCTCCTCTGTAAGCACGGAATCAGGAGGGGCCATAAGGAGTGCCTAGTGAAAAAGCAACTGGTGAGGGACCGCTGTAGGCAATAGGTTGAGGTGTCCTCTGTAATTGAGCAATAAATCTAAACTCCACAGATTAAAGCAAATGGTGCCCATGGAGTCCTGGCCCCTCTATGTGGCTCTGTGAGCATAACTGAGGGACAAGTACAAAAATAGAGGGGTCCTTAAAAGGAAACGTAGAAATGATGGTTTTTACTTTTTATTTTTATAACCCATGCAATATGAAATAGATAGTTTTAAAACTGAAACCCTGGTTTTTAACAAATATTTATCATATATTTTCTATTCTAAGCACCTGGCAAACAGTGGAGAGACAGATAGACATGGCATTCCACACTGAGGTGCATAATTCAGGGGAAGACAGACAGTAAATAAATAAACTAACAACTTTTACTTTTATGGGATACATATAAGTTTATTTAACCATCACACCAATTCAGCACAGTTGTTCCTTTTACCCAGTGGGAGAGGGGGGCACAGAGAGTTTAAGACTGTGGTTGGTTTGCGGTCATCTCCAGGATGCTTGGGCACCACACGGACTGACTTCACAATTCAAACAAGTGCCACAAAGGTCGCAGACAGCAGCAGAGGTGGTCACCCTGCATCTCACCACTTCGACTTTATATATTTTTATTTTTTTCTTATCAGTTTTAATTGTACCCACAGGCCCTTTTGAGGTTGGCTTAGCATAAGCAGTATACACATAACAGACTGCGGTATTCATACATCAATTACCAAACCTTGTTAGATGTCTGTGACAGACCCTGCTAATCTCCGCAAACTCATCCTGACCTGTCCCAAGGTCCACTGGTCTGTGCTTCCAAAGGTACTCATTGCTGCAATAATTCACACCGGCTGCAGACTCAGCTTCTCAGTGTTGTAAGATGAACAGCCTTCTCCCTCAACCTGAGGCTTCATTTCTGAAGACTCCTAGGATGAAGAACTGGAGGTTCATGGGGAATCTGAAGGTAGGACCACCAGATTTTCTGAATAAACCTATGAGAATGTGAATTACTACCTTTTGTTTACAGTAAAATTCGGTCTGTGGACAGCATATTTGAGTCTCAAGTGATGTTAACAAGTAAAGACAATTTAAGTTTGTTTACCACCCTCTGTGCTCACCTCATTGACAAACTTTTCCAAACCATCACCTCCTGGGAGAACACACCATGCCTGCCTTTGCTGTGCTGTGTGGGTACCTGCCGTACTCTAGTCACAGAACCCCGACAGATGCTCCTTGTGGGGCCTCGTGCCTCTTCCAGCTGCAAGTCCCTCAAGGTCAAGAAATGGGTCCATGCCCTTACTTGTACCCTTTCCTGAACCTTTCTTGTTGAGATTCCTGCCAGGGTGCAGGGCGGCGGGGGCAGGGTGCACACGCTGTGTACTTCAGGTGTGCTCCTGAATGTCT
Source organism: Saccopteryx leptura (assembly GCF_036850995.1). Taxonomy (NCBI): domain Eukaryota; kingdom Metazoa; phylum Chordata; class Mammalia; order Chiroptera; family Emballonuridae; genus Saccopteryx; species Saccopteryx leptura. The sequence continues at coordinate 58,166,642 of NC_089513.1, read as the reverse complement.
GATTTTCTTCTTCAGCATTTCATTTAAGTCACTTTGCTCTCTTGTAGATGCATGTGTGTAAAGAGTCTCACCGCTGTCTGTACAGGCACACTATCCACATATCCAACACTCGCATGATGATACCATTCCGAGATCTGAACTCCTCCCTCTCAACCCCCCTCCTCCCAGATCCTTTCCCATAGACATGCTGCAGGGGTTTTATGTACAACCTAGTCCTCACCTTCCTGCCAGAGCAGCGCTGCAAATTTCTCTCTCTCCTCCAAGCAGAAACTTCCATTCTGTTCCTGACCCTCAGTCCCTTCTGTCCCTGCTTATCTCCTATGGGAATAGCCAGCAGCCTGCCCACACCGGAGCTGAAATCCACATTTTGGTCAAAAGACATGGACAGACCCCACAATTAAAATTGACAGGCAATTTGCAATGGGGAAAATTTCTGGACCTGACAAGCAAATCCTGTCTATGTTTAAATTAATTTAAAGTTATTATTGAATTATTACTAAGTATTAAAGTTATTAAATAAAAATTTTAATTGTTAAAATATATTGTAAATTTATTTAAATTTTTGATACTTCATCATGACACTCTTTGTATTAATTTAGTCCTTTTCAAATATGGCATTAAAATACAATTTGTCTTGATTACTGTTTATTTATTTTTTATTAATTTTAATGGAGTGACATTAATCAATCAGGGTACATAGGTTCAGAGAAAACATCTCCAGGTTATTTTGACATTTGATTATGTTGCATACCCATCACCCAAAGTCATATAGTCTTCTGTCACCTTCAATCTGGTTTTCTTTGTGGCCCTCCTCTCCCTCCACCCCCTCCCTTCCCCTCCCCATCCCGGTAACAAACACACTCTTGTCCATGTCCCTGAGTCTCATTTTTATGTCCCACCTATGTATGGAATCATATAGTTCTTAGTTTTTTCTGATTTACTTATTTCACTCAGTATAATGTTATCAAGGTCCATCCATCTTGTTGTAAATGATCTGATGTCATCATTTCTTATGGCTGAGTAGTATTCTATAGTATATATGTACCACTTCTTCTTTATCCAATCATCTATTGAAGGGCTTTTTGGTTGTTTCCATGTCTTGGCCATTGTGAACAATGCTGCAATGAATATGGGGCTGCATGTGTCTTTACGTACCAGTGTTTTTGAGTTATGGGGGTATATTCCCAGTAGAGGGATTGCAGGGTCATATGATAGTTCTATTATTAATTTTTTGAGGAACCACTATACTTTCTTCCATAGTGGTTGTACTACTTTACATTCCCACCAACAGTGGATGAAGGTTCCTTTTTCTCCACAGCCTCTCCAACACTTGTTATTATCTGTCTTGTTGATAATAGCTAATCTAACAGGTGTGAGGTGGTATCTCATTGTAGTTTTGATTTGCATTTCTCTAATAACTAATGAAGATGAGCATCTTTTCATATATCTGTTGGCCATTTGTATTTCTTCCTGGGAGAAGTGTCTGTTCATGTCCTCTTCCCATTTTTTTATTGGATTGTTTGCTTTTTTGTTGTTGAGTTTTATGAGTTCTTTGTATATTTTGGATATTAGGCCCTTATCTGTGCTGTTGTTTTTTGAGGAACAACCATACTTTCTCCATAATGGTTGTATTACTTTACATTCCCAACAACAGTGGGTGAGAGTTCCTTTTTCTCCACAGCCTCTCCAACACTTGCTATTACCTGTCTTGTTGATAATAGCTAATCTAACAGGTGTTTGTTTTGTTGTTTCTCTTGCTATGCAAAAGCTTTTTAGTTTGATGTGGTCCCATTCATTTATCTTTGCCTTCCCTTGCCTTTGGAGTCAAATTCACAAAATGCTCTTTATGGCCAAGGTCCATCAGTTTAGTACCTATGTTTTCTTCTATGTAATTTATTGCTTCAGGTCTTATATTTAGGTCTTTGATCCATTTTGAATTAATTTTAGTACAAGAGGACAAACTGTAGTTGAGTTTCATTCTTTTGCATGTGGTTTTCCAGTTTTCCCAGCACTATTTGTTAAAGAGGCTTTCTTTTCTCCATTGTGTGTTGTTGGCCCCTTTATCAAAAATTATTTGACCATATATATGTGGTTTTATTTCTGGGCTTTCTATTCTGTTCCATTGGTCTGAGTGTCTATTTTCCTGCCAATACCATGCTGTTTTGATTATCATGACTGTATAATATAATTTGAAGTCAGGTATTGTAATGCCCCCAGCTTTGTTCTTCTTCTTTAGTATTGCTCTGGCTATTCGGGGTTTTTTATAGTTTCATATAAACCTAATGATTTTTTGTTCCATTTCTTTAAAAAATGACATTGGAATTTTGATGGGAATTGCATTAAATTTTTATATCGCTTTGGGTAATATAGTCATTTTGATAATATTTATTCTTCCTATCCAAGAACAAGGAATATTTTTTATTTCATTATATCTTTTTTGATTTCCCTTAACAATGCTTTGTAGTTTTCATTATATACATCCTTTGTTATGTTTATTCTTAGGTATTTTATTTTATTTTTTGCAACCATGAAGGGGATTATTTTTTTAGCTCATTTTCTGATGTTTCATTGTTGGCATATAGGAAGGCAATGGACTCTTGTATATTAATTTTGTATCCTGTGACCTACTGTATTGGTTTATTGTTTCTAGTAGTCTTTTTGTAGAGTCTTTGAGGTTTTGGATGTACAGAATCATATCATCTGCAAAAAGTGAAACCTTTACTTCCTTCCCAATATGAACACCTTTGATTTCTTTCTCTTGTCTGATTGCTCTGGCTAAAACCTCCAGCACTATGTTGAATAAGAGTGGAGAGAGAGGACAACCTTGTCTTGTTCCTGATTTTAGGAGAAAAGTCCTCAATTTTATGCCATTTAATATGATGTTAGCTGATGGTTTATCATAGAGATGGCCATTATTATGTTGAGATATTTTCCTTCTATACTCATTTTGTTAAGTGTTTTAAACATAAAATGATGTTGTATTTTATTGAATGCCTTTTCTGCATCTATTGATAAGATCATATGGTTTTTGTTCTTTATTTTGTTGATATGGTGCATTACGTCAACCGTTTTACGAATGTTGACCATCCTTGTGATTCTGGGATCAATCCCACTTAATCATGATCAATTATTTTTTTAATGTGTTGTTGTGTACAATTTGCTAGTATTTTAGCATCTGTATTCATTAGAGATACTGGTCTGTAGTTTTGTTTTTTTGTGTTGCTATTGCCAAGTTTTGGTATGAGGGTTATATTGGCCTCATAAAATATGTTTGGCAGTATTGCTTCTTCTTCAATTTTTTGGAAGACTTTGAGTAAAATAGGAACCAAGTTTTTTTTGAATGTTTGATAAAATTCACTAGTATAGCCATCTGGTCCTGGACTTTTATTTTGGGGGAGGTTATTAATAGTTGTTTTTATTTCTTCCCTGCTTATAAGTCTGTTTAGGCTTTCTGTTTCTTCATGACTCAGTCTAGGAAGATTGTATTGTTCTAGGAATTTATCCATTTCTTCTATATTGTTAAATTTGGTAACATGTAGTTTTTCATACTATTCTACAATAATTCTTTGTATATCTATGATATCTGTGGTGATTTCTCCTCTTTCATTTTGGATTTTGTTTATATGAGTCCTTTCTCTTTTTTCCTTGGTGGGTCTTGACAAGGGTTTGTCAATTTTGTGGATCTTTTCAAAGAACCAGCTCCTTATTTTATTAATTTTTTCTGTAGTTTCTGTTCTCTATTTCATTTATTTCTGCTCTGATTTTTATTATTTCCTTTCTTCTGCTGGTTTTGGGTTGTCTTTGTTCTTCTTTTTCTAGTTCCTTAAGATGTGAAGTTAAGTGGCTTACTTGGGCTCTCTCTTGTTTGTTCATATAGGCCGGTAGTGATTCCCTCTTATTACTGCTTTTGCTGCATCCCAGAGATTCTGATATGTTGTATTGTTATTTTCGTTTGCCTCTATGTATCTTTTGATCTCTGCGCTTATTTCTTCCTGGGCCCATTCTTTTTTTAAAAGTATGTTGTTTAGTTTCCTCAAATTTGTGGGTTTTTTACCTCTTTTTTTGCAGTTGAATTCTAGTTTCAAGGCTTTATGATCAGAAAATATGCTTGGTAGAATTTCAATCTTTCTGAATTTGTTGATGTTATTTTTGTAGCCCAACATAGGTCAATTCTTGAGACTGTTCCATGTACACTAGAGAAAAATGTATACTCTGGCACTTTGGGATGAAATGCCCTGTAGATGTCCAATTGTTCTAGTGTTTCATTTAAGGCCAACATTTCTTTATTGATTTTCTGTTTGGATGAACAATCTAGAGCCATCAGTGGTGTATTGAGGTCTTCAAGTATGATTTATTTTGTTGTCAGTTTTTGTTTTTAGGTCAGTCAGTAGCTGTCTTAATATATTTTGGTGCTCCTTGGTTTGGTGAATATATATTAAGAAGTGTTATGTCTTCTTGATTCAATATGAAATGAACGTTTTTGGCTCTGATTACCTTTACTGTCTTGTAGTTAGCATTGTTAGATATGAGTTTTGCTACACCTGCTTTTTTCTTTGGGTGTTATTTGCTTGGAGTATTGTTTTCCAACCTTTCATTTTGAATTTGTTTTTATCCTTGTAGCTTAGATGTGTTTCTTGTAGGCAGCATACAGTTGGATTTTCTTTTTAATCTATTCTGCTACTCTGTGTCTTTTTATTGGTGAGTTCAATCCATTTACATTTAGTGTAATTGTTGACATTTGAGGGTTTCATATTACCATTTTATATATTGCTTTCTGATAGTTTTGTATCTTGTTTGGTTCTTCTCTTTTATTTTTCTCTCATTTGTTTTTGTTTGGTTGTAATCCATACTTCTTTTATCTTTTACTTGTTTTTTTCAAGCCATGTACTTCTGTGTTGGTTTTTTCAGGGGTGGTTACCATTATGTAATAGAAAGCATACATATCATGTTCATTGTAGTATATTATCTCATGAGTGCTTCTGTACCCCATCCTCCTTTGCTACTGTTAATCTTTGTCCTCTCCTCTTTTTTGTTTCTTTGTCACAGATTAATCTTGTTTTTATTGTGATCTTGATGGAGCTCTTACTTGTAATTTTGTTGTGTTTTGTTCTTTGTGTCTGGTCAGAAACCCCTGTTAGTATTTCCTGAAGTGGGGGTTTTCTAGTGATAAATTCCCTCATCTTTTCTTATCTGTGAATATTTTTATTTCTCCTTGGTATTTGAAGGATAGCTTTGATGGACATAATATTCTTGGCTGAAAGTTCTTCTCTTTCAGAACTTTAAATATTGGGTCCACTCTCTTCTAGCTTGTAGAGTTCCTGCTGAGAAATCTGTTGATAATCAAATGGGCCTTCCTTTACATGTTGTATTTTTCTTTTCCCTGGCTGCCTTGAGAATTTTTTCTTTGTCATTGGTTTGTGCCAATTTCATTATGATGTGCCTTGGAGTAGGTTTGTTAGGGTTAGGATAACTCAGTGTTCTGTTGCTTCTTGAATTCAAGTCTTTAGTTCTTTTCACAGACTTGAAAAGTTCTTGTCTATTATTTGTTTGAATATGTTCTCCATTCCATTTTCTCTCTCTTCTCCTTCTGATATACCCACTATTCTTATGTTGCTCTTTCTGATGGAGTCAGACAATTTCTGTAGGGCTATCTCATTTTTTAAAATTTGTGAGTCTCTCTCCTCTTCTCTCTGTAGTACCTCTTGTTGCCTGTCTTCTATGTCACTAATTCTCTCCTCTATCTGGCCTGTTCTATTGGCTAAGCTTGTTACCTCATTTTTCAGTTCATGAATTGAGTTTTTCTTCTCTTTTTGATTCATTTTCATAGTTTCAATTTCCTTGGTGAAGTATTCTTTCTGTTCATTGAATTGTTCTTTGAGCTCCCTAAATTGCCTTTCTGTGCTTTCTTATATATCCCTGAGTATTTTTAGGACTTTAATTTTAAATTCTCTGTCATTTAACTCCTAGGTTATTAAGCTATTAAAATTTTTTCTATAGATTTTTCCTCATCTATCTGAGCTACAACACTGCCTTTTGTATTCATAATATTCTATTTTTTTTATTTAATGACATTAGAGAGTGGTACTGTTAATAACACTAATAAGAGTTGATAAATATTTTTTGAGAAAATGCAGTAAAAAACAGAAAATTCTATTGGCTAAGTGGAACAAAAATATGTAGAAAGGTTGGCCTGGGTTGGGGGAGGAGTGCCAAAGAGGCAGAAAATGAGTCAAGAACCCACAAAATGCCACAAGAAAAAAATTTGGATCAAGAATAAAATAATTTGTTTGTAAATGATGGTTGAATGAGAGAAATAGTGTAAGAGAAAAGAAATAAAAAGAAAAAAATACAGTGAAAAATGAAAATTCTATTGTATTAAGTGGCACAAAAACTATAGAATGGAGAGCTGAAGTTGAGGGAAATGCTAAAGAGATAAAAAGTGAAGTAAAAAGCACACAAAATGCCACAAAGAAATAATTTGAGTCCAGAATAAAATAATTTGTTCGTGGGTGAGATTCAAATGAGAGAAAAAGTGAAAGAGAAAAGACAAAGCAAAAAGAGAGAGAGAGAGAAAAATTGAGTTAAGTATTTTGGAATGTAACACTCATAGAAAATAAAAGAAGAATGAAAAATATAACACCTATAGGTAATAACGTTCAAAATGAAAGGAAAAGAATAAAATGGAAAGAGGATCAAATGACCAAGGTGGAAGGAAAAAAAAGGTAAAAAATACAATAAATAAAATGGAAAAAGTTATAAAGACTGTGGATTTTTCCTGGTTTTGAGAAGTTATCTTCTTCCTTTTCCTTTATTCTCTCTCTTTTTGGCCAGTGGCACTGTACCCCAGGTTCTGCCCCTGTGGCACTCTTAGGCAGAGATTTGCTGTAGTGTCGCTATGGTGATGACATAAACTAGGCCTCAGTCCCATTGGTAGGCGGGGCTTGTTAGCATTTGCAGGCTCTGACAATGGGAGAGTTCGTTTTCCCAGAGCCTCTCCCCAAATTTCTCCTTCCTGAACCAGCAGCCTGGGCCTCAGCTGTGAAGTTGCCCCAGCCACTGCCTGGAGAGCAAGAGGCTCTAAGAGCTGCCAAATCCCCTCTCTATTCCAACTCAACACAGGGTTCTGGGTAAGGCTTTGCCAGCCCGAGCCACCAGCTTAATCAGGCAGGGCTGGGGGCTGATTACCTTTCAAGTGTCTTTCTATGAGCCTCCAGGCATGTCTAGTATGCCTCAGCACTCCGCAGGTCTGCTCTCCAGAGGCTGTCTGCAAGCTGTTTGCATGCCCTTCCCCCACACCACTTCCATACTTCTCTTCCCTGGAGTGTGCTTTGTTAGCCTGTATGGCTGGCGGAGAAAACACACCCAGACAGGTCCAATGTAGGGAAGCCAGCTTTCATGCATTTCCCGCACACTGTTGTTTGGGAAGCTGGAATTATTCAGAAACTCTGGTCACAGCCCACACAGAGGGCCACTACTGACAGTCTCCGACTCAGCCCCTCCATTTGGGAACACGAGCACCCATACTCGAAGTGCCAGGTGGATCCACTCGCACACTGCCCATGCTCGCTGACCAGGATACTGGGAGTATACAAGGCAACTGCTCTCCCACCTCCTCCGGTGTCTGTGGCTGGCGTTAGCTCCACGTGGGCTGAGTCACAGGCACACTCTCTCCTTGGCTTGAATGTCTCTGTCCTAACCCGGCTTTTTCCATGCCCCCAGCCCTCGCTATCTCTCAGTTCCAAGTGAAAGCAGCCCTTGCTCAGGTCAGTGAGGAAAGCAGAATACTTTGTTCTCCGTCTTATTTTTTCAGAGTGGATTATATATTCAGCCACCTTTTCGCCCAATCTTACCTTTGTTTGATGTATGTGTATTTCAGATGCTCCTGAGGTTGTTTTTCTGTCTCTAGTTGTTGAATTTGTTGAAGTTTCAGGGAGAGGTATTGGGAGCACTCCTCAAAGCACCATTTCTCTGATGTCACCTACTGTTTTTTTAACACTCCCTTAAATTTTACTGCAGTGGCAAGTGCCTTGCTCTTCTTGCCCAGGCCCCTCCCTAAAGCCCAGGAGCACCCAGGATACTTGGATTTGGTCTCCAAGTGTGGCATGTGAGCCCAGGCAAGTCTAAGTGGAAGATGTTCCATGACTTTGCTGCTGCGCAGAGTGGCTTACACAGTTTTGTTTCTGCCATTGTTATGAGTGGGGACAATGGTCATTCTATCCATTTTGGTCTCTGCTGTGGAAGCCAGAAGTTAACCTATAGAGGCCTTTGAGTCTTTCTCTTGAGTCAATACTGCCATAGGGAGCTCTTGCTAACTCAGAGTTGTTCCCAAAGATGCAGTTCTCTCACTGGTAACGTCCTTCTCTCAGTGGGCAGCATCTTGGGTGTCTCCACTAGTATCTCTGGCTCCTGAGGATGAGGCAGAGTTTGGTTTTTCCACCAGTCCAACCTCTTGGGCCTCAAAATGTCCTCAATATATTCAGCCCCACTATGGATTTATTTTGCTCTTGTCAAATCTCACTAATTGCCACAGAATTAGGGCCAGAAGGAAAAGTAGGCTCAGGCTTCACCTTGAACTTGACCCTTTTGGGTTTCTTTTGAAAGTTTTTCCATTACGTATTTAGTCACCACTGCTAGCATGCTTTTCATCTCAGCTTGCATTTTTTGGCCTTTATCTCTTTCTTCGTGAGTTTCACCTTTTTCTTGAGATTTATTAAGAACATGATCAGATGTTTTTTAAAACTTCCTAATATTTCTCAATAAAATGATTATCCTGATATACCTTTCTCTTGCCTCTTAAATGTAATGAGCTCTTTCTGTGTAGTTTTCCTATATTTTCACATCTTGATCGAGGACATATCTATCCAGACATTCAACAGATGAAATAAGTGAAATTCTCTGATGTTGGCGAATAGCCCTACTTTCTTGCACTATTGAGATTTTGCTTTTCTTTGTACAGTTTTATAAGTACGTTAATAGGAAGTTGGGAGAGTAGATGAGTGACTAACACTACCATCTGAAATGTAAACATGAAATGGTCAAAGGAACAGCCAACACAGCTGCATAGACTGGGAGGCAAAAATGAATATTCTTAATGAATATTCTGCATTGAAAGACACTCTTTAGAAGTGGCTTGAAATTTCAATGTTTTATTCTTTTCTTTACTTCTGGCCCTCATGTACAACAGCTGGTAATCCCTTTAATCAAACATTGTAGCTCAATTTGCTGATTTTCTCCACTAAATATTAAAATATTTTGGACAATTATCTCCTTATGATTTCCATTAGAGTTTATTTCTAAGAAGATTTTGAATGTAGCTGACAAAACCTTGTTTTCAGCCAAAAGGCTGAGGGTTTTAAGGTGAAAATAATAGGTAATACCCACTCCTTATACACACTAAAAATTCTTGGAGAAAAACAGAATAATTTAAACCAAAATGAATAAAGCTAATACTGAGTAAAGCCAGAAAATCTGAATTCCAGTATTGTATGTGGTCATGGAGAAAATATTTTTACAGCCTGAGCCTGGCCTGGCTTTCTAAACAAGGGCAATAAAAACAACTCTTCCAGCTCTGATCCACTGGATAGAAAATACTGGTGACAAATGTTGAAACTGGGTAGTGGTGTGGTCCTTACTAAACCACAGATTGACTCAGATGATCACTTAAATGTAAGAGCTTTTCACAAAATTATTGAACTTTAATCTCAGATTTTATAGATGAAAAGACCAGGCCCACAAAGTGAAAGATATTTGCTCAAACCACACAGCTCATTGGCAACAGAGCTGACAAGTTTGTTTGGCCAACATTACTTTAACTGTACTGAATGACTACTTTCCTCTAAGGTTGCAAAAACCATCGGGGCCTAAATGATCCAAGGTAATGAATTAGGAGGACATAGACATTAGATAAAATTAGGTAAGAACAAATGTTCACCGAATTAGCTTTTAATAAAAAATTAAAGGACTTTTAAAGTTGAGAGCATGCACTGGCCATTTGGCTCAGTGGTAGAGCGTCAGCCCTGTGTGTGAAAGTCCTGGGTTTGATTCCCAGTCAGGGCACACAGGAGAAGCGACCCTCTGCTCCTCCACCCTACCATCTCTCTCTCTCTTTCTCTCTCTTTCTCTCTCTGTCTCTCTCTTCCTCTCCTGCAACCATGGCTCAAATTGTTTGAGCAAAGTTGATCCCAGCTGAAGATGGCTCCATGGCCTCACCTCAGACACTAAAATAGCTCGGTTGCCGAGCAACAGAGCAGCTGCCCAGACAGGCAGAGCATCCTGTGGTAGGAGGTTTGTTGAGTGGATCCTCATTAGGATGCATGCAGGAGCCTGTCTCTGTGTCCCTGATTCTCATTTAATATAAATAAATAAATAAATAAATAGCCCTGGCCGGTTGGCTCAGTGGTAGAGTGTCGGCCTGGCGTGCGGAAGTCCCTAGTTTGATTCCTGGCCAGGGCACACAGAAGAAGTGCTCATCTGCTTCTCCACCCCTCCCCCTCTCCTTCCTCTCTGTCTCTCTCTTCCCCTCCCGCAGCCAAGGCTCCATTGGAGCAAAGTTGGCCCGGGTGCTGGGGATGGCTCCTTGGCCTCTGCCTCAGGCACTAGAGTGGCTCTGGTTGCAACAGAGCGACCCCAGATGGGCAGAGCATCGCCCCCTGGTGGGCGTGCCGGGTGGATCCCAGTCGGGTGCATGCGGGAGTCTGTCTGACTGCTTCCCCGTTTCCAGCTTCAGAAAAAAAAAAAAAATTAAAAATAAATAAATAAATAAAATGAAGTTGAGAAGCAGTAAGTGTTTTCAATTGTTTTTAAGAAAAATACAATACAAAATGGTTGAGTGAAGTAACTATTAATTATTTAGTGCTTTGAATGTTTCTAAAAGGAGACCAGATTATAAGGCCTCGATTCTCAGCTCAACTACAAATATATATATAGTTGGGCTGAACACTTTACCTTTCAGGTCTCAGCTTGATTATCTGTAAAATGGGGGCTGATAGTAGTTGTCTATGGCCACATCACTCCAGACTACAAAATTTTACTGTTGACTATTGTTATGGGCTGAAGTGTGTCCTCTCACCTCCAAATTCATATGTTGAAACCCTAACACTCAGGATTTCTGAGAGAATATTTGGAAATAGGCTTTTAAAGAGGTAATTAAGGTAAAATGAAGTTATATGAATGAGCCCTAATCCTATATAACTGATGTCCTAATAAAAAGAGATTAGGACACAGAAAACTGTGCAGAGGAAAAACCATGTGAAAACACAACAAGAATATGACCATTTACAAGCCAAGGAGAGAAGCTCAGAATAAAACCAACACTGCCAACACCTTGATCATGAACTTCCAGCTTCCAAAACTGAGAAAATAAACTTGTGTTCTTTAAGTCACCCAGTTTGTAAAACTTTATTATGGCAGCCCTAATAAACTCATATAAACATAAACTAAAAATGACTAGCATTTATTGTACACTAACTACAATAAGCACTTTAACATATAGTATTAATATATTATTTAATCCTTTCAATATCTTTATGAAGCAAGTACCATTATTACTTTACTTTACATATTAGGAAACAGAAATTTATCTATCAAAATTCAAAACCAAGGTTTTTCACCATTATTCTACAGTAATTAAAAATACTAATATATACTCAAAATTACTAATATACAACAAAGGTTTGTCCTTTAAATGATAAGCCCACTGGCATTTTAAGCATAGCCTTTAAATTCTATTGTTTAATAATTGTAATATGGCCTGACCAGGCGGTGGCGCAGTGGATACAGCGTCGGACTGGGACGCGGAGGACCCAGGTTCGAGACACTGAGGTCGCCAGCTTGAGGGCGGGCTCATCTGGCTTGAGCAAAAAGCTCACCAGCTTGGACCCAAGGTTGCTGGCTTGAGCAAGGAGTTACTGGTCTGTTGAAGGCCCAAGGTCAAGGCACATATGAGAAAGCAATCAATGAATAACTAAGGTGTCGCAACGGCAACGAAAAAATGATGATTGATGCTTCTCATCTCTCTCCGTCCTGTCTGTCTGTCTCTATCTATCACTCTCTCTGACTCTCTCTCTGTCCCTGTTAAAAAAAAAAGTAATATAAAAGTAAATTAATGTAAGGCTTTTAAGTCACTTCTCAAATATCTGTTTTGAAAATTTAATCATAATTACACATATTTCTTATAAAACTATCTGGATTAGAAAATATATTGGACTATGTCAGAATGAATTAACAAATATAACCAGATGAGCTGGTATAAGAAATACAGTTAAAGAAATTGACAAGAGCAGCCTCATACATGCACACTGGTTTTTTCATTACTGACATTTCTCAACAGCCCTCCCTGTTCCCCACAAGCATTTTCATGCTTAAATGAAGTTCTTACATAATCTGTGCAAATGTATATTTTACTAAGGGCAATGCATGACATCCTAGTGCAATAATTCTTTTTGGAAAAAGATAATGAGAATGAATTTATTACTTAGTGTCTAATACAGTTGGTTATCTTGGAAGGAAGAATTTTCAAAAGATTTTTAAATTATAGCCTTAAATTGAGAACTCTCAAAAATAATAGTTTGGCAAAATATTCTTAGAAGAATGGATAGCAAACCTGATGTAGCTGTATCATTTACTCATAAATAAGCTGAGTCTTCAAACAGTGTAACTTGTCTTCAATTTTTGTCATAGAAATGTCACATTTAAGAAGGTTAAATGCACATAAAAGATTAACTAGGAAACCTATCCTTCATTTTTCAAATTAGCAGTCTTTGCACTTGAATAAAAATATAGCACAAGTGCCTGACCAGGTGATGGCGCAGTGGATAGAGAGTTGACCTCAGGAATGCTGAGGAACCAGGTTCAAAACCTCAAGGCCACCAGCTTGAGCACGAGCTCATCTGGCTTGAGAGTGGGGCCTTGAGCAGAGGGTTGCTGGCTTGAACATGGGATCATAAATATGACCCCATGGTTGCTGACTTGAGCCCAAAGGTCACTGGTATGAAGCCCAAGGTCGCTGATTTGAACCCAAGGTTGCTGGCTTGAGCCAGGTGTCACTGGCTCAGCTGGAGCCCCCTAATCAAGACATATGAGAAAGTAATCAATGAACAACTAAAGTGCCACAACTACAAGTTGATGCTTCTCATCTCTCTTCCTTCCAATCTATCTGTCCCTATCTATCTGTCTGTCTGTTTCTCTCTCGCTCGCTTAAAAAAAAATACAGCCCAAGAGTTGTTTTTTTTTTATTTCAAAGTAAGTTTTCAATAACTATCTCAGCCTGACCAGGTGGTGGCGCAGTGGACAGAGTGTCGGACTGGGATACGGAAGGACCCAGGTTCGAGACCCCGAGGTCGCCAGCTTGAGCGCGGGCTCATCTGGCTTGAGCAAAGAGCTCACCAGCTTAGACCCAAGGTCGCTGGCTCCAGCAGGGGGTTACTCGGTCTGCTGAAGGCCCGTGGTCAAGGCACATGTGAGAAAGCAATCAATGAACAACTAAGAAGTCGCAACGTGCAACGAGAAACTGATGATTGATGCTTCTCATCTCTCTCCGTTCCTGTCTGTCTGTCCCTGTCTATCTCTGCCTCTGTAAAAAAAAAACACAAAAACAAAAACAAAAAAAAAACAACTATCTCATAAGAAGGCTCTTTTGGAAATCTGAAAATTACTAGTCCATTTATGGATTACAAGATAATAACTGTATAATCAGTGAAAAAACATGAAAGAATTATCAAGAGATGTAATATAATAGGTAATTTTAAAATGCAATTACCGTAATATTGTTTTCCTTGAAAATTAAATTCAAAAAATTAGTTGCTGCCTAATTGAGCAGTGCATGTTATATTCAATACACATAACTAGAAAATGTATGAGCCAGAATAAACGTTAGTCACATTACTTATCTTTTTATAACAATGCTCAATATTATGCATATTTTGTATAACATTTATGTAAATTTAGAATACATTATTCATGTACATTCACTTTTATTTTCTATTAAAATGTTATCATTTTTATCTACTTTTGAAAATCTTGTTTATGTGTATAGCACAATATATCAAACATTTTATTTTCTTCTCTTTTTAAAGTTTATTACAACAATAAAATATGTAAGTGTCTATAGTAGAAAATTTAGGAATTTCACTGGTTTGTAATTGAGTTTGTGCTGACATATACCAGACTAAATACAAAGGGTTTTTCTCACCACAAATGTTTTATGATAGGTTTAAACTTTAAATGGAGTTAAATTTAAATTCTGCATGTTAGTTTAGGCTGAGACACCGATGAAACTAAACAGCTGGGAAACTTGTTGCTATGACATGAAAATTGCAAAACAATTTTTATATTATAAAAGATATTAATTTTCAGATCCTGATAACAGAAAACTTTAGCAAGTTAAAAGTAAACTTTTTTGAAAGGTATATTTTTGGATATTGTTCAAATCAGTTCTGTATGCTTTACTCTTATAAAAGTACTACTGGTAGAACAACTCCTTTTCTTGTCTTAACAATTACTCATAAACAGAGTTGACCATTATGTTATCACACTTATTCTTTCAAGGAAAGAGATTAGACAGAATGAATTGCAAAATGATGGTGCATAGTCTCTGAGACTGAAGGGTGGGGTTCTGGAACGCAATAGTTAAAGCTGTTAGCACTTTCTTATTAATTCTTTTGATAAGTACTATTCAAGCTTATCTGAAAAAGGCTGGTTTTCCTTCACATCCTCACCTACAGAATGTCATGGCTACTAAATGTGAGGATCATATAAATTGGTTGTTGGAAAATGTTAAGGACTTCGACTCCAAGATAAGTGTGACTATGGCACTTGTGTTTCTGCAATGGTCATGACATCTCTTTGTCATCCATCCTTTATTATTTGACTCAAATGAGTATGTAATGTTACAGGAAATGAACCTGAAAAATTAAAATTTTGCTTTCTGCAGGTATGTAAAATTCAATAATACAGAATTAAAATATTTCAAATTAAAACCAAAAGTAAATACTAAGCACTTTCTAAATTTAGAATTATTCAATAACACTTGTTATTTATAAGCAAGTTAGAGTTTGCAAAACTCATTCACAGGCACCAGTTTATTTTATTCTTTAAGAGCCCTATGAGGCTGGTAAGATTGGCATGTGTAGAAAAGAAGAAGCATTTACTAACATTTGCAGCCACAGAGCCAATGATCACAATATTGAGATGGCAGTTCCCATGATTGGAACCTTATTCTCACAACCATATTGAGGAGCAAATATGATACCTCAGCCTCCCAGAGCCCCAGTTTTCCCTGAAATGGTGGGATGGGTATCTCTGACAGATGACAGGTGCCAAATGCAAACTCATCAGCTCTCCAAGCTTCTTGTTCCACTCTTTTTCACTCTCACATTTATTTGCTAACAAGAAACTAAAGAAAAACAGTATTAAAAATAATATATCATTATTATTACTATTATTATTATACTACTACTATTTATTTTAGAAGGAAAATAATTTGGATATCAAAGTGAATCATGAGAACATATATTGTGGTTGTGAGACGAAGAAACCAGTAACCATAGAAAGTTAAGACCTTGGCTGATTTGTTACAGTATCCAGTGACGTAAAAAACATCCAGAAATTTAAAGGTCAGCCAGTCCATAGTAATTGACCTATCACAGTCAGATACTAGTGGCCCATGAAGTTTGTGCAGGGAGAAGGAAGGAGCCTTCAGGTTTGATCCATGACCCTGACATGTACAGCTATATGACCTCTGGCAGATTGCTTGACCTCTCCAATCTTCCTTTTCCTTATCTACAATGGGGATAATAATAGGACCTGCCTGTGATGACAGAATTAATTAAGACATTAAAGAACTTAGCACAGTGCCTGGCAGGCAGCACATAACCAGAAAATGTCAGCTAATGTCAAACCTTCTAGAAATAGAAAAGAAGGGCATTATCTAGTATAGCTTAAACTCACAAAGTTTTGCAGAACAGATGATTCTCTTCCTGTGTTGGGAGTTTCCATCTGTTACTTTTTTTGCATCCTTGCACTATGCTGTGAGGTCTCACTGCCATGGGACAGATGACATCCTGAGATACTGAGAGGTAGATACTCTCCTACAAGGCCTCAATTTCCATCCCAGCCTGCTGGCTCCAAGTCTACACTATACACTACACCACAGCACCACATCTACCATGTCAATCAGCAATGAAAAAGACAATTCAGAATAAGAAGATGGGTCAATGGCAACAGGGAAGGTAATGAGTTCATGAGCTGCTGTGGTCAGGGAAGGGGCTGAGGCCTCAAGCTGGGTAGAGATGAGTGAAAATCAGTTTAGACTGAAGGGAAAGGTAGGCTCTCTGAACAGGTCAGCTCCAAGCCCTACACCTGAGTCAGGAGATACACTGTTTGCTTGAAAGCCAGGTCTGTCAGCAAGTTCCAGGGGACAAGAATGACAGCTCAAGGTCCAACAGTGAATCACAAGGCTCTCTCAAGACTAGAACTTCAGTTTTCTTGTACTTAATCCAGCCTTATTGGTATCTCAGACTTAGTGTATATCAAAATAATCTGGTTATTAACAAATGTTACATCAATAAATTTAATTTTTTAAAAACTGTTTTTACAGCATTTATTCAGATTAAATTTAATGTGAAGTCAAGGAAGATCTAATCTGGGCAACAGGCAGATGTGACTATCAAGTCACTTCAGTCCATTTCATTATAAAAATCTAGTTCCCCACATGATTTTTTTTTGTATTTTTCTGAAGTTGTAAATGGGGAGGCAGTCAGACAGACTCCCGCATGCGCCTGACTGGGATCCACCTGGCATGCCCACCAGGGGGCGATGCTCTGCCCATTTGGGGTATCGCTCTGTTGCGACCAGAGCCATTCTAGTGCCTGAGACAGAGGCCATGGAGCCATCCTCAGTGCCCGGGGCAACTTTGCTCCAATGGAGCCTCGACTGCGGGAGGGGAAGAGAGAGACAGAGAGGAAGGAGAGAGGGAGGGGTGGAGAAGCAGATGGGTGCTTCTACTGTGTGCCTTGGCTGGGAATCAAACCCGGGACTTCTGCAAGCCAGGCTGATGCTCTACCACTGAGCCAACCAGCCAGGGCCTTTTTTTTTTTTTTTTTTGTACCCACATGATTTTATGAAGAAGATTTATTCAGTACCTAACATAATGCTCACAATACAGTGTTAAATAAATATATAAACAAAATGTCATGGACAAATTATTAACATCATTTGAGAAAGAGTGTAAAAAAGAAGAAACAACTGTCATCTAAAGTGTAAAACTTCCTCCTCGTTATTTTTTTTTCAGCCCTGAGTAGCTGAGTTATTTAGAGGAGAGCTGAAAATAATTTTAAAAATAAAATTGTTTCAAAGGCAAAAATATTAGTAATCTGGAGAGCTTATTCAAAATGCAGATGTTTCAGACCTCAGCCCAAATAATTTAATTTAGTGTAATTGGGGTGGAGTTCAGGATCTTATTTCACTTTAACTTCATTTACTCGCTGCTCAGCTCAGCCTTTGATAAACTTTTCTCGCCTATGTGAAAGAAAATGGCACCTTCTAAGTCCCAATAAAACATCATAAAAGGATGCAAAGTAGAATTGGGTAGACATTTTAACAAACATGTTTGAAGAGCAAATGGCTCTCTTTTAATACTGACTTTCCCAGACCCCCTTTTTGCTATGTATGTGACTATGCGTGAATGGGTTAACATTTCAGAACTGAAATCAGGTACATATTGTCGCCCTTTTCTTTCAGGGTGTCAGACACCACCCTTTATCAGATCTTCATGGTTATACAATGAAACATCCTTCCACAGTAGCAGCCCCCAAGGGCCTCCAATACTATCTGCTTTATACTAAAATATGACACAGTGGTAGAAAGTAAGAGGGAGTGCAAAGACACAGTTTTAAAGTGACCCTTGAATGTTGCAAATGACAAAAGGAAACACTCCTTTTAGGTCCTCCATAATTCGGAAGCCACTTGGGTGGCATCCTCGCTTTGAAAGAGAATGAAGAAGGCCATCTGGCCCAGATTTTTGTTGTTGTTAGTGTTCTGTTTAAATGTCTTGCTTTCCATGCTTTTCCTAATACTCTCCACAAGGAAGGATGGGAGCCTGCATTCTTGGGTGAGATGGGTGTGTTCTAATACTGGACCAGCCATATTTGTGATCTTCGATAGAGTATTGTTACATTATTCCATCTCTCTGGGTTTGCATTTCTCCAGGTACATTTTATGGTGCATCTATACTTACATGTGGCTGTGATAACTGTAGGCTAGTTGCTCAGTAAATGGTATTCAAGCCAAACACTTAGCTTCCCTGTTCATTTCCACACTCCACATCTGATCCATCATGATGCCGGCAGCTCGACCTATTCTCACTGCCACCCCCACCCTGGCCGAAGACCGACACTTCTCTCCAGGTCTGGTGCAGTGGCTTCCTCACTAGTATCTCTGCCTCCACTCTTACCCTGCTTCTCTTCACTCCTCACAGCTCAGCCAAAGCATGTCACTCCTCTGCTCAAACTCTCCTCTGACTTTGTCCTCAGGCTCAGCAAAATCAGTTCTGCCTGCAGCAGTTGCAAAATCCTGCACACTTTGTTCCATTCACACTCCAAGATAACTGTCCTCACCTCCTGCTCCCACTCTTGCTGCTTTCAGCTCCATGGGCCTTCATGCCATTCCCTGAACACACCAGAGAGACTTCTACCTCTTGCCATTTGCAAGTCTTATTCTTT
This sequence comes from Saccopteryx leptura, assembly GCF_036850995.1. NCBI lineage: Eukaryota > Metazoa > Chordata > Mammalia > Chiroptera > Emballonuridae > Saccopteryx > Saccopteryx leptura. The sequence continues at coordinate 58,147,926 of NC_089513.1, read as the reverse complement.
TTGCTTGGATCACTGTCCTTTCAGATATCAGCACAGCCCACTCTCACCTTCTCCATGAGGAACACCCTGAAACCTTATTTAAAATTTTATTCCCAGCAAACACTCTCTATCCTCTTTTCTGGATTTTTTTTTAATCACCACCTTACAGACTACAGATTTTATGTATTTTTCTTGTTGGCTGCCTGTTTCCCAAAACATGATGGTGTGTGGGAATTCTTCTTCATCTGATCATCTCTAGCCTCACCTGGCCGTCTGTGCGTTGCTGGTAACCGACTCCTTAGTGTAAGAATGAGCTCTGGGAATGAGTGTGGGAGAAGGCTAACCTCATTTTACATATACCAGAAGAATCCAAGAGCAGTTGCCATGGGCTCTGCTGTTACCCACTGCTCCATCACAGGGGGTCTAGTGTTGGAAGGAGGTGTCAGCAGGGAGGGAGGGAAATGGTGTTTTCAGAACAAGCCCCAGGTCTCTTGACACTCACAGCTCCATGGCATGGCACCATATTGGCAGGAGACCTGTGTTAGCATAATCTGATGGAGAGTTTTAGTAGCCCCTTCATTTAATAAACCAGGAACAGTCTCCACTGGGACTGTTGTTCCAGTAGCAGTCCCTACTGGAACCTGCAAGACAGACCTAAAACTGAGAGTGAGCTGGAATCATTAACATGTGCCCCTGAGGTGAGGAAATCTTGCATGTGGACTTCTTGGGAATAGTCTACTTTTGTTGTGATAGATGCCATCTTATTTCCTTTCTTCAGCCCAAGCCCCAGCCCCAAACCACCTAATACAGCGCATGGAGTTTCTATGACTCAGGACACAAAGAGTGAATGATAAGGTCTTGAAACTGACACCTCTATTGTCTTACAAGAACCACCTTTGCCAATAAGACAAAAAAGTAGGGGCAGTTTTTGAGATGCATGCAGACCTTGCTGTTTATATGCATCTGCATGAGCACCTGGCTGTCCCTCTGCCAGATGTCAGTAAGGGAGATAAGACAGCAAGGAGGCGGCCCTGGCTTACACTTCTGCTTGTGTTGTGGCAGGATAAGAGCCTCCGCAGCCGGGTCCTTTGAAGACCCTATAGCCAGACAGTGGAACAGCAAGCTTGGGTTTGCCTGCTCCAACCCCCTCTCTGGAGGCTGCAGCCTGGGACCTGCTTAGGGTTGAAAGGAGGGCTGTGGACATGGATCCTTGTTGTATTGTTCTATGAGTGATGTTTTCATTTTATTACAGTGCGTTAGGTTGTTTCTTGAGAGTGTGCAAGAGCTGGGAACAACCAAAAGGGGACTGCAAGCAGGGCTGTGAGTCCGTAAGGCAACATCTGGCTCATCAGGTTCAGGGCACCAGTCATTCTTAGATGCACCTCTACAAATTAGGCCAAAGGGTGTGTTATAACTACTCACTCCCTTTCCCTAATGCTTAGATCTTAGTAAACCATAGTAGAATTATAAAGAACAAAACTTAACAGTGCCACAACATATTAACCAAATCACAGGCCTCTGGAAATTCAGCCATTTCCATTCATGTTCGCTTTCAGTGCATGTAGTTGTGACATCTCCTTTGTTGCCTTCACATTCCTCTGTTAAATAGGCAATAACTTGTCTCTTAGAAACTTAATCCCTGTAAAGAAGAAATTTTCTCCCAATTCAACAGGACAGAATTCTTCGTTATCATTTAAGTCATTGTTTGATGACTGACATGCACTAACTTCTCACTGGCTGTATGTCATTATCAGGTGCTACTCTGCCCAAACCCCCTGTATACACAATACTCTTTTGTTTCAATGCCAAGTCACATCCTGCATGGTTTACATACAAAGAGATGCATACTCTGGCAACTCTTGACCTTTTAAATCAGGTTCTAGAGATTTCTTGTGCAAAATGACAATTTTCTTTTTCATTTTTGAGTGACACATTCTCCTTGAGCTGTTTTCTTTCCCTCCCAGCATTTCTCTTTGGTTCCTCTCTCTGTATTGAGAAGTCAGTCTCTAGCACCATGGCTGCTCCTTTGAAAACTTCTTTCTTCTTAGTAATTGCTAAGGTTTTGCCTTTGTCTTCAGCAAATTTCTCTTATGGTCTTGGTTATGGTTTCCACTTTCATTAACCTAAAAGCACAATAGGAAATGATGCATGCTAAGTGCATTACTACCTGAAATTTCATTAATAGGGACAACACTCTTTTCTAAGACTTACTACACAGTGCACTTTAGAAGAAAAATTTTAATGAGAGCAAAAAGAGAGATGGTCAGAGAGGTTAAGAGTAGAGATTGATCCAGGTGAAGGGATGACCCAGGAGGCTGAGCATCAAACCTGGTCAGGGGGCTCAGTTGGTTAGAGCACTGTCTGGATATGTCATCTGGCTATGTCAAGGATATAGTTTTGATCCTTGGTCAGGACACATACAAAAGTCAACCAATAAATGCATAAATAAATGAAACAACAAACCAATGTTTCACTCTTTCTCTCTCCCTCCTTTCCTTTCTCTCTAAAATCAATTAGTAAATTAAAAAAAATTTTTTTTAAAGGCAGCCAGATGAGGATGGGTAGCTGGGGGAAGTCTAAATGGGAAGTCTGGGCACTCTGACATCCAACCATGCTCTCTGCACAGCCTGATTCTGATACTGTTCTGAATCTGGTTCTGGTAATGTTTGTGTACGGTGTTGTACCTGTCCAAATGGCACTCATTAACAAAACAACACATAATAAGTGCGGGAGAGGGTGCAGAGAAAAGGGAACCCTCCTGCACTGCTGTGGGAATGCAGACTTGTGCAAGCACTGTGAAAAACTGATAATTGATGCTTCTCATATCTCTCCATTCGTCTGTCTGTCCTTATTTATCCCTCTCTCTGTCTCTGTTAAAAAAAAAATCCAGCACCCATTTATGATCAAAACTCTCAGTAAAGTGGGAATACAGAGAACATACCTCAACATGTTAAAGGTCATCTATGATAAACCCACAGCCAACATCATACTCAATGGGCAAAAATTAAAAGCAATCCCCTTAAGATCAGGAACAGGGCAGGGGTGCCCCCTTTCACCACTCTTATTTAACATAGTTCTGTAAGTCCTAGCCACAGCAATCAGACAAGAAGAAGAAATAAAAGGCATCCAAATTGGAAAAGAAGAAGTAAAACTTTAATTATTTGCAGATGATACAATACTGTATATAGAAAACCCTAAAGTCTCAGTCAAAAACCTACTGGATCTGATAAATGAATTCATCAATGTGTTAGGTTATAAAATTAATACACAGAAATCAGAGGCATTTTTATACACCAACAATGAACTGTCAGAAAGAGAAATTAAGGAAACAATCCCCTTCACTATTGCAACGAAAAAAATAAAGTACCTTGGAGTAAATTTAACCAAGGAACTTAAAGACTTGTACCCAGAAAATTATAAAACATTGATAAATCAAGGAAGATACAAAAAAGTAGAAGCATATTTATTGTTCATGGATAGAAAGAATAAATATCATTAAAATGTCTATATTATCCAAAGCAATTTATAAATTCAATGCAATATCAATTAAAATACCAATGACATACTTCAAAGATATAGATCATATATTCCAAAAATTTATATGGAGCCAAAAAAGAACACGAATAGCCTCAGCAATCTTGAAAAAGAAGAATAAAGTGGGAGGTATCACACTTCCTGATATCAAGTTATACTACAAGGCCATTGTACTCAAAATAGCTTGGTACTGGCATAAGAACTGGTATACAGATCAATGGAACAGAACAGAGAACCCAGAAATAAACCCACAGCTTTATGGACAACTGATATTTGACAAAGGAGGTAAGAGCATAAATGGAGTAAAGACAGTCTCTTTAACAAATGGTGTTGGGGAAATTGGACAGCTACCTGCAAAAAAATGAAACTAGACCACCAACTTACATCATTCACAAAAATAAACTCAAAATCGATAAAAGACTTAACTGTAAGTCGTGAAACCATAAGCATCTTAGAAGAAAACACAGGTAGTAGGCTCACCAACATCTCTTCCAGCAATATATTTGCTGATTTATCTCCACGGGCAAGTGAAATAAAAGACAGGATAAACAAATGGGACTATAACAAACTAAGAAGCTTTTGTACAGCTAAGGACAATATGAACAGAATAAAAAGACAAACCACACAATGGGAGAACATATTCAACAATACATCTGATAAGGGGTTAATAACCAAAATTTATCAAAAAAACCCCAAAACTTGTAAGACAATGGGCGAAAGAAATGAATAGACACTTCTCCAAAGAAGACATACAGATAGCCAATAGACAGATGAAAAAATGTTCAACATCATTAATCAGTAGAGAAATGCAAATTAAAACCACAATGAGATACCACCTCTCACTAGTCAGAATGGTGCTCATTAAACAAAGAACACATGACAGGTGCTGGCAGGGATGTGGAGAAAGGGAACCCTCCTGCACTGCTGGTGGGAATGCAGACTGGTGCAGCCACTGTGGAAAACAGTATGGAGACTCCTCAAAAAATTAAAAATGAAACTGCCTTTTGACCCAGCTGTCCTACTTTTAGGAATATATCCCAAGAACACCGTATCATTGACTCAAAAAAAGAAATGCACCCCCATGTTTATGGCAGCATTGTTCACAATAGCGAAGATCTGGAAGCAGCCCAAGTGTCCGACAGTGGACGAGTGGATTAAGAAGCAGTGGTACATATACACAATGGAATACTATGGGGCCATGAAAAGGAAGGAAATATTACTTTTTGCAACAACATATATGTACCTAGAAACTATTATGTTAAGTGAAATAAGCCAGGCAGAGAAAGAAAAATATCATATGACCTCACTTATTCGAGGAATCCAAGGAACAATGTGAACTGAGGAACGAAACTGAGACAGAGGAGAGATCAAAGGGACCAGAGGAAAAGAGAACAGAGGGAAAGGGGATGATATGATGGGATAAACCTGAAGGGTAGGGGAGGGTGCTGTGGGGAGGGGGGCAAGGGAGATGTTGAAGGGAATACGGGGGAGAGGGGATGCATTCGGGGTGACACTAGAATCTATGTAAACACAATAAATTAAATAATAATTTTAAAAGTCCAGGTGCTGCTCCAAGCCCGTAGTTGGGAGATTGTCTGGCTGCCCACTCAGCATGGCTGCAAAGAGGGCAAGTATGTTCCCAAGCAGAAAGGCAAAAAAAGTCTGGATCTCTGTAATGCTTTGTTTATATTTTTGGGCTGGGAAGGACTAACTTTCCTTAAGCTAACCAATCAGTTTCTTTAAAATCTTGTAGGCTTTTGTTGGTTCCTCCCATTAAGCAATCAGGTCCTTCTTCTAGGCTAGCCTGACGAGCCTCTATGGTCGCCATTCAGGCTTCCACTGAACACGTCTTAAAGTGAAAGCACAGAAGCACCTCCCCTCATGGTCTGGGTGTGAATTAGTTTTACCATGGGGGCTGGAGGAAAACCTGTTCTTTCCTTAATGAGCTCTTCCGAGGGCTCAATGGCACCATGGACTCTGAGGGCACAGTGGATTCCTGAAATGAATTGAGCAGATCAAACTAAATGAGCAGATCAAGCTTAAATGAGATGCTGCAGCTTCTTACTGAAGCAGGCTTGCAAGCTTTATAAAATACAATGTCCAGTTAGTTCCCTTTGCTTTCTTACCCTTTCTTCATCTAGCTATCTGCTTATGTTAACAGTTCCTTGTTCTCTCTGCGACAGGTTGGAACTTGGCTTAAGCAATGATGGGCTGTATCAACCAGGACACACCATGCCTACATATGTGCATTTAACTCCAAGGCTAACCCTCTTCCCCAGATGACTGCAAGGCAGGGGATGGAAATTCTAAATCAGGAGTTCTCCCTTGGTGAGAAAGTGTATGAACAGCACTGCTGAAAAATCATGAGGGCAGGCTGGCCTGGCATCAGGGGACAGAATGTGTTTGGCTATCGTTATGAGAGCCAAGGAGAGAAGAAAGCAAAGAGAGGGTGAGGGAAGATCACAGGGCTGGGGGACGGCAATGGCTGCATGGCTCAGGGATGGTGGGATCCGACCGTCAGGCCACACCCAGGATGCCCAGGCTTAGGTCACACCCAGGATGCCCAACCCCCCTGCTGAGGGGCTGGTGGGCACCGCTAGAAGGGCCACTGTTAGGGCGCTACAACAGGGACATCCCCCCCCCCCAAGAAAGGTGTTTTATTTGAAAGGCTCGTCAAATAAATAACATCTAAACCTGTGGAGAATTTTTATAAGAATTGATTTACACTGAAACTGATAACAGTTACTGGGAAGCAAGATCTCAAATGCTTCAAAGAATGAGAGTTTTGAGGTTTCTGTTATGGATTTGAAATTGAGGGAACATAAGGAAAATTATATGAGGTGGGAGAAAGCAAGGTGGGAATTGGACTACAGGACAGTGAACAAGTTTATGTGCTTTAGTGTGGTGTTTTCGAAGGTGTGTTAACCTAGATGCACAGAAACAATGGGCAGGGCTTGCTTAAGGCAGAGATGAAAGCTTCACTAATGAAGTTATATACTTGGGGCATCGCTACCCTCTGGGCCCCGCCCAGTAGGGACTTGATGATCAGATCATTCTGTGAGGTTACTTTTTGAAGAACTCCTTTTTCATTCACAGGTTTTAATATTTATTATCAAAACACACTGAAAAACTTGTCCTGGGAAAAATCAGATTTGTGCTGTATTTCCTCATGGCTTGTTATTGTTTTATTTTGATACTGGGACAATGAAGGAAGGTACCCTATCTTTTCAGAAGCTAGGGTCTCTATAAAGGCTTTCTCCAGCCCTTGTAGAGCTGCTGCTTTAGTGGCGAGAACTGCTGTTTCTGTGTGTGTTCTCAGAACCTGTCCCACTGCTTGTGTTAACACATACACCTCTCCTTGCTCCTCAAGAGGACCAATACCGTCCCACTGGTGGGAGCAGGACCAGAGACATGGGGTAGCTGGAGGGGCCAGTGAGGGGTGTGGCCATCTGTGTACAAACAGATCCACCCACAGGTGTAAGTATGCATAAGATGATGCCTTACAAAAACCCACTCATCTATCTAATTGTACCTGATATTTTATTAATCAAAAGTCAGTTAAAAGGCAGATAACATAAAAAAAAGATACATGCATTTGTTTAACTCAAATATTTGTTTAACTTAAAATACATGATTGTGCATGCATTTCCAACATGTTGATGTAGGGCTATGGCTTGCTTTCTCTTTGGCCAGTGTAGGTCTAGTGACTGGAGCTCTTTGTCTATTCCTGCAGAAATGGCTCTCAGAATTCTTCATTTAGGATTTCTTTTCTATTTTTGATTTCTTTAAAGCAAAGTGAGAAAATAAAGTTATTTGAGATGCAATCTGAGCCCAGAAACTTTCAAAGTTTTAAGGTATTTTCCACAATGTTTTATAGCTGTCTCATCTACATCTAATTCACCAGCACTATGTTAGTGATTTGCCTATATCACCCCCCTTCAAAGCATCCAACTTAGTTTTAGTAGAAACGACATTTTTCTGTGTGTTTGTATTGCATTGGTTTCATACTGTTTAGTTAAATTATGTAAGTGCAGTGACATGCACAACAGAAATAAACAGATTGGGAAAAATATGCCTGGAATAAATAGTTTGGAAAAACATGGCAAGCTCACATCTCTTGTCTAGGGGATGGAGAAAAACACAGGCATGCCAGAGAGAGGCTGTCAGTGCTGATTACTGTGTCCATGCAGGTAACAAAGCACACAGACGAAAGCAACAGGTGAATTTTTGTCATGTCAGCTTTCAGAGATTGTGCTTGGTAACACAAAACACCAAAATCTCATGAGCTTCCCTCAACAAAAGTTTGCTTCTCCTTCACATTGTGCATTAACTCATAGTTGCTTCACTTTAGTTGTTCATTGATTGCTTCTCATATGTTCCTTGACTAGAGGATTTAAGGTGAGCCAGTGATCCCTTGCTCAAGCCAGTGACCTTGGGCTTCAAGCCATTAACCTTTGGACTCAAACCAGCAACCTTGTGATCATGCTGATGATCCCACATTCAAGCTGGCAAATCCATGCTGGTGCCGGCAACATTGGGGTTTCAAATTGAGGACCTCAGAACCCTGGGCAATACTCTATCCACTGTGCCACACTACCAGGAAAAGATTGATGTGGTCACTTAAAATGCAGTGCCCATTATAGCTTCTATTTGGGACTGCCATGTGTCATTTACCCTCACATTTTGAGGGCCAGAATGATAAAGAACAATGAACAAAATGGTGTATTACAAGGTGGCTGTTATTTAAAAGAACCTTCCCCCTCTGAAATTCCTACAACTCAGCATCTCAGCATTCTAGCAGAGCAACCAAACAGCGCTGCAATTGGCCCACCATGAAAGCTGAAACGCCCACTAGTAGGCAGGAGGGACCAGGTTGGCCAGCACAGCAAAAGTGGGCGGTTTTTATAAAAAGGTTCGCCATCACAGGAGTTAGAGTGTGGCACAGGTAAGCTTCACTTGTTTTTACTCATAGTGGGGGGGGGGGGGTTGAAATGTGGACCCAAATCTATGGAAGTCCTAGGAAAGGCAGTTATCAGATGACTTCTCTGCAAATGTAAGAACTATGTATTACCCTTGGACTTAGGTGATTTTGCTCCCTCCCACAGAGACCATGGTCTTCCACCTTCACTGTGATGACAGGGATAGGACATCCCACATATCTAGAAGAAAAGATGCAACAGACATAAATATTCAGATCTGCCACTTACTAGCTGTGTGGTCATGACTGAACAATTAGACTGCTCAAATTCCTCAGATTAAAATGAGGCCAATTAGAAGATATAGTTACAATAAAGGTAAAGTGATATAATGAATAAAAGATGTGAGTATAGAAAGTCTTTGTCAATGTGTGTTCTATACCTTTCATTGCAGCTTCTAGCTGGTCACCATCTAGCCCAGGTTGCCTAGAAAGCAGCCCAGCTAAGCACTAATGCCTCACTAGAGATGCAAGCCCCCGGAAGTAAGAGGGAGTAGTGGGGGGAGCCCAGGAGGAGGAGTAACACGTGGAAGGGCGGGCGACACCAAGCTGGCCTCTGCTTCACTACCAAAAGGCTGATTGAGACGTCTTGTAGCAGGACTCCAGAGAGGCCAAAGGAACCACTGCATCTCAAAATATAATTTAGAAAAGGCAGGGTGACAGATGGTTCTGTCTCCTGTCATTGGTCAACTTCCCCTCGTGTGCTATTTGGAATCTGGCAGTCTCCAGGAAAGCCAGCACCTGCATAGACTCACCTGACAATGAGTCTCTGAGGAGGCCAGGCTCTCTGACTGTGCTGGCAGTGGCAACAGCAGCTGGGTCTCGTGACCACAAGAATGGGGTAAAACTGTTACCAGAGCTACTGGGACCAGGAAGCAAGGCAGGTTCTTGAGCCTATTGGGGAAGGTGGTAAGCAGATCTGCAGTGGAGCATGAAGTGAGTATGGCATATACCTGTTGCAAAATCCCTGTTTTGGATTTTTGTAGATGCATCTGGATCCAAAGGTTGTTTTGAGGATTGAGAAACATCATGAATGAAACATCCTCAGAAATGTCGTGGACTCAGTTGTGTTTAGTACATTTTAGCAGCTGTCAGCTGTTTTGTGCTGGGGCATAAGAAGCAGTCATGACCGTATGTGTATTTACACATGTGCACAAGTTTGTGTGCATGCATGTGTGCATGCTTGTGCATGTAGTGTGCCACTGTGTTTGTCCATGTGCCTGTGTGTTGTGTGTGTGTCTGTGTCATGTGTGTGTGTGTTTGCGTGTTTTCAAGGCCAAAAAGCAATTAGACAACGTTTCAGAATGGTGAATGGATGGCTCTATTTTTTGTTCAGTATGTGTCAAATTAGATTGTAGCAATCCACTATATTAAACAGTCCTCCAATTTTTAATATTTTTCATAGTCTACTAAGAGTTTCTTAATTGATCATCTTTGTAGTTTTGTTTTTTTATTTTTATTTTTGTATTTTTCTGAAGTGAGAAACAGAGAGGCAGAGACAGACTCCCATATGCACCTGACCGGGATCCACCCGGCATGCACACTAGTGGGCGATGCTTTGCCTGTCTGAACACTGCTCCGTTGCAACCAGAACCATTTTAGTGCCTGAGGAGGAGGCCATGGAGTCATCCTCAGTGCCTGGGCCAACTTTGCTCCAATGGAGCCTTGGCTGCGGGAGGGGAAGGAGAGATAGAGAGAAAAGAGAAGGGGAGGGGTGGAGAAGTAGATGGGCACTTCTCCTGTGTGCTGTGTGTCCTAGACAGGAATCGAACCTGGGACTTCCACACACTGGGCCAACACTCTACCACTGAGCTAACCAGCCAAGGCCCATCTTTGTAGTTTTGAAGTGATAATATTGCACCCTTTCAGGTTAGGTATATAAACATCCCCACCCAAATTATCTCTTTTGAGATTGTAGGGCTGTAGACTGGAGAAATCCCTTCTATTTTGTTTGTGCTGTTGAGATTGTCTGAGGGATGGTAACCCCAGTGAGGATTCCCAATTGGTGAAGAGGAGACTACTACCCAACTGAAGTGGGCAGAGGACAAGTGAGATTTATTATTTCTATGAAGAAATGCATTAGCTCCGGTTTTCATGATATGGCCTTATCATTAATAGCAGGATGTGGTTTGTCTAGAAGCTCTCCGACATGAGTGTAAAGGTTTCCCCTCAGGCGCTGAGAGCATGGAGACCCTGGTGTGGCCTGGTGTGGTCAGATCGAGAGTGTGGGGCCGGACCTTAGCAACCACTTCTGAAAGGAAGACCAGTTCCAGGGTAGAGAGTGAACTTTCCTCCTAGTTACCAGAGAGGAAATCCCAGCAGAGCTCCCCTGAGGCCTTGGTACCTGTTCCCAGAGAGTTCCTTTTATCTAAAACCTCCGAAATACACATTCCATCCATCCTCACAACTCTTTTATATAAATATTTCTGTGACATTAAGAATAAAAAAAAAAGTTCTTTAGTAACGCCTTAAAAACACAGCAGTGCATGTATACAACATTTCATTCTCAGAATTCAGTGTGAAAAATCTCCATTCCAACCATATATGTATTATATGGTTGTCTTTAAATATCACATTTTCAAATTAAATGATAAAAAGAGCATCAGATAACAGGTAGAGATGGCCAAACATGAGGAAATACCTTTGTGACTTGTAGCGCTTCTCAGACAGAAATGTGCCTTGGGGTCACATTCTCCAAAGAATCGTATGTTCCAGGTTTGTTCTGTATGCACTAGGACCTTGCCTTAAAGAGTCAGTTAGGGTTGATCCAATTCAGTTCACAGTAGAGTAGTATGTGAGGAGGCCAAGAGCACAGTGTGCAACTAGACATGCTTCCATAAACTCTGAGCTTGGCCCAACCCCTGAGCCTCTTTAATTAACCTTTCTGGGCCTTGGTCTAACAGCTGTTAAAAATTGAGAGAAGAGCAATAATAGTGCCTGTCTCACATGGTTGTTACAGGGATTAAATGAGTTAAATGTGTGAACTTTAGTGTTTGTTACAAATAAAGGTCAAGACTCAAGACTGTTTAAACACAATGCAAGAATATATTGAGACTGACTGCACCCATCCTTCACAAGAAGAAACAGAAGCCGTTTCTGTACCTACTTACACACACCGAAGCATAAAGGTTACACAGAATGGGTTCACATGTTCATTTCCAACTCTTCCTCATTAAGAGACTGTTGATGGCTCGAAGAATAATTTCTTATCTATCTTTTTCTTCCACGTCCAGAGAATTTTTTCCTATATGTTTGTACCTCATCATTCAATTCTTGCTCCATACAAAATGCTAAGATATCTGCTTCCTGTTCCAAGACCCCTGCTATTAATCATAGAATGTGAATTACCAGATATAAACTTGCAAAAAAAGTACAGTCTTAAGGAACTGAATCTTTGTTAATGAATTTTTACAGAAAGAATCATTCCCCTGTAATTTTTCCCATGTCTTGTTTACCATTGTGTCTCCACCTAAGCACAAATAAATAGAACAAGCAAATGGATAAGTGAATAAAAATAGTGGTCCTCTGAATGCTAGTGATGCGAATGGCTGCATTGGCTGCCTGCTGCTGTACCTTCCACACTCTCTAGCCAGAGTGTTCCTGGCCTAATACTCATTCTACCACAATTATTATACTCCACGCGCCTTTGGGACACAAAGGTCATTTGAACTTCTAGCAATTCAGGAGTCCCTCTTTCACCCCAAATCACACAGCATGAAGCCCATTCCTTTGCAATGTTATGAAATATATCCTCTTTTTAGTAAATGTAGCTAAGAGAACTTCTATTTATTCATTCATGCTGAATATCCACTTCAAAACTATATCAATGGCCACATGGAAATATTTTCACTTCTTATAAAGCTCATATATTGGTTTTTAATTTAAGGGGAAAAAAGCATTAAGGAGAAAAAAGTGGAGAGAAGGGTTTTCTTGGATCCACATCAATACTGTTACTAAACCGTTTCAGTCATGCAGCTAGCAAATAAATAACAGAACTGTCTTTGTTTCTGATACCAATGACATTGGCCACAGCCTAGTAGCAATTGATTTTCAAGGTGGCAACCTGGTTATCTAACTGTGCCCAAGCTCCTCCAGGTCAATTATCCTCAGAAAAAAATCTAAACTTGTCAATAACTTTGAAAGTAGTGTGACTTATACCTTGTGCTTTACTTTTTTATAGAAAGAAAATATAGTGTCTATTTATATAAACTTTATTTTAAGTCTGCTGGTTTCAACAGTTGGAATTTAACTGCTTAGACAATATTTTTAAGTTCTTTTGCATGAAATTATTATCTTGCCTTTTTATCCCATTTTTACAAGACCTATTCAGCCAAATGCACCCATACATACCCCTCATATACACAATTACTTCCTCAAAAGGTTATGATCCATTGTGATTTTTAAAAGCGCTATGTTTCAACCCAAATTTAGAGGAGACAAATTGTTATATGCCTAAAGAATTATCAAAACATGGGTTAAAATGCAGAAATATTATGTACATACATATTAAAATTTCTAAGTGTAGTGAGTGACCTCAAGAGCTCTGATATCAGATTATCCAGGTTAAATTTTGGTTGCATTGCTGTTATCAATTAGTATCAAGTATAGATGCCTATAATAGAAAAGATCAAAAGAAAAAAAAAAGACAGAAATACAATAAAAGTTCATTTTTCTTTCAGAGAGAAATCCAAAAAAAGGGACTCTAGGGCTCCACAAAAGGCATTTGCAACTCAGGCCCCTTGCCAGTCCCCACATCATGCATTGTAGGACATGACTTTCATCCTAAAGGCATAGTATGCTAGAACTTCAGCTGCACTACTCATATTCTAGGCAATACAATGAAAGAAACAGAAAAACAAAACAAAAAAAAACCTAATAGCTCCTTTTTAAAAAGTCCTCCTAGAGGCCCCACGTAATACTTTCTCTTATAGGTCATTGTCCAACTCTTAGTCAAATAGCTACAACGAGTACTGAGGGAAATACATAATTTTAACAGGGAAATACATAATTTTAACATGGAAATACATAATTTTAACAGGGAACAACATAATTTAACACCCTGGGCAGAAAAATAACCCATCTACTAGTGAGATGATATGGTAGGATTTCAGGAAGTTGTCTTTGATTATTTTTACTCAACACTTCAAGTACAGATCGATTTGGGAGAGATGATACTGGCCGCAAAGAAATCCTGGGATCAGTGCCTGCCTGTGAGTGAGCTTACTACGGAGCATGTTTTCTGTCTCGTTTCTCACTCTGTGCTCCAGCCATACTGGGCTACATGAATGTTTTCTCAGTACACACTATCGTCTCATTCCTCTTTCTCTCCTTATTTGCCTCTTCTGTTGAAGGTGTACTCCTCCACTCCTAACTTCAGCTCTATTCATTAAAATTTAACTCATTTTTCAAGATGCAGTTTCAATGCCTCCACTTCTATGAAGACCTTTTTTCTTTTTCTTTTTTGGTCATATTAGTATAAATAAACCTCTTCCTTTTTGCCTTCAGGTTCATTATAGCTATTGTTTTATTTCATATCACAGTTTTGTGTACACGTCCTTTTCTTTTTCTCAGTGTTATAACCTGTGAGGGAAAATACAGTATGTCCGTAAAGTCATGGTGCACTTTTGACCGGTCACAGGAAAGCAACAAAAGATGAAAGAAATGTGAAATATGCACCAGATGAAAGGAAAACCATCCCAGTTTCTGTAGGATGATGTGGCAGCATGTGCGCATGTGCAGATGATGACATAACACCGTGTATACAGTGGAGCAGCCCATGGCCACGCCAGTCGAGATATGGATGGTACAGAAAAGTTCAGTGTGTTCTGTGGCTTACTAAATTCGAATCCGTGACCAAAGTGCAACGTGAATATCGGCACGTTTATAACAATGCACCACCACATAGGAATAACATTACTCTGTGGGATAAGCAGTTGAAGGAAACTAGCAGTTTGGTGGAGAAACCCCGTTCTGGTAGGCCATCAGTCAGTGACAAGTCTGTAGAGTCTATACGGGATAGCTACCTAAGGAGCCCTAAAAAATCTATGCATGAGCCCACATGGAACTGCACTGAATAGGTATGAAACTGGGAGAGTTTTCCTTTTATTTTGTGCAGATTTCACATTTCTATCGTCTTTTGTTGCTTTCCTGTGACCGGTCAAAAGTGCACCATGACATTACGGACACACTGTACTATCTTAGTCATCTTTTCCTGCTTCTAGATGCATGAGACAGAGGATTAGTAAATATAGGATGCTTATTAAAGAGGCATGGAATGAACAAAACAGTGCTTAAAGTAATGAGGAAAGTGAATTTCTTCCCACAGCTAGAATTATTTTTAAATTTCATAAGATAAACCCTCAGAGACTATACATTGATACGATTCTCTGACATTTGATTACATTTCTGCATTTCTGTTAACTTTTGGTAAAGTTAGGTCTACTTTTATTTCTCACAAATACTGTTTTGGTAAATGGATTTTCATATAAAGAAATATGTCAACCAACAAGGTTGCAGTAAAATAAGGTCTGAACTTCGTAACAACGTTTACGGCTTGCCCAGCTTGTCCACTAAGTTAAGCTGCCATCCTTCTAAAATGGCAGGCTGATATATAACAAATTCAGTTTCAGCATTCCAGTTACCTGTCACAGTGGCAGTTACTCTTTTACTTATATTGGCTATAGGACTAAGAGAATCATGGACTCTGGAAAAGTCCTGTTTAATATAGAAGAGGGTATTAAAGGTTAAAAGCCACAAAGCTACTTAAATAAAGACATAAAACAGTACCTGGGTATAACATCTAGTATTAGACACCAAACAAAAATCTGAGGACCAGAAGAAGATACTTAAGGAGGCAGGTTAAAATAGTTAGAAATAAGTATTAACAAAAGTATAGTATTTGTACACCTAAAAGTACAAAATAATATTGAAAGAAATTAAAGAAGATTTAAATAACTAGAATGATATCCCATGTCATGAATTATAACTATTAATATTGTTAACATGGCAGTTCTCATGAAAGTAACTATAGATTCAGCACAATCTCTATCCAAATACCAGTTGCCAGAGCAATCCAAGATGGCAGTGGAGTAGATGGATGTTACACTCACTTCCTCCCAAGACCAAGGTGGAATTACAACTAAATATAGAAGAATCATCCTGAATAACTAATTGAAGACCAGCTGAAGAGAAGTCTTATAACCAAGGATTTACAGAAGAAGCCACATTGAGACTGGTAAGAAAGGAGGAGACACAGAAAGGACTGGCCCAGCTCCTGGGGGTGATGACTGAGATTCCAGAGGGAATATCAGTGGCAGGGTATGGAGTTCCCCCTGAGAAAAGTGGGGCCTAAACCCCAACTCAGAGACGGTATTTTTCTTGGGTAGAGCACTCCACTCCATGTGATATCAGCCTGGGGGAAAGCAATTACCCCACCCTCTGGAATTCTTTTTGCCCCACCCTGCGGAGTTTAGGCCCAGCCAAGGAGTCAGCTGCCTTGGCAAGGGTGTAGAAGTTTGAGCGGACTCAGAGGGTGTCAGTGACTGACTTCTCTGGCTTTGGACAGAGGCAGTCCCCCCCACACACTTTCCCATGAACCTGACTGGCACTTCTTCTCACAGGATATCCAATATAGTCACCCTCCCAGCTTCCATCAGACAGACCCACCTTCCAGGCTCCAGCTCTAGATACATTTGACCCACCCACTTAACTCCTAGTGGCTTTGTCCTGCTGAATTCAGGGGGAAATCCAGTCCAGACTGAGTCCTATGGCTCTGGGTTGGGGAATCACACTCACCACTTTCCCTGAAGCTTGACCAGCACCTTCTGCTCACAAGAGATACACTAGCCCCACCGTCCCAACTCCACTAGAGACTCTTTCAGTGCCTGAGCTTAACAGGCAGCTGGCAAGTGGAGGCAAGCAGAGGTGGATCTTGAAGGGCCTTGGGACTTTTGCTGACCTGCCTCTGGGCCCAGTGCTAGTAAGAGTCAGCCTTAATGCACAAATTGGTCTTCCTACCTACACTCAGGTACAAACTGTGGCTCACTTGTAGCTCCAAACAGATTTCTGAGGTCCAGTTATAGACAGCATCCTACATTTGCTTGCACCAGAGTCCCTCCCAAGAGGCCCAAAACCAACACACCTAGTAGCCAGACAATATCATAGCAGCATCCAACTAGCTTCACAAGCACATATCGAAAGGGAGATCTTGTCAGGCAAGATCCCAAATTTTCTGAGGCAAATTCCAATTCCTGTGGTCAACACTTGTACAGCAGCTTACAAGTTTTTGGTCAAGGTAGAGCCTGACAGTCAGCCAGCCTAAGTGTCCATCCCACATACAATAGGCCAATAGCAATTAAGTCTCATTGCAACAGGAGAGCCCACATAACCCACCCAAAGGACATTCAGGGAACACCCAGCTCAGTTGACTACACCACTGGATCCCATAGAAAACCTACTACATAAGGCCACCCCATGAAGACTGGGAGTCATGGCAGATTTATCTAATACATAGAAACAAGCACAAAGAGGAATCCAAAATGGGGAGACAAAGAAACAGGACCCAGATAACAGAACATAAAAAAATCTCTAGAAAAAGAGATAAATAAAATAAAGGTAAGCAATTAATCAAAAACCGTTTGACATACAGACCTTTACAGAATTTAAAAAAATGGTTATAAGGATGCTCAGGGAACATAGTGAGAACTTCAACAAAGAGATAGCACGAATAAAAAAATACATAGAAACCATAAAAAGGAACAGTCCGAAATAAAGAATGCAATCAATATCTGACATCAAGAATACATTGGAAGAAAAACACCAGTTATGTTTATTTTATTTTTTTTGATATTTTGACAAATTAATCTTAAATTTTTTTTAAAAAAATACAAATCAACTAGAATAGCCAAGGTAATCTTGAAAAGAATAAAAGAACAAAATGGAAGGATTCATACTCCCTGATTTCAAAGCTTATTCCAAAATAACAGTAATCCAGACTTGTGATAGTGATATAAGCATTGACATATATATCAATGTAATAGATTTGAGAGTCTAGAAATATATCTTTACATTTACGGCCGATTGGTTTTTCACAAGGATGCCAAGACAATGGGGATAAAATAGTCTTTACAGCAATTGTTACCGGGACAACTGAATACCCACTTGCAAAACAATGAAGTTGGACTCCTACTTTATACCATACACAATAATTTATTCAAAATAGATCTTAGCCTTAAATTTAAAAGCTAAAATATAAAACTTAGAAGAAAACAAGAGTAAATTTTATTGTCTTTTAATTACACAGTGCTTTTTCAACTGTAACACCAAGACCACTGTAAAAGAAGAACTAAATTTTATAAAAATTAAAAATGTTTGTGCTTCACAAGACCCAGTCAAGAAAGTGTAAAAACAATGTAAAGAATAGAAGAAAACATTTGCAAATCATATATATCATAAGGGTCTATTCTTCAAAATATAGAAATAACTTTTACAATGCAAAAACAAAAAGACAAATAACCCATTAAAAATGGGTTAAAAAACAATGTGAAGAGACATTTCTCTACACATTGTCTGAAACAGTGGTTTTCAACTGCCAGTCCGCAAAAGAGTAACCACCCTCACGTTATATGAAGATTAGACATCCAATAATTACAGACACATAACATCAGAATGGTTAACTCTTGCAAACCTGTGCAAAATCTTTGTACAACATCAGGGTAGTTAACTCTTTCAGGGACCTATACAAAATTTCTGGCAGACTGGCACCAGTCTGCAGACTGGCAATTGAAAATCACTGATCTAAAAGATGGATAAGTGGCCAATAACCACATGTAAAGTTGTTTAGAATCATGAGTCCTAAAGAAATTCAAGTGAAAAATCACAATGAGATACCACTTCCCGCCCATTATGACAGCTAAAATAAAAAAATAATAACAAACATCAGTAAAGATGTGGAGAACAGAAACTCTTATACACTGCTAGTTGGATTGTAAAATGATGTAGCCACTTTTGAAAACGGTTTGGCAGTTCCTTAAAATGTTAAACATAAAATGGTGATATGATCCATTAATTATACTCCTATACTCAAGGTCTGTATTCAAGAGAATTGAAAACATATGTCCATACAAAAATTTGTACATAAATGTTTATAGCAACATTATTCATAATATCCAAAATGTGAAAACAATAAGGATGGCTCATCAATTGATGAGTTGATAAACAAAATATGGCATATCCATACCATGGAATATTATTTAGCCATAAAAAGGAATAAAATACTGATAAATGCTACAACATTGATAAACCTTGGAAACATTATGCTAAGTGAAAGAAGCCAGATGCGAAAAGTCACATGTTGTATGATTCTATTTACGTGAAATATCCAGAATGAGCAAATTCATAGAGACAGAAAGATGAGTGGTTGACAAGTGGGGGAGGCAGGAGTGTGAAGAGACTGTTAACGAAGGGTTTCTCTTAGGGACGTAAACACGTTCTGTGACTACACTGAACAAAGCACCGAACTGTGTACTTCAAAGGGTAGATTCTTATGGTGGAAGAATTATACATTAACACCGTTACCAGTAAAATAGAAGCAAGGGAGGGAGGGAGGGAAGAATGAAGGAAGGAAGGAAAGAAGAAAGAGAGAAAGAGGGAGGGAGGAAAGAAGGAAGGAAGGGAGAAAAGGGAGGAAGAAAAGGAAGGAAGGAAGGAAGGGAGGGAGGGAGGGAGGGAGGGAGGGAGGGAAGAAGCGGAGGGGAGGGGAGGGTAGAGGAGGGGAGGGGAGGGGAGGGGAAGGGAGGGGAGGGTAGAGGAGGGGAGGGGAGGGTAGAGGAGGGGAGAGGATGGGAGGGGAGGGGAGAGGAGAGGAGGGGAGGGGAGGGGAGGGGAGGAAAAGGAAGCTACTAAACTATAGCTGAACTGTCGCCTGTTGAAGGCCTGCACCTGAGTCTGCTTTCTTTCTTAAAGAGAGATTAAAAGTTGTTCACTTTCTTTGTCATACCTCATTAATATTTACTTTAAAGAAAAGCAAAGGCAGCAGAACTTTCGAAGGCCATTACTTTCTAGCGAGTGCAAGGGCAGGTTGCACAGCCCAGGAAAAACATGAGTGCAGTGGGTACTGAGGGATAACTAAGACATCCGGCACGAGAGGGCAAGAGGCTGCAGGGCCAGCGGCCTCTGTGCAGGAGGCGGGCCGTGGTCTCAGCACAGAGTTTGTGGCCCCAGAACCTTGGTCTTCTAGCCTGCTGCTGCACATGCTCAGAGTATGGGGCCAGAATCAGGTTGTCCGTAGTTTTCCTACACAAAGGAAAGGCCAACGAGGCAGGGCCCGTACGTGCCTTGTTCACCACCGTGTCTGCAGTGTCTGTTCACCATGGCTGCAACATAATACATACTTTTTTTCTTAACAAATAAACATTTATTCACTGTCCTCCATACTTGTAACACAGATACTTTCTTATTTCTAACACATTCTCACAGGGGAGGAGAGTGTCTTGTTCACGACATGTCATTGTGTGCCCAGTGAGCCCTTCGGTGTAGGATGGTGGCCCAGGAAGACCACGGGTCACTTTGTCTCCTGTGTGGAACAGTGAGTGTGTGCCCAGCCAGGTGTTGCTATGCAATATGCTCACATGAAATGAAATGGCAAACCTCATGCAAAACACTAGACATAGAGGACATTAAATGTTGGGAATTTAGTCCCTTAAATACTTTCCCGAATTAGTCAAAGTTCATTTATTGCAGCAATGAATCAGGAGCACCAATTCTCAGGAGCAAAGCTCCTCCTTCCTTGTTTTGCTGTCTAAGGTTCCACTCATGATGATTTCAAAGGTGGGGGCTGGGCCCCAAGTGCCTGGTGGCTCCTCCTTGCTGGCTCTCCCTAGAATGTGCCCTCTCATAGTGAGCTCCCTAGGGACAGGTGGCACAGTTTGCCTTGGTCAAATTCACAATTAGGAATTGTTATTAGACGGTCATAGATAACGCATAAGTAAACCTTTCCTGTGGCGTCAAAGAGCTTGAGAAACTAGAGCTTTAAACTTGTACTTCTTTTCATGACTTCTATTGACTTCATTGGAGCAGGTGTATGAGGAGATATCTGCACTTGTCACAGACGCAGCACTGGGTTTTAGAAAAGAACATTGAGTCAGGAATAAGAACCACCTGAGTTTGAATCTTGACTCTGACACTTACACAAGCATGTGACCTTGGGCAAATTGTTCCACCTCTCTGAGACTCAGATGTGTAGTGTATCAAGTAGAAATGACAGAGATATTTATCCAGGGTCCTTACATGAAGTAAAGCACATAGAATGCTTAAAGAAGCAGAAGAAACACAGTGAGAGCCCAGGCAAGGCTCCTTGCCCGTGCCACCATCGTCCTGGTGTGCTTTAGGTGTGAATCGGAAGGGACCTCATGGGTGACATGCTCCCTGAGATCGTCTCTGCACCAAGAGGCCGTGTAGCTCTGAGGTGTGTTTGGGAAGCCGAGCCTGGCCCGTTTGGTGGGAGACGTTGCTGCAGTTAAGCCGGGGTCTGCAAGCAGATGAAGAACTTAGGCTTTTTCCTAGAAGTGGCCTCAGAAAACTTAAAAGCCAGAAAGGGAAATGATCAGATTTGTTTCTTGAAAGCTCACCCAAATTGCTCTTTGGAGAAAGGTTAGAAGAGGTGAGACAAGCACAGAGAGAGAGAGAGGAGTTAGCACTCCCTTCGGTGGGTTTAGGTAGGAAACAATATGAGGGAGACACAGTGGAGACAGAAGGAAGGAAGTAGAACTAGAGATAGTTAAAATAAAAAATTGGCAACTTCATGTTTTCGGACTGTAACGTCAGTTCAACAGCAAACATTGGAAGATGCCCAGGTTGGACATCAGGGAGAAAGGAGACAACCATGGATTCACTTCTGGTTGTATCTGGGATTACTGAGGTGACCTTGGGGCCACGTGGAGATGGTAGAGTGGTTATCTACGTCTAGAACCCAATCAGAGGCCTGGGGTGGAGATGTAGATCTGAGGGTCATGAAGCAAGTCATGCACTGAGTTGTCTCAAGGACATGATACAAACTAAGAAGAGAGGGCAGTCCCAGACTGCTTTCAGGAGGGTGTTATAGTTGAGAAGAGGCTCTGGCCAGCGAGGAGAGGAAGCGCAGCCAGAGAGATGTGAAGACACAAGAGAAGGTGGAATCTAGGAGCCTAGAGAAGAGGATGTTCTGGAACTTCAGTCAGTAATCATGTCAACTACTACTAAAAGGTCAAATAAAATAATGGCTGAAAAATGCCTGTGGAATTAGCCCTGGCAGCCTTGGCCACAGCTCTTCCAGGGTCAATAGGCATGGGCGCCGGACGCAGTGCGCGAAGGTGAGGAGGAGTGGCGACTCGGAAGTCTTTTGAATTGAATTTGGCTCTGGGAGGCAGAAAACACCTGCAGCTAAGACCACAGACACATCAGTGCAGCCTGCTCGGTCGCAATGGCTTGTTTGAGTGTTTTAGGAATGGGAGGCTAAAATGCATTTTTAATGTGATGGGAAGAACGGAGTGAGAAGGGAGCTGCTCTGAGGAGAACATTTCGTGTTACTGAGCCATGAGAGGAAGGGCGGAGGAGGAAGGACAAGTCAGCTTTGTGCAGGGCGAGCCTGTGTGCCCCGCTCTGTGTTCCACTATTTGATTTTCAGCCTGACTCCCCACTTCCCCTGACTCCCTCTCTCTTCCTCATGTTTCCAATCGAGAGGGAAATTGTACAACTGACAATGCTGGGGCTTCTAAGTTATCTTTTCTGTTTTGATTAAATGATAACCATATTATTTTTTTTAATAAAATGGTATTTTTGTGTCACATAATATGTTCAGCTCAGCATCCTGACCATGAAAATGCATCCGCTGCCATTGCCTCAGGTCATCTTCTCCAGGCAAGGTCCCTGTCTGAACAGCCCTCAGCAAGGACCCAATAAGACTGTGAGTGTCCCACCCCCAAAGCCCCTGCACAAGTGACAGTTGTCCTTATTTTTTTTTCAAATGACCTAAAAGATCTTCCTTGTCAAAAAGCCTATAGTCAGATTAGGAAGATGAGACATGCATACGTTAAAAAAGTAACTGTCTAATAGGGAAATGCATGGTAAGCAGAGGCAGATTAAGGTCAGTTGAGGTCCCAGCACAGAAGAAAATATTGGGCCCCTTAAAAAAAGAGAGAGAGAGAGAGACAGGGAAAATAAAAATACATGTTAACCATATTTTTAAAGATTTTATTTATTCATTATAGAGAGGAGAGAGAGAGAGAGAGAGAGAGAGAGAGAGAGAGAGAGAGAGAGAAGGGGGAGGAGCAGGAAGCATCAACTCCCATATGTGCCTTGACCAGGCAAGCCCAGGGTTTTGAACCGGCAACCTCAGCATTTCCAGGTTGACACTTTATCCACTGCGCCACCACAGGTCAGGCTATATTTTTAAATAAATAAAAAATATTAAGTACTATTAATGTTAAAATTGCACATATGAAACAGAACTTGGTGTCATTAGAAAAAAAGTGTCAGATTGGGGTTTTGAGGGGCCCTTCAGAAGCTGGGGCCCAGGGTGTGTGCCCGGTGTGCCCATGGTTAAATCCGCCTCTGATGGCATGTGACAAATGGAGACTTTTGGGGCCACAGAAACCCTAAAAAGTGAAGGAAGATCACCATTGTCTTAGGAGGATGGGGAAGAATTCCAGGGGGATCTCACAAGAGTCTCAAAGCATAATGAGGGGGAAGGAGGGAGGGTGAGAACTTGGGGAAAGGAGTAAGTTGAAGGCCAGACCACAAATAAGGTACACAACAACATAAACGGAGCCCCCACTGCCCCCCAGAGTAACCGCCTTGCACATCTTAGGCCTCAGATGTTTGGAATATTAAAACAGGTGAATATAATCTCAGACTGGGACTAAAGTAGCCTTGTTTCCCAAAGAACTGTTTGCAAAAGTAACAAGAAAGCAATTACTAGGACACTGGACTGATGATTAACAGACTGAAAATTAAAAGCATTACTTAGAATTCATATCACTATGTTCCATTCTGTTATCTATGCCAATAGAAATGCCTTCCTTCCATTAATGTAATTGTTCCCCTCATTCTTTTTCATAAACACCCATCACCTTTATCAGAATACTATTTGGGCTTCTGTCTGAATCAGTGTTTCCCAAATAGCGATTCCTTGACCTCAAATAAATGTTTGTTGCCTCTCACTGCGAGAGACCTTTCTATTTTCAGGTTAACAATATATAAAAAGATACTATTTCTAGTACACAAAATCAGCAGTCATTCAAAGGCTGGCCCACCTCTAACCTATGAACGATTCCTTTAGGCCAACTCAGCCGTTCCTGCCCATCCACATGGGCTTACTCTCACTTTAATGGACCCCGGAGGCTGCTCACTGTGGTCACCCTGTTCTCACTCCTGAAAGCCCTGGAGCACCACAGGAAAAGCGGTTCTAATCTCTTCTCTTAAACATTGATACTTTCCTGTTTCAAAGACATGTACTTTTTTCTTTTATCTTTCTTTTTTTTTTTAGAACCACCAGACCCAATAAGGGATTTAGGAGTAAGAAGAGCTGATCCCAATAAAAAATCTGCCTCACAGCAGTGTGCAAACAGATGGTCATCACCACCTCTGAGCCTCCGTCTCCTCACTTGTGAAGGGGAGATAACAACACTGGCCTGGCCACTGACCTCTCTGGGGCACTATGAACATGACATGACATGACCCAAAGGCCAAACACTGCACAGATATAATTATGAGCTAGTTCACAGATGCTCAAACACCATAAAACTTTGGGCACCTCATAAACCACCTCAGAGGTAAGGGGAATCAGACAAGTTGAACGCCAAGGGCGGGCAGCCCACAATTCCAGTAACTTCGTCTAAAGACTTTATATACTGCTTACACTTTGAGGAGAATTCCATTGATGAGGGACAAAATGTTTTTAAAAATTACTATTAGAGTCTAATTTTCCCATTTTACAGAAAGAAAAACTGAGGTCCAGAGACATTGACCTATGTGCCCAGGGTCACCCAGGGGCAGAGGTCCACCCAGTATGGCAGGTGGCTCCTCACACTCTTGTTCAGTGATTTGTCCACTTCTTTGTTGTTAGCAAACACGTCGCTGGAGTGTTCTTTGAACAAAAGAGAAAACAACTCCAAACTCCCAACCCCGTGGTGTGTGTATATTTCTTCTGCAAAGGAACAGCGCTGTGGTTCATCATCCACAGCCCGCAGACAGTGGAGCTGCTCCAGAAAGCGAGGGTGGTGCCCCCGCTTGGCGGTGAGGCTCTGGGTTGGCAGGGACATGCTCTCCAGCCATCCCGCTCCCACTTCGTTGGCCCTCACAGCAGCTGCCTGGCAAACAAACATCACAGACAATCCCTGCCCACTCCATCTGTTACACACTTCAGGTCATTCAAGCAGGTGCGGTCCTTTCTTAAAAATTAATATAGCTTTAATTTTCACCAGCCTTCTCCCTCCCCACCCCCAGAAGATTTAAATTCCTTCTTCCTGAAAGCTCAGCCCCATTGGATTCAACACTGAAGTTCAAGCTCCGGATTATCACTTGGTAGAATATTTGGAAAAGTCACCTCATTCAGAAACAAAATTTTATGAGCTAGTGTGTGCTGTTGAAACCATCCTACACTTTTTAAGTAAGAAATTCCAAAAGTTCTATTTTTTTTTCTTTACCTTTATCTGATATATTTATTGCTTTTCTAAAGGAGGTAGAGTTCTGTTGAGGAGCACCATTCTGACTGGTGTAAGGTGGTATCTCATTGTGGTTTTAATTTGCATTTCTCTAATGATTAGTGATGTTGAGCATTTTTTCATCTGCCTATTGGCCATTAGTATGTCCTCTTTGGAGAAGTGTCTATTCATTTCTTTTGCCCATTTTTTGATTGGATTGTTTGTCTTCCTGGTGTTGACTTTTATAAGTTCTTTAGAAATTTTGGTTATTAACCCCTTATCAGACGTACTGTCGAATATGTTCTCCCATTGTGTAGTTTGTCTTTTTATTCTGTTCTTATTGTCTATGGCTGTGCAAAAGCTTTTCAGTTTGATATAGTCCCGTTTGTTTATCCTGTCTTTTATTTCACTTGCCCGTGGAGATAAATCAGCAAATACAGTGCTGCAAGAGAAGTCGGAAAGCTTACTGCCTATGTTTTCTTCTAAGATGCTTATGGTTTCACGGCTTACATTTAAGTCTTTTATCCATTTTGAGTTTATTTTTATGAATGGTGTACACTGGTGGTCTAGTTTCATCTTTTTGCAGGTAGCTGTCCAATTTCAAAACAACACAGAAGAAGTGCTGGCGAGGATGTGGAGAAAAGGGAACCCTTCTGCACTGCTGGTGGGAATGCAGACTGGTGCAGCCACTGTGAAGAACAGTAGGGAGACTCCTCAAAAAATTAAAAATTGAACTGCCTTTTGACCCAGCCATCCCAATTTTAGGAACATATCCCAAGAACACTATATCACTGATTCAAAAGAAGAAATGCACCCCCATGTTTATGGCAGCATTGTTCACAATAGCAAAGATCTGGAAACAGCCCAAGTGTCTGTCAGTGGACAAATGAATTAAAAAGCAGTGGTACATATATACTATGGAATACTATGGGGCCATGAAAAAGAATGAAATCTTACCTTTTGTGACAACATGGATGGACATGGAAGCTATTATGTTAAGTGAAATAAGCCAGGCAGAGAAAGAAAAATATCATATGACCTCACTCATTTGAGAAATCCAATGAACAATGTGAACTGAGGAATGGAATTGAGACAGAGGAGGGATCAAAGGGACCAGAGGAAAAGAGGACAGAGGGAAAGGGGATGAGAGGATGGGATAAACCTGAAGGGAAGGGGGGGAGAGCGCTATGGAGAGGGGGCAAGGGAGATGTTGAGGGGAATACGGAGGTGATGCATTCAGGATGACACTAGAATCTATGTAAACACAATAAATTAAAATCAACAAAAAAAAGGAGGTAGAGTTCTCCTTAGAATAAGAGGAAGTATGCATAAGAAATATATTGAGTCATGTCATAAATATCTGAAATGTCTGAGAAATGGCCTTGATTTCCAGTTGCTTCCCAGTTTATTGGAGAGGTATGATGTAAGTCATATATTTCTGTAAGTCTTTCATGCATATATATTATATGCATGTGTATCTTGTGTGTGTGTGTCTGCATGTGAGTGTGTGTGTGTATGATTGTGTGTGTGCGTACCATTGGCTCTGATTACTGCAGACATCCTGAGTAATGAAAAAGTCACAATGAAAAAGTCTCACCTAGCTATTGGAGGTGAATACACCTGAACCCAGGGTTTTACCACCTGCAGAGTCAGACGGCAATAACTCATTTCATCTTCAGTAACAGAAACATAGGAGGCAGATGTGATTATCATCCCCATTCTGCAGGTGATGAAACGGGGGTACAGAGAGGGGAAACCACTTGTGCTTGAGGTCATACAGCTCTAAACGGTGGTGTAAAGTATCAAATGCCAGCACCTGCCCCAAGGCCCACACTGCCCATTGGCACCAAAACCTGGTCCATGCTGTGGCACATGTTCGATATTCTTGCCCTACCCTGGGTGAGTCAACATCTACCAAATACTGAGGGCACCTGGCACACAAGTATTGCTGTTGCCATGTGTCGCGGTCAAAGTGAACCCTGAGTGGTGCACTGTGAGTGGAGCATTCTCATCACTCAATTTGGTCAGTTCCAGTCTTCATTAGAAAACCACGTTTCGCATTCTTTGGAACTCTGGGAGTGTCTTCACCGTGTAACATTCCAGAGCTTAAGAGAATGGTTGCTACAGAAGCAGACAGCTCAGTGAAGCTGGTAGAGGAAGGCTCGTTCCTCTCTCCCGTGCAAGAGCAGAGGTCTTGGCTATAAGTAGTCTGGTAGGAGCTGGCGCCCGAGTGAAGGGCTACTCAGAGGGCCTTGCTCCCTGACAAGTATAGTGCTGCAAAGAATCACTTATTAGAAATGATGGTGAGAACGGGAGTGTGGTGGTTATGGGGGGTGGGGGGAGGGAAGGAGGGAGAGGCGGAGGGGGAGGGGTACAGAGAGAACTGGATGGAGGGTGGCGGAGGACGATCTCTCTTCGGGTGATGGGTATGCAACAGAACTAAATGACAAGATAACCTGGAAATGTTTTCTTTGAATGTATGTACCCTGATTTATTGATGTCACCCCATTAAAATAAAAATTTATTTTAAAAAAATAAATAAATAAATAAATATTTTTAACAATTAAAAAAAAAAAAAGAAATGATGGTGAAAAGGTAACTAAGAAAAAGGAGCAGCTTTCCCCTCAAGGGATCTTAGCCACTACCTAAAGTGACTTAATGGGACCAGATGTCCACCGAGGGCCTCCTGGATCCACCTCTGTTAAGGAGCAAGGAAACGAGAGGGAGGGCCGTCTCAGTCAGAAACCCCCCTGCCCCTTACCCTCTTATCCTCTTGAAAGAACTTTGTCATTTTCCATCCCTACTCCATCAAACACAGAATGACTGCCTAAAGCCATTTAAATTAAAAAGAAAAAACACACGGGAGGTGTGAGGGGGTGAGACGCCAGGCACTGGGCAGCTGGTCTCCGTAACCTCTTTGTCCCGAATGGAGCTGCCTGGCAGTTCCAATGACCCCGCATCCCTGAGGCCCTGAGCGGAGTTGGGTGACAGAGGTCCACACACACTGTGAACACGGCTTTCCATCGCCACCTTCTTTTGATCACTGGTGTGTGGTCTGACGGCCGTGCCACTACTCCAGGAATGGGCATGACTCAGGCGCTGTGACGAAGTGCCAAGCACAAACACAGCTTTACGGCATGACCCTGAAGGGATCCTTTTCCTCGTTGGAAAGAATGATTTCCTTTGCCATTCAGATGACTCATAAAGACATCAATGGTTATAAATGTGTGTGTGGCTTTGAGATGGGCTCAGGATTGGGGCAGGGGGAGTAAGGAAAAGGCAGCAGGGAGCCCCTGGCAGGTGCCCCAAGGAGGGTAGAGCGCTGGGACGTTTCGATTCCCTCCAGCTGCAGGTGTGATGATGTCCAAAGTAGCTCCAGAAGGAAAGATGGGCCCATTTTGGTCCAAGTGGCCTGTTTATTAGTTAAAATTAGGTATGGAGCAAATACAGTGTTCCCTTGTCTATCACGGGGGTTAAGTCCCAGAACTCCCCGTGCTAGGCGAAGTAGCAATCTTATATTTATTTTATTATTTACATATATTATAAGGCTTTATTTCAATGTAATATTCTTTTAATATGTTTTAATTAATTTTTTATATTGCTTTCTGTTTATTAGGCTAGAAAATGCTTATTTTACTGCAAAAATAATTAAAATAATAAATATATAAAAATACCTATATACTGCAAAAACCCAAAATATAGCAAAAAAGCCGTGATACAAAATTAGATATATACCATTTCAAAATCTGCGATACAGCGAGACCTCAAAAAGTGAACCACGATACGGCGAGGGATGAGTGGTAATAGAAAATCTCCAAAAAGCAATGACTGAAAACAGACAGAGGTGAATGTTTCACACAAGTCTCCTGGTGGACATTCCAGGACTCTGAGTGAGTGCCTGGAAATCCTTGTGGGTCAAGATTGTAGCTCCCAGGGTGTAAGCCATAGAAGTAAGGAGGGTGAGGGAAAGCAGAATTTGCCACCCCAAAATATGCCTTTTGTTGATATCAATTATTTTAAGATGGCTATTTTTTTAGAAACAAAAGACTCAGAAAGAAACTTTGGCCTTTCCCTTACCTGCCTAAAAAATTTGGATAGAAAAATCTGCTTAAAGATGGGACTTATATCACCTTAGTATCGTAATGTAAGCTAAGTGCCCCACAGGGTGGAGCTTGCAAAGTCTGTTTGCTGGACTCCCCCATGTGTCCCATTGCTTCTAGTGGCCCAGCAAGAATCTGTTAACCACATGTTTGCTCTTTCTCATCTACCTGTGAATTGCCTGCTCTCCCTTTGAACTCCTGGGCTCCCATCTCCCTCTTCTCAGTCTAGAATGTCATATAAGCCTCACTGCCCAATGTACAGTATTCTTCAGTCCCGTATTCTTATCCTACTTCCATAAATCATATATATATATATGTATATATACATATGTAATATATATGTATATGTAATATATATGTATATATATGTAATAAATTGGTGATTTTTTTTTTCGTTTAATCTGTCTCATGTCAATTTACTAGCCCAGGCAAAAGAACTTGGATAAAAGGAAAATTATTTTCCTCCCCCACAAGGGCGAGGAAAATGCAACAAAGGGCATATACTAGTCATCTCTGTAAGAAAACACCCAGAAACTCTCCCACGATCCTCTGTTTAAATTGTATTGGCTAGAACTTAGTCTGATGGCTTCACCCACCTTCAAAGGAGACTGCTAAACGTGGTCTTTAAGAGCCCATGGCCCTGGCTAAAATGTCCAGAAACTGAGAAGAAGTGGAGAGCAGCGAGGGAAAATCACCAGCAGACTCCAACACAGCTTCTTTGATGAGAAGTCCGTTCTTCTCGCAAACTCCAGCATCCTGCACAGCCTTTGAGCTTCTTATCTGCACCAGAATCTTCCCAAAGTGGATGGACTCACGTCCCTCCAAGGCACTGAGACCTATGTTTCTTCACTTTGAACAGGAAGACTTGTACGTTCTTCCCTTGCCTTACAATGAATGGCACACAAGAGTCACATCATTTGTGTATCCTGAAGCTGCCGCCCCTACACCAAGTGACAGCTCCCCATTTCCCTTCCTAGCCTGGCTTTAGCATTTAACACTCACCACTAGGGCTCTAATGAGATTATACCAAATTGTTACATTTTATGAACAAGTGATTAAACAAACAAAATACAAAACTATAAATGAGAAAAACAACTGATGTCTTGGTGAGAAGGCTACTCAATTAAGAATGGGACCGTCACGGCCAATCTTGGAAAGGGAACAGAGTTGACAATGTCCTTCTGTCCTCTTTTGAACATCCTGCTGCCCTCAAATTGCCTTGCTGTCCTGAAGCTGAGGTGAATGAAGTACATAGGCAGATAGGTTATGGTTACAAATGATTAACAAATCTATCATATTTACACAATGTGCCATCACAGTGCAGAGACCCCAGGAAAAAGGAGTCCTCACGCTGACAGTATAGGAAATTATGATGATACTGATGAGACAGTGAGAATGGTCCATGTTGTCAGGACACGGGCATGTTCTAGTGTTTAAGTAGCTTTGCTTCTGCATAAATAGTTGTTCTAAAATCAGATATTTCCCTTGATATGTAAAATAATATGGGAGGAAGGATCACATATGGTAGACCAGAGAGTCCACATAGGTATTTTCCCTATAACGACTCTAAATCATTAATAGATCTTTCTTTTCCAATTATCAAGGAGTGTGTGTCACCAAGGGCCTCACAATTATCCTCAAGGGAACCCCTTCTCTTATGTTCTCTGTGACACTCCCTTTGAACTTCCTCGATAATTTTCTCTATTGACCCTCTCTCCCCCTTACATTGTTTTCTTTCTTTTGTGATGTTTCAGTTCCTTCCAGTTAAGTAGGTTCATTTCTCACCATCTCTAAACACAGTCACATCTCTCTCAGTTTACAAGCTGCCTTTGACACTTTCCTCCTCTCCCCAAAGTTCTCTCTCTCCACTTTCTCCTTCTCTTTATAGCCAAGTTCTTCGCAAGACTCTCCGCTTACTCATTCCATGTTATCACCATTAACTCACTGTAACGTCTCTCTTCCTTGCCCCGCTCTTTGCCATCATCTTCTTCCTTGACACGCTCTGTGCCTGGCTCTGGGGGTGACCCCTTGATTCCAAAAAGCATTTCCTCCCCTTGGCTGATGTGGCACCCTGGCTGTCTCTTTTAGCCCTTTCCCAGTTTCTCCTCAGTCTGGCTGTTTGCCCCTTGATGTCCTCACCCTCTTCCTGAGACTTACATTTCTCTTGGTTTGTGCTTGGCAACATATCTCACTTTGCATGACTCCGTTATGAAATCATAACCATTCACATGCTTTTAATAGCAAGGAATAATCCCCAACCAGGACTACTTCCCTGAGTTCCACAAGCAATTTACCCCAAGCGAAGCTTGTCTGCCTCTCTGCCCACTCCCTAATCATACTCTTCCTCTAGGATCCTCATCACTGTCGGGGCAGCAACCATTCATACGATCGTCCTGGCCAGCAATGTTGGATTCACTCACAAAAGCCTCTTCCCCACCTCTGCCATGTATTTAAGTGTAGATCCCAATAATTCTTCCTTCTTGTTTTCTCCCATAGCTTTTTCTTCCCCTTTATGCCTGTTATCCATGCCCAAAGTCAAGTCTTATAATCTCTCACTGACTTCTTCTCATTCTCTCTTTTGATCCCTCTGTCTGCTGCCACTGAGCCGTCCCGGAGAAGAGCATATCTGATTCCTGTCCTTCCCTTGTAGGTGGGGAGGGGAGGGCAAAGCAGAGGTAAGAGGGGCTTTAGAGAAGCTCCTAGAAGGCTCACCCCTCACTACAAGATGGGGACCGTGGAAAACAGCCTAACAACAGACACATTAAGGCAACAGTTTGGGGGTATGAGAGGATTCCTAAACAATCACAGTAGAGAAGAACCTGGCTTGGGATCCCACACAGGGTACATCTAAACGAAACAGATTGTGCTTTCCTGATGACAGAGGACCCATGCCTGGGGCTTGTTGGCTTGTCTGTCTCCTTAGCAGGGATAGTTAGGAAACAGACCCTAAGTCCCCCAAAAGCTCTTCCTTGAGCACTGGAGAGCGCAGTACACATTAGGCAGGTCCTCCTTAGCTGAACAATTCAACTCACATTTTCATTTCCAGGGAGAGTTCAGCTGGGTCTATGCTGACTCACCTATGCATCAAGTCAGCAGTGCACTGTGAAGCCAGCAAGGGCCTCTCTACATCTTTGAAAGCTGGCTTTCTCCCATGGGCCAGGAAGCAGCCCCTTCTCACAGCAGGCAGAATCCAAGGTCAGCTGCCAGCTAGCAGAATGAGCCCGGGGCTGGGCCCACACTCAGAACACGTCTGGTCCCATCACGATCTGCTCCTGAGCACTTCAGGGTGAGTAAGGGGAGCCAGGCGCAGGCCATGACGAGATGAAGGGTCCACCGAGGCTTCACTAAGACATAACCCCCTAACTTCTCTACAGGATTTAATGTAAGCCAAACAAGAGCCTTAAAATCCTGAGATGACACAGGAAACTAGAAATTTATGAAAATATAAAATAAGTCTTTTCCAGCATCTTTAAAGATGGTCCAAAAATGTTTCCCACCTGGGACCATGGCATTTACAAGATCCCTGAGCATGGGAAGATGGAAGTTCGTCCTACAGACAGGTTCTTCCCACTCCAGCTGGGCTTTCCCAAGAGCTCCTCAGACGTGAAGATTCGAGGGGATTATTTAGGTCCCAGCTGTCCCACCTCCCGCTGGAGCGGAGTGAAGGCTGGCTGGCTCGGGGAAGCCAGCTCGGGGCTGCCGTTCTGCACCCCTAGGCTCACGGCTTCCACACCAACACCAGGATGCACTCGCCGCTAAGGAAGGGCCTGGTTCCGCCCCTCAGCACACAGGGCTGTCCTCTTCCAAAGGGCCTGGGAGCTCCCCAGGATGGTACGATGTGATTTAGCACTTTGTTTCAGGAATGACCAATTAATCCCGCTAAATCCCACTCTAAAGAAGGTCCATGACATGCTCTCGAAATCGTGAAGTCATTAGCTGGCGAAGCTAATGTGTGAGAAGCAACCAGATAAACTCGTTGCATCACACCCACCAACAAAGACGTTGCTTTGTGGCCATTCATGCCACCTTGGTCTTCATGGACACCAAGACAAACAAAAATGGTGGCATAATGTTGAGAAACAGGGAGAGGAAAAGCATACAGGTGAGGAGGAGGAAGAGGGTGTGGGAAGTTGTAAGAAAGTAAGTGATTCCATCTAAAATGGAAAACCAAGAAGTAACCAGAGAGGCCTGCCTGTAAGACATCTGGACATGGAGAGTTCAATCCCAAAGAAACAGGGATGTAACTGACAGAGGTTGCCACAGCAGAGCAGGAGTCAGGAGTGGGAAGGGGTGGAGCGAAGAATGGCTGTTTTTCTTCTCTTTTTTTTTTTTTTTTTTTTTTTCATTAAAATCCTCAGAGAGCTATTGGCTTTTATAGTCAGTATATGCAAACCTTTGATTTTTTTTTTTTTTTTTGAAAAAAAAACAACAACCATATTGCGCAGTTGGAAGAGACAAGGCTTGGTGGGAACATATTGTTGCAAAGGGTTTCTGTCATAGGTTCCAGAGCTTGTCAACACTGACAAGAAAGGTCGCATAGCCTTTCACTCATATCAGTATTGTTGTCCCCTAGACCTGCCCACGTGGATGTGTTTCTATGGCTCCTCGCTGCCAAACTAGGTTCCATGGAGGAACGTATCAGCCAGTCAGAGCCAGGGAGCCGGGCCTCTGTCTATCCCCATGGTGTCACGTGAGAGACTCTGAGACAGCCCTTCCCACGCTCTGCAGGTCCTCCTGCTCCGGCAAGGTGCTTCCAATCTCACCATTAAAGGTCTGTGCCTCCCAAAATACAAGGTGACCTCCTGCAAGCAAATAGCCAAATGCTTAGGAAATCGATTCTGGTCAACTCCAAAACCTGGCTCCTGGCTCCCAGACACACATAGAGACAAGCACACAGGTGCACGATCTTTGGGGCAATCTTTGCTGCACACCTGCCACATCCTCCAACTACCAATCCAGAGTTGGTCCCCAGCCCCTGACCTCTCCAGAGGAGGAGGAGCTGATGCCACCCTAATCATGCTGTGTAATAACCCTACAGCCCCGGTCCCTGCATGCACACCTGGGTGCTTCTCATGATCAGTTGCACCAGCAGGCAGAGCACACATGCCATCTGCCATCAGACTTTGTTTATATGTCAGACTCCAGATCTCATGTATTCTTTGAGTACCCTGAAGTCCTCCACTAAACAATTTTCTCTAATAAATTGGAAACAGCCTCTACCTTATATTAACATTCCATCAAACCCTACTATGGTTTAGTGTGATTTGTAGAGAAGATACATTTTTACATCTCAGGAGCCTGTTGGCTGGGGAAAACCATCCAGGTGTTCTCGGGAGTGGCGGTGGTTATAGTGGTGGTTCCAGTCAAGGGAGGAACAGCCTCACCTGGGAGCAGGGTCTGTGCACCTACTAGCGGCCCCATCACCGCGGTGGGAGGAACAGCCTCCCCTGGGAGGAGGGTCTGTGCACCTACTAGCGGCCCCATCACCGCGGTGGGAGGAACAGCCTCCCCTGGGAGGAGGGTCTGTGCACCTACTAGCAGCCCCATCACTGCGATGGGAGGAACAGCCTCACCTGGGAGCAGGGTCTGTGCACCTACTAGCGGCCCCATCACCGCGGTGGGAGGAACAGCCTCACCTGGGAGGAGGGTCTGTGCACCTACTAGCGGCCCCATCACCGCGGTGGTGATGACAACAGGACCCCTCCATGAACATGCGCCTGCCGTTCCCAGTGTGGCTCCTAAAATAGTTGGAAAAGAAAGAATTTTGCAGAATTGAAATTACTTTAAGAGCAGATAGGAGTACAGTTTGAGTGAGAGTTGGACATTAATGTGAATAATAGCACATGGATACTTACTGGCTGGAGAAACCCAGAGACAATATGTTCTAGCACAGGAGTCGGGAACCGTTTTGGCTGAGAGAGCCATGAACGCCACATATTTTAAAATGTAATTCCATGAGAGCCATATAACGACGCGTGAACCTTATGCATTATCCAATAAAAATTTGGTGTTGTCCCGGAGGACAACTGTGATTGGCTCTAGCCACCCGCAACCATGAACATGAGCGGTAGGAAATGAATGGATTGTAATACATGAGAATGTTTTATATTTTTAACGTTATTATTATTTTTATTAAAGATTTGTCTGCAAGCCAGGTGCAGTCATCAAAAGAGCCACATCTGGCTCACGAGCCATAGATTCCCAACCCCTGTTCTAGAATTTGATATTAAGACCCATGTAAAAACGTAAAAAAAAAAAAAGTTGGGAGGTACTTTTGCATGAGTGTGTTGAGTCGAGTGTCAGTGGAGGTGCACGGCTGCTGCAGGAAAAAGCCCTACTCTGTCAAGTCAGGGCAAAACCACAGCAAAAGAACTGAGACTAGATGCCAGATTATCTCCTTGCCCACAGGAGCTTCT
Organism: Saccopteryx leptura; assembly: GCF_036850995.1. Taxonomy (NCBI): domain Eukaryota; kingdom Metazoa; phylum Chordata; class Mammalia; order Chiroptera; family Emballonuridae; genus Saccopteryx; species Saccopteryx leptura. Next base: position 58,112,246 of record NC_089513.1, on the reverse strand, counting down.
GAGAAATGTGAAGTCTCAGCCCCTCCCCAAGATCTGCTGAGTTAGAATCAGCATTTTTACAAGATCTATAGGTGCTTTGTCCACATGAAATGATCACCAGCACCCTTTTCTAAGACATTTGTTTAAACAGTGAAAATCTAAAGGTAGCACTGTCACCGGCCAGGTGCTCCTTATAAAGCCACTTCAGTGCTGAGTCTCAATCTCCTTCCTCCTTTGTAAGACACTGCTAATACTTTCTGCCCCTGAAGACTTGTGTAAAGAGTCAAAGAAATAATGTAGATAAAAGCACTGCATTAAAAACAAAGCATTCAGCCTGACCAGTCAGTGGCGCAGTGGATAGAGCATTGGACTGGTATGCAAAAACCCAAATTTGAAACTCCCGGGTCACTGGCTTGACCGTGGGCTCATCAGACTTAAGCACAGACTCACCAGCTTGAGCGCAGGGTTGCTGGCTTGAGTCCAAAGGTCACTGGCTTGAAGCCCAAGGTCACTGGCTTGAGCAAGGCATCACTCACCCTGCTGTATTCCCCCAGGTCAAGGCACATATGAGAAAGCAATCAATGAACAACTGAGATGCCGCAACGAAGAATTGATGCTTCTCATCTCTCTCCCTTCCTGTCTGTCTGCCCCTATCTGTCCCTCTCTCTGTCTCTGTCAAAACAAACAAATAAACAAATAAAAAAGCATTCAAAACTACTGATTCACTATTTAAATCAGGAGTCCCCAAACTTTTTACACAGGGGGCCAGTTCACTGTCCCTTAGACCATTGGAGGGCCGCCACAAACAGTGTTCCTCTCACTGACCACCAATGAAAGAGGTGCCCCTTCTGAAAGTGCGGCGGGGGCCCGGATAAATGGCCTCAGGGGGCCTCATGTGGCCCGCGGGCCGTAGTTTGGGCACGCCTGATTTAAACAGACATTTTTCTGTTGGCCCTCTGGACAGGAATTGGCCCATCTGTGGCATGGGCTCTTCGCCTGCCTGGTAAAGTCCTTGCAGTGACAGATGGGAGCCCAAGAGGCCTCAGGGCACCAAAAACATGGATCCTGTTTTGCTTAGAGACTGTCTACTCACAGTCTGAGTAGAACCAGGAAGCTTTTATTCTCATAACTCAAGCCATGGAGCCTACTGCTCATCTAGTTTAACTGTTGCAGTGTTTGTTTTTTGGTTGTAGTTGTTGCTGAGTCAATCCAACAATGCCTGCCGTGTTTTTAATTTCCAATTCCTGGTGCCATCTCTCTCTTTCTGCCTTCTGGCTATCGACTGCAGTACCTAATACCCCACTGAACTGATGGAGAGAGCATGGTGCCCATGTTAAAATAATCCCAATGCTAAATTTGCATTTGGGGAAATGTGTTCATGAATTTACATTTGGAGAGCATTTATAATGGGCTGTAAGTTTCAAATAAGAACTGATCTGTGCTGGAAACACAAATTCACAAGCGTTTAGGAATGTAAACTCAGAGATATTCAACAGAAATGGCACAGTGTCATAAATTCTTCAAGCAGGTTAACACAAAGCTAAGAGAACAATAAATGCAATCCTAAATTTCATTTTTAGAAAGTGACATAGTGGAATTTTTAATAGAATATAAAAGAGAGAATTTATATCTTGGGAACTGATAGAACTAAATTATTTAGCATTTTACTGTTCAATTTCCACTGAGAGAAACAGGAAGGAAGCCGTAAAGGGCCTATCCATTGAAAAGAGACCAAAGTAAGAATGCAAATAAATCCTGGAACCCAGTGGTTATAGGAACTGACAAGTTCAGAGATTTTTCACGTCCTCTCTGGGGAAAAGAATATTTTACACTAATTTTTGAACCATGATTGATGGCATTTAACTTAACATGTAGAAAACAATGAGAAAATTAAAATTTCAATAAAGAAAATATTTTTTCTGTTTGGTGCCAATTCCAAGGACTCAAAAGCTTAAAAGGGCCCAAGTGTTTTTGTTCTAGTCAGAAATGATTGATAGTCTTAAATCGCTGTAATTAAGTTTTTAGTGGTAATGGCATGTTTTCCACTTCTATTTTCTTTGTGTCTGTGGCTTCTGTGCTAGACTAGTTGTGTGAAGAACATGGTCATGGTATTTCTTCTGGACAGACACTAGATGCCGTGGGGTCTTCGGAATTGTTTATTGGGTCCTTCATTAAATCAAAAGGGAATGTCCATGGGACACCAGCAGCTCCCATGGAAAGGCATCCATTCTGCCATGGGGACAGAGAGGATGGCTCTGTCAAGTCAGGTCGCTATACACCGCACCAATCACAACAGCTGTTCCTGGTTGGCTTTCAACTTCAAAGCTTCTTGCTTTCCTGAACATGCATTCTGACTTTTATTTTCCAGTGCTCAAACCATGCAGTTCCCCAAGAGCGCTAAACATCAAGCTTTCATCTCAGGCCTCCAGGAATATGCACTTGGATCCTTTAATTCTTGTTTTCCTTTGGGGAAGTCATAAAAACAGCTTTGATAATTAGTAAACAGCCAACATTTTTCTGACACTCATAAAACATAAAGGCGACGTGAAAACTCAGAATTGCTTTCAAGTCTCCTGGAGCCTCACGCTCCGGGCGCCCACCTTCTCCTGAGTGTGAGCGGATTGTTCAAGCGCCCACCTTCTTCTGAGAGTGAGCGGATCGTTCAAGCTGCAGTGCCCCGGCTGTCCACGGAGCCTGGGTCACTCTGGCAGGGATGTGACCGGGTTCAAGTTTCTGTCCCGGATATGGTAGGTAAATTCACTAAAGGTAAAGGAGAACCAGCCTGAGTTGTGACAAATTAGAGGCTAGAGTCAAACCCTGGAGACTGAGAAAGTTATTTCACTTCTCATTAAACAGAGGAGCTCCATGCTTTTTATATATTTCTCTGCCTTCCCGATAAACTCAGTAAAATCACTAAAACTTACAGAGAAGAATTTTTAATCTGTTTCGAATTACTTTAAAATGTTCAACCCAGCTTCTTCGTTAACTCAAGGAAATGAAAATATCAGTGGCCAAATTTGAATCTATAATATGTGGCTGCCTGATGATATATCACAGAAATTGACAAACTGGTCACCTGTTTGCATAGCCTGATGGTCTGCAAAGAACAGACACAATAAAAATCCGCTCTGGCCATGTCTGAGTAACACTCCCATCTCAAATGGCTATACAGAGGAGAATAAGACTGGGGCAGAGTGCCTCCAGTGTCCTCCTGGACTCAAAGCTGAGCCCTGTGGGCATAATAGCTCATCTCAAAACACAATGGAAGCAAGGAAAATGTTGGCCCCCTACTTTACAGAGGAGCAGCTTCTTTAGTTCATGAACTACATGGGAAGTGTGCAGAGGAGAAAGGAGAAGCTGTATAATCAAATTAATTAAATTACATGACATCTAACGAGACTTGTTCACTGTAAGTACAGAAACCAATTGGCTAATATAAGCAGTAAATACATTTATTAAAACCTAAAATTGCCCTGGCTGGTTGGCTCAGCGGTAGAGCGTCGGCCTGGCGTGCGGGGGACCCGGGTTTGATTCCTGGCCAGGGCACACAGGAGAAGCGCCCATCTGCTTCTCCACCCCCCCCCTTCCTCTCTGCCTCTCTCTTCCCCTCCCGCAGCCAAGGCTCCATTGGAGCAAAGATGGCCCGGGCGCTGGGGATGGCTCCTTGGCCTCTGCCCCAGGCGCTAGAGTGGCTCTGGTCCCGGCAGAGCGACGCCCTGGAGGGGCAGAGCATCACCCCCTGGTGGGCAGAGCGTCGCCCCTGGTGGGCGTGCCGGGTGGATCCCGGTCGGGCACATGTGGGAGTCTGTCTGACTGTCTCTCCCCATTTCCAGCTTCAGAAAAAATACAAAAATACAAAAAAAAACCTAACCTAAAATCAAGTCCCGGACAAGGCTGGTGAGGACATACAAGCACTGCAAGCCGAGGTAGTCCCTCGGGCAGGACCATGATTGTATGCTCAGCCATGTTTGGGGAACAGTTCTGGAATTTTCAGGTTGATTTAAATTATCAGAAGGGGTATTGGAAAGCAGGACTTCTATCCCTCACAGGATGCTGGCAGCTCATATGAAGTGAGAACCCTATATCACCCACTACCCCAAAGAGACTTCTAAAAGTATAGAATTATAGTGACTCTAATGAAAATGCCTAGAACCAAAAATAAATCCATGAGTGACAGAGATTAGATGCCCCATCAACAAGATTTACATTTGACTAGATTCATATTTCACCTTCAAAAGGAGCTCAAACTATTTAATTCAACATTTCTGTGCTTCAAATAATACTTGAATATATGGTGATGTTTTGATGGTAAGACCCAGGGAATACAAACAATTCCCATCTGGTGTAAGATTTGATCTTTAAAAATCAAGGGCATGCCAAAGTGCCAACTGCTAATTGACACAAACTCTCCACTAGAGAACATTGATCCTGTGCCAATAGCCTGGGTAATGGAGTAATCATACATTCACATCTAATTATTTAATATCTATTTGGTGATGACAGATACCCAGAGCTGTGGCTTTTGTTTGTTTTGCTTTTTGTTTTGTTTTTTCTTTACAGAGACAGAGAGAGAGAGTCAGAGAGAGGGATAGACAGGGACAGACAGGAACGGAGAGATGAGAAGCATCAATCATTAGTTTTTCATTCCGCGTTGCAACACCTTGTTCATTGATTGCTTTCTCATATGTGCCTTGACCGTGGGCCTTCAGCAGACTGAGTAACCCCGTGCTCGAGCCAGCGACCTTGGGCTCAAGCTGGTGAGCTTTTGCTCCAACCAGATGAGCCCGCACTCAAGCTGGTGACCTCGGGGTCTCGAACCTGGGTCTTCCGCATCCCAGTCCCACGCTCCATCCACTGCGCCACCGCCTGGTCAGGCAAGCTGTTGCTTTTGATGGGCAGGGCTCAAGGACCCCAGGTGGACGCTCTGGACACCTTCCCTTAAGATTTTGGGTTGGAAGGAATCTTCATTCAGCGGTCCCAGATTATTTTCATCTAGCTGCAAACAGATCTTTACCTAAGCATTTTGAGAGAGAGAGAAAAAAAGGATTTTAAGTTTAATTATTGCTGGCCCTTTGAAGATTCTAAAATTCCTACTAAAAAAATAGGGCTTGTCAGTCAAATCAGCCTGCCCTGAACGAGTGGGAAATCAGAGGCGTGCAGAACAGGGAGAACTCTGGGCTTTCCCAAGGCATTTCAGCTCTGGCAGAGCCGGGAGCCATTTTCCTCTGGGCTGGGGCAGCGATCAATAGGACTGCAGCAGGCCCAGCAGCCCCACACTGTATAAAAACCTCAGTACACACTCTTTCTAGAAAAAGCACGTTGTATAAATGGAGATGCTACAGTTTCTGAGCATTATTTCTCTTGTATAGTGTTTGAAACAATGGACTCAATGAACTCAAAATCCAATGCAAAATATTGGGGGTTTTTGGTTTGGGAGGCTTTCTTTTGGTAAGTCTTCTAAAAATCTGCACAAGTTTCACTTGTGATTATCCATGCCAGAGACGCCCAATTGCCCTTCTGAGACCGGTTTGAAACCTAAAATGCAGGCCTCTGACCAAGCAGAGCTTATGATCTCATGTAGATTCTCACAGAAGCCCCCTGTTAAACTGAGGCAGACGTGCCTGGAAGTACGGAAATTGCATGAGACTCACCATATAATTAATTGAAACCCTCTTGTGAAGGGCATAGCTCACAGTCACAGACTGACTTCAAGTGTCCAAACATTACTTCTGTCTTCCAGGGGAGACCCGAGTTCTCACAGCCTTTGTGCTTTGCTTGGACTGGGCTTGCCAGTCGTGATGCGCGGCCTCAAAGCAGGGTTAGCTCAAACTGAGAGGAAATATGAGAGAGAAGGGGAGAAAGGGAGGAAGGAGGAGGACTAAGTGGGACTGGTGGATTTGCACGTGCTGGGGCCTCAGATGCTGAGAGTATCTAACATCCACAAAGGCTAGATAGGAAAATCACTGAGATGATCCGAAGCAATAGTTTACCACTTTTTTTTCATTAAAAACAAATAAAACAAAAACTTTTTTAACTGAAATTATACAAAGATAAAAAACAGAATGGAAGCTCTCTTCAGGCAGTTTCAAACTTCAGTGTTTGGAAAACCCTGAACCCTCATCTAAGCTCTAGGTTTATCAGAGGTGGTTGAGAACCAACGGACATGGTCCAACCTCCGCATTGTCCAGAGGAGGCAACTGAGGCCCCCGGAGGGGCTAAGAGGCCTTCTCACAGTCATAGGGCAAGTCAGGCGCAGAGCCTTATGGGGAAGCAGAATCTTCCAACCCATCCTCTGCAACGCTGGCCCAACACCGCCCACCCTGCCGCTGTACTTGCTGTCCTGGAGAAACCAGAGCTTCCAGTGTTTCAATAAAATGGCATTAAATCTCTTTCTGTCACTTCCTGAGAGCTGGAAGCCAGACCATCACATCATGAAACCTTCATGCAACGTGAATGCAGAAATCCAGGGAAGCAAAAAAAACTTCCCAGTGGCCTTAGCCTCATCCTCTCCGCACACTGGGTGTGAATAATACACGTTTGTTAAATTGAGGAAAGTCAAACTGGTGGCCTTGGCCTCTGGGTTTCCTTTTCCGTTTAGTTCTGTCCCTGTCTTGGGTGCAGAGATTATGTTATACTCCTCCACTTCCTTTTTTTTTTTTTTTTTTTTTTTCTGAAGCTGGAAACGGGGAGAGACAGACAGACTCCCGCATGCGCCCGACCGGGATCCACCCGGCACACCCACCAGGGGCGACACTCTGCCCACCAGGGGGCGATGCTCTGCCCCTCCGGGGTGTCGCTCTGCCGCGACCAGAGCCACTCCAGCGCCCGGGGCAGAGGCCAAGGAGCCATCCCCAGCGCCCGGGCCATCTTTGCTCCAACGGAGCCTTGGCTGTGGGAGGGGAAGAGAGAGACAAAGAGGAAGGAGGGTGGGGGGGGGGGTGGTGGAGAAGCAAATGGGCGCTTCTCCTATGTGCCCTGGCCGGGAATCGAACCCGGGTCCCCCACATGCCAGGCCGACGCTCTACCACTAAGCCAACCAGCCAGGGCCACTCCTCCACTTCTTAACACTTTATCACAACTGATGTGTGCAAGGTGTCATAATTACATGCGTTTCTTTCTTTGCTTTTTACTCATTTCTTCTTTGCCGTGGTATCTAAAACTCTGCCAAGGAAGGCATCTTTACTTCTTATTAGTTGTTGAGTAATAAGATTCTGTCCGTGACAAATATTGCAACAACTGTATTTAGTACTCTGCTCAGAGCCTCAGAAAGCCTGATAATTTTCTATAAATCTAATGTGTTTATTTTGATAATACATAAGTTTACTGCAGTAGACTGTACTTCACCTACACAGTCTCATAAAGGCACTTTCAGATTGGTTACTCTAACAGTTGAGGTCATAGACAAGTGGATACAGAGACTGGGACTTGTTTCTTTGGAATGCTGTGAACTTTTCTCTGTCTTGATGTTCCTTAAGAAGGTTCCTTATTTCACAAGTCATAATAAAATTCTAAAAAATGGCTAATAAAGGAAGATGCTTTCTTCAAACATTGGCTTGGAGAATTAAAATATAAAATTTTATTTCATGTTTAGGCATTAATCTCTAATAATTCATAAATTAATCATTTAATATACATAGTCAATTTGCCAAATTTTGTATATATGTATATGTATAAGTATATTCAAAATGTGAATGTGTGTATATATGTATATATCTGTACACACACACACATATACACACACACACATATATATATACACATACACATAACCCTGTATTGACAATAATGAGGCAACATAGGTACATAACTACCTCTCTGCTGTTGTATTTTGGTACAACTTTTGGAGAACAACATGGCCACTGCATTTCAAAAATCTTAACAATATTTACAATGTTTGATTTAATAATTCTTTCCTTAGAATTTATTCAGGAAAAGATTGTACAGGGAAATAGTTTTAATTTTTTTTTTTTTTTGTATTTTTCTGAAGCTGGAAACGGGGAGAGACAGTCAGACAGACTCCCGCATGCACCCGACCGGGATCCACCCGGCACGCCCACCAGGGGCGACGCTCTGCCCACCAGGGGGCGATGCTCTGCCCCTCTGGGGCGTCGCTCTGCCGTGACCAGAGCCACTCTAGTGCCTGGGGCAGAGACCAAGGAGCCATCCCCAGCGCCCGGGCCATCTTTGCTCCAATGGAGCCTTGGCTGCGGGAGGGGAAGAGAGAGACAGAGAGGAAGGAGGGGGGGGATGGAGAAGCAAATGGGCGCTTCTCCTATGTGCTCTGGCCGGGAATCGAACCCGGGTCCCCCGCATGCCAGGCCGACGCTCCACCGCTGAGCCAACCGGCCAGGGCCGGGAAATATTTGAAAACCAGAAAAGTTTACATATATTCATTTGGAATCCTACATTCTAGTGGGATAAATAAAGAGGTATATAGATTGTGTTGGGGGGGGGAATTCCATGATGCAATAAAAATGGCGATGAGCTGTGACGTGGTGTGGGAGAGAAGAGTGTGGGTGCTGCTAGTGCGGTGCTCGGGGAAATTCGCCCCAAGTGGGTAAGATTCAAGCTGACCCGAAAGTGAGAATGTACCAGTCATGTGAAGAGCTGGGGGAAAACAATCCCAGAGCACATCAACTACAGACATCTTGAGGTAGAAAAGCACTTGCTAGGTCAAGACTGGATAAGTCAAAGGGACCAGGAGGCAGAGAGCAATGTGAGCATGGCAAAGGGTTGAGTCAGAAAGGCAGACAATGTGACATCTGAAAACATAAGGATAAAGACAACATGCTGTGAGCTCCACTCTTGGAAGATTTCACATACGTGTTTTTAAAAACATAGGGGGAGCCTGACCAGGCGGTGGTGCGCGGATAGAGCATTGAACTGGGATGCGGAGGTCGTCAGCTTGAGTGGGGCTCATCTGGTTGGAGCAAAAGCTCACCAACTTGGACCCAAGGTCGCTGGCTCGAGCAAGGGGTTTCTCGGTCTGCTGAAGGCCCGCAGTCAAGGCACATATGAGAAAGCAATCAATGAACAACAAAGGTGTCACAATGCGCAATGAAAAACTAATGATTGATGCTTCTCATCTTTCCGTTCCTGTCTATCTGTCCCTGTCTATCCCTCTCTCTGACTTTCTCTCTCTGTCTCTGTAAAAAATTTTAAAAAATAAAAATATAGGGGGAAAAAAGAAATGATGTATAGCTATTTTTTCTTTAAATTGCTGGTAACAGGGCCTGACCTGTGGTGGCACAGTGGATAAAGCATCGACCTGGAATACTGAGGTCACTGGTTCAAAACCCCAGGCTTGCCTGGTCAAGGCACATACAGGAGTTAATGCTTCCTCCTCGTCCCCTCTTCTCTCTCTCTCTCTCCCTCTCTAAAATGAATAAATAAAAATCTCTCTCTCTTTCTCTCTCTCCTCTCTAAAATGAATAAATAAAAATCTAAAAATAAATAAATAAATTGCTGATAACAATTTTATTATGTTATTCACACAAAAAAATTAGATGTCCTTAGTTAAACAATGCAAAAATTGTGTCTCTATTGCATCATCATGACATGAAATAGATCCTTTCATACTCAGCCTACAGAGTTGACATAGATCTTCCTCAGAGAGGGTCTCCTTCACTGTGGTGCAGACCACATTGCCAAACACAACAGTAATTCACCTTGAATCCATTGAATTGAATTTACCTTGAGAATTCAGTTCATTTTGGCAAACATGTATAAACACAAGTCTGTGGTTTTTAACTTATATGTAAGTTCTAGTAACATGAAACTTTTGGTTTTGTTTTGCTTTGTTTTGAGATATAATTGACATAGAGCAGTGTATGTGTTTTAGGTATACAACATAATGATTTGATATATGTGTACATTGCAAAGTGACCACCGCAATAACTTTAGTTAACATTTATCACCACACAGAGTTAAAGATTTTTCTACGATGAGAACATTTAAGATTTACCCTCTTAGCAAATGTTTTCACTGTGTTGTACATTATAACCTTAGGACTGTACTTTTTCACCACTTTCACCCATTTTACCAGTTTCATCTGCCACCCACCACCGCTTCTGTCAACCACCAATCTGTTCTTTGTATCCATGAGTCCAGATTTTCTTTTTTAGATTTCACATGTAAGTGAGCTCATTCAGTGTTTGCTTTTCTCTGTCTGACTTATTTCACTGAGCATAATGCCCCCAAGTTCCATTAGTATTATCACAAATGAAAATATTTCTTTTTGTTATGGCTTAATTATATATATCTTACATCTTTTTTATCCACTTATCCATCAGTGTACATTTAGGTTGTTCTCGTGTCTTAGCTACTATAAATACTGGTGCAGTAAACATGGGGGTGGATATCTTTTCAAGATAGTGATTTTGTTTCCTTTGGATAAATATCTAGATACAGAATTGCTAGATCACATGATAGTTCTATATGAAATTTTTTATACATCTCCATACTATTTTTCACAGTGACTGTACAATTTATATACCCATGAAAAACAAAACATAAAATTTTGTTTTTAAAAACATACTGAGCCTGGCCAGTATGGCACACTGGATAGAGCATTTACCTGGGACACTAAAGACCCAGGTTCGAAACCCCAATGTTGCCGGCTTGAATGCTGGCTCATCCAGCTTTAGCACAGGCTCACCAGCTAGAGATTGGGGTTACTGAATTGAGAGTGGGATCATAGACATGACCCCATGATTTCTGGCTTGAGCAAGTGGTCACTGGCTCAGGTAGAGCTCCCAATCAAGGCACGTATGAGTAGCAATCAATGAATAACTAAAGTGATGCCAGCTATGAGTTGATTCTTCTCATCTCTTCCCCTTACTGCCTGTCTCTCTGTCTTTCTCTCTGTCTCTCTCACAAACAAACAAACAAACAAACTGAGATAATAGGCCCTGACTCAAAGGACCAAGTTTACTTCAAAATGTAGAAAATAAAAAATGTCTAAAGCCATTTACATTTTACAAAGGAACCAAAGAATATTTTAATAGTCAATATTATATTATCAAATAAGCAATGGACTATACAGTTAGTGCTCAACAATACCAATGTGCTTACATACATTTTCCAGTCTCCTTGGCAGTTAGGTTTGCCATTTGACTAAGTATGGCTCATAAAATGTGGCCCACAGTGAGGTATGACTTCCAGCCTGGGGTGATTGCTGGTCTAGTGTGACTCTCTGCGGAGTCTTTCCTCACCCATGTGGCTGGGATTGAAGGGACATGAGACTGCAGATCACACATGGAAGAACACAGATCTGTGAGGCGCCATGTGAGGGAGAGCCGCCCTCAGCACTGCTGGACCCAAGAGGACTCGAATTAGATTCTAAACTTTGTGTTGAATTGCTGAGAGTTTTGGGCTTACTTGTTAAGAGAGCTTTCATTTGTTACCCTTCTAAGTTATGACATGTTCTAAGAGAAGTATCTGTAGGGTCTTCCTACTTACTCTGATTAGAACTTGCATAAAGGACTGAACTCTGTGTCTCTTTGGAAGACGCCAATCATATTCCCAATCTCAATGATTAGATCCACAGTGGAAAGAGAAACCATAGATTCTCTAGAATGTGGAAAGCAAACATGACTTAACATACTTGTGCTGCCAACTTGATGTTGCCTGTGAAGATCCAGAGTTCTAACTAGATTCCAAGTAGTCTCTTAGTTTGTATTTTTGTTTTCCTCTCATGTTGTTTTCTTTGCCCCAAATGCCTTTTACACTGTTGTTTGCCTGGCGTAGTCTTTCTATGATTCATGGTCCAATTCAATTGTCAACTCCTCTTTGAAGTCTATCTCTAGCCTGCCCCAGGCAGAATTACTCACTCCTTTTTTTCTGTCCCTGCAAAGGTCATTGATGACTTCTTAATTGAAAGAGCCAATGTCTTTTTCTTTTAATTCTATATTCTATTTGACCTCTTTTGCATTTAATTTTGCTTTTTATTTTAAAAAATATATAGTTTTGAGATTTTGCTCCCTATTCCTTCCTTCTCAATTCCTTACCTGGCTCCATCTATGCATTCTACTTAGATATTAATGTCTCTAATTCACACCTTTGGCTTTCTTCTCCCTTCATTAACCTACTAATGATACTCATTCTCTCCTTTGTTTTCCATAACCAGCAACAAGCCAATGACTTCAAAGGTGCACCTCCAGCTGAACTCTCACCTAAGCTCCAGCCCCTTATTTTCCACTAGAAATTTCTACTTAAATGACTTCACAGAATAAGTTGATTTCCATTTTCCCCAAGCATACTCTGCCTTCTGTATCCCTTCTCTTAATTACTAGCACCCTCAATTGATAGCTGGTAACCTCAAGAGTTCCTCTCTACTCATCCCTCTTCCTCACCTTCCACATACGGGTATCACCAATTGTTAATAGAATCCTTCAAGTAAAGAAAAGAACATGGATAGGCTTTGGGTTAGGCACTTAGGTTGAAATTTTTATTCAACCACTTACTAGCTTTATTACCTTGGTCAAATTACTTAATCTCTCTGAGCTTCTAATTTCTTAGCTGTAAAATAAGGGTAATAATTAAAGATAGAACTCTCAGGAGTGTCACATATAGCAAATGAAGAAACACATAAAATATATCTCATAGAGGCAAACCAAATACTCACAAATTCTAATCTCTTTTTTTCCCCTAAAACCCACATTCTCACTGCCTTAGTTCAGGACTCCGTCACCTCTCACCTGGATTATTGCAAAAGCCATATAGAGTCTTTCAGACTCTCTTCTCTCCCTTACCCTGACATCAAGCAGATTTTTTCAAAGTGCTGCGGGCTGTGCCCTTCTCACACACGGAGCAGTCACATTGCTCCCCTGCTTAAAACTACTGCTATACTCCCAGAGATCAAACTGCTTGTTATCTGCCTTCTATTGTCTCATCTGTCTCTGAACACATCATGCTTGTTCTAGTTAGAGCTCTTTTGATTGCAAGGTACAGATACTCACTCAAACTAGCTTAAGAGAAAGGGAAGTTCGGTGCAAGGATGCCAAGAGTTCTTGGAAAGAAGATGACATTAAACCCGGTTCAGACTTAAACAGACTTCCAAGCCCACTCAACCTCCTTCTGGCCCCAAAATATAGAATGTAATAAAATATAATAAAATAACATTTGGGAGGTCTCTATACATATTAAAAACTAAGCACAAAATTATTAGGTGCCTGAAATAAGGAATTCAGGTTCAGAGCAGTTAGTAGGAGAAAACCAGGAGTTCAGATCAGAGAGGTCCCACTGCTCTGCTGCTGGCAGGACAGCTGGGGGACCCAGAAGAGCAAGCCAACACCAGGAAAAGAGGCCTTCTCTGCCTGAGAAAACAATGACCAAAACTCTGCCCATTGGCCTGGATCAGCACCAGAGAAGCTTACACCAAGGTCATGCTTGAAAACGGGATTACCTGGTAAAAATCAAAGCCCAGGCTGGTGCTGTGCAGGTACACATGACTTTCTACATGATGCAGGGACCCCAGGAAGACAAACTAAAGAGTGACACACTACAGGGCCGGGCAGAAGCCAATGTAGTGCCCTCCTGAATGGACACTTCTGAAGCCCCATCATCTGTGTGTCCCAGAGAAAGCAGCACCTGCCAGGACAGCATTCTCAGGGAACAATGACAATGATGAAGGGGAAACTGGAGAATCCAAAATAAATGAGTACAGCCATTAAAACTTCTTTTTGATGGATGTGCAACTCTATAGATCACCTCACATTTCTCTTTTTGTTTATGATCTGTGTCATCTCCCTATAATAGAAATACTCAAAGCATAGTTCACTGCTATCTGCAGCATATGGTAGGCATTGAACAATATTTGCTGGAGGAATGAGAGGGCCCTCAAATAAACCTGTTTTTTATACACCAGAGAACAACCCCATGCTGGGTACATGACATTGTTAATAAACTGAAAAACAATGGTCTTAGTTACTCATAACCGTGCATTCATCATTAAAGCTTTGTAATGGAAATTTTCAAACATATTGCATTGGAGAAAAATAAGGAAGCTCCATGTACTCATCACCCACTTGCAACAATTACAAATTCATAGTCAATCTTGATTCATAAAATAAAAGTTTGTTTTCAAGTTCACAGAGCTCAAGAAAGAAAAAGATGCCATCAGGCAAGAATAGAACATTATGAAAAAAGAGAAATCAATAAGAAAAAAAAACTAACGATCATTAAAAGTACAGAAGTATAAAACATGAATTATTAAAAATTTTAAAACACCAACTTCATAGATAGTTGAATAAGAAATTACAAACAACTCAGTGGATAATTAAGTTAAATATACCTCTGAAGAAATCACCCAGAATGTAGAATAAAAGGGTCAAGAAGATGGAAATCTAAAAGAGAAATTAAAAAGGATTGGAGGCGAGTATAAGATGCTTCAGAATAACTGTGTGATGATAATAAGAAGGCAGCGAGCGGGTTTTCCAAAATTGACAACAGAAGTTCTCAAAAGTGAAGGAACACGGTGGACCTTTAGCAGAATCCATTCAAACAATACACCCCCAGGCTCATGACCATGAGACTGCAGAACCCTAAATACAAAGAAAAAAAACCATAAAATGTCCCAGAGCCACAACTACAGATTGATTTTTTTTAAATCACTAGCAGATGTGGTGGCGCAGTGGATAAAGCGTCGACCTGGAAATGCTGAGGTCGCTGGTCCGAAACCCTGGGCTTGCCTGGTCAAGGCACATATGGGAGTTGATGCTTCCTGCTCCTCCCCCCCTTCTCTCTCTCTGTATCTTCTCCTCTCTCTCTCTCCTCTCTAAAATGAATAAATAAAATAAAAAAATTTAAAAAAAATCACTAGCAGAACCAACTCATTGCCACTATTTCTTTCCATCTTAACAAATATCATACTTTGGTCCAAGCACCATGTCATATTAAACAAGCAAACAGCAATAGCTACAAAGACACACTTCCGCTTCTCAGCTTCCCTCAGATCTTGGAGTGGCCACGTGACAAGATTCTCACATGTATGGGAGCTAGGATTCTGGAAATTCTATTTCTTTCCTGATAAAGCATTGACCTTCATATTATATTTTTGGATATAGGCCAAATTTCTAATTGGTTGCTCCTGTGAAAAGAATGAGGTCCAGGAAAGGGAATAAAAGGGAATATTCAACTTTAAATTTTAATTGTAACCTCTATATCTTTTATAATGTATGTATCTAGAGTGAACATGACAAACTTCTAACTGTTGCTAATTCTGGGTGATCGTTACATGGGTGTTTGTTAAAATTTTATCTATAAAATTATGATTTTTAAAAAAACTTTATAAGATTAAAACCCAAAGAAAGACAAGAATCCCATAAAGTGAAAAGGCCTCCTGCGAACAGAACTGGGAAAGGTCCTGGGACTGGGGGGAGGCAAGTCCTCTCTGGGTATCCCACAGCGTAAGTGAGTGGGTGGCAAAGACAATGGGCCCCCACTTCCCTCTGCAGGGCCTCTCCTTCCTTCTCTCCTCCACCCTCCCATGGTTCACTCACCCTCGTGACTCTGCAGACCAGAGTCAACCGCAATGCTGCCAACATACCCCCATTCTTACAAGCTTGCCCTGGTATCTCCAGGTTACTACAGCAGTCTCCCAATTTTATAATCTTCTCAATTTAAGCCACAAGTCACAAAGCCCTGAATGAGGATACACTTCTGCTTTGAAATCAGATATCTACCCCCGATCCACGCTGCTGTGACCTGGGCTGGGCTGGGCTGCTGTGGTGTAGATGTGAGGAGTGGGAACTCGGTGGGGGGAGACGACGGTCATTTTCGAAGCACAGTGCAGTGCTCCCAGGTGGCTCCTCTCCTGGAACACACTTTCTAGCGCCTGCCTCAGCCCTTCTCTGTCTGGCAATGGGTTCTTTTCCAAGAAGGAGATCTAGCTTTTCCAGAAAGCTACCCAGTTTCTCCGGGAAATGCTAGCATCTTCCCATAGCACTCGGACTGGCCTCCATATAGAATGCTGCTTACACATGGACTCACAGCTATGTGCTGACTCATGTATCTCCTTCACTAGACTGTGAGCCTCTCAGGGGTAAAGATGTCTCAGCTATTCTACATTTCCGTGGCCCAGCACCATCCTTATAACATGTGAATGACTCAATATATGGCCATCACTTGACCTGTGAGCCTAGCCTTCCAAATGTTCCTTGTCACTACCTAGGAAGTACTCTACAGAATCCCCATAACAGGGATAGTTCTCAGTGGGACACATAGAGTGTTAGACCTTGAGTCCAGCTTCCTCAACTTACAAATGAGGATAATGAGACCCTGGCAAGTGAAGGAAGTTGACATAGTAACATGTCTGGTAAAAGGGGGCTTTGGAGTGGGAAGGTTTCTTTCCTCCTCATCAATCAGGTGGAGGTTCATTGACAGCTCTCCCCTCAAAGGACATTTCTGGAGACGAGCCACACCAAGTCCTTTAACTTCCACTGAGCGGTAACAGGGGACAGCCTCCCATATTCTGTCATGCTCAGAGCAACTTCAGAAGTATAAATGATACCTAGACCTACCCTGCTCCATAGCGTCCCTCTTCTTGTCCTTTACTGAGTGACCCTCAATGTACACAAGGTGCCCCCTGAGGAAGCTTCACTCATCCCAGGCTTTGAAGTTAATATCTGAGGTCCCCTCTGGCCATCAGTGACACAGGCAGAGAAAGAACAGATGTGTTTCCGTGACCCTGGCACAGACAGCTCCGGTTTATGACTGATCCGCCCCAGAGTCCGTTGCACGGTGCCGGACCAGGGCTGGGCTTGTGCAGGAAGCTCCGTGTATCACTGAGCTGTGGGCAGGAACCCTGCAGCGCCCTTCCTATGACTGATAAACAGTGTTTGGTTTGGATCAAAAGGAAAAATAAGGCACTCAGGATAATAGAGGCGGATGAAGAAAACACACGGGACTCCCAAACGAGAGCAAAGGAAGATTATTGCTTTGAACCACGAATGTGGTGACTAACTCCAGAAACAATGAGCGTTGGAGCGGAAACAGCGACATTGAGCGAGCTGGCTTCCTTCCAGCCAGGGCCGCTGCCGTGGAGTTCACCAGACCAGGAGGCTGGCAGCAGAGTGTTGTGGCTGCAGGAGGACAACCAGGGCAGGCCAAGAAGGGCCGGCCCCTTTCAAAGGACAAGATCTGGGGACCCAGATGACTTCAGCTGCATCTGCTCACGGCCAAAGGCGTTCCCTCGTGTGAATGACAACAGAAGACCATCGGAAAGGAAGAGAAGGGACAATGCGTAGGCTGTGTTTTGAAACAATTACATCCCTAACAACAGGGAGATGGTAGTGTTTTTGTTCAACTGCTTTGGGTGGGTGGTGGGTGAGCCCCCTTCACCCGGATACTTTTGTGAGAAAACACCTGACTGTTTGACCAACGCCAGGAGGTTTTGTATCACTGAGTGAGGGACATATGTCAGGGGAGAAAGCCAGGTTGTCTGAGTATTAGGAGAGACTTTTAGAGGCCAGGATGAGGGATGAGCAAGAGAAGAAACAACTGGAAAGGCCGAGAAACTTTGCGGGGAGTTAGAGAGGGGTTTGACGGGGAGTTTCATTGACTCTGAGGTATGAGCTGAGATTCTTCTCTGTCTCTCCAAACAACTTGACTGAAGGTTTCTGTCAAATAGGCATTTTTCCCGAAGGCACTGTGGAGTGGGATCTGTTTTACGGGATGCTTGTGTTAGGCTCAGGCGGGTGTGGCCTGAGGGCTGAGATCTCCAATGCCTTCCCCAGCTGGGCTCTACTTTTAAACAAAGTGTTTCTGTGGAACTTCCATGCCAGGATCTCAGACCTTTGACAAAAGTGCCAACTTGGCACGAATAGAGGAAAGTAATTTCTCCTCTTATCTCCACTCCCAGAGCTCTGCAGTCGTAGTTAAAGCTGGATGACTCTTTAATAATTTGACGCAGCACAGCACTTACTGAGAACTTCCGCACTTTGTTTTTCCCTGTGGCAGACTCATTTGGGAAGAACAGAGCTGGAAAAAGGAAAAAAAAAAAGAGGTTGCTCGGTCGAGTTTAGGAAGAAAATACCAAAATAGACTTTTTTATTCCCCGAGGCATAGGCCCACTGAGGATAATTAGCACAGGTTGCTCCAGAGCAGATGTGGGCGAAGTCTGAGTCGTCCACAGGCTGAGGAGATGGAGGGCTGACGAATGCGGGGGCGGGGAAGGATAGAACCGGACACCGCGACAGACGACAGACATGGGCTCCGGAAGGCAGGGCTCATGACCGCTAGACACCCAGGCCGGAGCTAATCTGGATGCGATGGAAGTGACAGGAGGAGGGAGCTGTCATAGTCAGGAAAGGCCAGGCTTTGCTGAATTAACACCCTGAAACTCTGGTGTGTCACGCAGGGCATAAAGTGAGTCCGACTGATGTTAGCCTAGCAGCTCTCGTGTGCCGTTAGCCTCCATGCAGTGACCCAAGGATGCAGGCTACATCTATCCTCTAGTTGTGTCTTCTATAACACGTGGCTTCCAAAGTCACTGCAGAAAGGGAACGAGAGGACAGGTCTGTCCTGCCCAGGATGGCAGTCTATAGCCACATGTGGTTATTTAAGTTTAAATAAATTAAAATTAAATTAAATTTAAAATTCAGGTTCCTCAATCACAAAAGGCTAGTGAATATCCTAGTGGACGGCGCAGGCAGGCAAGGTCTCCATCATGGCGGGAAGTTGTGTGGGACAGAGCTGGTACACGGGATCTCTCAGAGAAGCAACCTCATCATTTTTGTCACATCTCACTGGTGGGACCAGTCCCTTAATCCTCGCTGCTGTGCATGCTGGGATGTAAGTGTGCCTGAGGAGAACGTGAGGATGGTCACGTGCTTCCCATGGAGCACCTCCCCAGCCAGTGGCTACGGGGGACCCACGAACACCCACCCCCACGTGGATCGGCAGCTGGGACAGAGGCACAGCACAGCCCGGGGCTCGGAATGAGTCCTCTTCAGTTTCCTGTACAAGTCAGAATTGGAGTGGGAGTGAGACAGAAGGCAAGAGGGCTCTGAAAAGTGACTGATAGATTTTCCACTAAACTTGGGGAGTAGAAAAGTCAGTCAAATTTTATTTGATTTAGAAAAATAAGGAAACAAGCATCCTTTCTACTTCGACTGCTCTTAGCCAATTTGTATCTGTTATGTAGTCACACGGGTGTGGTTGGGATGCAGGTTAAGAGTGAAAGCACAGAGTTGACTACCTAATAAATTTGAGCTTCATTCCCGGAACTAAACCCTGGATCCCCTGAGCAAAGCCAAGTCGGGGCTGGGCAGCCAGACCGCGGCTGCCTGTGGAGTCCATACTGTGATGGGGAAGGAAAACAGGGAGCATACACTGGGAGTGCAGAACCAAGCCTCGGATCCCAGGGCAGCAAGACCAAAACTGGGAAAGCAATTCAAGATGTCAGAAGCTGGGAAGATCAGAGAAAATTCAGGAAGCACAATGCAAGGCAGGTCAGGACAGAGTTCATGCTGAATTCTCTACCAACGCAAGTCTCAGAGAGCTCCTACCTGGATGGCTAAAAAGCATGGATAGGACCAGGCCTTGGGCAATCTCTCTTTTTTGTATGTTTTCTGAAGTTGGAAATGGGGAGGCAGTCAGACAGACTCCCACATGTGCCTGACCAGGATCCACCCGGCATGCTCACCAGGGGGCGATGCTCT
This sequence comes from Saccopteryx leptura, assembly GCF_036850995.1. Lineage (NCBI taxonomy): Eukaryota > Metazoa > Chordata > Mammalia > Chiroptera > Emballonuridae > Saccopteryx > Saccopteryx leptura. Next base: position 58,092,606 of record NC_089513.1, on the reverse strand, counting down.
GCCCATCCGGGGCGTCGCTCTGTTGCAACCAGAGCCATTCTAGTGCCTGAGGCAGAGGCCATGGAGCCATCCTCAGCACCCGGGCCAACTTTGCTCCAATGGAGCCTTGGCTGCGGGAGGGGAAGAGAGAGACAGAGAGGAAGGAGAGGGGGAGGGGTGGAGAAGCAGATGGGCGCTGGCCGGGAATTGAACCCGGGACTCCTGCACGCCAGGCCGACGCTCTACCACTGAGCCAACCGGCCAGGGCCTGGTTCCCATTTCACCAGTGGAAATGATCACACCCACCTCCAGCTGTTGTGATGAAAATTCAACACCTAACAAATTTTCTTCCTTTAATCTTTTTTTATTGTTGATTTATAGTCTGCAGTAGCTTTCAAGGTGTAGTTAAACTCTGTCTACTTCATGAAGCTCTGATGTTTTTCAAATTATTTTGAATTTCCCCAGATTATAGTCTGGTTTTCTAATTCTCTCACAATTGTGTCACTACGTAGACATCTATGACTGTCTTACGCTTTTTTTCTCAGGTGTATGTGTGGTTTCTACAATATGAGGGTATTCTGAGTAGGGAGGTCTCTAAGACTAGATTTACAATCAGTCCTCAATAAGTTGTTTTTCTAATTTGGGTAGATGAGGGGTCATCCTCACTGGTGAAGTGTGAGCTCTATTTTGGACTGCATATAATTTTTAGGAATTTTCATCGATGACCCAGACATTATTGTGGGTCACTATATTAAAGAAACTCAGTTTAAAAAAGCACAGGAAGTTATTCTTCTAAAAGAGTGATTCTCAACAAAACCATGATTTGTCTTCAGAATACTGTGGAGAATAGAACCTGCAAAAAGCACAGAAAAGCACTCAACAAGAAGTCCAGAGAGGGACGAGTAAGCACAGGGTCCTGCCACAGGGTGGACTCCCCGGGCAAGGGCACAGAGGCTGCGAGACAGTGGGGTGAAGATGCCAGGGAAACTGGCTCAGTCACAAGGTCTAGGAATACTGAGCTGAAGAACTGAGGTGCCGTAGAGTTTGAGGTAGGTTGTTCTGAAGACAAGCAGAAGGGAATATTGTTTACTACACTTGGTTGCAAGCATATGGAGCAGATTATGTTAAGGATGTCAGGGGAAATTATAAATAGATTCAAAATGGGTTCAGATAAATTCATGCATAATAGACCTTACTAATAGGGTCGTAAGGGAAAGTTGGGAATATTCTATAGGCATCGCTAGTCCTTTGAGATCAATGATAAGAAAACTAGTAATAGTCACACATTTTTCAGCACCCGTGTCAGGGACAAATGTTGATATGGAGGATCACTTGTCTGACATCCTATGGCATTTACTAAGTTATCTTTTTATATCTGGAGTCAAGAGCCTTGGGGTTTGTATTCACTGTAGGGGCTTAAGTAAATTTAGAGCCAGTGGGAGAGTTGGTTGAAAAAATGGTTTATGAAAAAAAGATGGTTTATGTTTCTGGGAGAAAAGATACCTTATCAATATTAAATAATTTGTAAATACAGACGACCTCTTGTATTCCAAATAACCCAGTTAAATCAGTCCTGACATTTATTCAACCCCCAAAATAGTGCATATGGCCTCGATATGTGTCAATTAGATGTGTATTACTACCAGCCATCAGTAACGTATCCTATCCCAGAAAAAGAAATAGACTGTGTTTCAAACCACATTCAAGTAGAAAATGCAAGAGAGAAAGAATATAGCTAGGCCTGTTGTCCTCAACATTAATAGAAGAATTAACTTGACTAGACAGAGGATGGGATACAACTGAGAGGAAGTTTAGGTGGTCCAGAGTAAACCTACCCCCTCAGCTTCTGGGTAGGGACAAGAAGCCAAGAAGAGGAGAGGACTAGCAGAAGACACATAAGAGGGTATGGAGGTGGGAGCTCCTGGCCTGCCTCCTGACTCCCATCCAGGGCTCCCCAGACTAATCTATTTTCACACTATGCCAATTAGCTTATTTGAGTCTGGGGTGAATGATTGGATGCATTGATATCTGGAAATGAGGCAGAAATGATTCCAAGATTTTGTTGAAAATGCCAACATTAAATTAAAAAGTATAAAAACCGTTTGAAGAAAGTTCAGGCATTCTGGCATTTGGAGTAATGTATTCATTATTCCAGAAGTATATGATTGATCAAGATAATAGATAGTAGCACTTGCCTTAAGAAAACAGAGGATTATTCCTGCTCCTCTCCTCTACAAATAAAGGCTTTTCCTCCATAGGCAGGGCTTTGGGATGCTAGCACACGTCCTCTGCTCTGAATTGTTTAGTCCTTCTGTTTTCATGGACAGCAATACTCTGACTGTTGTCATTGTTCTTACTGTTTTTGCTTAGGAAGGATATGGAGTAATGTTGTGTGAGATGAGCATATCATTGGTCTTATATTTCTTAAATCTGGCATTTGTATGTGATAAAAACCATCTCAACCATTGCTACTGGGAGACCCATTGCCAATACAGTGGCATTTCAATCCTGTTTGACCTTGACCCACAGTAAGAATTAAATTTCATGTCATGACCCAGGCCACACACATACACTCATACATACAACTGAAATGCCAGTTTCATGAAATAAGACAGCCTCACTACATGAGAGCCATTCGGGTATCTTCTGTTTTAGTTGTTTGCTCCCATAAATGGTAGTCACCACACTCTCAATGTTTTTGTGTGTGTGTTTTTTTTAACCTACAAATGGTTCATAACTTACGGTTTGGAAACCCTGAATATAAGAAGAACATACACATTCAACTCACTCCAAACGCACATCATATTTTTGTGGGCTACTCAGAACTTCCGGGCTTGCCCAGACCTGAGCAGCCAGTCACATCTGATAGATAAAGGTATGACCACTTTTCCCCACTGCAACTTCCAAAAGGGTTTCCAAATGGGTTCCTTCTCCTTATAGCAACCTTTTCATAACCCCATGGGGTACTCTCATAACTCTATGTGTTCCTAGTGAGATGACGAACGAGACCAAGGAACCCTCCTATCACCATGGCCACCTCCAGAGCTGAGGCTAGGAGCAGAGAGCTCAGCATGACTCAACAGATGCTGATGCAGAGAATGAAAAACCATTCACTCTTTGCTTTCCTTTTTTAAAGATTTTATTTATTGATTTTAGAGAGGAGAGAGAGAGAAGGGGGAGACAAATGGGAAGGATCAACCCATACTAGTTGCTTCGCATATGTGCCTTGACCAGGCAAGCCCAGGTTTTTGAACCAGCGACCTCAGCATTCCAGGTCGATGTTGTATTCACTGTGCCACCACAGGTCAAGCATTCTTTGTTTTTCTATGGATTTTAAATCTTTCCATTCTATAAATAATGTACAAATGAAGCTTGCAACTGTCATGAAAGACTTACAGACACATGGACATAAACAAATTGTAACCAAAGCCTAGTCTCGTATCAGTTGATAGATTTAGATGCATGATAAATGGATACAGATATTAGATAGGTAGACAAGACCTCAATTAACTCAAACTCAAATAATAAAAATTCTTAAATAATGTTTTTATTTAGATGACTCTTTTTTAGAAAAATAAAGAGAACAAAAACTAGCCACATAATTTTAAAACATCTACAGTTCTACCCCAATTTTCAGTGTCTCCTACACTCACAGTATGGTACAATAAGAATGACTGTTGATAATAGAGAAACAAAAGATGCTGAATCCTTGAGTGAATGAGTAAAAGCCAGAATTAATGAACTTTTCAGAAAGATAGTTTAGCAGAGACTTAACCAAAGGAGATTTGACCTAATTAAGCAGAACACTGGATTAAAAGTAGTCCATTCGTTGAAAGAAGAGGGATAAGGCAACAGGAATTTATCAAGAAACTACTAAGTGATGTTTCCATAGTGCCTAATGAGTTGTGATTAATTTTCCCACCTTCAAGACAAGGAACCTTCAGTTCTCATCATCAGTAAGTGGCAGTGTTAGAAATAAAACACAGTGTTTCCTGGGCTCAAAGCCCATGCTTCAAAAAAAAAAAATTTTTAACTACACCACATGACCTCTCTAAGAATAGTCTATTCAAGCTTTGTTATTTTTATTTTTACTCTTTATGTGTTGATAAGTTTTACTCCAGAAATGGAAAATTCTGTTCCTTTCACAGTGGTAATAGAAAATAAATCCAAATTCAGATCCCTAACTAAAATGCCATAGGGGTCCTCAACCCTCTGTTGATTACAATCTGTGTGTCCCCATGTGGGGAGACCCTTCCTGGTTCTGACCTCACGGACTTTCCTTGTCATACTTTTCTGAGGTCCGTGGTGTTGACCCAGCTTCCAGTGTCCTTGGAGACTGCCCTTCCTGTGCAAGCTGAGTCCTCAGAGCTTCCCTGTGGGCCTACGCCTTGGCCAGGTAGACCAGGTGATCAGTTACCTCCTGCAGTTCCCACATCTGAGTTTGGCCTCTCTTCCCTACTAATGGATCCCCTGGGAAGGAGGTTTCTAATGACTTAAAGTAAATGAGGTAAAGTGCATATTTCTGATGCAAATAACAAGGATCATGGTCATTCTGGACCAAGTAGCACATGTTTGACCACTATTTAATTCTCAAACCCACTGTGCTGTGCTGAAAGCTGGCCTTACCCTCTGCGTAAGGCTGGACCAGATGCTGCTGGGCTGGGTGCAGGGTCGGCTCCTCCCTGGAAAGCTCAAGGTGCACCTCCCCACTTGAACGCTCCACTCTCTCTAGAAATACCTTTCATTTACAAACTTATTGGTGGGTTGGGTCTGTAAAATCCCACTTAATTTAAATGCTGGACAAACTTTTTTGCCAGGCAGAAGTACTGGGCCCTTGAGCATGACACAGGTGAGCCCTCAAATGCTGTGCTCTCTCCTTGCAGAAAACTGAAAACTGGGTGAATCTAAAAAGCACAGGCACCAGCCAGCTCCCTGCAGAGCTTTCTAATCCTACCTTTCCCGTCAAGACTGCAGAAAAAAGCAAAGGTTCTCTGGACTGGGGTTCCTGCAGAGCCAGGGGAAGGTTCTGAGTATACACTGGCCATATGGGCCCAGTCCAGGGGAGGGGACAGGGATGGTGCAGTCTGGGACTCCATCCTCTAATTATTCCAGTTGACTGAGGCTCTCATATCTTTTCATTTTCATTCTGAAACGATTGGTTTTGAATGCTGAGGTTTTATGTAGGAAATATAATGAGAACCTTCATGAGTTTGGAATGAGACACCAAGACTCACTTGGTGGGACTTGTCCCTGGGGACTGGGCAAGGAAAAGCCAGGGGTCAGAGCTGGATCGGGCACCTCCTGAGATCTTCGGGTCACCATGCAGCACATTTCTTTAAGTTCTAATTTTCCAGCTCTTTTCTGAGAAATGCCACTCGCCTTCTCGTCTCATAATCACAGAGAAGGGGAGACACGCTGTGGGAAAGAGTCGTGTCTGGTACTATGAAGTATTTACTCGGAATGAAAAGTTTGCCTTTGGATAAGTAGCACTGGGCAAAAGAGAGGTCAGAAAGAGGCCACGGAGGGAAAAACCTCAATTGTTTTAGATGCCGCCACCAAGAGGAAACCAGGACAGTGGTCAGCCTGGACATCGTGGGTGCCTAATCAACCAGGTAAAACATTTTACATTCAGCCAATACGACTATGCCGAATTTGTGATGCTGAACAACTAACTTGTCTGGTGTTTTGTTCCCCCAGAAACCTCACAATGAACGAAAGTCTATCTCTATACAATGAAGATGTCTTTGACAACACCTTTTGGGGATTTTCATAGAGGGAAGTAAATCATGTCCCATTGCTTTAAAAATGCTGATTTCACCACCACCCCCCCCCCCGGCCCTGGCCGGTTGGCTCAGCGGTAGAGTGTCAGCCTGGTGTGCGGGGGACCCGGGTTCGATTCCCGGCCAGGGCACATAGGAGAAGCGCCCATTTGCTTCTCCACCCCCACCCTCCTTCCTCTCTGTCTCTCTCTTCCCCTCCGGCAGCCAAGGCTCCATTGGAGCAAGGATGGCCCGGGCACTGGGGATGGCTCCTTGGCCTCTGCCCCAGGCGCTGGAGTGGCTCTGGTCGCGGCAGAGCGACGCCCCGGAGGGGCAGAGCATCGCCCCCTGGTGGGCGTGCCGGGTGGATCCCGGTCGGGCGCATGCGGGAGTCTGTCTGTCTCTCCCCGTTTCCAGCTTCAGAAAAATACAAAAAAAAAAAAAAAAAAATCCCCCCCACACTTTTGGGGGGGTATAACTCTGAGGTACAACTTCACATATTTCCAATTCTTAAAGAAGCTTCTGAATTCACAGTACAGCTCACTGAGATGTATGGTCTTTGCATATGGGTATTTTTGGTCAAAGGGACACTAGCCCTACTGAGAACTTCTGGGTCGGGGCTCCACCGTGGGAAGGCTTTTCTAAAGCCTCCACAGCCGCTCTTGCAACTACAGGGTAGCAAACTCCCCGTTCCCTGGCTTTCGAAATCTCTCTACACATTTACTTGACTTGCCCTAGTGCCATCCGTGAAAAAGAGGACGATTCCTTCTGTGTGGCAGAGAGGAGAGGAAACCATTCTCCTGCTGGGGATAAGATTGCCATAGTTCTCACAGAAGTTAAGTCGAATTTTGAAGACAGCAAAAGTAAGAGTTTTTCTTTTTTGCCAAGCTCTAAAGGCCACCTTTCCAAGTCATAGAAGTGGTCAGAAACAAAACTTTGGTGTCATCAGTACATTAGAAAAAGAGTAGAAAGTGATCAGTTATTTGCAAATATAGTTTTCATTTACCCTCCCCAAGTTCACTTGGTAAATGTCACTCTTCCTGGTTTACTTGACCTAGACACCCCTCAGAGTGTATACCAAGTGAGCAATTGATCACAGTCCTTGTGTCAAAGAACATTCTTTATCTGAGCGACTGAGTCAGTGCGGGGAGGGGGGTGTTATTATCAAAGTCACCAGACTCTCACCTCCATGTTACTCCAGGCAATTTTGTGTTGACTTAGAGAGTACAGCAAGCCCTGGGGAAGCCCCAAAACTGCCGCTAGCGACCTCTGACCTGAAGGACAGCTCTCTCCTACCCTGAAACAGACAGCCCTTCCTATCCCCCGCTTCTCTCCCACTCCCCTACCAGCACAGTGGATGAGTTAAACAAATTATACCTCTACATCAGCAATTTCCAACCTTTTCCATTTCATGGCATACACAAACTAATTACTAAAATTCTGGGACACACCAAAAATATATTTTTTGACACTCTGACAAAGAAATCGGTATAATTATTTTCCTTTTTATTGAATTTATTGAGATAACAATCATTAACAAAAGTATACAGGTTTCAGGTGCATAATTCTACAACAGATCATCTATCTGTACACCGCACTGTGTGTTCACCACCCCAAGTCCAGTCTCTGCCCATCACCATTTATCCCCCTTACCCTCCTCCACCTTCCTCAACCCTCCTTCCCCTGGCAACCACCACACCATTTTCCATGGTTATGACTTTTTTTATTTTTTTATTTTTTGCTCAATTTCTTCACCACCTTACCCCGCTGATAGCAGTCAGTCTACTCTATATCTATGAGCCTGTGTTTGGTTTGCTTGTTAGATTATTGTTCAATAGAGTCAACATATGAGTAAAATCATATGGTACTTATCTTTCTCAGAAAAGATGTTATGAGAAATGTATAACATTGTACTGCCTATGTTTTCTTCTAGAGTTTTTATGGTTTTGAGCCTAACATTTAAGTCTTTCATCCATTTTGAATTTATTCTGTGTATGGTATAAGAAGATGGTCTGGGCCCTGGCCAGTTTGCTCAGTGGATAGAGCATCAGCCTAGGGTGAGAACATCCAGGATTTGGTCTCTGGTCAGAGCACACATAAGAAGCAACAATTTGTTTCCCTCCTCCTCCCTCTCCCTCTCTTTCTCTCTTCTCCTCTTGCAGCCAGTGGTTCCATTGGTTCAAGCAGTCAGCCTCAGGCACTAAAAATAGCCCAATTGATTTAAGCATCATCCCAAACAGAGGTTGCTGGGTGGATCCCAGTCAGGGCACATGGCACATGTGGGAGTCTATCTCTCATCCTCAAGTTGAAAAAAAAAAAAGAAGAAGAAGAAGGTGGTCTGGTTTCATTTTTTTTGCATGTATTTGTACAATATTTCTAACACCATTAATTGAAGAGACTATCATTACCTCATTGTACTTTTTTGCCTCCTAGTCAAAAATTAGTTGTCTATAAAGGTGTGGGTTTATTTCTGGGCTCTCTATTCTGTTCCATTGAGGTATATATAGATATAGATATAGATATAGATATAGATATAGATATAGATATAGATATATAGATATAGATAGATATAGATATCTGCTTTTATGCCAGTACCATGCTGTTTTGATTTCTATTCCTTTGTAGTATAACTTGGTATCATGTAGTGTGATTCCTCTAACTTCATTCTTCTTTCTCAAGATCTCTGTTATTAATTCATGGTCTTTTGTGGTTCTATATTAATTTTTGGAATATTTGTTCTAGTTCTGTGAAATGCACCATTGATATTTTGATAGGAATTACATTGACTCTCTAGATCACTTTAGGTATTATAGACATTTTATGATTTTAATTCTTTCTATCCATAAATAATACATGCTTCCACTTATTTGTATATTCTTCAGTATCTTCTTTTAATGTTCTTTCTTTTTTCAGTGTCTTATAATTTTTTAAGTACAGGTCTTTTCATCCTTAGTTAAATTTATTACTAACTATTTTATTCTTTTTGAAGCAATTGTGAGTGGAATTATTTTCTTAGATTCTCTTTCTGATAGATCATTATTGGTGTATAAAACTGCAACTGATTTTTGGATATTTATTTTATGTCCTCCCACTTTACACTTTATTGAGCTCATTTATCAGTTCTAGGATTTTTTTGTTTCTTGTATTTTCTTTTTTAGCAAGAAAGAGAGTGGGAGACAGACAGGGACGGACAGATAGGAAGGGAGAGAGATAAGAAGCATCAGTTCTTTGTTGCAGCACCTTAGTTGTTCATTGATTGCTTTCTCATATGTGCTTTGACCAGGGTGCTGCAGCTGAGCCAGTGACCCCTTGCTCAAGCCAACAATCTTGGGCTCAAGCTAGTGACTTTAGGCTCCAAACCAGCAACCTTTGGGCTCAAGCCAGAAACCATTGGGTCCTATCGATGATCCTGTGCTCAAGCCAGCAACCCCACGTCAAGCTGGTGAGCCTACACTCCAGCCAGAGACCTTGGGGTTTTGAATCTGGGTCTTCAGCATCCCAGGTGAATGCTCTATCCCCTGCACCACCTCCTGGTCAGGCTAGAAGTTTTTTGATAGAGTCTTTAAGGTTTTTTATATATAGTATCATGTCATCAGCACATAATGACAGTTTTATTTCTTCCTTTCCTATTTGGATGCCTTTTATATCTTTTTCTTATCTCATTGCTGTGACTAAGATTTTCAGTGCTATGTTGAATAAGAATGCTGAAAGTGGACATCTCTGTCTTGTTCCTGATCTTAAAGGAAACACTTTTTAGTTTTTGCCCATTAAATATAATGTTGGCTGCCAGAGGCAAATTTAATGGCTGGCACACCGGGCACGCACCCTGTGCCCTGACCTTTGAAGGTGTCCACAGAACCACAACTTTACACTTTTTTCTAATGACACCAAGTTTGGTTTCAAATGTGCAATTTTAACATTAATAGTACATAATATTTTTTATTTATTTAAAAATATGGTTAGCATGTATTTTTCTTTTCCTTGTCTTTCTCTCTCTCTCTTTTTTTTTTTTTTTTGAGGGGCTCAATATTTTCTTCTGTGCCTGGGCCTCAACTGACCTTAATCTGCTTCTGTTAACTGAAGATTTGTCATAATATGGTCTCTATTACATTGAAGTATGTTCCCTCAATTCTCACTTTTGTGTGTGTGTGTGTGACAGAGACAGAGAGGGACAGACAAACAGGAAAGGAGAGAGATAAGAAGCATCAATTTTTGTTGCAGCACCTTAATTTTTCATTAATTGCTTTGCATATGTGCCTTGACCAGGGGACTACAGCAGACTGAGAGACCCCTTGCTCAAGCCAGCGACCTTGGGTCCAAGCTGGTGAGCCTTGCTCAACCCAGATGAGCCCGCACTCAAGCCAGCAACCTCGGGGTTTCAAACCTGGGTCCTCCGCGTCCGAAGCCGATGCTCTATCCACTGCACCACTGCCTGGGCAGGCCCTTTATTTCCACTTTGCTGATAGTTTTTAACACAAATTGGTGCTGGATTTTATGAAATGCTCTTTCTGCATTTATTGATATAATCATGTGATTTTTATTTTTTATTTTATTTATGTGGTGTATCATATTTATTTATTTGTGGGTGTTGTAACTACCTTGCATCCCTGGAATAAATCCCATTTGATTATGGTGTATGATCTTTTTAATATACTGCTGTATCCGGTTTGCTAATATTTTGCTAAGGATTTTAACATTTATGTTCATCAAAGATATTGGCCTATAATTTTTTTTCTTTGTGGTGTCTTTATTTGGTTTGAAATTAGAAGAATGCTGGCCATAAAATGAGCTTGAGGATCTTTCTTCCTCTTGCATTTTTTGGAATAGTTTGAGAAAGGTAAGTATTAATTCTTCTAGTAAAATTCACCAGTGAAGCTCTCTGGTCCAGGACTTTTGTTTGTTGGGAGTTTTTTGATTACTGCTTCAATTTAACTAGCTGTAATCTATCTGTGCAGATTCTCTGATTTTCTTGAATCATTTTGGAAAGTTTTATGTTTCTAGGAATTTCTTTCTTTCTTTCAGATTGTTCAATTTGTTGGCATACAGTTGTTCATAATATTTTCTTATAATCTTTTGTATTTTTTTATGTCTGTTGTTACTTCTCTTTCATCTCTGATTTTTTTTAATTTGGATTTTCTCTCTTTTTATTTCTTGAGTCCGATTAAAGGTTTGTCAATCTCATTTATGTTTTCAAAGAACCAGCTCTTGGTTTCATTGGTCTTTTGTATTGTTTTTCTTAGACTCTATCCTGTTAATATCTGTTCTGATAATTATTATTTCTTTCCTTATACTCACTTAAGGCTTTGTTTGTTTTTCTTTTTCACGTTCTTTTAAGTGTAAGTAAGGTTGTTTATTTGAGGTGTTTTCTTTTTTTTGTTTTTGTTTTATGTATCATATATGCTTTTACTATTTTATTGATTTTAATTTATTGTGCTTACATAGATTCAAGTGTCCCACTGAATATATCTCCATCCCCCACCCCCATGTTCCCCTTGATACCCCCTTTGTCCTCTCCCCCAACGCCCTCCCCCTTTCCCTTCAAGATTTGCTGTCTTGCTCTCTATAACGCTGTTATGTATATATAATTTCACTAATTTCTTTCCCTTCTCTGATCCCATCCTCTCTTCCCCTTTCCCTCTGACCACTTCCCCTCTGGTCCCTTTGATCTCTACTCTACCTTTATTCTGTTCCTCAGTTCACATTGTTCATTAAATTTTTAACATGAGTGAGGCTATATGATATTTTTCTTTCTCTGCCTGGCTTATTTCACAATTGCAACCACAACAAAAGAAATGAAGTACCTAGGAGTAAATTTAACCAACAAGGTTAAAGACTTGTACTGTGAAAATTATAAAACATTGATAAAAGAAATCAAGGAAGATACAAACAAGTGGAAGCATATACCCTGTTCATGGATAGGAAGAATAAACATCATTAACATGTCTATATTATCCAAAGCAATCTATAAATTTAATGTAATTTCTATTGAAATAACAATGGCATACTTCAAAGATATAGAACAAATATTCCAAAAATTTATATGGAACTAAAAAAGAGGTGTTTCTTTTCTTTCTTTGATGTACTCAAACCAACCTAGCTATTGTCAGTGCCTGGAGCCAACATTTGAACCAATTGAGCTATTGGCTGCAGGAGAGGGAGAGAAAGAGAAGAAGGAGAGGAAAGAGGAGAGAAGCAGATGGTTGCTTCTCTTGTGTGTCCTGACTAGGAATCAAACCTAGGATGTTTATATGCCATGCCGACACTCTATTCACTGAGCTAGCTGGCCAGGGCTGTGATTTTTGTTTTTTTTGTTTTTTGAGGTAGGCTTGTAATACTATAGATTTCCCTCTTAGGACTGCTTTCACTGTGTCCCATAGATTTGGGGTTGTGGTGTTCTCATTTTTATTTATTTCAAAGTATTTTTTGAGTTCTTCCTTGATCTCATTATTTACCTATTCACTGTTTAGTAACATGTTATTTAGCCCCCATGTGCTTGTGTTTTCCAATATTCTTCTTCTAATTGATTTCTAGTTTCATGTAATTATGTATAGAAAAGATGCTTAATATGATTTTAGTCTTTATAAATTTATTGAAATTTGTTTTGTGGCCTAACACATGGTCAATTCTATGTACATTAGAAACAAATCAATATTCTGCTATTTTAGACTGAAATGATCTAAAAATATCAATTAAATTTATCTGGTCTAATTTGTTATTTAAGGCTGCTATTTCTTTGTTGATTTTTTTGTTGGAAGAGCTATCTGTCAATGTGATATTAAAGCCCTTTACTACGACTGTATTGCTGTCAATCTCTTCTTTTATGTCCATCAAGATTTGCCTTACATATTTAGGTGCTCCTACATTGTGTGTGTAAATGTTTACAATGATTATATCCTCTTGTTAGATTACTCCCTTTATTATTATTTAGTGTCCTTCTTTATCACTACTATAGCTTTTTTAAAGTCTATTTTGTTAGATATAAGTATTGCTACACCAGCCCTTTTTTCATTTCCATTTTATGAAATATTGTTTGTCATCCCTTTTATTCTGTGTGTATCTTTTATCCTGAGGTGGGTCTCTTATAGACAATTTATAAATGGGTCTTGCTTTCTTATCTATTTAGCTTCCCTCTGTCTTGATTAGAGCATTTAAGCCATTTACATTTAAAGTAATTATTGATAGGTGTGTATGAAATGCCATTTTATTCTTTTAATTATGTTCTTCTTCTCCTACTCTTCCTCCTCCTTCTCCTTCTTCTTCTTCAAGCAGAACATTTAACATTTCTTAAAATACTGGTTTGGTGGTAACAAAGTCCTTTAGCTTTTTCTTGTCTGGGAAACTATTTCTTCTTTAATTTTAAATGATGTCTTTACTAGGTAAAAGTAGTTTAAGTTGTAAGTTCTTGCTTTTCATCACTTTATGTATTTCATGACAATCCCTATTGGTTTGAAATGTTTCTGTTGAGAAATCGATGTCTTACAAGAACTTCCATATAGGTAACTGGCTTTCTCTTGTGGTTTCTAATATTCTCTCCTTGTCTTTAAACATTTCCATTGTGTCTTTTTCCTTCATAGGTTAAAGAAGTTTTTGATTATTATTTCTCCAATCCCTTACTCTTTCTCTTCTCTTTCTGGTACACCTATGATTCAGAGGTTGTTATGTTTTATGTAGTTCCAAAGTCCCCTATCCTCATTTTAAAAAATGTCTGCTCTGATTGTGTTTTTTTCTACTTTGTCTTCCAAATCACTGATTTGATCCTCTGCTTCATCCTACCTACTGTTTATTCCTTCTAGTATATTCTTCATTTCAGATATTGTATTCTTTACTTATGAGTGGTTGTTTTTTTATAGTTTCTATGTCTTTTTTTATAATGTTAAGCATCCTTATAACCATCCCTTGAACTCTATATCTGATTAATTGCTTTTCTCTATTTCACTTAGCTCTTTTTCTAGAGATTACTCCTGTTCTGTCATTTAAGATCTTTTTTTTCCCCCAGGTTGGTTGCCTCTTTGTAATTTTTTTCTGTATATTAGATAGATATACTGTGACTCCCAGTCTTCATGGAATGGCCTTAAGTAATAAGTGTCTTGTGGAGTCACGTGGTGCAGTATCCTTAGTCACCAGAGTTGGGTGTTTCAGGACTATCTTTTGTGTGGGTTTTATAAGCACTCCTGTTGTAATTGAGTCTTGATTGTTATTGGTCTGTTTTTGTCTAAGATCAACTGTCAGGATGGCTGATTGTGATGCTCAACCTTGATAATGGCGTCAAATCTGCTGTGCAGGTGCTGACCACACAAGACAGATTTTGACTCAGCAGGATCTGGCGCCCACTGAGCTTTCCCTTTGGATATGCTGTGAGTGAAAATTATTGAATGTAGCTGGCCATTGATCGTGTTGGTTCTGGGACTCTTAAGAGGGACTCTGGTGTAAGCCAATGTAAGACACTGTCTATGACTGCCCTTGGCAACCTATTTGAAGCCACAAGAAATTCACAGTTTGTGGCTGCCTCTGTTGGACCTGGGTACACTAGGGAAGGACCAAGCTGTGTATCAATGCCAACTCTTACCAGCACCAGGCCCAAGAGAAGGTCAACAAAATCTCAAGGCACCCTAATGAGATCAGCTTCTTTGTGGCACTGCCTGCCAGTTGCCTGTTAGGCTCATTCAATAAAAGAACCCCTGGCTGTACTGCTCAGCAAGGCCTAAGCTCCCCAGGGTGGGACAAGAAGGAGTCCAGAAGGTGGGATTATTGCTTTTCCCCAAGCTGATACTGCAGGGAAAACAGCTCCACCCAAGAAAGATGGCATCTGTGTTGTGGTACAGTGACTCAGCACAGGAATCCTGTTGACCATCCCCTAGCTCCTTCCCCAGAGCCACCAACCCCAGACTCTACTTATGCAGCTCTAGTCCTCCCTCCACTGGAGCCTAGGATAAGTGGCTGCAGGTGAACTTTTGCATGTTAGTCCCTCAAGAAAGGGCTCGTGTCTCTAGCAAACTCCTGCCTCCCCGTGGTGAACAGAAGCCACACTGTTTTTCACAGCCAGATGTTATGTGTGTGCATCTTCCTGGTTCTGGTGCTTCAGCCTGGAAAGCCCAGTTTGGGACTTAAAGCCCACACTTCTCAGGGGAACCCACTACAGTTGAGATATTCTCAGCTATAGGAGCAGAGCCAGCCCTTTGCCCATCTCTGCCCTTTCTACCAGTTTCAATGTGGTTTCTTTTATAAATCCTTGGTTATAAGACTTCTCTCTAACTAGTCTTCCATTGGTCATTCAAAGTGATTGTTCCACAACTTAGTTGTAATTCTAGTTTTGTCTTAGGAGGAGATGAGCATAGTTTCTACTTTCTCTACCACCATCTTGGATCACCCCAAATAGGTATAATTTCAATTCATTCAGAACAGGTGGCTGTTGTTTGTTAGCTGTTGTCATTTTTTTTATTTGATACTCTAAGGAAAAGAGGTCCATGCTTCTGACTAAATAGCCAGGTATTGAATGCTTTAAAAATTCTTCCTGCATATCAGTTTGTCTCTAATAGCATACTGATTGAAAATTGATGCTTTACACAATATAATACTAAGAAATAGCTAAGAAAAATAATAGGGATACAATCTAAAGAGAGATGTGGAAAAGATGTAAATGACTTAAGTGATAAAGGAAAGGTGCAGGGTGTAGCAGGTACTAGTGAAATGGATAAAGGAGGTCAAAAGGTATAAACTTTTGGCCTGACCTGTGGTGGCACAGTGGATCAAGCGTCAACCTGGAATGTTAAGGTTTCTGGTTTAAAATCCTGGGCTTGCTCGGTCAAGGCACATAAGGGAGTTGATGCTTCCTGTTTCTCCCCCCTTCTCCCTCTCTCTCTCTCTCTTCTCTAAAATAAATAAATAAATAAATAATAAGAAAAAAAAGTATAAACTTTCAGTTATAAAATAAATTAGTCCCAAGATATAATGTACAGGCTGGTGACTATAGTTTATAATACTGTGTTGCATTATTGAAAGTTGTTAAGAGAGTAGACCTTATAAGTTCTCATCACAAGAAAGGAATTGTAGCTATGTACAGTGATGCATAAAAATATCAATCATTATGCGGTACACCTGATGTTAATATAGTGTTATATGTCAATTATATCTCAATAAAAATAAATTTAAATAAGGAAAGTTGCAGGTGATATAATAAGAATTGGGGGAATTAGTTTACATAAAGAAATACTGAATAATATACAACCAGCAAATAGAAGTTGCTACTTATAAGGAGAAAGTAATGAGATGATAGGGAACAGGGTAGAAGGAAAGAAGAGTGGGAGTCAATTCTTCTCAATCCACACCCTTTTCTATTTGACTTTTGAATCATATGACTACCTCTTCCAAAAAAAATTTTAAAAGACTTAGTCACACACACACACACGGCAATCAAATATAAATATCTAAACTGGATGAGTCTTACTTGATGATTAGAATTAAGATTCTCGCCCCCAGAAAGTGCAAAACCAAGTAATTAGTGATCCTTAAAAATTTTAACGAAGATTTTTTTTTTGGGGGGTGTGTGTCTGTGTGCTCTAAGTCAAGAATAGAAAAGTAAAAATAAAATCAGACTAATAAGTTTCACAGGAGCTTAAGAGTTGAAGAAATCTAGAAGTAAATTATCCTACTTATTTCTATCTCAGATACAGACAGTCAGGTTCAGCAAGTTTCAGTAATGTGCCCACAGACACTCAATTATACTGAATGACTACCTTTTCATAAGCTTGCAAAAACAATTCACAATTTAATGGATCATGAGGACATAAAAAATAGGTAAAATTAGGTAAGAACAAATTTTCATCAAATTAGCTTTTAATAAGAAATTAAAGAACTTCTAAAGGTGAGAAGGTATAAATGTTTTCATTAGATATTAAGAAAAATATAATATTAAAAAAGTTGAGTGAAATAACTATTATTTGATGCTATGAATGTTTCTAAAAGGAGAACAGATTTTAAAGCCTAAATTTTTAGTTTAGCCACAAATTAATATGTAGTTGGGCTTACCACTTTACCTCTCAGATCTCAACTCAATTATCTATAAAATTGGGCACTGAGTCAGATCAGTAGTTTTCTATGGCCCTGTCATACAAGTCTACAAAATTTTACTATTGACCTTTGTTATGGGCCGAACAGTGTCCTCCTACCCTCAAATTCATATGTTGAAATCTTAACCCTCAAGACTTCAGAAATTGACTATATTTGGAAATAAGTCTCTTTAAAGAGGTAATTAAAGTCAAGTCAAGTCATATAGGTGGACCTAATCCTATATATCTTGTGTACTAATAAAAAGAGATTAAAATACCAAAAAAAAATACACAGAGGAAAAACTATGTAAAGACATAACAAAAACATAGCCATTTACAAGTCAAGGAGAGAAGCTCAGAAAAAAACAACCCTACCTACACTTTGATCTTGAACTTCCAATTTCCAAAACTGTGAGAAAATAACTTTTTGTTCTTTAAGGCACCCAGTCTGTAAAACTGTTTTGGTAGCCCCAGGAAACTCATATAAACATAAACTAAAATTGACTACCATTTATTGCACTTTAACTATGATAAGAACTTTATACATATTATTTCATTGAATCCTTTCAGTATCTTATGAAGTGAGTACCATTATTACTTCACTTTACATATTAGGAAACAGCTTCCTTGGGCAGCTCACTACTCTGTGCTCAACCATGGGTCACTGGCAAAATGGAAGATAGACCCAAGTCTGTCCACAAATGCTGCCAGCTCTAGACTGCAGACCTTATGAGAAGAGATAAAATAATTTTAGCCTGGAGAAGGAAAAGAAATGTAAAATTTAATAACAATTAATCTTATATCATGTCAAATAAGTTGAAATGGAAGTAGACATTCTCAATCTTTAATAAAGAGTGAACTTATATGTATGCCATGACATGAAGTCTAATATATAAAGAGGAAATGCCTAATATGGTCATGGATGAAGACATCGTTAAAGACTACTGAAGGTCTTTAAGGAGAGATTTTTGACCAGGCTTGGGGGTCCTTGGTTTCGCCTTCTCATCAGTCAAGTCCAGCAGAGGAGGCATTTACTGGACCTTGATACTTCATGATCAATTCTAAGGCAGAGAGAAGAAAGATGGCAACAGAGTAGGTGGACATTCAAACTGCCACCTCCAAGGACCAAATTGGATTACAACTTAATTTAAGAACAATCATCTTGAAGAACCAACTTTGGACTAAACTATGAGGAATCTATAACCAAGGATCACCGAAGAAGCCACACTGAGACTGGTAGGAAGGGCAGAGACTCAGAAAGGGCTGCCCTGCTCCCAGGAGTGAGCAGCGGCCCTTAAGGACTCTCACAGTGGAATGGGTTGCCCTGAGAGGTGTGTGTCCTCAGCCCCAGGACTGGAGCCCCAGCCTAGAGCCCCAGAGCCTAGAAGAGGTGCCCAGACAGCATTTAGCTGTGAAAAGAGCTGGGTTTCTGTCTGAGAGAAAGAGACATACCTCTCAATACAGACTCTGTTTTAAAGGGTCTGTGCAGAACACCTCATTCAGAACCACTGACTCAGGGCTCTGGCGGGGGAGAGCTGAGAAGACTGGAGTTTTAGGAGAAGAGGGTAAAGTTGGGGGCCCAGGGAAAGACACTGTGGGGAATGGCCACCAGAATCCCTGTGCTGAATCATTCTCCAGTACTGCAGTCACCATCTTTCTTGGGCAGAGCATCCCTTTTGTGCAGCATCAGCCTGGGGAAAAGCAGCTGCTTCACCCATGGGAGTCTCTCCTACCCCAGGGATAGCAACGGGTTGTTCTGAGAGGCCAGGAAGCAGGGATGTGTCAGTGACTCAGTTCTCTGGTGTTAAGACCAGAGCTCACCCTCGCATTCTCCTAATCTATGACTGGTGCTTACCCTCACAAGAGACTCAGATGAAACTGTCCTGAGAGGGAGCAGACCATACCTCTTGGTCTCAGAGGACAGACCCACCAGACTCCTGGGGCCACACCCCACTAAGGTCTGTGAAAAAAGTCTAGACAGACAGACACCTGGGGAGGAACCACACCCACCACTCTTCCTAATCACTGAATTGCCACAGGCTTTAGACTCTAGCAGAGGTTTTTTTCAGTGGCGGAGCCCAACAAGCAGCCAGAAGACAGGCTGCAGGAGGCAAGACTCAGGGAAACTTGGCCATTTGAGCAGACTTTGTCTCAGGACCAGAGTAAGTAACAACCAGCCTAGGCATGCTTCTTGGTATTCCCATGTGCACTTAGGCCCAGCAGAGGCAACCACAAACTCTGAATTACTTGTAGCTCCAAGAAGGTTTCTGGGGGATGGTCATGGGTGTGTCTCCTACTGGTCTGTACTGCTTGGGAGGCTCAGGGCTGGCACATCCAGGGGCCAGCTGTGGAAAGTATTGGTTCAAGACATAAAAACCCTTAATAGAGTGGTATCTGAAGGAAAAGCTCCTCACACCAGGCCCAGAAGAGGTGAGTTTCACTCCCTTTAATCAGCACTGGCACAGTGGCTCATGAGCATAGGATAGGGTGAAGTTTCATAGTCAGCTGGCCTGGGCACTGGATATTCTGTCCTGCTGGGCTAGATTCCACAGGAGGAAGGAAGAAAGGCTTGGACCATGGACATTTAAAGTGAAGGTCTCTATGAGCTTATTGTTGGATTTGGGCTTAGACACCTTTGAGAGGGGCACAGTCAGCCCCAGGGGAGGACTCTCTCAGTCTTCCTCTCTGAGACTGGGATCTCAATAGCTGAAAGAACTGCAAAGGGGACTGTCGGCCACACTCAGTCTGAAACTGCTGTTCGCCTTATTGGGGAGAAATGAAATTTGAGTATCCAGCAGTGCCTAAGGGATCAATCTCTGCAGTAGGGGCCACATTCCCTGTATTGAGCTCCTGACCAAGAGACTCCTAATGTAGGGGTCTCACAAACATTGTATTCACAACTTCAGCTGCCCTAACCCAAAAAGCATGCAACCTGTAGGGTTGGATGGGTGAGGCCAATTTGAGCCCACACTACAGTCTTACTACAGACAACTCTGTGGGAAGACCAGGCAACTGCAAGAGGAGGAGGAGCAGCTGAAAAGTGGAGACAAACCTTACAGAGCTTGGGTCTTTTATGGAGCTCTTGTCATCTCTAAGCAGGAGGAAACTATCCTTATACAAAGATTGGCCCCTCGACAGTACTTAGACACAGAAAATGCAGACACAAACAGTGAAAACTGCAGTAGCTGCAGAATGGTAGCCAACAGTGGGTTACAAATAACAGCTGAAGCCAACCCAAGAGGAACTAGAGCCAACACTACTGGTAGTGGGTGGCAGTCAGCACCAATCCTAGACTCAACTACCTATACAAGCAGTACACCCAAAGGTGGAGTCTAGCAGGCACCAGACACTGTAGAAAATAAATATGCCCAATAGGACAGACATTGCAAAGTGTGTAATACACATAATCAAGGTTGACCCATAGAGCCAGGCAGCCTGAAGGGATAAATGTACTCACGAAAAGACCAACTGCATCTAATAGTCACATATAATAAGAGGAAAAATAGTACCCTCAAAAAGCATTCTGCCTGACCTGTGGTGGTGCAGTGGATAAAGCGTCGACCTGGAATGCTGAGGTCGCCAGTTCAAAACCCTGAGATTACCCAGTGAAGGCATATATGAAAGTTGATGCTTCCTGCTCCTCCCCTCTTCTCTCTCTCTCTCTCTCTCTCTCTCTCCTCTCTAAAATGAATAAATAAAGTCTTTAAAAAATAAAAAAATAAAAATAAAGCATTCCTAGAAAAAGTGGAATATAAGTGGACAGAAAGACAGTACCACCAAGCCCATCTTCTTCATAAAGACACCACAAAAATGTCAAAGTCAGACAGCACTACCTAAAACACAGACAAAATGGGCAGAAAGAGAAATGCAACCCAAATGAATCAACAACAGAAATCCCCAGAAAAAGAACTGAATGAGATGGAAGAAACCAAAATACCGATGCAGATTTAAAACAATGATTTTTAGGAAGCTCAAGGATCTTAGAGCAACAATGGATGGACATAAAAAACACCTTAATAAAGAAATAGCAAACATATAAAAGGACACTGAAATCATTAAAAAGAACAAGACAGAAACAACAAATACAATATCAGAAATGAAGACTGCACTAGAAAGAATTAATAGCAGGCTGGATAAAGCAAAGGATCAAATCAATGATTTAGAGGACAAGATAAATGAAAGCATGGAAGCAGAGCACAAACAGAAAAGAGGCTCAAAAAATCTGAGGAAATTCTGAGACCTCTGTGACAACATAAAAAAAGAACAACATCCACATCGTAGGGGTTCCTGAAGGAGAAGAGAATGAACAAGAAATAGAGAATCTGTTTGAAGAAATCATAGCTGAATACTTCCCTAAATTGATTAAAGAAAAAGTCACACAAGTTCAAGGAGCATAGAGAGTCCCATTAAAGAGGAACTCAAAGAGGCTTACACCAAGACACATCATAACTAAAGTGTCAAAGTTAAAAGACAAGAAAGAATACTAAAATCTACAAGAGAAAAGCAGTTAATTTCCTACAGAGGAGCTCCCATAAGGATGACATCCAACTTCTCAACAGAAACACTTGAGGCCATAAAATATTGGCAAGAAATATTCAAAGTGATGCAAAGCAAGAACCTACAATGAAGACTTCTTTATCCAGCAAAGCTATCATTTAAAGTTGAAAGAGAAATAAAAAGCTTTCCAGACAAAAAAAAAAACAAACTCAAGGAATTCATTACAACCAAACCATTACTGCAACTAATGTTAAGGGGCCTGCTATAAAAAGAACAAAGGAAAAAAATTGAGAAAAAGAGAATAGTGGATTTAAAGAATAAAATGGCAATAAACAACTACATATCAATAATAACCTTAAATGTAAATTGATTAAATGCTCCAATCAAAAGACATAGGTACTGTGAGGATAATGAAAAAGGACGTGGACATATGCTGTCTCCAAAAGAACCAACTCATAAAAAAAGTACACATAGATTAAAAGTGAAGGAATGAAAAAATGTACTTCATGCAAATGAAAATGAAAAAAAAAAAGCTGGGGTAGCAATACTTATATCTGACAAAATCGACTTTAAAACAAAGGCTATAGTAAGGGATAAAGAAGGTCACTACACAATGGTAAAGAAAGCAATACAATAGTAGGATATAACCATTGCAAATATCTATGTGCCTAATATAAGAGCATTTAAATATATAAAGCACATTTTGATGACAAAAAGGGTGAGATCAGCAGCAATACTATAATAGCAGGGGATTTTAATAGCTCACTAACATCAATGGAAAGATCCTTCAGACAAAAAATTAACAAAGAAAGGGTGGCTTAAATGACACACTAGATCAACTGGATCAAATAGATATCTTCAGAACCTTTCACCCCAAAGCCGCAGAATATACATTTTTTTCAAGTGCTCATGATACATTGTCTAAGATAGACTACATGTTAGGACAAAAAACGAGTCTCAACAAATTTAAGCAGATTGAAATCATATCAAGCATCTTCTCTGATCACAATGGCATGAAAGTAGAAATCAACTACAATAGAAAAAATGAAAAACATTCGAACACTTGGAGACTAAATAGCATGTTATTAATTAATGAATGGGTTTACAATGAAATCAAGGAAGAAATAAAAAATTTCCTTGAAACAGGCCTGACCTGTGGTGGCGCAGTGGATAAAGCATTGACCTGGAAATGCTGAGGTCGCCGGTTCGAAACCCTGGGCTTGCCTGGTCAAGGCACATATGGGAGTTGATGCTTCCAGCTCCTCCCCCCTGTCTCTCTCTCCTCTCTTTATCTCTCTCTCTGTCTCTCTCTCTCCTCTCTAAAATGAATAAATAAAATAAAAATTAAAAAAAAATTCCTTGAAAGAAATGAAAATGAATATACAACAACTCAAAATTTATGGGAAACAGCAAAAGCAGTCTTGAGAGGGGAGTTCATAGCATTACAGGCATACCTTAAGAAGCAAGAAATAGCTCAAATAAACAACTCAACCCTGCATCTAAAAGAACTAGAAAAAGAACAACAAATAAAGCTCAAAGGAAGTAGAAGGAAGGAAATAATAAAGATCAGAGTGGAAATAAATAACATAGAGGCTAAAAAACAATACAGAAAAACCAATGAAACCAAGAGCTGGTGTTTTGAAAAGGTAAACAAGATTGATGAGCCTTTAACCAGACTCACCAAGAAAAAAAGAAAGAGGACACAAATAAATAAAATTAGAAATGAAAGGGGAGAAGTAACAACTGACACCACAGAAATACAAAGAATTGTAAGAAAATACTATGAAGATCTAGATGCCAAAAAATTGGACAACCTAGGCAAAATGGATAAATTCCTAGAAACATATAATCTTCCAAAACTCAATCTGGAAAAATCAAAAAACCTAAAGACTGATTACAACAAATGAAATTGCAACTGTTATCAAAAAACTCCCAGCAAACAGAAGTCCTGGACCAGAGGGCTTCACAGGCAAAATTTACTAAATATTCAAAGAACAACTAACACTCATACATCTCAAGCTATTCCAAAAAATTCAAGAGGAGGGAAGACTTCTTAGCTTCTTTTATGAGGAAAGCATAATTCTTATTTCAAAACTATGCAAAGACACTGCAAAAAAAGAAAACTATAGGCCAATATCCCTCATGAACTTAGATGCTAAAATTCTCAACAAAATATTAGCAAACTGGATCCAGCAATACATGAAAAAAAAATCATGCATCATAATCAAGTGGGATTTATTCTGGGGAGGCTAAGCTGGCACAATATTCACAAATCAATCAATGTGATTCATCACATAAACAAAAGGAAAGATAAAAATCACATGATAATATCAACAGATGAAGAAAAAGCATTTGATAAAATCCAGCACCCATTTATGATCAAAACTCTCAGCAAAGTGGGAATACAGGGAACATACCTCAACATGATAAAGGCCATCTATGACAAACCTACAGCCAACAACATACTAAATGGATAAAATTTAAAAGCCATCCCCTTAAGATCAGGAACAAAGCAGTGTTGCCCCCTTTCACCACTCTTATTCAACATAGTTCTGGATGTCCTAGTCATAGTAATCAGACAAGAAAAAGAAATAAAAGGAATCCAAATTAAAAAAGAAATAAAAGGAATCCAAATTTAAAAAGAAGAAGTGAAACTATCATTATTTGCTAATGACATGATACTGTACATAGAAAACCCTAATGTCTCAGTCAAAAAAATACTACATGATAAATATATTTGGCAAGATATAAAATTAATATTAAGAAATCAGTGGCATTTTTATACTCCTACAATAAGCTGTCTGAAAAAGAAATTAAAGAAACAATCCCCTTCACTATTCCAACCAAAATAATAAAGTACCTAGGAGTAAATTTAACCAATGAGGTAAAGAACTTTTATTTCAAAAACTATAAAACATTGATAAAAGAAATCAAGGAAGATACAAACAAGTTGAAGCATATACTGTGTTCATGGTTAGGAAGAATAAACATCATTAAAATGTCTATATTACCCAAAGCAATCTCTAAATTCAATGCAATTCCTATTAAAATACTAATGGCATACTTCAAAGATATAGAACAAATATTCCAAAAATTTATATGGAACCAAAAAAGAACACGAATAGCCTCAGCAATCTTAAAAATGAAGAACAAAGTTGGAGGTATCACATTTCCTGATATCAAGTTATATTACAAGGCCATTGTACTCAAAACAGCTTGGTACTGGCATAAGAACTGGCATACAGATCAATGGAACAGAATGGAAAACCCAGAAATAAACCCATGCCTTTAAGGTCAATTGATATTTGACAAAGGAGGTAAGAGCATACAAAGGAGTAAAGACAGTCTCTTTTAATATATGGTGTTAGGAAAATTGGACTGGTACATGCAAAAAAAATAAAGCTAGACCACCAAATTACACCATTCACAAAAATAAACTCAAAATGGATAAAAGTCTTAAATGTATGTAGTGAAATCATAAACATCTTGGAAGAAAACATAGTAAACTCTCTGATATCTTTTGCAGCAATATATTTGCTGATTTTTCTTCACAGGCAAGTGAAATAAAGGACAGGATGAACAAATGGGACTATATCAAACTAAAATACTTTTACACAGTAAAAGACACCATGAACAAAATAAAAAGACAACCCACACAATGGGAGAACATATTTGCCAATACGTTTGATAAGGCGTTAATAATCAAAATTTATAAAGAACTTCTAAAACTCAACACCAGGAAGGTAAACAATCAAATCAAAAAATGGGCAAAAGAATTGAATAGACACTTCTCCAAAGAGGACATACAGATGGCCAATAGGCATATGAAAAAATGTTCAATGACACTAATCATCATAGAAATGCAAATTAAAACCACAATGAGATACCACCTCACACCTGTCAGAATAGCGTTCATTAACAAAACAACACACAATAAATGCTGGCGAAGTTGTGGAGAAAAAGGAACCTTCGTGCACTGCTGGTTGGAATATAGACCTGTGCAGCCACTGTGGAGAACTATATGAGGTTTCCTCAAAAAATTAAAAATGGAACTGCCTTTTGACCCAGCTGTCCCACTTTTAGGAATATATCCTAAGAACACCAAATCACTGATTCAAGAGAAGAAATGCACCCCCATGTTTATTGCAGCATTGTTCACAATAGCCTAGATTTGGAAACAGCCCAAGTGTCTGTCAGTGGACGAGTGTATTAAAAAGCAGTGGTACATATACACAATGGAATACTATGTGGCTGTGAAAAGGAAGGAAATCTTACCTTTTGCAATGGCATGGATGGACCTGAAGATTATTATGCTAAGTGAAATAAGCCAGGCAGAGAAAGAAAAATATCATATGATCTCACATATACAGTACTGGAAAAAATTAAATAACAGAAGATCTCATGCAACATTTGCCTTTTACATTTAGAAAATCTGAAAAATCTAATTTGAAATTTAGTTCAGTTAGGTTTTATCAACATCTTGAGTTTGAGATGTTTTCATGAAAACTATAATATTTCTTCATTTTTTTCCCCTCTGGCATAATCATGGTCATTTTGCTTATTTTTTCCCCAAACTATAAATATTGCCTGCTTAATGCCATTTATGACTGATCTGTGATTGGTTTAGCAAGTGTATGCATGGGTTTTCTTAAAAGCAGCAGCATTTGAGGTCAGAATAACAACATTTGTTCATTTAAGCAATAAGCCCAGCCAATTGGCAATGACCCTTGACAATAAAATATTAATATGATGAAACAGTCTTTTTATCATCTAAGGTCCTTGTAGCAAATTCATCAAGGAACTCTCTTTCCTCCCTTATTCATTCACACAGTGTGTATTCCATCTGCTTATAACTCTGTAGGGAGAAATTGTGGTGGCTTTTATCCAGCGAGTCCTGGCAGGCTCCATCTATATATTGTTAAGGATTTGGCATATGAGCTAAGGTAAGCCTTTTTATTGCATTATTTAGAATGGGCTTCCTAGCAAATGACATAGTCCTCAAAGAATGTTTCTAAAGAGACTGTCATAAAGCTTTTCTGTGGGTAAACATTTCATGCAGAGCCTACTTACTTTATTTCGTAGATCATGTAGAATACCACTAACTAATCTAGGATTTCTTAACCTGGGACTTGGACCTTCCGGATGTGAAGGTGGGGAAATCTTCAGAAGTTCTTTAAGAGCCAGGGAGCTGATTGGTAGTAGTGGTTGTCAGTAGCAACAGATTGTAGAAAAATGAATGGGAGGAAGCTGAAATTCTATATCCTTTGGGTCGTCCCCTTCTTTCCTATTCTGCTGGGATTTTAGAATGAGCTGTAATGAAGTGAGGACAACTTGAGGAAAAGTGATTTGGAAAGCTATTGGTCAAGGCAAGGTAGTAAGAAAAGCTAAGGAGCCTTTGAGAGGTAGAGTGCTGTCGAGAGATGAGAGATATCCATAGTCACAGGGTTCTGCTTACAAGTACAGGCAGTCCACAGGTTACGAAAGAGATAGGTTCTGTAGGTTTGTTCTTAAGTTGGATTTGTACGTAAGTTGTAACAGGTGTATACATTGACCTATTAAGTGAAACTTAGACAGATGTTTGTCTTAACATAGTACTTATTTTTACCTTTCTGTGCATATAAATACTTAAACATTTTCAGATACAACCTTCAACAATCTTGGGTGATGCAGAAGATGATGGATTTGTTGGAGAGGATGGGACTGGTGTTAGAGAGTCAGGGTTTGATTCTGCTGCTGGAGTCAGTTTCTTGAAGTAGGCATCAGGGAGGTTTATACAGAGCTTTCCTTTTTCTCATCATAAATGGCCCTGTAGCATCTCAAGTCTTCAGTAACTGTAAGGTAAACTTTGGTGAACCTCTCTGTATCAGGATCTTATTACTCTAACTTAGCCATTCCTGCTTCAATGAAATGAAAAGCATCAACTTCCTCCTTTGTAGAAAGCTCTTTTGGTTCTGGAGTTTATAAATCCCTGTTTTCTTTCCTAACCACTATCACCTGCTGCTTTTGCTCTGTAAGGTCTTCATTGGTTAGTTCTTTGCCACGGGAGTCAAGTAACTATGACGTCATTTTCACTGATCTCCAACTGCAGTTGATTACCAGCTCTTATGGCGCTCCATTTGTAAGTACTAGTTGTACATAAGTCAGATTTTTGTAACTT
Source organism: Saccopteryx leptura (assembly GCF_036850995.1). Taxonomy (NCBI): domain Eukaryota; kingdom Metazoa; phylum Chordata; class Mammalia; order Chiroptera; family Emballonuridae; genus Saccopteryx; species Saccopteryx leptura. The sequence goes on along the minus strand of NC_089513.1, from coordinate 58,065,169 downwards.
GGGGACTTACAATAAATTTTAATGACTCTGCCTGTTCAAGAGGCCATCATGTCATCCTCTGTTCAATGGAGTACTTCAAAGCTCGAATTTAGGAGTCATGTGGGCTCTACCACTAGCCAGCCAGTAGCTGGTCATTTTATCTAAATTCTTTAAACCTTTGTTTTCCTGGTTCATAGTAAATGTTCAGTAAATCGTAACCATTTTTTCATTTCCATGTTTCTGCAAATTGTAAACCAAATGAGAAGTAGGCACTGGAATCAGAGAGAGATCCAAACTCTATCAGTAAAGCTGGATTGGAGATCGAAACTAAATTTCCAACTCCTTTTCCTTCGGCTGTAACTTTGAAATAAACTCAAGTGGAGAGTTAGCATTGCAGAGTGGTCATTGCCTACCAGCCACATGGACAACTGGCCTGTCATGCACCCTGTAGACGATCGAGGACCCAGGCTTGAGATAGAGGGCAGTAGGTCAGGTCCTTCCAAGTTTGTTCAGCACTGGGAAGCAGAGGTAATGGAGAAAGACTTGCAGCCAGATGGTAGGTTCAAGGTAAGAGAGAGACAGAAGTGGAGAGACAGGGATAGCTAGACTACACATGGAGTGACCATGGAGAGCAAAGAACTCTCACCTGTGGGTGAGCAGGAGCACAGGGAAGAAAGGGGGCTCCTTCCACTGGTGGCAGAGTGTTTATTGATTACTCTTCTCCTCCTTGGCCGAGGGTAACTACACTGAACCTTCTTAGCAAAGAGAGCCTTTAGTTCCCTTCCAATAGATGAGAGTCATCAGAAATTGGTGCTGAAAAGGGAGTGGACAACAAAACTGTCATTAAGACATTGTCCCCTCACACACGTGGCATTCGTAGCGCTTCCTTCCTCCCCGCCCTTTCCATCTATCTGTCTCAGGTTCCTCCCACCACCCCTCCACATTTCTCCCCCAGCCCCTGTGTTGACAATCCCAGGCACTCCCGGCAGGACAGGCAGTGATAAGAGTTGGCTATGCAGGGAAGGTCGGGGCTGCAGAATCTACAGCTTTGAAGTGAACGGGGCTGGAGTCTGTCCAGTGCTCTTGTGAAGTCTGCAGGGTCTGGAGGGCGGAGGATGGGAGAAGTGCCCAGGACGAGGGATGCAGGGCCCACCGGCCCCAGGAGTGCTCTCCCTCAGAAACTGCCAGGAGTGGGGTGCCGATAAGGGTCAGAGTAATAGCGGCAGAGAAATGTAAGATACTGCTTCCCTCTGAGCATTTCCTCCTATCTCTAGACTACTTAGGCAGCAGCTAATTCATCTCACTAATAAGGGGAGGTGTAGATAATGTTTCATGCAGACCGTTCCTCTCCCATCTGTGTAAGAGGCTGAAAATCGTGCTCTATTGCGGGTAGTACTCCCCACATGTCATCTCGTCAAGTCAAAAGTTTGAAGTTCTCCACACCACCCTTTCCTTGGGGTTTTAATTGTCAATTTGGCCACTTTTGAGCCTCTATCTTTCATTCTAAAGAGCTTGCTCTTTTTTCCTTGATTTTTTTCCCCTTTTAGAACAAAAGGCCCTTCAAGTGATTGCATTCCCACCAAGAGGAATATTCCCAAGTGCTCTCAGCTCTGAAAAACAGATAATACTCTAAAATAAAACCCATTGTTAGGCTGCCGACCGCTTCAGCTTGGGGTGGGGATGGGAAGCGAGGGCGGGCGAGGGGCATCGGGATTCCTTCAAACGACTTTCCATCTGGCAAAGGCAACGCATGGGGGCGTCTGGAAAACCGTGGGCACAGGACATGTGAATTCTTAAAAACAAACAAACCAAACAACAAAAGAAAACTGCATTCTTGTCCACAAGCGATGTGAATGGAACCATATGTGTCTCTGGGTGAGGAGAGCGCCGGGCCTGTCATCTGTGCCTATTGGAGTTCAGGGGACCTCCCATCCGGGAAGTGCAAGCAGGCAGCGCTGGGAGGAGCCCCACTGCGGAGGCTTCCTCGCTTCCTCGGTGCCCGGGAACCACTCCCAGCTTCACCTGGCCAGGCCTTTCTCCCACCCTGGAAACTGTCCAACATGGCTTGCCCAACGAGCTCTTCCATCAGCCTGTAGAATATGCATGGTGGGCCTCTCAGATGAGGCTGCAATCTCATCCAGGACAGCTTTGAGCCAGAAGCTCAATCTGATCCAGGAGGGGGAGGAGCCAAATGATGGGACAGCAACCACCAGGCTGCATTCAGGGAGCTCTGAGACGTTCTCTGCAAAGCCAATATTCTCCATTCCCCTGTCCAAGCTGCCACTGGATTTAGAATGGCATCTTGTATTTTGGGGGGGAAAGTGAAGTTAACTTTTAACTTTGGTGCCCGGGCCTGAGGCTCCCATCTTATCACTGCCTTTACTATGGGAATGTTACAGTTACAGAGCCTTGGAGCTAGAAGGGACCTTGGAACTCACACAGGCCAGCCTTTCTATCTTTCAGAGGAGAAGTCACAGTCTGACTCTCTGAGACAAGTGGCCCTGGCACCTGACTCTCCCAGGCCTTGTTTACCTGGGTCACTCGCATGTCTAATTGTAGGTGTCGTTGGCTGTGTTGCTTTATATTCTGTCTGTAATGTTCATAGCATCATAATGGTGCCTGTGTATCTCTCCCGATAAAGTGTGAGGTCACCATGGCCTCTAAACAGAGTATGTCTTGATTGACAGGCACTACAACCAATAAAAAACCCACCTACTGTCCCCACCAGGCCAGAACTAACCACTTGATAACCTGACCGCGGAACCCTTGGAAGTGCCCTGCGATGGCCCTGGCTGTTCTCTGGAAGGAGCCCGGAGAACGAGCATGCAGGGCACAGAAGCTGGAGAGCACGGCCTGGCCAGCCCGTGGCCTCGGAACCGGCCTCGGAACCGGCCTCGGACGGCTTCACCCCGAGCCACACGAGAGCTGCTGGAATGTGCACACACGACCCAGACTCAACATTGCAGGTTGGAGAGGGTGTCAGCATAGTTCATGGAAAAAGTATTTTAGGAAAAAAAGCACTTGGCAAGTTCTCCTGAGTGGTAATCATGCAACAGAAATTAAACAGGGAACTGACTCCAGGGTACTTCCCAGTATAAACCACGTCCCTCAGCCTTTCCTGCCAGGACATTCTCTTCTCCCGAGTCTTCTGGATGCCCTCACCCCGAGGGAGGGATGACACGGGAAAAGATTTTAGAACATAGTTTGCATAGAGTTTAACCTTTTTAAAATGACCTTTCTAGTTAAGAAAGGAAGGAAGGAAGGAAGGAAGGAAGGAAGGGAGGGAGGGAGGGAGGGAGGGAGGGAGGGAGGGAGGGAGGGAGGGAGGGAGGGAGGGAGGAAAGGAGGGAAGGAGGGAGGGAAGGAAGGAAGGGAAAGAAAGAGAAAGAGAGAAAGAGAGAAAGAAAGAAAGAAAGGAAAGAAAAGAAAAGAAAAGAAAAGAAAAGAAAAGAAAGAAAAAACAAAAAACCCTGGGCTACTCACTGCCCACAAGGAATTGGGAGCTACAGAAAACGGCAGACCAGTGACGCACAGTGATGGAGCCGAGTCCTGGCCCAGCTGGCTTATTTCTGAACGCAAAGCTGCCAGTCAGTCTTTTGTCAGAACAGGCTGGACACGGCTCATTCCAAGGAGCCAAGAGCCCAGGTCTGGTCCAGAGCCACCCACCTTTCTATCATCTGGGGGTGACTCACGTGTGGGTGCCGCGCTTTCTCACCCGTGAAATAAAATATGTCCTGCCACGCACAGGCTGCTGTGAAGATCAAAGGAGATGACACGTGATGTAAATGTGTTTCAAACATGAAGCATAATACAAATTTAAGGCAACAGGATTACATATAACTGGGCCCCTGGTTGAAAAAAAAATGATGAATGGAATATTCTCCTTAAATGAAAAAAATACCTGAACCTGTTTACGGGTCAGGCTCAGTGAGACATGTACTTATAGCCCTTACTCCCTTTCCTAACACACAGAACTATGTATCTTAGGGAAAGGACTTGACATGGGAAGTTGGGTGCTTACAAAGCTGCTGGCACGGCTGTGTTCTTGGATGGGCATCTAGGAAGGACTTCAGGAAATTGCCAGAATGACACAGGAGAATAGCTACTGTCGCTGGATCTCTGCCGCACCCTGCCCCACCTGGGCTCCGGGCACCTAGACCCCGGACTAAAAACACAACAGGTGCTACTCAACAAACAAAATGTAATCTCAACACAGTGCTTGCTGTTACACATCCCAATTGGGGCAGACGGCTCTTTCTCATTCCTGCCCTCCAAATCTCCCGCCGCAACTATTGCAACTATTCAATGGAGTGTAATTCACATCCAACACCGCAGCTGCAAGACACAGTGGGAAGGGTGGTTTCCCACTGTGTCCTCTCCAGAGAGGAGGGAGGTGAATGGTGGGGAGCAAGCACATCCCCAGGACCCCGTCTTCAGCTCTTCCATATTCATACAAACCTTGTTCTCGTTGCAGACGTTAGAAAGTTAAAAACATGTCCCAGACTTCCTGAACTTAAGATTAATGTGTGTATTATCCAAGCATAAGCTAAGGAACTCCCACAAATAGTTTTTCACTTGTTCTTTTATTAGTCTTCAGAGCAAGTAGATCATGAAGTCCCTGCAGCCCAGATCACTGTTCCCCTCTTATCTCCTCTCCACTGTCCCCCAGGCCTGCACTGATCTTGGGCCGTTTCAGCAGTCTGGTAAAGGCCGTAGAATCAATTTTAGAATAATGTTTTTAAATGCATAAAACTGAATTCGTAAGATTACAAAGGAAGCCTATTGTATTGATTACTGTATCTCAGTGTAATTTGTAATTTTACATGTTTAATTTAATGTGCTGCTTCTTTACGGGCACATTGAATAACAGGCTCTCACAGCAGGCCTCACCTCATGACAACTTTCATTCTGAAGAGATGATGAGTGTAAACATCTCAGGATAAAGACTAAATTGCAACATAAACTTACCTTAATTTTACTGAGGGTAAAAATCACAGGTTCTGTTGCCTATATCCCAAGAAGAAGGAGATGCTAAATTTCAGATAGAAATTAGTGAAAATCAAGATAAGAAATAGCCAACCAAGTTTCTGAATTCTCCCAAAGGATGTGGACCCAAGAGAGAAGCCCCTGACTTGCATGTCATCCCTGTCTGCATAAATAGGGCCAGCTGACCACGCCATCCATGCTCCAGCCCTCCAGAAGGGAAGAAGGGAAGCCAGAATCCATAGGTTCCTTTTATGGAGTGACCATACATTGTACACATCACTTTCACTCCCATCCAATTGGAAGGAACTTAGAGACATGGCCGCACCTAGCTCCATGAGATGCCAGGAAATGTAATCTCTATCTAGGCAGCCATATGCCCAGGACAAAACTCCCGAAGTTCTGTTATTAAGAAAACAAAGAGGAGAATGAGTATTGGGGGCCACCTGGCAGTTTCTGCAATACCTTCTCTTGTCACAAAAGTACAAATGATGACAAGTTCAAATTAGTTGAACTCCTTCGCATGGACTTAAGGCAGTTTGCCTTCTTTGTATGGAAAATATGTGCTGCTAGTATTTCTCAAGTATCCTTTAAACTCACTAATTATTGAAATAGATCTCTGTGACTCCAGAAGCCAAAGAATAAAGCTCTGTTGTGGATTCATGAGAATTTAGCAGTGACCTAATTCGGTTTTCCAGTCAATTGACCGGCCTCTGAGAGAGCTGAGTGAATGAATGCTGCTCACTCTCGCTCTGTCACAGAACCCTAATCCGTGCTATACTGTACTTAATGATTTTTATATCGTAGCTGGCGCAGAGCTTTGAAACTCTTGTTTCCAATTCCTCCAGGGGAAGAATGACCTTTACATGGACTGATGAAGCACCCAGAGCAAAGATGTGAAGCTCTAGAGCAGGGGTCCCTAAACTTTTTACACAGGGGGCCAGTTCACTGTCCCTCAGACTGTTGGAGGGCCGGACTATAAAAAAAAAATGTGAACAAATCCCTATGCACACTGCACATATCTTATTTTAAAGTAAAAAAACAAAACGGGAACAAATACAATATTTAAAATAAAGAACAAGTAAATTTAAATCAACAAACTGACCAGTATTTCAATGGGAACTATGCTCCTCTCACTGACCACCAATGAAAGAGGTGCCCCTTCCGGAAGTGCGGCAGGGGCCGGATAAATGGCCTTAGGGGGCCGCAATTGGCCTGCAGGCCATAGTTTGGGGACCCCTGCTCTAGAGGAAATTACTCATCTCCCTCTACCTCTTTCTGCTAATCATTTAGGCACACACATGTGCCAGATGCCAGTAGGTGGCAGACAGCTCCACTCATTTTGGAATACTTGTTTTGACTGGTTGCCCTTGGGCCATTGAACATGGTGCCTTTGAGGGCAGGGGAGTATTGAGTTAAAGCTTTAGTCAAACTCCAAAACTGGTTTTTATAGGAAATAAAAACTGTAGGAAGGGCCCTGGTGGGCTGGCTCAGCAGATAGACTTGCTCAGCTTGCAGACATCCCTGAGTTCGATCCCTGGTCAGTTCGATCTCCGCACACAGGAGAAGCGACCATCTTCTTATCTTCCCCTCTGTATCCCCATTCTCTCCCCCCCCCCCCCTGCAGCCAGTGGCTTTTTTGGTCCAAGCATTGGCCTCAGGCGCTGAGGATAACTCAGTTGATTCACTTATATGCCCCATATGGGGGGGGTTGCCTGGTGGATCTCGGTCGAGGCGCATGTGGAAGTCTGTCTATCTCTTCTTCTCTCTCTCTCTCTCTCTCTCTCACACACACACACACACACAAAACAACTATAGGAGGATAAAATATAGAAGATGTCTTTTTTTTTTTTTTTGTATTTTTCTGAAGCTGGAAACGGGGAGAGACAGTCAGACAGACTCCCGCATGCGCCCGACTGGGATCCACCCGGCACGCCCACCAGGGGTGACGCTCTACCCACCAGGGGGCGATGCTCTGCCCCTCCGGGGCATCACTCTGTTGTGACCAGAGCCACTCTAGCGCCTGGGGCAGAGGCCAAGGAGCCATCCCCAGTGCCCGGGCCATCTTTGCTCCAGTGGAGCCTTGGCTGCGGGAGGGGAAGAGAGAGACAGAGAGGAAGGAGGGGGGGTGGAGAAGCAAATGGGCGCTTCTCCTATGTGCCCTGGCCTGGAATCGAACCCGGGTCCCCCACATGCCAGGCCGACGCTCTCCCACTGAGCCAACCAGCCAGGGCCTAGAAGATGTCTTTTAAAGTAATAGGTAAGTCATTCAACATAGAAGTATGAGATCAGAGTAAAAATCAGAGTTGAATAGGTATATTCTCAACTCCCTTCTCTCTACCTTTTCTCTGTCTTTCCTCCCTTTATGAAAAGAAGAAAATAGTTGAGCTAGCCAGATTTTGTAGAATGCAGCACGCTCACAGCGATGTCATAAAGGATCTGGTGAGAGCTAAAATATCCAAGAAGCAATTCAAATATTATTGACTTAACAGGAACCAACTGAGTTGTTTTTATGAACAAATCTAAATCATACCAGATACTGAGGGCTGGTTTGGAAAAAAGGCCCCAAGACCTTTTCCTCTTACAGAGCTATGTGCTCTCCGTCCAAGCCCGGCTGCAGGGGGCACGGTTGTCAGGGCTGTCTTTGGAATCTCCAGACAGCACCAACCTGGCTGGAGGCTGGCATTAAATGGTCCCCCATGTGCTCATCTGACACATTGTCTTCTCTTGTTCCTGTAGGACAAGAGTGCACATCTTAACTTCTACATTTACTGCTGCTGGTTTGAGGACCTGAACTGTGGCAACTAGGCCAGGTGAGTACTTGTTTGTAAGATGCGCTGCCCAACATACAAAACCCACGTGGGTGCGGCTTGGGTATGCTCTGAGGTCCCCGGTTTGGAGTCTTCATGTGCCCTGGATGGGGTCCAGGCCTAATAGTAGCAAACAGAAGATATTGAGTAAGCATGAGCATGGGCCACAGCAGTACTGTGGTGTTCAGGAATGACCTGATACAGTCTGGGGAGGGCGGAGCGGAGGGAACTCATGGAAGGGTCTACTCAGAAAGACTGAAGTTGCAGACACAGGAAAAGGGTCTTATTTCCTCTGAGAACCTTGGAAAGATCTGAAGAAAATGTGATTCCCAAGCCTGACACCAGAGCAGAGGCATGGTTTTCAGTTCACGCAGGAGCGAGCCTGGGGTTGACACAACGCTGATGAATTCTTAGCGGCCAAGGACGGACCTAACTCACCTCACCTGGCTGCGCTGGGAGAGCAAATGACCGGAAGTGCTGCCCCGCCCCTCTGGTGTCCAGCTGGCGGCGGTCCCAGGAACTTCTTCACAGACTCATCATTCTTTCCAGAGCAGACCGGCTCTGCGTGCTATGTGGAAACTGCCTGCTTACAAAACAATCTGACCATTGCCAGATGTGGGCACCTGGCCAGCTTTTACATAATTCAGGCTTTTCTTTGCTCAAGATGGTACAATTTAAAAGAGCCTTAGAAGTTCTGTTTTAATCTCCTTTTTTCCCTCTCCTTACCTCCTTTCATACTTTGCTTCATTTCAGCAGCAAAGTCTCTCACCCAAACACGTGGTGGCACTTTGTACGTGCTCTACATCCGTGCACATGGCTGGAGAGCACAAGACCGTGCGTTTTCCTTATGATTGCTCAAAATTTAAATGAAAATAGCTCGGGGGGGGGGGCCTGTTGTTGGCCTCCTGTGGCCCAGGCCTGGCCCCTCCCCCACCCCACGCAGTGCCAGCTCTAGAATACCCAGTGAGAAGCTCAGGGCTCAGGAATGTGAGCTGGAGGATGCAAAGCCCAGCACGGTGGAAGCAGATCAGTTTTGTTTCTGTCATCAGAAGTAATCTTTTATAATTTAAAGTTTACTCTTCTCATGCAAGAAGATCAAAGCACTGCACAGGGCCTTGTGAAATGTGCACTGACGAATTTATATTTGAAAATCAGGCTGGATTGGGACTTTCCCACTGATCAAGCAGGGTTATGGGTTCTGGGAATTTTAATTCCCATTTTATTTCTTCGTTCTAGTGAGTGAGTCACATTGCTTTCCATAAGGGCTCAGACCAAGCCTGCCTTTGTAATCTGGGCCTCCTCCAAAAGACCGTAGGGCAATAGAAGCCATCACTTGGCCCTGAGACAGTCACAGGTGCTACAGCGTGTATGTGGAAAGATCTTTGGGGATGACAGATAATCTCTCTATCTCTCTCTCTCTCTCTCATACACACACACACACACACACATATACACACACGCACTAAATTTGGCTCAGCCTTTCCCAGTTAAAATAGAATGTCAAAAACCCAACTGAGGCCCTGGCCTGTTGGCTCAGTGGTAGAGCAACAGTCTGGCATGCGGGAGTCCTGGGTTCGATTCCTGGCCAGGGCACACAGGAGAAACACCCATCTGCTTCTCCACCCCTCCCCCTCTCCTTCCTCTCTGTCTCTCTTTTCCCCTCCCGCAGCCAAGGCTCCATTGGAGCAAAGGTGGCCTGGGCACTGAGGATGGCTCTGTGGCCTCTGCCTCAGGCACTAGAATGGCTCCGATTACAGCAGAGCGATGCCCCAAGATGGGCAGAGCATCGCCCCCTGGTGGGCATGCCGGGTGGATCCCGGTCGGGCGCATGCGGGAGTCTGTCTGACTGCCTCCCGTTTCCAACTTTAGAAAAATACAAAAACTTAAAAAAAACAAAACCCAACTGATGTTTCAACTTTCCCTCCTTGCTGACTTCCCCACTTGGAAGAGCCAGCAGAAACTGCTATTCACCCCTGGCATCGCATTGTGCTGGGGAAGAGAGGCTTCAGAACGGGAATACAATGTCTGCATTTACCTAGCAATCTCCAGGCATCTTACATTGGCCATGGATTTTCCTTTGAGTTATTTTACTACTGATAAATAATTGGACAGATAAGTAACTCTGACCATTTCCCTCAGTTTAGCCGAGATTAGAACCAGCTCTTTATCTGAAACCTACACACATTTTAGAGGACTGAAAAATGTTCCAAAAGGTTTCCTCACGGTCTGCATTTTAAAGTGCTTGTATCTGAACATGTGTTTCTCTAACAGGCCTAGAAGCAAGACGAGCAAGGCTGCTCTCTCTCCAGGGTTTCTGGGCTGGCCAGCAGCGGGAAGGCTCAGAACCATTCTCAAGATGTGTGTTAAGGCTTGATTTTGCAGACCAGTTTCAGACCGTGCGCAGTAGGATGTGTTTAAATCCAATGTAATTCCATCACTGATGTCAATCAAGCCCAGAAAACAAAGGAAAGGGCTGGGGGGTGGGGGGAAGATCCTGTCCAGAAGCCTGTCCAAAATCCAGCCTTGATTAGAGCCTTGATGGCCATATTGAAAAACCAAAATGACCATTCCGTGATGAGAAAAACGTTTCTTTGGTCAAAACTAAACTGTTTACAGATTCAGATTCCGACAATGTAAGGCTCATGACCATGAGCAGACGCTGTGATAAGACATTTCATTCACATGCTCTCTCCTTACCCCTAAGGCTGCTCAGGGACACGGGTATGATTCTTTCCCATTCACAGATTGATGAAAGAACATTAAGCTAAGGCTAACTCTATAATCCAGTCACCTCTGCTAGCACTTAGATTACTGTCATCCTTCATACACCCAGCCCCCACGATTAGGGGGCTCTGTTTTTCTAACCCCCATCCCTTACCTCTCCAAAAAAGTATTTTTTTAGGGAAATGTTAGGGAAATCTGTCTTCTCCAAACATGGTGACTATTTCTCCATGTTTTTTTCTTACATCCACCAAAGAAAGTGTTCAACCTAGACGTCATGGGTGCTGCCTGATTTAATCCTGGGTTAACCTGAGGAGGAAGCTAAAATATAGCACCTGGCAAGAAAACGTGGGATTCCTTTTCAACAGAAGCAGAATTTGAATGAAGAAACTTAAGCCTCCTTAAAATCATCTTGAGAAAAGCTACGTGGTGTGGGGGAAAAGAGCTGGAGCCCTGGCTCACCACTCTCCATCTGAGCTCCGTTCTCTCTTCGGTACAACGGAAGTGACGTCAACCTTAAAAGTGGTTGAACTGTGAGGCTTAAGGAGTTATCCTTAAAGTTCGTCAAGTTCCCGGCTCATGGTAAACAGTGAACAAATGGTGACTTTTAACATCATTTTTTTTTTTGTATTGGAGGCAGCAATTTGTTACGGTTACTTGAATTTTGGGGGGGGTTAAGTTTGTTTTAACCAGAAAATTCTACTTGTTTTCATCCTCCATGTGGAAGATGTTTCCGAAATATATGCATGCACTTAACTTCCTGCCACAGAACTGAACACAATTGAATTTTTCTGGGATGATTAAGGATCTTGCAGTGCCCTGGGCAATCATTCTGAGAGCAAAGCCTCTTCGCTGCTCAACACTTAGATACAGATGTGGAGAGTCGCGCAGACCCAAGGATGGGCATCACCTCCACAAGTTAGTCAGATGTTTGTTTTAAATAAGTCTCTGATATTGAGGACGTTACTAGGGTTTGCCTTTTCCTTATCAAAGCAGATGGGGAACTATGTGTAGGGGTTGGCTGTGTTCCCAGTGGAAGGTTCTCTTCGAGTTAATCCAGGTTTTGTTTATTCTGCATTTATGATGCACATTCATCTTCCCCAAGTAAAGGGAAGGTCGCTGTAATGGCAGAAGCCCAATTTCAGCTGAACCCAAGACCAGTCTGGGACTCTGTAATCAGACTGAAGTCAGAACTCCTTAAAGTCATTGGTCTCTTACAAATTTATTTGTAACACTGAGCACTTCCTAAGGAAAAGGGAAGCGGGGAGATGAGAGGTGGGAAATCAGCCTCTCATGTTTTTCTTATTAAGTCCTTATGAGGTTCTACAGGTCAATCAGTCACCAATTTTAGTAAAGCAGAGATGCATTTAGTTTGGCCCAAGACAATTAGGTGCTGAGTTTAAACAGTGAGGGGAGGAGTCTTGACTTGATTCAGAATGAGACAGCCACTCTGTGTCCCATACTCAGGAAAATCTCTGTGACAGCTTCCTCAGGCGCCTGAACACCAGCGGCCTTTACCAGACAACAGTCTGATGAGTTAAGTGTAAATGAATGAGGAACATACGGATTGCATTTCCCTGAGAAAATAGGTCATTTCAAAAATGAAGGGGCAAAGTGCTTGGGAAAATGCATTATGGGTTTTGTCAAGGCCAAAAAGGATGTAAACTACTTCAGATACTCTCTGCATGCCAGATGAGAAGCATTTCGAGGCGAGCACGTTCCGGGGTGTGTATACGTCCTGTAAACATCTCAGCTTGAGAACCTCACCAAGATGATGACTACCCCCTCCCCCCACCACCACCCACGTTATCTAAGGCCCAAAAAGTGATTTTTGCAAAAAGTCAGAAAGAATATGCACAAACAAGATACTGACAATTATCAACCAGGGAAACTAGAATTTAATGCAGTGCCTTCTGTGAGAAATCTATTCCCATTTTGCTCCTGCTACAAGCGCGGGCGCGCGCGCACACACACACACACACACACACACACACACCTTATTTAACATGCTGAGTTGAAAAATGTCAAATGGAAGAATCAATGCAAAGGTTTTGCTGTATGGTTTTGCCTGGCAAATAAAGAAGCAAACAAAAATACTTAAAATTGTATGGCCGTAAATGGATTCTGTTTTAATCAAGCCAAATTTGACAATCTTTCTCAAGATTGTTGTTAAAATGTATGAAAGAGGACCCCAAAGAGGTTCTCCTCACAGCCCGGTGCCAAGTGGTGAAGTGCTGGCAAAACTCCAGGAAGCCCGCTGCTCCCCCTCCCTGAGCCACTCCCGACCTCCAGACCAGGACTCCAAGAAGCAAGAGAAACCTTATTCTCTACGTTATCGTCTGAACGATGAGCTATCTACGATATCCTACTGAGAGCTGGGTAGACAGAGCGCTGTGGGGTGAGGAGTTCTGGAGGACAACCTGGTCTGCGGATGAGCCACACTGGCGCCAGCCTTCCAGCTACCCCGAGTCTTCCTAACCCAGCCGGGACAGGGGCATCAGTAAGTATTGGTTTGATTTCTCAAAAAAGCTTGATCTCTGTCTCTTTTCTTTTTCTTCTCCTTCTCCTTCTTCTCCTCACTGAGTGCCTATTTCTCTCCTCCCTGCCTCAGTAGTCCCTCTGGTTTCTTTTTATTCCCTTTCCTAAGTCTTCCTCTTCATGTCCTCCCTGAGCCTTATCTCTGCCTGTATCTGCTTTCGGCTCTCTCAGCTGTCCCACCTGGAGAAACCAAGGCCCGTGCCTGCCCACCCCGGTATTTAGGCAGAACTACCTCCATAGGAGCTGGCTGCTTTCTCTCTGACTTTCACCTGGGGAGGAGGGGTGCATCTTGTTTCCTCCTGCTGTTCTTCTCTTCACTCGGAAGAGTCTGCGTTAGTATAACACACCTGGCCCTCCCAGGGAGAGAAGAGTGGCCTAGCAGAGGTGAGCTTGTAGAGCGAGCCGCCCCTCCCCCGCAGAGGGTGTGCTCTGTCACTTCTCCGTGCTGTGCTGCCCGAGGCAGGTGACTGTGTCCACCTCTGCCAGGGCTCAGGACAAGGGCATGCCAAGCAGCCCTTCGAATCGCTTTGTCGAAAACGAAGGGGATCTTGTGGTTCTCTATCAGCAGACCCTCACATCTCACTTCTCAGTTGGGTCAGCAATTGAGTGGTAACACGGGTGACATTCCTTAGACCCCTTCAGAGATCCCCAAGTCCTCATGCCCCAAAGTGCTCTGAACGGGTCTCCGCTGCAGTTCACTGCCCTCCCCGCTCCAGTTTCTACCTCCTTCCTGTGGCAGCTGTCCCTTTGCTCCCCGGCACCCAGCTCCCCTCTGCGCCCAGCATGCGGAAGTTAGCTGTACATCCCCACATATTCGCAGGTGAGCCTTGGTCTCACACTGTCTGATAAAATGTGACGTGAGGATGACTGCTCTAGAAAGTCACCCAGATCACAGGGAATTTTTTTTTTTTTTTTTTTTTTTTACAGAGGCAGAGATAGACAGGGACAGACAGACAGGAACGGAGAGAGATGAGAAGCATCAATCATCAGTTTCTCGTTGCACGTTGCAACTTCTTAGTTGTTCATTGATTGCTTTCTCACATGTGCCTTGACCGTGGGCCTTCAGCAAACCGAGTAACCCCCTGCTGGAGCCAGCAACCTTGGGTCCAAGCTGGTGAGCTCTTTGCTCAAACCAGATGAGCCCGCGCTCAAGCTGGCGACCTCAGGGTCTCGAACCTGGGTCCTTCCGCATCCCAGTCCGACACTCTAACCACTGTGCCACCACCTGGTCAGGCGATCACAGGGAATTTTCTTGCATGAAAAATAAACCTTTGGGGTTTGTAGGTCCTAGAATTAGTGGGCTGTTTTTAGTCACAGAATAACCTAGTCCATCCTGACTGACACGTAGTCCTCATCTCTCTCACTCAGTCCTAAATTTCTGTGTCTCAACCATGGCCTCACCTTTTTACTCACACATCTCCACTTACTAACGTTTTCTCCCTCTGCCCTCCTCATTTCCCAGGGTCTCTCTCTCTCTCTCTCTCTCTCTCTCTCTCTCTTTCTTTCTTTCTTTCTCCCTTTATTGTAGACATGAATTTGCATTTATAGTTAATATAAATAACTGGGTTTTATTTCTAACAAAGTTAAGAAAGAAGAATTAGAAGAAGTGAATATTCCACACAGATATAAGAGAAATATCTTGAGCCTGGTGGTCTGAAATACTTTAAGTCTAGAATAAAAGACAGAGAAGGAATGTGTAGTATTTGTTCATCTCAGGAATCAAAAAAGAAGAGGGAGTTTCCAAAGCCTTGATAAGTCTAAAAATATAACTCTGGAGGAATGGATAGACTTCTTGGACAAACTGGAAAGAAACCACCAAACTTCCCGTGCCCTTGAAACATGGAGCCCGTCAGTGTGTAAGAACGGAAACAGGAGGAAAGCAGCATGGCCCCTCGGAAGTCCTGTGGAGAGTCGGTTCTTCCCGGTGAAAACTGTGCAGTTCAGAGAGAGGCAAGTGAGACATTTCGGGGGTTGGGGAAAGCACTTCTTCCTCCCAGTGCAATAACCTTACATTCCCAGCAGGACACAAACCGCAGGTTGGTGTTGTGGATAAATTCTGAAAAGCATCTGAGGGTAAGTGTTTAATTATACTTGGCATGGCTACCCCCTTTTTACTCTCAAGACAGGAAATCCCCCGACTATTAACTGCATTCGACCTTGACAGAGCTCATGAGAGCCTTTCTGGCTGCCCTTTCTGACAGTCAGAGATGAACTCGTTTCTGGGGTGACAACAGCACCTGAACCAAAAAGCTTTATTATGTGGTTCCCTGTGGTTAGAGGCCAGGCGGACACCCCTTCCAACACTCTCAATGGCACTAATAAAAGAATTCAACCCGTTTCAAGCTAAGTCCCACAAGTGCGCACCTGGGAAAATTTAAGCTGCAGGTTTTCTCCCAGACATCTGAACCTTACCTGGAGTAACACTGTGGTCTCTGACTGAGAGGCAGGGGGTAGCGATTATGGGGCCAGCCACAGGCAGAACTGAAATTGCTAGAACACCTGCCCCAACTTGTTTTTAGCTCATGCTTCCTATAGATAACTCAATATCTTATACACTGTTAAGGTTTATTAAATATCAAAACAAACTGTGACTAAACATCCATTTGAGTTGTTCAACATTATATTCTACCCTTACTTGAAAACCACTGTGCTAGGATTTGTAGCGCTTTTCTTAGTACCGGTTTTCTTATCATCTGTTTTCAACATCTGTCCATCTGTATTATATCCATCTATTCATTTAGCAATTACCGATCAAATACTTCTTGCCTGCTAAGCTGGGTATGAGGTGTCAGAATCAACCATGGTCTTTGCTCTAGAGCAGCAGTTCTCAACCTGTGGGTCGCGACCCCTGTGTTTTGGTCGTTCAACCCCCGCCGGTTCGCGACCCACAGTTGAGAACCGCTGCTCTAGAGGAAACGGAAACTGTTTAAATAGACAGTGGCAAAGTCTATGGTGAAGTTGTCTACTGGGTAAGAGTCAGCTCCACACCTGCTCCAAAGGCAGTGAGGTGTGTGTGTGTGGGGGGGGGGGGGGTATCAGGGAAGATTTCCTCAAAGAACAAAAATTTTATCCCACTCTCTACCTCCTAACCAATCCTACTCACCGGTCCTTTATTCAGATGAAAATAAGTCATAAAGTTTCACAAAACCACCAAATCTTAAGCTTCTTTATTATTTTGACCAGTTTTCCCTAAATTTACAATGAAGAAATTTGAGGTTTGAAAAGAGCAGCCCCTTGGCCCTGGCCAGTTGGCTCAGTGGTAGAGCGTTGGCCTGGCGTGCAGAAGCCCTGGGTTCGATTCCTGGCCAGGGCACACAGGAGAAGCGCCCATCTGCTTCTCCACCCCTCCCCCTCTCCTTCCTCTCTGTCTCTCTCTTCCCCTCCCGCAGCCAAGGCTCCATTGGAGCAAAGTTGGCCTGGGCGCTGGGGATGGCTCCTTGGCCTCTGCCCCAGGCACTAGAGTGGCTCTGGTCACGACAGAGCAATGCCCCGGAGAGGCAGAGCATCGCCCCCTGGTGGGCAGAGCGTCGCCCCCTGGTGGGCATGCTGGGTGGATCCCGGTCGGGCGCATGCAGGAGTCTGTCTGACTGTCTCTCCCCGTTTCCAGCTTCAGAAAAATACAAAAAAAAAAAAAAAAAGAAAAGAAAAGAGCAGCCCCTTGCCCATGAAGAGAGAGCCACTATGGAGACAAGAGGGACAGCTTTCTCTGATCTGCAGTGTCAGCTGGGGGGACTCACTGGATCGGGAAGATTCACTTGTACAATGGCTGACTCCCATGCTTGCTCTCAGCTAGCAGCCCAGCCTCTTCTGTGGGAGCCTCTTCACAGGCCTTCTTGGGCTTCCTCACAGCGTGGCAGCTGAGTTCCAAAAGCAAGTGTTCTGAGAGAAGAAAGCGGAAGTTGCTGATTTCTTAAATCTTGGTCCTAGACACTGGCCCAGCATCACTTCTGCCAAATTCTAGTCATCCGAAATTCAAGGCAGAGGCAACATAAACCCCACTTCTCAGTGAGAGGAATGAAAAAGAATTTATGGCCAGCTCGAATTCACTACATTCGCCTAAGTGATCTTGCATTTTGAAAGACTTCAAATACTTAATTACAAGAAATAGGAAACAGGCCCTGGCCGAGTGACTTGGTAGATAAGGTGTCATCCTGGCGCACCAGAGGTCATGCGTTCGACCACTGGTCAGGGCGCCTACTAGAAGCAAGCCAGGAATATACAACTAAATGGAACAACTAAGTGAAACAATGAGTTGATGCTTCTCTCTCTCTCTCCCTTCCTCTCTTAAATAATAGTAACAATAAAAGTGCAAGGATAATGGGAAACGCTTGTTGGTGGCCTTTGACGCTTGTGCTTCATTCAAGCTGCCATCAGCTCCTTTGAGGGTCTTTCAAGTCTCTGCCAGCTGATGAAGGCAAAAGAGAGGGAAGCAGAAAAAGATGGGAATTTTCTAGTTAGTGAAATTACCCTCACAGCCATGGTGCCCATGTTTTGTTGAATGTTAGAATAACCTGAGACCCTTCATAAAAAATAGAGATTTCCAGCACATCAGACAGAGTAAATCACACTTCCCAGAAGCCACCAGGAAGCTGTTTTTAGGAAAGTTCCCAAGTGACAATAAAGCGGCTCGGCCACCAGCCCTTGCCTGCGGATTCAGACCCAATCTCCAGCGCTCCAGCACCTGGTTACACTAGTGCCTGGCATGTTTCTATGGATGCATTAATGATGTCATTGATGTCCATTCTTCTCCCTTCCCCAGTTAAAAATTACACTGGCTGCGAGAAATAGTCTTAAGAGAAAGAACTGAGGGGAATGTCCGACCATTTCTGGCCCAAAAGCTCTGCATTGGGACAGAAAAGCCGAGGCAGCAGTGAGAAACCAGAGGATGGAACAGAGGCCCGGCCCACTTTGGGGCTCCAGAAAAATTATTTAAAATCCATTCATGTTTTTGCATGATTCAAAATGCTATTCTTTTCTATTGCTGAGTAGTATTCTATTGCTTATTCGTCCACCTGTGGGTGGTGTTGGCGAAATAAAGAAATCAGGCCAGAAAAAGACCCCTCCATACCAACAGAAGAGCGGAGAACGCACCTAATTATTGAGCAAGTATTACATGCACATAAGGCATCCCCCAAACAACTGCAGAGCTAAGGGAACATATGACATCTTTTATGCAGAAAAGAAGAAGGAAGAATAAAAATTTCTCCTATTTTTCAGAGACTAAACAACCTCTCCTTGCCACGTTTCCCATGAGAGAGCCTGGAGCTCATTCCAGGAGTCTGTCTATTTGGCCGGCCTGGACAAACACCTTTAGATTGTAACACTGGAGACCAGCTCCTTCCCTCGAAAGAGATACGCCTATGCCAAGCAGAACAAGAACTCAGATTCACTATGATAAACAAAATATCTAAACCAGAGTCACTAATATCAGAAGGCTATAAAATGGAGTCAATCAGGAGAGGCAGACTTATGCTTGCCCTACAGCAGTGGTCCCCAACCTCCGGGCTGCAGACCGGTACCAGTCCGTGAGCCATTTGGTACCGGTCCGCAGAGAAAGAATAAATAACTTACATTATTTCCATCTTATTTATATTTAAGTCTGAACGATGTTTTATTTTTTTAAAAAAATGATCAGATTCCCTCTGTTACATCCATCTAAGACTCATTCTTGTTGATGCTTGTCTCGGTCACATGATACATTTATCCATCCCACCCTTAAGGCCGGTCCGTGAAAATATTTTCCGACATTAAACCGGTCCATGGCCCATAAAAGGTTGGGGACCACTGCCCCACAGTACATCCAGGAACTTGATTGAGCCTTGCGCTCCTGGTTTCCCCGCCTCTGCTCACCTCAGAGCCGCATCACCCAGACTGGACAAGTCTTTCATGAATTAGCTATCATGCCGTGTTAAACACCCAATAGGAAAACTTTCCCGTGTTACAGCTTCTTGTTTTTGCCTTTATAAGCTCTGGCTTTGATTCTGAATCACACTTTAAATTGCTACCTGAGTCTGTGTCTCCTCAGCTCCAACTCTTTCTCCTCAAATACAATGCCTTTGATTCTTTGTTATGGTCTAAAATTAACTTTGCTCAGCAACTATGTCTCCGAGAGAACACTCTAAAATGAGGAGAAAAGGGAAAGCGTCTCTCTGTCCTTCAGAAATGTATAAAATAATTTTCGTTTACCCTTACCATGAACATTTGGGTTGTCTCTTGGTTTTGGCTCCTGCAAACACAGCTTCTGTGAATACTTACACACCGAACAGATGTTTTTGTTTCTTTTGAATAAAGACTTAGGAGTGAAAAGGATGGGCTAGGTCAGAGTAGGTGTATGTTTAACTTTTAAAGAAACTGCCAAAAGTGTTTTTCAAAAGGCTCTCCCACTTTACTTTCCCACCAGCAGTGTCTGAAAATTCCAATTGCTTCACATCCTCGTCAACACTTGGCGTGCTCAGTTTTTTAAATTGTAACCAATCTAATGAGTGTCCAAGTGGTATTTCTTTGTACAGTTCGTTTGTCTTTCCTGATATAAGTTATACTGAGCATCACTTCATGTGCTTACAAGACGTGTATCTCCTTGTGTAAGTGTCCAAAATTTCTGCCCATTTTTTTCATTGAATTGTTTGTAATTGATTTTCCAGGGTTCTTAATATATGCTCTATACAAATCCTTTGTTATCTTCTCTCATTATGAGGCTTACTTTTCTCACATTCTTAACAGTATCTTTGGAATTTTGATGAAGTACAATTAATAAAAAGTACAGCTGACCTCAGACTTCTGGCTTCCAGAACTGAAAGGGAATACATTTTTGTTGGTTTAAGCCACCAAGTGTGTGGCCATTTTTACAGTAGCCCCAGGAAACTTAACACATCCATGTGGTGGTTTGTGTCCATCACTCGCAGGTGTGGTTCGGGGTTAGGGTGAAACTTGTGTAGATCTATATAAAGAATTAGGGGACTTTGTGTCTTGATTGTCCTTTCTGGGATTATCTGCACCCTTTTTTTATTTGCAGTGGCCCTTTTCCTAGTTCCTATTGCAAAAAAAAAAAGATGGAGTTTCTATTAAAGTTTCAGGCATTCCATGGCTGGGACCCACTGTTGTGTGCCGTCATTTCTCCAAGTTTAACACCTTTTTCACAATTCACCTGCTTTTGTTTACTTTTCAGAGTCCTCATATAATTGTGTTTGTGTGTCGCCCGGAGTGTTTAGTTGTAATAGTGGATGGGAAGGGGTGGGCTCCTCTGCAGAGCGGGACAGGAATCCCCGTCGCACCACGTCCCACCAAGGCTGAGCGGGACAGGAATCCCCGTCGCACCACGTCCCACCAAGGCTGAGCCGGACAGGAATCCCCGTCGCACCACGTTTCACCAAGGCTGAGCCGGACAGGAATTCCCGTCGCACCACGTCCCACCAAGGCTGAGCCGGACAGGAATTCCCGTCGCACCACGGCCCACCAAGGCTGAGCAGCTTGCTGTAGGCACGGGAGCGAGCCTGCCAGAATAACCCTTCCTAAGTTGTTCAGCAACGTGCCCAGTCCTGAAATTCTGAGCCTAGGAGGGGTATAAAGCAAGTGGGCAAACTATCAGATTCAACCAATATATTCAAGGGGTAATTATATAAGTCTTGTGTTGTTTGTATCAGTATGCAGTATGCACAATTATTTCTACCCACAATAACTAATATAGTTATTTTGGAATAAGGAGAAATTACTAAACTTTAATGACAGTTCATCCTTCTCCCACCGTGTGTCTCGGGCAGCGTGCTCAGTGCCGAAGACTAAGATGAAGATAGGCTGTGGCCTCCATCCAAAAGGGGCTTATGATGTGAGGACAAATGCCTTCACATGGAGCCCTGTGACAAGATGTGGGATACAAGAAATGGTCTAGACGCACAGAAGAAAAAGGAGATGTGAATTCTGATGGCATTTGGAGGTGGGGGGGGGGGGTCCATAGTAAATGTGCTCCTATTTCAACAAAGAAGGATCAGCCAGGGAATTCTAGGCTGAGGGTGCCAGTTACCATGTCAGAGGGACACAACTTCTTGTAATGAGGGCCTGGGGTGAGGCAGGAATGCCCACACAAGACCCACAAAAGAGAGGGTCTGGCTGCATTTCGACTGCAATGACCCTGTGCCCGAATGGGGCCACAGAGTCACAGCAAGGTTCCGTCGGAGTCAGGGATGGGATGTGCTGCCTACTCTTCTTTTCCTGTCACACTGGGATGGCACACGCAGGTAGTAGCCTGGTTTATTAGAGAAATAAATCAACAGAAATAAAGGAAGGAGTTATATAGGCAGATCTCTGGATCCCTTCCTGTCCCTCCTTCTGTCTTCTCTTATTTCCTATTTCCCAAGTTTTTTCACCAGATGAGCTGGGGTCCTGACATGCAACCAGTCCCTAGAGGAAATATTTTTTCTGTGACAAAGAAAATAGCACGTGAGGTGCTCAAGTGCCAACTGATATTTCAAAATAAAAGTATAAACTCTTTGCTGGCATCCATCCAGGCCACAATGTGCTGCAAGTCTGGGCTAATACTCCACATTCAAGTTGAAACCCTCTCCGGGCTAATACTCCACATTCAAGTTGAAACCCTCTCCGGGCGAATACTCCACATTCAAGCTGAAACCCTCTGGGCTAATACTTCACATTCAAGTTGAAACCCTTTGGGCTCTCCAGGGCCTTCTTCTCAGCAGCTGTCTCAGCAAAAAGACAATGTTGCTAGCATATCTTTAAATCTAAAAATAGCTCACAATGTGCCACTATATGTTCTGAAAAAGAAGAACAAATATTACAAATATTCCAGAACTTTAATCTTTTGTTTCCTTCCACCAACCCAAAAGAGTATAATCCTAACTTTGGTGGTTTCCAACAGGAATGAGCAGTCCAAGCCCCCCAGGGCTCATAGCCATTTCCATCTAATGTGCAAGAAAATTCAAGAGTAAGTATATAAAAGATTAGTGTCACATTCTTTCTAGAAGACTGTTGATATATGTATTACCTGTAGACCACTTCAGTAAAATATACTAAAACAAGAGAGGCTTCAGGGATACAAATAAACAAAGTTGAAATTAGTCACTTTGAAAAGACCACTCTGGGAGTTTAATGTAGTATGACTACAGTAAAAATCAGAGAGGAGCCCTGGCTGGTTGGCTCAGTGGTAGAGCGTCAGCCTGGCATGCAGGAGTGCTGGGTTCGATTCTTGGCCAGGGCACACAGGAGAGGCGCCCATCTGCTTCTCTACCCCTCCCCCTCTCCTTCCTCTCTGTCTCTCTCTTCCCCTCCCGCAGCCGAGGCTCCATTGGAGCAAAGTTGGCCCAGGCACTGAGGATGGCTCTGTGGCCTCTGCCTCAGGCGCTAGAATGGCTCTGATTGCAACAGAGTGACGCCCCAGATGGGCAGAGCATCGCCCCCTGGTGGGCATGCCAGGTGGATCCCAGTCGGGCGCATGTGGGAGTCTGTCTGACTGCCTCCCCGTTTCCAACTTCAGAAAAATACAAAAAAAAAAAAAAAATCAGAGAGGAGGTGCCCAGTGGCCAGCCACAGTGAAGTAAGGCCATCATTTCTAGATTCCCACTACAGACTAAACATGTCCCCTCTAAACGCATATGCTAAAACCTGAACCCTTCATGTGGTGGTGGGCCTTTGGAAGGTGAGCAGGGATAGAACAGGTCATTGGGATAGAGCTCTCATGATGGGATCAGTATCTTTATAAGAGTCACAAGGATCCGCTCCCTCTCTCTGCTCTCGCTCATGTGGAGACAAAACAAGAAGTTGGTACCTATAACCTGGAAGAGGGACCTCACCAGAACTCACATGCTGCATCCTGATCTAGGGCTTCCAGCCTTCAAAGCTATGAGAAATAAATTTCTGTTGGTTATAAACCACCTCGTCTGTCAACCCATTATTAAAAACTTCTTCAGGGCATCTTTTTCACCTTTTGGGCCCTCTTCCAAAATATATTCTCCAGTAACAATTTCTGCAAGTTCTTCTTTCTCTCCCCGTCTGTCCACAAACAATCCCACCCCTAGGTCTATCTTTACGTTATGTTCTAATGACACTAGGAACAGCCTGGATTTCATCATACCTATTTCTTCCTGCTCTCTTTCAACCCCCACCCCCACCCCAGCCTGACCCTCTCTCCACAACCACACAGGCCTGGTCCAATGAGGAAAGGGGGCATCCCACTGTCCACCTGACCAAGCTGAGGTCTGCCCTCCAGTCTTCCCCTTCCACCAATTTTCTCGAGCTCTGGCTCTGCGCGAAGGTACAGGGAAGGGTAGGATCATGGCCTCGTCCTTAGCAACCTCGTGGTCAAATGAGGAGAAAGCGACCTATCTCACCACTGGTAATACATTTTGCATAGTGAGTAATACTTTACCAATTAAAAAGAAAGAGTCATTAAAGACCCCCTGGGAGAAAGCAACATGGGCAAAGCTCTGCATTCGGGGAGTAGCAATAACCCAGTCCAGTGGGGATGGGGGCCACCTAAGCTGAGGGGCAGCAGACAACAAGAAAGGTCTGTTGAGCCTGGACCCTGCCATGTTAAGATGTTTGATCTTTATCTGTGGACAACAGGGAGCTGTGGAAAGCTTTGAAAACAGGGAGGTGATAACACTTCCAGCGACAGTGCGGCAGATGGACTGGAGAGGAGAGAGATGAGGAGGAAGGAGAGGAGCCCAGGCTTTTCCCTCCACTTCCTTCCCCATGTCTAATCTGCGTCCAAACAAGCAGCTCTCTCTCTCCAGTCTGGCACCTCCTTTGTCCCCGCAGGAGACTCCTGTACCCTGCCTTCCATGCGTCCGCATCAGCTCCTCACAGGGCCCCCCACGCCAGTCTCTCACGGCCTGCTGTCACTCCCTCCGTACACGCCTCAATACGCTCCCTAAAACACAGATACCTTCACATCGCTCCCCCATCTGGAAACCTCCAGAACCCAAATCGATCCCACTGTGCCTGTTTTCTGCATCTTTAAAACAAACGGTAACCAGTACGGCCATCTTAACACAGAGGGTGGAAGCCTATGCCACACCCAGGAAACGGAAAGAGATTGACAGGAGACCTGAAGTCAGGTAGCCCAGGTGGGAGCAATCAGCCTGCGCGGCAAAGCGGAGAGGCTCATTTCAACTCCGAAGCTGTTTTTAGTCCATGCTTTGGTAACTACGTGTTAATCTTCCCGAGATATGTTATTCAATCATCACACCTGAAGGCTGCGGTGCTAATGCGCCCATGTCATAGACCAGGCCACTGACACACACGGACTGCAGAACCCCTCTCGAGTCACAGCCCTGTAGGTAAAAGGGCTGAGATTCAGCTAGTCCAAAGCCAGGATCTTCATCCTGACAGGTGTTCCCTGATCCAGCATCATACAAGCACTTGTAGTTTTTTTTTTTGCCTGGTCCCATCAACGAGGGCAATTCTGGCCTGTAGAATTGCATAGCCTCTCTCTCTCTCATATAGATTCAGCCATACAGATTTTGAGTAATAAAATTTTGCAGAACAAGAAATCTAACTCTCATTTCCCGGAAAGTTAAATGACTTGTCACATGCTAGTAAGAGTCAGAAGTGACAATGAAATCAAAGGACCCCATTTCATTCCTAACTGAAGCCTTGCAGAGGGTCATCTCCTCTAGGTTGTGACATTGTGTTTCTTTTTCTTTCTTTTCTAAAGTGACCTGCTTTCTGGGTTTCTTCTGGTGTTTTGAAAATAAACTTTAAAAGTCAACACAACCTCCATCTGCCTTCTTGGAAAGAATTTTTTGCTGGCCTGTGTTTTAGACTTCACATGATTCCAGTTAACTGTCTTTTGATTATCTAATTATACTTTAAACCTTGAATAGTTCCAAAACTTCTCATGGCAGCTTATAATACATCTTCTACATTAGTATTTTTCATTGATTTAGAATTTCACTGTAACATTTGTATGATGACAATGATTATAAAAGGCATCCTACATCAAAAAATAAAATTTCTCAGCTATGATAAATGAAAAATTTTAAGAAAATACTTTAGAACTTTAAAAATGCCTAGTGACATTTATGCAGGAAAATCATATATCAGAATTATATTGTTAATATAAAAGCTCTTTAGACATTATCTAAAGCTACTAAAATTGTTTTATTGTATCTCAGACTTTAAAAAATTCTATTTAAGTGGAAGACAATTGATTCTATTGAATGTATAACTCATAATTTAATTAATTAGTGCTGATAACCACTAATCTATTTATTGTGCAAAGCCAATAAGAAGGATCTCTATAGTCTCTGTGTGTGTGTAAGAGTATACACAGATTTCTAGATCCAACCTTAGCTCATGCTTTCTGAGATTATTTTAATTATTATTTTAAGTTTCTGCAGCTTCTTTCTTTGAGAGGAAGAGGTGACATTTTGTGGGACAGCTTTTATCTTCATTCCTGAGACCTGGGCACTGTCCTGAGGTTTCCCATGTGCTGAAGGTAAACTCCAGTTGAATGAACTCCACAGGGTAACCATACTGTTTTGTTTTCTTCAAGCTTCTTTCATAGCTTATGATTCCCATGTTGTATTATATTGATTATTCTGCTAGAGATCACCTGTCACATACTCATTAAAAGAGTTAGAAATAGGAAGTAGAAAGTAAGCTTTAAAACCCTCCAATAGGGCCCTGGCCAGTTGGCTCAGCAGTAAAGCGTTAGCCTGGCATATGGAAGTCCTGGGTTCAATTCCTGGCCAGAGCACACAGGAGAAGCACCTATCTGCTTCTCTACTCTTCCCCCTCTTCTTTCTCTCTGTCTCTCTCTTCCCGTCCTGCAGCCAAGGCTCCATTGGAGCAAAGTTGGCCAAGGCACTGAGGATGGCTCCATAGCCTCTGCCTCAGGTGCTAGAATGGCTCCCATTGCAATGGAGCAATGGTCCAGATGGGCAGAGCATCACCCCCTAGTGGGCATGCTAGGTGGATCCCTGTCCGGCACATGCAAGAGTCTGTCTCTCTGCCTCCCAGCTTCTCACTTCAGAAAAATACAAAAAATAAATAAATAAATAAATAAATAAATAAATAATAAAAATAAAATATAAAACTCTCCAATAAAAAGATGGAGGAAACAGAGTCACCTCTCTAAACATCAGGATTATTTCATGTTTCTTTTGTATTTTGTATGTGGCTTTGGAGTTAATGTATGTTTCCTGATGGATTATATGTAGTTAACTGATTTATTGAGAATTTAAAGAATGGTTTTACTTTAGGGCAAACACATACACACAATTATAATGAACTCAGTTCAGTACCTTTCTCAGTTTACCAGCCATGCTTTGATAAATGCCACATAATCTTAAATTATTTCAGAATGACTATTGAGAGAAAAACTAAGAAAGATGAATTATTCATTGTAAGGAAGAAAAATCCTTATTGTAGAATTCCTGGGCCTGGGGGAGTGTTCTAAAATAGCCAATAAAACCTTTGATGAATTAGTATCTATTACAATAAGATTTTACTGGTATTAGTGTTCTAAAAATCATTGGCCAGTAAAATCTTCAAAAGTCTTCATTAAAAGATAATAGTAGAAACCTGATTTTTAAAGTTCAGTTCTGAAGAGTTGGATCTTAGAAAATTACTGTAATTGGTTGTATGTTGCTTCTATACAGATAAACAATGGTTACCAGTCTAGTAAGTCTTGTTTAATTAAGGACATCATAAATGTTTTAATATACCTATAGGCTACTAAACTTTAATTTGGAGAATATACTTTTTAAAATAAGTAAAAAGAGTAATATGAAAATAATGACTTTATATTTTCCAAAAGAAGATACATACACACACTTATTTATAATATACATGGGTAAGCAAAAGTAGTGTTAGTTATAATATAAATAAATAATATAATAATTAATACATAATAATACAAGAATAAACTCTATTTCACATACAACTCTAAAACTACTTTTGCCAACCTCCTGTATATGTTTGTAAATATGTGTGTATACGCATATATGTGCATGTATATTATACGTAAATATACACAAATGTAGAAAATAAATAAATTAAAGTTCCTCTGTTAATTAGGAAATGTTCTTATTAGTGGCTGCAAAAGGCATTTTAATTCTGAATTAAATGTATATATCTCTTCAAAAATTTTAGGGGATTTGACATGAATCTGCTGCTAGTAATATATTTTGTTCTTGGTTAGCTTTGATCATTAATTAATTAGTTAATGCATTCATTTCATCTATGCATGAAAAACAAATGTCTTGGTTTTCTGAATTAAGTCTTAGTTTAACAAAGCCCATCAAGATGGCTTGGACATAGAGACCTGGATAAAGAAGACCTGCCTGGCCTTGAAAACTCATCCTGTGAGTGTGAGTAGGCTCAGCCTCACTGCTTGACCTGAAGATGGTTGTCTTGGTCTCTGGGCTGCTACATGTTAGGAACAGGGAGGAAAAGTCATATTTTAGGAAACACTGAAACAGAGTCTAGAAAAGTCACCACAAGAGAAGAAGAAGAAAAGAAGAAGAAGAAGAAGAAGAAGTAGAAGAAGAAGAAGAAGAAGAAGAAGAAGAGGAAGAAGAAGAAGAAGAAACTATTTCAACATGACTGAACAGGGTTGCAAAGGGATTCAATATGAGAGAATGCCCCTTTGGGTAAGTTTGGGCATGTGCAGGGGCCTGGCTGCCATTGTGGAGGGGGGTCTCCCGACGAAGGAGGCTGTGCAGTCATGACTGAGAGAGCCCGTGTCTCTCTGAGGGCAGTGATTCGTGGAGGCCGGAGTGAGGGCGAGACTTGAAACAGGGCCCGCCTCCTCCCGCCCATTACAGGCAGAAGGACAGTAAATACAAACATGGTAAGAAGAGCGCTCTTCATGCTACCCCTTCCCCAGTTGTAAAGTTGACTTAAGGTTCTCTCTCTCTCTCATGTGATGGGATGGGGAAAAGAGGTCGAAGTTGAGGACCTGACCCAAGATGAAAATTATATCTTCATTTGTGAGTCTGGGAAAAATCTAACTCCTCCCTTTTTTCATATCCAGTGAAAGTCTAGGAGTCTGGACACTGCCAGACTCCAGTCTAACTCTGTTAAGGACGAAGCACAGAGCATTCACGATATCTGGACTTCAGAATAAACTGCTAATCTGAAGATATTTGGAAACGTCCTATTGGTGCCATGCACAGAGTCATTATGGCCACATCAGATGAACAATTGGAGAAGACACTCATTATGTGGAGAGAACTGAGGTGCTGTGTGCTGAGTCTCCACCATCACCTTTCTCCTCTGCAAGATCTTCAGCCACGTGGCTTAATTAATCAAACTAAAAGACTATGTTTTTTGCCTCTGGAAACCATCATTTTGTTCTCTGTATCTAAAAGTCTGTTTCTCTTTCATTTTGTTTGTTCAGTTGTTTTGAGGTTTTTTTGTTTTTGTGTTTAGAATCTATACAAGTGAGGTCGTGCACTATCTGTCTTTCTCTGTCTGGGTTATTTCACTTAACACAATGCAACATGGTGATTACGTCTTAACAAAGCATGCTCATGGACTAAAATATTCACTTGGGTCAAAATCTTCTTAATAAGCTATCAATGGTTTGTGTCAGTTTAGAATAACAGGAAGGCCCCTTGCAAGTCTAATTCACTGGTTGAGTCCATTAGTGCCTACTGTTTCATTTTCTGTTGTTGGAATCCATCACAGTCCCCCCCACCCTCCACCGCATCTCCACAGCAAAGACACAAAACTGACAACTAACAACATCATATATTCTGACCCTTGAGACTTCTAGATGTTTCATTGCCACCATGAGTGACTTCATGACAGTATTCATTCACTCATGCAAACAAACGTATAAGGAACACCTACTGTGTGCCTTGTGATGCTCGGAGGTCAAGATAAATGAAGCACACACCCGTGCTTGCAGCAGTAGCTGTGTAAAAGACACAAAGAAACCCAGCCACCCGAGAGGTGGGAAATAAGTGTAGGGGTTGCCTAGGGGAGGCAGAGGCTAATTCTACCAAGAAAGTATTGAACCATAACAAATAAGGCAATTTTTTTAATCCTCTAAATTCAAGACTGTATGAGCAACCAACTGGAAACTCAGGATAAGCCTCTGGTCCCCACCCAGGCAGAGTTAATCCAAGGGTCTTCTCTCAGCACTTTTTTCTTTTCATTAAGTAGAGCCTATCACATTGTATAATAGGAAGCTGGTTATCCGCCTGCCTTTCCCCATTCCCACCTCACAAGACCAAACTCCGGGTTGGTCTTCAGGGTTCCTTTGCGTATACTGTATGGAAACTGTTTTCATATCGTTAAGCCAGCTCTTTTCCTCTATCTCCACCTTCATTCCGACTCTGGAAGCTAAGAGACTAGGTCCGAGTCCTATGTTTCTTCATTTTCTAATAGTAATTTCTTACAATAAAGTAAGACACTATGAGGTTATTTAATAATTAATAAATAACCTCATTTATTATTTTGGCAATTTGATTGACAGATGGAATGGGTAAAAATGCTACTCTGTTACCCATTGGAATACAAACAAAATGTATATTAAATAGAAGCTTGAAATAAGTGTTTGAGAGATATGAATATAGATTTCTCTAAATCTGTTTATAGTATGCAAGATGAGCTCAATGGAGTCCTTTGAGGAATTAGTTTTTGAGTTTTTTCCAAATATTCTTATTTTCCTTTGCCTTTTCATCAAGGCTTTAGTTTCTCACCTTTGGTAAAAGATTAAAAAGCCCTGGTGGTCCTGCTTCTTTCTGTATGTACAGAACAAACAGTGACTCATTGTGTGGCCAACGTGTCCGGACAAAATATGAAGAGAGCTCAAGTGCGTGTGTGTGTGTGTGTGTGCGCACGCATGCGCGCACACACACACACACACATGCACACACAATCTGTATATAGTTGTGGGCCAGTTCAGGCAATTATTCTTTCTACTGCTATAGCAAATGAGTATTACTTATGTCTTCAAACTTTGCTTTCCAGAAATACTACAGAAAAAGAAAATAAACCCTTTACTAAAAGACACAGTTGGTGGGGTGGTACTGCAGGATGTAAATTACTTTTCTTCTCTTCATCCTTCAGAGGATATAATTGATAAAAATTGAGATTATTATAATAAAGGATTTACCCTTATGATTTCTTTTCTTACTTGAACTACATAAAATAATGCACAGTTTAAGGCTTTGTAGTTGTTTTAATTTGCATTTTTGTTTGTTTCTTAATAAGAATATTATTTTGGTAATATTTTGACATTTGTCTTTATTGATACTGGCTTGTATGATCTATTTCAATGATCCTGATGATGAGAATAATAATGTTGATGGTGATAGTAAGAGCCAGGCAAGGTAGCAAGGGTTTTTTACATGATACTACACTTAAGTATTTGACACAGGTTTTATTACTATTTTATAGACTCAAGCTCAGAGAAGTTAAACAACTTGCTCAAAGTCACCTAGAAGAAAGCTGGGCCCCATCCTGGGCTATCATTTGTCTCATTCTACCTAATGTTTCAAATAAAGATTCATCCATATTCCATGGTTTCAACTTCTATAAAAATATACTGATGATTTTAACCCAGATATTTCTGAAAACTTCAGACTTACTTACCCAAGGGCCAACTGAATATCTCTACCTGCATAGTGTAAAGATCACAAGTCCAAATCTGAATTTATTATCAACATGTATGGCCAGTGGCCACCACCATCGTGGCCATTCACATGCAGGTTCACAGTGGATGTGGGACGATGGTAAAGAAAGAGTGGAGCCAAAAAAATGGTGGGCTGTTCCTTTATTAAAGTCTCGCACCAGCAGAAGAGCAAACACACAGGGAAAACACTTCTCTTTCACTCAGGGTTTCCAAAGCCACTGATGCATTCTCCAGTTCCACAACCAGGAGAATCTTCTCTGGTTTCTCCTAGAATCAAAGGCCCCCACAAGCTGTAGTAGGACTCCCAAAGCCCTCAGCTCTTGTTCCCCATCTGCACACCTTCTCTCTCTCTCTGCAAAACGGGCTTCTTCTTCAGCACTGCATTCTCTTCGCTCCCTCTGCAAAAACTAGCTGGACCCACAAAGACCCTTCCTCCAGCAAACATTAGCAAAACAACGGCCCTTCCCAAGCAGGAAAGAAATTTGCAATTTCACAGACCACATATACCCAGTGCTGCCAGTGCCGTTTTTTAACAATAAAAGTGAGCAATTAAAAAAATACAAATTTTACAAACTCATTTGCCCAACACAACACAACCTCAAAATTTTTCCTGTTCTTGTGTTCCCTGTTTAGTTGATGTCTCCACTTTAAGTCAGAGGACTAAGACTGTTAGATTTTAAAAAAATAATAATTTTAAAAATAAATTTGTTTCAAATATTTCATGGGGGTATAGTTACACTTAAAAAAAATCATCATTGTTTCTCTGAAATGCAAACTTCAGTAGGCATCTTCTATTTGAGCTAGCAGTCCCAACTCCAGCTAATGTCACCTTCTGAATCCTTCTCAAAAACGCCTCCTCCTATCTGTGTCTTCATTTCTACAACTGCTGCCCCAAATCAGGCCCTCAACATCTCTAGCATGGACAATTGTTTCCCAAGTGTTTTCCCTGTTACAGAGCTGACTCTGTCCTGCCTTTCTTGTAAACTCTTCCGTGGCTCCCCAACCCCTACAGCAGCAATTCTCAACCCTGAGTGCACATCAGTCCCCCAGTTTAAAAAACTAACAGCAACAACACAGTCAGGACCTTCTTAGTGGGGTCAGAACATTAATACTTTAAAGGTCCCTCAGATGATTCTAATACGCAGCCAGAACAGAACTCTGAGCTCATGCTCTGCACCCCTCCATCACTTGACTCTGAAGATGTCACCAGTCCTTGCCCTGGCTGCTCTTCCTTACTCACTACAGGAGCACTTGTTTCTAGTTCCTCCTACATACAGGCTAGTCCTCATCTCCATTCTCTTCTCCTTTGCCTGGAATATTCTCTCCTCCCTTTTGTGCCTCTTCCCTGACCTCCCGGGTTTCATTCAGGTATAAAACTCAGATTGGGTTCATTTCCTCCAAGACGACCTCCCTGTCATTGACTGCACTACCTGCCCTGCTCTGTACCTTTCTACATATTGCTCCACTTCTGTACTTGCTGCATGTTTAAGAACAACTACTATGTCTTCACTCACTGGTGTGTGTCCACGACCAAACCTATTGCCTGGCAATGCAGTTGGATAGATGGATGAATGAATGACATGGCAGAACACAGATTCTAACCCAGTCGTTTTAAATCCAGAACCTGCGCACCCTGATAACATACAGTAAATTCTGTTTTATCTTCTAATAAATTAAAATGCAACACACTCTACATTTCCAGTAAGGAGCAATGATTACTCAGGTTCAGAATGATGGCCTGGAAGCCAGTCCCCGAACCTATCCGGCCCCTTCTTAGCTCCCTATTTTTGCATCTGTTCCTCTCTCAGCCCACAGTGCCCTCTTCGCTACTGCTCTGCCTCTCATCCTTTCGCATTCAGCTAAAATAGTGTAACATTGGCGAAGGCTATGAGAGCTTCTCCTCGCCCGCCAGACAGAGTTCTCAGTCCCACCATCCCACTGTTTCTACAGATTTTGTGATCACTTCAGCCCTAGTCCTAATTGCTTGAAGGCTGCTATTGTTCAGCTATCCGTCTACCCACAGTACTAGAAACTTTCTGGGATCCTGTGTAATTTTTATGCAAAGCGCAATGTGGGTGCTTAGTAGATTTTTTTAAATTTTAAATTATTATATTTTATAGAATTTTATTAATGGCATTTTATACTATTCTTTGAAAAATTGGTCAGATTATCCCATTCCATGCCTGACACTGTTAAATGACTCATTTATACTACTTTGGCTTGGGATTTTTTTGTTTGTTTGTTTTTTTGTTGTTGTTTTGTGTTTTAAGTTCTAAGTGTTCAGGATTCTTTTACTTCCCACTGCAAGTCATCAGAATTCAGTGAAAAGAAACCTCTAGGCTTTCTTTCACTATTCACTACCTGTCTACCTAGCTCCAGCTGTAATTGGATTGGACAAAGCTGGGAAAACAGTTTTTGTCCTCCACAACTGGATCCCCCCAATCCTTTTGCCATGGTTAATTTCATACAACCCCAAGAGCAGGCCGTGGAGGCCAGAGCCAGGAAGAAGCCGAGCACACTTCCCTGCTAGTCTTTGATGTGAGGTCTTGGCCCCGTTCCACCTCCACCCCAGGCGGGAGCTACAGCTGGCCGCCATGTGCAGGGCAAGCGTGGGGGGAGGGGGCCGGTCCTCCCTGAGCCAAGTGTGGGTTCCACCGCTGAAGTGGAAAATCTGTCTCCTCAGTCTCGTACGCGTACAGTGCGGGCATCACAGCCGTCAGTGAGTCCTAGGTAAACGCGGAATATTCCGCGTTCGATTCCTCGGTCTGTCACCTGCTAGCTGCGACCTTAAGCAAGTTTGCGGAGTTCCCTCAACTGGGACCTGCACAATGCAGTCAATTTCTCTACTTCAAGGGCTGCTATGAGGACAAAGGGACTGAGCTGCATGGAAAATCCCTACAAGACATAAATCACAATAGGCACTTGGTGAATGTTAATGCCCTTCCATTCCTTGTCCTTCCTGTAAGAGTTATGAAAACAATATACAATTAACAAAGGCCTCCTCTACATCAGGATGTCCAGCAATTAGCTTCTATCTTGGTGCTAATATCTGTCCCCTTGGCATCTGAGAGCCATAACATGCTCAACCCCTCAGCAGAGAAGAACCCCCTTCTTTCTTCCCCTGGGAGCCCTCACTCTCGGAGCATCCTGGTAGCTGCCTTCCTGCTTTCTCCTGCTCCTCAGGCTGGTGTGATGGACAGCAGTCTGGTCCCCTGGGAGCCCTCACTCTCGGAGCACCCTGGTAGCTGCCTTCCTCCTTTCTCCTGCTCCTCAGGCTGGTGTGATGGACAGCAGTCTGGTCCCTGGGACACAGGGATGGGTCAGGTCTGGAAGAGAGCAGAGTGTGTGGACAAAGTGAATGGAAAGGATGGTGTCTTCCTCCCCTCTCTCCTCATCTCTCAGCTGCTGTGAAAGGATTTGGAATACTGGCCCTTTGCAAATCCTCGGGATCTCAGGAGAGAGTGAAATCCAGGCCTTTCAACACAGGATACTCAAGTTAATCTCTAAACCTAATCCATTTAGAGCACTGCTTTTAAATCCCATTTGAAGTGACACAGAGGCCAAGACTAAGGCAGATAAGCCCTTCCCACTTGGAGAGGCTCAGCTGCAGCAGCACCGCAGGCGACCTTCCCAGGGCTTGTCCCGTTACAGTGTTTGTCATGTTGTGATTTCAGGCTAAGGTCACAGCCCGTGAAACCAAGTCTTTGAGGTAGAGTCCTCTGACTTTCTTCCATCTCTGCAGCCAGGGTGGCACAAAGTGACAGCTGGCCACCACCCCTCTATCGAGAGCAGCTCAGAAGAAACGCTCACTGCCATGTGGGGCTGCTCCAGTCGTTCTTGGTGATGTTAGGGAACAAAAGTCTCTCAGACTGAAGGGGGCGGGGGTGTCGCATTGTCAGAAAAAGAGTGATCAAACTCTGAAAACAAATAGATGGCTGGGGCTGGGAGTTGCTGGCAGACGTTCATTCAGATGCAGAAAGCAAACAACACTCTCCCCGCGGCCTTCCGGACAGGCCCAGGCCCAGTCCCTGAACGCAGGCAGCGGGCAGCCAGACAGGGCTGCCAAAAAATAAACTGATAAATAAATAAAACGAAAATAACTCTCCGGAGTTATTATTTCCAAAGACATAATAGGACACGGACGGCGGAGACATTAACTCATAGGGAGGAGAAATAGATCTTTAGGTCATTTCCTCTTCTGTCCCACCTGACTTTTAAATGGACCTCCACTTTATTTTAAGAACTTGAGCGATTTTAAAAAAATAATTAATATTTCAGATACTGGCCCCGGCCGGTTAGCTCAGTGGTAGAGCGTCAGCTTGGTGTGCGGGAGTCCCAGGTTCGATTCCCAGCCAGGGCACACAGGAGAAGCGCCCATCTGCTTCTCCACTCCTCCCCCCCTCCTTCCTCTCTGTTTCTCTCTTCCCCTCCTGCAGCCAAGGCTCCATTGGAGCAAAGATGGCCCGGGTGCTGGGGATGGCTCTGTGGCCTCTGCCTCAGGCGCTAGAATGGCTCTGATTTTGGCAGAGCGACACCCCAGATGGGCAGAGCATCGCCCCCTGGTAGGCGTGCCAGGTGGATCCCGGTCGGGTGCATGCGGGAGTCTGTCTGACTGCCTCCCTGTTTCCAACTTCAGAAAAATAAAAAATAAAAATAAAAATAAAAAAATTTCAGATACTTTAAGCCAACATAGGATGTTAAAGTTAGAATTAATACTTCTTTACCCAATTTCTCTGTCCTTTGTAAAAATAAACATGCATGTGCATGCAATCATGTGTGTGTGAGAACACATACATGTGCATGTACCCTTTCTCCCATCACAGAGTTTGTCATCTGCAAACCTTACGATGGCCCTTGAAATGGTGCAGAAAGTTTGAGGTGTAGCCACAGCATGCGATGTTGGATCTACTTGCAAACATATCCTGCTTTAAAGCCAGCCTGACATGGCTCCAGCTGACAGGTGACACTGCATAAGCCTTCAACCTATCTGCACCAGTCTTCTCGTCCATAAAACGAACCCATTGGAAGAGACAGTCCTAAAATCATTCTCCTAGTAAGTCCGAGTAGGACTGGGAAAAGCCCCTATTTATCAAACAAACACGTGAGAAGGACTCACTCCTTTCCCCAAGGTCTTCCAATCAGAGCACTTCATGCAGGAAGACTTTTAGCCATTTGTATTTCTGAGGCAAGGTCCATATTCCAACATGGATATTGATCAGTAATTCAACCTGTCCAAACTCCATTCACACTCATATTTTTAGGAACATGTGGGTTGCAATAATCCTATGGGGGACTTATTAAAAATCATTTAGATTCACCAGAAGCAAATCAGATTAATTAAAAATTTTTAAATTGAGGTCTTTTTGTAAATCTGAGCTCCTGAGCTCTCAGTCCTGGAACATTCCTAGCTCTTCACTTTCCCTAGTGCGGCACCTGGACCAAGGCGCCCAGGAGATGTTTGTGACTGTGTTGAGGCCACTAACAAGTCACAGGTGAGAAACAGATATAAGCAAATATTATCTCACCCAGCTTTAGAATGGCTGCTGCCCTTTCATAAGAGTTCATTGCTCTTTGGGGGGATTAAAGCATTCATATAAATCCTGTTTATGTTTTCCCAAGAGTGTGTTTAAAGTATTCAGACACAAGTAAATGTGCCTGGCCTCCTAATCTTACCACTGAAGATAAAAGAAAATTTTCCTTTTGAAGTGAGTAGGTAGCAGCAGCTCCATTCATTCTTCTAAGTTTCCCTGGAAAGGACCAACTGGGCGGCGAGCATTAGAACGTGAGAGAAAAAAAATAGAGAAGGCAAACCTTCCCCACTCACCCCTATACCCCCAGCCAGCCAGGCCCGCTCTGCTTTAACTGCTGTGGGCTCTGACACCCTCCTGGGTGGGCTTGTGCCTTGCTGTTCTCAGCTGGCCAGGCCACAGAACCCTGTCCACTTCTCCACAGGCACAAGCCACCTTGAGACACGAATCCAACAGGATTAGTTTAGGGGTCCACAGCCAGCCTGAGTCAAGTCTGGGCCCCTTTCAGTGCAGGTGTGAGTTCCATGAGGGTCTTAATCAGGCAAGGACTGGTGCAGGGGGGGGCCAGGCTCCCCAGAAGAATCTATATTTACCCCCAATCCTGCCCAGGCGAGTCAGTCTCTCCTTGCTCTTTGAAATTTCCAAGGCACTGAAACAATGTCCCTCTTCACAACCACCCCCTGCAGAAACGCCCTCCTGTGCCCCAGAGACCAAACTACCTGGTGCTGAGAGCCCACTAATTCATATCTCCATCAAGGTGAAATTCTAGCTGTGGGCTATTTTAAGAATCATTTAATAGGAACACCAGAGAAGAGGTGATGATATCAACTCCCGAAGTAAGTGGTGGGGACATCATTGCAGAGGTGCAGACTGAAAGTGACAACCACAGAGGCCAGCAACTTTCTAACTTTGCTCCCCAAGAAATGGTGGTCCAGGGATTACCCTGTCACCCAAGACCCTCTGGAACAAGTTTCTTCAACTCACTGGGTCAAGAAAGGCCACAAGTCTCCAGCCTGTTACAATGAGAGGAGATTCCCAGCAGTGGGCAGGGTGAGGACATGGCCTGCTTCCCCTTGGACCCCCTCAGTCCTGCCAGCCCCTGTGCTCAGCGACTAGGCGAGTGAGGGATTTCCAGGATGTCTGAAGTTGGAACACTTTCTTGCCTGATGCACCTTGTTTGAATAAAATAAGTCAGTTTCTTGTTTGTTTTGCTGACTGAGCTAAGTCCAAATTGTTTATTCAAATTTGCTGCTTTCTTTTTTTTTTTCTTTTTTTTTATCTTAAAGGAGATCTAAGGAAACAGTATCTATCACCAGTGGCCTCTTTGTACAGTATTGCTGCTTCCTACAGTTTATTTGCAACACAATGACCCAGCTGATTATTTAAGTGAACAACAAATTCTCAATACCTATGAGCTTTAGCTAGTTTGCCCTACTCATGGTCTAAGAAAATATAATCAAACTTATATAAACCATCTTTATTTGAACTCTTGACCAAGACATGAGTACAATTCTCATTGGTGTTCCCTAGGAAGAAGGTTTTCCCATGGCAATCTCAAGTTCTCTGCATAAATAAAATGCTAAAATAAAGGAAAGAAGCTTTTCCCAATTATTAAAAACACCTAACTAAAACAACACGCCCATCCCGGACAATGTCACTTATAAGAAGGGCAGTTGGTTCTATGTTGCAGTCCTTGCATCATTTGGGAGGGGCGACCATCTAATTCTGCTGCCTCTGTTCAGAGCTCACTCCACCTTCCTTAGTTTTCTGTGGTTCCAAGTAATTTCTTTGAAGCTTGCTTCATAAAGACTCTAAATATTTATGAATATGATGACCCAGATTCTTTGTTCTGGGTCTCAGTACCATCTCTTTTTAGAATAAACTCCTTAATAAGTCCCAAATAATTTCAATGCTATTAATATTTTTTTTTAACAGAGACAGAGAGAGTCAGAGAGAGGGATAGATAGGGACAGACAGACAGGAACAGAGAGAGATGAGAAGCATCAATCATTGGTTTTTCATTGTGGCACTTAGTTGTTCATTGATTGCTTTCTCATATGTGCCTTGACCGTGGGGCTTCAGCAGATCGAGTAACCCCTTGCTTGAGCCAGCGACCTTGGGTCCAAGCTGGTGAGCTTTGCTCAAACCAGATGAGCCCGCACTCAAGCTGGCGACCTCGGGGGTCTCGAACCTGGTTCCTCCGCATCCCAGTCCGATGCTCTATCCATTGAGCCACCGCCTCGTCGGGCACTATTAATATTTATTAACAGATAAAATATATTTATGGAGACATTTAGAGACCATGTACACATGCTACATGTTAAACTAGAATGTGCTAGAATATGCATAAAGCATTTTTGCTTTTCAAAATCCAAAATAGGAAATTCTGCCTGGGAAATGATATGAATTAGAATTTGTAACTGTAGATAGTTACATTAGAAATCGTTAGAAACAAAAATACATCTGGAAGTGTGGTTGGAGTTTACTACTTCATGACCTGCTTTATGGGAAAAAGAGAAAATGTTTGACCCTGAAAGTATTTGGGGGAAGATAGTGCTTCAACTGATTTGCTGAACTCAAATATCTCAACCACTGCTTCCTTTATATTGTTGGTGCTTAAAATATTTTTTTTTTTTTACTCCACATATCTTGCCCCTCCATTCCTTTCTGAAAAAATATAAGATTACTGATATGGTGTTTTATAGTTTTTCTTCTTACCGATATATTGCCAGACAGACTTGGGGATTCAACAGAAAAGTCCATGTCTTATCAAGCACCCAGCAAGGACTATTGTCCGTGAGATATCCAAGGACAAGTTAGGAGACTATGTTTAGAAAGTTTCCTTCATCATATTGTAGAAACAAAAGTAACCTTAGAATGAAAAATTGGCTGGAGACAGAATGTGCAATACTGCGAAGGTCACGCGTAAGGACCTATTTGCTGTTTATAAGAATGCTCAAGGGCTGACCAGAGAAATAGGTTCAGACCTGCAATTAGCCAACTGCCTGCCTTGCCTGCATGAGGTTCTGGAATCCACAAAGTAGCACTGGTGGAGTGTGTATTAACTCTGCCCACCCCTCCACCCTCATTCCGGTTGACTCCAAGGCCAGGAAGGGGAAGGAAACGGATCTAATTCTGCACAAGGTTGTGGCTCCTGGAAACAGCTTCCCACTGCTCCCAGGGGGCCCAGGATGGTGACCTGGATGGGGAGTGGACAGATACTAAGGCAGCCTTATTTTAAATTCATCCTCAAGTGCCTCTCTCAGATGTAAGGGAAACTTGGTCAAGAGATTAGGGACAAGGTCCAGGGATTGTCTCCTCACCAAAGAGAGTCACAAAATATAGTAGACAGGCAGGGCAGGCCCTTCCTGTGCTCAGGCAGCCAGTGAAACAGTGACCACTGATTTGTGCCCCAAATAATGCAATAAAATTATTGGATGCAGGACTGTCCAGTGGGACAGCAATTACTCACATCATTATTTGAATGGTGTGGGAGTTAAATAAGATGAGGCAGGGGTTCTTAATCTTCCCAAACTCAAAGATGCCACTTGAAAAAAAATATGTTTGCAGACTCTACGTGGTGGTAGTTGTATCTCTAGAAAAACTGATTGGGAAAATATACTATGATGTTCATCATGACAAACAGCTGTCATTTATTAGTAAGTTTTAAATGGATTTGTATTAAGCAATTACAACAGGATCCATATACATTTACAACACAGTAT
Organism: Saccopteryx leptura; assembly: GCF_036850995.1. Lineage (NCBI taxonomy): Eukaryota > Metazoa > Chordata > Mammalia > Chiroptera > Emballonuridae > Saccopteryx > Saccopteryx leptura. The sequence goes on along the minus strand of NC_089513.1, from coordinate 58,025,286 downwards.
TAGATATATCATTTGTTAAGTCTCCAAACAAGGGAACTATGTGCAGGGACTCGTCCCCAGGCCCTGCTGCTCACAGGTGGGAAACATGCCTGGGTCATTCTGGATTCTGCAGAGATCTGGTTATTTCACAGAACTGAGTGTGGTATTCAGACTTTCTTTAAACTACACACACACACACACACACACACACACATTAGACAAAAGCTGACTTGCCCTGATAAGGGGGTGCAGGGAGGTTAAGAGTCACAAATTCCTTGTCCCCTATTTTCTCCTCAGGACTCATTTAAACACCTCCCGCAGAACTATCTCTACTGTTTACAATATTCAAGGGAGACCTGCCCCACCCTGTCACACTTGTCACATTCCAGTGTTTATATCAAGAGAACGACCCTCCGTGTGACATGTGGATAGAAGAGCCTCTGAGGTAGGAAAGCCTTAGAAGCTCGTTATATTTGAGAGCTACTTTGCATTTAGAGAGGAATAGTCATCCCTTTAGAGATTGATATAAAAAAGTTGGCACTAGTGTGCTTTTTCAAATACAAAGAGGTAGTCTTACTAAGTTTCCATGAGGAATAGGACAAATGTTCAGGTTAGATGACTGAAGTGTTTCATGATTCTCTCACAAGAATGCATATTAGTAAGTACATTGGAAAAGCAGAAGACCATAATGGAACCAGAACCATGCTGCCATATCACACAAGAAATGGTGACAGATTTAGCCAAACACAGGTCAGTGATGGCGGAAAACTGAGGTCACTCAGTGATGACTGAATCAGAACAGCCCCAGTACAACACCAATAATAGAAAAATGATTTGCAACTAGCAGCCTACCCTTCATGGGCAGTGAGTTTAACCCAAGGTGATGAGGGCTGCACCTGGATTCAAGTATTTCTTGACTATCTAACTTGACTCACAAGCAGGAAAATGTAAAGCGCTGCTGTTAAAGATGGAAGACAACTCTCTTGATACAAGCATCCAAATGTCACAAAAAGAAAGCAGGTTTTCACTTATAAGATAAAAACAGAAGAAATAGGCCCTGGCCAGTTGGCTCAGTGGTAGAGCGTCGGCCTGGTGTGCGGGAGTCCTGGGTTCGATTCCCGGCCAGGGCACATAGGAGAAGCGCCCATTTGCTTCTCCACCCCCCTTCCCTCTCCGTCTCTTTCTTCCCCTCCCGCAGCCAAGGCTCCATTGGAGCAAAGATGGCCCGGGCGCTGGGGATGGCTCCTTGGCCTCTGTCCCAGCTCTAGAGTGGCTCTGGTCGCGGCAGAGCAACGTCCCGGAGGGGCAGAGCATCTCCCCCTGGTGGGCAGAGCGTCGCCCCTGGTGGGCGTGCCGGGTGGATCCCGGTCGGGCGCATGCGGGAGTCTGTCTGACTGTCTATCCCTGTTTCCAGCTTCAGAAAAATAAAATAAAAATAAAAAAAAAAAAAAAACAGAAGAAATAACTTCTGCAAACACAGACTCTTCTAAGCGTGGCTGAGGCTGAAGGAGGTACCCGGGAGCCCACTGTAGAGACTGGTGTCTAAGAGTAAGAACACTTAGCTGCTGGGATGAAGGCGTCCTTGCCCTTCCTGATCTGGAGAGGGTAGGAAGGTATTGTCTCTGACTGAGGACAAGGTTGGAGCTGAGGTGAGAGGTGCCCAGTGCCCAGGATCCTTCCTACCCCCTCTAGAGTGGAGCTAGCCTCCTGCAGCACAGGCAAGGGAGGCAGCTGACTGGCACAAAGCTTTAGCCCCGGGATTCACAGAGCACTGAGGTCGGAGGCAGCATTCCTGGTGGCCTAGAGCAGAAGGTAACAGTGAGGCGATGAGAGAAAGACAACTCTCCCAACCTTGGAGTAGTAAAAGCAGAAGGGAGGATCAGTGGACACGTTTCTCTGCAGAGATGGAGAGATGGGTTCTAGTCCTCAGATGGACAACTGGGAGTATCCCATGCCAACATGCAAATCCACTCTCCAGGAGACAGCCTCCGCGGTGACCCCAGGCACATGACTAATCCGGAAGCCATAGAGGAGAGAAGCTGACGAGATAAGATGGGGAAAGTTGCATTCAGTTAGCAGCTGGTAAATAGACTCTGGTGTAAGGACATGCCAGCCTTCCTTGAAATACTCTAGGCCACCTTGGAGTAGTGACTACTTCAGAAGAAGCAGACCACTCCATCCAAGAGAAAAGAAAGATCTTAAAGGAGAAGGCAAGCAAGATGGCCAGTGCCCCCAACCTGAGAAAATCTATTTCAATATCTAATGACTTCTAAAGATCTTGAAATAAATTTCAACAAAGGTAGTAGCTAAATTGGTGTATACATTAACTGTAGTGTGACGCTGTACTAAAAACACTTTCTGTAGTTATCCTGTGGTAATCCTTCACTTATGATTATCTCTATTTCACAGATGAGGAAAATGAGGTCATGTAACTTGCTCAAGTTCACGAGCTTGTGAGAGGCAGACTACTAGACTCTGACTATGGGACCTTCAGCCACTAGATTCTTTATCGCTAGAATAGACCAATTGTATAAAATTCTTATGCTGACTTGGACATAGCACCGGGCCATGAACTTCAGTGAAGCTAACATAAAACTCTGGATCCAGCTCTAAACATTCTGGAAGTGGTGAAGCAATTAGTAAGTGAAAAGGATTTTGAGGCGTACGTAAAAACAAAAAGTTATGACAAGGCCCTGGCCGGTTGGCCTGGCGTGCAGAAGTCCCGGGTTCGATTCCCAGCCAGGGCACACAGGAGAGGCACCCATCTGCTTCTCCACCCCTCCCCCTCTCCTTCCTCGCTGTCTCTCTCTTCCCCTCCCGCAGCCGAGGCTCCATTGGAGCAAAGATGGCCCCGGGCGCTGGGGATGGCTCCTTGGCCTCTGCCCCAGGCACTAGAGTGGCTCTGGTCGCGACAGAGCGACGCCCTGGAGGGGCAGAGCATCGCCCCCTGGTGGGCAGAGCATCGCCCCTGGTGGGCGTGCCGGGTGGATCCTGGTCGGGCGCATGCGGGAGTCTGTCTGACTGTCTCTCCCCGTTTCCAGCTTCAGAAAAAAAAAAAAAAAAAAAGGTATGACAAGGCAACATCAGAGAAACATAAATTAAAATATTGTCAGATTCATGTTGGGAAGATCTAACCAGCATGGTAGAATGAAAAGGGATTGTCAATTAACGGAGAGAATCACAGAAAATTGATTGGAATAAGAAAAGTTCTTCCTCATCAGGAAACCCTGCAGGTTTGTGGCCACTTTTCCAAAGGCAGATAATGGAAAGTTTATTAGATGAGTCATCTAGAATGAAGCCAAACAAAATGTCCCCAAACACCCAGGAGTGGTCCTTCTCCCATTGGAAAAAATGACCTAAATGATCTATTCATCCTCCATTGTAAAGAATCTCTTTATTTTTCTATACAGAACTCTCTAGTTTATCGTTCTTTCTTCTTTTGGGGGTTCATAGAAAATATAATACTAGAACATTATGCTACCCTGGAATATTCAAACAATTGTTATACTGAATTATCCTAAAATACTGTATTTATCTTTTTTGGCAATACAGTCAGAAGAAATTTTTAAAAATTAAAGAACATGTAAAAACAATTTTATGAAAATATTCTTAATGGTATACAACCAAGTGAAGAAAAAAATGCTTTATGCCAATCTTGAAGATACCTATTCAGCATAATGGAATAAAACCTGATGTATATAATAAAAGTATCAAAAGCCAAAATTTCATTATTTCAAAAATAGTTTCTCTTTAGCACTGGTCCCCAAACTTTTTACACAGGGGGCCAGTTCACTGTCCCTCAGACTGTTGGAGGGCCGGACTATAAAAAAAAAAAACTATGAATAAATCCCTATGCACACTGCACATATCTTATTTTAAATTAAAAAGCAAAACGGGAACAAATACAATATTTCAAATAAATAACAAGTAAATTTAAATCAACAAACTGACCAGTATTTCAATGGGAACTATGGGCCTGCTTTTGGCTAATGAGATGGCCAATGTCTGGTTCCATATTTGTCACTGCTAGCCATAACAAGTGATATGACATGCTTCCGGAGCCGTGACGCATGCGTCCCACATCACCGGAAGTAGTACTGTACGTGAGTGACGCCGCGCTTTGTGGCGCCACCACATACAGTACTCCAGGAGCACAGAGTCACTGACCACCAATGAAAGAGGTGCCCCTTCCGGAAGTGCGGCAGGGGCTGGACACATGGCCTCAGGAGGCCGCATGCAGCCCGAGGGCCATAGTTTGGGGACTCCTGCTCTTTAGCTTCCCAGTCCCATTAAGCTGATTTACATTTTGGAGAAGGACATCTAGGTATAGGAATGCCCTACTTGTGATCATGAGCGGCTATCTGCATGGGCTATGAATGACAGAGCACAAGGTCAAGTGTCTGGAGCTAACACAGACATATGGATGCAGAATCTTACACCACTGGTTTCCCTTTCTTTTATTTCCCTTCCCTTCCTTTCCCTCCACTCCCCCTCCTTTCCTTCTCCCCTCAACCTCCTCCTCTTACTCCCCTTCCTTCCTTCTAATGGCACAAATATTCCCAATCATTCTCTAAAGAAAGCTGCAGCTGGGCCACCTTTATCTGATCATCACACCTGGGCTCAATGTCCAATAGCTCTGGGGGTTTCGGACCCCGGAGTCAGAGTAAGACACCCACACCAGCTCCCACCCCCTCTCTTTTGGCTGGCATTCACCTCTTTGGAAGTTTTGGTCTCTCCTCCCCTCTCTGGATTTGGCTCTTGCAGACACCACAGGGGTTAGACCAGTGACCAGGCCCACACACTGAAGACCAGTCAATGGCCAGAGTGGACAGCAATGTCCTAAGTGCCCTAACCAATGAGCTAGGCGCCCAGTAGATCAGCCCTTTTGGATTTTGCCTCCAAGGAGTGTGAGTGTAGAAAAAAGAGGCCCTGAGCCTGGGGGTTGTTCTGCCCACCTCTCCTGCCTTGTTCGAATGAGAATCCCAGAGGTGCCAGGTTCTGACGCCCACTCTGCACTCGCTTTTGTCCTGGGCGGGCTGTCATTCTCTGTTGCTCCCCACCTGAAGGATGCTCCCTGCCACAGGCTGGACTCCCATTTCACCCATACTTCTCCGTTTTCTCTCCTCCTTTAGACCTTCCTTCTTCACCTTCAATGTAAACTCGGCTCAGTCCAGATCCTCCTCATTTGTTTGGGATTTTTTTTTAACCAAGAGAAATATGAAGAAGGAAACATTTTAATGAACCGTATTTTTTTCTTACCTAGATGATCTCCGTTGATACATACTTTTTATATAGATGCAATGTATGCACATAATCAGAAAAGTCAAGCAGTAGAAAAAGACATTAAATAAAAGGTGAAACCACCTTCTTTAGGATAGTCTTTGTTAACACTTTCTCATGCTTCCTTCTAGAAAAGAAATTATCTACATGCCAGTATGTGATATATATATGCTTTTATTTTAAAAAACTATTCATAGTAAGCTTTTTCTATGGACAGCACCCATGCATTTCATTTTAAGTTTTTATTTTAAAAGCAGTTAGTCTTACACAAAAGTTCCAAAACTAGTTCAAAAGAATCACGTACACCCTTTGCCCAGCCGTCCCACATGCCACACATTAACATTTGGCCACACTTGCCTTATCTTTTTCTCTCCACTTCTGTTATTCTCCTAAACTGTTTGAGGATAGGCTCCACACATAAGCCTCTTTACCCCTGAGTATTTCAGCACTACATACAGTGTGTCCATAAAGTCATGGTGCACTTTTGACCAGTCACAGGATAGCAACAAAAGACAATAGAAATGTGAAATCTGCACCAAATAAAAAGAAAACCCTCCCAGTTTCTGTAGGATGATGTGGCAGCATGTGCACATGCGCAGATGATGACGTAACACTGTGCATACAGCAGAGCAGCCCACGGCCATGCCAGTAGAGATGTGGATGGTACAGAGGAAAGTTCAGTGTGTTCTGTGGCTCGCTAAATTCGAATTCGTGACCAAAGTGCAACGTGAATATCGGCGCATTTATAACGAAGCACCACATAGAAATAACATTACTCAGTGGGATAAGCAGTTGAAGGAAACCGGCAGTTTGGTGGAGAAACCCCGTTCTGGTAGGCCATCAGTCAGTGATGAGTCTGTAGAGGCTATACGGGATAGCTACCTAAGGAGCCCTATAAAATCTGTACATGAGCCCACATCGAACTGCACTGAATAGGTATGAAACTGGGAGAGTGTTCCTTTTATTTGGTGCAAATTTCACATTTCTGTCGTCTTTTGTTCCTTTCCTGTGACCGGTCAAAAGTGCACCATGCCTTTACGGACACACTGTATTTTCTAAACTTTGAAACATTCTCTTACATGCAGAATATAATTAGACAATCAGGAAGCCCACACTGGTAATGTTTCCATTCACTGAGCACTGACATAGGAAGTCTAAGAGGTTGAGCTAGAAGAGGACAGTCTGATCCTGCTGGAGCCTGACATGTGATAGGAATCCTTCCCACAGGCTGGGTGGGGTGGGTGGTGAGCTGCCAGCCTGAATGAATGGGAGTTAGTGTTTCATGGATACAGAATTTCTGTTTGAGATGAAGAAAGAGCTCTAGAAATAGAAGGAGATGATAGTTACACAACATGTGAATATGCAAATACCACTCAATTATACATTGAAAAATTATTTCAATGGTAAATTTTGTTTCATAAATCTTACCACAATAAAAACATTAAAAATAATAAATCATGTGCAAACTAAATACACCTGACTTCAGTCAGACTGGGCCACCTGTGGGTTCAACACAAACATCGTTACTGCACAGGTGAGGAGTGCAGCCCAGACAGGCACCAGTTGTCTGAGGCTGTAAGTCAGGGGTCCCCAAACTACGGCCCATGGGCTGCATGCGGCCCACTGAGGCCATTTATCCGGCCCCCACCGCACTTCCAGAAGGGGCACCTCTTTCATTGGTGGTCATTGAGAGGAGCATATTGACCATCTCATTAGCCAAAAGCAGGCCCATAGGTTTCATTGAAATACTGGTCAGTTTGCTGATTTAAATTTACTTGTTCTTTATTTTAAATATTGTATTCGTTCCCATTTTGTTTTTTTTTTTTACTTTAAAATAAGATATGTGCAGTGTGCATAAGGATTTGTTCATAGCTTTTTTTTATAGTCTGGCCCTCCAATGGTCTGAGGGACAGTGAACTGGCCCCCTGTGTAAAAAGTTTGGGGACCCCTACTGTAAGTCTTTCGCAACAAAACCGGACTCAGTACCCAGAGCTCTGCACACCCAGTAGGGCGTGCTCCCCTCACCCACTTTGGCCCTTGTAACGCCAAAGTCGTCTCAGGATGCCTGCACCTTAGGCCCAGCCTCACAGATCCCTATCCTAGGAAGTGGACAAGCAAGAGTAAGCTCTTCAAGGAGGGCAAGCCATGAGCTCTCCCCTACAGCAGCAGACTACACAGGTACCCAGAGGACCATGGCTCTCTCAGCCACGGGCTCAGGATGCTGGGGCAGTCCAGCCCAATGCAGGCCTTCAAAGCCGTGTGGCTCTGCTCTGGAGCAAGTCAGTTGTTACAGGGCTGGGACAGTTAGCACACAGTGCTCCCTAACTCAAACTTAGAAGGTCAGAAACAGCTTCTCCTTACAAAAGACCTCTACACTTCAACATGCTTTCTCATCTACAAATGCAATAGTTGTTATTAGTGCCCTGTGAAACTCTTTAAAACATCGAGCCTGTACTTCTCTGTGGAACAAGGAACTAGGAGAGTTAAGAATGGTTTTCTGTCCAACTGGTGGTCAGTTGGAACTACCTGGAAAGTATATTTTTCCATTTGAGGGACCCACCCCAAACCAATTACTTATTCAATCACAATCTAATTATTAACTCACAATCATTTATTATTAATTATCAAATGACAGTCTCTGGCGGGAAGCACCCAGTCCTCAGTGTTTTGACGTTTAATTGCTGTTGCTGTTGTTTGTCTCCCAGATGATGCTAGTACGTAGCCAGTGCCCCATGTCAGAACTGTCCCCCAACTCCCAGAAAGTTCCAGATGGGCCATGGTATCATATCTTCTAGGACGCGGCAGTCTGCAGATGAATGTGCTCTGGCCGCTGGACCTCTCGTCTTGCACATTTGCTGTGATTGTTGGTGAGAGTTTAAGTGTGCTCATGTACTGTAGTTGTTATTAGTCTGAGAGGCATGAATGGTAATGGCTTTATCAGCAATCTCTGCATTTGCATTACTAGTTCTGAGTGCTAGTGAAAAGCAGCATATGCATTTTTCAAAATGCCAAATAAGTACCTAAATAAGATGAAAAAGCTAGAGACCAAATTGTACTGTTGCCAAATTGTACCAACTATTGGATTGGACTAGAAGTCTCCTTCCTCCACCCTGGGCAACTTCCTGGTGAGTGCACCTGCAAAGCAGAGGCCCTGGCTCTCTCACATGCCCCCACCCAACCCTGCGAGGGAGCCCCGGGGGCTTGGCCGGACTTGTGTGGAGACAAAGGACTTCTCTCTTTGAGAAGAAGGGGGAGGGTAGGCTGTTCTTTAGAACTTTCTGCTAGAATGAGATATTAAAGTATATCTAAAGACAATGTGGGACTAAGGCTAAATTTAACCCACATAAAAAGACTGACTTTAATTCATATTTTAATTTTTCAAAATGACATATCATCTAATAACTAAAACTTATCCTCAGAGTGTGCACCTTGTTATTGGAGAAAAGTTGGTTCTGGGCATTCATAAAACTCAGCAAACGCAGATAGCATCAGACTCCAAGGAGGGTGGGGCTGACCCCTGGCAGGACGAGGCTTTCCCAGGGCTGTCACCGGCAGCGCCATTTATGTCCTGGTCTTGTCTTGCTGGTGCGTGACTTCACCTTCTTCCCAACGTTCTTTTATTGTAAATGAGAAGGTCCCCAACCATTCTGTGAAATGGGGAATAAATCAGACTTTGAAGGGTCCAGTGGCATTCTGTAAGCAGCCTGTCTCCAACACAGCAAGTGTCCCCCAGTGTGGTGTGGCTGTGCCAAATGCCTATCCTCCTCAGAGTAACCCTGGTTACCCAAGACAATGCCGCTCTGGTTTGCCTTCCGGGTCCCAAGCTTATGAGCCTTTGCCCAATAGGCAGCTGCCCTGCCCCTCCCCTCCCCCTCTAGGCCCCTGCCCAGAATGCCTTCTGATCCCACCCTCGTTATCCAGTGCCTGCCCCCTTCCAGCCCCAGGATGTCCCTTCACTTCCCCTACATCACCTGCCTCAGCCATCCCAGGTCACAGTGACAATAACATGCCCATGGTGTTCGTGCCAGTAGTCTGAAATTCACAAAGCATTAAAACACCAGACTTCATACTTCATTTGGCAGCAAAATAATACCTGAATCACCATGAGGCTATTTATAGTCTTTGAGTACCCTACTTAGTAAGACTATCCATACATTTTTCTAAAGCAGTGATTTTCAATCTTTACATCTCATAGCACACAGAAACTAATTACTCAAGTTCTGCAGCACACCAAAAAATTTATTTTTTACCAATCTGACAAAAAGTAAGTATAATTTTGATTCATTCATACCAGATGGCTATTGTTGCGTTGGCTGTTGTCATTTTTTCATTTGACCATCTAAGGCAGTGGTCGGCAAACTCATTAGTCAACAGAGCCAAATATCAACAATACAATGATTGAAATTTCTTTTGAGAGCCAAATTTTTTACACTTAAACTATATAGGTAGGTACATTCCTTATCAAAGTAGCTCCTGCACGTGGTATTTTGTGGAAGAGCCACACTCAAGGAGCCAAAGAGCTGCATGTGGCTCGCGAGCCACAGTTTGCTGACCAGGCATCTGAGGGAAAAGAGGTCAGTGCTCCTCACTTAATAGCCAGGTAGTGCATATTTTAAAAATTCTTAAGGTACATCAGGGAGCCCCGGCACACCAGCTGAAAATTGCTGCTCTATAGAAAGATAAACATATTCTATTATGGGGAGTAGCCCTAGACCTCGTTGTAGGTTTTATATTATAGATGTCATATGCACCATATTTCCTTTATAGAGTCTGAAAAATTATGAATTCTGAAACACGGGAGTTTCATACAAGGGATAGAGCTACGCTAACAAACAATCATGTGGCTGCTCTTCTGGGCTGGGCTCTCTTCTAGAGGCTTTATACATCCAATTTACTGCAGCCAAATGTCTTGCCAGCAAATTAGTTACAACAAAACTTTACGAAGAGGGAAAGTTACATTAAAATCAGATTGTTGAAGGCCTGTTTAATTTATCAGAATTTGGGCTGTGTGTGCTTGACTGAGGGAAGGCACTGAAGATTTCTGAGCTCGAGAAAGGTAGAGTCTTAATGTCTAGGGTTCTTCTGTTCTAAAATGCCTTCTTGGTACAAGGTTAGGGTCCAAGGCTGTGGGAAGGTGCGTTAGTCAGTGTTGTGTTGACCACCGATAGACTGGGAGGCAGAGTAACTAGTTAGGATAACATCAAAGTTGTCTTGGAAAGGGGGCCGAGCAGTATCCAGAAAGAACAGAGCGAGATTCTAGTTCAAGGTCTCTAGACTCAGGCATGTTCCCAGGGCCAGTGTTTACGCACAGGAAGCAACAGAGCTTCAGTTGTCAATTTGGGGAGTGGAGCCTGAAGCAGAGCTTGGTGAAAAGGCAGATTCTAGTCATCAAAGCCAGGGCATGAGGGCAGGCCTGCCTGGCAGCAGGAAGCCTTGAGCATGAAGGCGATGAGAGTGCCACCCATTGTCCCACTGGCCCTTGGGTTTGCTGGGTGACAAGGGTGTCCTCCTCCCCATGCTCCTGCGCTTCCTGGGTTGTGTCGAAGCACACAACTTCCCAGGAGGGAAAAAAATAATCCTCCAGTCAGGAAGTGATGAGGGGTGCACTTTGTTAAGACCTCGGAGGCTGCTCCGTGGAGTCAAAGCTGCCCCTCCCACCAGCACCGTGAGTCTCAGACGTAAGCTGCAAAGAATAGGGCTCATGGGGCAGGCACCGAGCTCAGGGAGGCTGAGGGAAACGCCTACGGGCAGTAAGTGTGTGTCGATAGCGGCAAGTGTGAACAAGAGCTACGTGAGGCATCCCTCTCGGGAAGGAAGAAGGACTAGACTGGTTTTAAGAAACAGACGAAAGATAACAAAAGTTTTGAAAAACACAAAAAGAGAAATTTTAGCTATTCTAGCATTTTTCACAGAGGATTTTCACTTTCTTTTAAGTAATTTTGCTCCTGAATTTCTGGTAAGGACTGGACTTCAGACCAGGGTGTGACACTTGACAGACTTTGACGTCACTTGGTTCCACTGGTCCCTACTGGGTGCATTCCTCAAGACTCAAAAGTGGGCTCCCACCCTCAGTTCAAGTTCTTTTTTCTGTTTTACGGAGATATAATTGACACACAGCTCTGTGTAAGTCTAAGGGGTACTGCATAATGACTTGACGTACATTTGTTGCAAAAAATTAAACTACAATAAGCTTAGTTTAAATCCATTTCCTCATATAGTTTCAAAAAAAATTGCATGAGAGATTTTAAGATCTACTTTTAGAAACTTTCAAGTATACAGTACAGCAGTCAGGTTGTATATACTGCATCTCAAGTTCTAACTTATCTTATAACTGGAAGCCGTACCTGTGACCACTTCATCCATTTCGCCCTCCCTTCATTCCGCCCCTGCCTCTGGTCACCACATCGGATCTCTTCTTCTATCACACTGGTGGTGTTTGTTTCTGTGTTTGTTTAGCCACACATATAAGTGAAACCATTCACTATTTGTCTTTCTCTGACTTATGTCATTTAGCATAATGTCCTCAAGGTCCATTCATGTCACAAATGGCAGGATTTCCTTCCTTTTTATGATTGACTGAATAATAGTCCATTATATGTATATATATATATATGCAATTACTTTTTCTAGGCATATGAGACATGCTCATCATACCAACCCAGGTCTCTGGAACCCATCAATTGGAAGAAGTGGGCATCCCCATGCAGTAGGCTGGGCGGAGGGAGAAGCCACACAGCAGGCATCGGCAGGGCTGCCGGATGGACGCTGGGGCGGGAGCGACCCAGGGGTCAGCACAGGTCTCAGGTCCCAGAGGCAGGAAGAAAGGAATGTTCCAAGGAGAAGGATAGGTGCTGTGTTCCAGGGATGAGGCAATGGTTTTCTCAGACAAGAGCAGCCTTTGTGTTCACGGGAAAATACAGCTGCTTTGTTCTAAAGAATAAAAAAATAAAGGAAAGAAACATGTTTTCTAGCAAATAAGAAAAAGGCCGGAGATATAAGGTGGTCCCTGGTTTGTGGCGGGGGGGGGGGGGGAGGGGGCTGGGGGCAGATCTGAGCCACAAGGCAGCAGATGACCCTGAGGAGGAAGCCAGTGGCTGCACAGCCCTCCTTGGGCTCAGCCACACTCCAGAGCCCCCAGTCCCGCGGCCCCACCTGGGCTTCAGCAGGGGGCTGCCACACAGCAGCCTGGGTAGTACTGCCTGGGACTTTAAGGATAAAGGGCTTTGTCCCAAAGTGAAGTTGACACTGAGGAAAAAAAAAACAAAAACCAGAGAATCACCACAGAAGGCAAATTGTGAAAACCATCAGGAATACAAGGAACAAAAAAATCAGGCTAAGAGGTGACACCGATGAGATCAAGCTGTGGCCAGATAGCTCAGTTGGTTAGTGCTTTGCCCCAAAGCCCAGAGGTTGCCGGTTCAATCCCCAGTCAGGGCACATACAGGGACAGATCAATGTTCCTGTCTCTTTCTCTTTAAAATCAATCAATAAACTTTTTTTTTTTTTTTTTTTAAAAAGAAGCCCCTCAAACGTTTCCAAAATGTGAAGGAGACTCGCATCGCTTTGCCGCTGAAGACCAGCCGAGCCAAAGAAATGCAGGTGGGGGGGGCCCTTATGGCGTCCAGGTCTGCGCTGACCAAGCCTTCTCAGACTGAGCGTACTACTTGGAAAAGTCAGGGAAAGTTAGGCCGATGGTTTTGAAAATGGGGTTTTGTGGTGGTTGTTCATTTGTTTGTTTTTGCCTCAAAGTGATTATTCAAACTGTCTTACCCTAAGGCTGTTACTAAGACAGGCACAAGGGGCACTGCCAGGGGTGGGGAAAGGCAAGCAGGCTGGACCTGGAGTGCACACAGGCCCCTTGCCCCGAGCCCTGAGTGAGGGTCCCCGTCCTGAAGGCAGGGCCTGGGGCCGGAGTACAGTGGAGGCCCGTTCTCATCTCTTCTTGCTGCCTTCCTGCATTATCTCCTTCTCAGGTGGTATACACGTGCTGTGGACACCCAGCCTGCACCCCTTCCTGCATTATCTCCTTCTCAGGTGGTATACACGTGCCTGTGGACACCCAGCCTGCACCCCTTCCTGCATTATCTCCTTCTCAGGGTGGTATACACATGCTGTGGACACCCAGCCTGCACCCCTTCCTGCATTATCTCCTTCTCAGGTGGTATACACGTGCCTGTGGACACCCAGCCTGCACCCCCTCCTGCATTATCTCCTTCTCAAGGTGGTATACACGTGCCTGTGGACACCCAGCCTGCACCCCTTCCTGCATTATCTCCTTCTCAGGGCGGTATACACGTGCCTGTGGACACCCAGCCTGCACCCCTTCCTGCATTATCTCCTTCTCAGGGCGGTATACACGTGCCTGTGGACACCCAGCCTGCACCCCTTCCTGCATTATCTCCTTCTCAGGGTGGTATACACGTGCTGTGGACACCCAGCCTGCACCCCTTCCTGCATTATCTCCTTCTCAGGGTGGTATACACGTGCCTGTGGACACCCAGCCTGCACCCCTTCCTGCATTATCTCCTTCTCAGGTGGTATACACGTGCCTGTGGACACCCAGCCTGCACCCCCTCCTGCATTATCTCCTTCTCAGGTGGTATACACATGCTGTGGACACCCAGCCTGCACCCCCTCCTGCATTATCTCCTTCTCAGGTGGTATACACGTTCCTGTGGACACCCAGCCTGCACCCCTTCCTGCATTATCTCCTTCTCAGGGTGGTATACACGTGCCTGTGGACACCCAGCCTGCACCCCTTCCTGCATTATCTCCTTCTCAGGGCGGTCGGTATACACGTGCCTGTGGACACCCAGCCTGCACCCCCTTCCTGCATTATCTCCTTCTCAGGGCGGTATACACGTGCCTGTGGACACCCAGCCTTCACCCCTTCCTGCATTATCTCCTTCTCAGGTGGTATACACATGCCTGTGGACACCCAGCCTGCACCCCCTCCCGCCCATCCTGTTCAGCAGCCGCTGCCTGGGGAGAGAGGAGAGGTCACCTTTCAGGCCTGTGGGGGGCTTGGTGGAAAAGAAGCAGGATCAGAGGTCTGTGAGCTGGGACTTTCAGGTCTGGGGACCGGTACCCTGACCAAGAGGAGGGCAGGAAGGCTCTGCGTGGGCATGCCCCCCTGGCATTGGGACCCCTTGCCCTGTGAGAGGGGTTTAGCCAGAAGAACAGAGTGGGTTGTGCCTACTGAGCTGTGGGACTCTGGCTGGAACACTAGTTGGTGGGTCTAAGCACAACATTGCTTCAGGGAACACACTTTACAAAGTCTAGAATTCAGCCAGGGCTGGAGTAGTCGGTGTGGTCAACCGGAGCATCAGGAGTGGTGACCCTGACTGGATGGGACCACCTGGCCCTTCTAACTCTATCTGCATGTGTGCAGCCCAAACTCGTCTTTCTTGCATGGAAATCTGACTGTGACCCAGTGGTAGGATTGAGCTGCTTCGCACAAGTTCGGCAGAACTGATATCTAATTTTTTGTTGAGTTCAGTGAACCGGTTGTTAAAAAGCGTTTGTAATCAGGGTTCTCTCTAAGGTGGGCACGTGGGTAGCCACCCAAAGTGGAAATTACAAATATACATTCCTTACTTTCTTTTAACATTCATCTGCGCAACAGCGTATTCTAAGCTGCCATAGTAATGTTCATTCCATCCATAGGTGAAAAAAATGTGAGTGAGGACGCCAATCAAGAAGCAATATGGAAATATCTTAAATAACAGTGGTATTGTTTTTTGTCAGGTATTATTTAATATTTTTCATTAATATTTTAAAACTCTTTCTTACAACATAATCCAGCTTTGTGTACCTCTTTTATTCTTCTTATTTAAGTATTAAATGCATGAAATAATAAACTACCTTTCAGTATATATTTTTTTATACTTAAAATGGTCATTAGGGCAGAGAACCAGTTGTTAAATTATTTTAATTCCACCATTACTATGACCCTTAGCATTCCTGTGACCCACACGGTCTGCAGGTTCCTGAACGTGGATCACTCCAGCCCCACAACACACCTGACATCCCCTGAGCGCTCTAGGCCACAGGCTCTGTACACTCCCCGCGGTCCTGCCCACAGGCTCTGTACACTCCCCGCAGTCCTGCCCACAGGCTCTGTACATGCCCCGCAGTCCTGCCCACAGGCTCTGTACACTCCCCGCAGTCCTGCCCACAGGCTCTGTACACGCCCCGCAGTCCTGCCCACAGGCTCTGTACACGCCCTGCAGTCCTGCCCACAGGCTCTGTACACTCCCCGCAGTCCTGCCTCGGCTCCAGGCCACAGGCTCTGTACACTCCCCGCAGTCCTGCCTCGGCTCCAGGCCACGGGCTCTGTACACTCCCCGCAGTCCTGCCTCGGCTCCGGGCCACGGGCTCTGTACATGCCCCACGGTCCTGCCTCGGCTCCAGGCCACAGGCTCTGTACACTCCCCGCGGTCCTGCCCCCAGGCTCTGTACACTCCCTGCTCCCCGCAGTCCTGCCTCGGCTCCAGGCCACAGGCTCTGTACATGCCCCGCGGTCCTGCCTCGGCTCCGGGCCACAGGCTCTGTACACTCCCCGCAGTCCTGCCCCCAGGCTCTGTACACTCCCTGCAGTCCTGCCTCGGCTCCGGGCCACAGGCTCTGTACACTCCCCGCAGTCCTGCCCACAGGCTCTGTACACTCCCCGCAGTCCTGCCCCCAGGCTCTGTACACGCCCCGCAGTCCTGCCTCGGCGCCAGGCCACAGGCTCTGTACACTCCCCGCAGTCCTGCCCCCAGGCTCTGTACACGCCCCGCAGTCCTGCCTCGGCGCCAGGCCACGGGCTCTGTACACTCCCTGCAGTCCTGCCTCGGCGCCTGTGCTCCCACAGTTTCCACAACTAGAACCTCTGTCTTTATGTCCCTGGCTTCCCTACTCAGGTTGGTGATCCTCTCCCTTGCGCCTGTGTCCTGGCCAGCACGGCGCATCCTCAGTGGAAAATCTCTCCCTCCAACGTTGCCTCTACTCCCCGTCCTCAGAAGGCTGCCATCCTCGGGCCTTGGCCTGCGCACACTCACCTGTGGGCTGCAGGTAGAAAACACAGGTCCCAGCAATGTGTGTTGGGCAAAGAACCAAGTCCGGGTGGCCTGTACTACCCAGGGTACAGAAATCTAGCCCTTCGAAAGACACTTCTTCAGGGAAGGCAAGATCCCATTGAATAGAAGACCAGGCTGCTCCATATGGAAACAATCTTCAGGGACCATCCCAGGGTGTTCCTGCGGGTCTCCTGAGCCCGGGCCTTGCAGCACAACGTGTGCAGAGCCCTCAGGGTCCTGTCGCTGAGTTCCGCTGACTTCCAAGGGCAGGGACCTGCTTCTCTGCATCCAAGGGCTTTGTTCTAGACCCAAGAACATGTACGGGTCAGGCCTGGATGTCCCGGGAGCCTCCCTCCACAAGGCACTCTTGGTCCAGAGTCTTCCCCCTCAGCGGGTCAGGAGGTGTGAATATCAGACCATTTCCCCAGATACCATCTGTTCTCCTGGGATTCCACTCCAGCTCTCTACTGTGGTAACCGGCTCCGTAGTGCAGTCTCTGTTGGCTGCCTCCCTTCCTTGATATCACGTCCCTACTCCTTCTGGCATTCCCTATGAGCCGAAATAAAGCATCTGGACGTAAATCTTCCTCCGAGTCTGCTTTTAAAAGAACCCAAGCCAGAGTAGCCTGATACCAAAATCTAAGATTTTCATGAAGTATTTGCTTTGCTTTCTTCTGCCTGAGGTCAACATACCTTAAGAAAATAAAGTGAGGCCCTGGCCGGTTGGCTCAGCAGTAGAGCGTCGGCCTGGCGTGTGGGGGACCCGGGTTCGATTCCCAGCCAGGGCACATAGGAGAAGCGCCCATTTGCTTCTCCACCCCCCCCCCCTTCCTCTCTGTCTCTCTCTTCCCCTCCCGCAGCCAAGGCTCCATTGGAGCAAAGATGGCCCGGGCGCTGGGGATGGCTCCTTGGCCTCTGCCCCAGGTGCTAGAGTGGCTCTGGTCGCGGCAGAGCGACACCCCGGAGGGGCAGAGCATCACCCCCTGGTGGGCAGAGTGTCGCCCTTGGTGGGCGTGCCGGGTGGATCCCGGTCGGGCGCATGCGGGAGTCTGTCTGACTGTCTCTCCCCGTTTCCAGCTTCAGAAAAATATTAAAAAAAAAAAAGAAAGAAAATAAAGTGAATACATTTGTTTATTTTTAAGAAAAATGAAAATCATTGTTTTATGTGAAAATGCTCCACCGGTGATATCATTGGTGGAGTCCTTGTTTCCACCAGAACCACTTCTCCTAGATGCTTGCTGAGCAGACGTGGGAGTCGAGAGAGTTTCCATGTGCGTACAATGGAAGGAATGGACCCTGGGCCCTTCCCCACCAGGCTTGTGGCACTCCATCACGGAGCTCCTGAGGGACCCGCCCCCTAGGCAGCCCCAACTCTAGCAGAACAGCAGCCAAATCAGATACTCTCCAGCAGCCTTGCTTTTCTTTCCCCCTCTACTGAAGGGGACAGGCTTCTGAAATGAATCTCATCAGCTTTGAGGAAGCTGATCCATGCTTCAACAAGCGAAGGACCCAAATAGTGGCACTGCCTGGAAAGATTAGCAAAGAAAACCAACCCTGATGATGCGGTGGTGAGCAGCAGCGGAGTCTGAGCCCCGAGCCCCGAGCCTGGAGTGAGCAGGGAGTCCGCATGTGCAGTGTGGATGCTCTAATAGGGGAAGGGCTCGGGGTCTCCGGCAGCTCAAGCTTTGAACTGTTTCAGAAATCTATTGGAGCCTCTGCATTTATAATAAGGTACTTAAACTTTTCGAAAGAAAGTGTCATTGCTCTGTGACAGTGCCTACTGCAGACGCTGCTGCCGACGCTGCTGCCTGCAATGCTCCAGGTAAGCATCTACTATGCTCAGTCGCCTGAAGCAAACATCCCCCTTCCACCGGCGTTTGCCACCATCTGTGTCTGCTATGAATAATGAGGGGATACTATGAATAAATGGAGCTGACTCACTCAAGCACTGCAGTGCAAAATTAAAATGTAATATTTGAACAATAAATCATTTGTGACAAGGACACCATAACTGTAAAGTATAATGTATGATCCATAAAAATGATATAGCAACCATGAACCAACATAGTTACCCTCCCTAAAAGCAAATGTTCAGAATTATGAAGAGAAAATGACAAATCTGTAATCATAGTCGGAGACATGCCTCTCTGAGAAATTAATAGATAAATCAAAAAACTGTTAAGTACGCTATAAATGTTTTAAGCAATGAAACTTAAGAGCATGATTTAGTATTATAAATGTAAATATCTCTTACCCAAAGAAAAATACATCCTTTCAAGTACACAGCAAAGATTTGAGGGGGAAAATGACCACACAGTAAGTACAAAAGAAGTGTTAATAAATATCAGAGAATTTTCTCTGACAAACTTGCAGTTATATTAGAAATTCACATTTAAAGGTTGTTTAAGTAAATATATGTGAAAACACTAAAATTTCAGTCCTATATAACTCCAGGTTAAGATAAAGCTATAAAAAAAGTTACAAAATATTTAGAATGGAATGAAATACTTTGACACCTATTAAAAGTGATATCTAATGGAACATTTACTGCCTTCAAGTATGAGTTAAAAAACGAAAGGAATAAATTCATGTCAATGAACTAATTGCTCAATTTAAAAGTTTGAAAAAGAAATAAAGTAATCCCAAAGAAGGTAAAGAATGTAAATAATACAGATAAGAGTAGGTATTGATCAACATATGTACCCTGATTTATTAATGTCACCCCATTAAAATTAATAAAAAAAAGAGTAGGTATTGATGAAATAGAATAGAAATGTACAATAAAGATCAACAAATACAAAAATCAATCCTTTCAAAAAACTAAGAGAAATATGTAGCCAGACTCAATGTAGAACAAAAAAAAGAAACTACACTATAACTAATATCAATAATTCAAAAGTGGATATCATAAAGATTGTTTTAAATCACAATAAAATTAGAAATAAATTTCTGCATGAAAATTTGAAAACTTGAAAGAAATGAACAATTTTCTAGAAAAATATGAAGTTGCATATAAACTTAAATTAAATTTAAATGTGAATGCAAAATTAATCAAGAAGAAATAGAGATATATGTCCGAAAGAGAGCGATGGATTAAGTAGATGTTCCAACTGCCACCTCCCAGGACCAAATTCGGGTTCAACTTATTAATTTTTTTTTAAAGATTATTTTTTTTTAATTTTTAATTTTATTTTATTTATTCATTTTAGAGAGGAGAGAGAAAGGAAGAGGGAGAGAGGAGAGAGAGACAGAGAGAGAAGGTGGGGAGGAGCTGGAAGCATCAACTCCCATATGTGCCTTGACCAGGCAAACCCAGGGTTTCGAACCGGCGACCTCAGCATTTCCAGGTCGACGCTTTATCCACTGCGCCACCACAGGTCAGGCCACAACTTATTTTAAGAACAATTATCTTGAAAAACCAAGAGGAATCGATAACCAAGGATCACCAAAGAAGCCCCACCGAGACTGGTAGGAAAGGCAGAGATGTGGAAAGGGCTGCCCCATTCCCAGGAGCGAGTGGTGACCCGGAGGGACTCTCATGGCAGGGTGGGTTGCCCTGAGAGATGTGGGTCCTCAGCCCCAGGCCCAGAGCCCAAACCTAGAGCCCCAGAGCCTAGAAGAGGCAC
Organism: Saccopteryx leptura; assembly: GCF_036850995.1. Taxonomy (NCBI): domain Eukaryota; kingdom Metazoa; phylum Chordata; class Mammalia; order Chiroptera; family Emballonuridae; genus Saccopteryx; species Saccopteryx leptura. The sequence continues at coordinate 58,005,342 of NC_089513.1, read as the reverse complement.
CAAGACAGCACTTAAGCTGTGAAAAGAGCCAGGTTTCCGTCCGCGAGAAAAAGAAATACCTCTCTGGTGCAGATTCTATCTTAAAAGGCCCGCACAGAAAACCTCATTCACAGCCACTTACCCAGGGCTCTGGCAGGGGAGAGCAGAGAGGACTGGAGTTGCTAAAGGAGAGTGTAAAGTTGGAGGCCCAGGGAGAGACACTGTGGGGGATGGCCGCCAGAACCCCAGTGCTGAATCATTCTCCAGTATTGCAGTCGCCATCTTTTTTGGGTGGAGCAATCCCCTCTGAGTGGCATTAGCCTGAGGAAAAACAGCTGCCCCACCCTTGGGAGTCTCTCCTACCCCAGGGATGGTGACAGGTCCTTCTTAGAGGTCAGGAAGCAGGGGCATATCTATGACTCAGTTTTCTGGTGTTGAGAATGGAGCTCCTCCCCACACTCTCCCGAGTCTATGACTGGTGCTTCCACCTAACAAGAGACTCAGCTGAAACTGTCCAAAGAGGGGGAAGAATACACCTCTGGGTCTCTGAGGCCACACCCACCAGATTCCTGAGGCCACACCCTACTGAGGTCTGTGTAAAAAGTCTGGACAGACTGACACCTGGGGTGAAGGGGCAGAGCCATGCCTACCACCCTTCTTAATCACTGAATTGCCACAGGCTCTAGACTCCAGCAGAGGTTTTTTCAGCGGCTGAGCCCAACAAGCAGCCAGCAGACAGGCTACAGGAGAAGAGACTCAGGGAAACTTGGCCGTTTGAGCAGACTTTCCCCCCAGGCCCAGATGGGTAAAAGCCAGCCTAGGTATGCAGCTGGTATTTCCATATACACCTGGGCCTAGAAAAGGCAGCTACAAACTCTGAATTGCTTGTAGCTCCAAGAAGTTTGCTGAGGGCCAGTCACAGGCAATGTATCCCACTGCTCTGCACTGGGTTCCTGCTTGGGAGGCCCAGGGTTGGTAAATCCAGGGGACAGCTGCAGAAAACATTGGTTCAGGACCTAACAACCTTTGCTAGAGTGGTATCCTAAAGGAAAAGCTCCTCACACTAGGCCCAGCAGAGACGAGTTCCACTCTGATCAGCACCCACACAGCGACTCATGTGCATTGAATAGGGTGGAGCTTCACAGTCAGCCAGCCCGGGCACTATTTATTCTGTCCTGCAAGGTTAGATTCCACAGGGGGAAGGGAGAGAGGCTTGGAACATGGACATTTAAAGTGTGGGTCCCTGTGAGTCTATTGTTGGATCTGGTCAAGGGGCTTAGCTACCTTCGGGAGGGGCACAGTCAGCCCCAGGAGAGGAATCTCTCAGTCTTTCACCCTGAGACCGGGGTCTCAACAGCTAAAAAAACTTCTGCAGAGGGGACTGTCAGCCATACTCGGTCTAAACCTGCTGCTCACCTTGTTGGAGAGAAATAAAATTTGAGTATCCAGCAGTGGCTGAGGGATCATGTTCTGAAGGAGGGGCCACATTCCCTGTACTGAGCTCCTGACCATGAAAGTCCTGAAGTAGGGGTCCAACAATTATTGTATTCACAACCTCAGCTGCTCTAAACCACCAAGCATGCAACCCCTAGAGGGGTTTATTGGGTGAGGCCGATCTGAGCCCACGTTACAGTCTTACTGGAGAAGACTCTGTAGGAAGAACAAGTAGCTGCAAGAGGAGGAGCAGAAGCTGAAAAGTCAAAAAAAAAATTTTACAGAGCTTGGGGATTTACAGAGCTGTTTTTATCTCAAAGCAGGAGGAAGCTGATCCTTATACAACATTTGGCCCCTCTCCCAGTCCTAAGACACAGAAAACGCAGACACAAACCAAGAAAAGTTCAGTAGCTGCAGACTCATAGCCCATAGTGGGTTACAAACAACAGCTAACGCCAACCCAGAAAGAAGTAGAGTGAACAATACTAGTAGTGGGGGGGCAGACAGCACCAACCCTAGACTCAACTACCTACACAAATATCATGCCCAAAAGGTAGAGTCTACCAGGCACCAGACACTGTTGAAAATAAATATGCCCAACAGGGCAGACCTTGCAGAGTGTATAATACACATAATCAAGGTTGACCTTTTAGCCAGCCAGCCTGAATGAAAAAATGTACCCACAAAAAGACAAACTGCATCCAATACTCATATACAGCAAGAGGGAAAATAATACCCTCAAGAAGCATTCCTAGAACAAGGAAAACAAGTGGCCTGGAGGTCAGTACCACCGAGCCCATCTTCTTCATAAAGACACAACAAAAATGTCAAAGTCAGAGAGGGCCAACAAATACACAGACAAATGGGCAGACAGAGAAACGTGACCCAAATGAATCAACAAGAGAAATCCCCAGAAAAAGAACTGAATGAGATGGAAGTAACTAAAATATCATATGCAGAGTTTAAAATAATGATTTTAGGATGCTCAAGGATCTTAGAGCAATAATGGATGGACATAATGAGCATCTAAATAAAGAGATAACAAGCATCAAAAGGAACATTGAAATCATAGAAAAGAACCAGTCAGAAATGACAAATACAATATCAGAAATGAAGACTGCACTAGAAGGAATTAATAGCAGGCTGGATAAAGCAGAGAATCGAATCAGCAATTTAGAGGACAAGAAAAATGAGAGCATGGAAGCAGAGCAACAAAAGGAACAGAGGCTCAAAAAGTTTGAGAAAACTCTTAGAGAGCTCTGTGACAACATAAAGAGAAACAACATCCGCATCATAGGGGTTTCTGAAGGAGAAGAGAATGAACAAGGAATAGAGAACCTGTTTGAAAAAATCATAGCAGAATACTTCCCTAAATTGATGAAAGAAAAAGTTACACAAGTTCAAGAAGCACATAGAGTCCCATTAAAGAGGAACCCAAGGAGGCCTACACCAAGACACATCATAATTAAAGTGTCAAAGTTAAAAGACAAAGAAAGAATACTAAAAGCTGCAAGAGAAAAGCAGTTAATTATCTACAGAGGAGCCCTCATAAGGATGACATCTGACTTCTCAACATAAATGCTTGAGGCCAAAAGATATTGGCAAGAAATAGTCATAAAGGATGCAAAACAAGAACCTACTATGAAGACTTCTTTATCCAGCAAGGCTATTGTTTAAAATTAAAGAAGAAATAAAAAGCTTCCCAGACAAAAAAAAAAAAAAAAAAACAACACTGAAGGAATACATTACAACCAAACCAGTACTGCAAGAAAGGTTTAGGAGCCTGCTGTAAAAAGAGCAAAGGGAAAAAAAATTGTGAAAAAGAGGATTGTAGATTTTAAGAATAAAATGTCAATAAACAACTGCATATCAATAGTAACCTTAAATGCAAATAGATTAAATGCTCCAATCAAAAGACATAGGGTATTTGCATAGATAAGAAAACAGGACCTATATATATACTGTCTACAAAAGACCCACTTCAGAACAAAAAATACACATAGACTAAAAGTGAAGGGTTGAATAAAAGTATTTCGTGCAAATGGAAATGGAAAATAAGTTGGGGTAGCAAAACTTATATCTGACAAAATTGACTTTAAAACAAAGGCCATAGTAAGGAATAAAGAAGGTCACAACATAATGATAAAGGGAGAAATCCAACAGGAAGTTATAACCATTGTAAATATCTATGCACCTAATATAACAGCACCTAAATATATAAAGCATATTTTGATGGACATAAAGGGCGAGATCAACAGCAATACTATAATAGTAGGGGATTTTAATATCCCACTAAAATCAGTGAATAGATCCTCTAGACAGAAAATTAACAAAGAAATAGAGGCCTTAAATGACACACTAGATCAACTGGATTTAATAGATATCTTCAGAACATTTCACCCCAAAGCAGCAGAATATACATTTTTTCAAGTGCTCACGGAACTTTTGCTAGGATAGAGCACATGTTAGGACACAAAACAAGACTCAATAAATTTAAGAAGACTGAAATCATATCAACCATCTTCTCTGATCACAATGGCATGAAATTAGAAATCAACAATAAGAAAACTGAAAAACATTTAAACACTTGGAGGCTAACTAGCATGTTATTAACTAACTAATGGGTTAATAATGAAATCAATGAAGAAATAAAAAACTTCCTTAAAACAAGTGAAAATGAACATACAGCAACTCAAAATTTATGGGACACAGCAAACGCAGTCCTGAGAGGGAAGTTCATAACATTACAGATATACCTTAAGAAGCAAGAAAAAGCTCAAATAAACAACTTAACCCTGCATCTAGAAGAACTAGAAAATGAACAACAAATAAAGCTCAGAGGAAGTAGAAGGAAGAAAATAATAAAGATCAGAGTAAAAATAAATGACATAGAGGCTAAAAAAAAAACAATACAGAAGATCAATGAAACCAAGACCAGGTTTTTTGAAAAGGTAAACAAGATTGATGAAACTTTAAACACACTCAATGAGAAAAGAAGAGAGAGGACTCAAATAAATAAAATTAGAAATGAAAGTGGAGAAGTAACAACTGACACCACAGAAATACAAAGGATTGTAAGAAAATACTCTGAATATCTGTATGCCAAAAAATTGGGCAACCTAGGTGAAATGGACAAATTTTTAGAAACATATAATCTTCCAAAACTCAAACTGGAAGAATCAGAAAACATAAACAGACCAATTACAACAAATGAAATTGAAATAGTTATCAAAAAACTCCCAATAAACAAAAGTTCATGACCAGATGGCTTCACAGGTGAATTTTACAAATATTCAATGAAAAACTAATACCGATTATTCTCAAGTTATTTCAAAATATTCAAGGGGAAGGAAGACTTCTAAGCTCCTTTTATGAGGCAAGCATTATTCTCATTCCAAAATCAGGTAAAGACACTACAAAGAAAGAAAACTATAGGCCAATATCCCTGATGAACTTAGATCTAAAATTCTCAACAAAATATTAGCAAACCGAATCCAGCAATACATGAAAAAATCATACATCATGATCAAGTGGGATTTATTCTGGGGAGGCAAGGCTGGTACAATATTTGCAAATCAATCAATGTGATTCATCACATAAACAAAAGGAAGAATAAAAATCTCATGATAATATCAATAGATGAAGAAAAAGCATTTGATAAAATCCAGCACCCACCTGACCAGGTGGTGGCACAGTGGATAGAGCATCGAGGGGATGCGGAGGACCCCGAGGTCGCCAGCTTGAGCATGGGCTCATCTGGTTTGAGCAAAGCTCACCAGCTTGGACCCAAGGTTGCTGGCTTGAGAAAGGGGTTATTCGGTCTGCTGGAGGCCCACAGTCAAGGCACATATGAGAAAGCAATCAATGAATAACTAAGATGTTCCAACAAAAAACTGATAATTGATGCTTCTCATATCTCTCCATTCCTGTCTGTCTGTCCTTATTTATCCCTCTCTCTGACTCTCTCTCTGTCTCTGTTAAAAAAAAAAAAATCCAGCACCCATTTATGATCAAAACTCTTAGCAAAGTGGGAATACAAGGAACAAACCTCAACATGATAAAGGCCATCTATGACAAACCCACAGCCAACATCACACTCAATGGGCAAAAATTAAAAGGAATCCCTTTAAGATCAGGAACAAGGCAGGGGTGCCCCCTTTCACCACTCTTTTTTTCTTTCTTTTTATTTTTGACAGAGACAGAGAGAGAGTCAGAGAGAGGGATAAATAGGGACAGACTGATAGAAAGGAAGAGAGATGAGAAGCATCAATTTTTCATTGCAGCATTTAAGTTGTTCATTGATTGCTTTCTCATATGTGCCTTGACTGGGGGGGCTACAGCAGACCGAGTAACCTCTTGCTCATGTCAGTGATCTTGGGTGCAAGCAGGTGAGCTTTGCTCAAACCAGATGAAGCAGCCCTCATGCTGGCAATCTCAGGGTCTTGAACCTGGGTCCTCTTTGTGACAGTTTGATGCTGTATCCACTGTGCCATCGCCTGGTGAAGCCTCTTATTCAACATAGTTCTGGAAGTCCTAGCCACAGCAATCAGGCAAGAAGAAGAAATAAAAGGCATCCAAACTGGAAAAGAAGAAGTAAAAGTATCATTATTTGCTGATGACATAATAATGTACATAGAAAACCCTAAAGTCTCAGTCATAAAACTACTAGACCTAATAAATGAATTTGGCAAGATGGCAGGATATGAAATTAATATTCAGAAATTGGTGGCATTTTTTATACACCAACAATAAACTGCCTGAAAGAGAAATTAAGGAAACAATCCCCTTCACTATCACAACAACAAAGAAAAATAAAGTACCTAGGAGTAAATTTAACCAACGAGGTAAAGGACTTGTACTCAAAAAATTACACTGGGGAACAATTTTTGTTGCATCCACAAAAACACTTTTTCTTTCCTAATTCTAGTGTGCTGATCTCAAATTTGACATTAGTTTTTCTCTGTAAGCTACAGGTTTTTTATCAATTCAAGATTTTATGTTTTCATCTTACTGTAAAATTTTCAACATTTAGTTTAACATAATGAAGTAGAATGTCTTCTTGGGCATCATCTTTATGAAACTATAATTTATATAATGCAGTAAATACACTGATACACTAAAAGATATGACTGCATAAGAATTTTTCCACAATTTCAAAATAGAACATATTAAAATACTTATTTTAATCATAAAATTTGCACAAAACTTATTTAAATTCTATGTAGGCAAAAATTTGCATTTGTAGCTTTTGTGTTTGTGTACTTGTTGAGGACAATCTCGTATGATGCTCCAGCAGTAGTCTGCTCATCACTAACAGCTCCAAGATTTTTGATGACTGTTCAGGAAGTGAATCTTAAAGTTCATGTTACATCCAATGTCGCAGAAAGTCAACAGCATCCTTTGAACCAGAAGTTCATAGTTTTCTGCCTTTTTTGGTGCCAAGAAAGTTCTTTGTAACTTCCACAAAAGACTGCCATGCTGCTTTCTCCTCCTTATTCATTCTGGCAAGTTCTTCATCACGAATGAGAGTTCGAGTTTGAGGTCCATCAAATACACCTGCTTTTATCTTCTCAAAAGACAAGGCAGGAAAAGCAGAAATAATATGTTGAAAGCATTTACTTTCTCTATTCAAAGCCTGAACAAACTGCTTCATTAAGCCAAGTTTGATATGAAGTTGGGAAAAAATAATCCTGTCTCAATTAACTACAGGTTCATTCACAATATTTTGCATCCCTACTTCCAGAGCTTCATGTTTCGGCCACTCCTGTATCCAGTGTTTCTCTCAAGCTTGGCTGTCCCACAAACACAGAAAGCATGGATACTTCGTGGAACCTCTCTGTTGTCCTAGCAGGAAATTTACCATTTTAAGATCCATACAAATGATCCAGTTATGTTTCTCATACTTCAGAAAGTCGAGGACAATTTTTAGTCATTATAGTCTTCTCACAGATTAGAATTACTAATTGGAACCACTGAAAATAGGCAATATATGCACGTGTCACAAATGATGAAATATTGTGCCTTTGACGTTGAAGTGTGTAACAGCCACATATATAACAGAAGGTGTCAGGACTATTCTTACATTTACGCCTACTCGAAGAAAAGCCATGATTCAATCTTCAAACAAAATAAGAGGGTGTTTTGATCAGATAATTTTTTACATTTAAAAACAACTACAATTATGTAAAAGTGATGTTTGTAAAACATTAATTGCCTTGTGGTTATGTTCAATCCAAGAGTCATTGTTCTTTAACACCAATTTAAAAACCAATGCATGTCATTAACTGTAACAAAAAGAAATTAAAATTGCATAAAAACTAGATCATGCACCAAAAAAAGAATTTCATATTTGGAATCAGGGATACAGAAATATATAGAAACAGTTTTAAAACCTCATGCAACAGAAAATGAAAAAAAATTGTTCCCCAGTTTTATAAAACATTGATAAAAAAAATCAAGGAAGATACAAACAAGTGGAAGCATATACTATGTTCATGGCTAAGAAGAATAAACTTCATTAAAATATCTAAATTACCCAAAGCAATCTATAAATTTAATGCAATTCTTCTTAAAATACCAATGGAGCCTGACCTGTGGTGGCGCAGTGGATAAAGAGTCGACCTGGAAATGCTGAGGTCGCTGGTTCAAAACCCTGGGCTTGCCTGGTCAAGGCACATATGGGAGTTGATGCTTCCAGCTCCTCCCCCCCTTCTATCTCTCTATCTCTCCTCTCTCTATCTCTCTCTATCTGTCTCTCCCTCTCCTCTCTAAAATGACTTAAAAAATAAATAAATAAATAAATAATAAATTAAAAAATTTTAAAATAAATAAATAAATACCAATGGCATACTTCAAAGACATAGAACAAATATTCCAAAAATTTATATGGAACCAAAAAAGAACACAAAGAACCTCAGCAATCTTGAAAATAAAGAATAAAGTTGGAAGTATCACATTTCCTGATATCAAGTTATACTACAAGGCCATTGTACTCAAAACAGCTTGGTGCTGGCATAAGAACAGACATACAGATCAATGGAACAGAACGGAGAACCCAGAAATAAACCCACACCTTTATGATCAATTGATATTTGACAAAGGAGGTAAGAGCATACAATAGAGTAAATACACCCCTCTTTAATAAATGGTGTTGGGAAAATTGGACAGGTGTATGCAAAAAAATAAAACTAGACCACCAAATTACACCATTAACAAAAATAAAATCAAAATGGATAAAAGACTTAAATGTAAATCGTGAAACCATAAACATCTTGGAAGAAAACATAGGCAGTAAACTCTTTTATATCTCTCGTAGCAATATTTTTGCTGATTTATCTCCACAGGCAAGTGAAATAAAGGACAGGATGAACAATCCAATTAAAAATGGGCAAAAGAGCCTGACCAGGCGGTGGCGCAGTGGATAGAGTGTTGGACTGGGATGCGGAAGGACCCAGGTTTGAAAACCCAAGGTCACCAGCTTGAGCGCGGGCTCCTCTGGCTTGAGCAAAGCTCACCAACTTGGACCCAAGGTCGCTGGCTCCAGCAAGGGGTTACTCAGTCTGCTGAAGGCCCACGGTCAAGGCACATTTGAGAAAGCAATCAATGAACAACTAAGGTGTCGCAACGAAAAACTGATGATTGATGCTTCTCATCTCTCTCCATTCCTGTCTGTCTGTTCCTATCTGTCCCTCTCTCTGACTCTCTGTCCCTGTAAATAAATAAATAAAATAAAATTTAAAAAAAAAAATGGGCAAAAGAACTAAATAGACTCTTCTCCAAAGAGGACATACAGATGGCCAATAGGCATATGAAAAAATGTTCAACATCACTAATCATTAGAGAAATGCAAATTAAAACCACAATGAGATACCACCTCACACCAGTCAGAATGGCGCTCATTAACAAAACAACACACAATAAGTGCTGGTGAGGGTGTGGAGAAAAGAGAACCCTCCTGCACTGCTGGTGGGAATGCAGACTTGTGCAACCACTGTGAAAAGCTGTATGAGGTTTCCTCAAAAAATTAAAAATGGAACTGCCTTTTGATCCAGTTATCCCACTTTGAGGAATATATCTTAATAATACCAAATCACTGACTCAAAAGAAGATATGCACTCCCATGTTTATTGCAGCATTGTTTACAATAGCCAAGATCTGGAAACAGCCCAAGTGTCTGTCAGTGGACGAGTGGATTAAAAAGCAGTGGTACATATACACAATGGAATACTACACGGCCGTGAAAAAGAAAGAAATCTTACCTTTTGGAATGGCGTGAATGGACTTGAAGATTATTATGCTAAGTGAAATAAGCCAAGCAGAGAAATAAAAATATCATATGATCTCACTTATATGTGGAATCTAATGAAGAAAGTGAACTGAGAAATGGAATAGGGGCAGAGGCAGAGTCACAGGGACCAGAGGGACAGCAGTCAGAGGGAAAGGGAATGAAGGAATGGCTCAGAGAAGGTGAAGGGATTAGTGAAACTATATATACATAACACAGAGATATAGATAATGAGACAGCAAATACTAGAGGGAAGGGGGAGGAAGCTAGGGGGAGGAGGGAAAAGGAGGTATAAAAAGGGACACAAGGGTGGGGGGTGAGGGAGTTATATTCAGTGGGACACTTGAATCCAGACAATAAATTAAAAATTAATAAAAAAAATTTTTTTAAGGAAGAAATAGAAAACCCAGATAAAAACACAGCTATTACAGAAACTGATGTAGAAATCAACAATCTCACACCCAAAGGACATGAGACCCCAGTGGCTTTACAGGGGAATAGAGTGCAGAACCATCACAGACCAGTCATATTTGTGAAAACATGCAGAGGTCTCAAAAACCTCTGCAAATTAAGTTCACAGTACAAAACAAAACAAAGCAAAGCATAAAAACATTGCACTTGAGGCAGGAAAGCATGGATGACTCAAAATCCATCTTGAAAGAGAGTAAAGGCTGCATTTCTCTAATTAGTGCTGTTGAGCATTTTTTCACATGCCTATTGGCCATCTGTATGTCCTCTTTGGAGAAGTGTCTGTTCAGTTCTTTTGCCCATTTTTTAACTGGATTGTTTACCTTCCTGGTGTTATCTGCCCTTGGCCAGCAAGAGCAGCAGGAAATCCAGGTTCTTTCAATTCACTTTTTTCAGTTATGGAAGAGATTTATGTTGAACGTCTTCTAATTAATTACAGTATCTTAAAATATATGTAAATCTTGTAATCAAAACACCTTGGGGTTTTATTTTGTTTTTGTTTTTTTAATTCATGGTATATGGCTGCTGTTGCTTCTGTTACTATTAAATGACTCATAGGATGTGAAATGCCCTGCAAACGTCTGACCCATAAACTAGAGCAGTGGTCCCCAAACTTTTTACACAGGGGGCCAGTTCACTGTCCCTCAGACTGTTGGAGGGCCGGACTATAAAAAATACTATGAACAAATCCCTATGCACACTGCACATATCTTATTTTAAAGTAAAAAAAAACAAAACGGGAACAAATACAATATTTAAAATAAAGAACAAGTAAATTTAAATCAACAAACTGACCAGTATTTCCATGGGAACTATGCTCCTCTCACTGACTACCAATGAAAGAAGTGCTCCTTCTGGAAGTGCGGGGGGCCGGATTAATGGCCTTAGGGGGCCGCATGCGGCCCATGGGCCATAGTTTTGGGACCCCTGAACTAGAGGGAAGAGCTGGAAAGACCCAGTCTCCGCCCGGGAAAGCCTGGAAGCTGGGGCAACAGCATCGCCCTGATTTCTGCCTGCGTGAGTGTGCCCGCCAGCTTGGACCTTGGGAGGAAGCCCCGCTCATCCCCCAGGCACGCCTCTCTACCCGAGGGCTCCAGACCCCCGGCTCTCCGTGCTCAGTTCAGACCCAGCAGCCAGGGCCTCTATTGCCCACCACATCTCCACTCCCAAAGAGGCCTTGAACTGTGATGCTTCTGTCCCAGGAGACCACTGAGGGGCTGTTCCAATAGGCCTGGGGTGACAAAGGAGAAAGGGTGCCTGTATTGTTGTTCTCTCTCTTTTTTTTTTCTCCTCAAAGTTCATAAGCTATATGAGGGAAAACAGGCAAGAAATCTACACAATGATTGTTAGTTGTCTTCAAGTAAATCCTCAAATGTTTGATACTTGTTTTAAATACATTTGTGTAGCTACAGTATTTAAACTATCAGAATAGTTACTACTGCAGGGGTCAGGAATATTTTTGGCTGAGAGGGCCATGAACACCACATATTTTAAAATGTAATTCCGTGAGAGCCATACAACAACCCGTGTACCTTACGCATTATCCAATAAAAATTTGGTGTTGTCCCGGAGGACAGCTGTGATTGGCTCCAGCCACTCGCAACCATGAACATGAGCGGTAGGAAATGAATGGATTGTAATATATGAGAATGTCTTATATTTTTAACGTTATTATTTTTTTATTAAAGATTTGTCTGCGAGCCAGATGCAGCTATCGAAAGAGCCACATCTGGCTCGCGAGCCATAGGTTCCCGACCCCTGCCCTAGCAGCTGAAATAAGTGAAAGTGAACCTCTTAATTGGAGGCCACTGAGATTTGGGGGTTATTTGTTGGTGCAGTCTTGACTAGTGGAAGCTGATTAATACAAGCACTTTATCTCAAATTAGTATAACAAGGCTCTTGTCAAGAGCAGGACCAAGGAAAACCAGAAACGACAGGAATTCAGAGGGAAAGATGGAAACTCATTCGACTCAATGGTGCCGCAAAGTGGAAGCTGGTTTCAGCAGCAAGGCGGATGCCCGGGTTGTTAGGGGGAGAGCACGAGCCTGGAGTCAGATGCACACATATCCACGGGGCATGGCCCACGTTTCTCAAAACCTTCACAAGATCTGTGCAGACCTTTCAAACTCAGGCAGGGCAGAGCCAGCAGAAGGCATATGTTCACCACCTTCAGGGGAGGAGATGGCAGGGTCCACTGGTAAAGCAGGGACCACAGTTTGTACTCAGCATTCCATTATCTACATTTGTCTTTTTCTTTTCAAGTACTTTGGGGGATAAAATTCTGTTCAGAAAGTCCAATGGTGCCATTTCCAAACCAGGTAGTCATTAGCATGAGAGAAGTTGACATTGATCACAGACTGGTCCTTTTCAGGTTTCTTTGATATCTTCAAAAGCCCGATTCTCCTGTCCCATTTAGGACATTGAAAAATACACCCAACGAATATTCTTTCAAGTGCTTTGCCACCGCAGCTAGATGATTATTATCCTGACTATTAATTACTATTATGGTTACTAGTGGCATGAAGTCTGTGTCTTTCTGTGTGCCGGTCCAACCCTACATCCAGCCACGACACAGCCAGTGCTGTGTTTTCCCGGGAAGCAGACGTCCACGTGTGGGTCTGAGCAGCATAGACGCGAAAGGCAGCAGCAACGCAGATCTAAGTGGAGCTGAGTGTGTTGGTGAACAGGTGACCAGATCAAAGGCAGGTGAGCGTGCTTACATCCCTAGGAAGATTAGCCTGTACAGGCTCGGGGGCCTGCTGAGAACACAGTCTCATAAAAGCACTTTCCCCAGGGATGCCTAAGAAAGCTCAGCCTGGGTGTAAAGAGGAACATGAAGAGTCCATGGAAGAGCAAGACCAGCAAGACCAGACCGTGACGAAGGACGAAGAACCCAAGCCACGGACCACGGTCCCGGAGTGAGCCGTCAGACAGGCCTCGGAAGGAGTTTAGCCAAAAATCAGTAAGTGCACCTAAACCATTGCGGGGACACCAGACACTTACTGGTGGTTTTGTTTTTTTTTTCATATAGTATTTGATTTATAGTTTAGTGCTGAATTTTCTACAACCTACATTACATTAGGGTCCCTCATGTACATGCCTCCTTCCTTCTACTGGGGGATGAGCTCCTCAGAGACAGGGCCTACATCTTATTGATTTGGTTTTTTCCATGCCGAGCACATCTACAATACAGCAAGTTTTAGTAAAAATAATAGTAACAACAATAATAATAACAATAAAACTAATGACCAAAAGAAACAGTTTTAAAGACTCAGACTTGTAATGACGTGGGGTATAATAAAAGTGACGGTTCGCAGCACATGGCAGAGGACAGAGTCCAGCCGGGAAAGGAGGCCCGGCTGCCCTCTGTGCACACACTCACCTACAAACGGGCACAAACACACTCGGAGAGGCCCACACAGACACACACACTCAGCGATCTCTCCACATGGACACAAACATGCAAAGATGTCTCTACAGGGACATACACACACTCAGAGAGACCCACACAGACACACAAGCCCAGAACATAGCTCCACCTGGATGCCAAAGCTTCCATGTGGAATGTCAGCCCTGCCAGAGAAGTCTCCTCCCTATCAGGATTCAGATGTCCCCTAAGAGACGTAATACTGAGTTTTGAGAGGTAACACATATATATCCCTCCCTTTACTGAAGATCAGTGTTGTAAGAAGTGGGTAAAACCGTGATCATGCTGGAGCTGCCGCAGAGAAGAGCTGAAACAACCACCGACTGTTGTTTCAAGGAGACTAGCAGGTGGCAGGGCACCCAGGAGCCCTGAACACTATAGCTGGAGAAGTACACGGGCAGCCTAGAGCCCAGCAAACATTCAGAACAGGAGAGGCAAGCTCTGGATTAGAGGAAGAATATTGGACTCTCTGTACATAGCCAACACAAATGGGAAAGGAAAGGGAAGGGAAGGGAAGGGAAGGGAAGGGAAGGGAAGGGAAGGGAAGGGAAGGGAAGGGAAGGGAAGGGAAGGAAAGGGAAGGGGAGGGAAGGGAAGGGAGGGGAGGGGAGGGGAGGGGAGGGGAGGGGAGGGGAGGGAAGGGAAGGGAAGGGAAGGGAAGGGAAGGGAAGGGAAGGGAAGGGAAGGGAAGGGAAGGGAAGGGAAGGGAGAAAAGGAAGGAAGGAAGGAAGGAAGGAAGGAAGGAAGGAAGGAAGGGAGGGAGAGAGGGAGGGAGAAAGTTAGGAAGGAAGGAAGGAAGGAAGGAAGGAAGGAAGGAAGGAAGGAAGGAAGGAAGGAAGGAAGGGAGGGAGGGAGGAAGGAAGGGAAGAAGGGAAGAAGGGAGGGAGGGAGGGGGAAGGGAGAGGGGAAAGGAGGTGGGAAGGAGGGAGAAAGGGGGAGAGAGAGAGAAAAGAAAAGAAGGGAGGGAGGGAATAAGGGAGAGAAGAGAGAGAGAGAGAAAGGGGGAGGAGGGAGAGACTTCACTTGTGGGCACTGAGGAAAAGGCTCCATACTGATGTAGAGCCTGTTGCTGCCTTGGAGATAAGTTCTCAGAAGACAGAATTCCCTCGGTGTCTGAGAACCCCAGGGAAGTTAGTCCAGGGCCTGCAGGTAAGAAAAGACCTTCAGTGGCTTCAGGTGACTTTGGGGAGCGACAGGGCACGGAGGGCATAGCCCAACAACAGCTTATATTTAGCCCTTGTGGGTAATGAAAGGAGGAGGTGGGTGGTGGTGGTCTGACTGTAGAGTCATCCAGGAACCTGGGGCCTCCCTCCGTCTAGCTTTCTTTCCCACCTTCGACTTGCAGTGTTCTACTGGATTCTCAGCAACTGGCCAGCAAAAGAGGAAAGGCGAGAGCCTAGAAGATCATGTTGGGAAGTCTTTCAGAGCCAAGGATAGCCAGCTCTCACTTTTGCCCATGGTAGGCAGACAAGGTGACATGGGAAGTCTTTCAGAGCCAAGGATAGCCAGCTCTCACTTTTGCCCATGGTAGGCAGACAAGGTGACATGATGGAGGAAGGAGTGTCAGAGAAACGGAAGTGGGGCTGGATGAACACAGAGCAGGAGGTGAGCGGAAGCAGCAGCTCTGGGAGAGCCAACACAACGACAGAGCATGAGGGAACAGAGGCCCTGGAGGGGAAACCAGCCCCACGAGCAGGAAACGGTTGAAAACAGGAAGTAGGAGGGTCTGGTGGCACCATGGCTCACGGCTACGACACAGTGGGCCTCTCACAAAGGGCCTGCAGCTACCAGGACTGGACAAGACAGGGTGAAACGGCACTGGAAAAACAAGTGGCAAAAAGTCTCTGGAGAAAACTCAAAAAAGAGCTCGTGAAAATCAGTAGAGGACAACAGCAAACATGAGAGACAAGTGCAGTCTGTCAGAGCAGCTCCTGCAGGGGGTGTCTGGGGACAAAGTGGTCAGACAAGCCACCACTACTGCTGCCTGGTGGCTTCCGGTGGTGGCTTCCAAATGAGAGAAAAGTGAAGAGCTGATGGCTCAATAGAGTCAGGGACACAGAGAGAGAGAAGAGGAATTCCCAGCCGCTTCCCGAATTCAGCATTTGTAACCTAGACTGTCAAGAGACTGGAGGCAGCACAGAGAAGTCTGCACATCCCTGAGTCGCACGTATCTGTTCCTGGTGGCAGTGAGGGCGTGGGCCTGCAGATTCAGGTCCCCGTCACCTTGCGGGATTTCTGAGTAACAGTCCACACATGCATTGTGTAATGCATTCCCTTTCATAAACTCTGAATGTGACTCTGTCCTTTCCAAGAGTGGTCCCCAACCCCTGGGCCACAGACCGGTACCGGTCCTTGGGCCATTTGGTACCGGTCCACAGAGAAAGAATAAATAACTTACATTATTTCTGGTTTATTTATATTTAAGTCTGAACGATGTTTTATTTTTTAAAAATGACCAGATTCCTTCTGTTACATCCATCTAAGACTCACTCTTGATGCTTGTCTCGGTCACGTGATACATTTATCCATCCCACCCTAAAGGCTGGTCCGTGAAAATATTTTCTGACATTAAACTGGTCCATGGCCCAAAAAAGGTTGGGGACCACTGCTTTCCATGGTTCTAGAAATGTCTGGAAAGGAGCAGAACTGAAAACTAGTAACCTGAAAGAAATTATGAAACATTGCATTTTGTAGGGAAAGATTAATTGGAAATAGACGCATCAGCTTTTTCTTCGTAAGTCAGTAGATTCAAACCACTTCAGATGGAAACGATTTCTCAGGATATGTCTTCAGCATCTCAAAAGTTCCAGATAACGTAAAAGCAATTAACCAATTAACCAGTCTTTCCTCCAGTTTAAGTCCAAATTTCAAAGTTTGTCTCATTCACTCTTATCTAAAAAAGAGCTTCTTGCCCTGGCCAGGTAGCTTGGTTGGTTAGAGCATCGTCCTTGAGCACAGAGGTTGCCGGTTCAATCCTCAGTCAGGGCACGTACAGAAACAGATTGATATTCCTATTTCTCTCTCTTTCTCTCTCTCTCCTTACCTCTCTACCTAAAATTAATAAAATAAACATTTTCAAGAAGAGCTTCTCCAAAATCCATTTGTCAGAAGTTTCTGTTTTTTGTTTTTTGTTTTTTGTTTTTTTTCTGAAGCTGGAAATGGGGAGAGACAGTCAGACAGACTCCCACATGCACCCGACCGGGATCCACCCAGCACGCCCACCAGGGGGCGACGCTCTGCCCACCAGGGGGCGATGCTCTGCCCCTCCGGGGCGTCGCTCTGCCGCGACCAGAGCCACTCCAGAGCCTGGGGCAGAGGCCAAGGAGCCATCCCCAGCGCCCGGGCCATCTTTGCTCCAATGGAGCCTTGGCTGCGGGAGGGGAAGAGAGAGACAGAGAGGAAGGAGGGGGGGTGGAGAAGCAGATGGGCGCTTCTCCTGTGTGCCCTGGCCGGGAATCGAACCCGGGACTTCTGCACGCCAGGCCGACGCTCTACCACTGAGCCAACCGGCCAGGGCTGTCAGAAGTTTCTATGTGGCCAAATCAAGACAATGTTTTTGAAACTTTGGGAAGAAAGCAGGTCATTTAATGATATTAAGCTTGGTTTCTCTGCCAGCCAGAATGGTGATGCACTTCAAGAAGGTAAAAGCTGTCTACGGCCATACCACCCTGAATGCGTCTGATATCGTCTGATCTCAGAAGCTAAGCAGGGTTGGGCCTGGTTATTACTTGGATGGGAGAAGGTAAAAGCTAAAGGATCAGCATGGACCACAAGGCTCTGTCCCTTTAAAGTAGTATAAAGTTCTAAAGGTGTCCCCTCTGGGCCAGTGCCTATGTACCTTATTTTGTTGTAGTTCCTATTCTCGTTGCAGGCATTTCTTTATCGGCAATTACAGTGCCATAGAATAATATTCCAGAAATGGTTAAGGGAGGGCCAATGTGCAGACTGAATCTCCCTTTCTTCATTTCCAGTCTGCAGAACTTGAATAGGCTAAACAACACAAAGTGAGAAACACGTTCCTGGTCTGCACCCCAGTGGTTCTCAAATGCAGGCAATTTTACCCGTCAGGGGACATTTAACAATGTCCAGAGACATTTTTAATTGTCACTATTGGGGGGATATTACTTACCTCTAGTGGGTAGAAACCAGGGACGTTCTAAACATCCTAAATGCAGGCTACCATAACAAAATACCACGAACGAGGTGGTTTAAACAACATAAATTTATTTTCTCACTATTCTGGAGATTACAAAGTCCAAAATCTAGGTCCGGCAGGGTTTGGTGTTTGGTGAAGCTCCGTTCCAGGCTCGCTGATGGCCACATTCTTGTATCCACACATGGCACAGAGAGCGAGAACAGCATTTTTAATGTCTCTTCATGCAAGGGCACTAATTCCCTGATAGGGAACACATCCTCATGACATAATCCTGCCCTAATCACCTTCCACATGCCCCACTTCAATGCAAGGACTTCAACATATGAATTTGGGGAAACAAACATTCAATCCATAAGAGCACATAGCAGACAATTATGCAGCCCAAAATATCAGTAGTAGTGAGGGGGAGAAACGCTACTGTACCTCAGAGCGAACCACTTCTGATGCCTGCAAACCATCCAAAGAGAGTTACTCTTCCTTAAAGTCCAAGCTGCTCAGACAGCCTCTCATCAGTTGAACCATCTCATAAAGGAAAGTCATCTTGTCATTTATAATCTGGTGGAAACCACTGAATAATTCCATACAGGAGAGTTTTCTAGAGCAAAAACTGCTACTGTGTGAACTTATGTTCACGTAGCTGTAGGGTTTTCTTTCGAGACGTCTTCCACCACCCTTTAGAGAGGCATCGGTGGAGAGCAGAACTATTTTCTGTGAGGGGCCAGATGGTAAACATTTTCAGCTTTGCATGGACTCTGTTGCAACTATTGAACCGTGCAGTTGTAGCATAAAAACAGCCACAGACAGCAGGTAGAACTGTGGCTTGACTGTGTTCCAATAAACTCTGCACACCAAATAGGCAGTAAGCCAGGTTTCACCCATGGACTATCGTGCCAACTCCTTTATCTTTCAACAATCATTTGGATGGAGACGTTGTAGACCCGCTGCATGAATATGAGCTATCCTATTTTTAAATGCTTGCTGATGTGAGTCCTTTCTTTCCCTCTGCTTTGGGCCTCCTCCATGTAACTTAACCATCTGGAAGAGGATCAGGGCTCCTACCCCTGAAAGATGGAGGCAGAGTAACTTTCGGCTCTTTTTTGACTACACTCACAGTAAGAAATATGTTTTACTTTGCAACCCAGTACGCACACACATTGCTCAAGACCTATAATTTTCACATGATGGCTTCAAAACATTAATGGACAAGGAAACATACTGGACATTAATGTGATAACATCCTAAAAAGCAGTAGTTTAATGAATTAATAAAAAACATTGTATAAGAATGGAGTAGGATAGACTAGAATAGAATAAACATTACAGGACAGAATGGGATGGAATAGAATAGAATAGAATAGAATAGAATAGAATAGAATAGAATAGAATAGAATAGAATAGAATAGAATAGAATAGAATAGAATAGACATTCTGCATAATGTGTAGAAAGGGCAAGTATTTTCATGATATCCTTTTTGAGATTGTATAAAACAGAGAGAGAGATCAGATTAGAATAGGAAGTAAAGGTATTTCTTAGGGTAAGTCATAGTCAAAAAGTTTGAGACGCACTAGCCTGTCTCAATCACTCCCAATTTACTCTCCCCAGGGATAATAGTAACTACAAGCAGATTCGCTTGCAACCTGCATTTGAAGGATACATATCATACAACCGACTGGATTATCTATTACTCAGCAATTCCTGTTAAGGCACCTTTTAAAACACTCATCGTCTTCAAAACATTTTCTTATTCCTTTTAGATTCTTTAACACTCTCTTTTGGCCCCTCTTCAGTATAATTTTTATGACTTCAGTTGCCAATGGAAAGCTCAGGTATCGACTGCGAGACCTGCTGGGATTTCATTCATGTCTAATTAATTCAAGCTGCCTGTTGCTTTCAAGTGTTAGCATGTGTTGGTGGTGTTTCCCCGGAGCTCAGACCCCAGGGCTGGGGTGAGCCTTTGTTCCAGATTCCAAATAGAAGAGTCTCCCTTTGACTTGAGGACCTCCTTACTGAAGTGCTCTTTGCCCGTTTCTGCTGTGTGAGGCCAGGCCTGTGTCTGAGCAGATGGCTAACCAGTAGCCACAGTGGCCATGAGAGGCAGGCTCAAGAAGTGCTTCTGCATGACCACTGGCTGTGAATGCTTGGGGTGTTCACCCTTCCTGTTCAGGCCGACAGATGTTTACACTCAATTCAGCATCTGTGCATGTCCTGAGTGCCCAGAACCGTGCTCTTGAGCATCACGACAGGTCAGGACTTCCACCTCTAGGAACGCTGGCCTCCTGCTACCTCATCTCCACTCCTTGCTTGATTTCTAAGCAATGCCTTGCAAATAGGTTCTCAATGCATCTGACCACAGAGTATCAAATGTAAGTGAACTAAAGGAATTTCTAATCCTTACCTAAATCCCAGATAAGTGTTTTTTATTAATCCAATGCAGCTTTCAGATTGCCTCCCAGGAGGTTAACTAGCACAGTGGGTCAGAAGCGTTCAGGGCCTTCAGTGGCCTGGGCTGTATCTGATCACACTTACTTGTGTGTGGTTGGTGTCATGTATGGCTAGGGGTCCTTATGAGGCCAAGAAGCATGAAGGTATCTAAAATCATGACCTAATTGATTTTAATATATCTCAATCCTACTGCAATACAGAAAAACAGACTTTATTTCTCTCTCCCTTTTCTTCCTATTCACCTCTCTTATTTTGATAAGACTTCATTTCAGAATGCCTTGAACAGACATATATAATCTCATCTTTCATAAAAACCATGATTCAGAAGGAGACTATCTGTGCCTCACTAGTTAAAGTAAGTAGTTCTATAACATGAAAGTTACTAAAGAAATTTCCAACATTCCCCAAATTACTCTTCGCTTCCCTCCAACTCATTGCTCAAGCCCGAGCTTTTAATCCAAAAACCAGCTCATCATTAAAAATTGGCCTAAATTGAAGTAAATAATTATTTTTCATGCAGGATGAATTTTAAAATGAACAGACACAACTTCTTTGTCTTCTCTGTCTGAAACCAGACAAAAACAACCCCGCTGGCAAAGGACAACAGTGACAGAAATCTCTCTGGCCCTCAGAAGAATGTCAGTATGCAGAACAACACTCCCTCCTGAGGTAAGGGCATGGTGCTTTCTCAAGAAAATGCAGCCTGTCCAAAGGGAAGCTCCTGCCAGCCTCTGTGCTCAGACCTAGAATACAAGGAAAAAGACAGCTCAAAGCTGATGCCACAGAATCCACTCTTGCTTGCCTCAACATCAGCCATCAACAGTCCAGCAAACGCACTTGGTTTGGCAGGCTGCCATTTTGAATCTGTACCTTTTTAGATTCTGTAATAAAATTTTTAAGTCTCAGTTTTGGAAGCCAATATATGCTTGGTATCTAAGTGGTTTTCCTTTTTGTTTTCTAGGGCAGATGATGATGTGAACATTATGAACCTTAGCAAAGCTAATGGCACGCCCCTCCTGCCCCACTAAAAGTACTGTGAGGGTCCTGCCATGGAGGGACACAAGAGCAAAAAGGACATCCACCAACTGAGGACCAGGGCCCGGGTCCAGGGGCCCATCCAGGGTACATCGCAGTCAACCAGTCCCCAAGGCAGTGAAGGGAACCTCGCCTCTCAGGATTGAGCTAAACAGTATTGGCAGAAAGAGGACCTAGGAGGCTGCCTCTGCTTTGTGATAAATCAGGCCTTCACAGCTCGGAGGGCCAACGCACCACTAGCTCCAGTCCTTGGCTCCTGTAAACATGTGTGTGCAGTTCATCTTCTGAAAGCACTGTCAGTCACTGGCCAGTTCATACCCACAGCAGTCTGTGGGGGCTGCGCAGGGGGCTTCCCTTGTGCCAGCTGCGGATGGGGATGAGGGTGACACTGACCTCCCCACATTGCTGGGAGAAGAATAAATGTGAGCCCGGCACACATTAAATATACAATCGATATGAGGGCCTCCCGAGAAGGAAATAGCACTGTCCTTAACATTTCTATATGAATTTCCTCATTTAATGCCTTTCTTCTTTCAGACAAGGGTTTGTGCAGAATGACAGCACCAGCTCGGGGCTTGGAGAGAGGCCAGAGGTGGCAGGAAAGGGGGAAGAAAGGTGTCAGGTGAGATGGAGGGCTGCAGAAGACACACTTGGCTCAACTGAAGGGTCTTTTCTTGTCGGGTGGGGGGCACAAGCAGGTTGCAGAAGGAGGAGTAACAAGAACATATTGTGGGATAAATGGGCCTCAGTCAGAAACTGGGGCTCAGGAGAGGGCACCAGTGTTGTAAAGAGAGACTAGGGCACCAAGGTGTATACCTGGGTGGAGACCAAGCAAAGCACAACCCCGTGGCTGGGCCGACATGAGAGCTAGAGCCCGGGGATGTGATCGAGTGCTATGAGTCAGGAATGTTTGAGAAGCACAGAACTGGGGGGGAAAGACCTAGAAAGCGCTTTTAAAATCACACAGCTCTATTTTCATTTTACATTTTACATAAACTGAAGTCAAGTGGTTAAGTCACTAGTCCCATTTACCAGTGAGAAGTTAGAACTCAAATTCAGTTGTTTCCTTTGAAATCTAATGACCCAGGGTTCTTTCATAAATAAATAAACAGATAAAAATATAAATGATACCAAAAAAATTCTAAGTCCCAATTTATTTTCAAATTTCTCAATAATGCAACCTGGAGTAGAGTGAGCTTGATTTTGAACACAAGATTTCGATATTGGGCATTGAAATCCTAACAGCCTGCATGACTCCATTATCTTCAGGAAAAGGCTCAAGGAGAGGGAAGACTTGCTTATTGGCATCCGTTCCATGATCTGAAAAATATCAGCACGTGAGCTGGACTCCTGGGGTTTTATTTCACCAGACGTAGGCACTGCGTGCGAATAGTTTGAAACTGAGAATACTCCAGCCTTCTTAAATAGGATGGTTGCTGTTAGGTAAGCTTTATTTGGAGGTAAAAGTAAAGAATCGGGAACTAAAGAAACTAAACTATAAAGAAGAAGAACAATGTTGTCATAGAATTAGTTCATGTCTTTTTAGACAGTTTCTGAGAAAAAAAGTAATTTTTCACATGCTCAGTAGAGAGACTTAAAATTTGTAGTCTCTTGCTGTGTCGTGAGTTTGGAGAGTCAGAGGGACTGTTAGTAGTCTCCCCAAGGACTGAGTAGAACAAAGCCCTGAAGATTGCCAAGCCTCAGGAGACTCCGGGAACACACAGAGAAATTCTTTTGCCTGACTCTTTCTGATAAACCCAAGTGTTAGTGAAATGAAAGTAACTGTTGGTTTCCCGGAAACATGGCTAGCACCCATACTAACAGTAGCAAGACTGATGTCGTGTCCTGCAGTGGGAATTCCTTCTGTGATGGGGCTTTGGTTGAGGTTTGAGGTTTCCTTGTGGACATAGACATCGGCCCTTGCTATAGATGTGTGTAGCAGCGCCGGCCAGATTAATCAAATCAGGAAGAGAGTTTGGACATTTCAAAATCAAACTCCTCTGTACCCTTAGATTTTGCTTGATGGAAACAGACCGGGGGGGAGGTTCACAATGTTTTCTGCTGTTCGGTCACTCTACTTTAGTCTGTGAGACTAAATCAATCCATCTACATGCGTATACACAGTTTCTATCTAGGAAACCTCTATTTCTCTTTTATAAACTTCCAAAGTCAAGGTAAACCTTCCAGGATAGATACGACTCAGCATGAGCATTCAATAAATTTCTCATCAAATGTGAAAGGAATCCAGGTCAATATCCAGTTAATGTTTACCCTGCTGACTCTGCCCCATGACTGACCTTTTTATCTGCTTTCTTTTTGAGGGCTGAAAACCATTTACAAAACAAAGGACCCAGGTAGACCTCTCTGTTGTCAGGCAATGAGGACCCCCTTGAATGGGTATGGTGTTTGACAACCTGGCCCATCCCTATTTCTCTGACCTCAGCTGTCAGCCTTTCTCCAGAATCAGCCAAAGGCCAGTGATCTCCTAGTCTCAAAGCACTTCAAGTTCTATGTAAAGCTTTGTCTCTGACCTGACTTTGCTGTTATTTCCCTATAAAAATAAAAAATTTTAAAAAGTATTTTTAGATTGTGTCAGGATTTATATAAAGTGACACGTGTGTGAGTCCTTCAAGTTACTCAGTTATTCAGAGCTGAGCCATTCTAGAAATAAAGCATTTTATGAGGGCTTTTGTGACAAATCCAAACCTTGTATCTTCAAGGCTGAGTTTTCACCTGAGACGGAGACCAGCTCCCTCCTGGGCAGTCAGATCCAAATCATCTTCCCTTTACATAATCATCGTCCTTTTCTAGTACCTCCCCCTTTCTTCCCTTCGCTCCCTGTTTCATAAGTGGAACTGCAATTGGCCCATTAATTCAAGCCTGAGATCTAGCAACCATCCTGCCACCTCTTCCATTCAGTCACCAAATCTCCCCAAGTCGGGCTTCCTAACACTTCTCACACCGCTCCACCACCACTGCTGCAGTCTCTGTTGGGGCCAGCATCATCTCCCTCCTGCATGATGATAGCAGTCCTCTAACAGGTTTCTCCCTTCCAGTCTTGATCCCTCTAATCCTTTGTCCATACTGTAGTCGAAAGTGAAGTTTCTAAAGCAAAAACTCATTAAATCATCCCCCCTTTTGCAACATTGGTAGCTCCTCATTGTCCTAAAGATAACACCCAAACTCCTTAATATACAGTGTGTCCGTAAAGTCATGGTGCACTTTTGACCGGTCACAGGAAAGCAACAAAAGACGATAGAAATGTGAAATCTGCACCAGATAAAAGGAAAACTCTCCCAGTTTCATACCTATTCAGTGCAGTTCGATGTGGGCTCAAGCACAGATTTTTCAGGGCTCCTCAGGTAGCTATCCTGTATAGCCTCTACAGACTCGTCACTGACTGATGGCCTACCAGAACGGGGTTTCTCCACCAAACTGCCGGTTTCCTTCAACTGCTTATCCCACCCAGTAATGTTATTCCTATGTGGTGGCACTTCATTATAAATGTGCCAATATTCACGTTGCACTTTGGTCACGAATTCGAATTTAGCGAGCCACAGAACACACTGAACTTTCCTCTGTACTGTCCACATCTCGACTGGCATGGCTGTGGGCTGCTCCGCTGTATACACAGTGTTACGTCATCATCTGCACATGCGCACATGCTGCCACATCATCTACAGAAACTGGGAGGGTTTTCCTTTTATTTGGTGCAGATTTCACATTTCTATCGTCTTTTGTTGCTTTCCTATAAGCGGTCAAAAGTGCACCATGACTTTACGGACACACTGTAGTTATGTCACATTTGTTCAGAAAGTGCTTATTAAGCACGTTCTCTGTGCTGAGTCCTGTGAATTGATTGAAGCACAGCACACATGGTCTCTGCCCTCATGAAACTAGACTAGTGGGGAGCCAGCACCATGCACACAACCACACCAATCAATATCTAATTACAAGATGTGATTGGCACTGTGAGAGAAAATATGATATGGGATGAGAATGTGTAATGGGCAGGGTGGGTGGGATTGAAAGTCTTCCCCAAGAAAGTGGTGAGGTGGCAGGGGACGCTTTCCAGTAGAGAGAGAAAACAATTTCTAAAACCTCCCCAATAGGAAGGATTATGTATTTGAGATGCTGAAAAAAAAGTCAACATAGCTGGAGAGGAGAGGCCAAGACAAAGAATGGTATGAGATGAGTCTGCAGAGGTAGAGAAGAATGAAATCACACTGGGCCATCAGGCCCTGCAGAGAAGGACACCCAGTTTTCTAGTATGTATAACTGAATCAATAGGACTGGGTTTCTGAAGGAGGCTGATTAGGGAGATGTAAGCCAAATCTTTAAACAAGAGTTTTAAGTGGTTTGAATCATCCTAGGAAAGATGTCATATGAGAAGTAGATATCTATTGCCCTGGCTGTTTGGGCCAGTGTGGAACATTGGCCCGGCGTGTGGAAGTCCAGGGTTTGATTCCAGGCACACAGGAGAAGCGCCCGTCTGCTACTCTACTCTTCCCCCTCCCCTTTTTCTCTATCTCTCTCTTCCTCTCCTGCAGTCAAGGCTCCATTGGAGCAAAGTTGGCCCAGGCACTGAGGATGGCTTCATGGCCTCCACATCAGGTGCTAGAATGGCTCTGGTTGCAGTGGAGCAACGGCCCAGATGGGCAGAGCATCATCCCCTGGTGGGCGTGCCGGGAGGATCCTCATCAGGTGCATGCAGGAGTCTGTCTCTCTGCCTTCCTGCTTCTCACTTCAGAAAAATACAAATGAAGAAGAAGAGGAAGAGGAAGAGAAGGAGGAGGAGGAGGAGGGGGAGGAGGAGGAGGGGGGGAGGAGGAGGAGGAGGAGGAGGAGGAGGAGAAGAGGAGGAGGAGGAGGAGGAGGAGGAGGAGGAGGAAGAAGAAGAAGAAGACTGTCTTAAGCTAACAGGAGACAGTGCGGCTGGAGCAGGCCATCTGATCAACAGCTTCCCTCTGACTACGCTCCCTCACCGTTCTCATACTCTCGCTCGGCACTGCAGGTCCACAAGCCCTTCATGACTTCTTCCCATGGAGCCTTGCATATGGACACTCTGCATCCAGAAACACTCCCCAGCCTCTGATCGTGTTTTACCTGCTGATCCCTCTTGTCTTTTGGGACTTGTTTTAGACAACAGCCCCAGCAGAATACGCTCCGGAAGACCCGTGTTTACCCCCAGGTCAGAGTAATCTTCTGTACTGAGAACGCCTTTTCTGTCTTTTCAGACCACCAAACTCTAAGCTCTGGGGCATGTGCTCAGTAAATATTTGCAAAATGAAAAAAATGATGATTTATTTAATAATTTATCCACAGAATCAAGAATTTCTACAAACCCCAAGGAAGATAAATATAAAGAAATACACAGCTGGCCATATCACAGCAAATCTGCAGAAGACCAAAAAGTCTAAAAGAAAATCTTAAAAGCAAGGAGAGAAAAAAGACATAATAATGCACATGAACAATAATTGACTACAACTGATTTCCAACATTAAAGCGATGGAAAGCAGAAAAAAATAGAACGACATCTACAAAAGACAGAGGACATTAGCTGACAACTGGGTTACCCACCGCATGTGTTGAAAATAATCTTCAAGAGTAACAGTTAGGCCCTGGCCGGTTGGCTCAGCGGTAGAGCGTTGGCCTGGCGTGCGGGGGACCCGGGTTCGATTCCCGGACAGGGCACATAGGAGAAGCGCCCATTTGCTTCTCCACCCCCCCCTCCTTCCTCTCTGTCTCTCTCTTCCCCTCCCACAGCCAAGGCTCCATTGGAGCAAAGATGGCCCAGGCGCTGGGGATGGCTCCTTGGCCTCTGCCCCAGGTGCTAGATTGGCTCTGGTCGTGGCAGAGCGACGCCCCAGAGGGGCAGAGCATCGCCCCCTGGTGGGCAGAGCGTCGCCCCTGGTGGGCGTGCTGGGTGGATCCCGGTCGGGCGCATGCGGGAGTCTGTCTGACTGTCTCTCCCTGTTTCCAGCTTCAGAAAAATACAAAAAAAAAAAAAAAAAGAGTAACAGTTAAATAATGACACTTTCAAGCAACAAAAGCCAAAGTATGCAAGTGGCAGGCCGAACCACGCTGAATGTAATTCCAAGAGGCTTTCTTCTGGCAGCGAGAAATGTTCGCAGATAGGTCAGAGATAGTAAGTAGTAAATATATGGGTACATACAAATGAATAATGGTGCTATAAAACATCACCTGTATATGTCTTAGCAAAAGGGAAGAAGGGCAGCCTTCATAGGTCAGATCAGAGAGGCATCAGTTATGAAGTCTGGGAAAAGAAAGAGAAAGGAAAAACACATTTATTGAGAACCTTCTATTTTCCAAATTTTTTTTAGCATCCGGCTACTATTCCCAGGGATAAAGACTTCAGTTTCAGGAGATTTTTAATACACTGTCACTTTACAAGATAAACTCTTATGAAATTTCATTGATACTTAGATCCATTGATTCTACATAGAGAGGAAAAATAACCGAACAATTCAGGGCCAGCTCGGAGTCCCCAGTAGTGCCCCTGCTCTCCTCCTCTCAGTGGCTCAACACAACAGAAGCTATGTCTCGCTTGTGCAAAGTCCTCTGCGGGTTTGGGTAACTCTCCCCGGCAGCTGTCCTCCGTGTATTGGCTCAGTGATCCAATCTTAGGACCACGCCACGTTTTGTTGTCCCCCATCATTCCCATGGCAGAAGGGAATGGTAAAGATATCAGCATCAGATATAAAATGATTTTTTGTTAGCCTAAAGTAGTCTCATGGCCATGCATATTTTGAGGGGGTAGGAAAATGACTCCCTAAGAACTAAGAACTCGGGGAATGAAACGTAACTGTCTGTCTTTGGGCTATCTGTCTAAGATAGTCCAATGTCACTGCCTACTGAAATCATCCTCAACATTTTAAAGGTTCTCTGCCTCTGAATTATTCCCAATGTCACCAAAAACTAAAATAAAACAAAAATTTAAAAACTCACTAATACCTACAACGTTACAAACCTGAGACTTATTCTTGATTCTCTCCTCTCTTATTTAGCTTATTTGTTAACACGTATCACCTCTATTGCATAAATATCTCTTTAATTTGCCCCGTTACTCTACTGCATCTTCCTTGGTCAGGTCAAACTGCCTTCTCGCCTACACTCATTGCTCTCTGTTTTCAGCTTCACCTCCTTCTCCATTCTCCATACTGACCCCAAATCAGAACCCTGAACAGGTATGTCTCCTCTTAATGTCCCCAGTGACTTCCTATTGCCTCCGTACAAAGTCCATCTCCACATGGCACAAAGATCCCTCCTGAGCTGGCTCTTTTCTTTCTCTATCGTCATCATCATCTTCAACACCTAATTCATGGTTTGGCCATAACAAACAATTATAACTCAAACTATAATGCACTGGGTAACCCCCACCATTTTCACTCCTTTTTCTTCAGCCCCACCTGCTAGTGAGCACATGCTTGTTGTGTAAGCACAAGCTCCAGGCACCCTCCGGGAAGCCAGCTCTACCTCTTTCCCCCTCTCTTGTTTCATTCAAAAGTCTGAGTGCTATTTACCCCTGTCCTTCTGCGTCTTACAGTGTCTGGCAGAGTAAGTATTCTTAAATATGTATTGGCTAGTGATAAGTAAATACTAACTCACCTGGCATTCAGAAACTGGAACCCCAAGAATGTGGATCCCTATTAGCAGTTAAGAAAAATAACTGTAGAAACAGCTAACATTCATATGGTTCTTACAGCATGGCAGGCACTAACTGTTTTACATGCACTAATCTTCCTAACAGCCCTAGGAGGGATGCACTCTTTATCATTCCTACTTTACTGATGGGAAAACTGGAGTCCTGTTTGGTTGAGTGACTTGCCTCAGGTTAAACAGCTAGTAAGTGGCAGAGCTAAGATGTGGACTCAAGCGCTTCTCCTCACTGGCTCCAGAGAGAGCCACAGGCTGTGTTATGATGGTCTCTCGGGGTCCACACCTAGACCTACTGGGGGAGGCACTCGATGTCTCATATTGGCCTGATGTGCAGTGCTCCTGTCTCCTGGAAGCAGGGGATGATGAACAGTTCTTCAATTCATGTGTCATTCCCTCCAAATCTGGAAGGACAATGGTGGTGAGTTTGGCTGACTGCTGTTGAAGACTGCTTTTACTCGATCAATTCCCAGGCTGACACAGGGGCATGCCGAAGACATATTTAAAGTTCATGAGAAAAGGATCCCATCCTACCTAGTAGTAATAATGAACATGTGAGGCGATAACTATGCTGCAGAGACTCTTCTAAGGACATACATGTATTAATTAATTTAACCCTCATAGCAACCACTACGAAGTGGATACTATCACTAGCTCCATTTTTATCAGTAAAGGAGATAACTCACTCTAAGCGCCGATGACCTTGCCCAAGGTCTTCTGACACAGGAGTGACAGGGCAGGGATTCCAACCCGGACATGCGGCCACAGAAGGTGCTGGTGAGACATGGCCTCTCCAGGATGTTGGGCTGGGTCATTGCAAGCCACCTGCTGGGTCACTTCTGATCCTCAAAGGCAGTGCTTGTTTAGCTCAACTCCTTTGCCTTAATGTTTAATGTTTTCATCTCTCTGCTTTGAAGCCCAGAGGAGAGCTGCCTTATCCCTCCTCCAGTCAGTCCTGCCCTGGCTTCTTGCCACGTGTGCTTCCACCAGCGATCCGTTCTCCTAGTTACGGAGGAAGCCAAGTTTGCATTTTCCTCTCACTTACATTGGTCTGTTAAGACAGCATTTCCAGGGATCGTCTATCAAAGCAGCTGATTAAACACAGAGTGAAAGCTGAAGATGAGGAGTTGCCCCATTCTTCCACCATCTATAGTCCATCTATGCGAAACTGATGTGATCTGTCAAAACGTACGTGTATGATTATCATTAACCTGCTCCCTAGAATGAGGAATGAGTCAGGACAACGTTCTTCACTGGTACCAACTCTGCAATTAAAAACCTCCAGCTTTCCTTTAGCTAGGGAGAACAGTGTCTGGACGTGGTCCACTGCTGTGTTTTATCAGAACATCTAAATCACTTAGTGAAAAACCTGACGAGTCATAAAGAGCAGAAAACAGTTATCGGGCCCATCAACATGGATCCTGGGCCATCAACATCCATCTTAATTAGTCATCCTGGCCCTTCACATAGCTTATAACTAAAGAGACTTCATATAAATGTTAGCACTGTTTTCTGAGATTTATGGAGGATACTAATTTTAATCCTACTTTCCAGTTGTTAACTCTAAATGACTTGACGGCTTAGAAACGAAAGTCATATCAAATAGCCCCAAGGTTTTCATGATGTTTTAAGAAATATGAATGACAACACTTAAGACATATCTTGTCATGTGCTTGTGTTCTGACATGGCATAAGATGACCAGGTGACTCAGAGACATCCTGGAGCCCCCATCCTCAAGTTAAATTGTAAAAATCCTCTGGTGAATGTGTCTCTTTTCAGGGGTATAGAGACATAGCTTCACCTTGGGAGTTTCCACATCCTCGACCTTACCTGTGTGCCGCCTCTTGGAGAGTGGTGTATAAGAAATTATTGGTGGGCTTTGGACAAAATCAATATGACATTTGCGTTAAACTTACAATAGGCATGGTTATTTAACCCACCTCTGGATTCAGAGCCACACAAAAAGGTCATTACATGAACATATCAGATGTGTTTTTTACCGCATTTTGTTTTGAAAGCACTCTTCACTTCATTCCAACAATTATAAGAAGATGTTTTGGACATAGACTTTAGATACTGTAGGACTGTGATGGCGAACCTTTTTATAAAAACCACCCACTTTTCCAGTGCTGGTCAACCTGGTCCCTCTCGCCCACTAGTGGGCATTTCAGCTTTCATGGTGGGCGATAGAGGAACAATCAAACAGTGCCTCGATTGACCCACCATGAAAGCTGGAATGCCCACTAGTGAGCGGGAGGGACCAGTTTGACCAGCACTGCAAAAGTGGGCAGTTTTTATAAAAAGGTTCACCACCACGACGGTAGGATAATCTTCATGTCTCTTGGTCTTTCAACTTCATTCACATATTGATAAAGACATGTTTACCTTCCTATTGAGCTTTTAATTTTGGGGTTGTTTTATTCTGCTCTCTTTATTTCTATAATTCATCCTTCACTTCTGACTTTTTAATTTAAAATCTGAAGTGACGTGCTATCTCTTGAACTTGGAAAAATAAATTACTTATAGGTAACAGTCAAATTATAAACAGTATTATCATCATCGGGGAAAGGGCAGAAATTCCTGGGATTATGAGGTTAATTCATTGGAAAACAATGGTATGTGTTCTCTAATATTTAAATAATTATGATCTTGGCTACTCATCTATTCCACATCATTCTAGAAAGTATTCAACAAAGAGAAACTGAACCTTCTGACATTTTATTACATCCAAGAGATACCTTTATTATTATTATTATTATTATTATTGTGACAGACAGAGTCAGACAGAGGGACAGATAGGGACAGACAGACAGGAAGGGAGAAAGATGAGAAGCATCAATTTTTTGTTGTGGCACCTCAGTTATTCATTGATTGCCCTCTCATATGTGCCTTGACCAGGGGGCCACAGCAGACCAAGTGACCCCTTTCTCAAACCAGTGATCCTGGGCCCAAGCTGGTGAGCCTTGCTCAAACCAGATGAGCCTGCGCTCAAGCCAGCGACCTTGAGGTCTCTAGCCTGGGTCCTCCACATCCCAGTCCAATGCTCCATCCTCTGCACTACCTCCTGGTCAGGCCAAGAGATATCTTTATATCCCATGAAGGCTATTCTCTTCATCTTAGGGAACAATGTAACACAGAAGAGGAAAGTACAGACACTGGCCTGGAATCAAAGCTGACACCAGATGGCATTCTTAGAAGCTGACCTTTCTAAACCTTGGTTTGTTCATTGGCAACAATAATATCTGCCTTATAAAGTTATTGTCAGAATTTACTGAGATAAAAAATAGAATTTACTCAGGAACCTGGAATGTGTACATATTAATGAATCCTAAAGTAGTAGTACCCATTATAATGTTCTGAAATAGATGGTTTAGCTTTGGTCTCTAAGACACTGAGTATCATGATGTCACAGTCACACACACATATATACATACCCACTTCCCAGTGATACAACTGCCATCTACCATTGATTTCTCCTCCTCATGGTAAATTCTATGGTTCCCTGGCCTGGTGCTGTGTCTTCTCTCTTAGGTTTCCAGGGAAGATTATACCAAAGAGTTCATGGTTTCTAAGACGGTTCTTCCTTCTAGTGACAGGGTCTACATTAGAACCCATGAACACTATTAAGGCCCTCCCTGGTGAAATATCTCACAGTGATATTCAGAGGCCACTTTTCACAACTACTGGCAAGAGCAGAGGAAAGCAGATATGTCCTTCAAAGAGAGTCCAGGCAACATATATATGGGTTGTCAGTGAGTAGTATCAGTTAGTGACAGAAAGATGAGAGGGCCAATCTCTTCTGATAATCAGTGAGCCTACATTTTTAACAGCTCAACAACTATTTGTCTCATTTTAGATTGTGCCCTTTAATGAAGAATATGGTTACTAGAAGGTGTTTCTATCCCCCTCTCTCCTCACTTCCTCTTCTAGGGATGAATTCCCCCTTTACACAGACTAGCTCAACAGTCATGACTGGGTCCACCCTGAGTCAAAATGACCAGGCCATTTGTAAAAAACAAACAAACAAACAAACAAAAACCATTTTAATCTATTCTATGAAAATTATATAGTTCCCAAATTGCTTTTTTAAATTGAATTTTGTACTTTTGACCACTTTGTTTATAATTTTGCATCTTTCCTAAATGTTTGGAGGGAGACATTTTTGTATTTAAAACGATAGCACCAAAATTTAATTTAAAAATAAAGATTAAGGAAAACTTAAAGAAAATCTAGTAAAAAAACAAAGCCCGCATCAGAATTGGTTCACTACAATGTTCTGCAGAATTGCTTGGGTATCTCAGAACTTGGTTCTGCGGTTTATGGCCAAGGAAAAACTTATGCCGAATGGAGGCCCATAGACAGCTTACAGATTTCGATTACATTCATGTAAAAATGTCCAGCAGTGACCCGTGAATGCCTTCCTCTCAGGAAGCAGCCCTACATAGGAACCTATAAATATCTTTTAATAGTGTCGGCGCCCCAGAGGGAACAAAAGGGCCAGAGTGCGACGTGGCCCCCGCCAAGCAGCGGGAGAGTCTGGTCAAGCTCACAGGAAAGGGTGAGACCCTGCCTGGAGCCAGCAGCCAGCAGGTGACCTCAACCAGCACGGCTCTGGCCTTTCAACTTTTTCATTAAAGGAGTCATTTTTCATGGAGACTTCTAGGAGGCCGGCTCGCCCGCCCGGCGTGAGCGGGCCCGTGGGATGATGGGCAGGACAGGCACTCACACCTGCGCCGCCCCGCTGGGCAGGTGTGCTGGCCGGGCTCCTGTGTACTTGCGCGGAGCAAGGCCCGTTTGCAAGTGGCCTAGACAAGCCGCTCTTACTGGGGGGCAGAATGGGGGGCGCTAGGGCGGCAGGTGCACCCCAGACAGTGCTTCACCCTGCAGTAAATTCCATAATTACAGGTCATGGAGTGGGCGCCCCTTTGAAGTGAGGGACTTTCTTGTTGTTCCTGCAGCGGATACAATTTGGCTGAGATATCAAATGCAGATAGTAAAAATTTAATTAACAAATCAAAGCCTTTATCTGTAGTTTTTAGAACTGTGGCCAACAGTTTTCTTCTATCTCAAGAGCTGCAGTCGGAGCCGACTAGAAGAAAGCAGCGCCTTTGTACTGCAGAAAAATACGACTTTCCCGATGATTGCTCTCACAGATAAGGCTCCCACTCACTGCCTGCTGGTTCAGGAAGAGGCTCTCAGGACCCTCTGCTAAGGGGCTGTGTTTTTCAAAGCCCTCTGACACTTTGTTCTGGTTAACCCTTTGTCTTCGGTGCCCAGAGTGATTTTTTTTTTCAACAAGCCAGAGAGATGGTGTGTCTCTTTTGTGTGGCCATGTGGACGGGAAACACGCCTGTCCGAAAACATAATTATTCCAGAACTTTTCACTGGGCAGTTATCGTGAACTCAGTCTCAGGAGACTAATAGAGGTAAAGTAATATTAATTACTGACAGGTAACAATTTACTTTTGTATAAGCTGCTGTCCGCCTACCTGCAGATGGGGAGCCTAGACCAGAAGATAAAGACTGCATTCTGACTCCTAGTCCAGATACAACTCTCACAAATAACATAAGGAAACAATGCATGGCAATGTGAAATTAACATGTAATGAAAACATCAGAACCCAAATTTGTCAGTAGGTGTACTATATACCTAATATAGATAGATAGATGATAGATAGATAGATGATAGATAGATAGATAGATAGATAGAGTAAAATTATCAAGTCACAATAGCTGAGATGATTAAAGGTATTTTTTATTTCCATATTTTGTGCTTTGCTCTAGCTTTCGGTGTTTTGTTTTGTTTTTTAAATTGGCATGTGTTAAGTTTGTAATAACAAACTTCTATAGCAGTTAATTGAGCCATCAAAGGCAGAAACCAAGTGGCCTCAGTGGCTGGTTCCCAGTGCTGATTAACATGTGGTTTTGGTTTAATTGGACTAGATGGGGGTGGAGCTGGGTGGAATGCAGGAGAAAGGGAATTCACTCACGATGCACACAGAGGATATGAAGTTGGTCTGGAAGAGGAATGCAGAAGAGAATCAGGCACTCAAAGGACCCTGCTGACCAGAGGGAATATAGAAAGTTCCCCTCGCATTTCTTCCTTTTCCTGTGTCCAGGAAATGAGCTGGACCTGCAGTGTTCTAACTATCCTCCACTAGTCCCTCAGCTGTAGTGTTGCTCTGGTTGGCTCTGTAATTCGGACAAGAGTGAACCTGGCGACAAAGCCTAAAGTGGAAGAAAGGAGGCCTTTAGACCTGAGGTCAGAACAGAGGAAGTTTACTCATTCATTCGATAGCAAGTGTTTCTCACAGGTTATGTCTAAAAGAGGCTAAAACTCAGATTGGTTTAGTCAGTTTTGTGGCACTGATATCTGGATGGAGGTGGGGAGAAACATTGGCAGGCGGTAGAGGAAGGCATAAGATTAGTCAAAGTTAAAATGGCCAGTTGAGAAGTAGCGCGGTGTAGTCACTTTGATTGTTGTTTGGAAGCAGACCCTCTCCTCACCTCCGTGTTCCAAGTCTGGGAATGCGTCGGCACCGCCAAGCGGTCAGAAGCACTGGTCCCCTGCAGCAGGAGTGCCTGGCTGCGCTGTGACACCTGTGCCTGAGGCTGCCAGAGGGACCGCTCTGGAAAAACGTCAGAAGTAGTTGACCAAAGAAATTCCCTCCTGACTCTGGGCTGCAACTTCAGTCCCTAGTCCACTATCGATCCCCTCTGGAGGTACCGCTAGAATGTTTCATTTCTGAGCGGAACTATGATCTAAGATGCATTTGACAATTGAAGCTATTTACTGCTGTCACGATTTCGCCTTTAGGTGGCCATTATTTCCGAAAAACAAAAGAAAATGCCTGTGATATTCTCAAGATGGATGCCAGTCATCAGAAAGACTATAAGAAGATGCCATCGTGTTTAAAGCATTGCATGGTTTTCAAACCAATTTTCTTAGCTTATGATTAAAAGAGAAAGGACTCTTTTAGGTCTTCAAAACACAATAACACCATGCGTCTTAATTTATTTTTTACAATTCACAGGGTCTGCGATGCATTAAACATGAGAGGCCCTCTCGCTGGCCTGTTTTCCATAAGTATGCCTTGCTAATTCATTTGTACCTGCTTAATGCCTGTGGGGCGGGGGGATTGCAGAGCAAGACCAAGGTTATGAAATTCCTCTTGAACTACATTGAACTCAGCACATGCTCACTTAGTGGCCTGCTGAAAGGGAAGTTGACCTTTAGGCTAAAAATCCTCAGTGGGGATTTCCAAAATCTCAAGTGTCCCTATTAATTTGTTAATGATATTAATTAATCAGTCACTAACCTACTAACTATAGCTATTATTTATTAAGCACTTACTATGTGCCCAGCACTGTAAACTGTTGTTAATCCTCACAAATTCCTTGAGAAGTAGGGACCATTATCTCTAGTCATAAGAGATAATTAATAGGTAATTTGACTGCAGGTCCGTTTTACTACATAACCCCTGCTTTAAACCAGTCCTGTAGTGCCACCACACTACAGGGAAACCTGTTGGGTAACATAAGACCGTATGTCTCTGGTCCCCACCTGCCTGCTCGGAGTTGATGATATCTTCGTGCAGCAAGCTATAGGCGTAAACTGTCAGCTTCCTGTGATGGGATGGAACATAAGTGCTATTGCATTCAAGGGGAGCTGGGATCCTGTCTGCTGGAAGCACCAGTCTCCAAGAAGAGGAACTTCGAACTAGCTCTTTGATGATGAAGGCAACCCAGGTTAATGTTTTCAAAAAAAAAATTTTTTTTCTGCATTCCTCCGAAGCTGGAAACGGGGAGAGACAGTCAGACAGACTCCCGCATGCGCCCGACCCGGATCCACCCAGCACGCCCTCCAGGGGGCGACATTCCACCCACCAGGGGGCGATGCTCTGCCCCTCCGGGGCATCGCTCTGCTGAGACCAGAGCCACTCCAGCGCCCGGGGCAGAGGCCAAGGAGCCATCCCCAGCGCCCGGGCCATCTTTGCTCCAATGGAGCCTCGGCTGCGGGAGGAGAAGAGAGAGACAGAGAGGAAGGAGGGGGGAGGGGTGTAAAAGCAGATGGGCGCTTCCCCTGTGTGCCCTGGCTGGGAATCGAACCCGGGACCTCCACACGCCAGGCCGACACTCCACCACTGAGAAAATGAGAGGAACCAGTCTAAAACACCTTTACATGCTCTTACAAAACGAAGGAGGACAATTTTATTTCCATAGTTACAATAGTATCTAAGTTTAAATCTACAGTAACAAGCTCATGATAAAGCTCACAACACACCAGCCACAGCAGCTACTATTTACTCTGTCTGTGCCAGACACTGCAGTAGTATTTTTTATTTCATTAGATTTTCCAATAACCCTAAATTCCTATCATATCCCCATTTAACAGATAGAGAAACTGAGACCTACGGAGGTAGATAAGTTGCTTGTGTTCACACAACCACTCAATGGCAGAGCTGGAGTAGAAGCTGGTGTCCAGGACGCCAGAATGAGCAGGTCAGCACTTGGCCACCCTGCCTCTCTCAGTGCAGCAACGAGGGAAACACATGGATAAGGACTCAAGCTGACTCCAAGAGGAGGTTCTGTGCAGGTGCATTGGGCAAGCAAAGAAACTTGTACCAGGGATCAGAAGTGACTCTGAAAATCAAAGCAAACCCATAGGGTGGAGAGAAAGTGAGATGAAAGATGGCATCGCTCAGAGGTGAAGTGGCCTCGTTTCACTTACCTCCAAGAGAAGTCCATCTGGCAAATAATCCAAGTCGAGGACACAGCTCAGGGTACATGCGTGTGGCCCGGGATGGCAGCAGGTGATGTGCACAGCAGGAGCCTGAGTATCTGTCCCCCAAGAAGGCCCCAGACCCTCAGCCTGAGAAAAATGAGCACCAACAGAATGCAATCCAGCTGGCCTGGGCAATTTGGGATCCCAAGTAAAAATCCTAGCTTGATGTTTGTTACATTTCATTTCCCTTCTGGGAGGTTGATATATATAGCAAAAGGTGCATGTATATCCATGGTCTGTTCCACAGATATCCTCTTGGCCCAATACATTCATTAATAGAAAGCTGATGTGAGAATGTCACATTGTTCTACGACTGGCTTTTAGTTTGACCGACACTGAAAGCCTGAGCCAAGCGCTAAGGCCTCTGGCACCTGCTGGCCAGGCAGCCACTTCGCAGAGAAGCATCTCTCATCCCGGGGTTCTGACTCCAGGAGGAGATCAGCTCACAACCAACAGAGCTACCAAGAGGCCTCTTCCCTTCCAGTTTAGTCTCTGTTGCCTCCACGTCCAGCTTCCTCCTCCCGCAACCCCTCAAGGACAGCCTCAGAAATGATGTAAGAATCATGGCCTTGGGGCAGAGCTTAGGAGGGAGACTCCGAGGTCTCAGCCCCCAGCCAGCTCTGTCTTGAGCAAATCGCATCTACATAAGAACCCACGTGAAGAACACTGAGAGCCACCAGGACAATGAGACTTCACATATCCAGAATAGGGGAGCCCCCAGAGAGGAGCCCTGAACTTGGGGGTCATTTTTCCTCTTGGGCAGATGCCAATTCCAAAAGCAAGGGCAGTGGCTAGGAAGCTGAGCAGAGCCTTTTGCAAACTCGTGGTGCTAGGGGTATGAAACAAAGTTCAACTTCAGTGAAAAGAGGAGGCTCTGGAAGCTTCCTGGGTCTCCATCGGATCCTAAGAGGTTTCCCACAGGGAGCAATAGGCAAACAGCCTTTACAAGGACAGAAGCCCACCTGGCTGCTGAGTCATCTCCATCCCCGACTGGATCAAGATGCCCGCCCAGCAACGTCTCAGAAGCAGAAGTACATCCTTCAGGAGAAAAGAAGTAGTCCCAGGTGGGAACCAGAGAGGCAGTAAGTAAGGCACAAAGAGCCATGAGTACGTGGGTAAACAAATGAATACTACTTATATAATACAATGCCTCTGACCCAAGGTTTTTAAATATATATAAAATTAAACATGCACAACAATAGCACAAACGGAGGAAGGTGAGTAAATGATGTAGTTAGTATTAAGTGCTCAAGCCCTGGCCAGATAGCTCGGTTGGTTAGTGTCATCCCAAAGTACAGAGGTTGCCGGTTCGATCCCA
Organism: Saccopteryx leptura; assembly: GCF_036850995.1. Taxonomy (NCBI): domain Eukaryota; kingdom Metazoa; phylum Chordata; class Mammalia; order Chiroptera; family Emballonuridae; genus Saccopteryx; species Saccopteryx leptura. The sequence continues at coordinate 57,966,336 of NC_089513.1, read as the reverse complement.
GGACAGGGCACGTACAGGAACAGATGTGCCTGTCTCTCTCCTGCTCTTTCTCTTTCTCTTGAATGACCAAACACAGGGGTCGCCTAAAGCCATCGGAAATACATATTTTATTTAAAAATGTATTGTATAATAAATATGTATTTTCCGATGGCTTTAGGCGACCCCTGTGTTTTGGTCGTTCGACCCCTGCCAGGGTCGCGACCCACAGGTTGAGAACCGCTGCTCTAGAATCAATAAAACAAACATTTAAAAAAATAAATAAATAAGTGCTCAACATTGTGCTTTTGATTGCCTAGGTGTCCATTTCAAAAACATCATCTAAATAAACATATTCCCAGGTATAAATAACAGCTACCACCAAACCAACTAGAGAAGGACCAGGCTGCCCCTACCCTTGAATTTTCCTTTCAGAAACCCCTGGGTTACTGTTGGGCAGATAAAATATATTATGCTCACTTTGTTAAAAATAGCGCTGCCCACATGGAGGCCATCACCCAGGTGATATTAATGTGTGTTGGGGGCGGGCTGTGGGCAGGCAGAATCCTTGTAGCCTGGGGCTTGGTTTTAGGACTAAGACTTTCCCACCCTTTTTGATGTGGGGTGGTACAATCCCATCATGCCTCAGATAAGTGACTTTGTATTAGAAACTTCCCTATTTTGTATATTGGATTAAAGGTTTTGATTTCTAAACTATAAAATGGGGACAGACGGGAGCTTGCTCTTGGTTCCTGAGATTATCATTAGAGGAGAGAGCAGAGAGGAGAGGGGAGAGAGGCCACGTGGACGAGGCCAGGAGAAGCAGCCAAGATGGCGGAGTGTTGAGTGAGAAGCCAGTTAGTGCAGAGTTTGTGCAGGGAAAAGGAAGGAGATGGGGAACAGAGGTGAATAAATCTGGTGAGCTAAAAACCTTTGATTCTAGGAAACTCGGATAAGTCAGTAGCTTTGTGAGCACTGAATGTGAGTGGGTTTTGGAGCCCAGTGTGTGTTTGTACTTGCCCGCCGGGTGCAAGTTAGGATTAAATATGACGGCCCACCAACTTTTGGCTCCATTGTTTCTTTACCGACTGTCCGAATCCAATGAGAACCTGCATGGGCCAGGCAGCTGTGATAGTGGCCCTGGCCCTGGCTACTGGCTTTACAGTTACTTAGATAACTGACCGTTTGAGTCACCCTAATTGTCACTTCCCACTACCTAATTCTTACCCTTAGTTTTAAATTTGCCAGTAAAGAGTAAGCCCAAGAAACCCTAAGCACCCACTTTTTTTGGACCCTAAAAAAAGGCAGAACCTCAGTGAGGTGCTTTCTCCCTCTCTCTGCTTCAGACGTGGCCCCAGACTGCTGACTGGTGAGTAATAAACCTTGATTTTTCCAAGTTCCCCGATAGTTATTGCTGCAGTGCATCTTGCCATCATAAAACCACAGAGGTCACAACATTGGCTCTGGCTGGGAAAGTGCCTGCAGGGCTGCTGCAGGTAGCGCAGGCCAGGTGAGTGTCCAGACATTCCCAGCAATAGCATCCTTATCAATAAGCTGAGACCCGCACAACAAAAAGAGTGGAAGTGTTCTAAGCTCCCTTCAGTCAGAAAGTGGCCCAGGAATTCATTTATATTAGACTTTCATGAGTCAAGGAAAGTTGTTATCATTTCTATGATAACTGATAAAAGAACGGTAGAATAATATATATATAACTAACAAACTAACCTAAAAAGGGCAATAAGAGAAAGAAAAAGGAACACAGGTGGAGACGAGAAAATAAATAGTACAAGAGTAAGCTTTAACCCAATGTATTAGTAAATGTATATACTTAATTAAAAGACAAAAATGATCAGACTGGAATGGGGAAATAAAACAGATGCTTATAAGAGCACAACTTCAATGTAAGAGTAAAGAAAGAAAGGGCGGCAAAGAGAGAGACTGCAGACATGTACAGAAAAGCTGGTGTAGCTGTCTTGGGATTCCACACTTTCAGACACAAAGCGTTCCTAGATGTGAAGGATTTCACAATGGTTTACCTAGCGACAAACAATAATATAACCATGTTTCAACAAGGAGGGAGTCAAGCCATAGAGGAGGAGAAGCTATTTTTCATACTTCTATCTGACAAAGGACTCTCAAATTTGGAGCAGGACAGGGCACAAAGCGGGCAGGAGAGGAACTGTGACATCCACCCTGGGAAACAGGTCGCTAGAGACGGAAAGAAGGTCTACCGCACAGGTCAAGGCAGGGACTCGGTGAGAAAAGAGAACACATTGCTAGCACAGTGGCTGACACCTGGTCAAGAAGGAAGAGTGGTTATTACCTTGCTCCTTCACATAGCCCCCTCTTGTGTTGCCCTTTCTATTAAGTCCCAGCTGGCTAAGGCACTGTCCTAACGCAGCCACCGCTGGGCTTGCCCTTCTGAGCCTGTCCTGTCCTCGCCTCCCGGGAGAGCCCTGCTTTCATCCCTGCGTGCTGCCTTCAGACCAGGCCAGACATCCCCGTGGTCTAAGGCAGTGGTCCCCAACCCCCGGGCCGCGGACCGGTACCGGTCCGTGGGCCATTTGGTACCAGTCCGCAGAGAAAGAATAAATAACTTACATTATTTCCGTTTTATTGATATTTAAGTCTGAATGATGTTTTATTTTTTAAAAATGACCAGATTTCCTCTGTTACATCCGTCTAAGCCTCACTCTTGACGCTTGTCTCGGTCACGTGATACATTTATCCGTCCCACCCTAAAGGCCGGTCCGTGAAAATATTTTCTGACATTAAACCGGTCCGTGGCCCAAAAACGGTTGGGGACCACTGGTCTAAGGTGTCTACAGCACCAGGAGAGTTCTGATTATGAGATTTTCCTATGGAACTAACATCGGTACAAGGCCTTGAAGTCAGAGAGTTTTGTCAGACAGAGTAATGCCTGATTAAGAGTAATCAAGCAATCCCCAAGAAAGATGGTTCCCTGTTCACTAAAGTTTCCTCGCTCCTTGGAGAGCCCCTCTCTTTTATTCTACCACCATTTCTATTTCGACTTCACTCAACAAAACACCTATAACATTCAAAATATCCTAAGGTGGAGAGAAAGAGCCCTTCACCTCGGTCAACCTGGTTTTATGCTTTTCGGGAATGTGACATTGAAACAAACTCTGTTCCCTCGATCAATACTTTATTACATTGACATCTGCAGATGAAAGGGGTGGTTGCCTGCCAAGAAATCTGTGAAAACTATTTTCATCTTTGCTAAGAGGTAAAATATTTGTCTTTAATAAGCACAGTGACTGAGACATAAGCGGGCTTATAAATAGCTACTCCAAAAATGTGCGTACACACACTACTTAAATAAAAAGAATGTGAGGCCTTACAAGGCCCACTCCGGTTCCTCCCTGGCCCATGGTCTGCGGGGTAAAAACTGCCGCCATAACCTTCAGAACAACTCTGCCTCCTTCCAGAACTCACCAAGCCTTGCTAGGAGAGGTCCCCAACTCATTTATCATGGACATCCTTCTTCCAATGTCCCTATGACAGCTGTGGCTGTTTCAGACAAGGCAAAGGCAGCAGCTCGCATCAGCATAGCTGTCAGCTTCCTAATGCAGGTAAATTGAACCTTAGGTCTCAGGCTGGGGGGGGGGGGGGGCGGGGATGGGAGCCGCAGGCCTGGGCATCGAGCGTGGCAGGCAGAGAGCCTGGCTCATTGCACATCCATGCAGAGGTCTCCTCCAGGACTTTTCTGAGCTACCCCGTATCAATTATAGCACTGTGTAAACACACACACCCCAAACGTGATTGTCCAGCTGACAGGTCAGGATAAAGCTGCCATCTGACTATAACTGTTAAAACACTCAGTTTAAGGAGGTCATATTTCAGGGACTAGGAAACCTGAGTAAAAACTTGAAGAGCCAGGACACGTTCACCAGCCAATCTCCCTTCTTTACTGCGGAGTTAATAGCAATGTGAAAGAAAACGTGTGTTGGCACCAGGAACAGTTATGCGACCCAGATACCGCGGTCTCCGCCTTGCAGCCTGCCGCCGGGGTGACACGAAGAGCCCAAGGGACAGAGGGAGCGGAGGCCATTAGAGGTATTGAAAGAGAGATTTCGCTGCCTTGGGACAATAAATAAACACTGTTCGCTAAAGAACACCATACGTCTAGCATTCTTCAGAAGATGGCAAAGTCCCAAAGCACTTCTCGAAGTATTTTTGGCATTCACTGTCTGCTCCATCTGTGTGAACACATCATCCCTCCGGGAGAGGTTGGGGTAAATCTAATAAAGCCCTCCAATTCTCTGATTTATAGGTGGAGTGGCCTTCGAGTTGGCCCTCATCCACACCCAGAAATTAATCCTGTGATTTTTTTCATATGCAATTGAGTGTAGTGAGGGGGGGGGGGTGAAATAAAATAAAGCCCCCCACCAAACACACACATACTCACTGAAAGGATGCTAACATAGGCTCTTCCAGAAACAGATTCTGACTTGACACGTATGTCGCAATACTGAGTATGTTTTAGTCCGGACCCAGGAACTTCTATATGGGCAAACTTCTGATTGAAAATGGGGTGTGAAAATTTTCAACATACAAAGCATTAATAAAATATTTTCAAATTATACATAAGTCCTAAACCAAAAGTTGGCTATTAAGTTAAGAGTTTAATTATCTTGCATTTGAAACGTTGTAAGATATAATTATATGTTATTCCTGCAGATCGTTTTTAAAATCTTCCCAATGGACAGATGAGGTCAGCAGGGAAGGGATCCTGGCTCTGCCGCTGTAAACAACGAGATGGGCCCTAAATCCCTTGACGGAGGCTTGAGGGAGAGGAGCCATATTTCAGGCGAAAAGCAGGCATGATTGTCAGGAATGGGATAGAACTAACATAAGCACACAAGGTAGTTAGAGAAATCCTTAAAAAAAAGAAGCCTCGGCCCTGGCCAGTTGGCTCAGCGGTAGAGCGTCGGCCTGGCGTGCGGGGGACCCGGGTTCGATTCCCGGCCAGGGCACATAGGAGAAGCGCCCATTTGCTTCTTCACCCCCCCTCCTTCCTCTCTGACTCTCTCTTCCCCTCCCGCAGCCGAGGCTCCATTGGAGCAAAGATGGCCCAGGCGCTGGGGATGGCTCCTTGGCCTCTTCCCCAGGCGCTAGAGTGGCTCTGGTCAAGGCAGAGCGACGCCCCGGAGGGGCAGAGCATTGCCCCCTGGTGGGCAGAGCACGCCTGGTGGGCGTGCCGGGTGGATCCCGGTCGAGCGCATGCGGGAGTCTGACTGTCTCTCCCCGTTTCCAGCTTCAGAAAAATACAAAAAAAAAAAAAAAGCCTCGATTTTATTGTTCTGAGATAATGAAAAGCTGAGTCAAAGGGGAAGACAACTGTCAGTACTGCCTCAGGACGCCCAGCTGGGCAGCTGCACCTAGACGCACACATAAGCCAGTGCTTTCATTTCATACACAGACGTTTTACTGCTTTTAGCAGTGAGAGATTTCCATCAGGGTCAACGGTAGTTTCTTCCTCCTGTGTCTCTGCTTGAGTATTTTCAGCAACTTGAAACAATGAGCATTTGGCTTCTGTTTTCTGGGATGACTAAATGTAAACTATCATTTGTAACTTCAGTTAAAACTTACAGCCTGTGTTTTCTTTACAGAGGAACACCATTAGAATTTTTCTTACACCGAACTCCAAATTTGAGTCAGAGAGAAATTTTCCTACCATAGACAACTGAGAGAGAATTGGAAGGTGTTGGTCAAATAAGTTTGTAAATAGGATGTATATGTTTGTTCGCTTCTGGTTTGCATTGGAGGCTGGGCAACGCCAGATACAGTGATCTGTGAGGTTGAATGAATTAATATTTCATTCTACCTATTCTTTTTGGTCAGATTGGCAAAAAGTATAATATGTTTTATGGTGTGCTGCAGCATTGGGAGGGGCCATGGTCTTGCTAATGTCTACTGGAAGGGAGATTCTGCCCCCACCACCAAGAGGTGCAGGAAGATTTCTTTTTTCTCGCCTCCCTGATCCCTTGCCCACCATGGGAAGGTCTTCTCTTGTGGCTTGCCTGTCTTGGTGAGACACCAATAAACAGATGGCCCACCATCCTCCGGCTCCGCCGTTTCTTTACAGTCTGCCCGAATTCAATGACAACCTGCATGTGAATTGGCCACGATGGTGGCGACGGCCCCTGGCCCTACAGAAGGGATCAGAAAAAAAGGAGAATTTTTACATGCACATTAGGAAATAGATTTTTGAACATTTAATAGCATTGCTCTATGAGGGATGAAAGATGGTAGTCTGATGTATGAATATGTCCAAAAGGAAGGGAAAGAAATGGTGGTCAAGACCTTGGTCAAAGTGTTTTTCATTTCAACCACATGGTGGTTCATCAATCCAGGACTTGGGCAAAAATAACAGCAGTGATAATAAATAACATGTACTGAGTGTTTACCATTACTCAGAACTAGGGAAAACTTTTCCTATGTGAACTCATGTAGGGAAAAACTATGGAAGATATTTAAGTGGTCAGAAGAGATTACTGGATATCTTCTCAGTGAAATCCTGAACACTCCTTCCTCATGGGGTGTTTCTCTTTGACTAAACCAATGATTTTTCAACCTTTTCTTTATCTCATGGGACACATAAACTAATCACTAAAATGCTGCAGCACACCATAAAACATATTATACTTTTTGCCAATCTGACCAAAAAGAATAGGTAGAATGAAATAATAATTCATTCACACCAGATAGCTATTGTTGTGCTGGCTGTTGTCATTTTTTTATTTGACAATCTAAGGGAAAAGAGTTCAGGGCCACTGACTAAATAGTCAGCTATTACATGTTTTAAAAATTCTTGTGACACACCAATGTGCTGCAGCATATCAATTAAAAATTTCTGGCTAGACTGTTTCACAACTCTGTAGAAATGAAGGTTAATTTGTAGAAAATGGAGAGTAATGCAAATTGCATCCAGTGGTGTGATATTGATTATTGTTTTGTGGATATTGGAGAGTTTTGCCAGCTTTGCACCCAGTTGTAAATTCATTTCATCATTCTTTTCCTTACTCTACATGTGTCTCTTAAACCAGTTATACCAACTAATGAGTCCCTCATTAATTAATGAGTTACGTAAAATCTTTGACGTATGTTCATTTTAAAATTATATGAGTCGTGATTTTATTTTCTTTAAAATTTAGTCTTTAACACTTGCCTAACCTTCATAATAACACTGTAAATAATGAAAGTGGGTTTGATGGGGGCCTTGTAGCCAAAGGAGAGGAGAAGACAGTGGGCAACATACCCATATACAGATTCAAAGAAAAGGGCTTTACTATCATTTTAGCTGAACTTCCTCTCAATCAGTGGTAGTCAACCTGGTCCCTACCGCCCACTAGGGGGCGGTCCAGCTTTCATGGTGGGTGGTAGCGGAGCAACCAAAGTATAAATAAAAAGGTAGATTTAACTATGGTAAGTTGTTTTATAAAGATTTATTCTGCCAAACTTAGTGAAAATCCTACATAAAGTACTTGGTAAGTAATTATTACTATATGCTTTAACTGGCTGTAACTCTGCTTTATAAATTTTATAAAGTAAAGTTACTTCCCTACTTTATAAATCACCATTACTGTGGAACTGGTGGGCAGTTAAAAAATTTTACTACTAATAGAGATACAAAAGTGGGCGGTAGGTATAAAATATTTGACTACCCTTGCAATACTTAAGTACCATATTTCCCCATGTATAAGATGCTTGCGTGTGTAAGACACACCTTCATTCTGTGGCCTGAAATTTGAAAAAAAAAATGTGTTACATAAGTTATTGAACTCCAGTTTTATTCATCATAAAATTCATACAACTCCTCATCACTGTCAAAACTTCCATCCATTAGCTTGTCTTCATTTGTGTCTGATGAGGAATCACTGTCTTCAACAATGAGCACAAAAACAAGTGTGAAAAAGTGGTAAATGCAAGTAAAAAAACCTACAACCACCGTATAAGATGCACCCAGTTTTTAGACCCCAAATTTTTCCCCAAAATGGTGCATCTTATACATGGGGAATATGATCATTCTTCTCCAGCATTCCTACATATGTGAGTATCCAGTGCACAGTAACTCGCCATGTGGGAGGCAGTCCACTTCAGGGTTGGAAAACTGTATTCTGGCCCTGGCCGGTTGGCTCAGCGGTAGAGCATCGGCCTGGCGTGCAGAAGTCTCCGGTTCGATTCCTGGCCAGGACACAGAGGAGAGGCGCCTATCTGCTTCTCCACCCCTCCCCCTCTCCTTCCTCTCTGTCTCTCTCTTCCCCTCCCGCAGCCGAGGCTCCATTGGAGCAAAAGATGGCCTGAGCGCTGGGGATGGCTCCTTCGCCTCTGCCCCAGGTGACAGAGCGACGCCCCAGATGGGCAGAGCATCGCCCCCTGGTGGGTGTGCCGGGTGGATCCCGGTCGGGCACATGCAGGAGTCTGACTGCCTCCCCGTTTCCAGCTTCAGAAAATACAAAAAAAAAAAAAAAAAGAAAACTGTATTCTTAGATAGCTATTTCTTATATTGAAAGGAATTTTTTCTCTTTGAAATGTTAAGCATTTTCCCATGAAAAAAGTCTCCTCTCTTCTTTACAAAAAGGTCTTTTAACAGAAGGCAAATAACTCATATACCCTCAGTCTTCTCCATAATAAAACACATTTACTTATCTTTATTGGAGATGGTTTCTAGACTCCCCATCACCACTGTCTTGTCCTTTCTTGTTGCTTTTATCATTATTATTATTATTATTATTATTCAGTGAAAGGAGGGGAGGCAGAGAGACAGACTCCCACATGCGCCGGGACCAGGATCCACCAGGCAAGTCCACTAAGGGGCAATGCTCTGCCCATCTGGGGTTGCTGCTTCGTTGTTCAGCAACTAAGATCTTCTTAGCACCTGAGGTAGAGGCCATAGAGCCATCTTTAGCACCTGGAGCCAACTCACTCCAATGGAGCCATGGCTACAAGAAAGGAAGAGAAAGAGAGAGAGAGAGAGAGAGAGAGAAGTGAGAGGAGAAGAGTGGAGAAGCAGATGAGTGCTTCTCCTGTGTGCCCTGACTGGGAATCGAACCCAGGACATCCACACACCAAGCCAACACTCTACCACTGAGCCAACTGGCCAGGGCCCTTCTTGTTGCTCTTGAGTTCATAATGCTCCTCTAGAAACGTAGCACCTAGAACAAGAAACAATATCCTCACCCACCCAAAACATTATTCCTGTGATCTGAGCCCTAGAAGAGTGTAGAATGTTAGTAAGTTCCATGGCTATAATTTAGGGTGTGTCTGTAATTTACTAGAAGTCCTTTATGTAAATGAAGCTAGCACCAATTCTTTTTGCCTTTTATGTGTATTTATTATGAATAGCAGAATATTCCTTTTCATATGAATACTTTCTTATTTCTAGTTAAATCATTACAATTTTTATTTCTAAAGCTATCAGTTATTTCTTTTACTCCATTTCTATTGCAAAAATCCTGCTGTCTTCTGTTTATGTTAACATTGTTTTTACATTAACAAATTAACTTTAATAATTAAGAAGCTATTAAAATATTTAACTTAATACTCTGTAGTCAGATTATTTAAGCATGTGATAAAAAATTCATTTTGACACTAACCTAACAATCAGTCAATATTTATGGCTACTCTTCATACTTGTTTAGGAATTCATGCTGATGGATTCCACATTTCTGACAGTTCTTCAGCAAGAAAGCTAGCCAGTTGTGGGAACCCAGCATGGTGATGACAAGAACCCACGGTTCCCTAAGATGAGAACAAAGCTGCAGAAGATTATCCCAAGAAAAGAAATACCCCAGAGACCCCCAGGCCTGTAATTAAAGTGATCAGCTACCCCCTTCAATAATTCTCCATCTTCCAGCCCCTGGCTGGCCAGGGCAGCCTTTGGAAGCCTACCCTGTAATCAGAATGAGGGAAAGAATAACAAAGCAGAGAACAGGAAACTGTGGATATCTTCTCTACCAGATGTCCCTCTGCTCACTGAAGTTGCAAAAACACAGAGCTCTAAATCTGACTTCTTTCCTTACAGAGCTCAGTGCACCTCCCCACTGAGCTCATTCATGGGCAAACAGACAGACCCTCCCTGAAGGTTCCTAGCACAATGTTATTCTTGCTTTTCATACCATTGTTAATTATGTACGTGGAGCACTCAAACTCTAGCATATGTTGCCAAAATAACTGTTGGGTAAAGAAAAAAATACAGTCAGCCCACTAGTTCATTGATCTTCATGATATCCAAACACTGAGTTTTTTAAACCACATTGATTAAAATAAAAGATATTTTGACATCCTGTATAGAGTCTTAATTCTTCAATGTTCTTCAATATAAACATATTGCTTATCATATAAGTTCTTAATGACATGTAAAGTCCCCTTTGATATTGTATAACCATCATAATCATGGGGAAACAGATATTGAAAGAGTAGGCAATAGGCCAAAGGTCACTAACAAAGTCAAGGATGAAATCAGATTTTAGAGTGAAAGTTTCCACTTCATTAGTCATCATTCCCTAGTGAGACTCCAGCACATCCTGTTAGATCTTGTTATGTCTACATTCAAAGTGAATTTCTATCATTAGAAAGTAAGGCAATCATCTGAGTAGTAACATCACAGACTTCAATTATCTAATTTGATTGTTTGGATATAGAAATGTGAGTAACTTTTTCAATGCCGAGTAACACCTTCAATTTTTCCCTTTAGTTAAATCTGGCTAACTCCTTAAACCTAAAATGAGTTCCTAGTCCACTACTGAGTCCATTCCCTTAGGAGAGCCCAGGGGGGAGGAAATATTGACAGAAATCCTTGACCATCTGTTTTTGCACAACTAAGCCTTCTCTTTCTGAGTACACAGCATTGGTACTAATTATTGCATCAAATTAGCTGATGTTGGGAAAATCCTTTTGTCCAGACAAGGGAGCCTTAGGTAGGCACGATGGATTTCATTTGAGCAGAGAACCAAACTTGCACCACTTAATGCAACGATTTAGCAATAAGGTTAGAGCAATCATTTGGCTACTCTTACTTATTAGAAAGGAAAATATGGGGAAGCTATGCATGTGACTTCTGTGGAGGAGGTAAATCCTTGGCCTACATACTGTGCTCAAGAATGTGGAGAGAGCTCCTTAGGGACAAGCTGTCTTCAGAACAGGACTAGTCCAGAAGCTCACAAGAGCCAAAGACTGGCCATCCAACATCAACTCTGCTGACAGAATAAACCGTGTTGCCTTGAGAAACTTGTGAGAGGAGCCCCAGGCTTTCAAGGTGCATGGAGGAGCTGCCCAGAGCCTGTGATGTCCAGGCTGCTCAGATCAAAGATTGGTTTGGGGCAAAAGGAAGTTTTGAATGTGACAGGATTTTCCTGGATACTTTCAAAACAGGAATGCTGTGACAGGCCAGAAGCAACAAACGCAACTGCATGCAATTCTTAAGGGCAACAAGGTTGGATGCATGAAGGCAAATTCTGGGCTGGTGCAGCATAAAGAAATGGTAGGGATGAAATGAGCCCACAGCACAGGAATCCCCAAAGCTGTGGCTCTGATTAGAAGCAAAAGAAGGAGGAGGGGAGACGTTAAAGTAAGCAAACGGATTCCCTGACATATGCCGTATGAGTTTTGACACTTTGATAGGAAGAATCTGTTACAGTGCTTAAAAGTTTCAAGCCTCACCCTGCAGGGTATGGGGGGAAAGGAGCAAAGAGTTCAAAGTGAGTAATTACCTGTTATTGATGTATTATATTTAAAGACCCTGGCTAAGGATTAAAGACACTCTCCAAGGCTGTTAACAGCCCGAAGTAAACAAGTCATGATTCAGAGGGGAGGAGGAGAAAAGAATTTCACAAGGATTTCCTCCATCATTCCGGAACCCTCTGTAGGTAAGACAAAGTGTGCGTGTGTGCATTCTACAGAAGGACATATTTAAGACCAAGGGAAAAAAAGTCATCAAATGCTGCTGGAGCTTTGTCTTGGTCCCTGCAGTCTTCTCCTGTCTCTTTCAAGGACTTTGTCTCAGTAACCATTATACTCCTGGCACCACAGGACAAAGAACTTGGTTGATTGGTGGGCTGGTTAGCTGAACCCAATTTCTTTCTTCTCTATATTTTCAAAAAAAAAAATAAAAGATGTTATCATTGAAATAAATGGTGGCCCTGCCTGACCTGTGGTGGCGCAGTGGATAAAGCATCGACCTGGAAATGCTGAGGTCGCCGGTTCGAAACCCTGGGCTTGCCTGGTCAAGGCACATATGGGAGTTGATGCTTCCTGCTCCTCCTCCTTCTCTCTCTCTGTTTCTCTCTCTCTCTCTCTCTCTCTCTCTCTCTCCTCTCTAAAAATGAATAAATAAAATTTAAAAAAATAAATAAAATGTGTTTAAAATAAATAAATAAATAAATGGTGGCCCACCAGACCCAGCACTATTTCCCTGGGGAGAAGCTTAGAGAAAGGGTGGTTTCCCCCCAGCAGTCCCCAAAAGCAATCACTGGGGAGCTCCCCAGAGAATGCTCTGGACAAGGCCCCATTTCTGTTCCCGTTCCCCTTCTGTAGTATCGAATTCTATGATCTCTCAGCTGAGGACTATTATTCTAATGAAAAACACTTCCAGGAAATCAGTCCAAGACAGATTTAATTTGATGTGGAAAAGAATTTCCAATGCATATTATGTCCATCGGAAATTATGATCAGCTTCGGCTTTCAAGTACCCAGATCTGAAGACGCCACAGAGCTTTGAAGGAAATGAGGAGTCGTTTTCGTTTTTGTAGTTTTAATTTCTTTCAGGGAAAAAAATGAATAATAAAAAGAAGAGTCATCCTTCCATCAGGGAAAAGACAGTTCTGACCAATAATTACAACCTGTGGCTGGGCAGCCCCTGGCTAGGCCCTGAAGCCATGAGGCCGCGTGTGCCTCCTGGAAACTGTCTGATAGAGTCGAGCCTGCACAGGAAGGGCGCAGACAGTCCCTGGAAGGCCATCTCCCTCAACCCACCCCTCTGATGGCACTTCCCTGCTCAGGGAGCTTTAGTCTCTCAGGCTCAAAACACAGCTCTGTGCTGAGAGTCAAGGCCTTCCCAATGCATCGCATGTGCTCTTCCAAACCCAACTCCTGCATCTGCCCTCACAAACCAGGCCCTGCAGCCAGGTATGGCCAAAGCCTGCCACCAGAAAACACTTGACCAAGTCCATGGCCAACCTTTCTCTTGGCCCCTCCATAGCAGGAAATAAAATCTTACATTTTTAGAGCAAAAAGGGACTGACCAACTCTGTACCTGAGTTTCAGAAAAATAAAATTAAAATATCTCTCTTATGTAATCAAGTGTTGCTGCCTCTCATCAGCTTTTCTTTTCCTTTTTTTGTGACAGAGACAGAGAGAGACAGAGAAAGGGACAGATAGGAACAGACAAGAAAGGAGAGAGATGAGAAGCATCAACTCTTTGTTGAGGCACCTTAGTTGTTCACTGATTGTTTTCTCAAATGTGCCTTGATCAGGGGCTATAGCAGAGTGAATGACCCCTTGCTCAAGCAAGTGACCTTGGGCTCAAACCAGCAACCTTGGGCTTCAAGCCAGTGACCATGGAGTCACGTCTATGATCCCACACTCAAGCCAGCGATCCCACGCTCAAGCTGGTGAGTCCCCACTTAAGCCGGCAACCTCAGTGTTTTGAATTTGGGTCCTCCGTGTCCCAGTCTGATGCTCTATCCACTGTGCCACCATTTGGTCAGGTTCTCATCAGCTTTCAAGACCCAGCTCCAAACCCTCCTTCTGTATCCTTCTTCCTTATATGTTGAACTTCGAGTACACACAGGTCAACCTGGCATGACTTCTGAGCTAAACACTTTACTCACATAGTCTACAAATACACTAAGGACCATCAGGATAAGTGTCATCCCTCCATATATACCTAGAGGGTTAAATAGATATAACATAAAATTTTCCATTTTAATCATTTTTCAGTGTACTCTTCATTGGCATTAATTACATTTAAAATGTTGTGCAACCATCACCAATACATGTTTCCAAAATCTTTCATCATCCCACCAAGAAACTTTGCATCCATTAAGCAATAACTTTTTACTACTCCCCTTCCCCAGTCCCTCATAACCTCTAATCTACTTTCTGTCTCTATGAATTTGCCTATTCTAAAGATTTCAGATAAGTGGAATCATAAAATTTTGTCCCTTTGTGTCTGGCTTATCCACTTAGCATATTGTTTTTAAGGTTTATCCACGTTGTACATGAATCATATTTTCATTCATTTTTAAGTTTGAATTATATTCTATTACATGTGTATCTCATATTTTGTTTATTCATTCATCCACCCATCAAGGGATATTTGGGTGGCTTTCATCTTTTGGCTCTGGCAAATAATGTTTCAACATGAATATATGAACACCTGTTCAAGTCCCAGCTTTTGATTCTTTCAGGTATCTACCTAGGCCTGGGATTTCTGAGTCATCCTTTTATTTACATTTGATGAATGAATGAATGAGAGTTTTTAGCAGAGACACAAATTTTGTGCAAAGGCACCAAGACATTAGTGTAGCTTGTGTAAGTCTGTGTTGAAGGAAGCTATTTGGAATAGCTGCATTAGGGGACCCAGAGATGAAGTCCCAAATACAGGAACTCTCCTGAAACCTCACCATTTCCACTGTCTAAATTCACTTAATTGGATCCTGAATAACTCTAAGAAATAGATCAAAATGTGACAGGTTATCAAACTTTCCTTTTCCTTGATACCCAGGACAGAGGTCACTCAAAGAAGCAAAATGTCCCATGGCCTGCCACTCCATTAAGATCTGAAGCTAAGGAGATTCATGATTTTCAGGAAAAATGATTCTTATGTATAAGACCAACTTTCAATGTTTTATTTTGAACACCTCACACCCATCTCCTAATCAACAGTGACACAAGTTACTACAGGTAGAAAAGTTCTATGTATCATCTGTTTCATGGATGAACTCCACAATAGGTCAGCTGATAAGCACCATTAGCCAGGACAGAAAGTATGGGAAGAGAGGGCATTTGGGGAAGATGATGACTTTATTTTCCAAGAGTGACTGAGAGGCAACTCACAGGAGTAGGGTGAAGACAGAGGTCAGGTCTCCAGGGAAAGTTCAGCCTTAAGAGAAAGATGGGGGAGTCACATCATTTGTTCAGTTAGGGCTAGAGCTTCAGAAGA
Source organism: Saccopteryx leptura (assembly GCF_036850995.1). Taxonomy (NCBI): domain Eukaryota; kingdom Metazoa; phylum Chordata; class Mammalia; order Chiroptera; family Emballonuridae; genus Saccopteryx; species Saccopteryx leptura. Next base: position 57,951,173 of record NC_089513.1, on the reverse strand, counting down.
AAAGAAAACCAAGACCTGAAGTCTGAAGAACTCAACATTTAAGAGATAAGTTATCAGAGTCAGAATAACAGGGAAATTTCATAGTGATCAAGAGAAACAGTTCAAGGAGAGGGAGATCAACATTACCCAATACCACAATCAAAGTGCAAGTTAAGGATTCCATTGGGTCTGACAATTGGTTAGACTAAGAGGATGTAAAGCAGTCTCAGGGGAGCAGTGGTCAAGATAGCTATGTTTGAGCAGTAAAGGGAAGAAATGATGTGAATTAGGAATGACTGCAATATTGAATAACAAATGCAATACATGGTAAACACTCAAGTGAATATTGCATAAGTATGTACAGAAATAGACACTTGGAAAGAAGTAGTTAGAACTATCTATCACTACTGAATATATGACATATGTATTAAGGCAGGGAGATGGACATATTTTAAATTGCTGACCAGCCTGACCAGGTGCTGCCAAAGTGGAAAGAGCATTGCACTGGGGCGCAGAGGACCCAGATTCAAAATCCCGAGGTCGCCAGCTTGAGTGCGGGCTCATCTGGTTTGAGCAAGGCTCATCAGATTGAGCCTAAGGTCACTGGCTTGAGCAAGGGGTCACTCGATCTGCTGTAGCCCTCCAGTCAAGGCACATATGAGAAAGCAATCAGTGAACAACTAAGGAACCGCAACAAAGAATTAATGCTTCTCATCTCTCTCCCTTCCAGTCTGTCTGTCCCAATCTGTCCTCTCCCTCTCTCTCTCTCACTGTCACAAAAAAATAAAATTTAAAAAAAGAAATAAAATTGCTGATCAGTTACAGAAAAGCCTTAAGTTAAATTAGATGAACAATATTTAATGATATAGAATGGCTCAAGGTTTCTTTTTACAGTGAAGACAGAATGCTCAACTTAGATCAAGGCAATGTTTACACAACAGTCTGACTGTCTTAAAACCATTGACTTTGCATGTTACGTGGATAAGTTTTATGGTATGTGAACTATATCTCAATAATTTGGTTTTTAAAAAGTGAAGCATAGCCCTGGCCGGCTAGCTCAGCGATAGAGCGTCAGCCTAGCATGTGGAAGTCCTGGGTTCAATTCCTGGCCAGGGCACACAGGAGAAGCGACCATCCGCTTCTCCCCTGCCCCCCTTTCTCTCTATGTCTCTCTTCCCGTCCCTCAGCCAAGGCTCCATTGGAGCAAAGCTGGCCCGGGCACTGAGGATGGCTCCATGGCCTCTGCCTCAGGCTCTAGAATGGCTCTGGTTGCAACAGAGCAACATCCCAGATGGGCAGAGCATCACCCTCTGGTGGGCATGCCAGGTGGATCCTGGTCAGGCTCATGTGGCAGTTGGTCTCTCTGCCTCCCTGTTTCTCACTGCAGAAAAATACAAAAAAAAAAGTGAAGAATAGACCTCCACCATTGATAGTGATGGAGTAGGTGAACGTTGCAACTGCTACCTCCCAGGACCAAATTGGAATACAACTTAATTTAAGAAAATTTATCTTTAAAAACTAACTTTGGACTACAGGAAGAGGACTCTATAACCAAGGTTCACTGAAGAAGCCACAATGAGTTGGGTAGGAAGAGCGAAGACACAGAAAGGGCTGCCTTGCATCCAAGAGCTAGTGGCTGCTGAGGGTCCAGAAAGACTTTCACCTCGGGAAGGGTCGCCCTGAGAAGTGTGGGTATCAGCCCTAGGTCCAGAGGCCCAGGCTAGAGCCCCAGAGCCTAGAAGAGGAGCCCAGACAGCATTTGGGGGTGAAAAGAGCGGGGTTTCTGTCTGCAAGAAAGAGATAGAGCTCTCAGACGCAGGCTCTATCTTAAAGGGCTCATGCAGAAAATCTCACTCACAGCCACTTACCCAGGGTTCTGGGGGAGGGAGAGCTGAGAGAACTGGAGTTGCATGAGAACAATGTAAAGTCAGAGGCCCAGGGAGAGACACTGTGAGGGACAGCCACAGGAACCTCTGTGCTGAGTCATTCTCCAGTACTGCATTCGCCATCTTTCTTGGGCAGAGTGTCCTCTCTGAGTGGCACCAACCTGGGGAAAAGCAGCTGCTCCACACTCGGGAGTATCTCCTACCCCAGTCATGGTGACAGGTCGTTCTGATAGGCCAGTAAACAGAGGCCGTGTCAGTGACTCAGTTTTCTAGTATTGAGACCGGACCTCCCCCCCTCCAACACTCTCCCGAGTCTATGACTGGTGCTTCAGCATAGCAGACTCACTAGAAAATGTCCAAAGGGTGGGTAGACCACACCTCTGGGTCTCAGAAGTCACACCCACTAGACTCCTTGGGCCACACCCTACTGAGGTCTGTGAAAAAAGTCTGGACAGACTGACATCTGGGGCTGAGGGATGGAGCCACACACACCACCCTTTCTAATCCCTGAATTGTTTCAGGTGCTAGCCTCTAGCAGAGGTTTTTTCAGTGGCTGAGCTCAATAAGCAGCCAGCAGACAGAGGCTGCAGGAGATGGAACTCAGGGTATCTTGGCATTTTAAGTGGACTTTTCCCCAGGCCCAGAGTGGATAAAGCCAGCTTAGGTGCACAGCTGGTATTTCCATGTGTACCTGGGCCCAGCAGAGGTAGCGACAAACCCTGGATTGCTTGTAGCTCCAAGAAGGTTGCTGAGGGACAGTCATGGGCAGTGTCTCCAACTGGTCTGCACTGGGTTCCTGCCAGGTAGACCCAGGGCTGGCACATCACCCCTGGTAGAGTGATATCCTAAGGAAAAGTTCCTCACACCTGGCCCAGCTGAGGCAAGTTTCACTCTCTGTGATCAGCACCAGCACAATGGATCATGGGCATTGGATAGGATGAAGCTTCACAGTCAGCAGACCTGGGCACTGGATATTCTGTCCTGCTGGGTTAGATTCCATAGGACAAAGGTAGAGAGACTTGGAGCATGTACATCTAATGTGTGGTTCCCTGTGAATCTATTGCTGGATCAGGTCAGGGAGCTTAGCCACCTTTGGGAGGGGCACAGACAGCCCCAAGAAACAACTCTCTCAGTCTTCCTGCCTGAAACCAGAGTCTCACCAGCTTAAAGAACTTCTGCAGAGGTGACTGTCAGCTACACTCAGTCTTAACCTGCTGCTCATCTTGTTGTGGAGAGATAAAATTTAAATATCCAGCAGTGGCTGAAGGATCAAGCTTTGGTGTAGGGGCCACATTCCCCATACTGAGCTCCTGGCCCTGAGACCCCTGAAGTAGGAAGTCCCATTATTGTTGTATTCACAACCTCAGCTGCTCTAACCCACCAAGTATGCAACCTGGAGAGGGGTTGGTTGGGTGAGGCCAATCAGACCCCACACTATAGTCTCACTACAGAAGACTCTGTGGGAAGACCAGGCAGCTGCAAGAGGAGGAGGAGCAGATGAAAAGTGGAGGCAAATCTTATGGAGCTTGGGGTTTTTATGGAGCTGCTGTCATCTCTAAGCAGGAGGAGGCTGATCCTTATACAAAGCTTGGTGCCTCCCACACTACCCAGGCACAGAAAATGCAAACACAAACAGCAAAAAGTGCAGTAGCTGCAGACTGGTAGCCCACAGCAGGTTTCAAACAACTGTTGACACCAACCCAAGAAGAACCAGAGCCAGCACTACTGGTAGTGGGTGTCAGATAGCACCCACCCTAGACTCAACAACTTATACAAGCAACATGCCCAAAGGTGGAGTATAGCAGGCAACAGACACTGTGGAGAATAAATATGCCCAATAGGACAGACATTGCACAGTGTGTAATACACATGATCAAGATTGACCCTTAAAGCCAGGCAACCTGGGCCTTACCTGTGATGGCACAGTGGATAAAGTGTCAACCTGGAACCCTGAGGTTGCCGGTTCAAAACCCTGGGCTTGCCCAGTCAAAGCACATATGGGAGTTGATGCTTTCTGCTCCTCCCCCTCCCTTCTCTCTCTCTCTCTCTCTCTCTCTCTCTCTCTCTCTCTCTTTCTCTCCCCCTCCTCCCTCTCTAATATGAATAAATAAAATCTTTAAAAAAAACAAACCTGGCAACCTGAAGGAATAACTGTACACATAAAAGAACCAGCTACATCTAATACTCACATACAAGAGGGTAAATAGTACCCTCAAGAAGGATTCCTAGAACAAGGAAAACAAGTGGTCTGGAGATCAGTACAACCAAGCCCATCTTCTTCATAAAGACACCACAAAAATTTCAAAATCATAGAGCATTACCTAGAACACAGACAAATGGGTAGACAGAGAAATGCAACCTGAATGAATAAACAAGAGAAATCCCCAGAAAAAGAACTGAATGTGATGGAAGTAACCAAACTACTGGATCCATAGTTTTAAACAATGATTTATAGGATACTGAAAGATCTTAAACCAACAATGGATGAACATAACACATAAGTAAAGAAATAGCAGCAGGCCCTGGCCAGTGGGCTCAGCAGTAGAGTGTTGGCCCAGTATTTGGAAGTCCTAGGTTCAATTCCCAGTCAGGACACACAGGAGAGGTACCCATCTGCTTCTCCACCCTTCCCCCTCTCCTTTCTCTCTCTTTCTCTTTTCCCCTTTCACAACCAAGGCTCCTTTGGAGCAGAGTTGGCCCAAGTGTTGAGGAAGGGCCCATGGCCACCCTCTCAGGTGCTAGAATGGCTCTGGCCACAACAGAGCAGTGTCCCAGATGGGCAGACCATTACCCCTGGTGGGCATGCCGGGTAGATCCAGGTCAGGCACATGCAGGAGTCTGTCTGATTGCCTCCAAGCTTCAAACTTCGGGGGGGGGGGGGGAATAGCATCATCAAAAAGGACATTGAAATCATAAAAAAAGAATCAATTCAGAAATGATAAATACAGTATCAGAAATGAAGACTGTACTAGAAGGAATCAACAGCAGGCTGGATGAATCAGAGGATCAAGGATCAAATCAGCAATTTAGAAGACAAGATAAACAAAAGCATGGAAGCAGAGCAGCAAAAAGAATAGAAGCTCAAGAAGTCTTAGGATACTCTGAGAGAGCTCTGTGACAACATGAAGAGAAACAATCTCCTTCAGGGGTTCCTGAAGGAGAAGAGAAAGAACAAGTAATAAAAAACTTGTTCGAAGAAATCAGTTGAAAACATCCCTAGATTGATGAAGAAACAATTCACACAAGTTCAAGAAGCACAGAGAGCCCCATTAAAGAGGAACCCAAGAAGGCCTACACCAGGGGTCCCTAAACTATGGCCCACAGGCTGCATGTGGCCCCCTGAGGCCATTTATCCAGCCCCCGCCGCACTTCCGGAAGGGGCACCTCTTTCATTGGTGGTCAGTGAGAGGAGCACATTGACCATCTCATTAGCCAAAAGCAGGCCCATAGTTCCCATTAAAATACTGGTCAGTTTGTTGATTTAAATTTACTTGTTCTTTATTTTAAATATTGTATTTGTTCTCATTTTGTTTTTTTACTTTAAAATAAGATATGGGCAGTGTGCATAGGGATTTGTTCATAGTTTTTCTTATAGTCTGTCCCTCCAATGGTCTGAGGGACAGTGAACTGGCCCCCTGTGTAAAAAGTTTGGGGACCCCTGGCCTACATTAAGACACATCATAATTAAAGTACCAAAGTTAAGAAACAAAGAAAGAATACTAAAAGCTGCAAAAGAAAAGCAGTTAATTACCTACAGAGGAGCCCCCATAAGGATGACATCTGTCTTCTCAACAGAAACACTTGAGGCCACAAAATATTGGCAAGAAATATTCAAAGTGATGCAAAGCAAGAACCTACAATGAAGACTTCTTTATCCATCAAGGCTATCATTTAAAATTGAAGGAGAAATAAAAAGTTTCCCAGACCAAAAAAAAACCAAACAAACAAACAAAAAAAAACTCAAAGAATTCATTACAACCAAACCAATACTGCAGAAAATGTTAAGGGGCCTGCTGTTAAAAGAGCAAAGGGAAAAAAATATGAAAAGGAGGACTACAGAGTTAAAGAATACAATGGCAACACACTACTACATATCAATAATAACCTTAAATGTAAATGGATTAAATGCTCCAGTCAAAAGACATAAGGTAGCCGCATCAATAGAAAACAGGACCCGTACATATGCTGTCTACAAGAAATCCAACTCAGAACAAAAGATACACATAGACTGAAACTGAAGGGATGGAAAAAAGTATTTCATGCAAATGGAAATGAAAAAAAAAGCTGGTGTAGCAATACTTATATCTGAAAAAATAGACTTTAAAACAAAGGCTACAGTAAGGAATTTAAAAGGTCACTACATAATGACAAAGGGATCAATCCAACAGTAGAATATAACCATTGTAAATATCTATGCACCTAATATAGGAGCACCTAAATATATAAAGCATATTTGTGTGTGTGTGTGTGTGTGTGTATTTTTCTGAAGCTGGAAATGGGGAGGCAGTCAGACAGACTCCCGCATGTGCCCGACCGGGATCCACCCAGCACGCCCACCAGGGGGCGATGCTCTGCCCATCCAGAGCATCGCTCTGTCACAACCAGAGCCACTCTATCACCTGGGGCAGAGGCCAAGGAGCCATCCCCAGTGCCTGGGCCATCTTTTGCTCCAATGGAGCCTCAGTTGCGGGAGGGGAAGAGAGAGACAGAGAGGAAGGAGAGGGAGGGGGAGGGATGGAGAAGCAGATGGGTGCCTCTCCTGTGTGCCCTGGCTGAGAATTGAACCCAGAAATAAACCCACAACTCTATTGATAATTGATATTTGTCAAAGGAAGTAAGAGCATACAGTGGAATAAAGACAGTCTATTAATAAATGTTGGGAAAATTAGAAAGGTACATGCAAAAAAATGAAACTAGACAACCAAATTACACCATTAACAAAAATAAACTCAAAATGGATAAAAGACTTAAATGTAAGTTGTGAAATCATAAACATCTTGGAAGAAAACATAGGCAGTAAACTCTCTGATATCTCTTGTATCAATATTTTTGCCTATTTATCTCTACGGGCAAATGAAATAAAGGACAAAATAAACAAATGGAATTATATCAAACTAAAAGAACTTTGCACAGCAAAAGACACCATGAACAAAATAAAAGACAACCCACACAATGGGAGAACATATTCTCCAATACGTTTGATAAGGGGTTAATAACCAAAATTTATAAAGAACTTCTAAAACTCAACACCAGGAAGGTAAACAATCCAATTAAAAAATGGGCAAAAGAACTGAATAGACACTTCTCCAAAGAGGACATACACATGGCCAATAGGCATATGAAAAATTGTTCAACATCATTAATCATCATAGAAATGCAAATTAAAACCACAATGAGATACCACCTCACACCTGTCAGAATAGTGCTCATTAACAAATCATACACACAATGTGCTGGTAAGGGTGTGGAGAAAAGGGAACCCTTCTGCACTGCTGGTGGGAATGCAGACTTGTGCAGCCACTGTGGAGAACTGTATGGGGTTTCCTCAAAAAATTAAAATGGAACTGCCTTTTGACCCAGCTATCCCACTTTTAGGAATATATCCTAAGAATACCAAAACACTTATTCAAAAGAAGATATGCACCCCCATGTTTATGGCAGCATTGTTTACAATAGCCAAGATCTGGAAACAGCCCAAGTGTCCCTCAGTGGACCAGTGAATTAAAAAGCAGTGGTACATATATGCAATGGAATACTACATGGCCATGAAAAAGAAGGAAATCTTACCTTTTGCAATGGCATGGATGGACCTGGAGATTATTATGCTAAGTGAAATAAGTCAGGCAGAGAAAGACTAACATCATGTGATCTCACTTTTATGTGGAATCTAATGAACAAAGTGATCTGAGAAACATAATAAAGACAGAGGAGGGGTCACAGGGAGCAGAGGGACAGCTGTTAGAGGGAAGGGGGATGAGGGGATGTGATTAGAGGAGATAAAGAGATTAGTGAAATTATATATACATAACACATAGATACAGATAACAGGATAGCAGATCCTAAAGGGAAGGGGGGAGGGAGTTTGGCGGAGGGGGGCAAAGTGGGGGTAATGGGGTCCAAGGGGTGGGGGTGAGGGTGAGGGAGTATATTGAGTGGGACACTTAAATCCATGTTAACACAAATTAAAATTAGTAAAAGAAAAAATATGAAAAAATTATTTAATGATATAACTGTACAGTTACCCATGTTTGTAATGAATACAATAACTCATATCATTAAATACTCTATATGTAAATTTTTGATGTTCTAAAAAATCAGAATTTATTCTACCTTAGGTAGAAGTTTATTTTTATTACCTAGCTAAAAGCAGAGCCAATAATCTAAATATTTTTAGATTATCTTAAATGTTTAAGAATATGGATAATAACAAATAAAGAAGACAATACTATAAAGAGATGAACTAGGATAATCATCTGAATTATGGGCTGGTTTGCTGTAAAATATTAAACTGAGAACCCTCCTTCAACCCTCTCAGTTGTCTTGAAGAGAGTGAGGAACTGAACTCCACGTACCTGAAGTTGAGAGAAATGAAACAAAATGAAATCTCCTATGTAACAAGATACAAATCCTCGCATCCTTTATCCTACTTTAAAGAGTGGATCCTACTGATGACCCGGGAACTGGTTTAAAGCAGACAGATCCAGCATTCTACTGTGGGGTCCTGCATATCTTTGTCATTTCAAAAGGAGTGAGGGGACTGAGGAATAGACCCTCCAAACTGGCCTTTCTCTCTCCAATCTCAGTCTCTTGATTCCCCAGTTCTATCAATTTGCTATTTTTAAAATACCATTTTCATCCTATTACTTTACAGCTCAATACTCTTCAATGAATTTTATTTTCATTTATAAAAAATTTCAGACTTCCTGGGCTAGCATTCATGATTCTCTAGATTCTGACTTTGCCTTCCTTACATGAATTCTTCAACCAAACTCAGCTGCCCATTGTCCCCCAGAAACTCTACCCACAGTCCTGTGTCAGAGCCTGGTTTCTGTGGTCCCATCCCTGAAGGGTCTTTCTTCCGCTAGAGCCTTTAGCCCTGTCCTTCTTGCTCGCAGGGAGATACATATCTATCTAGTTAAGTTTCTTTAAGATGAGGGCTGAGAACCAAACTCCTTGTATTTCCCACCTTGTTTGGTATAGTACTTTCCAAATAGGGACTCAGAAAAGAATGGATGAATAGAAGAGCAATGTATAAAACAAAACTCAAAGTTGCAATGATTTTTGAAAAAATAGATGTACTATTGGGATGCTTTTAACCTGCACTCTAATTGCCTTACACATTAAAGAAATTTGTTAGTTCTTATTACCACATGTAACCAGGGGCACAATAGGAGGATGAGTATCAGAGCTGGTTGATGAGTGACTCAACATAGCCACCAGAATTGCAACCATTTTCTATCTCTCTGTCCCACTCCCACCTTGCTGGCTTCAGCCAAGCTGATTGCCCTGTGGCTATGAAATGGCTTCTAGAAGCGACTGGGGCATATGTGTTTTTGTTCCCATCTAGTGGTAGGAAGTCCAACTCTCTACATACAACCCAGCTCCAATCACCCAGCACAACACCATGTGCCAACCAGCTCGCACTAAAGTCAGGAGAGGAATCAGCACCATTTAAGGCATGTGGACTGCCCTGGGTAGTTCTCTAATAAGATTAGACAGTCTTTCTAACAGGTTTTATTAGCAAGAAGTAGGATGGTAGAAACTGACACTCAGTAGGCAGACAACAAAGTCTGCTATAGCAGGGCTAGAAACGAAATCACGATGTTGCATGCTTTCTCTCATCGAATTGCAATGTGGTAAAGTAGAAATGCTGGTTTCCATTTCCCTGAAGAGAAAACTGAGACACAGCAATGCCTAGTAACTTCCCCTAGCTCACACAGATTTTAAGCAATACAGCCAGGATTCAAACCTTAAGTTCTTAACAACTTCATGGCTAATGAAATGACCTAACTGTAAAGCTGCAGAGAAATGCTACCCTAAATACAGCTCTTCTATATACCAGCCACAAGGGGCAAGACTTTCTGCCATCAATCATTCCTTAAAAGAGAAATTGGTACCACCCCTCCCCTCAACCAGTGAGGAAAAGCATAGAAGTGTTACTTAGGAAGTACCGAGGGTCCTTGGGTTACAACACAGATTCGTTCCTATGACCGTGATGTAACCCAAATTTTGGTGTAAGTCAAAATACATCCCAGCCTAAGTCACTTACCTATCTTAATACAGTTGTAAAATCATAATCTAGAACCGTGATGGCGAACCTTTTTATAAAAACCGCCCACTTTTGCAGTGCTGGTCAACCTGGTCTCTCCCGCCCACTAGTGGGCGGTCCAGTTTTCATGGTGGGCCAATCGCAGCGCCCTTTGGTTGCTCCGCTACTGTCCACTCTCCTCTAAACCAGGCAAATGTACGGAAAGTTTACTTGGACCCCCAAAACATACATTCTCAAAGGGGGAGATATCACCCCCAAGGGGGCAAAATTGATTTGAGGGGCAAAAACTCATATATTATCATGGTTTGTGGCCCTCCAATGCTCAGTGCTGCTCAACAAAATCATGTAGCTTAGTATTTCATTTCTCTCATTGTAGATATTTTAAATTTAGTCAAATTTTCCTCCATAGAGAGATAATGAAAAAAAAAAAAAAGGTTGAGAATCCACTCAGAATTGAAACATAGTTGAAAGTGCCACAGGGTCCACATCGCCACAAGCGTTCCTTCCCTGAGCCTGCTCTCTGGTGATTGCTAACCTAACCTGCCGTAGGATCTTTTCCAACACTCCTGATTACTTGCCAGAATTCCCAAATATTTCTTCACATATACAAAAGTTTATATATAAGTGTTCTAAAAGGAAAAATTGGGGAGAGTCCGTGCATTTAAGGAATACTAAGTCAAGCCTGACCAGGCGGTGGCGCAGTGGATAGAGCACTGGACTGGGATGCTGAGGACCCAGGTTCGAGAGCCGGAGGTCGCCAGCTTGAGCGCGGTCTCATCTGGTTTGAGCAAGGCTCGCCAGCTTGGACCCAAGGTCGCTGGCTTAAGCAAGGGGTTACTCTGTCTGCTGAAGGCCCATGGTCAAGGCACATATGAGAAAGCAATCAATGAACAACTAAGGTGTCGCAACAAAAAAACTGATGATTGATGCTTCTCATCTTTCTCCGTTCCGTTTGTCTGTCCCCATCTGTCCCTCTCTCAGACTCTCTCTCTGTCTCTGTAAAAAAAAAAAAAGGAATACTAAGTCAAATGCAGTTAAGATGCTCTCTTTGCAGCAGACTCCAGTCTCTAGCACACCAGTGGGCCCAGTGACTCTCCAAGAAGTGACCTTACGTGCAGCCCAGAGCTCAGTCGTCATGGAGCATCTTCTGGAAGGCCAGGCTTGGGCAAACGTTGCTTCAGACAACAGGCACCAGGCACCAGGGCCAGCCCTTCACTCAGGACAAGGTGGGAGCCTGAGAAATCCTTGATGGGTGCATTAACTTCCTTTCTGAATTCAGCATGTTCCCATCCTCTCCTCTGCTCCAGCTGGGCTGAACCTTAGAAAAAGCTATACAGCAGAAGGTAGAAATAGAATAGAAGGGAGAAAATCACACAGAACATTTGTGTTCCTGTCTCAATCTACCTAGGCATTAGCATTACCCATCTAGCCCCTCCTCAATAAACACAGCCTGCCTGCTATTATTACATTGTGTGGGGATTTGGGAAAGTGTTAATGAGCATATGCATGTTGATTTATTTAGTAGGAACAGTGGTTACAGACAAGAACGAAGGAAGAGGGGAGAGAGCAGAGCTCTGGCGAGAATTCCTCCTACAAAGGGAACCTGCTGACGGAGATGAGGTGAAGTGAGGACCAGAGGAGAAGGACTGAGTCACAGAGATCACACAGGAACTTTGCAACAAGGCTAAGAACACAGTCCCAAAGGCTGACCCAGGGCGCTCTCTGCCCTTGTACGGCCAGAAGCTATTTTAATAGCATGCTCTAAAGAAAACACTCCAGAACAGTGAAATTGCCTGATCGCCAGTAGCCTTTTTAAGGATTTCTGGGCAGCACATTTCATTTCCTCCACGCGGCAGGACCACCTTCTCTGTTAAAATTTCACCCACATGATCCTAATCCATGCTGCTAAAAAACCAGTCCTGCCTTCAAAGATTCACTTGGCAAAGCTAAGGAACTTGGACTCTGGCCAGTAACGAAGTGTTTCCAACCTGGAATTTTGGAGGAGGCGTAAGGCTTGGACCACCTCCTCCCTTTCCCATTCTAAGCCCAGTGGCTTCTTTTCGTGTGCAAATCTCGCCCGGGGCCCACTGGCATCTTTGAGGACACAGATATGTCTCCTGCATAATTCCCCCCACCCCCACCCCGTCCCCTTGTGACCTAAAGATACCAGTAATGGAATATTTATGGCCATAGATCTTAATCTTCCTTGGGTCAGAAATTGCACCCAGGGCTGCATGTAATCCTAACTACACAGTATATCGCTTCATGTGGCATTTTCCACTGACATCTGTAAAACTCATATCCAGAATTTAGAAACAATTTTTGAGACCATTAAGTATTTTCATTAGAGTTTTGGTTTTTTGTTTTGTGTTTTTTTTTTTACTCTGTGCTCTTAAAAAATACAATTCCTCTGAACTTGTGCTTGTGTGCAAGGACAAGGGATTTCAGTGATGTTACTTGTGATTATTCCACTTAGTCAACAACCCCAAATGTAACTAACCCCAGAGCGTCTTATGCGTTTCTGAGCCATGTGTTTGCAATCGGCAGTTGCTCACTCAGCACAGCCGCCATATGTTTTGGCTTTTGAATTCAATCTCAGCAACCTTGAGAAGGCACACAGAGCCGAGCAGGAATTTGAATGGTATTAGCTTAATTTGGATTCTGAGGAAGCCAGAGAGCCATCCACCCATCTATCTGTTCCAGGCTGTCCATCTGAATGTGCAGACCAATTGCTCACTTATTCTGGGCCTCTGAGGAACAAAAAGGTCCAGCATCTGTTTCCCTGAAGGCCTGTCATGCCATGTGTGCCTATGGGGGAAAAAAAAACCTGGCATTTACACATGATGAACACAGTGAGTCTAGTGAAGGCTTTGCTAAGTGCTGGCTCTTAATTAATCAGTGAAGCTTGATAAATTGCTCACCCCTTGCGCTGTATCTTTCACATCCCCAAACATCTGGAGGGGAACTGAAAAGGAAATGTTCTGTTCGTCCCAAAGATCCAGATGTGTGCCCTCACATGGAAGAAATGTTCAGATGCCGGACGTCTGCACTGCATTCCTCCAAGCAAGGATTTCCTGCAGGCTTTTGAAAGTCTGAGGAAGAACTGCCGACAGAGGCTTACTCAGTGTGGTGGAGAGCTCCTTCTGCTACTTCAGGTTCTTTAGAAGAGGTGGGGATGGAAATACATGAACTCGTTTTGTAGTGAGACTAAGGAATCTTTTCTTTTTCAAATTGTAATTTTATTTTTAATTCTACTTTATTACGTAGGTGTGAGTGTGTGTTTACCTGAGTAGATGAGTGTGCGCATTAGCTAGAGCAGGGATTTTTAAAAAAAGGCTACCAGTCATCCTTACCTGAAAATTTTTCTGGAAATACAGATCCAAACTGGATCTATTGAACCAAAATCTTCACTTGCAGAAGTTAGGAATAAGAGTTCCCAAAATGCACCAGTAACAGTTGGTTCTGCCATCAGAGCACGAAGTAGCATTTGAGAACCAGGAAGAAGGGAATATATAATACTAATAAATACTAATACTTACTACTTGTTAACTTTCATTGAACTGCTAAGCATTGTTCCAAAAATTTGACAGGCATCTGATTTAGCCTTTATAAGCACCATATTATGGAGGTACTACACTATTTTGATTTTAGAATGGAAGAAATTGAAGTTCAATCACAGAGCTGGTAATTGGTAAACCTGAACATTCAAGATGCTAGTGTAAGGAATTGCTTCTCACTGAATTCAAGCTCCTGCAAGGCCATGACCAATATCATTGCCAGCACCCTTCCCCCAGCCCTAAAACTCACCAGTGGATGGGCGCTATATTGGAAAATTAATCTAGTCTCTGATCCAGTCCAACATATTTGTTTTACTGATGAAGAAACTTTGACTTAGAGAATTAAATGACTCTTCTAGAACACCTGGATGAGAACTTACATTTTCTGGTTTTATCAGAGTTCTTATAAAAGCATCATGCTTCCAGTTGAGTAACTAAGATCTCTCTATGATTTAAACATTATCCTTTTGCTTTGCAAAGAGAGCCAAATTTAATGGTACTCGATTAATTTTCTAAACATTCAAGGTTTAAGGATCTCTGGAACTTAAAGATTAAGGTTTAAGGATTCTGGTCCTAACCTTCTAAAATCCCATAGTGCACCTTTATAGGGTCCTGAGTTTGCTTGTTGGTTGGTTGGTTGATTTGTTCAGGGTCCAGGGAAGAAATACTTTCAAATTTATCTTAGAAATATGCTTTTACTATCCCAGTATTATGAGTATATATTTAAGGGGTAAACGTGGGAGGAAAAAAAATGGTTACCTTATGGCATTTGGAGACACCAGACACGTTTCAACAGTTTTCTCCCATGGCTCCCAACTCACACATTGCTTCTTGCTACTTTTTGTTTACATGGGTTGCTTGAGAATCTGCCCACTACCATACTTTTGAAGCTTTTTCTCTCCATCCCACACAAGGTTTTATTGTTGCCATTAAACAATTTTCCTCAAACTTAGATAGCCAAGAGCAGTGCATAGAGCTCCTCCTGTTTGGTGAAGTGTAGCTGTGATTTTATTTGGATTCACAATTGTCTCTCAGTTTAAAATTGCACATTGAAGGTTCCAATCACTGAAATACAAACTTTACAGTTAAGACTTCTACTGAGAGGCCCTGGCCGGTTGGCTCAGTGGTAGAGCGTCGGCCTGGCGTGCGGAAGTCCCAGGTTCGATTCCCGGCCAGGGCATACAGGAGAGGTGCCCATCTGCTTCTCCGCCCCTCCCCCTCTCCTTCCTCTCTGTCTCTCTCTTCCCCTCCCGCAGCCGAGGCTCCATTGGAGCGAAAGATGGCCCGGGCGCTGGGGATGGCTCCTTGGCCTCTGCCCCAGGCGCTAGAGTGGCTCTGGTCATGACAGAGCGACGCCCCGGATGAGCAGAGCATCGCCCCCTGGTGGGCGTGCCGGGTGGATCCTGGTCGGGCGCATGCGGGAGTCTGTCTGACTGCCTCCCCGTTTCCAGCTTCAGAAAAATACAAAAAAAACAAAAAAGACTTCTACTGAGCAAGTGACAGTGCACACCCATAGCATGGCAGGAGAAGAAAAGGCATACAAGTTGTCACTTCATTCCTGTTGTGCTCCATTGGAATGGTCATATCTACTCTCCTTTCTCCAAGGGTTCAGTGACTTTCTCCTTCACTCTCAAACTCAGTTATCAATGATTCTTATTTCTTATAGAAGTAAAACTTCACACAACTGTGGGAACAGCTAAGGAAACAAGGATCCAAAAGTGGGCATCACTAACTGGGCCTCCCAAGGTGCTGCACTAGTGGACAGGTAAGCGTTCACCGGAGTTACTAGGAAACCAACTAGCATGTCCATCTACCAAGGTGGTGCAGCAGGGAGTAGCTGGTGCAGAAGACTATGGACGGTAGGCCTGGGTCATCACTGGAAAGTCAGGAAGATGACCTTGACGTGGAGTGGAGCAGAGCAAAGGCAAGGTAGACTCACCAGCAACTCTCTGACCAGCCCTCATTGAGGAGCAGAGAACAGCCAGAAACCACTCCTATCTCTGCATCTGTCTCTCACCACATCTAACCATAACCATCTTCAGAAGGTAATGGCTGCTGTTTTCTTGCCACCTTTCAAATATATATAAAGGACTTACTCCTTTATGAGTCTATTCCATACAAGGATTCTGGGAAACGTAGTTCCAACTCAGCCAAATCGATGTAGTATAAAACCACCACAGCTCTCCCCTCTTTAAGTAGACATCCATATATACCTTTTTAAACTATTTTAAATTCCCAAATAAAGACATTAGAAACATTATGTTTTCACCTAACATAATAGAACTAAAGACATGCTAAGTCTTTCCCCACACTAGGATACAAAGTCCCATGTGTTACTTCATCCATCTTTGGGTGGCCCCAACACACGAAACCACTTGTGAAGTAAGACTATAGTTTTTCCTTCCAGTAAACTGGAATCCCAATGACATTGTAAGTGCAGCCTGGGGGGGGGGGGGCAATAAAGCAGGAGTAGGAACTATGAGCATCTAAGCCATGTGTTTACATTTACATGTGCCTTCAAGACCGGCTCAGGCTCAAATTTGTATATTTTATTTCCACTTGATGAAGGAATGCTATGCTTGCCCAAGTCTATGCCTGATTGGTCAGAAACAGTTCATGATGGGCAGAATGGTGG